>NC_091693.1:78905000-80155000 GCF_041296265.1 Equus caballus | reverse complement strand
AATTTGAATACTCAAACAAGAAACCTGGTGAAAAAGGGATAGAAAGATACAAAAGTATGTCACAAACATGGATGCTCCAGGAGATGAGGCCCTCAAATAAAGAAACGTGTGTCACAAAAACAAAACAACAGAAAACAGAACTTAACAGCAAAAAAGAACTAAAAAGTTATGCTTGAATCAAGGTGATAATCAAGGACAGGCCAGTGGTCTGCTACTTGGGAAAATGGAACGACACCAATCGATAGTAAAATGAATGGAGAACTCATCAACTCTTATTCCATTATTCTTTGCCTAGGGAACTGAAATTAGACCTGAAAAGAATTAAACAAATATGAGTTTCAGTGCTCTCTTATCTAAAATGAACAAGGAGACTTCATCAAAGCTCCTAGCTACTCTAAATGAAGACCCAGCTCTGGGCTGATGGATCATTTTGTAAGTTCTCTTTAAGAAGAGAATGTGCAGTCTCTAAGAAGAGACTTCTAAAGAGTCATTGGCAGGGTCAGGAACTGCTGAAGATGTAGAAAGTCCTGGCAGCCCGACAACGAGCAAACACATTTTAATTTTCAACAAAAGTTAGAAAAGGGGTTGTGCAAATTACACAGTGGAGAACATCATAGAGATCCCCAGCAAAACTTTAGAAATGATCATTAAAGGCAGGTCAGCAAGGACTTGGAAAAGGAGGCAGTGAACCCTGAGATCCAGAACATTCATAGAAAACCAACCATTCAGCAGAACAACAACAAAGCCAGTAGATCCCTTTTTGAGGTATTACCATGGACCAAGTACTCTGCTGGAGATCCAGAGATGAAGACAGCATTCATGAGCCAGGAAGCTCAGGTAGAACAGGCAACTGAAACCCATCAGCTGGTAAGACACGTGGTGAGTGCTCAGATAGTGGTGGGTACAAGGAGCCACAAAGCACAGCGGGGGAAGCAACTAACTCTGCCAGGAAGGGAAGGAGTGTCAGGGAAACTTCACAGGTCACTCCAGAGCTGGACACTGAAGGAGGAGCAGGGGTTTCCCAGACGGTGAATGCAGAAGACGTTGGGCTTTTTAGGCAGAATGAGGATGTGCAAGCCGTCGGGAGGGATGAGTGATGCTCAGGGACTCCTGAGTTGTCTGGTAAGGCTGGAGTTTAGGGCCGGGGGAGAGGAGGAAGTTCAGGGAGTGATGACTTAGCCAAATTACCCTGACATCAATTTCCCTCTTGGACATAGATACTTCTCTAGTGCATCAAGGAAATGAGGTAAACTCAGTGTACGTGTACTTAAAAGGCATTTGCTAAGTTTCTTTCGACCTGCTTATGGATAAGATGGAGAAAGGTGGGCTGGACATAGGTGGATGCTTCTAGGATTAGACGGGTAAAGGAAAGAACTGAACCACTGTACCAAGAGGTATGTGCTGAGCCGCTGATTGGCCTCAACCTGAAGCTGGGAGCTGACCTCCATCCTCAACCTGGAGGGAGGATGTTAATAGCTTAATGCAGTATTTGTTCTAAGGCACTGTCCTCAGTAAATTTATCACGGACTTGACTGAAAATACAGGCCTCCTTATTGGACGTTTGGAGGGACAAATAACATCCTGGATAACAGCATTTGGATTCAGACAGACCTCAGCTGTCTACAGAAAGGTGAAGTTTGTTCCACGTGAATCTCGGGTTCTACACTTGGGTGAAGTGCTAGGGAACAAGAAGGGTAGAGCTGAGCACTGGCACATGTGAATATGATTTGCGGTTTTAGGTGACAGTAAGATCCATATACTCAAGGGTGTGATTCCACTGCCCCCTCCCAACATAAAAAAGATTATGATGCTCTGTCTCACCCTTTTTGAGGATTAGAATTTATCAAGATGACTGCATTTAGCTCTGGGTCTCACACTATAGGTGAAATATAAGGAGATTGGAGCAACCAGCATGCTTAAGTGACATAAAACTAAGTTTTAAGAATATTAGTCAAAGGAGCTGGTCAGGTTTAGCCTGGAAAAAGCTGGATGAAATGATAGCTATTTTCAAATGTCTCAAAGATTTTATCTGGTAAAGAATTTGGGCTTGCACCAGTAGACCTGCAAGGAGTATACCTAGGACCAGGCAGTAGAAACGGAGGGAGAGGGGTCTTGGCTCAATATCAGGAAGAACTGTCTTCCAGACAGACGCAAAGAGCTGCCTCCAGATGGAGTGGCTTCCCAGTCTCTGAGAGCGATGGAGGACAAACTGAACCACCACTTCATGGGATTGCTGTAGACCAGCAGTTCTCAACCTCATCAAAATCAACACCTCTCATCTAAATGAATTCGTAAACATTTTATAATATGCCCTTATAGTATTGAAATGAAGCTGACAGATAATCTACTTACACACTTAATTTTACGAAATCAATATAATGTCCAAAAGGAAAGTAATTGATAAAAGGTATTTGAACATGCAAATTCTCAGATTTTAAAAATCACCATAATGCCAAAAGAAAAGTAACTTCTAACAGGTATTTCAATAAGTAAATTCCCAGGCACGAGTTCACTAGAAGACACAAGGAAATACCCAAACGCCTACACCAACTTGTATAGGACAAGTTTAGCTCCAGGAGAAATGAGATCAGAAAGTATTTCACTACATATGAGAAGTACAGGAAAATGAGAGAGCGGAAGGGAGAGGATGAGGGTGGGTGTCGGGGTCGGGGGGGTGTATGGAACATCAGAATAAAAACTAGTGCTATAAGTAATAACCAAACAGCTATTTCTATAGATGGTAAGTGAGAACTAATCTCTTTCTTTAAAATATCTCAAGAAATATTCAGACACATTCTTACAAAGATATGAAATTCCCAAGTATAAGGGGCAATTCTGCATTGTCTAGGACTGTTCCACTCATTGCAGAGAATGTGGCACCTCTGCTTCCCCCCAACTAACTGCCAGTAGTGCCCCCTCCCCCATAACCATGCCCACCAAACTGCACCCTGGTGGAGGGACAATGCACTCATTGAGAACTGTGATTATAGAGGATATCAAGCTCTATGGGTAAGCTAATACTTTAATTTTTTTTTTCCTGAGGAAGATTCACCCCGAGCTAACATCTGTGTCAATCTTCCTCTTTTTTGTATGTCAGTCACCACCATGGCATGGCCACCAACAAGTGGTGTAGGTCCACACTCAGGAATTGAACCCAGGCCACTGAAGCGGAGTGTGCCAAACTTAACCACTAGGCCCCAGGGCCAGCCCCTTAAATTGTTTTTTTAATTAAAAAATTTTAATTTCAAAAATTCCTTCAAAGCTGAGATTTTTACAAGCTCTGGACACTTGAGAAGCTCTGTTTTCAAGATGCTCTGTGCTTCAACTGGCTAACCCCTTTGACCATGTTATTGGAGCAGCGCAACACCTTTAAAGCAGGACAGGCCTGGTTAGAATCCAGACTCCAGCATCTGCAAGGTATGTAGCCTTGGGCAAGTTACTCAATTTCTGCAGCCCTCAGTATCCTTATCTGTAAACAGGCTGTTATAGAGATTAAGTGTGTCCAAAAGGTGACTACAGAGTACAGTGACCCACGAAACAGAAAATTCTATCCACCGAGAGTTCAATGAACCCAAATGTTCAAGTGTTCATGAAAGTTACACCTACCTTCAACAGCACCTGGAGAGCTGGATTCAAATTTGCCCCCATAGAGAGAACTAACTGAAGCTAGGCAACCCTAGAGAAGATAAAGACGACAGCAAGGAGCAACAGTTGAACATTTGTTGAACATTAACCATACGCACCAAATTTTTTGTTCAATGCTGCTACGCACACTGTTTAACCTTTATGACTGTGTAAAGGGAGAAGTTAACATTCTCAATCCTTTTCAGATAAAGAATAAGGAGTTTAGAAAGGTTAAAGAAGTTACTCAAGCTCAAACAGCCATAAGGGTTAGAGCCAGAATGATCAGCTTTGCCTGAAGTGAAAGTCAGAACCTCTAACAACGGCCTCTAATGAGAGGTTCTATTACTACACAGAATTTTCACATCAACTGCCGGGCTCTCCCTGGATTTACCAACCATCAAAAAGAACAGAGGGTGAACACTAGCTTTCTGGCCAACTGTCCTTTAGGATGTAAATCCTGAACAGTATTCAGGTTAGTTGTTACTATTCATCAATAAATGCACTACACCGAACGTATCTGTGCATTCGATAAATATTGATTGCACTGAATTAGATTTTTTTAAAGAGCTAACTGGAAAGCACGTTCCCTTAATTCACTAAATTAAATAAGTTACCTCTTAAGTTTTAAGGGCAGAGGTAATAACATAACTTTGAATATCCCAGAAATATTTCCCCTAGCAGTTGGCAACTTCTTTGTTTCTGTGGTTTTGAAATGTCATCTTCCGCCAATCCAATTTCTCCACTGAAAACAAAATTAGCAGATACAGAGAATCAGAATCAGAAAATGGAATTTTGATTCTCATAAGGATGTAAGAATTCAGTTTTGAACAGTTTCCTACCTGAACACAAAGACAGATTAGAAAGGAAAAACATGCAGAAATTCATACAGAAAGTTATTGGAGGCCATGAAAACAGAACGGAGTCTACTCTGCTGATCTCATTTATCAACCATAAGAGACAACTTCCCCTTTCTCACCATCAATCACTATTTATTGGATGTCTGATATATGCATATGATTGTTCCTCACAAGAGCTGGGAAAATCTGATGGCTGCGTCACTCACAAAGGTGGTTTCTGGGGACACTCCCTACTATGGCTCCAGTACGACAAGGTCACTTCAGATCATCTCTAAGTGGAATCTAAAGGTGGTAGGCTCCAAATATCATCAACAAAGAAACAGATGACATGGGAAGAAAAGCTTGTCCTCAATTACTTCTGGAATTCAATTTAATATTATCAGACAGACCCATTCCTAAAGGCTTAGGATCTCTAGCCAGTTTGAGTGTTTTCCCATACATCTTCTAGCCCTGGCCCAAAAGGAATTAAGCTCTATACTTTTCTGGAGTCTCTCTACTGGTACAGAACTCAACTGCACTCCCCAAGGCCTTGCAGAGAACAGGTGCCAATGTGAATCACTGTGCCAGCTCCCTGTGCTCACAGCAAATGCCATCACCACTGCATGGGTCCTGATCTTGCAGTATGCCCCAGCTCCTTCAATTCCAGAACAGAAGTAAGTGTGAGCAGTGGTTAATACTACTAATTTTATTATTATTATTGCATTATTATTATTATTTGGTGGGAAGAGTTTCTTTGAAGGATCTGATTTAGAGTTAATTGATGCAGACAAAACCAATAAAATTTGATGGACAAAAGATATAATGGAATGCCTTTTCAAAGAACATACAGTATATTGGTTGCAAACACCAGTTTTCAAGAGTTAAATATAAGATTTTTTTTTTCTTTCCAAGTTTTTTTTTTTTATTAATGTTATGATAGATTACAACCTTGTGAGATTTCAGTTGTACATTATTGTTAGTCATGTTGTGGGTACACCACTTCCCCCTTTGTGCCCTCCCCCCACCCCCCCTTTTCCCTGGTAACCACCGATCAGATCTCCTTGTCAATATATTAACTTCCACCTATGAGTGGAGTCATAAAGAGTTCGTCTTTCTCTGACTGGCTTATTTCGCTTAACATAATACCCTCGAGGTCCACCCACGTTGCTGCGAATGGGCCAATTTTGTCTTTTTTTATGGCTGAGTAGTATTCCATTGTGTATATATATCATATCTTCTTTATCCAATCATCAGTTTCTGGGCATGTAGGTTGGTTCCACGTCTTGGCTATTGTAAATAATGCTGCGATGAACATAGGGGTGCAAGGGACTCTTGGGATTTCTGATTTCAGGTTCTTAGGATAGATACCCAGTAATGGGATGGCTGGGTCATAGGGTATTTCTATTTTTAACTTTTTGAGAAATCTCCATACTGTTTTCCATAGTGGCTGTACCAGTTTGCATTCCCACCAACAGTGTATGAGGGTTCCTTTTTCTCCACAACCTCTCCAACATTTGTCATTCTTGGTTTTGGATGCTTTTGCCAATCTAACGGGTGTAAGGTGATATCTTAGTGTAGTTTTGATTTGCATTTCCCTGATGATTAGCGATGATGAACATCTTTTCATGTGTCTATTGGCCATATTCATATCTTCTTTTGAGAAATGTCTGTTCATGTCCTCTGCCCATTTTTTGATCGGGTTGTTTGTTTTTTTGTTGTTAAGCTGTGTGAGTTCTTTGTATATTATGGAGATTAACCCTTTGTCGGATAAGTGGCTTGTAAATATTTTTTCCCAATTAGTGAGCTGTTTTTTTTGTTTCAATCCTGTTTTCCCTTGCCTTAAAGAAGCTCTTTAGTCTGATGAAGTCCCATTTGTTTTAAATATAAGATATTTAATGGAGATTATCAAGAGATGTCAAGTTCTCTCTACCAGGTGAATTGCCATTTCACTAAGGAAAAGGCCACATGCTTCTTTGTTCTCTGCGGATGTTATCTTCAACTGAATGCATTTTCCAAATACACTGACATACACTCATACTTGTAGAAATGCAAAATAAAAAACCAAATTACCACTGTTTTTAATGTACTTTCAGCATATTTATTTACATGAGGAGTATAGATGGCAATATGCAATTTACACTTACTCCAAAATAGTGCTTTGTCAACTGTTTATAAGCAATCTCTTCAATTCAGTAAGCATTTACTTAGAAACTGTTTCACGCCCACCACTGCACTATTTACCTAAAACCTATGGATATAAAAAGAACTCAATATGCTCTAAGAAAACTTTGATTTTTGACGAGGGAGATAAAACTTACATAAACAAAACAATCAGAGAAAAAGAGTATGATAAAAATTAATGCCAAATGAAATGTGTGATGCACTGAGAAGTGCTAATGGGGCCGGGGGCATGTGTTGTTAGGGAAGGTGTTTGACGTGGGACAACACCAGAAACCGCCATTCGAGGCTATATTTCAATAGTGCTACACAATCAACAATCAATTCTGTAAACCAGAAACAGTTTCATGCTCAATGAAAATGTTCTCCATCAGAGCATGCTCAAGAGGACAGCAATCTCACCAGATCCTGCCTCGGACGTCTCACGTAAAGACGGAGAGCGGCAGGCAGTGCCCGGTTACTGCAGCCTAAAATGGGATAAATACACAAATGTGGGCTCAGGAGGAAGGCATAACAAGAAGTGTCTAAGGGCCAGGAAATCTGCCTAACGTGAAATTAAATCGGCATTGTGAAGTATTATGACCTCTTCTTGGAAAAAAATTGCATATATGATATTCAACTGCAATTTTCCAAGAGGCTAGGTTAAGAAACCAACTCTGTGGTTTAAGTACTTTTTCTGTTACAGGTTTTTTAAGTTGCTTCATAGGAAAGTTCTTGTAGAATTTGATAGAAAAATGACCCTTTGCTAGACTGGATTGTTGTTCCCAATTAGGCACTCCTGCCTCCCTGTAAGGTAATGATACAACCATACCCTTTGCTATGCCACTTTGTGATGCTGGGTACTAGTATGCAGAGTATACGTCTCCACCCATGGGGCCGTGGGGCCTGTTTTGACCACCAGACAGTGGATCAGCAGCGTACCTCTTTTGACTTGAGGCTGTAAGAGGCCTGACAAGTTTCTGCTCTCCACTAGTAGAGAACGTTCCAGGTAGCTGTTTTTCCTTCTTCAGCATGAGTCCTGGGATAAAGACATGTGGAACAGACCTGAACTCCTACCTCAGTTTTGGAGTCCAGCCAGCCCTGCTGAACCCAGCCAAGAGCAGCCAAACCACAGTCAATCTGCAGATTCATGAAAGTGAAACAAATATTTGTGGTTCCAAGCCACTGAGACTTGGAGGCTGTTATGCAGCAGTATCACAAAAAAAGCCACTACACTCTTAGAAATATCCTGAGCCACAGATTACTCTGTGGATTTTTACCAGGAAGACCAAAGCCACATACTGTTGTACGTATAACTGTCTATACAAATAATTCTACCAAGGCCTGGACTATAAAGCCCAGAGACATAAGGGGCCAATTAACACAAATAGCCAAGAAAGCCTCCTTTCCTTCCAGTTGTCATTTACCCTATAACCAATGTGCACGGCTATGGAGGTTTAGTTGTAAGAAGGCATCATTTGACATCAAAAGTGACTTATGCACATCTTGGTATACCCATCTATAGACTTTGGTATTATTTATTATTATGGGTTGAATTGTGTCACCCCAAAAAAGAAATGTTGAAGTCATATCCACAGTACTCCAGAATGTGACCTCATTTGGAAAGAGGGTCTTTGCAGATGTAACTAGTTAAGAAGAGGTCATACTGAAGTATGGTGGGCCTCTAATCCAATATGACTGGTATCCTCATAAGATTGCCATATGAAGACAGAGACACACAGGGAGAACACCACGTGAAGACAGAAGCAGATTAAAGATATGCAGCTGCAAGGAATGCCAAAGATAGCCAGCAAATCGCCAGGCGCCTGAAGAGGCAAGGAAGATTCCTCTACAGCATTCAGAGAAATCACAGCCCTGCTGAAATCTTGCTTCTGGATATTTAGCCTCCAAGACTGTAAGACAACAAATTTCTGTGGTTTTAAGCTACCCAGTCTTTGGTATTTTGTCATGACAGCCCTAGGAAACTAATTCACTTATGTTAAATTTTACACACTATCACTCTTCCCAAAGGATACTGTTCCAAAACCTACTGTTTTCCCACCATGTCTATTCTGCCACATTCTCTTATAATTTAAAGGAAATGTGGGCATGAAATTGAGAGCATTGGTAAACCTTGTTTTGAAGATTAGAGCAGAAAGCTCACACAGTTAACACCTGTACACAGGAGATAATTCAAGGAGATAAGTGAGTAGGTGGACTAAGAACTGACCTGATTATCAAGGAAAAATTTTAGTGTAAAAGGGGTTTTGAAATTTTCTGAGAATGTAATAAAACCATGTATTATGCCATTCATATAACACTTCAGCAATTGTAGTCTAACAAACCCATACAGCTAGAAACCCATATTCCTACACACACTTATGCTATCTTGTACCACTTTCTAATCAATTGTTCCTCATGCCCACATTCCTTCCAATCAGGCTGTAAGCTCTCTAAGGCAGGGAATGTGTCTTATGTTGTACATGCATGAGCACATGTGCGTGTGCTCACACACATATACACACACACACACAACTCCCAGTTTAGATTAGACATAGGATTTATGTTTAATAAGTTGATTTTTGATATGTTATGGCTAAATACCTAACAGAAACTGACTTTGGATTATGGAACAATAAAGTCTCATCTTTTATTTAGCTTAGTGGTCTCCATTTTTAAAAGTTATATTCCATATCAATAAAAGCATCTGAGCAAAAATCTTAATAGGTATATTTTTTACTTATAAAAACACATCTTCTGCAGTAATATATGCATTATAAAACATGTAACAAAAATAAAAGTCATGAAAAGAGGAGATACACTTTCTAACAATTTCTTCCTATATGTTGATGGGGCGTGTGAACCTCAGTTTGGAAACCACTGGTCCAGACGACAAGAGCAAATACGTGAAAACATTTCCTAGGATTTGGCCCTTTCCAGGAAATGCAAGATCTTAACTGAACCTAACATTTTATGAATTTTAAGCATGTTCTCTGGCAGATTCATGAAACTGTCTTGATCAAACAAGCAATATTTTAGAGTAGATGACAGAGCTGTCCTTGCAACTAAAATTAGTTTGTACATTGCTAGACTCCAACTGGAAATGCCTTTGCTAACCGTGGCATTCTCTGCAGCTCAACCCTTTGGTCTTTAGATTTTAGGAATGAAAATCTATTATCGGATTTTCAGGCAAATTTCTGCAAGACTGAAAGAACCAAATTATATAACATTCTGATCTCGAAAATAAAGGAAAGAGAAGGATGGGCAAAGGGGAAGATGAAACAGAAAATTCATAAGTCATCTCTTAAGAATGTTTTCAACACAACATCCAACCTTCCTGTGTTCCAGGTGCAGGTATGTGGATAACACTGTGCTAGAAAACTGAAGGGCAGAGAGTAACATAAAACACAACCCCTGTTGGCTTACTATAAGACCAACTAAGCCAGCCAATATTTAATTTGTGGTACATATAGTTAAGTGTCAAAAGAACTGGAATCAGGGGCCAGCCTGGTGGCGCAGTGGTTAAGTGTGAATGTTCTTCTTCGGCAGCCCGGGGTTCACCAGTTCAGATCCCGGGTGTGGACATGGCACCGCTTGGCAAGCCATGCTGTGCTAGATGTCCCACATAAAGTAGAGGAAAATGGGCATGGATGTTAGCTCAGGGCCAGTCTTCCTCAGCAAAAAGAGGAGGATTGGCAGCAGTTAGCTCAGGGCTGATCTTCCTCAAAAAAAAAAAAAAAAACCTGGATCAGGGGTAGAGTAGATGTCTTGGAAAGTCTTCACAGAATTGCGTATCAACCTGGTGCAGAACACTGGCTTTAAAGGAAGAAATGTGGAAGGAAATTTCAGATAGAGAGGGTAGCAAAAAGCCTGGAGGCAGGAATTACCCGGTGGTGTATGAGGGGTATGGAAGATTCTGACCCTACCAGAGTGCTGAGTTCATGGAGGTGGGGAATGGGAGCTAAGGCTGAGTGCCTGACATGCGCAGAGTATACGGTTCCATCATCACCTCGCCAGCATTCTCTGGCTTTAACTTCCAAGAAAAAGCCACCACCGCTGAAATCTCATAAATCATTTGACTTGGTCTATTTATTCTTGCAGAACTAGCCTTGCAGCTGATCTATACACAAAGCAAGCAAGCTAAATGCATGAAAATACCAAGCAGATGGCATGTGGGTGAAGATGTTGAGGAAGTGAAATATTAGTAGCTTTGAAATCAGGAAGAGAAAGTAAAATATGTTAAAATGAGTATGCATTTCGTAAAGAAAAGTTGAGACTATAAGAATCCTATGATATATTACTTTTACTAATTTCTAACAATTATCACTGTAATATATAGATATATAAAATTGTGAAAATAGAAATTACCTATAATCCCATCAATGAGGAAAAAAGCTTTAATATTTTGTCATTTTCTTTTTTTCTATGCAGAGGCATTTTAAAATCAAATTAGGATCTTTTTGTACATATAGGTTGGTGGACTATCATTTTAAAAAGGATTCCATTGTTGGATTTGTCTCAAATTTTCACAACTCATGCTTGATAATCACCCTTGATGTCACCCTTCATCACCCCAATACTTACATAGTTGCTTACTCTGTGACAGACAGGTTCCCAGTACTTTACATATATTAACTTATCTAATTCTCAATACAATGTGGGAGGGATACACTATTATCTTCATTTTACAGATGATAAAATCAAGGAGAAATTAACTTGCCTGAGTTCACACAGCTGGTAAATGGTGGAACAGGACTCCAAGCCAAGCAGCTGGCTCCAGCGTCCCTTCTCTACCCACTCTACCATACCACCTGCCTCCCAGAGACAACGTGCTCACCACTGAAATTAAGCCTGATCTCTGATTTCCTTAGGATATACTCTTAGAAGAGAATCACTGGTGCCAAGGGATTCTATGAGCCAACCTGCTCTCCATCTAAGGTATACCAACATACCCACTCACCATCCCTGAAAGGGGAATATGCTATGACCCAACCTCAACCTTGCCAACCCTGTGATGGACTTTTAATATCTAATTATTATTTGCATTTCTTTGATGCAATGAAGTCGAATCTTTTTTCATTTCATTTCATTTCATTTCATGCCTTGAGCATATGTAGTTCCTTTTTTGTGAATTATCTATTCCCATTCCTGCTACAGATTGAATGATTGTGCCCCACCCATATATTGAAAACCTAATGCCCAAGGTGATGGTATTAAGTGGGGTCTTTGGGAGGTCCTCAGGTCATGAGGGCCGAGCCCTCATGAATAAGATTGGTGCCACTCATAAAAGAGGCCCCAGAGAGCTCCTTAGCCCCTTCTGCCACATGAGGATACAACGAAAAGCTGGCAGTCTGCAACCCGGAAGACAGCCCTCACTAGAATCCCACCATGCGGCACCCTGGTCTTCGACTTCCAGCCTTCAGAACTGTGAGCAATAAATTTCTGCTGTTTCTAGGCCACCTAGCCTATGGTATTCTCTTATAGCAGCCTGAACAGACTAACACAGTTCCCTACTAGAATGCTTTTTAAAGAGTTAAAGCATGTTAAATTGAAACTATTTTGGAAGGTGCTGTGATTCACCATATCAAAGAGAGTGGCTAACTAGCTGTTCCAGTGGGACCCTAAAGACAGGCAGCACCTTGGGGGAATCACCAGGACCTAGGGCTGAGGGCTCAGCTGTAAATACCAGCAACCGTAAGGACTGAGCAGGCCCTCCCAACAGACAGATAGCTGGAAACTGTGCGTTATACCACCCAGCAGGGGCTGTACTTATCCAATGCCTGGAATATTCATTACTGCCATGCAGGACACCCTCAATTCTCACATCAACATGTCTGGGGAAACAAATCAGTAAATCTGATGTTTGCTTAGTGAGGTCAGCATTAAAGAAGGAAAATAAAAGACCTTGTTGGATCTCTCACGAACAGAGCCGCCTCACGAATTTTTCCTCTTCTCCACAGCATTCCTGGTTAGTGATCAGAAGCATCCACCAGTCAGAGGATTCCACACCAACAGTGCTGAACAAACACTATTAAATTATTACTCTAAATCCTCTGTTAATCAGTCAACAGCATAAGACCTCATTCCAGGCACTCTGCAATAAAACCCAGCACCCAGGACACCCTCTGATTCCCTGGCTTGGAGTTGAAAATACCTCATTCACAGCCTTAGGATCACTTCTTCGGAAGGGCCACTCTCTTCAGAGGGTCCCTGTCATCTAACAGCATTGATATTTAATTCTTCGAATTTCTTAAGAGTAATCTTTTCTCCTATTAGGTCCCTAAATGTCACTGACACCCTGATGGAGGCTTTTGCCCCTTCATGTACCAACTACACAGGGAAACCCAGCAGTGGAGGCATAAAAGACTCTCCCAGATGAGGGCCATAATAAATACAAAAGTTATTTTTAAGGAGTGTTAACACAATGTTTGAGAATTTGTAAGTAAGCCAGGAATGCTAAAGAAAAATGATACGGACATGTAGAATACTGAGGTGGGGGTGGGGGATAGAAGAGAAATGAATGGTTAAATAAAGGCTTCAACCATGGATTTTTTTTTTTGGACCAATCTTAGCATGCTATCCAAAATCACAGTTAATTTTTAGTAGAAAGACAATTTTGCTATTTATAGGACATGCCTGTTCCCAGGATGGAAGGCTACTTGGGACACTATATTACATGTGGAAGGCTCCATGAGTTTCAGGAATCTCACCTAAGAATGGCCGCTAGACATGACACCAGAACTGAGTGTGGCTTGCTAATGAAAATAGGAGGACAGAGTGTCCCAAGCAGAGAGAACAGCATGGAGAGGAAAAATCATAGGCTATGCACATGCAGGGGTGACAACCAGTTTTGTATTACTAAAACAGAGATTCCTAACTTGGGGTCCAGAAACCAGGACATGTAGGAAAAATGGTGTGTGATGAGACCACGACTTTCATCAGATTTTTTTTAAGGGTCCCTGATTCTGGGGGAGAGTGGGAGGATTAGTGAAGAACATTTATGGGCCAGTGCATGATGGGGAGGGGCAGGGAGCAAGAGAAGAATTCCTCAGGGCCCAAGAGACTAGGCTAAGATTCATGATGGACTCCTTCCTATGTAGGATAGGAATGCTTTGTGTTAGAAGAGGAAATTATAGAAGGAAGACTGGCTGAAACGTAGGAAAAGGTAAAATGCAGGCAACTGTCCAACACATCTGAGGAGCCAAACAAGGGTGGTGGGAATGGAAAGAAGGGAATTTGAGAAATGGCTAGGAGATCAAATGAGCATGCTGAATGTGTATATTTGCTTATATATGCATAAAATGTCACTGGAGGATTCCCAAGTAACTGCTAACACTGGCTGCCAGCGGACAGAGGAAGCAGGTAATAGGGAAAGAGGATGAGAGGGAGTCCTTTCACTGTGTACCCATTTGTGCCTTTTGAGTCGCATGAAAGTATATTACCTTCCACAAAAATAAATTTATTTTTAAAAGACAGAGGTTATCAGAACAAGATGCCTCAATGTAAAACTTTTCCCACATCTCTCTCCAAACCCCCTCCAATGTTTCAAGTTGCACTTCTGAATTCAGATTATTTTTACGCCAAAGACTCCTAGATTGTACCAATGACTGACCCTTGAGAAGAGCCAATCTCTCTGTCAACCTGGGTGATAAATATATCAAACTGAACTTAGCATCATATAGATGTGAGTAACTATTTACCTGGTTAAATCAACCAACTTAACAGGTAGTTGTCAAATACCAGAATGAAGAAAGTCTGGTCAGTTAACTCACAGAGCTCAATCTTTTAAATGTTATGGTAAAGAAAAGAGGCTCAAAGAAGAATTTATATCTGATTTATTAAAACAAAGATGAATCAAATAAATTACTGATGTGAAAGAGGTCAGATGTGAGGTCCAGTATACTGAGTATCATGCTAGTGTAGGCTAGCTCTTTGGCTAAAAACCACTTTTCAAATTATACGGAATGAATCTCTTGCTCAGCCTAATACAGCATACAAGGCAAGTACTCCAGAAATAATTGACTTAAAATGGTTTTACCAATTTTCAATTAGTGATAAGTGGACATAAATTTAATAGTAAAAAAATAAGTGGCATTTAGGTTCACAAAACTATGTAACACTGTTTTCCATTTGACTATATAAGCTCAAATATACTAAACTTGCAATACTCGTTCAAAACATATTTAATGGAACCGATTCAACTTGTTAATCAAAAACACACTATGTCCACAGATTGATTCTGCAAACGTTTTCTTTTATTTGATTTTATGTTTTACATTTTGCCTTTTTCTATGAAGGATGTGAGTCAGCTTAAAATAATAAATTCAATAAAATAGGAAAATATAATTAGATAAAAATCAGAATCAAGATAAACAAAGTAGAACAGAAGCTCCAAGACCAAAGGGAAAGTTAGAACATCGACATTAGGTCACAGGTTTATATAAGGTTATTAAAATTGAGTTGCGAATTTGACTCCACATTTCCTAGTAGCCAAATCAGAAAGGAAATAGAATCAATGATCTGATTCCAGTTTCGCATGATGGAAAAAAGAGATCTGTTCAGGAGACCTAAATCTTTTCTTCGGCATTTGGAGCTGAATGGTATTTCTTGCATGGGTCTCCAAACAGGAGCTGTAGAAGGGACCATGATCTTAATAACCACATCTCTTAAGTAACGTAATGGTAGGTTTCTTGTGACTGTGTTTATTAATAGAATCCCCCAGTATGAGTGCAAGTTGGGGAGAGGGGTGCAAAGGATGTAAAATAGTGTAACCAAAGTACATAGGTTCTGAAGATCAGGTCTAACATCGAGAATTGCAGGAGAATGGGTGGATGTCATGGCCTTTGTTCAGCCAATCCTCTGTAAACATTTGTCTCCATTAAACTTCTGATCAAATTTATGAGCAGACAATTCATATTCTCTGGCATGTGCAGAAATAAAGGCATTCCCTACCACTGTTGAGGGGAGCTGAATACACAATTATTCTTCAGCCATCACTTACTTCTATTTGAAATGCAAGGTTATACACATTTTCTCTTCTAAACTTTTTCTGCAACCATAACAATTTTGTTTCCAACATAAGTGAATTGAGTGGATCCTATTAGACGTAAACAACAACAAACAGTATGGGTAAGATAAAATAGAACCGGGATAAAAAATTATGCTGGAATAATAAAGGACAGTAAATAACATTTAGCAAGAAGGGATAGAGGTTTCAGCAATAAAACCTTAGGGAAAATACAGAAAGATAAGATAGAGTAAATCAGGTCTTAGAATTGCATTCCAGTGGTGCATATGGAGGCGGGTGCTGGAGGCTCACCAGATGGGACCCAGGTAGTGAGTCAACCAATCGCAGAGGCATTGCGCATTTGGATGCAGGACAAATACAGAAAAACGCCTCTTCCATTCTGAGATTAGGAAGCAGCTCTTACTTGACTGATTTCAAGGCCAAGAGTGCCACACCGTCTAAGTGCTCAACTTTTATCTGTCAAGTGAACAAATAAGTGTTTATTATCTGCAGCAAAGTAAAGAGTTTACTATAACCATCAGGGAGGACCCTTTTGAGAAGTTTAAAGTGAACAAGGAAGAATAATGTAAATTAATGGCTCAATGTCCTTGATCACAAATTTCAGATGTGTAAAATGTAGCTATCTTTATTTCATGGGGGAATTTTTGCTTTGTTTTAATAAATCATAATATATTTCTCATAAGTTCCCCCCCACGGTTGGTTCCTCCAATCTCACTACCTTTTCCATGAAAGTGTTAATTCCTCGCCATCTAGGAAGAACTCAAGTAGGCTGGAGAAGCAACAGTAATGGCTTACCATAGTTTGGTGCAAATAAGTTTTTTGGGTAACATGTAGTGAGGACAGTGAAGAGGTATTAAAACGACCAAAAAAAAAAAAAAAAAAAAAAAGAAAGAAAAGAAATAAATGACTGGACCACTCCCAGATTATTTTGTTAAGCAAAGAGACTGAAAAGAGGTTAATACTGACTCATAAAACTTACATAACAGCAAAATAAAAACAATCAAAACAGGAAATATCATACTGCAAAAATAAAGCAAATGAAATGTGATGCAGTTATCCTTGATTTTTTTTTTTCAAGAAAACATAAAATTTAAAAGCAGAAGGCACTGGATCCTTCAAATCTCAGATTTCACACCCACCCTGGGTGTCAAACTTGGAAATTGATCTGCTTATATATTGAGGAAAACACATATGGTTGAAAATGTGTATCTATACTGTATATTTTGAATCATTTAGGAATCACAGACATTCCTAAATGCTTTATTTCTACCTTTACCTGTAACAAAATACATTATAATTAGATCAACCACAACTCTAAAATGAGCTAATATGTCACTTATTAACCAAATCACAGCTACCTCTTGAGTAACTTAAAATTTTCTTTTAAACATGAATTGCACTTTTTTTTTTAATTGTGCTTGAGAGTTTAACTGAAATAAATCTGATTAGCAACGAGACTGGAAAATCTGTAAGCTTAGACACGAAATGAATTTATATTAGGAACTAGGGAAAATTACCCCATTTAATAAAACATCAGAGATATGGTCCTAAAAATGTCAAAATTGAAACTCAGATGTTAACAGAATTTGACTGTTTATACAAAGAAGATTTTTTTAAAAATCCAGTTAAACTTCAATGGTCACAGATACACAAATACATTTTAATCCTAAATTGTCGTTGGATGAAGCTTGAAACGCAGTTCCTTCAACAAATAACTAATGAGCGCCCATCATGCATCAGACGCAAGGAATTACAGGATTGAACAAGACGAAGACTGTCCTGCAGTTTACACTGGTCCATTTCCCATAGCTTTAACCTTAATACGTTAATATAAAATTGGAGCTTACAATGATCCACTTGCCAAAACTCTAGACTTTATTGCTTAATATAAAATAAAAAATGATAGCCTGTGAAGAGAGAATCTTGCCAGAAGCTCTGAGGTATGAACTTTACACTTGGGGGAGAAGAAGGAGTTTATAACCAGTTTTTCACAAATACAAACCGTAACATCTAGTTGGAAGCCAGGCTGTGCCCAAGGCTGCCTCTGCTGGCCGACTCGGTGCATCCTTCCAGCAGATTCTCAACTCCCAACACCTGTATCAAACTTGCCACTCTTAAACGCATCCCTTCCCGTAAAGCAGGAGGCAGCACGAGAATACCCCCAACCCCATCTATCTCCGGAATAATCTGACTTCCAGAAGGACTTTCTCTAACTGGCCCTAAAATGTTGACTGTAAGGGTTTGAGTCATCAATTTTATATACCAGCCAGCCAGCTGTGAAATACATAAAAACCCACAGCGACTTCTACATGCCGCTAAATAACGCTTTGCGTGGCTACACGTTTGGCTAAAACAGGAAGAACGCATCTGCTCACCCAGCTGAAAAAACACGGTGAAATGCTTTTACCTGAGCTGCTGAAAATCTCCCTCCCCCCGCCCCCCGCAAACGAGCACACGCCAACTCGTCCTCCCCACCCCCTCCCGCAGCGCGCACCCCACGGGCCCTGGGGGTGGGCAGGGAAGGGTCAAGCTCTCCTTCCCCACCGCTCGGCCTCCTGAGCTCCAGAAAGGTTGTCCGATTGATAGGGGGCTGCGCCCAGCGCCATTAGCACACCTCCGAGCGCCCCGCCGAGGCGCGGCGGGAGGCAAGTTTGGCGGGTCCCGGCGCCTGCCCCCCGCCTCTCCCCAGCGGCAGCATCAGCAGCGGGCGGCGGCGAGGGCAGGTCCCCGCCTCACCCACCTACCTACAGGGCGGGGGCGCCGGATCCTCGCGTCCAGAAGGGGATGGGGCGCACGCATTTCTGGGAGCGGTGGCCTCTGCTGCTCGGCGCAGGGGAGCGCATCCTCCAGGGTGGGTGGAAGGAGGGGTCGGGGGAGGACCGTGCGCCGAGGAGGAGCAGGGCAGGAGGGAGGAGCCCCGAGGCGCGCGCCCCGGGGGACCGGCGTCCGGAGCTGGCGGCCGCCGGGACTCCTCGGGCCTCGCCCCGCGCGCGGCGCCTTGCCAACCCTGCAGCTGCGCCCGCGGTCAGGGCATCGGCCGCGACAGGCTCTCGGGCCCGGCTGGAGGCGGGGAGCTGCGGGTGGCGCGACGCGGTGCAGAAGCCCGCCTCTAGCTCCGCCCGGCCCTCGCCACGCGCTGCGCCCCTCCGCAGCGGCGGGGGCCGGGGAGCCGGGCGGCCTGGCTCGGCGGCTCGGGCTGCCCCTGCGGCATCCTCGCCGCGCCGGCGCCCTCCGAGCTGGGAGGCCGGGCACCCCCGCCGCCCCCAGCTGCTGCAGCCCCCGCTGCCCGGGCACAGCCCAGCCCAGCCCGGCCAGGCGGCTCCGCCCCGGAGAGCTGCGCGCGCGGCCTCTGCAGGCCTCAGCCCATTGTGACGCCTCCCGAGAGCGAGCTCGTCGCTGCCGGGGCGGCCGGACGCCGGCTGCGAGCCTGCCGGAGCCTGGGAGGGGCTGCTTACCTCGCCCCGGGCCGCATCCCCTACAGCGGGCCCGCCGTGGCCGCCACTCTTCGTGGGAAGTAAGGCTTTGAGAACAGGACTGGAGTTACAGCGTCTCCCAGAGTTTTAAAGCCTTGCGTTTCCTTCCAGCTCGGGGACCATTGGCCACAATAAATTCATCCTTCTGTCCTTTCCGGCTTTGCGTTTCGCAAAGGGGCCCACCATCTCCTCCCCCTCCCGTTCCCGTCCCCGTCCCGCATCCCGGATGCTGCCAAATTGCAATCATTACAGCAAAGGGGACGTAGCAATTGGGCCCTGCAGGCTGACTCTTGGCAGAGACCCGACAGAGCCTTGTTTGGGAGGATTTGCATCAGCTGCAGGTCAGTGCCTGTGAACTGCCCATCCCCACTTGGGAGCTGTGTGGTCCCATGACCAGCACTGCAAGATGACTAGGAGGATTTGGCCTTGAAGTTCACCCTTAGACACAGAAAAAAACTCAAGGCAGAGCCTGCAGCTGGTCTGATAACACTGGTGTGTCAGAGGCCACACGCACACAGGCACGCCAGATAGCGGCCTCCTCTGGGCTGTTGATGCTGCTTGTGCTGTAACAGCCTCGCATGGAAGGCGGAGCAAAGCATTTAACTGCGGTGCCTTTGGCATTTCAGTTGCAAGTGGTCATGTACTATATTGCGAAATAAGGAATAAGCGCCCAATTCTGCACCGAGCATGTATAAAATTGGAGCTCAGGTTTACATAGTTTTGGTTTGAATGTGAAGTACTGGGTATTTTTCTCTTTTTTCTATAAGCATTGTGTTATTTGCAAATTATTTTCAAGGGAAAATCAGGCTCCTAAAAATATAAAGAGCTGATTTCATTGAATCAAAAGAACACGGTTAGGGATTTCCAGAGAAACTGAGCTGCTCTCACACTTCTTTGATGAGTGCTTTTATGATTTTGAAGTCTAAGGTTAATTTTTAAAAAACAGGCAAAGAAAAGACATGTTCCGTAGAAGTACAAACTGTGATACAATCGCTAAGAATTTTTGAGATAGTTCTTTCAAGCAAAGTGGAGGTCCAGTGGGGAGCAGAGCAGGAGCTGCACGGGCTTGGGGTCAGGACCTCATCACTTCCAGGGACTCCGACTCATCTAGAGCCCCATTTATTTTCAAAAGATACCTACTATTATTCATGATATTTTGCCCCCAAATCGGAATAAGTCGATTACAGGAATGTATATATGTGATGTAGTTTCTGCAGGAAACGTCCATTGAGTTCTAATTCTTCCCTGTTTCCATCCTTTCCCCACCAAGCATCCTCTTTTGTTTTTCTCTCTATGAACACCATGTTTTGTCAAGAAACAAATTAAGTAGTGATCTTGTTTATTAGGCAAAGATATAACAATGTATTTTAAAAGTTGTAACCATCGATTATAAAATGTTTGTCAGCCTTTTGAAAACACTGCATGCAGTTTGAGGATCCTCTTTGTGGTTTTCCTGAACTCCCCTAGGACTGCATGCTGTATCATATGCTTGCAACATTTTATTATAGTGAAAGTCTCCGTATAATAGATTTCCGCTCCCCAGCTTAGACGGGGGAAATTCCCCCTTAAAGAGTCTTCACTCATTCTTTTTCATTAACTCAGCATTTATCGATTTGCCTAAGCTTTATCTTTATAGAGAAATCAGAAGAAATGAAACCATTTCCTTATCCTCTAGATCTGTGCTGTCCAATATGGTACCCATTAGACACATGTGGCCGTTTAAGTTTAAATGAAAGGAAATTTAAAAATGCAATTTTTCATCCCACTAGCCACACTTCAAGCCCTGAAGAGCCACAACTGGCTAGTGACTACTCTTTTGGACAGCATAGCACAGAATAGAACATTTCCATCACTGCAGAAAATTCTTCTGGACAGTGCTGCTCTAAATAAAAATAAATCTCGAAATTTTAATTGGGAGATAATATATAACACATAAAATAATTTGGAAAAATCTTAGTACACTACAGATCAAACCTCATTAGAATGTATATGTCTTAAGAACATGGTACTCTCTAAGAATTCAGGCTCCGGCTTCAGACCACAGCTCCATCATGTACTGACCCTGGGTACCTTAATCTCTGTTGCTTTATCTGTAAAAGGGGGGCAATAGTAGTGCCAACTTTATAGTGTGGACATAGGGATTAAATGAGATAATCCATGAACGATGCTTAGGCTAAAGGCTAGAATGTGGGCTTCAATAAAAGTTAGCTATTACCATAACAAGATACATTATTCTAATAAAGGTTTCCTTTTTGAATAATTGTATCCCTTGCACCCCTAACTGTACCTCGCTAATAGAGGGTGCTCGGTAAATGCTAAGTTACTGAAAAAGGATAGTGCTACACTGATTTTATGGATCCAAGGGCCTCTGTTAAATATAAAGACTGACCATTCTATCTCTGTTGAAGGGTAGAGGCCATTTTAGGGCAATTTAGGTAGAACTGTCATCTCACTTTTTCTGAGACAAAGAACCCTATATGATGAGACTTCAGGGTAGATATGGAGAAGCAGAGATCTCTTTAGTTCTTAAAGGAAGAAAAGAGGGGTCACTTCACTTGCCCTCCTTGTGCTCCACAGGGTAGGAACTGGACCAGTGGGAGGCAACTGGATCCCTGAGCTCAGGCGCTAAGCGACTTCGGGGGAGGAGGGGTGTGGGTAGGAATTCCATGGTTTCAAAAAAATCACCAAACAATAGCAACGATCATTGCAAATGTGTTCAGTGTTTGTCTTACACATCTATCTAAAGATAATTTTGTAATAAAGAAGTATGGCCAGTACATCTTCTTAAGCACAACACCTGGGACCTGTCATGGAACTGGAGTTCCAGGAACATGGGCCAATGCACCTCTAACACTTCGCCAGTGGATAAGTAATAGGCTCACCATCACTGAAAGAATTGAAACTTCTTTGGAAGTTTTCTCTGTAGAGGTATAAAGGAGGAGATTTGTGCATTGGCTCATGAGTTTAGTCTATTAGCACCAAGAAAGTTCACTCTTTAATAGTTAAACCTACCCTCCTTTTTCTAGCACAGAGAGAAACACCTGCTTTCACACAGGTGACTTAGGCTGTTGACACACAGGAGTTTCATAGGAGGTAGATTCTGATGACATCTGTGAAGGTCTGTGAGTAGCCATCCTGCACCTAAAGAGCAGAACAGAGTTCACTATTTAATGGTGTTGCAGGCAGTGGCTCATTTTCACAACTGGGATCATTGGTCCAGCACATCACAGATTCCACCTTGAGTTTTGAGAAGAACATAAATAGGTCCTTTTATGGATGGACCTGGGTTCAGTGTTTCTCTTGGCTTGTTACAAAGTCTAAAGAGGAGATAGAAATCTTCCTACAATTTGAAAGGAGGAGACTGCCAGAGCGTATTGAGAAAGAAATACTGACATATAGAAATGGATTGCTGTCTGCGTGCCTGTCAGCACACAGAACTTATGCTGATATTTAGGTTAAGCACAATAAATTTGCCCTTTTCTTTTATTCACAGTTAATTTAAAAATAGCTGCTTCGGGACAGTTTCTTCTCTCTTATTTCTGCTAAAAATGGTCTGTTCACTAGCTTGAGAATTCATTACATATTTTTTACATTTTCTGAAAAATATTCAAATAAACTGGTGCTAAGACTGTGGTGCTAAGATATAATTTAAAATTCTGAAATGAATCCCTAAACTCAAAGTGACAGTAAGTGGTGGTGGTGGTTTGGATTTACTGGGTGAAAGAAACTTACAGTGCAATAAGCTGAACAGGGAGTTTTTCAAAAGAAGGAAATATAGATTCACAAAAGATATACAGGGAGCCAGGTTTCCCCCACCCCCGCCATCCCAGTTGGTTGTCCCCCAGTGGTAACGTCTTGCATAACTAAAGTACAATAACAAAGCCAGAAAATTGGCATTGGTATACTCTTTAGAGCTTATTCAGATTTCGCCAGTTTTACATACACTCGTGTGTGTGTGTGTGTGTGTGTGTGTGTGTGTGCGCGCGCGTGCGTGTTTTCTATGAGATTTTATCATCTGTATAGAGTCTTTCACCACCACTGCAATAACATACAGGACTGTTCTATCACAGCAAAGCTCCCAAAGCCTACCTCTTTACCGTCATATCCATCCTCCTCCCCACCACATCTCAAATTCCTGTCAATCACTAATCTGTTCCCATCTCTATAATTTCAAAAATGCTATATAAATGGAATCATACAGTATGTTACCTTTTGGATTGGCTTTTTTTTTCATGAGCCTAACTCCCTTGGCATCCATCCAAGTTGTTTTGTGTATCAACAGTTTGTTCCTTTTTTTAAAAAAAATTTTTTTGAGGAAGATTAGCCCTGAGCTAACATCTGCCACCAATCCTCCCCCCACTTTTTATTTTTGCTGAGGAAGACTGGCCCTGAGCTAAC
The DNA here is from genome assembly GCF_041296265.1 of Equus caballus. Classification (NCBI taxonomy): domain Eukaryota; kingdom Metazoa; phylum Chordata; class Mammalia; order Perissodactyla; family Equidae; genus Equus; species Equus caballus. Next base: position 80,131,484 of record NC_091693.1, on the reverse strand, counting down.
ATCCATGCCCATCTTCCTCTACTTTATGTGGGACGCCTGCCACAGCATGGCTTGACAAGTGGTGCGTAGGTCCGAACCCAGGATCTGAACCAGCAAACCCCGGGCTGCTGAAGTAGAAGATGCGAACTTAACTGCTGTGCCACTGGGCTGGCCCTAGTTTGTTCCCTTTTTTGATAAATATTTCATAGTATGGATGTACCATAGTTTAGCCATTCACCATCAAAGGATATTTCAGTTGTTTTCAGTTTGGGGCTATTATGAATAAAGCTGCTAGAAACATTCGTGTGCAGCTTTTGTGTGAAAAGTTTTCATTTCTCTGGGATAAATGCCCAGGAGTACAATTGATGAGTCATATGTTAAGTGCCTTTTCAGTTTTAAAAGAAACTGACAAACGAGTTTCCAGAGTGCCTGTACCATTTTACATTCCCACCAGCAAAGTATGTGCGATGAATGATGCATTTTGAACCTAGTAAATAAACTTACTAAGTTAAAGCACAGTCATACATTTCTTTTACCATCCACTACTCTACCACATTGTAATTGCTCGTTTACTTGAACCCCACCAGACTAAGCCTCAAGGTCAGGGATCCTGCTTTGTTCATCTTGATGTCATTGATGCCTAACATATATTAGGTAGTGAATAAATATTTGTTCAGTGGATGAACAAATTAATGAACAGAAGAAGAAAAACTGGTAAGGTTGAAATCAAATTGAAAATAAATCATCAATAAGGTATAACTATAACTGAATTTGAATTGGATGCCATGATTTTTCTTGCAATATATAACAACAATTTTCAAATCAGAAACTGGTACTCTATAAGGTGAGTCCTTTGTGGGCAAATTAATAAAAACTAAATACTAAATTATGTTGGGCCAAGGTAATTCTTTGTAGTGCTTTGGTAACAGCAAATGATTGGAAACGATCTAAATGCCCAATGATACGAAGCTGCTTTAATAAAATGTCTTTACGGTGGAATGCTATGAATTATCAAAAATAATGAGAAAACTCTTTATATAAAGAATGGATATCCTTTGGAAGAAATAATTTAAAAAATCACAGAAAGGTATATAGAGTGTGCCACTCTTTGTGTAAAAATTAAAAAAAGGAAATTAAAAAAGATGTTAATTCTTCCTCAGTTAATCTATAAAGTACAGGGTGTCCCTAGACCATCTTGTGCCAGAAAGAAGTGCTCAAAACCTTATAGGGACATGTCAAAAGGATACAGGAGCCAGCTTGAAAGGACTCCTTCTGGCCAAATTTGGTACAATTTAAATATTAAATGAATAATGCAATAGATTAGATCAATAACTACGTAGATATAGCAATAGATAATACATGAAATAAAAACACAAAGCAAAAAGAATAGTCCAAACTGATATTTAAAAATTAAATAAAGAATAAAAAGAGGGAGGAGAGAAAGGAAAGTTCTTTCTATGAGAATGATAAAATATCACCATTTTGCAACCAACATAGCAATAATTGATTCAGGCAAGGATCATCAGTGGATGCTAAAACCATGGTGAAAGTTTGCTGAAGAACAGAAAACATATACATTCTCCAAGTATTACTTCCATGGGGTGATAATTGCTTTTTTCAACATTTGTTAATTCCAAGTGTAAAAGGTAACTGTACATGGAGAAATATGGCAGACACCTTAATCAAATGATCACACTTAACTGTATTAATTTCCTATTGCTGTTGTGAAAAATTATCACAAACTTAGTGGTTGAAAAAACCACAAATATATTACCTTACAGTTCTCTAGCCCAGAAGTCTAACAGGCATGTCACTATGCTAAAATCTAGGTGTTGGCAGGGCGGTTTTCCTTCTGGTCGCTCTATGAGAGAATCCATCTCCTTGCCTTTTGCAGCTTCTAGAGGCCACCTGCATTACTTGGCTCATAGTCCCCTTCCTCTATCTTCAAAGCCAGCGAAGGCTGGTTGAGTCTTCCTCAGATCACATCACTGGGATACTGACTCTGCTGCTTCCCTCCTTCACTGATAAGGACCCTTGTGATGATTTGGGGTCCACCCAGATAATTCAGGATAATCGCCTCTGTCTCAAAATCCTTGATTTAATCACATCTGCAAAGTTCCTATTGCCACGTGGAGTAACATATTCACACGTTCTGGAGATAAGGACAGGGACATCTCCAAAGGGGTCAGTATTCTGCTCACCACATTGACCCTTAGAGATAAACGCGATATATCAGTATTATGTGCCATCTGATGTAATGCACTGAGATGGACACATCACTTAAGGTAGCTTTCCTGCCAAAAGAAATATTTAACTAAGGGCGGCCCCGTGGCCGAGTGGTTAAGTTCACGTGCTCGCCTTGGGCGGCCCAGGGTTTCGCCAGTTAGGATCCTGGGCACGGACATGGCACCACTCATCAGGCCATGTTGAGGCAGCGTCGCACATGCCATAACTAAAAGGACCCACAACTAAAATATACAACTATGTACTGGGGGGAGGGGGGGTTGGGGAGAAAAAGCAAAAAAAAAAAAAAAAAGATTGGCAATCTTTAACTCAGGTGCCAATCTTTAAAGAAAAAATATACATATTTAACTAAATTGAGAGTCTTTCTGAAACAACTGTCCTCCACCATTCAAAAAAATCAATGTTGTAAAAAAAAAAGATTAAAAGATGGAGACTACAGAAACATGACCCCTAAATGCAATGTATAATCCTTGAGTGGATCCTGGATAAAAAGAAAAAGCATAAAAGGTGTTATTAGGAAACTGGAAAATTTAATTATTGACTGTATAATAAAAAATATTGTATTAAATTTAAATTTCCTAAGTGTGATAATTGTATCGCTTGTTCTTAGGAAATATGTGATAATTGTATCGCTTGTTCTTAGGAAATATGTGATAAAGTATCTAGAAGTAAAGTATCATTAAGTCTGCAACTAATCTCAAATGGTTCAGAAAAACTAACTCAAGAGAAAGGAAATATGGCAAAATATTAACAACTGGTGAATCTAGATCAGTACTGTAAAATAGAAATATAATGCAAGCCACAGATATAATTTTAAATATTCTAGTAAGTATACTAAAAAAGTAAAAATAAAGTGAAATGGATTTTAACATTTTAGCCCAATATATTCAATTATCACTTAAAATGTAATCAATGTAAAAATTATTACAGATACTTTACATTCTTTTATTTTTCATACTAAGACTTAAAAATTCAGTATGCATTTAACGCTTCTAGAGGATCTAAATTCGTACTAGCCACATTTCAATGCACAATAGCCGCATGTTGCTGGTGCTGCTAAGTTGGACAGCACAGGTGTAGACGAAGGGTACGTATGTGTCTTCATTGTCCTATATTTCCAATATTCTGTAGGTCTGGGATGTTTCAAGAAAAAAAGTTGGGGGAAAAAGAGATTGACATTAGTTTGGTTCTGCACAGACTATTTCCAGGAGGATGCAGAAGAAACTTAACAATGGTTATTTGGGAAGAAGAAATGAGGAGAAATTAGGGTATAAGAGAGGGACGGTGGTGTTCACTATACCTTTTTGTACAATTTAGTGACTAAACCAATTAAAACTTAAAATTAGTCTAAAAGTAATATCTGCTTTACCTTTTTATTCAAAACCGAATTCTCTAATGCTGAGCTCTGGCAATCCCCAAACGAGAGGTAAGAGCTCCCTCTACTGAACTCGACTTCCTAAAGATTCCTTGATACAGGAAAGAGGTGTGTGCCCCATCTAAAATATAAAAAGTTAAGAAATTTCTTCTGGTGACTTTTCCATCTTTATTAGTCTTAATGAGCCCTTTCAATCTTTCTGTTTGCATACTGTTAAATAATTTTAGATAAATTTTATCAATATCTAAACTCCATCTCTGAGTTGTTGAAAACAATAAACAACACTCCAGCACAGACTCACCTGAATTCTGTGGTGATGGATGATGGCTGTAACTCACAGTGGCGCCGGATGTTGTAAGCAAGGTCATTACAAATTTATATGTATTTTACTTAACCCTCCCTCCATCTTGCAGCGGATCGGAGTCTCTTGGGTCACATTTGTTCAGCTGTAATGGTTGGTACTTTCAAAGCTGAGTTACATCCTATGGCCTTCTGCTCCTATTTCATGGGGGTTTCTGAATTGAGGCTGAGCTGGAAGGTTTCTTGACTCCTTTGGTAATTGCATCATTTCCTGGCCGTGTCTCGTACACAATGCGGAGAGGTGAAGCAATTGCCCAGATAACACAGGATAACAAATATGAGAATAACGGAACGGTGGGTTCGAAGGGTTTACTGGCTCCGCGTGTAGATGCCCCAGTTCTTCACTAGGCATGTCACCCACAGCTCTCTCAGCCTTGTTAGCCTGACTCCCAATTGAGTAATCACGACGACATATGTATATTATAGATCTAGTCGCGTCCCCTAAGGCCCCGTGGCCCTTCATAACCCACATTTATAGAGCATGTGCTTTGTGCCAAGGACGTGTGCGTTGTCGCATCAGCTCTAGGACGTGAAATGCTCTCCGCCGGTGGCAATCCATCGTTCAGATTTAGTAAAATGTTTACTGGGACTTAACATCTGCGTAAGAGGGAAAGACAGAAAGACAGAAAGAGACAGAGGTTAGATTTAGAAAGAAAAGCTAGATGATTAAGAAAATAATAAAGCAAATTACAAGGTTCTGGGCAGTACTTTAACTTTTGTCTGGATATAGATATTTACATGTTACGTAATTAGCATGAAATTTCAGGGCGTCTTTTCCAGGAGGGCAGCGGGAAGAGGATTAGATGTGAAGGGCCCGGCTCTTAATACGCCGGCGGAGCTCTCCAGGCAGTGCCGAGAATTTGCCTCGGTTTAGGAGGCGGAGACTCAGAACCGGAACAAAGTAGGTGGAGCTTAGAAACAACAAACTTGTTTCTTAGTGGTCACGGTTACGCGGAGGCTTTGAAAGAATCAAATAAATTTCAGGAAACCAAGCTGGTAAGTTCCCTGGTGGTCTAGTGGTTAGGATTCGGCGCTCTCACCGCCGCGGCCCGGGTTCGATTCCCGGTCAGGGAAGGAGTTATTTTGTGCCAACTTGGCAAGGTAAAAGCAGTGAGTTTTAACTGCTTGAGTTTCGGTAATTGTTGCTGATCTTTTCCAATCATAAAAATGCAATTAGTGTTTAAATATTATGTAATCTAAGATTTAAAATACACCTTACCTTTTTACAAATACTGTTTACAATCAAATAAACAACATAAAGATCCCTGATTCTAAAATACTCTATACACATTTGTTCCCAAAATGAAGCTTTTTCTAAAACTGCATTTTCCAGGTTTTGAAGATAATTTGGATGTGTATACAAGCATTAACTTTTAAGCCTTTGTTTAATCTTGAGCTTTGTTTGACTGCTAAAAGGAGGAAATAATTTTAGGTGGCATTATACCTACTCTGCATCATGCTTATATCCAAGTTCTACGTATTCAGATTACGTACTTTGTAGATTATTTGTGTATGTTGGAGCTGTTCTTAACCTGTTCTCCTTTATGAGTCTAAGATCTTTATTCAGTACGTTGCTGGTTAATTATCAAGCAGTTGGTTTATTATATTTTCTCCTAATAACCTGTTCTAGTTCATCATTTTATCTGTTATTTTACATTTTCTCTAAGAGATTCGTACAAATATTGCCAATTTCTTGCATCCGGTGTGTCAGTTCCCAGCAGGTGAATCATATAGCCCTCTCAAAAAATGGAGTTAAGTATCATCAGGAATTTTTATATTCAGAGCAAAATAGGATTCTGCGAGTTCCCCAAAAGAAAATATGGAAATATTGGCGTCAAAGAAGAAAAAGAATGCTATATAGGCATTAATTTTTTTCATTCTGAAATTTCAAAAACATTCTAACTTTTGCCATTCTTTGAGCTATTGGGTTTTTTTGGCCATTTTAGTTTAAATCTAAAATTTCACAATAGCATAGAAACAGACTAAAAGCTTGATTACAACTAAAATGGCTTTGTTTTACTTTCCTTTTAGCTGTGCTGAGACTAGTTTGGAAGAGGAAAATGATGAGTATTTATTAATGGTCCAGGGGGTGGAGAAGAGAAGATGTGACTCTAGTGTTTTAAGGAGCCCTATATTGAGGACTTGACAGAAATATATGCGTATTATTATTATTGTTATTGCCATTAACAAAAATAATAGGCACCATTCACTGATTATTTACCAAGTGATAGGTACTTTAAATAATTACAATATGTGGTGGGGCAAGGGTGAAGAAAGTGGATACAAGAATGAAAATTGAACTTGAAAACTGGTTCCCAAGCTAGCCTAAAGGCTAGTAGGATCTGGAAATCTTGAGAAGAGGGGAATGGGCATTTCATCTTAGAGGATCTGGGATGATCAAGACCTAGCATCTTCACCGAGGATGGCCATGTCAGGCTGGCTATAGCAGGGGACCTGTGCTAGGGAACAGCACAGGTCTGGATCAGATCAGTTGGTGCAGCCAGATTATGGGGGACCTTAAGAAAAGCTATGGAGTTATGAAGGGAATGCAAGAAGCCTTGGTATTTGATAGGATAGATAGAGCTAAGAATCAGGAAGAATCACTGATGACTCCATTATACATGTTCTATGTGATTAGTAAAGTTGGAGTAGCCTAAAAAGTAATAGGGACGTTAAGATGGGGAAACAGACTGGGAAGAGAAGGTAAGCTCAGCCAGATCCCCACAGAGAGCACGGCTAGATGGTGGCTGGAAAAACAGGCTGGAACTTACGGTGGGAGGAATAGATTTTGGAGCCATTAGTTTAGCAGTTTGAGAAGATTTGAGTTCTCTCAAAAGGACAATCTATAAAAAGGACAGAAGACCATGGAATAAACCCAGGTGAGAATGCAATAGTGGAGAATAGGAAGAAGTACGATAACTAAAAAGGAAATAGCAAAATAGCAGTAAGAGAGGTAATGACCAGATAAGAGAGATCAAGAAGGAAGTGGCAGAGAAGAGGACAGGATGTTGTAAAAAGGTCAAGGAGACAATGAAGGCGATTAAGCACAGATGAGTGGTGAGACAATGGCTATTGGGTGCAGAATAGATTAGTAGAGGCAATATCACGGTGGGCAAGTCTGTCTATGAGGCCATTGCTACAAACATGATTCAAGGTGCTGATGGTCTGGACTACAGTGAGAAAGAGACAGCAAACCTATCAATGAATTAGATATTATGGAAGAACAAATATGGAGAAGAAAAAGAGGTGTTAGGAAAGCACTTTTGTTCAGGAGCCAGAACTGAATTAATCTTGACTGCCAAGATCAACTGGGTTGCCTTCGGAAGGTGACAACTTCTCTGAACCCTTGGATCTTTATCTGTACAGTGGAGATGCTAACAGCCTCCATGATGCTTCACAGAGTTATTGTCACTTTCGACACAAAATAACAAATAACTTTTCTATAGATAAGAGAGATAAGATGAATTTTACTTGAGCCGAAACTGAGGATTATAACCCGGGAAGGCCTTTTCCACAAAGGAAGAAAGCGTTCTGGAGAAGATGGTTTTCGGTACAGTGTTATACCTTTTTAGAACAAAAAACATACATTAAACACACCCAGGATAGATATTCATCAAAGTTTCAAAGAGGTGTTCAGTTGCAAATTAGCAGATCCACATGACCCTGATGTGGGGAAAGGGATTAATACAGGCTTTACCAACAGGACGGTGCCAATAAGGCGCAGGAGGAGAAGTATGCATTCTTATTTTAAGAGAGTGCATTCTTTACTTTAATTGTTAAGCAGATGTACAATGTATGTTTGATAGGCCATAAGTCGGGCTTCTTTGGTTCAGACTGAATCAGTTTTGAACCCGAATAGTTACCCCATAGGCCTCAATATGTGAAAATCTCTTGTCATCATTCATTTAGTCACTGATTTAGCAAACACTTATGGAATTCGTACTCCATGCGAGTCATTCTTGTAGACACAGGCCTACAGAGGGCAATAAGACTGTCTCTATCACGTTGAGTAGGAATCAAAGAAGAAAATGATTAAGCTTTCGATTATGGCCTCGTAATTTGGAAAGCGTGCTGATTGGGAGAGAGGCAGAGCAGGAAGCCATGTTGCATTTAGATTTGGACTGAAGAGAGGTCATCCAAATGCAGCTGTCCTGTACATGGGTTGAATTTTTGAGTAATGATGGTAGATTTGGAGGAGATTCTGCTCTGAGGTGAGAACTGAAGCCTCGAGAATGGAAAGGCTTGCCAAGGCACTGAGTGAAGCACAAAGAAGAGCTGAGATTTGCAGGCTTGACTTGGGCTAGAGGAGGACATAGGAGGAAAATCTGAAGGAAGATGGTCCGGACAAGTCTGGGTCAAGGAAGCCAAAGAAGAAAGACCCTGAAGATTGCAGCGAGTCATTAACAGCATACGGCATCTTTCTTGTTTGGTTAATTTTTTAATGGAGTTTTATTTTGTTTGGTTTTGATATCATTCTTATTGTGTTTTACTCATTCTCTTGTAATTTTTCGTCAAAGAAGTACACTTTTTCTAAGTGATATTGTCATTTAGACACAGCACTATATCACAGCACCTACACATAGCACAAAGTTGCTGCTTTGTAGAGCCAGAATATTGTGCTCGATTCCATGTTTATGAAGAACGGGGAAATGGTGAAAGACTGTTTGCAGAAATGCTCCACATATGGGGAGGTTCTTTAAAGGTAAAGAAATAGAAAGTATATAACCTGCACAAAAGAAAGCAAAGGTTATTGGCTGCACACCAAAAATATTTTTCTGACCTTGTCAAATTATTCTATTTTAAACAGAAAATTGTCATTCATCTAGGATTGAACTACTCTAGTGGATGTTGAGTTGTGCGGATGCGTACCAGAATTGTAAGAATGGCTGAGCGTAACCAAGCATGGGCAGGAAGGAAGGGAAGAACTTTTTTCAGCGTCTAGTACAGTGCTGGACATGTGGTTGGTGCTGGATGAATGAATTATGTAATCAATTTAACCAAGAAGTAGATTGTTAGGACTTCTCTTGAAGACAGTCACATACATGTTAAGCCCCTCATAATGCTATTTCCACTGAGAGAAGAACAAATGGAAAAAGAATTAAACTGAGTCATTCTGAATAATGTCTGTCACTTATTGAGTTCTTTTGGATGCTGAACACTGAACTAAGCACTTTATCCATAATAATAGAATCAATCCTTACAACAATTATCCTTATTTTGTAGTTTAGGAAACAGAGTCAGAAAATGTATAACATTTAAAGTCACACTAGTATGTGGGGGAACCAGGATTCCAACCTGGATTTGCCCAGCCCAGATCCTGTCTTAAGACTCCCCACACTACAACAAGTTTTCTGGTGGCACTGTGGGGTTTTCTTTAGAGCAGTCTTCACAAATAGGGCGGTTCATAGGGAGAGTTGCATAGAAGCAAAGAGGAATTGCGGGACATTTCAGGTTCTCTTTCAAAAGTATAATTGAATTCTACGCATTACAACTTCGGTGAAAGTCAACCCCCATTAGCTGCTTATTGGACAAAACCAGATTCCATAGAAAGAAGCGGAAAATTTTTAATTAAGAATTAAGATTAAAAGCAAACACAGTGTACTTGCATTTGTGGATAAGTGTGTTGATTTGTGAAAGCGATTTTTCTTCAGTAAAATTTTTATTTATTTAAAAATAATCTTGGCTACATCTCCATGTTGATCGTTATTATTTTATTGACTTAAAATGGTTCCTTTTTTTCATCTTCTTCCTTTACTAAGTAGGCTATAAAAAATATTTTTACATTAGTTATGTGAAAGGAAAGCAATTTAAATTTAAACCAAGGACCTACTTGATTAATTAGCTTTTTTTCTGATTATTACATCCTCTGAATTTCTATAATGTATGTAACATAGTACATAATATTTTAAATAATTTGCTATTGTTTTGTGTTTGTTATGTTTTTGTAAATTCCTTGAGGTCAGAGTTCAGAAAACATACTTCTGCCTTGCAAAGTGATGATCATATAATTGGGGGTCAAAATTGAAGCAGTTTTTTGGTTTTGATAATTAGTATCATCCCTGAAGGCAGTGAAGTGACAGTAAGCCAAGAGCTCCACGAGGATTGGGTCTAGGTCAGATTCATCTTAGTATCCTCCAGACTATGACAGTACTTGACACATGGTAACAATTCAAATGACTCTTGAGTGGATAAATGAAAGAATAAGGCCAAAGACTGGAACTGGCACTTCTCAGAAGAAACATGGATGACCACTAAAGCTTTGAAAAGAGGATCAACTTCTTTTGTAATCAGGAAATGCAAATTAAAACGAAAGGGATTCTGTTTACACCCATCAAAGTGGCTAAAATGGAAAAATCTAATAATATCAAGTGTTGACAAGGATGTAGAACAACTGAGACTTTTATACACTAACGGTGGGAGTGTAAATTGATGCAATAAAATAACTTTGGAAAACAATTTGTTATTATCTAGTAAAGTTGGAGGTTGCCATACCCGGCAATTCAACCCCTGGGAAATCCTGCATGTGAGCCCCAGGTGATATATACAGGAATCTGCCAGCAGCACCATCATAATAGCCCCAAACTAGAAGCAACCTAAATGTTGATGAAGAGCAGTGTGGCTAAATCTATTGTGGTATAGTCATACAATGAAACACTACAGAGGAATGAAAACAAATGGATTACAGCTCCTCTTATCAACATGAGGAATCCCAGAAAAATATTAATTCATTTATAAAGCAAGTCAAATACAGAATTATCCCATTTTATATGAAGTTTTAAAATGCTAAATTAAAAATATTGTTTATTGACATATACATGAATGGTAACTTATAAATAAAAGCCACATAGTAGTTATTCCCCGTTAATGGAGACGATGGAGGAAGGATTCAGCAAGAAGCACACAGAGGGGACTGGCCTGGTGGCGTAGTGGTTCCATTGGCACGCTCTGCTTGGAGGGGTCCAGGGTGCGTTGTTGGGGTCCTGGGCACCGACCTATGCACCACTCATCAAGCCATGCTGAGGCCCCATCCCACGTAGAAGAACTAGAAAGACCTATAGCTATGTACTGGGGCTTTGGGGAGGAAAAAAAAAGAGGAAGGTTGGCAACAGATGTTGGCTCAGGGCCAATCTTCCTCACCAAAAAGAAAACAAGAAGAACCACACAGGGGTGTTTTATAACAGTACAGGTAGTAGCATGCTGGGCAATAGGTACACAGGGATTCATTCTCATTTGATTATTTATAACTTATACATATGTTATACTATTTTCTCTACCAACTCAATAATTAAAACGAATAACAAAATGAACGAAGACTTTGGGATAATGGCATGCAAGCAATATTTAGTTGAGCAAAATTCCACTCCTCTCTATTGCCATAGTTTATAATGGTACTTTTCTAAGGTAGGAAAGTTCCTGGCAGGTTGAAAATGATAAATGTGAAAACAAGCCACAAGGTGGCATCCTAGCCTCATGTGTCTCATTCAGATTCAGATTCCACGTAACCCATACTTATCTTGGAGATGCTATAATATGGTGCGCTGAAAATCTAGAGTTTATTGTATTCATAGGGAGCAGCAGAGGATTTTTTTCTTTTAGCTTCTTTCTTCTCATTTCATCGATTGTGCTTGATTTTCCTTGCATATGTACTGTGCTATCAGATTAAAGTTTGGAGGAAGCATTCAGATAAATTCAATGCAACAAGTGTGCAGGTCCAGCATATGACGTTTATTCATTCATGCCTCATTCAATCATGCATTCATGTATTCATTCATTTAACCAATGTCCACAATATTTGTTGAGCTTCCCTTCTGTTCCACACACAGGGCAAAGAGGCCCTGGAGACTTAACATTGTGAACAAAAACACAGCCACTATCATTTGCTTTCAGCGTAGTGGTGGAGACAGACAGTAATTATGTAATCACAAATCTAAATTGCAACTGATAAATTCTGCGAAGGAGAAGTACGTGGTTCACCCGTTTCCACAGCAAGGTTTTGAACCAGTTGGAGATACCAGAGGAGTGATCCGTTTGTTAGATCTGAAAAATGAAGATGAGTTGTTACCTAGGAAAAAAGAACATTCCAAGTAGAAGGAACATGTGCAAGCTGTTGTAGCAGGAGAGAGGAAGTAGAACAGGGGCTGAAAGAGAGCCGGGAAGGCTGACGGCAAATCAGAGGTAGCAGAGAAAGACAGACGAGGAGAGGCCTGAGCAGTGGGCAGGGGACAGATCTGGCATGGCTTTGTAGTCTGAGGTTAAGGATTTTGTCTTCACACTGAGAGCATTAAGGAGCCACAGAAACGGGGTTGGGCGCAGCAGCAGCTCAAAGCCCACTCGCAGTCGTTGGTGAGTCAGCGGCTTTATCAGTACACGGGTTTCCCCCGCTCTCCGAAAGTAGGGCGTTCCTATGAAATCCTTCCTAAGCCGAAATGACATAAAGCGATAAAGCAGTTACCATTAGTTTATATGGGGAAAAGTTTTGAGCGTTCCCAGACCCAAAAAAATACCCTACCAAAATAAATCAAGATAAAGCACAGTTGCTCACAGACTCGGTTCAACGCTGCGGGGGCTTCACGCGGAGACGCTGAGTGCAGTTCCTGGGGAAGGCGCTTGGTGGCGCCACTCTCGCTGCCGGGGATGGACGCTGCCTTTATATAGCTCGCTGCCAGACAAACGCTGAAGGCTATATCTACTTTTCGCCTTTTTTTTTCATATTCAGATTTCCTTTGGTTAGCAAAAACCGGTACTCACGTTGGTCTTTCCTAAAGAGGAAGTGGCGTAAAGCGAACTTTCGGATGGGGGGGGAAACCAGTATCTGAAAGAGTCGGTCCGAGTGCCGGATAATGACGCAGCTCAGTTCACCGGCGCGTGATTAGCTTTTTGATGATGAAGGATAGCGTTTAAAAACAGTAATGTAATTTCAATCTCTGCCATATTCATTGGATTTAAGATTTTTCTTTTAAAGAAACTTGATTCCATTGTATTTATTTTGAATCAGACTAAAACCCACTGCTTTTTAAAACAGGAAACATAAAGTGTGGTGTTTTAACAAACAGACCTATTTAGCTCATCCACAACAAACTAAAAACTTTGGCACCTAAAATATAAAAGATATGAAAGAAAATGTTTACATGATGGTCGCGTTGCCTCAGAAAGAACGGTGTATTGGAAATCAGGAGCCCTGGGTCGGTGACTATGGCAAAGATTATCTAGCTTGGCTGGACCTGAGGTTTTTTCATCCGAAAAATGAAGCACAGGACTAGGTTATGTTCTTCTAACTCTGAAATTCTGTGAATCTGTAAATATATTCATAAAAAGCAAGACGTCCATGCTTTTTATTTAATGTAATCATTTAATGTAGAGAGAATGGGTGCTGGGGACTACCTTGGTGTGTATTTGAATAAAAGTGGGTGAATGGGACCCAAAGTGACTTATTTTGGATCATAAGACATTTTGAATAAACTGAATTTGAAGAAGCTACACTTCCATTTATTGAAAGTGTACTGTGTGCCAGGTCTTATGTACATTATCTCATTTAATCTTGAGAAAATCTTTGTGAGACAGGTGGTTTTTTTAATCCTATTTTACTAATCAGAAAGACAAAGCTTGCACGGGTTCAGTAATCTGTCCAAAGTCACATAGTTAATACATCTCAAGATGTATCCAGATCCGTCTGATTTCAGAACTCGTCCTTTTAGTTATCATACTATTCATTGAAGAGTTGAGATTTTTAAAAATGACTTATAAATGTTGAGTAGAGATAAATTCACTAGAATTATAAATATGGATTTCAAGTTATTTATAAGTGGTCTGTGGAATAAGTACCAAGAATTTTACTAAGCCCCCACATCTTAAACAAAACTGCTTGATAGACTTACGTACGTAATTAAACATGCATCATCCTGGAAGCGACTGTGAAGTTGCACTATCGTTAAACAAACCACCTCTTTGTTAATATGTCCTTCCTGTATTAATAGAGGATATGCTTACAGAATTTTAACTTCTAAATTATACATTTAAAAGGAACAATTGGACAAATAACTTTCACCACTTCTCTCACTATGTCATATCATGAAGACAGACAATGGTGAACTTTGTTTCTCCTTTTGTCTCAAGCTCCTGAGATTCAGAGCAAGGAAGCTGCCTGCTGGACCTTGGTGTTTGGAGAAGTGGCTAAAGGCATTTCTGTTGAATTATTGCTCCTGTGTTGTTTTGTCTGTGGCTCCCACTCTTGGGCATGCTTGGCGTTTGACGCTCACATCAAGGGCATAGCTCTGTTGTGAGAACTGGTCAGCGTGGGCCAGATAATTCATGGGTTTATTGCTGAGACCCGTTCCCATGATAGGCATGGTCGGGAGGCACTTGGTGTTCAAGTCTGTTCTCCTGGTGCAACGCATATGCCTTAAGCCTGCTCAATGATTCAGCAGTCATGGATGCAGGGACATCTTTTGGGGGGCTTTCTGAACCTTGAAAAGGAGGCACAATGGCTATCAAGCCTCCTTACTGTGGCAGTAAAGGATGTTTGTCACCATAGGCAACGCTTGTCCTCTGAGCTTGGCTGTACCCTCATCTGATGTTCACCAGGCTATATGTGGGTTGTGATAATGTCGTTACATCTGACCATTTGTTCTATGCCATGCTTATCTTTCTGCTGTCAGAAGTATGTCAAAATAATAAAATAAATCTAACAGTGGCTACTTGTGAAACTTAAAAAGTGACTGGCTTAGTTCCTGTTTAGGAGGCAGCTTGTGACTGTGACAGAGAAATGTGTTATGACGAGAGTAAAATATGGTCTGTGTGCCTCTCTGTTTTGCCCTCCTGACTTTGAACACGTCTCCATCATCTTGCCAGACCCCAAGGGAAACCTATTTAAAGCAGCTGCACTGGGACAGACTGGCTAGGACAAGGAAAGAGGCCAGCCATTGCTGGCCCAGGAGAAAGTCCATGCAAACAGAGCTACACAAAACTTCACTCGCATTGTTTTATTGAAAAAAAACTCTTGAGGCTTTCTGCAATTAAGGAAAAAGGTCCAAAAAGAAATAATGAAAGATCCAGGAAGCAGAGTTTTATAGTATGGTAAATAATATTCAGCTTGATAGTTTATAATCAAGAAAGGAAGGGTTAACTCAGATACTTAGTTGTTTTAGGAGTTTATGAGCAATTTTAAATTTGTCACCCCGTTACACAAGTGAAACATTATGAATAATAGCCATTCTCTGCGAAATAGTTTTTCTTCTGCATGAGAATATGTGACTTTGTTTTCACTGCAATGAAAATACAAAACTAGTACAATGCAGACTTAATTCAAGAAACCTCAGAGTTAACTTGCCAAAGATACTCAACCTCTTTCTATCCCTTAAAAAAAAAGTTTACAAGGCATTCCATTACATGCATATACCATTTCATACGCATGAATCTCTCCATTCCCACAGACGAAGAGAATGACAACAGAGGTCAAGGAAACAGAATATTCGGTTCTCAGAAGACCAAGAACTTAGAGGCATATAAAAATGTCTCTGGATATAAGATTTTTGAGAAATTATGCACATATAACTGTTAACTGTTACAGAAAGCATGCTTAGCTGTAGGCCGAAGAGTTTAGATTAGTGAAAAAGCCCTTCCTCACAATGAGAATTGTTGAAGTGCATGGGTTACTGAGCAGGTCTTCATAGGCCAAATGAAGAATGTTGTTTGATGACATGATGGACCTGGAATGTATAAACATTCACCACGATCCAGCATTCTGCCCTCTCCCCTCAAAAAAAATCTTTTATCTTTTACATCCAATCGAAGACAGGATTTTTCTTTTCAAACTCAATTTACTCAGATATCTAGTCTTAATACTTCACCATTTTGCCTCACTTTTGTCAACTACCTTGAGTAGGATGATAGAATATTCTTTGGTACCCTTAAACAAGGTAGTTTAAAACTTTCTTAACTCCGAACTGCTTGAAAGTTGAAAGTCAAAACCAGAGAACTGCTAAAATACTTTCCTTTTATGTTGTATTACAGAATAAGGTAGAGTTATTCCTTTTTTTTTTATCCTTTCATATATTAAAAGGGTGAGATGATGGAGGTTTTTATGCTAATAGTATAGACAGATTTACTCTTGTCATTAGTCACAAGTGATCCCAAGCAGGTTGAAATTCTTGGTTAGTCTGAATGAGTTTGAGTCCAAAAAGGCCCTGTGAAAAGCCACAGCCTAGAGGTCAAAGGCTTGAGAATCAGACAGGCCTGGGTTGAGTCATAGCTCAAACTGCTGGCTGTGACCTTGGACAATTAACCTCTCATTCTCCGATTCCTAATATGTAAAGATAAAATACTATCTACTCCATAGGACAGTTATGAGGCTTAAATGAGAGAAGAGATTTCAAACACTCAGCATGGAGCTTAGCACAGAGAACAACCAGACAGTATTAGCAGTAAGGATTACATTTTATTTTCTTCTTTAGACCTGTGACTTACAGCGGGTGCTGGTTCTGTCAGTTATACCAGAGGACCCAATTCCCTGACCAACCCCATTCCTGCCTGTTCCTTTGAAGTTAGAAGAGAGGGAGAAAGTTGCCCCTGGTACGCAGAGAACCATTTCTCATATGCTTCTGGCCCTTCATACAAGATGGTCTATGGAAGCTTTTCTTCTTTTTAAGATCCCCCATCCGAGTTCAAAGACTTATCCCTCCAGAGGCTATGAGCTACAGTGACAGTTTATGATGTCATGTTTGCTCAAACGCTTTGTTGTAGTTGCTGAAATATTCACAACATCGGTTATTGCTTAGATCTTAAAAGAATTACAAGAGGAAGTCAAACTCCATTCTTCAGTAAAATGCGGAACTAGGAGTAGTCCCAATGGGCAATTAAAACATGAAAAGCTTAAAAAAATACATTTATCTTTAGATCATTAAGCCATTACAAAGTCAATCCAGATTCTTTGGCTAGGACCTGATCCCAAGGAGATATTTTTATAGTCAGCTAAATCAGCCTCATTTCTCTAGCTAATCTCTAGCCATGGATTTTTTAAATCACACATTCGAGTACAATATTATATAATAATATTGCCTCAAATCCAAGATGCATTTTTGTTTTTCATTTTTACTCTCTGGAAATTGGGATGTCTTCTATCAATGTGTAAAGTTATGCCGCGGTGGCACTTTTCCTTAAAAACTGCCTGAAACCAATAGTATATATTCCAACTGATGGAGTCAGACTCTTGGAAATATGGGACTTTAGAATCATCTTGCTTTGTGATAATGTTACTGAAGGTGATTCTCTTACTTTGTGTTCACTTAATTTTTAGCAAAAGAAAGATAATCCAAAAGGCTTCATGAAAATTGATGCTAGCTATGTACGTGTGGATCCTAGAGCCACCACTCTAGTTAATAGTTGGATTTTTTTTGTTTCAATGTTACTATAAAAGGCCCTTAGATTTCTTCAAATATGATAGGAAATAGCATTTCTGTGATAGCAAAAGACCCCAAGGAGAGCAAAAAGCCTCTGGACTAGTTCCCAGAATCCCTTTCCTCACTCTTGGGGCCCCTCCTTCTTTTGAGGGTCCCTGCAAATAGCCGGGGTAGCAGCCACACCTCTGTCAGGCTGTGGGATCACACTTTCATGCGCTACTACACACCATGCAACACCTGATGTATACAGCACAGTGCTGGGCACACAGTAGTTATTCAATAAACGCTTTCTGGCACACTGATACAAAACTGTTCTAATTAGGCATAAATATAGCTTTTAACATTTGGGGAAAACTAAATTTCTAACAATGTCCTCTTTTTTTCTTACCAAAAAATCCTTTGAGTTAACTTTGAGAATAACTTTTACACAAATAAATGCCATCAATAAATCAAACCACGAAAGTTCTTTTTCCCTTGAACTATGAGAACAATTTTTTTTTTTCTATTTTGGTAGCAAACATGAAAATTACCACTCCTAAAGGTGGAACACCACTTTCACAAAACATTGGCTTGGAGATGAAAAACTCAATGGTAAAGGTAATAGAAAGAGGGAAATATGATGTTAAAAGCTTATGATGTGAAACGTTGATCAAGGACCAATTAACTTTAAATGACATAAATTACCGACAATGATTATCTTTAGGAACACTGACAACCCTTAGCAACTATGTGACAAGTTGGTTTGCAAATATTTTAACCAATTAAATTGAAAAGTAATAACCCATATGTAACTGGGAAAAAAGAAATATAAGAAAAAAACAAACAGAAAGAGAAAGAGAGGAGAGGAGCAAGGAAGGGGATTTATCTTAAAACATTTAATCCAATTTTTAAAAGAAAGAAATTCCTGATCTCTAAAACAGTTTACATTCCAAAAAACGAAAAGAAATTCTTTGAATGCTGACATTACAATAGGCACAGAATCAGCTATGAGATCCTAAACAAAAATTATTTCTATGCCTGTTATCCACAAATCATGATTAAAAAGCAAATTTCAAATAGCACTAAATCCATTTTATTTGCTACCTAATTCCAGCATAGCTAACTGAAGATACAATAACCATGGAGTTCACAGACAGGAGGAACATGCTGATCTGTTTCTGCTCATTTTTTTACCCACTCACAGACAAAAGAAATTAGATAAACCATGCTTGATTTTTCAAAACTGAAATAATATAAGAAGCCTCCCACTTTTTTCATATAACTTTGAGCAAAATTGATATGTATAATAAAAACATTACTTTTTATTCTTTTCATATGTTTGGCCCAATAGCTTGAGAAACTCTGAAATAGTGTCTTTTAGGATTCATTCAAGAAAGAGGAATATCGGCATAATTTCTACAGCATCTAACGAACTTTCCATTGAGGTAGATACAGAGGATTTATCATCACGAGGCACGTATATGCCTACCTTGTATGCATGTGATGTTTCAAAAACACTCTACAAGTGCTTTTGAGTTACAAAATGTGTGACACATTCTAGCTTAGTAGCCTATGTTTGGTGCACTATTATTTGGAGTTCTGGTATTTGCACTTTTCCAAGAACCATGGTTAAAAATAAAGGGCAGAGGAAACTGATCACTTCCTGCCTCCAAATCATGTCATACCCGCCCGTGCTTAATTGATTTACAAGCTCAGATAAATGCTATTTTCAAGCAAGCTGTGAATTATATCAAATGACTTTGAAAGAGAAAAAGAAAAGCCATGGCTTAACTTATTAGTGAAGGAAGGCCTTACTTAAAATTCATGTCAACTTTCCATTCTGCAAAGTAAATCTTCCACATAAAAATAGTCAAAAAGGACTTCATTTAATTAGTGACATGTAGACTTTTGCATAGAAAAAGGTTACAAAGTAATGCAAAAAAAAACTAGGTACAGTAATTTTAAAACAAATATTTAAAAGTATACTTTTGCATAATGTTTAACATTCTCATAATGTTTATTGCTTTCTCCACACAGCAGAGAAATGAAGTGCATAATAATACATGCTGTGTCTTTATCTTTCAAACATAAAATCTCATGTGCTCAATTTCAATGTATTAAGAGATTATTTTGTCATTAAACAAAATAAAAAAACAAAACCAAAACACTATTACGTAGCACTAGTCTAGGCATGGACAAAAATAATTTATGTACATCCCTTGCATACATTCATCTTGATTTGGGATCAAATGCAGTTACAAAGTTTAACACAGAGCGTTTCAAAATTGTGGCTTCTCTCTTCCCAATGCCCTCTCCCTGTCTCATCACTTCCAGAAATGCAACTTCTCCCCAAAAGGTGACAAGAATAGATACTACACGTTATCAGGACAAACTGAAGAGGACAAATATGTAAAAACAGTCCAAACTGAAACTGAATAAATTAATCTAAACTTTTACAAACTGGCGAGTTTTCCAGTTGGCATGAATCAAAGAGCCTCTGGTGGGACACAGTAGACAAATGCTTCTAGGTGCACTCTGTAAACGTGTGGTTTACATAAAGAAGCACCATCTTTTGAGCCATGAACAAAAAGTGCCTGGGGGTTTGCAGGCAGAGCAGAAATGCTTGTTAATCTGAGCATTGATGGAATAATTGCTTATACCAATGCATTGCTAAATGTCACCCGCCACTTGGCAAGTCTGAACAGAGAAAGCAAACTAGGATAAAACTAGGTCTTTCAAGTTGAAAATTATTTTCAGCAATCCTTTTGGCCAATAAAAACCTGTTGGTTTCAACAAAGTACTCATCTCTGGCATTGTATTAAAATGTCTGCAGCCTAATGCAAGACGCTTGTCCCTTTCCTTTCTTAACCTAACCTCTATGCTCTTCTTTACTTGTGCAATGTTATATGTTCAGAAGAAAACTTTACTAGCTCAGGCACTTATGAAACACGAATTTTTTTCCATCTAGTTTCACGAGAATTCAGTCAGGGCATTTTCCTTCCCAATCACACACACTGATGCACCGCTGGATGGAACCGTCCATATGTTTTCCAGGAAACTTTTAAATGGAAACAAGGGTGAAGTTTTCAGAAGTTGCTGATGTCAGTTACCAAGCTGCCTTAAACAAAAAAAGAGAAAAAAGATAATACCACATTTCCACTTGTGAGGTTTGTGTCTCAAATAGCTTTATTGCTCCTTTGTGGATCTGTAGACATCTGTATGGCTACTTTCGGGGTGCAGAGGGTTTAAGCTGACTCAGAAATGAAGGACATTCAGTTACTACTGCAAGAAGTCCAATGAAAACTTAAAAAGCTCCCACTTCTGTCCCCCACGGTCGGTAAGGTTTACTGTTTGTTCCACTGCTTGTCTGCTGAGGACTGGACGTGGCTGAAACTGACAAAGGAGGGCTCAGGGCGGTGGCGGCTGCCACTGCTGCAGCTGCATTTGGGGGGAGCATGGGGAAGGCCCCTGCGAAGGACAGCGGGAAGCTGTGCGCAGCTGCCGTGGCTGCTGCAGCGGCCGCATGGACAGTGGCTGAGAGCGACAAGAGAGAGGTGGAGAGAGGTGGCACGCAGGGGGCGACACTGCCCGTCGATGGCATCCGAAGGGCAGAATCTGCGTGGGCAAAGGTGGCCGTGAGGAGAGCGGAGCCGTGGGCAGGAGGCACTTCTGAAGTGGTGGACAGGCGGCAAGGCGTTGACTCCGCCGCATGGAGTCCGTTGGGTTGGAGCAGGGCTGCGGGGAGATGGTGGAAGGCCGCTGCCCAGTGGTGCGGATGGAGGGGGTGATGGTGGTGGGCCAAGGAGGAGGTCATGGCCGCCGCCTCCCGCTGCGAGGCACACGTGCTGAGATGAGAGACCAAGCGCACGCGCAGTGGATCCGAGGAGTCCAGGCCCTCCACCGAGCTCAGGTACCGCGCCACCTCTGTTAGGCACTCTCGGAACCCGATGCTCATGAAGTCCATGGCAAGAGCATGTGCATCAAAGTAGCCTAAGGCAGGGTTTGAGCACAGGGGGACCAGAAGAAAGAGTGAGAAAGAAAACAATACCATTACTAAGAGTAACTACCACCTATGTTCCACTCTGTCCTTCAGAGATTTAAGTAGAATGACGATCCTTTCTGAAAACATTGTTAGCTACTTAGGGTTGTAATGTTCAAAGAAGTTAAGAAAGTGTACTTTGCAATTCACATGTGCAATTCACAACTCGGGCAAGGCTATAGATGATAGTTATCCTTGCAACCAAATGTCACAGTGCAGAAAAAATTAAGACCATCTGTGTTTCAAACACTTTGAGAAAAAAAAAGGTATCTCTCCTTTTGTACTGTGGGATAGTGAAATTCCCTACGAAACTTGTTCATGCTAACACATAGTGCCAGTCTCTCTGTCTCTGTCACATGAGTTGGAGATTAAAGGGCTTATCTGAGACACCCTCATCCGCCTGGTGTTTATAACAGAGATGTGAAATGCATCTTAGCAGCTTGAGGGCTGTTTCAGAAATGTGCTAGAATCTCATAAATGCTTCTTGACTCACAGTGTTTTTTATCCACAAAGTGAAAACGTCTTGTCATTACTTTGTATGAAAAAAAATTAATGAGAGAAAAATGGTTTTTTAAAAAATTTTGTTACTAATTTGAAGATCTTATTTTTCTATCAGGCAATATAAGGCTCCTTTACTGATATGAGATTACAGTAACTCCTAGTTTTCCTGAAGTTCAAATATATATTTCCCTCATTGGTTAGCTTACTTTTTCCTGGCATCTACCCAAGAAAAAAATGCATATTAATTGTGTTGGTATATATGTACCAATACCCACACCTATGGTTACTAACATAAAAGTGGGTGGAGCTGGGTCACATTTATGAGAATCACTTTTTTGTGCAAAGATAATATATTAGAATAGAAAATAGTAATGTCTGATTATTATCAGTGCCAATTTAGGGTACCGATGATAATCTGACACTTGGGGAAATATCACCAAATTAAATTAGTGACCTCTAATATGTATAAACATACCCTTTTCAGATTCTTCCTCATTTGCAACTTTTTTTAAAGCAATTTTCCAATTAAAATTTAGTCTACTCACTTTTGGGATGTGTATATACCTAAATGAGAAATATCAAACAAGGTTATTTTCACCTAAGGCATTTACTACATTATCTTTTTTTTTTTTGCAGATCGATGCATTACCTGTTTCATTTAGCATCTATTAATAGACTATTTTATTCTATAATCAAAGCACTTTAGAAAACAGTCACAATATTCAAAGTCCTAAAGCTAGAATTCCAACAGAAATTTGGAAGTCTCAAAAACGACATCTGGGGCAAAAATATACACCACTAAAACAGTAACAACAACAGTCCAAAGCTGATATAAGAGAATAACACGAAATGTCGAAGATCAGCAATAAAAATAGTGATCATCCCAGGACTTCAGCGTAGTTAGCAACAAAACCCTGGGATTAGCAGGGAAAGCTCTTCCTGAAGAAGACGCCCCCACGGAAAGATTTCACGTAAGCGCCCTCAGCGTTCTCTGGAGGGCTCTGCAGACTTCCAACTTCCATGAGAAAAGGAGGGAGTAATCATCAGAGTTGACAGAATCCAGAAACCCAGAGAGATTTAGAAATTTAGGTTACTGTACTAAATTCTCTCGAGGAACTACTTAATACCATAATAGACTGCAACAAAGAATGAACCAACGGAATTGGAACCCCAGGAGCTTCCAAGAACTCTCATGAGCGGGCATGGAGTAATTAAAATTTATGGTTTGCCAGCTATATGTTATTACATATGGCTGAGTTCTCTGTTGCATCTTAAGGAATATAAATTATGTGGTTCCCATCCTATTGCTGAATGCAGAGGGAAATGATGATGAGCAGCTGTCTCCTGTAACTGGATCTTGGGTCAATAACAATAGCACACAGGTCCGTACCACTTCCTCTGTGCCCTATAGCTTTAAGTGAATAAACTCACAACAACCTTGTGAGCCGGACACTATCACTGTCCTCATTTTACAGGTGAGGAAACTGGGGTTCAGAGAGGGTTAGTAATTTACCCAGGGTCACAGAGCTAATAAATAGCAGAGGCAAGATTTGAAACCAGGCAGCCCAAGTGCAGAGTCCATGCCCTTCACCACGGCACTATGAGGACCCCATAACCATTATGAGTCTTGGACGATGCGGGCCCACACTGCCAGCCTCCCTTCTTCAAGGCCCACACATTCTGCTGTGTATGACCTAAGGACCTGGCAGTGAGCCGATGAGCATGGAGCCTGCTTGGAAATGTCTGTTCATAAACTATTCTGGGATGAATTTTAGGACTGTTCAGGTAGCCAAGAATAACAACCAAGATGGAACTTAGTTTTTATAATAAGGCATAAGAACAATATTACTCTTTAGAAGTACAGCTCATGCCAAATATCTGAAACCCTGATAAGAATTCTTAGCCTTGTGGCTCACAATGCCAAAGGAGGTAGAGCAATCAAACCACCTTTCTCGCACCATCAGAAATTCAGTCAGTCTCCTAATATCCTGAGGGAGCAAATGCAGAGACAGAATCACGGGGCTGGGGAGGTCTTTAGAGCTCAGAGTGCTAGTGTGGCCTCACAGTGCAGCAGAGAACTTCTGTCTCAGGTCAAAGGCGAGGCAGTGGCCAAGCTGGGCTGGACGGCTGGCTTCTACCATTTCATCCAGTTCTCTTCTCTATTATGGAAGAATGCTTGCATCCTATGGTTGGGGTTACATTTCGATGAGCAGAAAGCACAATTTCATGCCCACTCATTCAGGATGGTTCCTTGAGAAGTGCAACTGAAGGTAAGTGACACTGTGTGGGCTTCCCTGTGCAGTGACCACCCTCCACCCGACACAGGTAAAAGCTGGTGAAGGGCAGGGCTGGGTCCCACAGATCCTCAGCAGCATGGCACTGCTGGAGTTAAATACTAAATACTTCCATAGCAACAGGAGAACAGCTGCCTCCCTCCAATGCCCTGCCCCTGCTCTGATCTAGAGCAATCTATGGTACTGTCATAAAAGGCTAATGTTGAGCACAGAGACACGTCCAGGGTGTAGTTACAGCGCTCAGCCCCTTATGGTACTCTGTCCTTACCCAGTCGTCAAATATATTGAATAACACCCTTGCCTATGATGAATAGCAAAGGCTTAACCTGAAGGGCGAAAAAGATACAAAAGGGCAAAATCAAGTCTAAGTGATGTGTGAGAAGTGGATAATGAAATCTGAATGAGTATTACAGCTTTCAGGATCTCAAGTCTATAATTTTTAGCACAAGGTGACGGTCTGTCCTGACCCCCTGGATATCCTTCCCCACATCACTATCCAGTGCAGAGGACTCCTCTCCAGGGCACTGGGCACTGGGCACCTGCTTGTCTTTGCTCTCCACAGGAATGACTGCTCCGTGCATGGTTTCCAGCACAGAGATTCACTACCAGCACTTCAAATGTTCTGTCTGCTCTAAATCCAAGACCGACCCAAATCTGCAAACAACAATGAAGATAATTCTAGAGTCACTTCCTTTGGAATAGCTGCATTATATTAGGTCCCAGCTCTGTTTGAAGGGGGGCTCAGGCGAAGGGAAAGAAGAAGAGGTTGCCTCTAACCTCCTGTTTATGTTTGGGTGTTTGTTTTGTCTCTCTGCACAGATTCCAGCATGCGCTTCTGAGGTCCCAAACAAATCTCGGACCAGGCTGCCGTGAATGAAGCTTTACTCCCACAGTATTATGAAAGCAAACACAAGCCCAGGGTCAAGTGCTTCTTTTGTTCCAGAAGTTCTTTCCCACGAGTTCAATCCTGCCATTAGCATTGATTTCCACGGCTTTAATCTGGGATCTCCTATCTCAGCTTGTTAAAGAACTCTTCAACTATGACTTCCCTACAATCTTAGGGGGAAAAAATGAAAAGAGAAAGGTGGGAAGGGGGAAAAAATGAAGTCACTAACTTACCTTTACCCCCGGTTGCCTGAAGCATCTTCAAATGATCCACTGTCATTTGTAATATTTCAGCCTTTTCTAACTTTGCAGATCCCTTAATAAACAAAGAAGAAAGTCTTATAAGTCCTAGGGAAACTAATTTGGAATATTTTACACTGAATTTTCAATTTTCCCTCCCACTAGAAAATTTTAAATTAAATTTTTTCACAGAGAAATCTGAATTCTTTCCAAACTTTACATGAAAACACTAATTACTGTGTCACACCTAATGACAGATACTTGCCATTTTGACTTTTAAAGACTAAAAGGCATAATAAATAATTTTATCATAAGAATAATTATACTCCTAAGTATACTCCAAAACTATTACAATTGCTAAAATCTCAAACTTTGCATCTAATCCCTACCTTGGTTAATCATAAACTTTATTTTATTACAGCACATCCAGTAGTCTTAAATAACACTGAAGTCTAGGTCGGGTGAACCCAGCTCTGGAGGATAAGGACATGGGATCTTAGAAAATTATTGTTAGGAGTTTTCAAAACAGAAAATTCTGTCTTTACTTTTACGTTTTTCTCCCTAATAATTACCAGCAGGTGTCACTGTGAATTCCAAGACCATAAACAAGACGGCAAACTGTACTACTTATCTAATAAGCATCATAAGTGCTTAAAGATATTTGAACCCTTTAAAATAGTTCTTTATAAAATTGTCTTAGAAATGTATTTTTATGTCCCCCCTCCTTAAAACAAGGCAACCTCTGGAAACCAATTGAAATACAAATGTGCCACCTCAAACTGTCTCAGAGGGCTGTGGGTGGCTTCTAATTTCCTGGAAGAGCTACATAATTAAATCAATATGTCTTTTTGAAAAGGACATTGAAGTTTATTTCAGGTTCCTATGCTTTACTTGTTTGGTGAAAATTATCAGCACCCCATCCGTGGCGAGAGTGCCAGAGTTATTTAAACTGCTCGAAAGAACACTGTTCTAATCATATTGTGACAGGGCCAGCTCACTAGGGTCGGTAGCCAAGTTCGGCAAATGGGAAAGCCTGTGTTTATGGCAACTGACTGCCAAACAACTGAGGCCAGCTTTTAAGGTTTGTTTTAAGTCAACATTTTAGAAAAATGTCCAACAAACCAAGAAAAAAAAAATCACCAAACTGACTGTTCCTCATAACTGTAGACGTTTTGGCACTCAAAGTAAAAACATCACTGATGACTGGCATTTTCATTTTCAGCCTATTGTCATTGAAAATGCTAGTAATCAAAGCTAGAATTTCCTTACTATATTTAGCTTATCAAAGATAGTTTCAGCATATAGAATGGGTGTCTCTTTTCTCTTAAAAATGTATAATCGATAGCATATTGCATCTTGTACTTCTGTCAATGTTCAACTTTCCATGCAGATGGACAGGAGTTTCAGTGAAAGTGACTAATAACAAAACTGCAGTTTCTGGATAATGTCCAAAGGCATTGTAGGGCTTGCTTTATAATGTTTGTGGTTCATGAACTAAACAGCAAAATGGAATAAACAAACAACTGCTGTCTTATACCCTATTTGAATTAAATTGAAAGTATTTTCAACAAGGGTATGATCCCGTATTCTTTGAAAGATGCTCTTAGAAGTCTGTGCCATTAGCCATGGCGGCAGGAGAAACCAAACTTTTCCAAAACGACAAAGGAAGATTTAAACACTTGGCTTCCTACTTTTATAACTGTGCAAAATCTTTTTTTTTTTTTGTAAAGGAATACCTGAATTCTGAAAAGGGGCATTTATGGCTAGTTTGATTTTTACCAAACTTCCAAAAGAGATGCCCCAACTCAAATATCATTCTATTCACCCAGCGATTAAAAATGAAACCAAGTGGCTTGGTAAAGAAATTTTATTATTATTATTAGTTAGGAAACAGAACTAGAGATGTTACTTCCTGGGCTTTGCTTACTTTTAAAATAAAAAGGTTACTCTTTTTTTTTTTAACAGTTTGAGACAAAGATGAAATTTCACATATCTTTTTTTGTTTGTTTGTTTTAAGAATTCTACATACGGCTCGGTTTTAAACAAAACCACTACTGGTATTCATAGAAAGAACAGAGAAAGCATGAACACTGTTACCCTTAAGGGGAAAATAAGCTGAAGAATGGGAATGTTTTTCAACTTCATGATGGATTATGTTTTTAATAGTTTTGCCACAACAAAGCATTTTATTGAAATAGCTGCTCTGTACCAGATCAGGGCACATACACTATTATTTTAATGAGCTTTAACAAGAACCCACATTCCCAGATGAGAGAATCAGATTTTTTTGAGCTTTTTGGTTGAGGTGGTTAGGGCTGAGGGTAGCTTACTTGTTTTTCAAAAGCGGTTGGCACCAGCCGTCTCAACTCAGATAAACTGTTATTTATCCGATCTCGACGCCTTTTCTCTATTATCTATCCCAAAGAAAGCAAAACAGCAATGAAAGTTTATGAATACACACATGATAAACTTCCTCATAATGGAAAAATACAACTGTTACACATTCGGCTGGATTACATGAAATAAAAAGAAAAAAACCACATACCCCTCTCCTTTTCTTTCTTGCCATAATTTGAGATGTTGCTGTTGGAGAATTCGATCTAATCACAGAGCTAGTACTTTGCCTAAGAAATAGGAAGAGTATGTCAGGTGCCGAATTAACATAAAAATGCTTTCTTCTGGGCACTCGATGGCACACATTAAGTATTAAGAGAGATGGCACAGTTCAGGTCCGTGCGATTTTATTCTTAATTCTTGCTTTACCCTGAACATACTTTGCATTCAGCCCTTACCTTTTTTCAGGTAGAAATCATGCCCCGCTTTTTTTTTTTTTTAAATTTTCAGGAGTATCCAGATGCCAAATCCATTGGCAAAACCGCCCCTAGACTTTTATTTGGTCTCCCAGTGAAATAATCATGGGCAGTCAGGGTGAGAAGTGAGCTATTAGTACTGCCTAGTTCCACTCATAAACGTTTCTTCAAAGTCATCTAATCCCGAATAGCATCACTCCGCCTCTCTCCATCAGACACAGTGAACAAGGCAAAGCTATTTTAAAATAAAGGCCATGCTTAGCACACTATCGAACAGATACAGTCGTCACGTCAAACTGTTGTCCCTAGACGCAATGTTTAAAATAAACAGAAGTTATCTATTTCCAAACTTCAATTAGTCATATCTCACAACAGGAAAAAAACCGACAAATTTTAATGTTTTGCAGACTAATCTTCCAAAAGAATGCCCCGGATTAAATACGCCATTGGTAGGGAAATTAAAATGAGATCAACTACGAGGGAAATGTTTTACTTTGAAAATGAAACTGTAGGTGAATCTCTCTCAGCCTTCAATCTAAGCTTAACGCTCTAGAAGCTGCAATCCATCGTGAGTTTCCTAATGAAGAGATATTTTATATTGAAAGCTCAACCAACCATTATTTTGTCACGTAATTTTTACGATCCTTTCTAGTTTGTATCTGTTTCTCTTCATAATTCATGGAGACTACGATTCTTTCTGTTCTCAAATTCTCCAGGTTCCTGCTATTTGTTCTCCTTCATTTTAGAAATGTTGCACACACCGGGTTCTTATTACCTCGCCTTCTCACTTCTGGATCTTATTTCTGAATTCACTGTCCCCCTCATTCCCACCCCTTTTCAACGGGTTTCGCCTTTCACATGACACATCTTCTGTTTTTCAGACCTCATTTTCTAAGATGACATAACAACACTTTAATAATTCGAAGATACTTTGCAAACAACGTTTCATGTAAATATCTTTGCGTTCGCTGATGTCAGGCTTTGGTCTGTACGTATTAGAACGACAAAATTGAAATAAAATCAGTTTTCCAAAGGCAGGAAGAATTTTGCTCGTTGAGTGACAGATAAATAATTAAGGTGCTTCTGGGGATGCCAATTAGAAGCAATTATCATTTGACCCGCCTTGGCACTAAAATGCCTCGGTAATCTCCCTCTGTCACTGGAAAGTGGAGGTCTGGCTTCTGTGATCACGACCCCGATCTTTTCCAGACTTAGGAACAAGCAGTCAAAGAGACGATGCCCTAAACGATCCTTACATCTGTCACTCACTCTCCCGTCAGCCAAGTCACACACGGCCAACCTGGAAAGCTCAAGCTACTCGGCCTTGACATCGCAAATTGCTTTCATTTCTCAAAAAAAAGCAAGTCATTTTTCAAGTCCCTTTAAAAGTAAAAATCAATCTGTTTCTCTTTTCACCCGGCCCATGTTGAAAGTGCTTCCAAACACAACTTCAGTGGCGGGGGCGTCGCCGGTCTCCGGGACGTGCCTGTCCGCGCGCCCACGCTGACAGCCGGGGACCCTCCCTCGCCCACTCCTGCGCTCTCTCTCAGCCGCGTCCCCCGACCTCTCCGCCCCACCCCTACAGCGAAACCCGACAGCCCTCGCCCCACCCCAACGCACGCTCCCAGAGCGCCCACCGCTCCAAGTTTCTCGGGCAGAACTTTCCCCGCTCCGTTAGGACGCGCGGAGAGGAGCCTCGGGATCTCCAAGGAGCCGCTCGTGCACAAAGCTCCCGACGCCCCGGGCTCCGGGCAGCTCCCGCCGAGCGCGCGCTCACCCCAAGTAATTGTTCTCGCTCCCCACGTCGATGGTCTCGTCCATGTCGCTCTCGGAGGTCGTCTCCTCGCAAGGGCGCTTCATCGCGACGAAGACCGCGCGGGCGCAGCGCCCTCCCCGCCTGCCTCCTCCCTCCCTCCCTCCCCGGGCCCGGCAGGCGCGGCTCCGGCGGCGGCGCGGTCAGCTCCTCGCCGCTCTTTCCCACGCCGCAGCCCAGCGCGGCCGCAGGAGCCGGCGCCGGCCACGCCCCCCCGCGCGGGCGGGGCCCCCTCGCCCGCCTCCCGCGCGCAGGCTCCCCCACCCCCCCGGGCACCGCCTCCTCGGGGGTCGGCGTGGCCCGCGATTGGCTGGGGCGGGGGGCGGGGCCGCGCTCGCCAATGCCCGCCGCGGGGCTCCGGCCAAGGCGTGGGAACGCGGCCGCGCACCTGGGGCGCTGGAGCTGCGCGCGGGCGGGGCGAGGTCGCCGGCGGCAGCGGGGAAGCGCGCGGGCGTGGGCGCGGGCGCGGGCGCGGCGGAGGCGGGCCGGCTGGGGGTGGGCTCCGCGCTCCGGCTGGGGCCCTCCTCCGCTCGCCGCCGTCTGCCGGTGAAGTTGCGGTCTTGTGTTTGAACACTAACCCCAAGCGCGTGGCTGAGTGTGAGCGAGCGTGTGTGACGTCGGGAGGCGCCGCGGCTTAACCGAAGCGCCCCGCTCGGCTATCCCTTGTCTGGACCAAAAGTGCTGACTGGCTGACCCTGGCGGTCACATTTGCTCTCTGGGGTTTTTGAAAACCTTAAATCAAAGTTGCTTTTCTCTCTGGCAACTGCCGAGGCTCCTTCCGCGGCCTCTGGGCTGTGAACAGATAAGGACGTGAGTTTCCCCGACCAGGTACTTAACCGCTGGCGGTCGGAGGGTCTGAGAGGTGGGCCACCCTAGGACTTTGGATTTGCTCTACATCAGTTATTTCCATTAGGCCAGTGGGGCTGTGGAGAGTAGGTCCCGCCGAGTAGCCCGTGGGCTGAGGTTGTGTCTACTCTGGTGGCAGGCAGGACTAGAGCAATAGTGCGGGTATTTCAGGGCACAGTTTTAGTCGTTTTTCAAGTTCAACTTTTTCGGGCTTGGAGTATCCAGATAATTGCAACTCTCCACTCCCCCTGATGTGTGCAGTCGCAGCGGTAGAGTTAATTAGGATTCCGGACGTGAAAAAAAATCGCTCTTGGAAGTTGAATTGTTCTAACGTACGAATTCGTGTCCAGTTTTTAGAGCATTGGACAACGTGGGTTGTAGAAACTCTACATGAGCTTTCAAAACATGTTTTCAAGCTGTCTTTTTTCTGCATGCGCCGCGGTGCCTGCAATTTTGGACAGGCTGCGCCGGTGTGCCTCCGGAGGGCAGGAGCTGAGCAGACCGAGCGGGCGGCGGGTCGGTCCTGGTCAAGCCGGAGACTCCCCTTCGTTGCGCCGGGACAGCTCCGTGCTGAGTGGAGAAAAGCCTCTGAGAAGGGGGCGTCTGTCCATCACCACGGCCCTCCGCCACGGACGGAGTCATATTTGGGGGGATCTGCTTAGGACGTCCCTTTGACGCTCCATTCTCTCTCCACGCAAGACCGGCACGGGGCGGGGAGGAACAGAGGAAAGGATGCGACGTGAAAGGACCGGGCCCGGGGGGGGTTGGGCTCGGGGAGAGCAGGAAGGACCTGCAGCCAGCGTGTTAAGCCCTCATTAAAACACAAAACCCCTTCCCCACACGCCCTCGTCTCTTTTGTGCGGTCCCCACCGCGGTGCCTGCAATAACCGTGTGAACAGAAACCCGAAACGTTCCATCCTGACTTCTGAAAAGTAACCCCGGGCAAAGTACACAGTTGGCGGGGGCCGGACGGGGCCTGGTGGGAGTGGACCAGGTCAGGTCAGGACGGCGGGGCCGCGGGGGGCGGTGACCTCCCCAGCTCGGCTGTCGGCCTCAGGGCGGGTGGCCGGCCCGCTCAGGTCTCCGGGCCTCTGCTCGCCGCCCCGCCGGCGGCCTGAGCGCGGTGCGTTGAGCTGAGCCGGCGCGGCCCCCACCTGCTCAGACCTCTCCAGACGCCACCCCCTCCAGATCCCCGCGCCCTGCGAGTGATGAGCCCGACGCGCGCGAG
Organism: Equus caballus; assembly: GCF_041296265.1. Taxonomy (NCBI): domain Eukaryota; kingdom Metazoa; phylum Chordata; class Mammalia; order Perissodactyla; family Equidae; genus Equus; species Equus caballus. The sequence goes on along the minus strand of NC_091693.1, from coordinate 80,099,497 downwards.
GTGCCCGCTCCACCTCCAAGGCGCATGTGCCAGTGGCCAGTCCGCACAGGCCACAGGGGAACGCGCCGCAGCCGGCCTGGCGCGAACTCTACCAGCACAACTTTCAGCGAGGGCTGCACGTTTCTCTGAAAGCGAACGCCTACAGGTGCAATTAACGTTTGCCACGCGAGCAAATTAGCGGGCGCTTGCAAACGCCAGAGGCAAAACCTGAGATCGTCTTGAAAGAAAAAAATTTTCTTCCTCCCTATACTAGTGTATTTGATTACAATAATTGAAAAAAATTTCAAAGAGGGAAATGGTTTGCTTGCAATAAAGTAGCAACTAAAGTTTTTGCATATTTTTCTTTGAAGATAACCGCTGTACCATGTTATAAGGAAAAATATAGCGGGAACGTTCGAAAAGCACACTCGGAGTTAATGTCTCAAAGATATTTTTTAAGCAAAGAAGGTCATATTTTAAAAGCGTTTAGAACAGTGCCTGGTACATGGTAAGCGCTATATAAGTCTGTTAAATACACAAGAATGCAAAGGGCAAAAGACTGGAGTTTTGAACACTATCAAAAGAATAATATGCTCACTTATCTGCGAAATACTTAATCGCAATTAGGCAGCAAGAGATTTTTCAATTAGATCTACTCCTCTCAAGTATTCCATTTGCCTATGCCCAGGTCAGGCGCCTGCTATGGTCTACCTTCCACTGAAAGTGCCTCTCGGATCAGAGGGAGAAACAGAGGGAGGAAACTCTTTAAAACGCCCGAGCATACTTAAAAACGGTCGAAGATGGTCGGGGGAGGGGAGAAGGTGTAGGGGTGGCGAACGTGGAGAGAAAGAAAAGAGAGAATGAGAGGAGAACGGCGGGATTTCAAGCCTCATCGCCCTTCAGCTACATCCTTTTCAGCGAAAGTTGGTTGCAGGCTTACTGAGAGACCAGGCAGAAGAAAAGATGTCAGCGCGCAGAGCGAGCCGAAGTTCTTTCCTTTTCAAAGATTTGTACAATGAGGTAATTAGACCGAAAGATATGAGGGACTTTCCTAGAAACGAAATGCCATTAGGAAAGAAAGCCCAGGACGACGGATCTAAAGGCAATGGAGGAGGGGAGAATCGGCCGCCTTCCCAAAATTGATCATCCCGTCTGTGTTCCGTGCATCTGCGAATGCCGAGAACTGGAAACATCCGGCTCAGCGGTCCTGATTCCGCTCCCCAACTCTTCCCCCACCCATTTAATGTAAAGTTACAGTTTTTGCATCTGTATTTATAAGTCTGGGGATCTTGACCCAGTATTATCTTGTCCCACAAAATTTGAGTTTTGTGGCACAAAATAATGAAGTGATTACCTTGCTGTAATTCTAAAATTCCCCTTACAGCATTTTGGACACGAATCTGGGATTTTTAAAAAAATTCCTCTTGGTCTGCTTTTTTCTTAATTAGAGCACTCTGATTTTTCTAGATCAATTGTCAGACTTTGTTATTTGTGGCTTCTCTGAGTCCTTTGAGATGCTGCTTACAGTTACTTAAAAAGCGTCAGCCTCTCCAGTGTTTGGCTTCTCTTAGAAAGTCACCAAAGCATGACACCGCTTTAAAAAGTGTTAACTTAGTTTCTGGATGAAATACAGGCAGCTGTTATTTAAAGACATTTATGTTAGTCTGAGAAGCCCTCTCCCCATAGTTCAAATCGAGAAGTCCAATAATTTGCCCTATCTGAAATGTAATAATTATTTACACAGCTTTCTCTTGCAAAGGGAAGGCAAGCATGTTGCCCTGAGAACTGCTAGTCCATTTGCAATTGCTGGGGCAGGTGACAAGCACATGCATCTGTGGGCAGCCTTGTTGGGCTGCCTTCCCTCATTACAAGGCTATTGGGAGCTGGCAGCTTTAAAGTGAGCGAGAACGCTGGGGCCTGAGAGTGGAGGCCAAGGGCAAGATCCTTCTAAGTTTGAATACCTTCCTCCACATCAGGCTGGCAGCATGCAGGCCAACTTAGGAGCACTGTGCAACATGTATTTGCAAGCCAGTAAAGCAAAACAAAGCTGAAAGCAAGGGCAAATTTGAGCCCACCAACCTTGAAGTCATCTATATAAAGGGAAGTGCTTCACCGGTTAACACTTATTCTTGCCTGGTCAGCCATGCGAAGCGCATCGAGTTTCTTGGCTTGCCCCAGTAGGTGCTACTTATTTGTTGCATCAGAAGCTCCAAGGTAGGAAATCTTAGACCCAAAGCCCCCTTTCCTGGAAGTTAGAATGTTTAAATTGACCTCTGTTTTTAAGGGGTAATTTATTTGGAAGCTTTTATTTCATGAGTGGTGTTATTACTGCTTAGCACATGCCCCAGGATGAAGGCTGGTTTTATTGCCAAACCCTTGAGAAGAGGGTCATATAGCTAAGTAATGAGTTTTCATAACCCTGTGAAAGCAAGTCAGAAGATAACTACATTCACTATATTAACTTCCTCTTTGTGAAAGTTAAATTGATGTTGGCAGGCTTTTCTTTTAAGGAAATTCTTTGAAATTTCTGTTTTCTTGAAGTTGGTTTGATTGGCAGGTTTTTTCTCTCTCTTAAGGATACAGTTAGATATATTCACTTCTCTTGTGAAAATCATCTTTTAACAAACTACATCCGCATCCTCTAGAATAGTGCCTGACTCGTAGTGGTTACACAATAAATGGTTTGGAATGAATTTCTTGTTGAAATTGATGACCTCCCAGCTTCTTTCCATACATATAGAATTTAGATACATTGGCATAATGAAATAGAAATAATCATGAACTAAAATAAATGAATAAGTGAAGAGAATATGCTTAAATATCAGCAGGAAAGCATTTACAGTAAATGGGCCCTTAGTTCAGCCCTGAGCTTCCTGGCAGCCAAGTCAGAAAGAGAAACATAGTGAGTTTTCTTATCATAGTAATCAGAAAAGAGGAAGCACAGTGTTTTTCAAAAAAGAAAAACTTTATCCAGTCACTGAATTCTAAAAGAACTACATGATTGCCTTGTTCACAGACTTTTAACATTTTATTTAATTATTTTCTTGGTTTAAAATTCTTCAAGTATCTATGTTAATTATAACATGAACAATAACATTCATATTATGCATAAATGAAGACAATAGCTTTTCTTCTAATAGCTCAATAAGCTATCTACTAAGCTCTCAAGATTAATTAATTGATATTAATAGGACCAGTGCCTCACAGAGTTTCCAAAATGTGGATTCTCCATAGGAAAGTTTCTGCTTTCAGTTTTAGAAAAAAATTCAAATCAAAGATTCCTGGATCTAGTTGGTTGGCATTACTTGATGAAAGTGAAAGAAAGAGAGAGGCTCTACAGATTTCTGAAATAACAGCTTTGGAAATTTTTAAGACTAAAAGTATTTCCCACTAGAATGCAAATGAACATCTATATTTTCTTAATCCTCTTATTAGAACATTTTTATTAGATGTGTGCATATTCATGCCCTTATCTGCTTAGTTTTAAATTGATATATGACTTTCTGGGGGGAAAAAATCCCCTTGTAGATTGGAAATAAGGAGTTGCTAATTTTAGATTTTCTGTGGAAAAAAATACAGGCTATTTTTGGACCTTCATGCTTTGCAAACCTATTGAAGTATGTACTTTACAAGAAACAGAAAAATAGCAAGTTTTTTTTTTTTCCTTAACTGGGCTGTTTTGGTTGTAGTAGATAAGAATTTCACTAATTCTTGGTATCTATTGGTTGAAAGGAACAACATAGAAGTTTGGGTTTTTTCCTGGCTTTAGCCTTTAAAATAATTTAATAATGTATTGGGAACATTGGACTAAAATTATTTTACAGATAGATTTTGGTCTTAAGTAATAGCTCATTCCATTTCTAGGAAACGAAAACTTAAAGAAAATAACAATTCTTTGAGGAATTGCAATAGTCATCAGGGCAATGCAATCTCTTTGGAAACATGATGTCTTGATGCTTAGCAGAGAGCAGCCAAGCTCAGCTGCAGCATGCAGAAGGGCTGTGCACTGTGCCTTGAGTATGTAAGAAAGATGCACTGTATGTTTCAGTAGCACTTTTAATCTGAGAATCCTAGGGCGGCAATGAGTCATGAATCAAAACTCACAGCACTGCAGGATTTCCTTGTCAAGTCTGGCTATCAGGATTTTGCTACAATAACACTCTCAATGGGAACATTAATAAACTCTGAAAATAGAAGATCAAGATACGAACAGAAAATAGAAAACCAGCATAAACTATGTATGTGGGTATATATGTGTATATCTATCTACAAATAGATACAAGTATCTATATACAGATAGATAAAAAGGCACAAAATAATTAAAAACTTTTTAATTGACATGACTTGATTGTTAGTATATAAAAGGCTATGGTAATATCTGGCACAAGCCAGTAGCTCAAGTCAGAGAGGAAAATGCTTCATTTTGTAATTAAACCACCATTTGTAAAATGGAATTTACAAATTTTATAATTTTTGTATTTTCTCTATTTCCGAAAATTGCATTCATTGTATTTCAGTTTATTTTAGATACTGAAATACCTTATCTTTTGTGTATTCAATCATCTACAATTTAAATCAGTTTCTTTATGCAATGTTTGAGATGTGGACTCTTAGAAAGGCAGGCTTTAGTATTTTGAACCTCGTGGTGCAATGAGAACAAGACTGTTATAATAAAGGGTTGGGGGAGTGATTCTTGCTGGTATTCAGGTGGAATACCTGGAAAATCTTGTTCTGCTTGCATGAACTCATGAAATATTGATAAATTCACCACTATATATTTGTGCACATAGATTCTAGTTGAGATAACAAAGGTGTGAGCAAAATTTAAAACTGAAAAATTCTAATGATAAATTTATTTTTTTGGAGTGTAAATTGGGAAAGAATGTCCACACTTTAATTTCAACAATGAAACACTTTGTCCTCATTCAAAAATGTAGTTTGAGAACTAATATGTTGGGAACACCACAGAGGGGGACTAAATAAACAGAACTGTGGGGGGAAATGATCTCAGAATGAAACGAAAGAGATTATGGGCAGAGGTCACTGCCAGAAGTTAGTGTGTGTACTTGAAAGTAGGAATAAGGCTAACTCATTAATCACGGCCTAAATTTTCAGAGCGTGCCTTTCTCAAATTTGCTTGTTCTCATTTCCAGGCCACTAACGTATTGAATACCAACTCTGAGCAATGCTCCCTGTTAAGCAGTGTGGGTGCTACCTGGTGAATAAGACTCAGTTTTTGCTCTCAGGAGGTAGCAGAGGAAATAATATGGGAATTCAAACAACTGTTGTACTCAAGGCCAAAGTAAAAGAAAAACTGCATGCTATAGTCATAGAGAGAAAGAAGATTCACTTTTAAAGGGAGATTTCATCAGTGGCAGCTCCAACATTTTTGTGTAGGATTAGAGGCAGCAATCCTGTTGGAAGGGCGGGAGTGGCCCAAGGATTTTAGTCTTCAATTTCCATTTATAGAACAGACACACTTTCTATTTAGATATTATGTTTATTGGGATGTTTTTGTATTGCTGTTAAACATTATGATACGGGGGACAGGTGTCTAACCCCTTATCTATCCTTTGGTGCAATCACAGGATTAAGGGAAAAAGTGGCATTTGAGCAGAGCCTTGAAGGATGTCCAGAATAACTATGGTCTTCGACACAGTCCACTTTCTTGGAGAGGGATCAGCATTTGCAAAGACACATGGAGGCTGAAGAGTGCAGGAGATTCTAAGGGAAAGAAAGGTGCTCCTGAGCTGGAGAGAAGGAGATGGAGGAAAGGTGGGTAGAGGGAGAGAGTTGTCCTGGGGAAAATGAATTAGGCTGTGGCCAAGTCATGGAGGAGCTCGCATGCCAAGCTGGGTGTCCTCTTAAAGTCATTTGAAAGTCCCTGGATGTTTTTAGGAGAAGTGACATATTTAGAGCTGTAATTCGTTAGATTGATCCACTCAAGTTTCTTCCTCGTTTTACTTATCGTCACTCATTTGAATTGAAAACATAGTCGAAGAAAAATTCCAGGACAATTTGTCTTTATAAATGGAATTTTTGATATTCTTTGTTTCTCAGTGCAAGTCATTTAGCCACCAGAAGAGCACTGGCAGGTAGGATGTTGACTCCGCCCTTGTGAAATTCATAGTTTTAGTTGAGTTCCTTGGGCTTATTTAATATGACCCGATTTAGATGAAAGAACATGTGTTCACCTCCTGTTTTGTGGAGTATTCCCAGAATTATGCCAGGACTTGCACATCAATATTTACAGATTTGTTTTAAAATCTGCCATGTCATAATTAAAATCAGCACACTGTTATACTCTCAAGGATTAAGAGAACTTTCTAAAGTGAGATTTTCAGCTTCACTGACTTCAAAGTAACACATAGTATATGAACACTGCTAGCTGTCTCAGATTTATCCAGATCAAATACTTTCAGTGAAAGATTGAGCCTTGATTCTTTCCTGCTACTTTCTTGCTGAAAGAGAGAAATAGGTTAGAGTTACTTTTTACAGGGTACATAAATAAATGTTCAGGGATGTTACAATTCAAATGTCATTTAACTATTTTTAGACTCATAAAGTTACATCCTTTCCTGAAAGACCTTGTTGAAATGAAAGTAATTTGCATTTAAATATTGAATATTAAATCAGTAAACAGCATTAATGTTTAATGGAGAAACACAAGACAGCCTTAAATAGTGATTTTCTTTTAGTCACTGGATTGCAAATAAGAATAAAACAAGGCTCCTTTTAGTTAGCAAAGGTTGACAAGGTAGGGCTCCTCTTGAATCAGAGTGGGAAACTTGATATGCAGAGATTTCCCATTGGATATTACCTTATGTCCAGCTTCAATCCATTGATCAAGCATCTAGCAAGCTCTTCAGGGAATTCAAAAGCAAAGTAACACGTGATTTTTGCCCTCAGGGAGTTTACCATCCAGAGAATACATTAATGATTGAGATAGCTGTCATTTATCAAGTAATGCTTGCTATGCGTCAGACACTGAGCTGACAATGCACTGTGTGGATTAGTTTATTTCATCCTCACCAGGACCCTTTAGGTAGGACAATCATTATCTTTATTTTACCAGTGAGGAAACAGACCCAGTGAAGTTAAGCAACTGCCCAAAGCTTTGTGGGTATTAAGGGGTAGAATCAGGTTTGATGCAGGAAATCTGATTCTGGGCCAGTGTTCTTATTATTACTGAATATCGCCTCTAAGAAGAATGCAGGTGACACAGACACAGACAGTGCAAACAGGTAGAAGCAATGCACAGTTTAAGAAAACTTTGTTTCCCAGAGACCATTTATAAGTGTGTTGTTTGGAGTGCCAAAACATTTTCTCATAGAAACTATGTGGTACGTGATGGTTAGTTTTTTGGGGGTCTAAAAGCCCAACTACTCTACAGCAGGCCCCAGGGAAGTTTGTGGTTAAGAGCATAAGCTTTGGCATCAGACACTAGAGGCACCATTCTTAGCTCTGTCACTACCTGCATGGCCTTGAGCATATTCCTTTTTCTGAACCTAGGACCTCGTGGCTGGGGTTACTGATAGCTAGTAAAAGAGTAAGGATCAAATAAAATAATGGTGTCAAGTGTTTAGTAACTTAGTAACGTGATAGATACGTGGAAAGAGACAGATATTATAGCTGATCAACTAATCATGGGTCCTGAGATCAGGGGACCAACTTCCCTGTTACCTTTTTGTTTTTTTATTAAAATTAACACCATCTTTTGTTGCTTGTATATTATAGTAGCAATACATGTTCATTGCAGAAAAAGTAGGAAATTGTGTTAGCAGTAACATTTAAATGGCCATTTAACCCGACAATCAGAGACAATCACCATTAGAACTTGATTATTATCCTCTCAGTTTTTATATTTTTTCCTTTTAACAAAACATAGGATCATTTTGCCTAACACTATTTAGTAGCCTGCTTTTAAACCTAAATATATATAATGAACATTCCCCCATTTCATTAAATAGTCTAGAGCATCATTTTTCTTGAGAGTGTAGTATTCTTTAGTCTGGATGTATCATTAATTTACTTAACTATTTCTTATTATTGGGCATTTAAATGTTTATGGTTCTTTTCTATTAGGGACAATGCTGAAATAAACCACCTTGTAGGTAAAAAATGTGTGCATGTTTTAAATTATTTTTAGTCTAAATTATTAAAAATGGAATCAGGTGACCAAGCAATATTCACATTTTAAACACTTTTGATATTTTCTGCCAAATTACCTTTCATAACAGTTGGGCCAGTTTACATCCCTGCCAGCAATGTGTGAGAAGACTCAATTCCCTGAATCCTCACCAACACCACATGGTTCCACAGTTACCAACCTGATGGATGAACGAGTATCATTTTAATTGGAGTTTTTTGCATTATTTATGACATTAGAATTTTTTCATAGTCTTGTCTATTTGTAATTTTTTGTGAATGTTGATATACTTTATTTTTCTCTTGAGATAGTTGTCTTTTTATTTTCTTCTTCTTCTTCTTCTTCTTATTTTGCTGAGGAAGATTCGCCCTGAGCTACCATCTGTGCCAATCTTCCTCTATTTTATATGTGGGATGCCACCACAGCATGGCTTACAAGTGGTGTAGGTTTGTGCTTGGGATCTGAATCTGCAAACCCAGGCCGCCAAAGTGGAGTGCATCAAACTTAACCACTAGGCCACAGGGCCAGCCCCAGTTGTCTTTTTATTATTGACTTAAAAGTGTTAGGGGCTGGCCCCATGGCTGAGTGGTTAAGTTCGTGCTCTCCGCTTTGGCGGCCCAGGGTTTTGCTGGTTTGGATCCTGGGCGCGGATATGGCACCACTCATCAAGCCATGCTGAGGCGGCATCCCACATGCCACAACTAAAGGGACCCACAACTAAAAAATACACAACTATGTACTGGGGGGGCTTTGGGGAGAAAAAGGAAAAAGAAAAGTGTTAATTATAAATCAAGGCACTTAATGTTTGTCCCACATGTTACAAATATACATATATATTTATTTCAGTTTGTCATTTTCTTTTAAATCTTATTCATGCACCTTTTGATGTGTATATATACAAGGTTTTTGATGTGTATATATACAAGGTTTGCTTTTTCAAGTTTATCAGTATTTAATCTTTTTTCCCAGTTAAAAAAATCTTTATTCAAATAACCTAGAATTTATTTTGATATATTCTGTTCTATAGAAATGGATTTTAGTTCATTCAACAAACAGTAACTGCAGGCCTACACTGTACAGGCATCATGCTTTTGCATGGGGACCGGGGGACAATGCAGGCAGAATTCCTGCCCTCAGGAGGCAGCTCCTCCTTCAAATCGTTCATTAGGTGTCGCAGAATCAACTGCAGATGTGCATACATTACTTTTTTTTTTAAAGATTGGCACCTGAGCTAACAACTGTTGCTAATCTTCTTCTTTCTTTCTGCTTTCTCTCCCAAAAGCCCCCCCCCCACCCCCAGTACATAGATGCATATTTTTTTTAGTTGTGGGTCCTTCTAGTTGTGGCATGTGGGATGCCGCCTCAACATGGCCTGATGAGCGGTGCCATGTCCATGCCCAGGATCTGAACCTGCCAAACCCTGGGCTGCTGCAGCCAAGTGTGCAAACCCAACCAGTCGGTCACGGGCCGGCCCCATACATTACTTTTTCACTAACTTAAACACCTCCTTCATTGCATACTGGATCCATGTGTATAATCAGATCTGCTTATAGACTTTCAATTTGATACCATTTATTTGTTTCTCAGTTTCTGTGCTGGTACCTCGCTGTTCTAATTATTATAATTTTAAAACAATGCATTTCAATAAATAGTAAGGCAAGGACTGATTTCATTCCTTTTGCTTTTTTCTTAACTTGGCCCTTTGGGTTCTTTTTTTTTTTTTTTACTATTTTTTATTGTGGCATAACATGTATAACATAAAATCTGCCATTTTAGCCACTTTTAAGTGTACAATTCAGTGGCATTAGTTATAGCCACAATATTGTGCAAACATCACTACTATCTATTTCTAAAACTTTTCATCACCTAAAACAGACACTCTGTGCCCATTAGACAATAACCTCCTGTAACCCACTCCCCCAGCCCCTGGTAACCTCTAATCTACCTTCTCTCTCAACGAATTTGCCTATTCTAGATATTTTGTATAAGCGGAATCATACAAAATTTGTCCTTTTGTATCTGGCTTATTCATTAGCATAATGTTTTCAAACTTCATCCATGCTGGAGCATTTATCAGAATTTCATTCCTTTTTATGACTGAATAATATTACATTGTACGTAATACCACATTTTGTGCATCCATTCGTCTGTTGGTGGTGTCCCTTGTATTTATACTTCTGGAAGAACTTTAGAATCATTTTTTCAAGTACCTCCCCTAATGTCTTCTTAAGATCCTCTCATGTCCCCTTCTATCTACCTTTCATTCTATTAATCCTCTCTCCCAGGGTACTAGCCTTCATACTGGCTCAAGCCCAGCATTGTACCCCGATCCTTGAACTTCTCCTTCCCTCAAGCTGCCCCATGCTTCGAAATTAGCTACTTCCATCTTTATTCTCCTCACAAAAATGGACAGTTCCTCAGTGCAATTGATCTCATAGAGGTATTGGGAAAACCATCTGAATTGTCCCTAAGGTGTGAATATTAGATGCCTCGTAGCCTTCTTAGTGGAATGCGTATTTTAGGAAAACGATGTTTCTGAACTTAGACGATTTATTTATCTTTTTTCAAATTCCAATACTATAATAAAGTATCTTTTAAAATTTCAGTCTACAGGAGGGTAATGTATTTTTGAGCTCAGGGCCAGTTTCTTGAGTCCGCCGGCCTGTACAAGCAATCTTAAGGCCTGTCTGTTTTCTCAGGTATTTTCTCTGTTTTCACTGATGAAACCATTAATTTTCTTTCCTCTTGGAATCCCCACCATAATAATGACGTTTCTGACCCCAGCAATGGTGGAAGTGTTGGAGGCGGTTTGCGTGTCTGATAGGCAGTGAGTAGGTGTAAATCAGGCACTATTTTAAAATAGAGATTTCCTGTAAATAATCAAATGCTAACCTGTATCTTTTAGTCCACAGTTCAGGGATGCAAATGGGAAATAAGGGCTGGCAAGTATGAGACAGCTTCATGGGTATTCCAAGAATAATTGATTTGAAAAAGTTATGTTTCTTCTGTTCTTTGCAAAGGTAAGGACAAGCTCCTAGAAGAAAGAAACTAGTAGATCGGTGGTGTTTATTCTCCCACTGTTATATGTGTAGTGAAAAGAGCAATGGCTTTGGAATCTTGGCTTAAGTTCTTGGCTCTGTCTCTTAGTAGCCTATGTTATCTCAGCCATATTAATTTTGCCTCTAAGCTTTAGTTTCCTCAACTGTAAAATATACCTCACTGAGTTGTTTTAGAATTCAAATAATATAAATAATGTGAAACCTCCCATCAATATATAGTCCACTGTACATACTCAATGAAGGTCAATTTCCTTTTCCTTCCTTTCCTAAATAACAACAAAAGTAGCTTGTATGGGAGAAAGCGTTTGTAGCACAGAATGCCAACCCTTCTGGGTTAATAGCTGAATAAAGTTAATGTCTTAATTTTTCAAAATGCCTCAATTTTCTTATGTGTAGCTTTCATTTCACGCTTCACTAAATTATGGTGCTTGTGAAGCACCTTGAACTTTTCCAGTACAAAGCACAATGTAAGCAGGATGGAATTAACATTATCCCTGATCTATAAAGTATTGTACCTGCATTCTTAGTGATTGACACGATACATGTTTATACAGTTGATGGCGCCCAGGGACATATTCTTGCCGGAGTCTTGCAGCCGTGTTTTGCCACCTGTAACAGTGCTGAATAAAAGTGGTCCCATCTATCATTTCTGCAGCTCCTCCTTATAGCAGCAGTCTTGATAAGGATAAGAAAGTCAGGACATCATAGTATCAACAATCCTTTCCTCTTCAAAGGCATCTTTCAGACAAGGCTCTAAGAGTCCCTTACAAACATTAATTATATAAATCTTACACACTCTTGCTTTGTGGGAGGTGAAGTGTTGAGTAAAAATGATTATCTGAACAGAGGTTGGCTGTGTGGGGGCAGGATGGAAATTTGGAAAGTGGGAAGTGGGTGCTCAGCATGCATTCATTGCTGATAGGAAGGCAGCTGTGTGCTTGGCTGGTCCTGTGTACACTTCTGCTAGGTTTTTGACTAATGTTTAAAATACAGGCTATTCTTTGTTAGTGAGAAATCTGTGAGTGGTATGAGCTACTTGAATACTAAAGATGGCAATTCTTAGGGTTAATTCTTCCTCCTGCATTCCCAGAAGTCCCCCGAGGCCTGGGGTTGAGTTGCTCAGTGTCATATGATGAGGAAACAACCTCAGGTTGAGCTCAGAGTGAGTCAGGCTGGCTCATTCTGACTCCTGTAGGCATTTACGTGGTAAATAGGAAATTTGGGGCCTCCTCATCAGAGTAGATCTTACTGCTAGAGAATGATTTAGTGGAGAATTGACTTTAAAGTTAATAGCATTGTGTACAGAATTTATATGATTTATATATATATTAGTGTCTACACTTTTTGTTTTATTTTGTTTTGGTCATTGTTCCTAATCTGGGGCCTTTGCATCACTAGTGATGGGCAGTAGTAGTCATGAATATTTTTGGGGAGAAAAAGTAATGATTTCTAAAAGCCTAAGGGAAATCACAGACACATCTTTTATTTAAATCCTTAAGAATGCCTTTTAGGCTACCAGAAATAATATTGTCTATTTATTTATATCACAATGATACTGAATAAACTAATATAAATGCCAACTATCTTCAAAATTTCAGCACTGATCATTTTTTTACCTTTTAGTATTTCTTATAAGTTATATCTTTGATTCATCTTTAAAATGGGACAAGAAATTAATAGTTTTGTAGTTTGATAGGTATTTCGATGCAGAATTCAAGCAGAAAAATAATAAAGAGATCCTGGGTGTGCAGAACCTAGCTCGGCACCTGGGACATGTAAGTCCTTAATTAGGATTCATTAAGTGAATCAGAACTACTGTTATAAACCATTTTCCTTGGTTGAAATTCTTGCTAATTTGATTCGTTGATTTGTTTCTGATAAACTCAGGATTTCTGCATTTTTTAAAACATAATTTTGACTAGAAGGATTATTTTTTTCTGGCAAAAATCTTATACTTGTCCAGAAAACAGCAGAGCTGCTGTGACAGTTAGGAACTACCTGTAGTGAACATTAATTATCTTCCGGTATCCGTTACCCCTTTTCCCTCCTTCTTGCAGGATTCACCTTGAAGAGCCCCCCTCCTCATTGTGTAGGAGCCATTAATTGCGGTGGGATTGAATTGACTCCAGTCCAGGGGTGGGCCCTGAATTGGTCCAGACCAACCAATCAGATGTATGCATCTGGCAACCAATCAGATGTACGTGACCAATTAGGCTGATGTACGCATGTGTGCAGTCCCCAGGCCCCTGGGGTTGGCCAGCCAAGTTCAATTAGTGAGCACATTGAGTGATGCGGTGAAGACACGTAAAACCCTCCTTCACTGGAGAGTTGTTTTGGAATCATGAGGGAAGCCTGATGGTGACATTATGGAGAAGGGCAAAACCAAGACAATTGTAGAAAAACGAAGCCATGTCCTGATTGCTCTACACTTGAAGCCAATCCTAACTCTGAGCTTTATTGTTATATGAGCCGTTAGGTCCCTTTTGTGTTTTGGACTAGTTTGTGTGTGGTTGTCTGTTCTTTGTAAGGGAGAAAAAAAAAACACCTTTACTGATATATAGCTTTATCCTAATCATTTTATTTTACAGATAAATGTTAAAAAATACTAGATTTTCCGCAAAATATTTTAAGTTTTCGCTTTTAGAGAGAGACACCACTAATTCCAAAAGCACAAAACTTCTCCTCTGACTAGAAGACACAGATATATTTATGTATTTTAGATAATAAAACCACTAGAAAACCAGGTCGAAGTTTATGTGAAACTTGCAAATGTTGTCCTTTTTTTTTTTCACAAATACCCAAGACATTATGGTCTTTTGCATGGCACAATCAATTCATCTCTTTTTACACACACCTGATATTTATCCTTGTACCTTTTAGGCACTGTTCATTAGGGGAAAAAAACCCTATTATGAAGGAAGTTAGAAAAAAAATAGTCATATTAACAAAAAGTCCATTTAAGTAACCTTTGCAGAGTTGGTGCTTTCTCATGCCAACAAGTCGTTTGCTTTATATGCTGCCTTGATTTCCATCATTGTTCATTTCAAAACCTCCCTGAGTCAGACGTTCCATGATGAGCCATCCAAAACACAATATATTTGGAATTCTGCTTCTCATGACCTAGTTGTATCACAAGAGGGATCAAAGAGGTTTTGTTCTGTTTCTGTAATCAGCTATTTCTTTGAGAGGGCAGATTCATAGGAGTTTGAATTATGCTTAGAAATGCATACAAGGCAAGCAGCTACATGGCATTTTAATTACCTCCCTCCACTCCAATGAAACACACCACCAGACACAAACAGATGTCTAAGGTTAAATTCGGTTTGGTTCTCTTAACATAGCAAATAATTGGACTGTTTCCTTTCTTCCTGGGCTTTTTCTTTTCTTTTCTTTTTTTCCTGTCTTTAATCTGTTTGCTGTCCTAGCTCCTGCCTTTTATTTCCTAAGCATTCACCTTTTGCTAATGTTAAGAAAATTTCTGCTTGACAAATTCTTCTCCTTGCTAGACATTACATGACATAATATTAATACTCACAAAGGGAACAGATGGCTGCCTTGGAATCCACCAATTATAGTAGTACCTTGCTTAATCTGAATTGCCTAATTAAAATCCTCAATTAAATGGAATTGATAATTCAGCATATGCGACCCCTACAGTGAGCTCTTGATACAGCGAGTTTGCAAATGAGTATTTCGAATACTTTTCTTGCCCTTTGCTGTGAGGAGATAAAATCAGAAGGCAAAGAAATAGACTCACTTAAGGGATTTATTAAAACTCTAAAAAACCTTGGATCCTAATATCCAAAGTTTGTTCTGGTGTCAGTATACATCTAACCTAAGATCCTGTATTTTCAACGTTCACATCTGTAATTTTGTTCTTTTCAATCACCATTGAAGTTTAGATCAATCACTAGTACTTTGAGATTTTCCATTTTTCCACTCAATTTGGTGAGCATTTGTTGACCTTCCAAAATATTCAAAATACTGTGATAACTCTCAAGGAAATAAAAAAAGAAAAAGTTTTCTAGTTATCATTGCTACTTAAGAAGTCGCCCCAAGACTGACAGCTTAAAATAACAGGAGTCATTTCATTATGATCACAGGCTCTGTGGGACAGGAATTCAGAAGGGGCTCAGACGGGTGGTTATGACATCAGCTGTGTCATGTGGTTGGACCCAGATAGTGGTTGGAGCTGGAAGAGCAGGGAGCTGGCAGAGCTGAGGACCCTGTCGTCCTTCAAGTAGGCTCAGGGCTTATCCGTGTGGTCTCTCTGTGTGGGCCAGTTTGGGCTTCCTTATAGCACGTCGGCCTTGAGGCGGTTGACTGCTTACATGGCAGCTCAGAGCAAGTGTGCTGGCTAACAATGTAGAAGCTATGTCACCTTTGATGACCTGGCCTTGAAAGTCATGCAGTGTCATTGCTGCTGCATTCTATCGATTACAAGTGGGTCCCTGGTCCCTGCAAATTCGAGGGAAGGGAGTTAGACGCTGTATGTCAGTGAGAGAGCTCAATGAGATATACCACAAATAAACTTAGTGGTAAGTTTCTAGATAAGTCTGTGGGACTGGAAATATGATTTTCTTTGGAAAATACAATTTGCTTTGATGAATAAGACACAACATCTTTTCCAAAGAAGCTCATAATCTAGTGGATAAAACCACAATTCTCAAACTATGCATTGAGGTACCACAGGTCTCTGCGGCAAATTCACAGGGAAGCTGCAGGATACTTTACTTTTTTTCTTTTTGGTGAGGAAGATTAACCCTCAGCTGACACCTATTGCCAATCTTCCTCTTTCTTGCTGGAGGGCTGCGCCTGGGATCTGAACTCCATGATCCCTGGGGCCTCTGCTGAGGCTGAACCTGCGAACTTAACCACTATGCCACTGGGCTGGCTCCGATACTTTACATTTTCGAAGGAAACCATGTGACATCTGTCAGACACCATGTGAATTAGTACTATGTATTAAGTTGTTTGGATGTAATTACTTAATAAATGGAACTGGTAGGCATTTCTTTTGTCCTAGCTATGTCATGAGAAACACTACAGAGACACTAAAAAATTACAGAGACAAAGTTTAGGAACCTCTGGGATAAAAACAAGACATAGACATCCACCCACAGTCTTAGCAAGCCCATGACTGACATTTGTAGAGGCTGGGACATGAATACAAATGGAGCTACTAGCTTGTTCCTTTCTTTTCCCATTATAGCTCATACCTTCGTGGGATCACACGCACGTGTGTGGACACTGCAGCTTCACATGCGAGCTCTGTATCCTCTCCCCCCACTGCAATAACAGCTTCTCCTTGGCCCTAGGAGTGAGATACCCAAGGCAAATCAGCCCTCTGGAGGCAGGAGCAGGGGAAGAGGCCCATGCAGAAGCAGACTCAGTAGGGATTTAAGCAAGGAATTCTGGAGTCCCAGGTACCCGGGAGGTAATCTAGGAAAGGAGCCGAAGGTTCTGGATGAGCATGCCCCCTTGGCCTCACAGACCCCAGCCCATTTGGAAGGGCGTGGCTGGAGGACCTTCTAAAATACAGGGACCTGGGCAAGGCCGGGTCTAAGGGAGGAAGACCTAGCACAGAATCCAGCGTATAACTGGTCCTCAGGATATATTTGATGAATAAATTAATCCAAGGCAGATTCTGAGAAGTATGACACAGGAAAACACTAGCTGTTGTGGTTCTTTTGAAAAAAAGAACCATTGATTCTCACTAGTTATCTGTGAACAGCTTCTGTGTGTATTACCTTCAAGGATGAGGGAGAGAAGAAGTAGGGGGAAGTGGGATGGGAAGTCAGTAAAATGCAGGGATTAATGAAGCTGCCAGATGCAAGCTCAAAAGCAAATCTAAAACTGTGCTCGCCGTCAGGGGTGAATCTGGGTTCAGTGGCTTCCTGAAGCATATGCAACTTGAGGGGCCCTCTTTGAAAAAAAAGATACAAAATTAGGTACAGAAAGATCACACAAATTACACATTTATAAAATCTCACAAAGCCATAAATATCAAAAAAGCTAGAAAGAGCAGTTTTTAAATTAATTAACTATCTGCCATAACTTTATAGTACTTTTAAATAAATAATGTTCTGGCTGTATATTCCTCGATTGCTTCTTCACTAAATATCAATTTTATATTCTTAGAGAGAAAAGAAAGATAATTTAGCCTAGTGTTGATTGAATATTAAAAAAACTATTGATAGCTTACAAAATTTTAGCACCATCATTACTAGTAATGTCATACAAATTCTTCTAACTGTTGTCAAGCTGGGAAAACCTCGTATGCTGTTGAACTATTATAGACCTGTTCTCTATTTTCAGTATAGTTATGGGTGTGTTTCCTTCAAACCTAGCAAGTCTGGTAAGTTCTGTTCCATACAATTACCATAAGCTGTGAGAAATACGCAGCTTTTATAATTGTACATACTGTATTCTCAAATATATTCCTGACAGGAGAAAACATCTGGTTTGATGAGATCTTGATGAGAACCAAATGCTCTGTTAAAATTTTATGCACTTGGCGATTGGAAGAATTTTCTACAGCTTATCTTCTACCTCTGTACATTTCAACCCCATCTCTCCACCAGCGCATGCTGGCAGAGCTGAGCTGTGGAGGAATCCACCTTGGGCCCTGTGCCTCTGTGTCAGGAGACCAGAGCGTGGACACGGTGGGCAGTAAGGGTATTCTTAGAATCTAGTCCCATACTAGGTGAGCTGGGAGTAACTTCCGTGGAAGTAACTGTGAACCATAGAAATATATGACAATGTCCCGAAACTGTATTTATCTCCAACTTAATCAACTGCTCCCTACTCATATCCCTAAAAGCCACATGCCCATCCAGTGCCACCTAGTATGAGGGGAAGCTGAAGTGGAAAGACACAGTGGCCTTAATCAATTGTTGTTTTAAAAAAAATAGCACTTTTCACATTTTACAAAATCATGTACCCATGGGAACCCAGTACCTTGGAAAGCACCCATGCAAATTAGGCGCTCGAAGCTTGAGCCTCATTCACTTAAACCCACCTCTACCCGCTGTTCTCTCTCTGTTCACTGAAGGACAGAACGAGTTCTATAACAGAAAGAGCCTGGACTGGAATCCAGAGACCGGAGCTTTCGTCCCAGCTCTCCCAGCTCTGTTCCTTTGGGCCCTCTTTGGGACTTGCTCTTATTATCTGTTAAGTGTTGGCCTTTCCTCATGTGCAAAAGGAAGTGGGCAATCAGCATTCCAGTTATGGGACCCTTTGTGGCCCCCCGGCCCATAGATCAAATTGAATTATGCAATTTATGTGCGTTTTAGTCCATATTGTTTTCATCAGTTAATACTGTCATTTCCATCACTCACATTAATGATAATGTATCATTGTTAGTTCTTATAATTTATTATAATTTGTCATTATTGCCATTTATTAACAATGAGCAAGAACTTAAAAATAGCTTAACTCTTCCATAGAGAGGCGGGTGCACCACAAAACACTCATGAGAAGGTGATCATTCTTTTTCTTTTTTAATTGAGTTAATGATAGGTTACAATCTTGTGAAATTTCAGTTGTACATTAATGTTTGTCAGTCGTGTTGTAGGTGCACCACTTCACCCTTTGTGCCCACCCCCCACCCCACCTTTCCCCTGGTATCCACTAAACTGTTTTTAGTCCATAATTTTAAATTCCTCATATGAGTGGAGTCATACAGAGATTATCCTTCTCTCGCTGGCTTATTTCACTTAACATAATTCCCTCAAGGTCCATCCATGTTATTGCAAATGGAATGATTTTGTTCTGTTTTGCAGCTGAGTAGTATTCCATTGTATACATGTACCACATCTTCTTTATCCATTCGTCTGTTGATGGGCACTTAGGTTGCTTCCATGTCTTGGCTATTGTAAATAATGCTGCAATGAACATTGGGGTGCATAGGACTTTTGGGATTGCTGACTTCAAGCTCTTTGGATAAATACCCAGTAGTGGGATGGCTGGATCGTATGGTAGTTCTATTTTTAATTTTTTGAGGACTCTCCATACTGTTTTCCATAGTGGCTGCACCAGTTTGCATTCCCACCAGCAGCGTATGAGGGTTCCTTTTTCTCCACAACCTCTCATGAGAAGGTGATCATTCTGAACACTGTCACTGGAAGCGCACCGGAGCAATTTTTTTCCAGTTTTAAAAAAGTTTGTCTTCCAAAAATACTTGCAAAAGTCACACAAGCTCCTTGGAAAAACGATCCAGATGCAGGAAATTTATATAGCAAAAAATAGAAGTCTCATCTCCAAATTTCACTCCTGAGGGGAATTGCTGCTAACAGGTTAGACAAGTGTGCAGCCTTCCAGAACTGGTCTCTGCACACACAACAGCTGCATGACGTTTTGAAATATTAACTGAGGGGTTTTTTTCCACTGTATTTCCTGGTGGTCCTGGACTTTCACCCTTTCCGTCAACTAGCACATTCTGCATTCATTGCCTTGGGGAAAAGATGACCCAACTGAATGCATTAAAAAAAGGAAGTCAACAACTCCTGAGTCTCAAAGTTTGGAGTTTCCAGCCCTGCGGGAATAGAAAAAGACACAGGGAATAAAAAGAGATTTGGAAGAATATAGGATAAGTCAGAAGAAGCCTTAGAGCTTTCAAGACTAGATAAAAAGATTTCAAATCTTTGGAGAAGAGAGAGATTAAGAGAGGAAAAAAGGACCTCTGGCAGCTTATGCTGCTTCTCTCTGAAAATTAGAAAGAGGTCACATTTTGCTGAATAAATTACAGTAAGGTGGTTTGTTGAGTGGATCCTTCCCAGGGGCAGTGGCTTAGGCAGCTGACAACACCTTTGAACAAAGACAAAAGCCCCTCTTTCTTCCAGCAGCTTTGGCCTCGTGCCAAGGGTCTTGACTTTCTAGATTTCAGCCCTACTCGTGCCCAAGCAAGTAGCTGTGTGCACTGTTCAAACCACACAACTGTATGAGGCATCCTTCCCTGTGGGGTCCTGAGAAAGAAGATCCTCTGCCCTGTCTCCCCAACTTAGGCGAACTTGGTGGTAGAGAGAAAGGACTCAAGCTGCCTTAGGGAGTTTGAAGGTAGGGAGGCCGTGCCTGCTTCCCTGGTAGACCCTCAGGGAGGGATGGTGGCAGGACCCCAGGAGCAGAAGAAATGCCAGTGGGATGTATCTAGACCCACTGGTCTTTAGGCGATCTCTCGGAATGTCCTGCAGCCTGACATGAATGAAATGACTCTTGGGAAGGGCATGGAAGTAGCTGGGAGAGGCAGACTCGGGAAGAGGAGGACTCGGAAATGAGCGGCATGATGTAAAGATGGGTGATCAGATGGGTGAGAACGGAACCTGGGAGACCGGTACTGACAGAGGACAAATCCAAGGACAAAATGTGCCTGCTTCCACATTTGGCCCTACATCAGCCTTCCTGGAACTCACGGGCAATATCAGGAATTAATTTTCTATTAGCGTATAGTGTTGTTTTTTTTAAAAAGTCACCTTTCTCGCGTATCTGAATTTATAAATCAAGATTAGCTTTTTAATGGTAATAAAATTGTATATGTACTTGACAATATATTTGGAACAATCTTCTATATGAACACATATAAATCTACCTCCTTAAAAAAAAAAATCCCTCATCACATGGCTCAGCGTAGCATTTATCTAACCACCGGCTGGATGTTTGAGTTGTATCAGTATTTCACTCTTAATAATGTCGCAGCAAAAACTATCCTTTTACATAAACCACCTATCGTTAGCGCAGTCTCTTTGAACAATCTTTCTGTGTTCTTAGGTGCCAGATATGGAGAGAATTACATTCCATTTGGAAACACACACACACACAATGGGAGAGATCATGTGCTAAAATTCATGCCCAGTTCAATCTTTTTAGCACCAATGCCTTTTTATCAAATGCATTGCTACGTGGCGTCTGTATTTTCAAGATAAAAAGTGGAGGCACCCTGGATGCGTGGTGGTGGAAGGCTCGGAGACCTGCTGCTCTGCTCAGCTCTCTCCCAGCTCAGTGCCCGCCCTTCACCTGCCCCTGCCTCTGAGTTGGTTCCAAGGCATGGGGATGACACTACATCCTTTCCCTGCTCCTGGTCAGGAAGACCACAGACAAGGTTTAGGATGTCGGTCTGGCAAAGGCAGTTAGCTTAGGGGTCCTTTCTGGCTTTTTTGACTCTTGTTTCTGTGATTTAATATCAAACTGCTCTCTTTTGTGTTTTCATAATTCATAGCATATAATCCAATTACAGCACTTACCACATTGTTCTTTCCTGAAAATTCTGTTTCAGAAGAGGAACATTTCCTTTAGCTTTGAAATCTACAGACTTACCCATAAGACTTGGTAAGTACTGGTTTTTCCATATAGGTGCTCTGGATGAATGAATGAATGTGACACACACATTTATACAACAAATTAAATATAGTGCACACAAGCTCATCTTTAAGTATATAGATACTTTAAAAAAGTACAAATGTACCTATTTTAGTCTCCCCTAGTCTTCTTTGGACCAATGATATAGGTGTTCTTGCTTTAGAATAGTTTTATAGAAAAGGGTTGGAATTGGTCCAAATGTCCCACATCATATTCTTGCTGCCACCTCTGGCGGATGACATAATGAGAGCAGCATATGTACCTACATAACTGCTACTGTGTGTGAAGGATGGATTTGGTAAATATTAAACAAAAGTGGAAATACGTCTGCTTTTTACATCTGAGAATTAGGAGAACCAAAAGACTGCCCACTACACCCAAACTCTTGATTTTTTTACCAGCTGAGTGGGTGGAAGACCCATAGAATGGAGCACAAAGTGAAGTAGAGTAGAGAGCACGAGATAAATGCCCAATAAGCAAGGGAGGGATAAACCACATGAGGAGAATAGTTTTTTTTGTTATGTTGTAATTTTGACATAATTTCAGACTTACGGAAAAATTGCAAGAAAATTTCAAAGGATTCCCATATACCCTTCACCTAGATTCTCAAAGAGATAAAAATTGAAGGGGGGCCAGCCGCCGTGGCTAAGTGGTTAAAGTCTGCGTGCTCTGCTTCGGCGGACTGGGCTTCATGGGTTTGGATGCCAGGTGCAGATGAACTCCGCTCATCAGCCATGCTGTGGAGGCATCCCACATACGAAGTAGAGGAAGATTGGCACAGGTGTGAGCTCAGGGCGAATCTTCCTCACACACACACACACACACAAATTGAAAGTTGCAGATGTGATGCCACTTACCCCTAAATATTTCAAGTGTATATCCTAAAACCAAGGACATTCTTTTACATAAGTGTAATCACCAAAATCAGGAAATTAACATTCATATGTAACTATTATCTAATATATGGACAGATTTTTAATATTGCCCAAGTAATTCCTTTTAGAGAAAACAAATATACACAATAGCAACAAAAAAACCCTGCTGGGTCTCACATTGCATTCAGTTTAGTCTCCTTTAACCTGGAACAGTTCTTCAAACTTGCTTCATATTTTATGACACGGACATCTGTTTTTTTTAAAGACTGACTCTGAGCTGACATCTGTGGCCAAATTATTTTTTCCTTCTTCTCCCCAAAGCTCCCCAGTACATAGTTGTATATTCTAGTTGTAGGTCCTTCTGGCTCTGCTATGTGGGATGCCACCTCAGCATGGCTTGATGAGTGGTACTAGGTCCACACCCAGGATCTGAACTGGTGAAACCCTGGGCCACTGAAACAGATGTGCGAACTTAACCACTCAGCCATGGGGCTGGCCCCGACACTGAAATTTTTGAAGTGTATGGCCGGTTACCTTGTAGAATGTTCCTCAGTTTGAATTTGTCTAATGTTTCCCCGTGATTAGATTCGGGTTACCCATTTCCAGCAGGAATTCCACAGGAGTGATGCTGTGTCCTTCTCAGTGTATCATACCAGGAGGCACATGGTGTCGACAGGCACCATTACTGATGATGTTGATCATTTGGTTAAGGTGGTATCTGCTGGATTTCTCCACTAAAAAGTTAGTTTTTTTTTTCATTGTAATTAATAAATATTTTATGGGAGAAATTTTGAGAGTATGTAAATATCCTATCACTTATCAAATTTGCATGCATTAGTTTGCATCCATTAATGATTCTTGCCTGAATCAGTTATTTCAGTGATGTTTGCTAAATGGTGACTTTTGAAGTCCATCATTCTTCTATGTTTATTAGTTAGTTTTGTGCTGTAAGGAAGGGTTTTCTCTTAGTATGTACATATGTATGTCACTATGGATTCATGGATTCTTATTTTATCCAATGGGTTACAATAAGTTACTCTGAATATTATTTTGATGCTCAAATTTCCAAGATTTAACTAGTGGGAAGCCCATCGTTCTTTGAGCACTTCCTTATTTTCTGCCACAAAAAGATATTCCCTACCCAGCTTGTGCTTTCCCTGCCCAGACTTTAACTCAACAGTCTGGAAAGTGTTGTAAGTGGAGAATGGGTGTCATTGCATCTAGATCTTCTCAGCAGACAGAGCTGGAAAAGCCACAGGGGTCATTCAGACCTTCCTCCTTTCCACATTTGTAACTCTCTTCATTTTCAGTGTGAAATCTGGCTCCCAGTGACTACAGTGTATTTCCTTATTTGCTTAATCCTAGAACATACGCAAAGTAGTTTCAGAATTGCTAACCCTTATGTCTGTGAGAAAAAAATCTCTACTGAGTGGACTTTAATAATTGTTAACACTTCTTTTTGTCTTTGACCTAAATGTGTATAGTCCGACTACTCCACTTAAAAATCACTTGAGTTAGTTCTTCCCCCTGCCCCCAACTTGGTTCATTTATTTATTTCTGTTTGTATTGCATTTTTTCATTCCCCCACCCCCATCCTTGTTTTCTTGAGTATATGAAGCATTTGAATGGTTCCACAAGTCAGGATTACATAAAAAGTGGTGTAATTTCCCACCATTCCTTTGATTCTTTTCACGGATCTCTTTAGTTTCTATTTTACCCTGCTTGCGTTTCTTTATGCACAAATAAGTAGACACGTATATTTTCTAAATTTCTCTTCTTTCTTACACAAAAATAACTACTATAGATACGCTTTTCTTTTGTCATTTAGCAGTATGTCCTGGAAAGCACTCCAGCACATCCTGGGTCTTAGGGCTCGTCCTCCTTCTTTCTTAGAGCTGCATAATACTCTACCGTGTGGATTCACAGTGGTTCATTCAACTGTTCTGCTATAAATGGGCATTTAACTTGTTTCCAACATTTAAAAATTATAAACAATTCTGCAATGAATAATCTGAATAATACTTTACAGATACATTTTTATATTTTTGGAGGTGTATTTTCAGCATAAATTTCTAGAAGTGGGATTGCTGGATCAAAAGGTGGACACATAAGTGGTTTTGTTAGATATTGCAAATCCCTGTCTGTAAAGGTTTTGCACACATCCACCAGCAGTGTATGAGAGTGCTTGTTCTAAATTTTTCCTGTATCATAGATGAGAAATATTACATCATTATAATTTTAATTGACATTTATTTATCTTATTATGGGTGAGGTTGATTATATTTTAATATGTTTATGAGCCATTGTTATATCTTTTTTTGATGATTGTCTATTTGTATTTCCTGGGAACAGTATTTAGTTGTCCCATGGAATAAATGAAGTAAGTGAAATAAATATGTTCCCCTTGAAACACTTTTTGAAAGAGTGACCCACTCTGCATTCAGAGGATGTAGGTTTCCCCATCTGTAACATCTACTGTTGACAGGAGCGTACCGCAGCTATCCCATAGGGAGGGGACTCTACCTCAGTTAAAAAGCTATCCAAAGCAGGAAGTTCCATAACAACTAGACACTGATCTTATGTTTGCAGTCGAATTTGGGAAGTGAGGGAAGAAAGAATGAAAATAAGAGCTGGTTTTTCCACTTAGTTTGGTGGTTGAATTAGCTGACCTTTAAGGTCCCTTCCACCCTGAGTTTTATGATTCTGTGAATCACTCCTCTGACTCAATCCAAGCTAGTGATGGCATGGCTGGGGAAGTGTGGGGGTCAGAGGTGAGCTGAGGATGTGAGCAGTGAGCGTGTGACAACAATGAGAAGAAGGTAGAGATTTTAAGTCAGAGTGCAGAGTTCGGAAATATGTAATTTTTTTTTTCCTTTCAAAACCTGGTAGCAGAAGGGGGAGCAAATACATGCGTTGGTGGAAAGGACCATTGGGCGGATAGGGAATGGCGGTGGGTTGTGGCAGAGGATGGATTCAGGGAGGTGGACAGGATTTTAAGGATGAACAAGATGACAAAAAGCATCATCAGCCAGAACAAACATCAACAGACAGAACAAAGCAGATATGGGCGTGCACAAAGTCCTTAGAGTGATTTTTCCTTCTTCCAAATTCATCTGCTTTGTGTATACACATTAAAAAAAAAACTACCCTGGATAAGACAATCTAATGTAAAACATGTAAAATTTTCTGAATGGAAGCAAATGCACTGCATTGTGAAAAACTATCTTCAGATTTTAAGGCCATACTTAGAGGAGAGACGTTAAGGGAGAAGTGAGAAACTTCTATAGATGAAGTATTTCTGAGAAGCGATTGAAAGTATCTTGAGCAACTTAATGTTATTTAGGTTCAGTGGTAGAGGGCATTTTCCTTTACCAATTCAGTTGACCAAGGAGAGGGTGAGTTTGTGAATCACCGTGTATGATGGTGGACGTGCCACTTGCATTTTGTCTGGATGAAATTCTCAAAACAATGATATATAAGGGAGAAGGAGGCCCAGAGGATGGATGACATTGGTGGCTTTGGCACTGTGGTGACTTAAAATGGGTATATAACATTTGCCTGTTATAGCACTGATGATGACGATGATGATGATTAATAAAAAGACTCACTGGAAGACGTAAGCTTCTTTTTTTGCTGGTATGATGGAATCTTTCTATCACTATGGGGTGAAAGAAATCTAAGAGTGAAAATTCATGTGCAAGCAGCACCAAGGTAGCACAAATAAGGAAATAATCTTCCCCGTCTAACGATCTCCATGGTTCCCTTGCCCTTCTGTGTGGTTTTCACTCTGCTCAATTTCTGAGAGGCTGAGCTGCAGAAGACAAAATGCGTAACCCCTATTCCAGCCATCCCTGTCCTACATGGCTCTTCCCTTCTGAACTGAGCAGAAGGAACAATAAAAATGTCCTTTATTCACCTTTTGGCTCTCATTTCTTTTTTTCTTTTGGATAAGTGCATTAATTTAACAAACATTTATTGAAAAGCTACTCTGAGCTCAGCACTGGGTAATTCTTCACAGTACCTTCCATTGGGCAATACAGTGAATATTTATTTATTTTATTGTTGCCCATTTCAACCACCAGCACATAAGCTCCAAAAAAGCAGGAACTTTGTTTATTGTTTCATTGTCAAAAAAACAGTGTCTAGCATATGATATGCACTTAATATTTGTTGAATGAATGAAGAAATGGATGAATAGATGGATGGAAAGGGGATAAAGGATGAGTAAGATGGACTATCTTACCCTTGGGAATCTCACAACAGCTGGTGAGGGTAGTAATAGACACAAAAACAGATAATTATACAGCATTGTGGTAATTTGAGTGATGGAAATATCGCAAGACATTATAGAAACCCATTTCTCAGACTGGATTGGAGGTGAATGTGAAGAAAAAATATATAAATCTGACTCTAATATCAACAGTATTTGTAGAATTCTATTTTATTCACTTTTTCTTGTTTTCTCCCATCTTTTCCAACTCAATATTTAATGTCTAGACATGGCTAGACCTGCTCAGTAGCAAGAGTATGAAGTTAGTAATAGACATAGTTAATAGCTATTGAGTGCTGTATGTCATGCCTTTCACTAGTCAAAACATTTTTGTATTTTGACTCATGTAATTCTCACAACCACCCTCTGAGATAGTTACACTTATTATTCCCATTTTACGGGTGCAGAAACTGAGGCACTGAGAAGTTAAGTGATTTGTCCAAGGACACACAGCTAGCAAGTGGTAGAACAAGGATTGAATCCAGGCACTTAGTTCTCGATGTTCTTTGATCAGCGCTCGTAGGCTTTTTCTCCCTCTCGTTCTATCAGAATGTGCTTTCAGGACTTTCTTTACACAAGGGTATAAGTATCCAATAAGTTAACATGCTATTCACCTCATGAGTGTTTGCAAGAGCAGAAGCAGTAAGACAAAAGAATAAACCTCTAAGTGTAGAATCTCAGTTACCAGCTAATAGGAATATTTTGCAGGGAGTGGGGAAGGAATCTTTAAAAATGCTCCTTAACTCATACCGCTTTATCCATCCATTCATTTATCAAGTATTTAGTGAGTACGTAATAGGCGTGTCTCAGGTTGTATTCTCTAGAAGGAGCTACTGACATGGAATTTGGAGTCCAAGATATTTATTAGGGATCAACACCTGTGAGATAAAGGGAGTAGAAACAGAACCGGGCCAGGGGAGAAGTCAAATTACAAGGCAGGGCTGACAAAATCTCGGCTCACTTGGCTGGGAGCTCTGGAGTCAGAACTGCCCATCAGAATTGTCCTGGATCGGCTTTGGGCCTTTGTCCTCCATCACCGTTCCCCTCTCCTTGCTTGGTAATACTGGATGCAGGCTTCCGGAAAGGGCATGACCTCTGGTGAGGCATTTCTCTATCTACAGCTGAGGCCAACCTTGATGGAGGCCACAGATGGAGGCTGGCCACACTCCCAGCAGCTGGGCTGCAAGACGTTCCTCGAAGGGGCGTTTAGGTGGCACATCTGTGTCTACCATGGGGAAAAGGTAGGTAAAGAAGACACAGTCCCTTTGCTCAGCGAGAAATACTTCCATCTGATCCATCAATGGTTGCCTCTGACTGCTTTTCTTTGTTAATAATTTTGATTGTCCAAACCCCTAGATAAGGGGCTTTCCTGTTCATGGGCAAATAATAATGGTGTATTGAAAATAGCACAGATAGACCTGGGCTTGCCCTTGGGGAAGTCACTTTTCCTGGGTCTTTATTTACTTATATATATAATGAACATCACAAATATCCTTTGGAGAGAGTTCTAGAAATTAGACAAGGTATTTATAAATTTGCTAGCAAAGAGTTCTAATACTTGGTAAGTGCTCAACAAATGGCAGCTATTATTACTACCTCCTCACCCTCATTGGATTCATGGCTACCACCATCAGCCTTCTCTATATATCCATCGCGGTGGGCTTGAGTCATCTTTTCTGTCCTTTGTTTTTACCATAACGTATCTTCTCAAATATGTCTGGATCCTCACATTCTATTTCAAGGCTCTTTAGCTCTCTGCTTCTTCTGAGTTTACTTCTGTCTGTTTTTCCCGCCCTGCTGCTTATATTTGTATCTTTCTAGGAACAATCTCCTTAATGGTTCTACTCTATCCTTGAGTTTTATTTCCTTGGCTACAACTCACGTCTAGGAAGCTTGCAGCTGTTAGCTCAGCAGACATTCTTACACACTAAAACATCCTATTTTTTCATAAATTCCTCTGGGATGACTGGTAAAAAGCAGCACATTCTCATTGACACACATCTCTCATGATTCCCTCTTTACTATTATTAAATATCCTACAGCATATGTTTTCTACTTGGCTTACATATAGCATTCACAGAAATTCATTGCTAGGGACAGTGAACCATATAATTGTAAAGCCAGAAGTAATCTTAGAAACTTTTGGCCTCATCTGCTTCATTTAGAAGATGGGGAAATTGTTCCTAGAGAAGTTAATTAAGTTCTTCATATTCACACAGCTAGTTAAGCAGATGCTAGAACCCTGGTGATTAAAGTTGTTTAACTCTATGCTCTTGTCTGTTCTTGATTGTTCTGTGTCAATAATGCCATCTTAAGATTCATGTTCCTAGGGTATAAATACATGAGTCAACCTAGTCACTGGAGAATTACTGTTTAAGAGCTTAATAAACCTGTGAGGGTAGATGGTTCTCACCTACCTTCAGTTTTCCCAGTTGGTCATCCCAGACCAGGGGAGATGGGACAGTCTTGAGCAGGAAGCTGCCTTTGTCTCCATCCTCCCTTTTCCCCTGTCCCCACACTTCTACCAGGAATCCCACACCGCTAGCTAGGAGGTCTCTGTAAGGTGATGCATCAGGAGGAACTGGGGCCGACAGCTTACCTTCAGGTTCCCACCATCTTGAAATCCTGGATCTCAGATGTCAGTTTCCTGGGACTTTCCTTTAGAATGAAGGCAGGACCTTGTGTTGCAAGTCTCAGCGCAGCTGTGGGGATCTATAGGACCACAAGTGCTCCCAAATCTCTGCTCAGGGGCAAGACACACAATCTGGGCTGGAGACAGGGAAATAATCCCAGTTTTCTGCTCCCAAAGAAGTTTTATTGGGGCTTGGGTGGACACATTTTCATCATGTGAATAATCCCTGGTTGTCTGCTGTCTCCCTGAAACAGCTCCCAGAACCAGTGACTTCAGAGGGCTGTGGGGTTTTCCTTTGGTTCAAGCTCTGGGTCACGGTGCTCTTTGCTGACAGTTTAATGTATATGGAGAAAAATTCGGTTTATCTTGGGCCGTTTCCAAACCATGGACCTCCTTTGCATTCCTGCCCTCTTCCTGTGTCCTCTGTGGGATTTGCTGAGGAGGACGAGATGGTCTGGAGAAAAAAAAAGAGATTCTGTGTTTATTAATCATAATGATAAATTTGTCAAGTTGAGAAGGTCATCTTTAAGTCAAAAGCTACATCCCAAAGACCATGTAAGTGAGAACTTACAGGTTATCTCAGGTGTTTCTGAACAATGCATTTTAGGCTTACACAACTTCCTCTGAATAGCTCAGCAAGTTTCAAATTGAGTGTCCTTTCAGTGTAACGGTTATTGGGGAAATTTTTTTTTTAAAGATTGGCACCTGAGCTAACAACTGTTACCAATCTTCTTTTCTTTTTTTGTATGCTTTTTCTCCCCAAATCCCTCTAGTACACAGTTGTATATTTTAGTTGCGGATCCTTCTAGTTGTGGCATGTGGGATGCCACCTCAACGTAGCCTGACGAGCAATGCCATGTCCGTGCCCAGGATCTGAACCATCGAAACCCTGGGCCACTGAAGCAGAACCTGCGAACTTAACCACTCGGCCATGGAGCCAGCCCCTGGAAATTTTTATTTTCATTAATTTTTAGAGTCAGAGGATCAGCGAACATGCATTTTCTGTTGTTTCTTGAAGCCCAAACACAGTTTTGTTCAGTAATTGATGATAAATTGGTTTATATTATTAAGAGATTGCTGGAAATATAAATGCTATTTTGTAATTCTCAAAAGCCATAGAAGTTGAACTTATTCTTCTTCATAGTTCCTAAACAATAAGGTCTTTGCACACTTTCTCCTTGTTATAAACATCTGTTCACAGAGATGGAGTGATGATTAAGGAACAAAATGTCCCTGTCCTCATGGAGGTTAAAGTCTGGAGAGAAATCAGACATCGAACGGGCAGTTACGTACCAGGAAGACATCACCTCCTTAAGTACTGAACACTGTTGTTTAATAAGATTACAACTGAACACCAGGTAAGGATGATTAGAAGTGGCCAAAGAGAAAAATGCATATAGGAATATTTAAATCTGTGTTGAATACAGTGGTGACTGGTTGGCAATCCTAACTTAGGAGGATTGGAGAAGAAACAGACATTTTCACAAGGAAAGCTCTTGTTTTTGAGTTTGTAGTTTCTCCATTTCTCAAAAGAAACCTATATGATGGCCTGTGGGCTTGGGTTCAGAGCACAACTATTTAATCTGATTGTTCCTGGAGTGGTTGGGGAGTCACAGTGGCAGGGAGGGAATGTCAGCCTGGCTTCACTTTTGCTTGTACAGGTTCCAAACGCCGACTTCTTTTCAGAGACCTTTCAGACATTTGATTTAAAAATACAAATTAGTAAGTAAGAACAATAGAAACTTCAGGAAAAAAGACTATATCTGAATATCAAGAAGCCTGTATCAGTTGGATCTGCTAGCCTCTGGAATAGCACGTCTGAGGAAGTATGAGAAATCCTGTGCTTGATATCATTTCAAACTGGAGTCACTAATCTGACAATAAAACAAAAGTAGGGTCTGGCCTGGTGGCGTAGCGATTGAGTTGGTGTGCCCCACTTTGGTGGTCTGGGATTCCCTGGTTCAGATCCTGGGTACAGATCTACTCACTGTTTATCAAGCCATGCTGTGGCAGGCATCCCACATATAAAATAGAGGAGGATGGGCACATCTTAGCTCAGGGCCAATCTTCCTCAACAAAAAGAGGAGGATTGGTGGTGGATGTTAGCTCAGGGCTAATCTTCCTCAAAAAGCCCCAATAGAAATCATAGCTTGCACTAGCAAAAGAATAGACGAAAAGACTGAGTAAAGATTTTCTCCTCCAAGTTTTTTTCTGTAGTTTTCATACTTGACCATTGCCAGCATAGTCAGTATAATCATTTCCTAGTTTACTAGGTTTCTATTGGATATATATTCTCATAAACACATAGTGCAAGAACAAAAAGCAAGAAATTTTGAAATCATTACATGACAGTAAAATTACAGCGAGACATGTACTTGCTCTGCACACGTGGAACAAATATTCTCCGGAAGAAAGGAAAACATTGGGTGAGTTTTCAGTCTGGTTTAATTCCAGAAGCTCATGGTAGAGATACTGGCTTAGAGTCCTCTTTTGCTTTCATATTGATAGAAAAACTCAAAAGTGGCACCATGACACCAACTGTAAAATTGTAGCCAGGCTCCTCTGCCATCCCTCTACCCATCCATCTCCAGCACTTGGTATTATTTCTGAAATTCAACCCAGGATACAAAAGCCAGGATCACCACATTGTACACCTTCAGAATGCATTGGTTTCAACTTTTTAAAAGTTTAGATTCATCATGATCTACAGAATGAATGTAGGAAGATATTTCCTTCTCTATAGTGAATGTTAATACAAATAACTCTGTTTTCTTGTCCTTAGAATTTTTTACCAGAAGAAAAAGAGATGAACCTGACCAACATCCAGATAATATGAGTCTGGAATATGGTCTCATTAGCACAAGAAAGTTTTGGTATTTAACCAACTTAAAAAGAATCCAGTCTTTTAGGCGAATCAGGACATAATTCTGAAGTATCCGGACCGGGGTGTAGACTACAGTAGGCCAGGGCAGTTGCTCAAGTTCTAGAGATAGAGACAGGGCTGGACTTTTCAGGTCGGAAGCTCAGAGGCAGGGAACAGTCGGGCACCTGAGCAGGAATGGTCAAACGGGTCCTGGAGGCCGAGCTCAGTAGGCCCAGCTTCTGGGAGGCTGGTGGGTCAGGACACACTCAACGTGGGCCGTGCAAAGAAGAAAGAAGTAATTTGTTCTCAGCCTCCCTTTGAACCCCTGCTGTGTGGGTGGGCCAGCGCTTGCAGGTGTCTGCAGCCAGGAGGGAAGGGCCTGGCTGAGATTGGCTTTCAATCTTCTGTTACCGTCACCCCTTGTCTCAAGCTATTCAGCAATATTGCATCTTTAATGGTTAAGCTCTGGGGCAGGTGGCTATGTGTAAGGCTACTAATTAGATAAAGGGACTGATTTGCACCAGGATGCAGATAATGCATGGAGTTAT
Organism: Equus caballus; assembly: GCF_041296265.1. Lineage (NCBI taxonomy): Eukaryota > Metazoa > Chordata > Mammalia > Perissodactyla > Equidae > Equus > Equus caballus. The sequence continues at coordinate 80,066,769 of NC_091693.1, read as the reverse complement.
GCCAAGACCCACAGCCCAGGAGTTTATGACCCTCAGCTACCATGGCGACAATGTCTATTCAGTCAGAAGAGTCTTTGTGTTGCGGGACAGGCAGAGCATCAGCTTCTAAGCGGTTCGAAACGAAACTGAAAATGGAAGAGAAGAGACACGTAGGCGAGAGAGTATTAGAGTTTCCATTTATACCCAAATGGGTAGATTATTCTGTGGGTTCACTTCCAGTTACTTGGTAGAAAAAACACGGCCTTTCCTTGAGGGCAAATGTGTGAGGAGCCTGAGATTTGGAAGGAAACACTGATTTGTGGATCTTTTCTTCTTGCACTGTCTTCACACTTCACAGTTGTCACCTCTACGACTTTGATTTCTTATTAGTGTTTTTTCCAAATGTTTTGTGTTGTGTTCACTAAGTAGGATATACTGCAAGCTGCAAGCTCAGGACTCTAGAAAAAAAGCGAGGTCTATTTTCTGGTTTTAACGTGTGTAACAGAATTATGGCATTCTAGAGCCGGAAGAGGCTGCAGAGATAGATGCTCACATGCCCAGGTTCATTGGGACTGTCCTGTTGTCCTGGTGTGTAATTAACAGCTCCCCCTTTTACCCTCAAAAGTGACTCACTTGGGCAATGATTATCCTACTTAGAGATTATTTTATCCAGCTCTTCGTTTTATAGACAAAGAAAGACCCAGAGTATTTTAAAAAGTTGACCACCAAGCTGAGGACTCAGAACTCTTAGACATGGAGAGAACTGTTAAAAAGGGGGTACATAAGAGTGAGTAACATGAGGGACTTTCTTTTTTAATTGAGGTAACATTGGTTTATAACGTTATATAAATTTCAGGTGTTTATCATTGTATTTTAACTTCTGTATAAACTACATCGTGTTCACTACCAAAAGTCCAGTTTTCGTCTGTCACTATACACGTTTGCCCCTTTACCCTTTTTGCCCTCCCCCCACCATTTTCCCCTCTGGTAACCACCAATCTGTTCTCTGTAGCTATGTGTCTATTTGTTTATCTTCCACATGAATGAAATCATATGGTATTTGTCCTTCTCCATCTGACTTATTTTTCTTAGCATAATACCCTCAAAGTCCATCCATGTTGTCTCAAATGGCAAGATTTCATCTTTTTTATGGATAAATAGTATTCCATTGCATATATATAACACATCTTCTTTATCCATTCATCTGGGAGGACTGTTGTATCTAGGCTGAATTGGGAAGAAAATAAAGTGAGAAAGAGGCTGACAGACTGGGAGAAGCAAGAGAGGGAGGGGTCAGGCACAGGATTGGAGAAAGAACAGACAGATTAAGAGTCATGGAAATAGGGAACTGACAGGATAAGAAGTTGTGGTTAGAGACTGATGTTGAGTTTATAACTTCAGATGTGGAGCATTAATAGCATGGCCAGGGGTTGGGGAAGCTCCAATAGGAAACAAATGACATGCTAAAGTATGAACTAGAGAGAGTTTAATAAAGGGATTGTTTACAGAGCAGTTAACACAAAAAAGAAAAACAAAGGATGGTGATACCTGCAGAAAATAGCAGTGACAGAAAGTCAAGCCATTTTCACCCCTGGGCCTGAAGAACCAAGGAGGAAGCTGGTTGGTGGTGTAGCCATGGGAGAGCTACTGCTCCCAGGAACTCTGGCCATAACTGGATGACTGCACCTATTGCCAAAAACTTGGCTGGAAAAAGAAGTGTGAGGATGGGATCAGTGTCTCCTCCCACCCTTGGATCTCCTGCTAGGGGCTTCTGTTGGTTAAACCAAACAGAAGGCAGAAAGAAGCAGAGAAGCACTGAATATGGATCTGATGGGCAAGCAGGAAAAAAATCAATGCTTTAAAGAATTGTAAAAATAGATAATTGCAGCAGTTGTCTGTAAACATTGGCTTCATCCAGGATGACAGTAAGATGTGGGGTGGAGAAAAGATGTAATATTCTCTCCCAGAAGTTTGTATATATAATATCATTCTGAAGAACTATAATATATGATAACTGATTCTTAGAAAGATGACCAAGAGTCAATCTAAAATTCTGAAGTCCTGTAAAAAGTAAAATATATTCAGATAGTTTTGGAGTTATCTGTATTTTGTATTCCTATTATTTACAAATTATAAATCTTTGTGTAGGCCATTATAGAGTAAGGGACCTGATATACATTTCACCTCAAACACCTAGAAAACCAGAGAAAATATATGAAGCAATGGTTTTCAGACATGGTCAACAGGAAGCTCAGGAGAGTGATCCCTAAAAGAAGGAGAATAATGAGGAAAACTCTATGATTTCCAAAGTTTACTGCTTGGGAGTATTTTCCAGGCTGTAACCTAGAGAAGGCAACCCAAAGAGAGTTTGGACAATTTGCTGAATTAAAAAGACACAGTTTGCAGTTCAGAGTTTTCAGAGGAAAATATCAGAAAAGAGTGAACTACAGAGTGAGAAAGAATTCTGGAGATTTACAGAGGGGTTCCCTCAAGTCTTTGACTGAATACATTTATGAGCATGCATATGAGCAAACTACTCCAGGCTAGGGAAAGCATTATTGTAAAGGAGTAGGTAGGACAATACAGGAAGCTTAGAGAGACTGGGAATAGTTTAGATTTCCACCAGCCAGAGTAGAATGACCTCCTAATACATGGAACATTAGGTAGAGTCCTTAGAAAGTACCAAATTAGCTGTAGATGAAAGCCTGCTCTGGACGCACCCTAACATATTTCAAAAGAGAGTATTGATAGAATCAAACTGATTCAAAGTAACAAAACCATGTCCCAGAAAAAGCTTCACAATGTTAAAAGAATGCAACAAAATCTAGCAGACAAAAACATAATATTTGCTAAGTCTGTCATACACACAAAAAGATTATCAAACATTCAAAGAAACATGAAAATATGACCCATAAGGAGAAGAAAAATCAATCGCTGAAGACAAACTCAGAAATGACTCAGAAGTTAGACTTAGCAAATAAAGATGGTAAAACAATGATAAATATACCCATTTGTTAAAAAAGATAAAGGACAATATGAACACAATTAGAAGAGGAAATGGAAGACATAGAAAAGACAAAAGTGGATCTTTTGAAGCTGAAAAATACAAAGCCTGAAATGAAAAGTACAGCGAAAATAATTAATACCACATTAGAATGCTGCAGAAGAAAAGGCTAGTGAACTCAAAGACTTAACAATAGATTTTATCCAAAATGAAACACAGAAGGAAAAATGACTAAGAAAAAGTGAACAAAACATTAGTCACCTGTGGCACATAGTGTGAGACAACATCAAGCTATCTAACGTAGGTGCAATTGGACTCCCGAAAAAGAAGAGGGCAGAAAAACATTTAAAGTAGTGATCACTAAAAAAATTTTAAATTTGATGAAAACATAAATCCATAGATCCAAGAAGCTCAATGAATGTGAAGCAGAAGCAATATGAAGATTGGCCACAATAGGCCAGATTATAATAACATTGAAATTACTTAAAACTAGCAATAAAGAGAAGTTATTAAAAGCAGTTAGTGGGACAAAGACTTCTTAAATACAGAGGAACAAAGATAAGGGTGATAGCTGATTTGTCACTGGAAAAAATGCAAGTCAGGAGATAGTGGAGCAACATTTTTAACTTATTTGAAAGAAAGAATTGCCAACTTAGAATTCTTTGCCCAGTGAAAAGATCTTTTGAAAACAAAGGTGAAATAAAGCCTTTTTCAGACCAACAACAGCTGAAAGAACTTATTAACAGCAAATCTACACTACAAGAAATATTAAAGGAAGTCCTTCAGGCAGAAGGAAAATGATACCATACAGAAATCTGAATCTACTCAAAGGAATGAGGAGCTCTGGAAATGGTCACTATGTGTGTAAAAAAAAAAAAAAAGATGCTATTAATTTCATTTAAATCTCTTTAAAAGATAATGGACTTTTATGACTAGAGGGATAGATGGGCAAATATCTCAGAGCCAGTAAGAACTCAGAAAAACTGCAAACACAACAATGTAAAAGTAAACTTTGCATAGAAGAAAAAAACCCCACACAACAGAATTAAAATTTAGTAGTATTTTTGGATATTATGTCATCTGTATCCTCAATGAAAAAGATATTTCCTTAATTCAATAGTACATATCAAATTAGAAAATTTAGTAAACAAATTATAGACATTAGTTAAATCTTTAGGATCGATATCTAGAAGTAGAATTATACTGAGAAAAGGATATGAACATTAAAACAATAATGAACTGTTTAAAGCAAAAATAACAATATATCATGAGATTTATACATAGAGAAGTAAAAAGTATAACAATAGTACAATGGTCAAAAGGGAGTTAATAGAAGTATGCTGTTGTAAGGTTCTTACAATATGCATGAAGTAATTAATATTATTCAAAGGTAGATTGTGATAAATTAAAGATGTACATTGCAAACTCCAGAGGAGTCCTCAAAAAATAAAACAAAGAAGTATAGTTAATATCCAATAGTGGAGATAAAATGAAATAAAGTAATTTTCAGTGAATCCAAAGGGAGGCAGTAAAAGACAAAGAAAAAAAAGAATAAAAAAAAGATGGGACAAAATGAAAACAAATTTTAACATAGTAACCTATTCATGATAAAAACTAGGAGTAGAAGGAAACTTTCTCAACTTGATGAAGAATACCTACAAAAACCCTATAGCTAATATCATATTTAATAGGAAAGAACTAGAAGCTTTCCCACTAAGATCAGGTACAAGGCAAGGATGTTGTCTCTCACCATACCTTTTCAACATTGTACTGGAAATCCTTGCTAAAGCAATAAGGCAAGAAAAGGAAATAAAATGTATACAGAGTGGGAAGGAAGAAATAAAACTGTCTTTGTTCACAGATGACATGTCTAAGTAGAAAATCTGAAAGAAGGGACAAGAAAACTTCTGGAACTAAAAAGCGATTATAGCAAGGTTGCAGGATACAAACTTAATATACAAAGTCAATTACTTTCCTATGTACCAGAAACAACTGGAATTTGAAATTAAAAACACAATACCATTTACATTAGCACCTCCAAAAATGAAATACTTAGGTATAAATCTAACAAAACATGTATAAGATCTATATGAGGAAAACTACAAAACTCTGATGACCCAAATCAAAGAAGAACTAAATAAATGGGGAGATATTCCATGTTCGTGGATAGGAAGACTCAATATTGTCAAGATGTCTGTTCTTCCAAAGTTAATCTATAGATTCAATGCAATCTCAATAAAAATTCCAGCAAGTTATATTGTGGATATTGAAAAAAATGAAATCTAAAGTTTATATTGAGAGGCAAAATACCCAGAATAGCCAATACAATATTGAAGGAGAACAAAGTTGGAGGAGTGATGCTACCTGATTTCAAGACTTACTATAAACCTATGGTAATCAAAGCAGTGAGGTACTGGCAAAATAATAGACAAATAGATCAATGGAATAGAATAGAGAATCCAGAAATAGATCCATATAAATATAGTCAAAAGAGAGGAGCAAAGGCAATACAATGGAGCAAAGATAGTCTCTCTAACAAATGGTGCTGGAACAACTGAACATCCACATGCAAAAAAAAGAATCTAGACAGAGACCTCACACCCTTCACAAAAATTAACTCAAAATGGATCATAGGCCTTAATGTAAAACACAAAACTGTCCTAGAAGATAACATAGGAGAAAACCTAGATGACCTTGGATATGGTGATGACTTTTTAGATACAACACAAAAGGCATGACCCATGAAATAAATAATTGATAAAATGGGCTTCATTAGAATTAAAAACTTCAGCCCTTGAAAGACAATGTCAGGAGAATGAGAAGACAAGCCACAGACTTTGAGGAAATGTTTGCAAAAGATACATTTGATAATGGACTGTCATCCAAAATATGCAAAGAACTCTTAAAACTCAACAATAAGAAAGTGAGCAACCCAATTAAAAAATAGGCCAAAGATCTTAACAGACACCTTACCAAAGAAGTCAATATATGGCTACACAGATGGCAAATAATCACATGAAAAGTTGCTCCACTTCTTATGTCATCAGAGAAATGCAATTTAAAACAATAAGATACCACTCTACATCTATTAGAATGACTCAACTCTGGAACACTGACAACATCAAATGCTGATGAGGATGTGGAGCAACAGAAACTCTCCTTCACTGCTGATGGGAATGCAAAATGGAACAGTCAATTTGGAAGCCAGTTTGGCAGTTTCTTACAAAACTAAACATTCACTTACAATATGATCCAGAAATCACGCTCCATGGCATTTACTCCAAAGAGTTAAAAACTTATGTCCACGCAAGAATCTGCACATGGTGTTTATAGTAGCTTTATTTATAACAGCTCAAATTTGGAAGCAACTAAGATGTCCTTCAGTGGGTGAGTGGATAAATGAACTGCGGTAACTTCAGACAATGGAATAACATTCAACTCTAAGAAGAAATGAGCTATCAAGCCATGAAAAGACATGGAAGAATCTTAAATTATTAAGTGAAAGAAGCCAATCTGAAAAGGCTACATAGTGTATGATTTCAACTACATGAGAGAGTGGAAAAGGCAAAACTCTGGAGGGAGTAAAAAGATCAGTAGTTGCTGGGGGTGGGGGATGACTAGGAGGAGCACAGGGGATTTTTAGGACAGTGAAAAAACTCTGTGTGATACCATAATGATGAATACATGGCATTACACTTTTCTCCACACCTGTAGAATGTACAACAAGTGTGAACCGTAAACTAAGGACTTCGAGTATTACGATGTGCTCATGTAGCTTCATCAATTGTAACAAATGTACCATTCTGGTGGGTGATGGTGATAGTGGAGGAGGCTACGCATGTGTGTATGAGAGCAGGGGATCTAAGGGAAATCTCTGTACCTTCCCTTCAATTTTTCTGTAAACCTAAAACTATAAAATATAGTCTTAATAGACTTTATAGACTATAAAAATATAGTCTTAAAAAAATTAGTATAGTAGATTTAAGCTCAACCACATTGACAAAAATATTAAATGTAAATTATCTAAACTAGCTTTTAAAAACAGAAATATAATATGAGCCACATACATAATATAAATTTTCCTGATAGTCACATAAAGAATAAAAATATGTGAAAATAATTTTAATAATTTATTTCATTTAACCCCAAATATCTAAAATAATATCATTTTATTATGTAATCAGATAAATATTACTGAGGTATTTTCTATTTTGTTTTCATGTAAGACTTGGTCTTTAAAATCTTATATTTTACACTTAAAGCACAATTCAATTCATAGTAGCCGTATTTCGAGAGCTCACATGGCCAGTGGCTACCAATTAAATACGCCAATTATGGGGCTGCTCAGTGGTGCAGTGGCTAAGTGCTCATGTTCCATTTTGGTGGCCCAGGGTTCGTGGGTTCAGATCCCGGGCACAGACATACCACTTGTCAGCCATGCTGTGGCAGCAGCCCACATACGAAGTAGAGGAAGATTGGCACAGGTGTTAGCTCAGGGCTAATCTTCCTCAAGCAAAAATAAAAAATAAAAATAAAAAATAAAAGTTTTGCGCTAAGCGAAAAAAGCTAGATGAAAAATTCTATTTTATACAGCTACATTATATGAAATTCTAGAAAAGTTCAAACTAGTGAAAGAAAGAGGACCGGGGCTTTCCTGGACCCAGGAATAGCGTTATGGGATGGGTAGCAAAGGGGTAGGAGCACATTTTAGAGGCAATGGAAATATTCTCTATCATGATTGTGATGGTGGTTACATGACTGTATACATTTGTCACTAAAATCAGTGAATTTTATTACACATAAACTGAGCTTCAATAAAGGTTGATTAGGAAAAAGAGAAACTTTGAGCTATACATGAAATTTTTTGTTAGTTTTTAAAAATTATATGTTCACACACATTTAAAATAAAAAAATCAAACACAACAAAATGATGTACAATGAAGAGTAAAAGTCCTTTCCTCTTCAAATTCCCACTTTTGGGGACATATTACTACAAGCAATTTCTTATGCAAACTTCCAGAAGTTTTCTGTGTTATTTCCATTGTTTGTTATAAACAAACATTTATCCGATATGCCTATGCTTTAAAATTTCTTTTCTTTCTTTTTTTTAAAAAAGATTTTATTTACTTTTTATTTTTCCTTCTTCTCCCCAAAGCCTCCCAGTACCTAGTTGTATATTTTAGTTGTGGGTCCTTCTAGCTGTGGCATGTGGGACGCTGCTTCAGCATGGCTTAATGAGGGGTGCTAGCTCCATGCCCAGGATCTGAACCAGCGAAACCCTGGGCCACCGAAGCAGAGCGTGCGAACCCAACCACTGGGCCACAGGGCCAGGCCTCTCTTTCTTTTTTTTTTTATACGAGTGAACTCATTATATGACTTAAAAAAATATTGGACTGAAATAAGTAGATTTACCTTATTCTTTCTTCTTACTGGATGCATATTCTTCTGTTGTGGGGATTACTCTAATTCATTTAGCCATTCCTACTAGATATTCAGATTTCCTCCATGTCTCGCTAGAATAAAAAATGCTGCAATGGATACTCATATTTTTGTATCTTGTGCCTATTCTGTAAGATAAATTCTTAGCCACAGAATTGTGGGGCCATTGTTTATGCAAACTAAAAATTGTGATGAATATAGTTATATAGCACTTCCAAAATCTTATTCACTCACTCCAACAGTATCTATTTCCTTCTATCCTCACCAGTTCTAGGAATTATCAAACTTTCTAATCTTCACCAATCTGAAAGGGAAGAAAATGCTACCTCCTTGCTTTTTACTAGGTGGTAACATCTTCCTTGCAACCAAGCAGAGCATCAGATAATAGGACTGACTGATAATCAATAGACACCAGAATGGAAATATCTGTCTCCCCAAACACCTAATTTTTGTGTGTGTGTGAGGAAGACGATCCCAGAGCTAACATCTGTGTCAGTCTTCTTCTACTTTATATATGGGGGACCACCAGCGCATGGCTTGGTGAGCGGTGTGTAGCTCCATGCCTGGGATCCGAACCTGCAAACCCCAGGCCACCAAAGCAGAGTGCATGAACTTAACCACTAGGCCACCAGGCTGGCCTCAAGAACAGCTAATTTTTGATGAAGACCTAAATGGTTCTATGTGCACAGCTGCTGAGAGAAATCACCCATTAGTTTTAGGAATCAGTCCTCTTTTCCTGTCATGATCACGCTGCAGTATGTTTTGTGTATAGATTTACCACTTCAGGTCTTACAGAAGAGAATATATATTCATGTGTCTCTCGGAGTTCATTCTTATAGTCTCTTCTTTTAAGTGTTTTTGCTGTCCCTCACATTCCTTTCCCCCATGGGTATTTAATCATATATCCAACAAACCAGTCTTACATGTGACTCTCCTAGGAATGCCATATGGTTTCCCTGAATGGGGAGAGATGGAGGAATTTATTGACTTTGATCATTGCACTATAACAAATACAATTATGGCATGGGAAATTTCCTACTAGAGTTCAATAGAAAATAGGGTAACCCCCTCCTCTGGATGATTTGTGTGTCTGAATGAATCAGGAGGTTTTCCCCAGATCCCATCCTCTTTCATATGTAATCATGGAGACAGGCGCCCATATGCATTACTGGTGAAGGATTTCTCTCCACCCCCATCGACAATCAAATAATCACTCCTTTAAAACAGAGGGAACAATTTTGCAGTTGAAGTGTTGGCTTTGAAACATTTAGACGTGGTGGCATCTTTCAAAGTTCCATCAGGATTGACTTAGTCCTTCATTCTGGAAAGATCACAACCACATGAAATCCAAAACCATTACAGAAGAGCTGTTTTTGTAAGAAACTCTAAACTTGGGGGATCCACTTTCTCTGAGATGTTGGAACATACAAAGCATCGTTTTTTGAATTGTGACCTTATCGTACAAACTAAGAACGTAAGATTCTGACCTACTTATCCCTCGTAGGTTTCAGAATTTCAAATAGAGGATATAAACTAAACATTTATTTCAATTTTTAAGTCACATATGCGTTTTCATACGGGTACTTTTATGCTTTTTAATAGTTCTATAGTTGTCCCTATGAATAAATAGGTCACTTTGTTTAACTAATTTACCATTTGAGTGTTGCTTTCTGAAACTCTAGCAAAATTAGCCTTCTGTTTAATTTGTGTTTTTAAAAACGCGGAAAGAGAGAAGCTAAGCAAGCTTCAAAGCCGGGACACCCAGTTAGAATTCCTACTTTAAGCACTGTTTCCAATTAAGTGAATTTTCAGGGCGTTGGACGCCCACCCCCAGCTTTGGCCTGGCCTCTTTGAGGACTGGCACCATTGTGACCCACAGCCTTGGTCAAATAAGAATGGAAGAAGTCTCCCAGCCCACAAAGCAGTGTCGTATGTAACACAGTGTCTGACGAAGGCAGGCAGAGGTGGAAGCACGGGGTCGGGGCAAAGGTCACTGGAACACAGGGAAATGCCTCTGTGTGGGAGGCACAACCTGCTGTGTGATTGCCAAGGTCTCTCTGGAGGAGAATCAACCAAATTTGTTCTCACACTTGATGGGGTGGGAAGGGGACACGTGGGCGTGCAGTCGGTCAGGTGGCTGGGTCACTGAGAAACACAGGGGCCCACTTAGCCCAGACCTGAACTAAAACCCACTAAAATGCTAAAATCCTGTAGCGCCGCCCTTTCTTTCAGGCTTCATTTAAATGTCAAGAGTTCTGTGTCACTTGGCAGCTCTGAAGCTTCGGTCCCTGTTGTCCCAGGAGTCTGGCATCTCACAAGTTGGAGAGCTCCTGGGACAATCCTCCTTCTGCACCCCCCGCTCCGAGGGGCCTATCTCCCTGGCTTCCTGGGCCCCTGCGTAGTTTCTGATGGGTTTTTCTTCTGTGCCAAGCTGCTTGTGCTCATGTTTGGTGAGACCCTGGCAAATCCTCCCAGCCTTGGGAACAATGGGGTTCTGATAAGTGTCTCTTCAGCAGCTTACTTCTATTAAACAATGCTTGCCTTTTCTTTTTGGTTTTTCTAACACCCTGCTGGTTGCCAATGTCACGGTGTCCCCTTAGACAAAACACCACTCAGGAATGAGATGCTTGTGAGTTTTTGTTACAAAGCAGCCAGTAGGTCTTAATAAGGACTCTTTCTTAACATCAATCACCATCCTATTGAGAGTCCTGGGCAGACAATTTTAACTGACCAGCACCAAATCCAGTTGTTCGATCACGGACAATTAATGCTATTAGATTGGTTTCCCTGTGCACACTTTGCAGAGTTAAAGATTAAACATACAAGTACTTTGTTACTAAAATATAATAAGCCAAATAACTTCAAGGGCTTTTATCATCTTAAAAATTGTATGGAATTTCAACATCCTGACGAAAATATTCTCTGTGCTAATAGAGAGTTCTATGGATCTTTGATTTTTCCCTTATATAATGGACATTGATGTAGCATGGACAGATGGTTGCAGACATTTTAGCTGGAATTGCAAACTCAAGCAAATTTTTTAGTTACTCTAAGGCTCAGTCTTCTCCTCTGTAAAATGAGAATAATGACAACACCTATCTCCAAGAGACATTATGCAGAGTTGATGAAATAATCCATGCACGACGACTTCCACGCAGAAAAAAATAAACGTTAGCCACAAACGTTTCCTTAGTACAAGTATGCAGGAATTTCATAGCTGGCTAAATGCATTTGATCAACATAACTATATAAAATTAAAGCTTTAAAAGTTACCGAGGGAAAAATGACAGTTTTGTGGCCTGTAATCAGTGGGTTGCGCCACTGTGCTGGAGAAAATAAACACTTTTTTGTTGTCTTCTTCCCTCTTCCCCTGGGTTGATCTATCTGGTGTTTGTTAACTCGTCAGGGAGAACTGGGGAGTACATGTGACTGATTTTGTTTTTCCCTCCCTTCTCTGAGTCTGTGCCTCGCGTGTGTAGATCTCGCATAGCACCTACTAAATTGTATTGGGAGTATCCATGCGGCTGTCTGAATTATCCACTAGCATGAGACCTTTCTGAGGACTGAGACTGAGTCTTATTATCTTTGTCTCACGAGCAGCTTTCCTAGCGCTTGGCACATGGTGCCATAGTAGGTCCTGAGTAAATGCTCTGTGGCTGACCGAATGTATTTTTACAGACTTTCTGCCAGCTTATAGAAGTACTTGGCTATTATTAACTGCAACAAGAAAATTTTTCAAAAATAAAGCTTAAAATGTGTTCAAGTTGGGAAAATATTATTATGGTGATAAATACATCGTATTTTGAATATCCAATAATTTAAAAATAGTTTTTAAATTTTGAAATATTTCAAACACATTGAAAAGTTCAGAAACTAAAATAACAGATGTTCGTACACTATCTCTAAAATTGGACAAATTATTTCATCATCAAAATAGAGACTTTTCAAATATAAAGTCTTTTTTTTTACTTTCATTTTTTTTTTTGGTGACGTTTTTTTTCTCTCAGCCCAAAAAATGGTGCTAACTAGGACAGGGGAAAATGTCACAGCACATCTTTGGCTGGAGGACCTGATTGGGAGGAGTGCAGATTTTAAATTAAACACAACAATCCCAGGACTTTTGTGTGCTTCATAAAAAAGTGTGAGGTAGGGAATTGAAACACTTTGCATTTCTTGGTCTTAAAACCACAAATGGCATATCTAGGCACCAGGCACTTCATTTTCCAAAGTCTACATCAGTTCTGGAAATAGTCACTAACCTCCTTGTCATGAGTGCATAAGAATTTTTCTGCCTGAAGGAAAAAATATTGATTTTGTTCATTTTCTTAGCAATATACCTCCTCTTGTCTTCCTTCGCTTGTGTACACGCAGCACAGCAGAGGACGCCCCAGAATACAGCTCATCCCATGCAGCGGAATCCCTAGGTGGAGATCTTAAAAAATCGAGGTTGAAGTCATGTGTCATGAAATTCACCCCTTTAAGGTAAACACTTCAGTGTTTTTAAATATATTCAGGGGGCTGGCCTGAATATATTTAAATATATTTCTGGCTGAAATTTTTTAGAGTGGTTAAAGTTTGCGTGCTCTGTTTGGGCAGCCCAGGGTTTGACCAGTTTGGATCCTGGCTGCAGACCTAGCACCACTCATAAGCCATGCTGAGGCAGCGTCCCACATGCTACCACTAGAAGGACCCACAACTAAAAATATACAACCATGTACTGGGGGGCTTTGGAGAGAAGAAGGAAAAATAAAATCTAAAAAAATTAAAATATATATATTCCGAAGGTTGTGCAACCATCATTACTATCTAATTTCAGGACATTTTCATTAAACCCCAAAGAAACCCCATACCTATTAGCAGTCACTTCCCATTTCCCCTCCTCCCCTAGCCCCACTAGGTAACCACTAATCTACTTTCTGTCACTATGGATTTGCCTGTCTGGGAAATTCATATAAATGGAATTACATGATCCGTGGCCTTTAAGAACTGGCTTCTTTCAAGGTTATCCATGTCGTAGAATGCATCAGTACTTCATTCTTCTTTTAACTGAATAATAACCCATTGTTTGGAGAGATCACATTTTATTTAATCTTTCATCAAATTATGGACATTTGTGTTATTTCGACTTTTTGGCTACTATAAATAATGATGTTATGAACATTCATGTACAAGTTTTTGTGTGAACATATATTTTTGGTTCTCTTGGTATATATGCCTAGGAGTGGAATTGCAGCGTCATATGATCATTGTGTTCAACCTTTTGAAGAACCGCCAAATTATTTCCTAAAGTGGCCGCATCATTTTACATTCTCATCAGCAGTGTATGACTGTTCCAACTTCTCCACATCCTTGTCAACACTTGTAATTGTCTGTCTTTTTGATTATAAGCATCTAGTGGTTATGGAGTGGTATCTCATTGTTGTTTTGATTTGCATTTCCCTAATGACTAAAGATTTTGAGCATCTTTTCATTCATTTATTGGCTATTTGTATATATTCCTTGGAGAAATGTCTGTTCAAATCCTTTGCTCATTTCTTAATTAGATTGTCTTTCATTGTTGAGTTGTAAGAGTTCTTTATATATTCTAGAAACTAGATACCTTTCAGATATATGATTTGTAAATATTTTCTTCCATCCTGTGGTTTATCTTTTTATTTTTTTTGTGAGGAAGACTAGCCCTGAGCTGACATCTGTGCCAAACTTCCTCTATTTTATGTGGGATGCCATCACAGTGTGGCTTGAAGAGCGGTGCTAGGTCTGTGCCTGGGATCCGAACCTGCAAACCCCAGGCTGCCAAAGTGGAGCGCACAAACTTAACCCCTACACCACCAGGCTGGCCCCTCCTTTTAATTTTTGATAGTGTCCTTTGATGTAAAAGTATATTAATTTTGATGAAGTCTAGTTTATTCTTTTTCTTTGGTTTCTTGTGCTTTTGGTGTCATATCTAGGAGACCGTTACTTAATCTAAGGTCAAGAAGATATAGGCCCATGTCTTTTTCTAAGAGTTTGATAATTTTAATTCTCACATGTAGGTCTTTGATCCATTTTGAGTTAATTTTTGTATATGGTGTGAGACTGGAGCCCAACTTCATTCTTTTGAGCGAATATCCAATAGTCCCAGTACCATTTGTTGGAAAGTGCATTCTTTCCCCCATTGAATGATGTGGCACCCTTGTCAAAATCAATTGATCATAAATGCATAGGTTTATTTCCGGGCTCTCTATTCTGTTCCGTTGATCTGTATGTCTATCCTTATGCCAGTACCACCCAGTCTTCACTGCTGTAGCTTTGCAGCAAGTACTGTAACTTTGAAACTGGGAAGTGTGAATCCTCCAACTTTGTTATACTTTTTCAAAACTGTTTTGGCTATTATATGTCTCTTGAATTTCCATATGAATTTGGGGATCAGTTTGTCAGTTTCTGCAAAAAGGCAGCTGGGATTTTGGTAAGGATTGTGTTGGATCTGTAGATTACTTGGTAAGGATTGTGTTGGATCTGTAGATTACTTGGTAAGGATTGTGTTGGATCTGTAGATTACTTGGTAAGGATTGTGTTGGATCTGTAGATTACTTGGTAAGGATTGTGTTGGATCTGTAGATTACTTTGGGGAGTATTGCTATTTTAATATTAAGTCTTCCAGTCTATGAACATGCAAGATCTTTCCACGTATTTAGATACAATTGTTTTCAAAGATGCTTTGTACTTTTTCAATGTATATGGCATACACTTCTTTTGTTAAGTTCTTTCCTAAGTATTTTATCCTTTCTGATGCCTTTGTAAATGGAATTGTTTTCTTATTTAATTTTTGGATTGTTTGTTACAGGTGTATAGAAATACAATTGCTTTTCATATATTGGTCTTCTATCCTGCAACCTTGCTGAACTCATTTATTAGCTCTAATAAATTCTTCTGCATGTGAATTTAGTAGGATTTTCTACATACGAGGTCATGTAATCTGCAAACACAGACAGTTTTACTTCTTCGTTTTCAATCTGGATGCATCATACTCCTTTTTCTTGTCTCATTGCCCTGGTTAGAATCTCCAATACAATGTTGAGTACAGGTGGCAAAGGTGGACATCTTCGTCTTATTCTTTGCTTTAGGGAGAAAGTTTTTAGCCTTTTATAATTAAGTATGAAATTAATTGTGGGTTTTTTATAAATGCCCTTATCAGGTTGAGGAAGCTCCTTTCTATTCCTAGCTTGTCGGGTGTTTGTTTTGTTTTGTTTTTAATCACAAAAGGGTGTTGGATTTCATCAAATGCTTTTCTGTGTCTATTGAGTGCACATGTGTTTTATTTTTTTGTCTCTTATTCTATTAAAACAATATATTACATTGATTGGTTTTGAAATATTGAACCAATCTTACATTCCTCACATAAATCCTACTTGGTCAGATGTATAATCATTTTTATATGTTGTTGAATTCAGTTTGCTAGAATTCTGTTGAGAATTTTTGCAACTATATCTATACGAGTAAGACATTGATCAATAGTTTTCTTGTGATATCTTTGTCTGGCTTTGGTTTCAGGTTAATACTGGCCTCCTAGAATGATTCAGGGAGTGTTCCCTCCTTTCTATTTTTTTGGAAGAGTTCGTCAAGCATTAATGTTAATTCTCTTCTATAAACATTTGATAGAACTCACTAGTCAAGCCATTTGCTCCTGCACTATTCTTTGTTGGGAGCTTTTTGATTATGAATTCAATTTCTTGATTTGTTATAGGTCCATTCAAATTTTTATTTCTTCTTGATTCAGTTTAGGTAGACTGTGTCTTTTTAGGAACTTGTCCATTTCTTCTAGGTTATTAATTTTTGACATACAATTTTTCATACTATTCCCTTATAATACTTTTTATCTCTGTAAGACTGATAATAATATCCTTTCTATCATTCCTGATTCAATAATTTGAGTCTTTTTTTTTGGTCACTTCACCTAAAGATTTGTCAATTCTGTTGATCTTTTCAAAGAACCAAGTTTTGATTTCATTGATTTTCTCTATTTTTTATTCTCTATTTTATTTATTTCCATGCGAATATTTATTATTTCCTTCATTTTGCTTGCTTTGGGTTTAATTTACTCTTCCCACCTACTTTCTTAAGGTAGAAGTATAGGTTACTGATTTGAGATCTTCCTTCTTTTTTAATGTAAGCATTTACAGTTAAAATTTCCTCTGAGCACTGCTTTCATTGCATCCCCTACATTTTGATATGTTGTGGGGTTTTTTTGTGTTCACTCGTCTCAAAGTATTTTTTCATTTCCTTTTTGATTTCTTCTTTGACTTATTGGTTATGTGGGGTGTGTTGTTTATTTCCACATATTTTTAAATTTCCCAAATATCCTTTTGTTATTGATTTCTAATTTACTTCCATTGTGGCCATATATACTCTGTATGATTTCAGTCCTTTTAAATTTATTGCTACTTGATTTATGGCGTAATACAAAGTCTATCCTGGAGAATATTCCATCTGTACTTGAGAAGAATACACGTTCTGCTATTGAATGAAGTGTTCTACAGATATGTTAGGTTGAATTGGCCTATAGTGCTGTTCAAGCTTCTGTTTCTTTGCTGATCTTCTGCTCAGTTCTATCTATTTTTGAAAGTGGACAATTGAAGTCTCCAACTACTATTGTTGAATTTCCCTCTTCCCTTCTGATAGTTTTTGCTCCATGTATTTTGGAGCTCTGTTGTTAGGGGTGTATACATTTATAACTGTACAAATTCAGACTGGGAATGCATCAAATCATGCCAGATGAAACAACTTTATATGGACTCATATAGTTTTAAAGCTGGAGCCCACCTTAGTGATGAGAGATCTAGCCCTCTTATCTAGCCCTCTTAGAGATGAGAAAAAACTGAAATACACAAAAATTGAATGACTTTCCAAAGTGATAGAGCTACCAGTTATTGCTAGAGCCAGGATTAGAAACAAGGTTTAC
The DNA here is from genome assembly GCF_041296265.1 of Equus caballus. Classification (NCBI taxonomy): domain Eukaryota; kingdom Metazoa; phylum Chordata; class Mammalia; order Perissodactyla; family Equidae; genus Equus; species Equus caballus. The sequence goes on along the minus strand of NC_091693.1, from coordinate 80,049,409 downwards.
TGACTCAGAAGCAGATACTCGTCTCTCCTAGAGCCCAACAGCAGCCAGGAGCTGTTTTCTAAATGGTATACACATGTTACCTTATTACCAACCCTATAAAATGAGATTTTTCACTGTAAAGAGACAGATGAAAAGTGATTTGTCCAGTTTTCCTAAAATGGAAAATTTCATATAGAAATTTTTAAAAACCTTAAACAGAAATTACATGGGAAAGAAATATGGCTAAATGATGATAACAGATTTTATATTACTAATGGAAAATCTGAATTCTTAAAACATTAGATGAAAGACAAAATTCAGACTAACTTATGTCAAAATAATGAAATGTAATAAAAAAGTAATCAAGGTATTAACTGGCTCTTGCAATCCAGCCAAATTATGTCAAAATAGATTTTAACTTAAAAAGTTTTCAATTATTGTCACCTATTGGTCTGAGTTAAAAGTTTCTTTTTTGGCTGCTTGTTTGTTTTCAACAGAACTTAAGAAGTAAGGTCTTTGGGCTAGCAAAATCCAACTAATTCAAATTTAAGGATAAACTTTTCTACTGGGAAAAAAGACAAAAATAAAGAAAACAGATGTGGCAATAAGTTTTGAAGCAGCATTAACTTTGATTTCTTTCTCAATATGGCTGTGAATCCTTTTCTTAAAACTCACTTTATTTCCAAAACTCTATGATTTCAATTAAAAGCATTAAAATTTGTAGCATTTTAGATCTCAAATACCTTTGCCTGTCCTGCTCTGTGTTTATTTTCATAGTTACATGACTATAGTTATCGGCCTGGTATAGTTGAGGGTGTGTCTTTTCTTATTCTATAAGTTAAATGATCTCTTTCTCTAGAGGTGTAGATTTAAACTAAGGTCACTCACATTTCATGCATGACTTATAGTTGTATTTATTTTCTTCAATTACGTGTGTCTGTTTGTGTGTACATATATATACATATGTGCTTTTTTTTTGGTGAGGAAGATTGTCCCTGAGCTAACATCTGTGCCAATCTGCCTCTATTTTGTATGTGGGATGCTGCCACAGCATGGCTTGAGTGGTGTGTAGGTCTGCACCCAGGATCCAACCCTGTGAACACCTGGCCGCTGAAGCAGAGCATGCAGACTTAACCACTATGCCACTAGGCTGGGATCTTCCAACTATATTTTTTATACTCTGCGAAGTTTTATTCTTAAGCACATAATCCAGATTTGGGTTTTTCAAAGTTTGCCAATACCTTTATATTCTCTTGCTTTTATGAACTTAACAATTTTTTTTTAAAGATTTTATGTTTCCTTTTTCTCCCCAAAGCCTCCCAGTACATAGTTGTGTATTTTTAGTTGTGGGTCTTTCTAGTTGTGGCATGTGGGATGTCGCCTCAACATGGCCTGACCAGTGGTGCCATGTCTGTGTCCAGGATATAAACTGGCGAAACCCTGGGCCGCCAAAGCAGAGCGCACGAACTTAACCACTTGACCATGGGGCAGGCCCCAAACATTTTCTTTTCTTGAGGAAGATTAGCCTTGAGCTAACATCTGCTGCCAATCCTCCTCTTTTTGCTGAGGAAGACTGGCCCTGAGCTAACATCTGTGCCCATCTTCCTCTACTTTATACGTGGGACACCTACCACAGCATGGCGTGCCAAGCGGTGCCATGTCTACACCTGGGATCCGAACCGGGGAACCTCAGGCTGCCGAAGTGGAACGTGCAAACTTAACCACTGCACCACCTGGCTGGCATGAACTTCCAATTTTTGATGAAGTGACTTATTTGAGATGCCATTGTTCTACTTCACTGATCTTGTGTAAGAACCTGAGTGGACAACAAGAAAGCCCAGTAAACTTAGGACTTGCTGGGAAACTTGACTGAGATTAAAGGTGGATAATTAAAGAATCACCCTTCATTTGTTCAGCAAATATTAAAAGAACTCCTATAATGTTGCTGCGCACCATTCAACAGTGAAAAAACCTGACAAAGTTTTTGGCCTTAACGAGTTTACATTCTAATTACAGGAAAAAGGTAATAAAGAAATAAGCAAATAATACATGTGTTTTGTGTTAATAAGTTATAAGAAGAAAAATAAAGCAGGTCAGGGGTATAATATTTAAATAGAATGTTAGGGAAGGCCTTTCTGATAAGAAGTCGCTGATTTGAAATCTGAATAGAGTGAAAAGTGAGCTATATGGATATCTGGAGATGATAAAGCAAGCCTTTGAGGTCGGAGTGTGCTGGGTGAAGTCAAGGAGGAGCAAGGAGGCCAGTGTCGCTGGAGGTGGAAGAGGTCAACCAGTAAGCAGGAGCAGAGAGGTACCAGGGCCAGCTCATCTAGGGCCTTGCAGTCAATGGTAAGAACTCCCACTTTTCTTTGAGTTGGGTGGGAGCCTTGCAGGTTTTGTGCAGAGCAGTGACAAGATCCAACTTAGGCTTTAAAAGAATCATTCTGACTTTTGTGTGGAAAACACAATGTAGGGGGACAGGGGTAGAAGCAGAGAGACAAATTAGGAGACTATCTAATGTTCAAGGCAAGAGATGGTGTTGGTTTGAACCGTGGTGGTAGCAGAGTTCTAGAGAAGAGTGGGAAATACTAAGTGCTGTTAGTGTGGGCTGGTGAGAGGGATGTGGAGGTATACAGCAGCTAAGTGACTTTTCCTACTTCTTTTATTTTTGATTGTATAGAGAATTTATAGGAACAATGTAAAATTTATACTAAAATGAACACTTGACTGTTCATCACCCAGATTAAGAAGTAAAAATATTGTCAGCATGTTAAAAGCCTTTGTGATCCCCTCCCCAATCACATCTTTTTCCTGCCTCCTAGATGTAACTATCATCCCACGTTGTTTTGATCATTCTCTTACGCTTCTTTGTAGATTTACCAGTGACATATGTATCTCTACACAATATATTGCTTAGTTTTGGAAAACTCTGAAGCAGGCACAAAACTAAAGAAAGGATAATAACTGCCACTGTGAGATAGAGGCTTCTGGGAGAAGACCAGTGAACGGAACTGTATGGTCACAATCTGGCTTCAGCTTTCTTGAAAGTTTACCAGTCCCCTCATCTGGAGAAGTCTTTGGGCAAGATCTTGAGTGAATCTTAGGAAACATTGGGCTAGTATACTGCATTTTGGCCAGCAGGAGGGACTGTGTTGTGGGCTAGATTCTAGATGTCTAGCAGGAAAATGATAGGGAAGTGAATTGCTCTTCATTTTTGGCTTCTAAGCTAACCACTTCTACTAGACTTCTAAACTTACCTCCAGCTCACAGGAGCGGGTCAAAGCAGAACGCTTCTGTGGAGTGAACTGAGTGTCTTCAGCCGATCTAGACTCCTGAGCATGGAGCGGAGAGCAGTAACTTACTCAGCAGGTAGTCCAGACAAGCCGAGTACAGATAAAAGTCTGGGCTGGCTCACCCAGGCATTCTCAACTCGTGAAGGAGAGGAGACACGATTGCAATGTCCTCAACCTGGCCCTGTGTCTCGAGTCACATTGTTCCAATCTTAACTAATTGCTTTCACCTTCCAGTATAGCAATCATCCTGGGATCTCCCTTCACCATCCATCTGGAGAGTTCCTTCAATTTTATCTTGTTCCCTGTATCCCATGTTTTTTGAGATTTCAGCTTAACTCTGTCATTGTTATTATTCTTTTATACAGTCAGTAATCATTTAGGTTAACCAATATACCATTTTTTGATGTTCTTTATTCTTTCTTGCGTCTTCATCTTTCCATCTGGGACCATTTCCCTCTTGCCCGAAGAACACCCTTCAGAATTCCTTTGAGGCATGTCTGCTAGTGGTGAGCTCTTTTGCTTTTCTTCTTATTTGAAAAATGTCTTTATATTACCTTTATTCTACATTGAGAATCAGCAATAATTTTTTTTTTTTTAAATTTTCATGTGAACATTTATTGACCTCCGCCTGGCTTCCTTCCTTTCAGTGTTATTTGTTTGGAACTATTTGTCCTGCATGACTGGTTCCTTTGTGCCACATTCAGCCATCTGGCTCCACTAAAATGGGAACTTCAGCATCTTTTCATCATTCCCACCTTCATTCTCCTTTCTTCCCTGATTTTCCCTGTTCCACGTGGAGGCTTTACCTCCTGATCTAGACTTTCTTGTCCTTTTCTTCCTCTTGCCTTTTGACCTCATGTCACAGTCTCCTCTTTAGTGGTCTTACTTTGCCCCTTCGGAACAGGCTTGGCACAGTTTCTTGGCTAGGCTCTTGACTCCCTCCTTGACTGTTACCCAAGTTCCCATCTAGCTCTGCTGCATCTGGCCACTCTGGATCAATCTCTCTCCAAGTTACACTTGGATCCTGGAAGCTCTGACTTCAGTGTAATTTCTATGGGTATAACTTTTGGTGGGTTGGTTCAAAAAGTTCAGATTCTGGTGATGACACATTTAATAGAAAAGTGGGCAGAGAGGGTCTTGGGAGGTTGGGGAAGCTCCCAAGTTATCAAGGTAGAAATTTAAATATTACTTAGAACAAACCAAATGAAACTCCTAACAGGTACATACAAAATCTTGTTTAAATAGGTATGAATTTTATCTGAAGTATTTAAGCTACTTTCCTAGATTAGAGGTTCAAGGCGAAGTTTTATGGTTTTTATGTCCCACTAAAAAGAAATAAAAAACTTATTCTCAGAATAATTAGATATGATTATGCCTTGCAAATTTATTGAATCATCCAAACTAGAAAGTGAGTTGGTAAAGGGAAAGAAGTATCATGAAATAATTTTCAAATGATTACAAATGAAATAAAATTTGGTTCAAAACATATATTGTTCAGAGTACTGTTACAACAATCTATCTTACAGTAGATTTATTTGACTGATTGAATACTTTTAAATAAAAGCCAGCTTCTTTTTGTGAAAAGCGTTCTATCAAGAAAGTGACTTTTATTACAGATTGTGAAAAAAGAGTTACAACTCAAATTGTGGCTCTCATTTCCTGTGTGTTTGAAGGAATTACATTATTGGCCTGGATCTCGCTTTCCCCAGCTTTGAAATGGGGAGACTAATTGTTGCAAAGTTCTATGAGAACCTTAAATGGAAGATAATTGTCAAAGAGCAAGAAAAGACATTTTATTACATTTGTGTTCATCTGATTTTGAAATTTTGCGTTCTTTTTCCAGTCTCATAGAGGCAGCACTATCTGCATATTTTATCCTGTTGTGATGAATTATAAGAAGGGCTATGGAAGTCAGCTCTGAATTTCCTTTCTTCTGGTGTGTGTAAACCAGTCTTTAATGTTATTGCTCTGTTGTGTCTGTGGTTTCCTTTCCTTTACGTCAACTGCATTTGTGTGAAAGGCTTTCTCCAAGATTAAACATTTGCCTCATTGGCAGCATTTCTGAATTTTCCTCTGCCAAACTCTTCCCATACCGTCTACATAAAGCCAATTTTCTTTTTTTCCAACTGAAAACCTGACCATGTCCTGGCACCTCATCGCTGTCAGGACCACGACAGAGAAATCAGGCAACTGTTATAATGCAGTATTGAATGTGAAGATGCGATTGTGATGTGAGGTGGGAGATGGAACCGTACGGAAGGGAAGTTTTTTCTATTAATATTAAAGAGAAATATTTTTTATCCAATAGTCTGATTTGACACAAAAATGGTATAAGTGATCATGGGACGGAGATGCAAAAGTCAGGCAAGCTGAGAACAGTGGGTGTGTCTGGGGTATTCCCTCGTCAAGAAAGTCAGTCCCCTTTTGGAATCGGGAGATGGTTTGTGAATCTGTGAGGTTAGCGCTGCAGCTGGGAGGCTGACTCCGTGGGCTCAGCGGTATGTGCAGAATGCGTTTGATCAGTTTCCCCACTTGGGGTTGAAGAAGGGTGCATAAAAACAATATGATCAAAATAGGCTGAAAGCACAAGCTGAGTTTTCGGGAATAAATCTTAGCTCAAATTTAGATTAGAGAATTTCCCTGTTGAATCTTTTGCTACAGATAAAGTTTGATTTTTTGACATTTTCGATATATGAAAAGCACACAGAACATTTTAGTACCTCTGTAAGCATTTACAAGTCTGCTATTATTTCCCTCCCCACAGCATCTCCAGGAATCTGACACCAGCTCTGCCATTTGGGGAATATAATATGGAAATAAGCATGAGGGCAGTCTTAATGACCTTATTATATCCTTGACAACTAAGGGATGTTAGTCAAAAATGGTTTTCAGAAAGCAAGGATTGGAAACCTCACTTTTTCTTTTAAAAAAACTTTTGTAGGAGCCTATTTATAAAGTTTATTCCTTTTATCCTCCCTTCCTTCATGAGTTCAAGGACTCCACAGACATTTTCCCTCACAACATACCCAGGCAGCAGCACAGCCTAATGCCAAGAATATCCTCAGGGGTGTAGATCTTTATTCTGTGGGTGGATCATGAGACTGAGGTCACCCGGGATGTTGGAGGAGAGGCTGGGACCAAGCCACAGCCTTGATCTCAAGTCCTGTGCAAATAACTGTCAGCAGCAATCCTGAAACAGGACAGCTGATGCAAGATATTCTTACAGGAAAGAAACGAGAAGGCAGTAAGATGGCGAGGTGCTTTTAATTGTGTGAAGAGTGCTCAAGAAGAGAGGTTATTCTGTTGGACTCTGGAGACCTGAATTCTTGAACTCATTCTGTTCCTAGCTGTGCTGGTGCTGGATGAGACACTTAGTTATTCTGGGACTCAGTTCACTCATTCAAAAATGAACTTGGTGATGGTTGATCTGTCTATCCGAACAGGGCTATTTTGAGCATTCAAAGAGATGATGTGGAAAGTGAAGTGTTGTATAAGCATGTAACCTTTGGCATTGGTATCCTGTCAAACAAGGGCAATGTAACGAATTATCTCTTGAAGCAAATTTGCATTTAATAGGCTCTCAGTAGGATTTGTCAAATGAATAAGGAATTGAAGAATGTTGGGGCACAAGAAGACCTTGGTAATCACGAGAAAGGAAGGCCCAGAGTAGTGAAGTGACTTAGCTGGCTTTCTTAACTTGTTTGTGGCAGGGTCCCTTGTCATGTCTTCCATGTTGCTGTCTCCTGCTCTGTTGCTCTTTCTGATAAACCACGCAGCCTCTCTTAGACACCACTATAGTAGCTTACGTCCTAGATGCAGAGTTAAACAACACTGAATTCTAGCTACAGGTGGTATTTTAAAATTACTTCCATGAGCTATTTTAAGCTTTCTTAACTTGTTTTTTTCTACAGTTCTGCCCTCAGAGAAATACTTTAAACAGACATGAAGAAACAAACATTTTCTGTAGATTATTAGTTCCATTTCAAAAAGTTGTGAAAGGTTTCTAGAACTCCCCAAGATTCACCCAAATTTGTTTCTAAGAATATTTTCCTATAATTGTAAATGTGCATTTACAGGAGGAAGGATAATGACTATTGAAAACTTTTTTTCCTCTAGTTTCTTCCTAATTTAAAATAACTAAGGGCACAAAATCCTATTCAACGATACACTGTTTATTATTTTAAAATGTCAATGTACCATTAAAAGATACTAGCAGGAACAGGAAATGTATATCTTGTAAATGCAATCCATTCACATTTATCAGAGTCAGGAATATATAATGTTTATTTCACTTTTAATACTTTATGAATTACATAGACAGAATTTGGAGAGGAGTCAAGGAAAAGTTCTATACCCGTTTCTGGCCATACTAGAAGCAAAATGTAATTCAAACACTCAGGAATGTTCAATTTCAGTTAGGTTTCATGTAAATTTAGGGCAGCCACATGCAGTTTAAATCAGTCACCGATAAAATTCGTCTTGTCAAACCTCCTTTAGCTCAGTCATATGCCAGTTTCGATTCTTGATCACAAGATGATTTTAAACTCAGTCATAATGGCTCCTTAGTCCTGTTCAAACTATGCTCAAGCAACGCTTTTATTTGCTTGATGACTTAATATCGTGGAACACTGGCAAACTAGGAAAATAAGCCATATAAAAAGGCAGAAAGTATTTACTTTAATTCAAGAGGTGCCAGGACCTGTACAGAACACAAAAATTGTATCTTTTTCACTTAAATATCCTTTGGTTTCTTTTTTAATAACTAGAAATAATAAAAAGTCTTGACCTCCTAATAAATTTGTTGAGAGATAAAGAGAGGCTAACTCAAATCAGGAAAAAAAGCTGGAAACGTTGGAATTTCTCTGTTTAAAGTTATGAAGAAAACATACAATAAGACATTTATAACCACCGCTACATTGTTCAAAGTATTGCTTCTTGGTTGGATCTGACTTAGTTGTGAAATGAATTCAGCGGGACAACTCCCTTTTAGTGCGTCAAGAATAGAAGGAAAAATAAACCAGTGTTCACAAAGGCACTTCAAAAATGAGGATCATACCATACTGGCATTTAATTTAAGAGTTTGTATATTCTAATTCCTTTTAAAAACAGGTTTCACCTACTAGTGCCTTGTCTGTGCTGTTACTGAACCCCACAATTTGAGTGCTCATTTGGCAACGCATGAGCCTCTAAGCGTCTGGGCTGCCAGGTGAGCACTGCCAAGGGGCTACTCCTTCCTCTTTACGCTTGGCTTTCACTTTTATCTGGAAAACCATGTCTGGGCCACCACACACTCAGCAGCTGTGGCAGAAGGTGTCGAGAGGGTCACCATCTGCTGTCACTTAATTAACTGAGGCACTTGGAATCTTTAAGAATGCAGAAGCAATGGTGAAGGTGGATATTAGCAACGTCTGAGATATTGCCATAAATTTTCTTGGATAACTAATAGAAGGTGGATATTAGTAACACCCTTGAGACATTTCCATAATTTTCTTGGATAACTGATAGAACCAGATTCCAGAGAGAACAGACATAAACTAGCAGTAAAACAGGAGGAGGTAATGTCCTGGGCTGAATACACTCCTAAAGGCTCCGTTCCAGACAGAGAGTTTTATATGCCACTCGGGAGTTCTTTGGTACTCATTTGAAAAATGAATTCATACTCAGTGTTTGAGGCACTTGTTTCCTGAGCCAATTCAAGTCAGTCTTGAAGTCTTCCCATTCTCTGTGTTGGGTAGCTCTCTGATCTTTATTTGAGGAGTGAGACAGTCATGAAATTGGATTGATTATGACGTACAGAATTTGAATGAGAAATAAAGTCAGAACAAGTGTTGCCGGAGCCAGGTGTGTAATTGCAGAAGATTGACAACGAGTCAGTTTTAAAGATGTACCAAGCTCCCATCACATGCATATTTTGCCTGTTTGGAAGATAAAGCAGGACAAAATGGCATGAGAAAGGGAGGCAAATCTAGAGAAAAGAGTAAACACTGAAATTGCTTCTGGAGGTGAAGACGACCAATTGATAGCAGACTCTGTCATATCTTCTTAAGTTGCTTTAGTTAAGATTCCATAGCAGAAGGTGCTGAAGGAGCTAGAAACCAGATCACCAAGGTTTTCTTGTTGTTTATCCTGGTTTTAATGACCTCTAGAAGGTATACTTAACATCACAAACCTCTATGACACATATATTTCCTACTTGTTTATGGAAGACGCATGTCATAGTTTGCGTTCCCTGGATACAGACTCTGAAACTCTGAGGCATATGTACAGTAGGTATGTTGGGAAGTGCTCTTGGCACTAACACCTTTGAGGGGTAAGGAAAACAGAATTAGGCAGAGAAGAGGTTGAATTATAATGCTTTTGCAATAAAAGCCTTGGCTACTCCTACTGAGAGTTCTGGAGCTGGAGTAGTCCTTGAGAGGTGTTCCAAATTGGGGCAACGATGTTAGTTCTCAATAAAAATCAGTCATGGGATGCACAAAGAAAGGATTTTTTAATCCCTATAGTGCAGATAAAGCAACAGGCTTAGAGTGGTAAAGTATGTGCCCAAAGTCACCAACTTCTAAGTGAAATAGCTGGAGGCTGGCTCCTGCCGTGGCCGGGCTCCAGACCCGTAATCACAGCCGGGTAATACATCACCCTAGGTAGAAGGGTACAGAATATGGTCTCCCACTGAACACTGACCTAAGGAGTAAAAGAAATGTGGTTCTGAGGTTCTTTAAAATTATCTGATGTTCATATCTTTTGGTTTCGTACAATACAGATGATAGAACATACTTTATTAAAAATTATTTTTTACTGATAAATTTTTTCAAACAATTTTCTTTGGCACTAAAGTTTTCCTTTTTTACTTATAGCTTAAGGGTAACCTCAAATAAGACTCTTCTTAGGTCTCACGTTGGCTAATCATTTCTTAAAAACAGAGCAGAAAACCATCTCAATGTACTAAATATTCTCCTTTGAATTAATGTGCATTAGAATAAAAAATGTTGTAGCACTTTTGTAGTCTAGAGTTTTCCACTCACTCACACAGAAGCTTTGTGGGTTGGAGTTCCTGTGGCCAGAGCACAAATGTGGAATCTGTGGTTCCGAGAGGTTGTGAGATTTGCATGAGTTTTCCTAGTCCACGCGTGTGATCCAGGCCTCCCGCACACCTTTCCAGGATCTGCTTTTCCTGTGTGCTCCCTATACGCTGCCTCACCCTAAGGAACAGCCATCGTGGCTCATATCTAGGGAGCACGTGTTCTACTGTGTGAGTCACTGGAGGAACGAGCGCCGGTATGTTTTCAGTGTGAGAGCAGCAGCCAAAACCACTGTGAAGAGCGATTGGAACCCTGATCGCCCATGAGCTCCTAAGAAAAATAATTGCTCTGGAAAGGAATAAAGATTTCCAATAGAACGCGTTATCTATTTTCTTTGGATGAACTCTCTGTTATTAGTCAACGTGATCTGGGCTTGGGTACCACATTACAACCAGTAACAGAAAATATTCATCCTGCCACTTGTGAGAAGCATGCAGCGGGCACAGGTTTATCTCAATGCTTCCATAAATGGTAACTTTTATTCTAGTTATTTGAAGCTTTCTTGATTATTATTATTTGAAAGGGATCCAGCTAAAACAGCATTTGCTTGAATTCTTGGGTCAACTCTTTCACTTCTAGTGGCAGAAGATATACTACATAAAAGGGTTATGTCTATTTTTCTTAACTTTTTTTCCTTTTTGGTCACTTAGCCAAAGTGAGGCCCTGGAAAATATTCTCCACATGCTCAAGTGTGAGGAAAATGTGTGTGTGTGAGGGAGAGAGAGAGAAGAGCGAGTGAGCACAAGTGAATTAGCTGCGTCTGAATATGTGGCTTGTTCAATAGACCAGACCTGTTAGGAACAGCTTTGAGCCTGGCTAAGGTTTGGTTTGGGCTGCTTAATAAATGTTGTTTTAGTGACGTGTGCATCACATAGTGAGTGTTGGGAGATGAATCCTTGTAGACAGAGGTCAAGGCTGTGATATCTCCATGGCAGGACTCAGAGTCTGCTTCCTCCTGAGAGGTTGTCTCTTTCGGGGCCAATGGCTGTCGCACACTGTTCAGTCCAGCCTCAAGCAAGGCGAGGTGAGTGCCCCGTTTGTTGGGGACAATGACCAAAGATGTGTTGCTGCCCATAATTAAGATATACATTATTAGAACAGGTGGACAGCACAGGAAAGGTGACCAATAATTCCTCAGCTCTGTAGGGTGACTTGAGTTTACAACTAAAGTAGTTTTGGGTAGTGATAGAAATGTCATGGTTACCCATGAAAAGTTACTAGGTGCTGTCAAGAACTGAGAGCACTGATCTTAATAACTGATTCAGGAAATAGAATACCAGCATTGGAAGTCTTATCAATTGACAAATTTAATCATTTTAAAGAGAATTATTAGGTCCTGGGGCTTGAGGACCACGGAAAATTTTCAGGGCTGAATCAAATAATTATGTTGTAGGTAGCAATACCAAAAACTTGAAAAAGATCAAACAATTGCTTCTAAATAAATAATTAAGAATATGTACAAACAATTAACTACAAGAACTGCCTTAGAAACTCATTCTTATTAAAAATTGAAATAAGTGAAGTGTTGAAAAGCAGGAATTTGTTACATAGATTTTTGTAAATCCATATAATAGAATTACATTTAGTCATTAAATATGATAGGATAGAAATATGTATATTATATATATAAATTAATATATTAAAATGTGTATTTATATGTGAATATACATGTATATATTACTTTGAAACATTTTAAACCCATGGAAAAGTTGAAAGAATGGTGCAATGAATATCTGCTAACAACAGACCACACCCTCTTTCTCTCTCTCTCCCTCTCTCTCTAGGCATATGCACTCTCTTCTCTTTTGCTAACCCTCTGAAAGTAGGCCACCAACATCATGGCATTTCACTTCTTAATAGGTCGTTCAGCATGCCTCTCCCAAGAGTAAGAGTATTCTCTTTCACAACAGCATTGCTACACCTAAGAAAGTTATCATTAATTCAGTAACATCATTCACAAACATACTTAAATTGTCCTTAAAAATTCCCTATTGTTCTTTTTTTTCCCTCCCCAAAGACCCAGTGCATAGTGGTCTATCCTAGTTGGAAGTCATTCTAGTTCTGCTATGTGAGACGCTGCCTCAGTGTGGCTTGATGAGTGGTGTGTAGGTCTGTGCCCAGGATCCAAACTGGCCAACCCTGGGCTGCTAAAGTGGAGCGCGCTTAACCACTGCACCACCAGGCCAGCCCCTATTGTTCTTTTTTTCTGATCAAAATTCCAGTGAAGTTTCATTAATGGCATTGGTTATTATGTACCTTTAGTTCCCCTCAGCCAAGAACACTGTTTCTCTGTCTTTCCATGACATCGAATCCTTTGAAAAGTCCAGCCTTCTTACAGAATGCCCCACATTCTGGATTAAACTATTTCTTCACGATTAGATTCAGGTTAAACATTTCAGGCAAGAACACTTTATAGGTGACGTGCGTACCTCCCACTACAGAAGGCATATAATATCAGGCAGTTGCATAATTGGCAAAGCCAAACTTGATAAGTGCCTTTATTTTAAGGCACATTTTCCCCTTTGTAATTAAAGTAGGCTGATATTTCATTTACAGTGTTTGGGTTAAGAATGTATGACTATAGGTGATTTTTGTTTTTCTCTTTTTTATTAGATTATTTTTCTCAATTTTTTATAATGACTACACAAAACTTGTATAATTTTAAAATAGAGTGGGTGCAACCAATGTTTTACGGTCTAACTATTTTCAATAGGTGAACATAGTATATTTGTTCTTCTTTTTCCCCCTCTCTGGTAGGTGACACAAATGTTAAATACATTGTCCACAGAGTTGGAAATGCTTTTATTATTATACCAGATCCTATTGGGTATGTTTCTCTAGGAAGGAACAGTTAAATTAATTCAAGGACAGAATTCTCCAGAATTTCAACATGTATATTTTAATAAGTACAGTATGCTTTAATGAGTACAGTACGCTTTATTTCATCACTTAAAGTCATCACAGAATTTAAAGCGCTTGTTTATTTTTTGATCCAGGATAGTGTAAAAATGCTGTGATTCTGGCTAGTATTTATGCATTTTGCCCCAAAAGCGATATATATGGTTGCGGCCTAAGGTCACTTGCCCTCTTGGCAGATGTCCCCTGGCTATCTCAGTAAAGGAAGTGGTAACTTTTAGTCAGCCTAGCCACGGAGATCTGGTGAGTTCAGGAGAAGAGAACCTAGGCTCATCTTGTCTGCTGACCCATAAGTGCACACCAGGAGGTAGGGCCACCAACGACCAGAGGCTTGCGGCTCTGGGGTAAGGCTTGGGAAACCGTCTTGGCTAAAGGACAGAGCTGAAGCTGGCCAGATCACAGCCTCCTGCCGCCTTTGTTATGGAGACGCAGCCTGTTGTTGCTGGAGCAAAGGCTGCCACTGGCGATCCATGGAAGCTGACCAGGCAAGAGGCAGTGATGTTGGGTTCGCTCCTTGGGGAAATCTTCATTTCATCCCTGGGAAGGCAGACAAGCTGGTGCAAAAGGAAACCCACACCTAGTAACTGATACACAGCAATGACGTCCTGCTGGGAGATCTGCAGAACAGGGCTAGATGGAGTTCTGCATTCCATTAACTGCAAGCAGGATGTGAGGGATTAAACAGGGTTGGAGTGGGCAGCACAAGGCTAAAAATTATCTACTAGAGTCATGATATTTTCCCCTGAACACACAAAGAGCACCCTTTGTATATACTTGCAAGAGTAAATCCTCTGGAATAATATTTCTGGGGAATATAATAAGGTTGGCTCTAGCAAAACTGATGAGTGGGTGGTACGATTTTATAGTACACTACTTCTATTTTAATTCCCATCTCCACCAACTCTGGCACTCCATTTTTCTTACTGCTGTATTCCTTTCTATTGAAGACTCTGTTCTCTATTTTATACCTTGGAATTCAAGGAGCGAAAGCACTCTGATAAACCTTGGCAGAGGTGAAAGAACTCTAGACTAAGTGTCAGAAGACCTGGGCTCAAGTTTTTACACACTGGCTGTATGAACTTGGGCAGAATTGTTAACTTTTCTGAGCCTCAATTTTATCGTCTGTAAGTGGGAATTATAATTCAATATTTAACATAGGTCTTAGTACATAGTCAGAGAAGGGAAAAGATGGCAGCTGACACTCGTTGGGCCTCTCCTATGTGCCAGAAAATCTGTGTGGGGCTAACTTGTGTAGCAGGGGTCTCAGTTTGAGCTCTGGCTGTGGTCATCGTTTGGAATCTGTGATGTCTAGGTGTGTTTGGTAACCTGGCAAATTGGACCTTCCAGAAAAGTAAGCATCCTGGAAGAGAAATCACCCTGAGGGAAGAACAAGTTCAACGGACAACTTCGTTCTATTATTAGCAGAGAGGAGTTTCTAAGGAAAGTATAGTGTTTGTCACTCTCCATAGATATCCAAGTCCAGCGTCTCATGGATTTACATCTGAAGGTTATGAATAAGTGAAAAAAAGAGAAAGATCTTTTTCAATAAAACTTGGTAGGGGGCTGGCCCCATGGCCGAGTGGTTAAGTTTGTGCACTCCGCTGCGCTGGCCAGGGTTTCACCAGTTTGGATCCTGGGCACGGACATGGCACCGCTCATCAGGCCACATTGAGGCGGTGTCCCACATACCACAACTAGAAGGATATGCAACTAAGATATACAACTATGTACCTGGGGGATTTGGGGAGATAAAGCAGAAAAAAAAAAGGATTGGCAACAGTTGTTAGCTCAGGTGCCAATCTTTACAAAAAACAAAACAAAACAAAACAACAACTTGGTAAGAAACTGAGGCACAGACAGCACTGCTTTCACACCCTTGTGGAAAAATGTGACACTGATGGAGGAAGCGTGGCATTCTCTCTGCTGTGGTTTATGTCCAAGGTGGCCACCATGGATCCCTTCCCTTCCTGTAGGTCATTCCCCTGTCAAGAGGTGGAATCTACCTCTGCCATCCCCTTGAAACCGGACTGGCCTTAGTGACTTGCTTGACTAATAGAATGTGGCAGAAGTGATATGCAGGGATTTCTGAGGCTCGCTCATAAGAAGGCTTGCAGCTTCCATTTGGATCTTCCTTGTATCTCTAAGCTACCACTTAAGAAGTACATCTAAAGATCATCATTCACGAAAAGTCCAAGGCACACGGACAGGCCCTGGAGACATCATGCAGAGAGAGGCCAAGGAGCACGGAGGCAGCAGACATTAAGAAGGATCATCACAGAAGAGGAATCTTAATTCCCAGCTGCCGCACGAGGATGCTATGGAGATCAGAGATGAACCACTCAGCAAAGCTCTCCCCACAAAACTATGAACAAAATATACTGGTTGTTTTAAGTCACTAAGTGGCTTTAAAAGGAAGAGAAGCCCCTGTGTGTGTGTGTATGTGTGTGTGTATGCTTTAAGTGTCCTAGAAAACAAGTTTGAAAGCTATTTCTGTAAAATAAACAAGTTTTACAAGCTATTTACATGAAATAATATAGAAAAACTATAGGTGGGAGTGAGGGATGGTTTAGCTTGGCGCTAATGGGAGAGGAAAAATGGATTGTTGCTTAGCCAGCTACAAACACTTTAACCATGACCTTCTGGTTTCACTTGGACTTCCATGGGAAGAAATCTCAAATTAAGACAAGGGGCAGGTGGAATCTTAGGAGGCTTATGGATAAGCTCTCATGGATCCCCTTAGTCAGAGTTCCAATCAAGATGGTTTTGAGAGAACCCAGCTCCTTTAAGACCAGAATTGGCCCCAGCATTCCAAGTTATATTGGAATGGGGTTATATTGATGTGGGTTCAGTATATGGACGCAAAGTGGCTCTGGGGCAATAGACAGATGCTTTACAAGCCTATGACTGACTTTATTTGTTCAGAATAAGAGTTTTTTTTTATCATTTAGGAGACCCAGCTGAGGGAGGTCTCCTTTTGAGGGAGTTAAAATGAAAACAAAAACTGTGTCAAAATGATTGGTTATAAAGAAGGGCATCAGGTCCTTTTGGCCAAGAAACTGGTCCCTGTGTAAAAGACCCAGGACACTACATCAGCCATGCCGTGGCCAGTGGACTAGACATACACATGTAAGGCCGTGGCCCCCTGTTACATGTGTTAGAGCTTCTTGACTGACATTGCACAGACCATGCTGGCTTTGCTACACTCTGGGAAGGCTATGGTCCTGTAGCTCAGGAGAGTCGCTCTTGGCAAACTGCACTCCCATTGAGGCATTGAAGGACTAACCAAGCGGTGATTCAGCTACAATGTTGGAAGTACAAGGGAGTCAATGTGCTGAGTGTCTGCAGATAGAGCGATACGTTTATTCCACGGGTCATGGGGAGGTTATCACAGCTCGACTATATTACACGTTTACGTCAGGTACTTTTTCAAGGAAACGTTCTCTGGCTAGCTGGTTTAGGTGGAGATACACAAATTCTGAAGCAAGAGACCTTTGGGCAGTAAGTGGATACAAGGAGGTAATTATTCACTGAGGTGCATTTCTTCTATTTGACCAAGCCTTACCCTTGGGCATTGTGTGTGTTGAATCACTTTCTTACTAGCCATGAAAATAATCACTCTTCATTGGAGAGTCATTGTATTCTATTTTTCTGTGATTTAGTTTTTTTTTTAAATTGCTTTTCACTAACTTAAAAACAATGTGTTTACAGGCTCCAGGTTGTCTGGCCACTTGTGAGAGGGGTCTTGGGTCAGGGCATCCAGGTTCTCGGAGGATTCATTCCTTACCTACATCGTGGTCTGCAATGCACACCGTGCGCCAGTGGGAGGTATACAGCAGGCTTTTGTCTGCACTGAAGGAGCAGGAAAGCAGAGGGAACGACTGCTTCCTGACAAATTCAGCTCTCCCCCTCATTGAGTGGAGGTTCATTTGATTACTTAAACATAGAGGGGGAAGAACAAGCTCCAACCTCTGTGGGCAAGCATCGCCTAGGATGCCACCCGAACCCTTGTGGGGCCACGTGTCAGGCCTTGTTTTTACTCAAGTCCATTGAAGTGTAAGAGAAAATTTCTGTAGGAAATTAGTAAGTGAATATGTTCGTTGTCAGAACATGCAGGGAATTTTGTTAACAATCACTGCACAAAATGGGGGGCATTCAAAACTGGATCTTCCCTGCGAGCCTAATATCCTTGAGATCTGTACCATGACCCAGGGCAACTGGGTCTCACGCTTCCTACACTATCGCTTGAATCGAAGGTTTTGCCTCTCTGACGTTTGCGTCCCATAGTTGGGAGACATGGCTGGTCTGCATGGCCCCACGTACAATGAAAAGGCAGCATGCATTCTGTTCTCACACACTCTAAAAAAGCAGATAAAGTATCTGCACTGGGACACAGTGAGTCCAAGGCTTCATATAACAGGCAGATGGGTAACTATGTGGACGTGCCAGTGATATCTGGCTTGGGCAGGAGAGAGATGTAGAAAACAAAATACCTAAATTTACCATACTTTACAGAGAAGATCAAAGAGCTGGGTCTCGGATGAACGTCACTGTTCGATTTATGTACAGAACTTTGCCAACACTTTGAGGTTACTTCCGCAAAAATTCAAGTAAAGAAAATAAGAAACCAGCAGCTCAGGAGAGATGCATGAGAGAGCACAAGAGATCTGAATGAACTGGCACAGTGTCTGGTGGGTGGAGATCTATACTCCAACTTCCTATAACTGAGATCCCTTATTCCAGCATGTTCCAAACAAATTTAAGGAAGGACGAAAATAACTCTTTGCAAGGAGAGGTGTGGAAGGAGATGGAAGATAAAGAAGAGGGAAGGGAAGAGAAAGCTACATTAAAAGCTCTTGTTCAAGACTTAGAAGCAGAGGGTGTGTAGGAACGATACCCCAATCCATCTACCCATCCATCCTTCTTTACATCTGTCCATGTAGGAAAGAGAATAAGAGAGACCAAGTCTTGCTGCCACACACCATCCTTTGAAAGTGGTTTGCTTATTTTAATGCTTCCCAGATGGATGCTTTTAAAAGTTCTATGTGGTCCTTTCAAAATGTCGCATTTCGGTTGTTGGGGGCGGGTGAGGGAAGCAAGGATTCAGTCTACCGACCAACATTTAAACTAACTACCCTTTTGTTGCTGAGAAGCTCTGAGGAGAAACCAGGAGTCAAGTGGGAAAGGACAAGCTTTCCTTCTCCTTTAATGCCTAGACTGGGGACACATTTGGTAAAGCCCAGTGGGGAAACCTATCTCTGCTCATATTGTGTGGATGAATAAAGAGCTTTTGTCTCTTAGGATGTCAGGCCGGCACCTTCCATCAGAATGAAGTTCGCTCAAAAATCTAAAGCACCCCAACCCTCACAACCTTTCCTACATCCCTGAAGGATTATGTTACTGTAATCAAAGTAACTCCAGATAGACAAGGCCTTGCAGGTTGTCCGGTTCATCCTCTGTCAGTGCAGGGTTTCTTCCTTCAGCGTGGATGGTACTCTTATGCTCTGTCCAGTTTCCAGTGTCCTGAGTGAGGGAGCTTCCCGCCCTTCCCCAGGGAGGCCATTCTCTCATCCAGCAGTTCTCACCGCCAGGAAGTCTTCTCTGGTACTCAACTGAGTTTTCCCTCCTTCAACTGTATCCCATTACCACCAGCCACTGCCTTTGTACCCCGCCTGCCCCTCGGTGGCTGCTGCTATTTCCCACCTTGGTAATCACACCTATTAAACCCCTTTCATGTAGTTCACTGTCCTTTACACATCCTGTCCTTGGTTCTGGAGACTGCAAGGTCGCCTGTGGGATTCCCTTTATGGGATTTTGTTTGCATCTTTCTACATATGTGAGCACAGAACAGGTGTTTTTAAAAATTTGTTTTTGTAACTTTAGTACTTCTTTTTTTTTTTCCCGAAAACTAATGGTACAGCTCTTGTATGTTTTCTCAAGAAGCTTAATCTTCGCAGGTCAACTTTCTGATACACTTGACGATGACAAATTCGTGTGTGCAGAAATGGGAGGGAGACAGTTTAGTAAAGAAAGACATATGTTCTGAAGCAACAAGATGAAAAGTCACCTTTGGGGAAGAGCCTGCAGAGTCGTCTGCTGTGCGGCTCTGTCAGTTGTGCGTTGTGAGGGATCTTGATGTTAATGTCTTTCCTGTCGCTGGCGGGATGGACTCAGGGTCTGTCTGGTGCACCTCACAGGCTAGCTGGTTGCCTGTTGATGACACTCAGAGCCCAGAGTAACCAAGGGCAACTCCAGATTCCCGAGTCTTTCCAGGTCATCCCAGGTGGACGCTGTGATTGGACAGCTCCTGTACATCACAGCTGATGTGAAAGAAATCCCTTTTTAGGGAGGGAGAATGTTAGAAGACCTAGCAAGTCTAGCAACATTCTTATTAAAACCCTAGGCTCCGGAGGCAGACTGGATGGATTTGAATCCTGGCTGTGTTATTCCTGTGTAAACTTGGGCAAATTTCTTCTCTCTCTTCTAGTCAGTTCCCTCATCTATAAAAGGGTCTATTAATTGTAAGTAATCTCGTAAGATTTTGGCGAGCGCTGAGGTCATGCTCATGAACTATAGCACAGTGTTTGACACATAGTGACTCTCATAACCTGCCCTACATTTGCCTAGAACATCTTCCTGAAATTTGAAAAAGGCTTTGCCAAATTTATGAACAAGGATGCTCATTGCAGCATTGATTATAATGGTTAAAAAATTGGAAATAAGCAACATATCCAACAATAGGGGATCAGAGTCTGTACAATTTAAGTTAATTTAGAAGAGCAGAGTACAAAGCTGCACTAACAGTGTGACCTGTTACATCTTTATATATGTTCTATGCAAATACACAATATACATGCATCAAAGAAGACTGGAATGTGGGGCTGGCCCAGTGGCACAGCGGTTAGGTTTGCACGGTCCACTTAGGCAGCCGGGAGTTTGCTGGTTTGGATCATGAGCACGGACCCACACACTGCTTATCAAGCTGTGCTGTGGTAGGCATCCCACATACAAAATAGAGGAAGGTGGGCATAGATGTTAGCTCAGGGCCAATCTTCCTCAGCAAGAAAGAGGAGGATTGGTGGTGGGTGTTAGCTCAGGGCTAATCTTCCTCAAAAAAATAAAAGACTGGATGTAATATACCACATTGTAAACAGTGGCTGTCTGAGGGTGGTGTAACTATGGCTGATACTTTTTTCTACTTAGCATGTGTTACTTTTATTTTGCTATTTCCAAGGATGGAATGTTTCATTATCTGGGGAGATACAGTCTCTCTGAAATAATCTATATTATTTATGTTTTGAATATATTTTAGAGTGAGAAAGCTCCTAACTTTAAGCCTCTGCACAGCCCTGCTGCTCCGTATTCAGCATCTAGACATACTTTTATAATTAGCAAAAAGGAGATGTGGAAAATGATGTGCTTTATAGGGATGTCTTGCAGGCTGTTATACCATGACTCATCAGAGGTGGGCAGGATGGCAGGACAGCCTCAGTCCCTTGCTGGTTCCCTGCCTCTGAGCTCTCTCCACTCTCTGTTCTTGGTATACTCTGAGTCACCTTCTTGCCCAGGGCAGACCTTGTCACCTCCTCCACAGAAAAAAGAAAGATTATTTATTTTATTATTATTTTTTTTTGTGAGGAAGATTGTCGATGAGCTAACATCTGTGCCAATCTCCCTCCATTTTGTTATGTGGGACGCTGAGGCAACATGGCTTGATGAGTGGTGTGTAGGTCCATGACTGGGATCCTAACCAAGACCCCTGGCCGCGGAGGGGAGAGCGTGAACTTAAGCACTATGCCACCTGGAGGGCCCCTATTGGCTTTTAAATCAACAGATCTGAGTTTGAATTCTAGCCTTGATGCTGGAGAGTTTCATGTCATTGAGCGTGGGGAAGGAAGGAAGCAGAGTCCATATTTATAGCGTGCCAGGATGTGCTTTACGTAACAGTTAAACTGGAGAGCAAACAGCCGTGTTTGATGGGGCAGTGACACAAACCCATTTTCTTACTCCGCATCCTGTGCTCTTTTCTCTGCATCTAGCAGTTGGCTTGTGGGCTTCTTGTGAATCAGTTCTCTTTTTTTTTGGTCTACAAGGTGGGCACAATGACAAGGCGGTTAAAGGAGGTAATCTGTTTGGGAGTACATGGAACATGAGGTATGTCCGGTTTGGAATGGTGTCATGGCGATCCTGGATCAAGAAACTGAAAGGGGCTGCCTCAGAGCCAGGAACAGAACTCCAGGGCCCTGACTCCCAGGCTTTTATTCTCTCTACCAACACAACAGACACATTCTGATAGGCACTGTAATTATTTCCACGAAAGAAAGGATTTAGAAAAAAATGTAGTGTCCTTTTTTTGTAAAAGTAGTATTCAGGTTCAGGTCAAAAGGAATTTCTGACCCCCATAAAGCTTTTTCCCCCCAGTCTACCCTGTTTTGTGTTCAGAGTCAAATCATGAAAGATATTTTTAAGTGAAAGAATTAACTGATTCTGATGGATTTACAAGTGAAACCATATGCCAAATTCCCTCTCTTGAGCTAAGATTTGAACTCCTTCTGATGTTTTTTCAGCCTTGATCTTGTGTTGCATATTTATTCATATAAGCGGAATGGTCAAGGGCGGGGTCTTTTCTAGATTTTGCCAAACTCTCAGATTATCTGCTGCATGCTCAAAGAAACTAACACCCAGTGTTGTGCTTATGGCAGCATTAAGGTAAGCGACCTGCGTTTCTCTATACACCTCGCCTTGGGCTACAGTTAGCCAGAGTTTCAATTTCTCATCTCAGAATGAGAGACATTTGACAAATTATGTTTTGCAAATGGGTTATTTTAAGTAGCTGAGATGCCATAGCTGATATGTCTCATGGTTGTGATATTTACATTATGAGTAAGATAACTTTCCTTGTATTTTATTATAATCCTTTTTTCCTGCCAAACCCAAGATGGCTGAAGGAGTGCTTCTGCCTCCCGCGGGGGCTGCCGTCTGCTTTGTGTCTGCTGCCCTGACCTCAGGAACACAAAGTAGGCTTCTAAAGATTCCACTGTTTGCTTCAAGCCTCACGCTGGGTCCCTGCTGTTGACCACATTTCAAATGTTTTTCTAATGATTGTTCAGCTACTTCCTTGAAAAAAAGTTCATTTCTGAAATCATCTGTTGGTAATTAGGGTGACCAGCTACCTACTTATCTTCTATTGTAAGACCTAGATCCGGATTTCATGGGCAGTGGCGGTCAAAGTCACTGTTGTATTGTGGAACAGTGTTGGTTCGTTGGGAGAGTTTGGGAGTCAGATTCTGTGATCTGGAGGCTCTTGGTCAATACATGGTAAAGGTGCTGATAATGATGGTAGCTGGAGTGTGTAAAGTATATCTTTTATAGTTACTAAGAAACTTGTGGATATTAATTTATCCAACAGAAATTCTGTTTATCCAACAAAATTCTGTTTATACAACAGAATTTCCTGTTAAATTAAATTCCTGTTAAATTCTCTTTATCTAACAAAATTTCTTAAAGGTCTACTATGCGCTAGGTACTCAGGATTTAAATATTAGTAGGATACGGTCTTATTCTCACAAAGTTTGTAGAGAAGTAAACTACAATAATTTATTTGGTTCTCACAATGACCCTGTGAAGTAGCATTTATTTTTCTCAGATGTGCCTATTTAGGCTGAGGGAAGTGAAGTTTATGTTTATACTTTCACATTCATAAGGGGCAGCACGGGTCCTCAAATCTGGGCTTCCTTGCTCCAAACTCTCACTCTTTGCCATGAGCATGGGCTCTAGACTCAGACGTCTGCATTCTTATTCTGAGCTCCACCACTAACCAGATGTGAGACTTTGCAAAAGTGACTTAGCCTCTTTTAGCTTTGGTTTCCTCATCTGTAAAATGAGGGAAATAATTCTGCTTGCCTCCCAGTGTTGTTGTGAGGATCATATGAGATGAGCATGTGAAGCCCAGCGAATCTTGACAAATGCTACTGATGAGAGGAATAACCAGAATGATTATGATTACAGCTACAGTATGAAGCTTCCGTATTACACACTCTTATAAACTCCTGGAGAAAAATGTCATGTTGACAGAAGTGCTGTTGGGACCAAGGAGATTATGTCAGCTTCCATTTTTTGCTAGTGATTATGGCAATATATATATTTTGGATCATTTATTCAACAAAGAATATTTATTAAACATATATTGTATGCCAGACATGGATCTAGGTGCTGGAAGCTTACATTCGAGGGGCTGTTGAAGCCTCAAAATAATCTCTTGAGAAATGGTTATTATCAATATCTGCATCTTACATGTGAAAGAAATAAGACTTAGAGAGTTATCTAATTATATATAACATAACCTTATATATATATATATTTCATAATTTGCCTACAGTCACCTGGCTGGTAAGTGGCAGAGCCAGGATGCTATCAGGCCTTCTGCCACCAAGTCCAGTGCTCCTTCTATTACTGTCTGTAGCAAGAGAGCTCCTTCATTCCAGAATCTGCTTTCCGTTCTTTGATGAAGCGATGGAAGTGACCATAGAACAGCAGGTGTGTTAGACAAATCTAAAGTTTTAGGTTACTATCATTATAATTTATTCAGAGAGGTCCAAACAGAAAATTGTTTAAAAAAATTTTCTAAAGTAACAGGTTAGATGAGAGGTGATATGACATATTCCTCTAATTCAAAATCGGTTCATTCTATAGCCAAGAGGGCCAGCCCTGGTGGTCTAGTGGTTAAGATTTGGTGCTCTCACTGCTGGGGCCTGGGTCCCTGTGTCTGTCAGGGAACCACACCACCCATTTGTCAGTTGTCACATTGTGGTGGCTGCGTGTTGCTGTGATGCTGAAAGCGATGCCGTTGGTATTTGAAATACCAGGAGCGTCCCTCATGGTGGACAGGTTTCAGCAGAGCTTCTCCATAGAGCATTGTCTGGTATAGCACGGAAGGTGAGAGGATGATGCAGAAAGACAGGCAGCGTTCCCTCTGCTGTACACAGGATTGCTAGGAGTTGGAATTGACTGGAGGGCATTAATAACAAATAGACAGGTGGATATTTATCCTTAAAATTACCAAAAGATACTTTGTAATCTTTTGTTCCCTTGCAACCAGTTTCACTGCCTAATAACATATATGCACAGAAATCCCTTCTTTTCGTAACATGTAAATATTTAACATAAACTTGAGTGGTCGGAGCCTAACGCGGGGCTTTTACATGGCACTCAGTATGTGTTAAACTTAATTAAATTCTTTCACATTCTAAAAGCAGTGGAATTAAATATCAGCCAGTCTATTCTCTTCTATAAGATTATCATTTACATACAATACTTGAAGAGGGAGATTTAATCCAGATAAATTCTCTTTTCTTTTGGTAAATAAATTCTAAGTCCCATGCCATTCCTTTTGGGTATTATTATTATTATTTTACCATTTTAAATTTTAATTTGAAATTGAGCACCAGTCACACACCTAAGGTGCTTCATTTCAGACCAGGGGTTTCGGATAGACCTGCTTCCTGTGCTTTCTCCCCCGTGGTGTGGCACCACAGCATCCTGGAAGCTACTCCTGAAAGTGTAGGCTTGTCCAACACATTTGGAGCAGGGAGCTTGAGAGCCAACAGCTACATTACAAGGTGAACTTTAGCACCTCCAAGGACTGGAATCTTACGGTAAGATCCCCTGGAGCACAGGCCTGCTGCATCACTCATTCATTCATATTTATATTTCTCCATTTGGCCTTTTCTACAGAGCACTTGAAAACCTGTCACCAGTCTACTCACTCACATACAGTGGCACTGAGTTCCAGATAAATGCAGCGGGATCATTGCAAATTTCCTGCGGTTGTTTTGAATCTAAAATCTGAATTCTAACCTTCAAAATCAGTTGAATTTAAGCAGCATATTTTTTTTTCTACTCCTATTTCTCTGATCAATATCTTTAGTTGTCCAGGTACAAGGCAGATCCCTACAGAACATCAACCAGTGTAAGCTGGTCGTTTCCAGCCTCCCCCTCTGTGGGTATGGATGGGTTGTAAAAACATCACAGATCGGATTTTGCTGGCTCTGTCCTTCGCTTGCTGATAGATGTCTTCTTCCTCTCCCCGTAATGTTTGTTAGAGTCCTGGGGGTGTTGCATGTGAATTTACCCCGCCCCAGCTCTTTCCAGGTTCTACACCTGCTCTGCTAGGTATTGTCGTGGATTCTCTGAATTCCTGAGGTGCCCAGTTACGGAGTGACTTGGTGATGAGGGAGACTGCTCTGTTATACTTGGTTAGAGGAGTCTTGAAACAAGCCTTTCCATGATCCAAAGTTTCACAGAGTTTTTAGAAAAAGAAAAGTTCTACTTATAACCCTCTTGCTTTCAGGGTTGGGGAGGGTGGGTGCTGGGCTGGTAGGGAAACTAGAGGAACAGACATGTGAGAACCATCGCTTCTCTCCATCCAGCCCTCCTGCCTCTCCTTCAGGTTGTTTGTGTTCCCAGGAGGTGCCTCAGGCCACAGGCAAATGGCTTCAGAGAGTCTTTTGCCACCACTTGGCCATACATACCCAAATATATCTGAATCTTGCTTGGACTCAAGCTCTGATCTTGGCTACATGATCCCTTGTGGACAATAATCTATTTATGACTACTTTTAGGGAAAAGCAGTTGACTCTGACATCAGTGATCTACAAACGTTCACGTGTGAATGAAAGGATATCTCTGCGGGGGCAGAGAAATGAAAGGAACTAAGTCATTTTTGAATTTCAGGATGATGAAATACTGGTAACAGAAAATAGACTATTCTGTCTATAATTCTGTCAGTATAAATGAGACTTCAACTTAATGAAAACCTCAATGAAATGCCACTCATTGTTACAGCAGATGAACAATGACATAGGAGCGAGAGAAGTCTACACTCTATGCTCTGATATCTATTAGACCTAAAATCTGTCCATTTCAAAGGTAATTAGGAAAATATTAATAAAGGTGTAAAGTAATGAAGGATGTTTCTCACAAACAGTGACCTCCTATTTTGGAAGATGCTCATGAAGAAGCATAGACTTGGTACCCTTGTCCATATGGGCTGAACACGTTGGGATGGGTGTCAGGTTGTTCCAGGAGTGAGCGGAGAGAAGGGACAGCTGCCCTTGATGAGCAGAACCGAAATCATCACTCAGACAATCGCCAGTGAGAGCCTTGGGTGAGTGTTCCTGAAACCCAAGTATCCATTTGAAAACTAATTGCATTTGACATTGGAAACACACACCATGGATCTCATGCAGATGACTTTCCTTTGAGCTCTGTGATGCTTGCTGCTGGGCTGCAGATGTTCCGAGCCCCTGGGAACTACAAGATGTAATTGGGAAGATCCGGATCTTTGCAGTTGACTGATGAGAACCAATCATCAGAAATCAGGTGACGGGATGAATCTGAGTTCCCCAGTGTGGGCAGGCTCAATCAGTTTCCCCAAAGTGTAGTGACACGCAGTTAGTCCCAAACACGCTCCCACGTTGATGGTGGCCTCCACAATCACCTGTAGCAATATGAAGAATCGTTCTGGGTTAAAGTGCTGATTTCCCCTGAGAGCCTTCTTTTGGTAGTACTAAGTTCATATATTGCTTGCTCTATTTCATTGCTTTTTCACCCGACTTTATAGATTTACAGATTCAGTGCTTAAAAATTGCAAGTTTTATCCTTGGAAGGGAGAATGAAATTCTGGGCTTGCCTTTTTTTTTTTTAAATTTAAAACTTTTTTGTGTGTTGGTGGAGTAGTATTTCTTTAAAAATTAAAAAAAATAAATTTCCCTGCTTCATTGAGATATAATTGAAATCCTGTGCTTTAAATAACATTTTTGGGACTCCTGGGTTGCCACTTCTCCCTATGTTGACCCTGTGGCATCATATCACCAGGAAAGGAGTTGGGAGCTCTTTACTCTCCCTACATGTGCCAGTCATCTTCTCAGAGAGTTTGTGCTATTTCTCCAAGGCAGCCCAGCATCACTTGGCTACCACATCTGTCACCTGACCGCTCTTCTGTTGTGTGTTGTGATGTGATTGGACTTTGTGCGTGCCTATTTGCAGCTTGGTTTGCTGAACCTGTGTTGCACACTCAGCAGGTTGTTTTCAGTTAGTGTTGAGAATGTGACAGACTTGTGCCAAAACCTCTCTAAGCATTGAACAAGATGAGAAAAAGAAGCTGTAAGGTTTTACTTAGCGATGATGCTAGGTTTCAGTGAGTTTGCAAAGTGAGTCTGCAAACTCAGTGTTCAGTGAATTTAGGGAAGTTTGGCAAAGATAAATTGAATTCCCCTTCCTTTCTGTGAGGATGATAACACCATTCCTTGGGGGAACAACACGTTGGAGCAAATAGTGATTTAGTTATTTGGGCAAAGTAAAATTTCTTATCAATGCATGAATTCCAGGCTTTTACATTCTTGGTGTACCTGGGGCGTATGCACTGATTCGGTTAAATAACTCAGTTGATAATCCAGTATTAAAATCTTTGCAAAACTACAAAAAGAAAAAAGGAAAGAAGGAAGGAAGGACGCCCTCTTTCTCTGCCAGCCCTCCCAATCCTCAACACCACCAAAAGCTTCCAAAGTCCTAAATTTGCTTTCCATTAAGAAAGTGGTTAGACAGCAGCTGTTCAGCCTCTTAAGAGAATACACGATATGGTAATAAACATCATTTCAGAAATATGCTTTCTGTCCCTTTTACTAGGAAGCACAGTAATGAGCTCTGCATGTTCACTACCCTTTTTACTCCAGGCCCTGGTTTAACGAGGGGCGCTCTCTGCAATTGGTTCACTCCCCACCTAGCAAATGGAAATGTTTGTTTTGTCTTTCAATTCCAGCCACCCCTGACTTGAATTCTTTTATGCCGTGCATTGTAAAACGCTCTTTGAAGTTCATGTGTCATCCATTTAGAATGCACACCACAGGTCGGCATGTGCTGCTCCTGTCTCCAATTGTGCTTGGTGTCCCGGTTTCTCTGGGGAAGGTTTAAATCTGACAGGACCCTTCACTTAGGGTCTAGAAATCCATGCATAATGCTGGGTTTGCCAGATGGAGTCTGAAATTTTACGGCAGCTTGCTTGCTGTATGTGTAGGAAATTTATAAGGAAATAGAAGGGTGATGATTTTAATGCAATCAAACGTCTTGAAAAGTACTTCCTGGATGTCTCATGCTGTATGCTCAGCTGGCTGGATGCCACAATTGAAGTGGCTCCTCTTTCTCTGTAGCACTGGGCAGTCCTGGGGAGAGCAGAAAGACGACAGATTTGGTGCAGGACAGTTGTTTGTGGATGCAGATGTGTGTGGAAGGCAGAAGGAATTGGAATTTAAGGAGCCCCAATATATTTTTCAGAACTCTGGGAGCCCCCCAGAAGCAACCAGCTATGTCCTGTATGCCAATGTCGAGTCTGAACACCTTAAAGCTTACAAGTAAAATATTCTTTAGCGACCCCATACTCTGCTCCATGTGGGCATAGCACTTTGTGATTTACTAGGTGCTTTTTTTAATGTTTCTTTTTTCATTTAATCCTCACCACGTTGTTCTGAAATTGCGACTAATATTTCTATTTTCTAAACAAGAATAGAGCATAGGTTTTGAAGGACTGATGTTGGGTTCATATTCCGGTTCTGCCATCTCACCTAACCTCCCCAGGGATTAAATAAGACTGCTCTTGAAAACTGCCCGGCACATCATAAGGACTCAGTAAATATTTTTCTTGCTCTTTCCTCTCCATCCCATCTTTATGACCTAGACAGGTGAGCTTCAGGGAACGAGACTGTAAGGCTGAAGGTAGACACTCTTTGCATATTGAGTAATCAAAGTAGTGGGTTCTTTAAACTTGGTTCTGAACATAATTAGGGTGGTACAGAGCTGGGCCTGTAAAACCTATAGGTGAAGTTAGCCCCTGAAGAGAAGCAAACTGCAGGGCTCCAAATAATTTGAGGGATGTTGCTGGAAGATCCTTGTGATAATATTTATGAATGAGTAGATGAATTACATCAAATAATTAATTTTTCTATTGCAAATTTAAGTCTGTATCCTCCTAGCTCTCAGATCTTGAGCCCCTCAATTATACAATAGAATGATCTGACCAGTCATTACTGCATTGAAGGAAACTCTGAAAATTGTCTTGCCACCTCTTTCATTTTACAGACAGAGGGAACAGGAATTGTTCAAGGCCAAGCAGAGGAAAGTGGACCTGAAGCCACATCTCTGTAACCACACGACTTCTTACGCCTGGCCTGATGCACTTTCCGTTATGTATTGCAGGGAAATCAATTCATTTCTGTGTGTTAAGGAGTGGTTATGAACTGTAACGTCTAGACCTTATCTGGATTCTGATACAAACAAACACCAAACATTTAAAAAATGATGAACTTCAAGAGAGAATTGTGAATTTAAACATTGAGCAGCTATTAAGGAATTATTATATTTTTAGATGTGGTCAAGGGACTGTGGTTATGTTAAGAACAACATAGAGCTCATCTTTAAGAGATCCATAGGGAAATATTCATGAATGAAATGATATGTCTGGGATTTGCTTCAAATCCTGTAGTGAGGATGGAAAGTGAGGGGAATGGGGTAAGTCCAGAAGAAACAAGATTTTCCGTAAGTTGATAATGGTTGAGTTGGGTGATGGGTGTATGTGGGTTCATTATGTTACAGTATTTTAATATTTCTTTGAAATTCTCCATAATTAAATAAAAATATATGATTGGTTATATTTCTATGTACATTTGGTGTTCCTACTGCTAGGTTGTCCATTTTGTCTCCTGATCTTTTGTGCGCCAGCAAACTGTAAGTTTCTGCTTATGCTTCTCCCAAGAAACTAGTTTGCTTTCTTCTGGAAGACATTGTAAATCATAGAGTTGAATTTGTTTCCCTTTTTGTTTTGGGTGCTAGAAAGCTTGGGACAAAATGTTTGGCTACCACACACATGTATTCTTTCATTCATTCGACAGAGCTGAGGTGATGCTGAGATGGACTTCTTCGTGCTCTACCAAATTTTTCATGAGCAGGGATTCTAGAGAATGAATTTTGGAGGCTGCATGATGCAGTGGCTAAAATTCCAGGAGTTAGATATCTGGCCTTGTAGCCCAGCTTTGTCACTATCTACAACTTAGCTTCTTTGAAGCTCAGTGTAAGCATCTGTACAATGGGGATGATACTAGAACTCACCTCAGAGGTGAATGTGAGGATTAAATGAAATAATGCTTTTTTTTGATCTTAAAGACAGGATCTAATATATGAAAAACACTCAATAAATTTTTGCTTTTATTATCAATCAATAATTATTGAATAAATACTATGTGCAAAATGCGAGACTGGGAAGGGAGCTTTCAATGGTGACCTAGCTTCACTTTGGGTTAATATCTTAACATGTCACATTTTTTTCATAACCCAATAATTTTTGTTTATCTTTTCTTGTTATATTTTATATATTTATCTAAGCATTCATAAATTCTTTTTGAAGATTTGTCCTGAGCTAATACCTGTTGCCAATCTTCCTCTTTTTGCTTGAGGAAGCGTGGCCCTGAGCTAACATCTGTGCCCATCCTACCTCCATTTCATATGTGGGATGCCACCACAGCATGGCTTGATGAGTGGTGTAGGTCCACACCTGGGATCCGAACCCACGAACCCGGGCTGCCTAAGCGGAATGTGCTGAATTTAACCACTATGCCACTGGGCTGGCCCCTCTAGGCATATTTTAAGTAACAATTTGAAGGATAAAGTATTTGATCGATGAGTCACCCTGGATAATTGCATAATTTAAAATTCAAAAACACAGTAATGGAACCAAAATCTGGAGTCAGTGAATGCTGGAATTTGAGAAAGCACGAATTGCTGAGTTTCTAAATTGAAGTTGATCTCTTAATTGGTACTCATCTCCCCCCGATATACATTAGTCTCTTCATATCTTCCCCACTTCTTATATAATTTCTACCGTTCTTATTTAATTTTGCCTGCTTCTTAAAATGTGAGCAGGAAAGTCAAGTATGTCATTATGCCAACAGATCTCCCATGAGTTCGCAAGGTTTGACTCACATATGCTTGTACAGCCCCTCCCATATTCTGGGTCTGTTAGTAGATATTGGCGGTAGCCGTTGGTCAGGGACTGATAAGGCATTCTCAGAGTGCACAGTAATACACCAGCTTCTAAATCCTACTTAAATTATAACTTGTTAGGCATGCTGTTAGAAAAGTGACTAGCTTACATTAAGGACCAATCAACGGAAAAATCACATTTAAAAACCATCATCATTTTAAGATTAGCAGACTTCAAGAAAGCGTATAAAATCAGCATTTTACTTTTCAAAAAGTAACTACAATTAGTTAATACATGTTATCCACATTAAGTTTCCTGGTTTTGATAAGTGTACTCTAGTTTTTATGAGCATGTCCTTGCTCCTAGGAAATGCACACTGAAGAGTTTAGGGGTAAAATGACATGATGTCTCCAACTTACTCTCAAGTGGTTGAGAGAGAGACTAAAATGGGGAAAAAATATGAACAATTTAAGCAATTAATATATCTGGATAAAGGATATATGGAAGTTCCTTGTCCTACCTATTCTTACAGGTTTTCTATACATTTAAAATTATATCAAAATAAGAATTTTTCAGGGCTGGCCCCGTGGCCGAGTGGTTAAGTTCGCGCGCTCCGCTGCAGGCGGCCCAGTGTTTCATTAGTTCGAATCCTGGGCGTGGACATGGCACTGCTCATCAGACCATGCTGAGGCAGCGTCCCACATGCCACAACTAGAAGAACCCACAACGGAGAATACACAACTATGTACCAGGGGGCTTTGAAAAAGGAAAAGGAAAAAATAAAATCTTAACAAAATAAGAATTTTTCAAAAGTAACCACAGAATTCTTCACTTAGCATAGTGAGATATTTTTAGGAGTGAGGTTTCAATCTAGAACGTATTCCCCCTTCTCCCCTCACGTAGTCACTTTTAAAGATTTGCTTCTCTGTCGACAGGCAAGGGAAAATAACACCAGTACATTCTGGGATTCAGTGTTAAGCTGAACTTGGGAAAGGAACATGGAAAAAAGATGCAGAATATGTCAAGTTTCTGGCATTTTAATGCCCAATGAATTCTTAATGATGACATCAGGATCATCGTAAACCAGTTACAGGGTTTGTCCTCTTGTTACAGCTCATAGGATTAGAAAGCTTAAATGAATCATTCTAGTGCTTCTTCTTCCATAGAACACAATGTTGTGGTAACAACTCTGAAAACAACATGCCATATCCTTCACTTACATTCAAGTTACGAATGATGTCTGTGCTGGGCAGAGGCAAAGGGACCTCCCCACACTCACCACTTTTTCCAAGAGCAAAGCTTCCAGTGTACATTTCAGCCCACATCCGAGGCTTTAGATGCGGAGGGTTTCCCAAAATGGCCTAATTACCTGATCTGCTCACCTTTGGGAAGACACACGGTGAGAGTAAAACCGACACTTTCACTCAACATGAGCACTTGACTTGCTCCTGTTGCTGTGCATTGAGTTCTTATTTTAATATCATCGTGCAGAGGGACATGCAGCTGGCCGTCTACGTCAGGGTTGGAATTCTTTGAAAATGTGTGCAAACGACTGGAAAAAATAGAGCAAAGTCTTGGATGTTGTAAGTTAAAATCATAGTGGAAGATGGGTTAGCGGTAATTTCAGGCACTTGTTGGAATAGTGATAGCTGCACATGTAAGAAATAAACATCTATTGCATCAAATATGGTGGAGGAGAAATGAAAGGGAAGAAAAATGCATGGCTCCTGTGTTCAGATTGCTTGTGGTTCTAACGGGGGAACAAGCTGAACACACTGAAGGCAATAGGAGACCAGATTGGCGGGCTGCAGAGAACTAGTCCTGGAGTTGGTGGTCTGAGCCGGGCCCCTGATTAACTGTGGGGCCTCCGGAAAGTTCTCCACCCTCGCTAGGCTGCAGTTCTCTTATTTGTGCGATGACGGGTTGATCTGCAGAATCCCTTCGAACTCTAAATTATACTTTCTGTAATTACTTTATAAAATTCAGTCTCAAGTCGTTATGACATTGTTAGAAATTTTTTATATATATGAAGTAATTTTTCCAATCTACCAGTCTTAGACCACATAAGACATCATTTCTGAGATTTTATAGTGAAAGAAGGTCAGTCTTCTGAAGTTTTCCGTAAACTTTACTGTAGAAAATGGGAAACTCCTTGAATTCGTATTTTTAGCTCATGCTGGCATTTAAGCCCTGAGTCATTCTATTTGAAAACAACATTGTTTTTTAAATGCCAGATTATGAAATATTTATAATGCATATCTACAATGATTGAATAAGCTATTAATATAAAGCTAACACAAATAAAGTGAGGTACATGTTATCACAACCTTAGAGAAAGGAAGGGTATTTAAAAACTCTAAGTCAGACGAGTCAGAAGCTCTCATGAGAGGTAACAATCAGCACAGTAGTTATATTCTGAGAACTTGAGACCTGCGGGTGTGTGTGTGTGTGTGTGTGTGTGTGTGTGTGTGTATGATCGCTCCTCCCCCAAAACCACGGAGAGAGTCGATCAACCATGACTGTTACTTCGTAGTTACTTTGTGTTACAGATTACAAACGTTGGCATACCTTTTGCTGATTTTCACCACACAGACAGGCCCACTTTAAGAAATTCTGATCTGTGAAAATCCCTATTTAGAAAACACATCATTTCTGGAATGATCATTTCTTTGACAAGGTTGCTTTACACAGCCAGCCTCATAAGCACATAAGTAGGATTTCATTTGCCTGCTGTTTTAAGTAAAGTATATAGTAATCTCTTGTTGAAGAGCCCCAAAATCAAGCAAACAAAAAAACGGACACCAAAAAGATCCCCTACAAAACTCGGAGATGCTGAAATATAGAATTGCTTTGTAAATTAATTGCACAGAGAGTCTTGATAAAATTATTTTTAATGGCAATGTTTTAGGTCCATAATCCCTTAGACATAATGCTGAAATACAAAAAGCTTGGAAAACTACTTTTTTCCCACTTCATTTGATGGTCAAGCTTGAGCTGACCTGAACAAAGTTTTTAAAAACCTGACTAGAACTGATGTGAGTCTATTTATAATCTTATTTACTTCACTCAGTGTGAATATTCATGCTTATTGCTGTAGAAATATTAATGTGTTTTATTATAGGGAATGGTGCCAGACTCTTCTGGCTTATTGTGTAACATGCTGTATTACCTTTGTGAAAAATTCTGAAGTTTGAAATACCTATGGTCACATGAATTTCAACTAACGGATTATGGACTATAATAGTTGTATCTAGTTCTTTGAGCCAACATTGACTCTTCTATTTTTATAGATAGATTAAAAAAAATCAATAGTTCACACTAATGCTATAGATTTGCTTTTATTTACAGATATTTTTCTTTTCCCTCTTTCGGATTCCTGAAGAGGTGACTAAAAAATGAATTTTTCAATATAAATCATATTTTCCTATAGATTACCTTAGATCCCAAAGATACCAGAAATCTGCAGATACTACCAATATAGGATATATATGACTCGATAAACAGCTTGGGTTTCATTTTACAATTAAAATAGGTTAAAATGCCATACTTGTAAAATCATGTAATTAAAGGAGGAAGTTAATATTATGATATTAATCAAGATAAATTGAAAAACCAAAATTAGACTTAGCACATTTCTTAAAATCTAAAAACTGTCCTTTGGGATTCAACTGATGTAAGAAAGATTTGCTGTTGCCTTGTGAAGCCTTGCCTGGTATTTCTATTGTGATTCCAAAGTGAGGATAACACGTTTGAAATATAAAGTATTTAGTCGCTCACAACAGAAAATAGCGTAGAAAAAATTTTCTTTTGATCTTAGTGAAAACTTTCTGAGTGACCTTGTTCAGGATAAATTTCTCTCTTTAAAATGATAGATGATTTCTATTTTCTTTCCAGATTTGAATCTATGAATCTATCTTTCCATATTTCCATTTAAAAATTCTGTTCTGGTTAACTAAAAAAATAATCAAAATTCTGATATTGGCTAAGATTTTAGAACGACCAAATCTCTTTGACGTGACCATGAAAATCAACTGTGCTGTCCGGAGAAGAGCCAAAAGAATCTTCTACAGGCACAGGAGGAGATTTCCAAGGATCAGAGCTCAGAGGGCTGGAAAGGAAGGGACAGCATGAGACATGTGCCCTGTGGGGAGAGAGCCAGCATAGAAGGTCACCTGGCAAACACTAAATAAGATTAGTTATGTTCTTTCCTTTGGGGCCTCTCACTATAAGAGGAAAACTTGAAGAAAAGTTGGTTGTTTAGATGGTTGCTAAGTGTATGGGAAAGGCATACAGCTTTTCTTGGAATAGACAGAAAACAAATACATATATAGTTATTTTTCCAGGGCTGTTAGAACTACAGTAGAGCAAAAGCTCAGAGGTTTCAGGACCTGGGAAATGTACTAGGGGGTCCTTAAGATGTAGTACAGACTTAACCAGCCGAAGGAAATCTAGGGAAAATGTCTGGTGTGTTAAATTATTTTAAGCTGGCAGACAAAAGCAGAAGAGACTAGCAGTGACTGAGACCAAGGAAAGAATAAAGAGCTTCTATATTTCTTGAATTTTTCTCTAAATAGTGGATGTCATCTTTTAAATCTTGCCGTTATATATAGACTATGCTTACATGTAATGGAATATAGAAATATATCAATTACAGTCAAGTCAAGAAAGAAAGAGAAGTCAAGCGTTTGTGAATCAGGTTGCTTGACTAGGCTGTCAAGGATGAGTCAGAGTCGAGGTTTCAATGTTCTGGAATAACGTGTACTTGCTCTCACATGACCTGTTCCACCTTTGTACAGAACCTATTCTCTTCTGCTCCCTGTGTAATTGCAAGGTCTTTGATGCCTGGTTATTGCATTTCACTATGTTTTATGGATAACTTTCCTCTCTTTCCCAGAGCTCAGATAACCCCAACTGGATTACCAAGACAGCTTCTTAAGTAGTCTCTTTCTCTTTTACAGACTGAGGAAAATCAACTACACTAGTGGGATCTTTTTATATCTCAGCAAATGGCCTTTGTCCTCATGTCACAAGATGGCCGTGCTCCTCCAGGCATTGAGAGCACGTTCTAGGCAGGAAGAAAGTAGAGCCTTTTCTGACAGACTTTGTCTTTTTATGAGAGGGGGGCATTCCAAGAGACTTTAGTTATATTTTATTGCCTGTGTCTTATACTCAGCCCTAGATGCAGGGGAGCCTGGGGAAATACATGCCTGCCCCAAACAAAATTAGGATTCTTTTAGTAAAGAATTAAAGGACATTTATATTAGGCAGCACAGTTTGTGATTGACATGCTTTGCCAAAATTTCTCCCAGGTTTTTATTTGTTTGTTTCTCTATGCCTATATGATGCTTGCCATGCCGATATATATTTTTTATTTTTATAAACTCAATTTGACTTCTGTGTTTCACTGGATACTTAGAATGATTTCTCAATTCTGTTTTTTAAGTTAAACTTTTTATTTTCATATAATTGTAGATTTACATGCAGTTGCAAGAAGTAATACAGAGATCCCATGGACCCCTCACTGTTTCCCCTAATGATGGCATCTTGCAAAATTCTCGTACAATACCACAACAGAGTATTGGACATTGACACAGTCTAGATACAAAATATTCCCATCACCACCGAGGATTCCTCATGTTGCTCTTTTATAGCCACACCACTTCCCTCCCACCTCCAACCCCTCTTTTACCCCTGGCAACCACAAATCTGTTCTCCGTGTCTGAAATTTTGTCATTTTAAGAATGTTATATAAACGGAATCATATAGTAGGTAATCTTTTGAGATCGGCTTTTTTTTCCCACTTAGCCTAAATCTCTAAAGATCCAGCCAAGTTGTTGTATTATCAACAGTCCCTTTTTATTGTTGAGTTGTGTTCCGTGGTATGGATGTAGCAGTTTGTTTAACCATTCATCCATTGAAAGACATCTGGATTGTTTCCGGTTTGGAGTGTTACAAATAAAGCTGCTATAAACATTTATGTGCAGGTTTTTCTGTGAACATAAGTTTTCATTTCTCTGGGATGAATGCCCAGGAGTGCAATTGATGGATTGTATGGTAAGTACATAGTTAGTTTATTTTAGAAACTGTCAAACTGTTTTCCAGAGTGCCTGTACCATTTTACATTCCCGCCAGGAATGTATGAGTGATCCAGTTTCTCTGCATCTTTGCCAGCATTTGGTGGTGTCACTATTTTTTATTTTAGCCATTCTGATAGATGTGCAGTGATATCTCATTGTGGCTTTAATTTGCATTTCCCTAGTGGCTAGTGATGTGAAACTTCCTCTCATGTGCTTATCTGCCATCTGTCTATCTTCTTTTGGTAAAATATCTGTTTCTGTCTTTTGCCTATTTTCTAATTGGACCATTTTTTAAAAAATGTTGAGTTTTGAGAGGCCTTTATTTTACATATTAGTCGTTTGTCTGATATGTGGGTTGCAAATCTTTTCACCCAGCCTGTAGCTTATAGTTTCATCCTCTTAACAGGGTATTTCACAGAGCAAAAGTTTTTAATTGTGATGTTCACTTTATCAAGTTTTACTTTTTCTTTTATTTTTAAAGATTTTATTTTTTCCTTTTTCTCCCCAAAGCCCCCTGGTACATAGTTGTAAATTCTTCGTTGTGGGTCCTTCTAGTTGTGGCATGTGGGACGCTGCCTCAGCGTGGTTTGATGAGCAGTGTCATGTCCCCGCCCAGGATTCAAACCAACGAAACACTGGGCTGCCTGCAGCGGAGCGCGCGAACTTAACTGCTCGGCCACAGGGCCAGCCCCTCAAGATTTACTTTTAAAGATCTTGCTTTTGGTTAAATTTAAGGGCTCTTTACCTAGTTCTAGATACCAAAGATTTTCTCCTATGTTTTTTAATGAAAGTTTTGTGTTCTAAATTTCAGTCTGTGGTCCATTTTGAGTACATTTTTGTGTGAGGTGTGAGGTTTGGGTTGAGGTTCATGTTTTCGCCTGTAGATGTCCGATTGCTCCAGCATCGTTTGTTGAAAAAGCAATCCTTCCTCCCTGAATTACTTTTGCACCTTTGTGAGAAATTAGTTGGACATATTTGTGTGGGTCTATTTCTAGGTTGTCTGTTCTGTTCCTTCGATCTACATGTCTATTACTCCAGCAAGACCACGCTGTCTTGATGAGCTATATAATCATCTTCAAATGGGGTAGAGTTATTCCTCACACTTACTCTTCTTTTGCAAAATTGTTCTTTAAGCTATTGTAGTTCTTTTGCCTTTTTATATAAATTTTACAAAAATCTCATCTGTATTTACAGAAAATCTTGCTGTGCTTTGATAGAAACTATATTAAACCTTTGGATTAATTTGGGGAGAATTGACATCTTTACTACATTGAGTCTTCCAATCCCTGAGCGTGAATGTCTTTCCTTTTATTTAGATCTTTGCTTTCTTGCATTGGCTTTTGTGTGGGTTTCCGCATACAAGTTCTGTACGTGTTTTGTTATATTTATACTTAAATGTCTGGTTTTCTTCTGAGTGATTATAAATGGTATTGTATTTTTAATTTCAATGTCCACATGTTCATTGCTAGTATATAGATATACAATTAATTTTTATATATTTATCTTATATCCTTACTAGTTTTAGGGGTTTTTTTTTCTTTTAGATTTGATTGTGACCTAGTACATAGAAAATCATGTCATCTGCAAATAGGGACAGTTTTATTTCTTCCTTTCCAATCTGTATGCCTTTTATTTACTTTTCTTGCCTTATTCAGTGGCTATCAGGTCTAGTAGGCTGTTGAATAAGAGTGGATATCCTTGCCTTGTTCTGAATGGAAAGGGGAAAAGATTCAGTCTTTCCCTTTAAGTATAATATTGGCTGTAGGTTTTTGTAGATGTTTATCATGTTTAGGAACTTCTCTTTATTCCCAGTTTCTTGGGAATTTTTACCATGAGTGGGTGTTGAATTTTATCAAATGCTTTTTCTGCCAGCAATAGATATGATCATGTGATTTTCTACTTTTTTTTTTTACCTATTGTGGATTACATTGGTTGATTTTCAAATATTGAGCAAGCTTTCCTTACCTCTCTGGAATAAATCTACTTGGTCATGGTGTACAGTTCTTTTCAGATATTGCTAAATCCTGTTTGATAATACTTTGTTAAGAATTTTTGTATCTACATTCTTGAGAGATAGTAGTCTGTAGTTTTCTTTTTTAAATTGTCTGTGTCTGGTTTTGGTATCAGGGTAATACTAGCTTCAAAAAATAAATTGGAAGTTGGAAAGTGTTCTCTCGTTTTCTATTTTCGGGAAGAGATTGTGTAGAATTAGTATTAATTATTCTTTAAATGTCTGGTGAATGTCTGATGAAGCCATATGAGCCTGGAGATTTGTTTTTTGAGAGTTTTAAAATTGTAAATTCAATTTCAAATTTTAATAGTTATAAAGCTATTCAAATGATCTATTTCACATTGTGAGAGTAATAGAAGTTTGTGCTGTTCAGCGAATTGGTTCATCCCATCTAAGTTGTCAAATTCGTGTGTAGAGTTGTTCATAGAATTCTCTTATTATTTTTTTGATGTCTGCAGGGTCTGTAGTCGTATGTCTAGTTTCATTCCTGTCATTGGTAATTTGTGCTTTCTCTCTTTTTCATTGTCAGTTTTGCTCGTGTTTTGTCAATTTTATTGTTCTTTTCTAAGAACTGGCTTTTTATTTGGTTGATTTTCTTCATTATTTTTTTGTTTTTAATTTCATTGATTTCTGCCCTTACCTTTATTATTTCTTTCCTTCTGATTGTTTTGGGCTTATTTTGTCCTTTTTGTCTAGATTCTTTAGGTGGGAGATTAGATTATTGATTTGAGACTTTTCCTCTTTTCTGATGGAATTATGTACAGCTCTAAATGTCCTTCTCAGTGCTGTTTTAACTGTGTCCCATAAATTTTGGTATCTTGCATCTTTATTTTCACTTAATTGAATGTATTTTTAAAATTTCCCTTGAAATGTCCTCTTTGGTCTGTCTTCATTCTATTTCTTTTTTAATGTACAATTCAGTGATTTTTAGTATTTTCACAAAGTTATACAACCATCCCCACTATCTAATTCCAGAGCATTTTCATCACCCCAAAAAGAAACCCCTACCCAATAGCAGTCATTCCTCATTCCCCCTCCTTCCAGGCCCTGGCGATCACTAATCCACTTTCTGTCTCTATGGATTTGCCCGTTCTGGACATTTCATATAAATACAATCATACAATATGCAGCCTTTTGTGTCTGGCTCCTTTCACTTAGCACATTGTTTTCAAAGTTCATCCATGTTGTAGCAGTTGTCAGTACTTCATAACTTTTTATGACCGAATAGTATTACATACTATGGATATACCACGTTTTGTTTATTCACTCATTGTTGGACACTAGTTTTTCCACTTTTTGCCTATAATGAATAATATTGCTATAAACATTCACATACACGAATGTTTCTGTGTCAACATATATTTTTAATTCTCTTGGATATATCCCAGGAGTGGAAGTGCTGAGTCATATGGTATCTATGTTTAACTTTTTGAGGAACTAACAAACCATTTTCTAAGACAGCCACCCCTCCATTCTGTTTTATAAAATATTTTTTGCACATTTTCTTGTCAGACTTTTATTGCTTTATTTGAAAAATACATCTAAATCTTATACTTACCTGAATCTTGTTTTGAAATTAGAAATGAAATAGGAAAACAAGTAATTTTTTCCCCCAGGTGGCTACCTATTCATCTGAGCACCATATTTGCATCACTGGTTTAAATGTCACATACACTAAATTCTCATAGGCAATTAAGATCTATTTTTTGACTTTATGTATTTTGTTTCATTAATCTGATTTCCTCTTTATGAACCCATGCCATATTATTTTAATTATTTTCATTTTCTTATGTATCATACTTTTCAGAAAAGTTTGCAACTCTTCTTACTTTATTTACTCTTCTTGATTTTATTAGTTCATTTGACGCTAGGGGTTCTTGGAAGGATCCACTTCTGTCTCTAAAAATGTCAAGTGAGGGGGCTGGCCTGGTGGCCCAGCGGTTAAGTTCACATGTTCCACTTCAGCGGCCCGGGGTTTGCCCGTTCGGATCCTGGACCTATGCACCGCTTATCAAGCCATGCTGTGGTAGGCATCCCACATACAAAGTAGAGGAAGATGGGCATGCATGTTAGCTCAGGGCCAGTCTTCCTCGGCAAAACGAGGGAGATTGGTGGCAGATGTTAGCTCAGGGTCAATCTTCCTCAAAAAAAAAAAAAAACAAAAAACAGTCAAGTGAGAAAAAAAATTTCCAGGGTGAAAGGAAGATGGTGTCACTAGCTTTGCTGGAGAAATTATGGAATATAATTTTAATTTAAATATTAGCTCTTTTTAGCCTGAGATCTTTCCTGCTTGTTGCCTCATCAATTTATCAGTGATGGATGTCTGGGTAAAGGATGCTACATCTAGATTTGAACAGTACATCTTACATTTTTTTTCCACTCTGGACATTAGGCTAATGATTCTAGATTTTGTTTACTTTTACTTCATTTAGGTTTATGGCTTAAGGGATTCTCTTAATTCAGGACTCAATTCTCTGTGAATGATGAAACTAACTATGAAAAAAAGTACATACGATTTACTAAACATTTATGTAGATAATACCAACAATTTGATAGCAGTATTCAACGCTGTTTAGCTGTTGTATACATACTGACATGGGTGTAGATTATAGCTGGAGTCCATAGGTGTCGTCCCTCACTCTTCCCTGAGAAGCAATGTGGACTCATTATTGGTTCTTGAGCAGGAAAATTATTTAATGAAAGTCATTATAGTTGCAAAAAAAATCTGACAATTATACATTAAAGAGATGGAATGGAAGAGAGGCTGGACACAGGAAGGCCAGTTAAAATACTTTTAGGAACCAAGTGTTTTATGGCCTGGTGATGCTATAGGAAAAGCAGGTTTGAAAAATGACACAAAGGGAAACTTGAAGGTAGAATCAGAGGAACTTGATAGTTCGATAAATTATTTGCAACTTGAGATATAGTACATGGAGGTGGTAACAACGATTTCTTCAAAACGTCCCTCTTCTAGGAGGCCCCTTCACGTGGACGTTGCTGACCTCTGTTCTTGCCCGTGCTTCTTGCCCGCCGTTCGGTTTATGGTGATATTTTACACTGTGGATGCTGTTGCTTCATGCTTGTGTGTGGTTTCTCCTGAACTAGCGTGTCTGCTCCTCAAAGGCAGGGATCATTTTGCTTATTTCTTTGCATTTCATGGACTCTACCGCTTGTGTTCTGCCTACAACAGGGTTTTTATAAATATTGTTGACTGATAGAGTGACCTAAGGGGGAAAGAAAATGTAGGGCCAGGGGGTAAAACACAGGAAGATTCAGGAAAACAGACCAGCTTCCCATGTTTCTTTCTGATGACAAAAGAAGAAATAATCAAAGGAGACCCCCTGTGTGAAGTGGATTCTTCTAGAGCAGACCACCCTGCCATTTAATCAAGCCTGGTCAGTGTCCCAGGGAGCTTTTTCTTCAGGCTACAGCCTTGTGCACAGCACCGGGCCAAGAGCCTCCCACAGTCTTCATTAACACACAGGCAACACACACATACCAACTGGTTGAAAGAGACCAACTACACGAGAAAAAACTACACCAAGTAAAAGAGACTGTTTATACGTTTCAGTTTCTCAGCATCTGCGGCTGTCATCTGTTTCCAGTTTGGTAATTTTTATTAAGGCGAAGTGGCACATGCTGTCATAGGAACCGCTCCAGCTCACGCTCCCCAGCAGGTCACCGGGGATCCCCTGGTGTGCTGAGACATGATATGTTTTCAGCCAGTGGATGAGGTGGAGGGAAAGCTCTGCTCAACCTCAATTTCTAGTTCAACACAGAAACAGGCAAGCCATGGGCAGACATATGAAGTGCAGAGAACAATTACTTCATTTAGAGAGTGTGTCCATTAATTTGACAAATAATTATTACGCACGCATAGTCCCTCACAGTGATTCTATTTCCCCAGGGAGGTTAAGACAGTTGGCCTGCTATCAAGAAGGTGACCTTGGGCCATAATCTTTCCTTGTGAGTCCATCCACATGCCTGTTTTGTTCCTTCATGACCCAGTCTGCATCTGGTACCAAATTGCTTGGGTTTGGGAGTGTGACCTATAGTCAGAGAAGAGAAAAAGGCTAACTGGTCCACACTGCAACAAGATCTGTGGTTCTGAGCTTCATTAGCACTAATTAAGTGAACAGACCACCATGATTTGGAAATGGAGCCTCACCACTGAACTTGATCTCTGGCAAACTGCGGGACTAATTCACATGTTTATATGCTTTGAAGGAGTATCTGGTAGTAGTTGTGGCAATACATGTGGATCTTCTTCCAAGGACATCTCACTAGACAACAGTGAAGGAGAAAGTAATGTTGCAAACACATTTTCCTGGAGTAGGAACTGTGGCTGATGTCACAGACTTTGAGAGTGACCATCTTGTCTGCCCATTGCTGAGAAAATGAGGAGAAAACAAGATGGGGTCTGAGACTGGAGATTCTTGGATATTTGGCACTGTCCTTTGGTGCTCCACAAGCCTTGAGGCAATGTAATACAGTCAGAAGATTGGAGGTGGAGAGTTCTAGACAGAGACCAGCAGAGGCCCTTTAATGACAATAAGTCTGTTCTGGAAGGATGGGTTGGGCAGCTTGGCCTGAGCCTCTTCCCCTTAAAGCAAGCAAAAGTTCTCTTGCAGGTGTCTGAGAAATTGTGCTACAGCCCTTCCATTGCTGCTATGACAATGAACTTCATAACACTTTTGGACTCCAAATGCTGAAACTCTTCTAGAGACTTCCTGTACATAGCTTAGATCCTTCTACTGAAGAGTGTGACTCCACCACTTCCTCAATACAGTGAGCTACCCAACCTGCCTACCTGATCCTGGTATCTCTGTCACTCCCTAACTCATTTGACCTCAGGCAAGGGCTTCATCTCTCTGAGCTTCAATCCCTTCTCTGCAACTCTTGGAAAAAAAGACTGTCCTTCTGGAGACAAGGGAAGCAATCAGGATTGAAACTCTTGGTGGCGCATGGTTGTAGTGTAGGCAAAATAACATAAGGGTAGTGTATACTGTAAAGCTCTGCCAAGATCCCTTCCTCAAGGCTGATGGACCCAACCCCAGCTCCTGGGAATAACCGCTGCTGATGGCTCAAACCTGCTCTCCTCCCTGGCAATTACCCTCTGCAGCAGAGAACTGTCTCACTCAAGGTTACATCTCCTCCCAGAGGGTGATCTGCAACCAATGCTTGGCTTCTATGGGGATCCAGAGGCCTGCCCCCCTTGCTTCATTTTGGGACAACTCTGAAGGGCCACCCCAGCTCTAGAGCGCACTCTAACCTCACATGGATGGGCTTCTCCCTCTGTCCAGTTCTGCCTTTTTCACTTCCTGACAAGTGTCTCTTCAAGAACATTCCTCAAAAAATCTTTTGCCTGCAACATTCCATTTTCAGAGTCTGTTTACAGGGAACCCAGTGGAAGACAGTTGGTACCAGGAACGGTCACAGGAAATCGACTCTAAGAGAAGAATCATTTGCTGACTAAATAGCAATGAAGACTCATTACTACTTGTGGGTAGAATATGTACAGTCTCCGCCATGTTGCACTGGTGTACCTGTTAAAACTTCCTCTAGCGGTAAACTGGGTTGGGATATTGGTGGGAGGAGAT
The DNA here is from genome assembly GCF_041296265.1 of Equus caballus. Classification (NCBI taxonomy): domain Eukaryota; kingdom Metazoa; phylum Chordata; class Mammalia; order Perissodactyla; family Equidae; genus Equus; species Equus caballus. Next base: position 80,004,429 of record NC_091693.1, on the reverse strand, counting down.
ATTCTGGCCGGTACAATGTACTGGCTGGTATTGAGAAGTATGACGGAAATTTTAACTCTCGGGACTCTGGAATTGGGTGGCTGTTGCCACTGATTCATCAAAGAGGGGTAATGACAGGCTTAGTGTAATATATTACCAATTCAAGGCAGAACGTGAAAATTAGAGGGCCTCTTTGGCAGCATTCAGGGAAATCGTAATCTCTTGCAGCTGGAGGGCAGACAGAGGCGCACCACGTTCAGGACTTAATCATAAGAGTACTGGAGCTTCAGAGAAGGTTAAACTCACATCCTGGCAGTTCTCCTGAGCCAATGTCCGGACCTGACTAGGAGAGGAGTGGAATCCCGGGACTTGGGCTGAGGATATCTGGGTAAATGCAGGAGTGAATGTTGAAATCCCTAGTTCCCTTAAATCTGCTGGTTTTGCAGAAATGGCACATCTCCCCTTGTTAGAAGATAGTGGCTCTACTTTCTTTGAAGCTCATGCAAATGCCTGCCTTCCCTCCTCAAGATCTACCCTCCTTTACCCTCCTGACAATCAAACTAATGACAACAGTCAAGTCTCTTACCATACAACCCAACAGTCGTGCTCCTTGGTATTTAACCAAAGGAGTTGAAAATTTATGCCCATACAAAAACTGGTATGTGGATGTTTGAAGAAAATTTGTTTATAATTGCCAAAACTTAGAAGCAACCAAGATGAGGTCCTTTAGTAGGTGAGTGGATAAATAAACTGTGGTTCATCCAGACAATGGAATATTATTCAGCACTAAAAAGAGATGAGCTATCAGACCATGAAAAGACATGGAGGAACCTTAAATGCATATTACTAAGTGAAAGGAGCCAATCTGAAAAGAATACATACTGTATAATTCCAACTATATGACATTCTGGAAAGGCAAAACTATGGAGACAGTAAAAAGATCAGTGGTTTCCAAGACTGGGTGGAGGGTGGGAATGAATGGGCAGAGCATAGAGGAATTTTAGGGCAGTAAAAAAACTGTGTATGATACCATAATGATGAATGCACATCATTACACTTTTGTCCAAAACCAGAGAATATACAACACCAAGAGCGAACCTTAAGGTAAACTGTGGACTTTGGTGAATATGATGTGTCAATGTGGGTTCATCAATAGAAACAAGTTGATTACTTAGGATCTCCTTCACCCTGGAAAAGGCAGCAATTCATCTCTACTGGAATCTTCACGTATTCTGGGTATGAGTTTGCCTTTCCTGCCCAGAGACTCTGCCCATCACCACTGTCTGAGCACTTATAAAGGGTTTGACTCATCAACATGTAATACTGCACAACGTTGCCTTGGATCAATGGGCCTCCTTTACAGAAAAGGATGTGCATCACTGGGCCCACGATTACGAACCCATTGGTCTCATCACACATAGAAGCTGGTGACCTGATAGAGTGGTGTGATGGCCTTTTATGTACACAAGTGAGGTGCCATCTTGAAGGTAATACTTTCTAAGGATGGATCACCATCCTTCAAAGTGTAGCGTGCAATCTCAGCTTTAGGCTGTGTGAGTCTAGAGGTCCTAGTTCCCAGAGGGAGAATGTTTCCACCAGGGAATGGTAGAAGTGCCACAAACTTGAAAGCATGGTTGACATCTGGTTACTTCAGTTTCCTTTTGCCAAGAGGCCAACAGAAAAGAGTCACCGTCCTGGCAGGAATAATTGATCTTGATCGTCAGGAGAAGATAGGGCTGCTGTTAGACACGAAAGAATATGTTCAGTGCTCCCACTCCCAGTTGTAACAGCAAATAGACAAGCATATCAGCCATGGCCCAGGAAATGCATGGTGACCAGGGATAAGGGTCTGGGTCACCATACCAGGCAAGTTGCCTACACCAGCAGAGATACTAGCTGACAGTGAGAGGAATCTAGACTGGAAGGTGGACGAGGAATGATGACTATCAGTTGCGGCTTTGAGGTCAGTCCACAGCAACAGTGGCTTGGTTCATCCTCTGTCCTTTCTGAAAGGTCCCCAGGAAACCAGATGAGCCAGAATCTGGAGAAGCTGTGCCCGGATGGAAGAAGCAAGTGGATCTGAATAGTGCAAGGCATGGACTGTGGTGGCTAGGGTGGCATTCTGTCCAGATCCCCTCTTCAGGGCTGATGCATTCTGTCCCCCACCCCCAAAGCTGGAAATATTGCCTGCTGAGGGCTCACATCTGTGCCATTACAGGAGTTGCTATCAGTAGCATGGAACTACTTCACCCAAGATAATATTCCCTCCCAGGGGCTGGTCTCTGGCATTCCTGGCTTATGTGGACATCCAAAATCCAGCCCCTTGCCTCAATTTGGGATAACCGTGAAGGCATTTCAGCTCCAAAACTCCTGTAAGACAAGCTGAAGTCTTAGCTGTTACTTTGTTGTGGATCAGCGTCTCTCCGCCTGATCCTAGCCTCCTTTCTTCCTTACAGCTGTATCTCTCAAGAACACTCCCCAATACGCCTTCTGCATGCAATTCTCCATCTCAAAATCTGTTTCCAAGGACCCCAAGTGAAGTCAATAAAAAGCTCCCAGCACTGCGCTGGTGCATAGAAGACGCCCAGTAGGTGTCAGACTCATCTCTTTCCCTCTATTACTTATTTCTTACTTGAAACCTCAGCCCTTATCTGTAATCTCGTCAACAATTATCAAATTGTCGTAATATAATGGATCCTGGTGAGAAGAAGGGATGAGAATGTGGTGAGGTATCACAAATTCCAGGGCCTCACAGGCCAAAGCATTGAGCAACCACAGTCCCAAGCTCCCTGCCTGGGTCAGGTGTCTTACTACTCCTGTTGCGTACATTGCCTCTTTAATCCTCTGAGGTGGGCATAATTCTTCCTATGTGACAAAGAAACTGACACTCAAGAGGACAGAGTCTGTCCACTTTCTAGAATGCTATATTGCTTCCTCAAAGCCCTGTCATTTCACAAATAATTTTATTTTCCATTGCAGCAAGTCTATGCCCAGTAACCCTCTACTTGCAGCGAGCGGTCCTGAGACCCTGCTCCACAGTGCATAGCGATCTTAAAACAGGAGGGATGCAGTACTGCGCCCTCGATCTGAACGCTTAATGTGTAAAGGACAGGCAAGAGGGTGAGTTGTTTCCCTAATTCTAATAAAGACGATCACGGTATCAGAAAATCAAACTTTATTTTGGTGCTGATGGTGGGGGCTTGGGGTTAATAGTCTCTGGGGTCTTTGGCTGAACAAGAATGGTATAACTTCTTACTGCAACATTTATTAGCAAGGACGTATGCAAGGATTAACTGCAGGAATCTTAGTTTCAGACGCAGTCTTCCTTAGAGAATGCACCAATTTCTTTCTCTATCTTTTCACTACATCAAAGTCTGAGGGGCAGTATTTCCCTGAGTAATATGTGCCTGGAGAGATTTTGGAAGATCTAAAGAGAAATGTGTTTTGTTTTGTGACTTACTGCAGGCAAGGGACTACAGAGAGACAGAGACAGAGACAGAGACAGAGAGAGACACACAAAGAGACAGACAGAGAGAAGAAGGAGGGGTGCAGAAAAAGAGATCCAGTCAAGGGAAAAATAAGCCCTCGCCTTCTCCCCCTCCGTGGCAAACGGGTCTGTGCTGCTGCTAGGAGCATTTGGCAGACTGGCAGAGTCAGCAACAGCAGCAAGAGAGCCGTGGCTCAGGGCCAGTGGGAGGCAGGCTGCGTGGCAGACGGGCTGAGCAGGGGTGAGGGGCTGGCGGAAGTGGGAAGTATGGGAGCAAATTGTTGGAGCTAGCACAGAGATTTGATAATTAAAGTTTAAGATCTGTGCGGTAGGGAATGAGTGACTAAACATCCTCTTGAAGCTTCCATTGGATTTTGAGGTGAATGGGTTTCTGGTACATTTGCTGAAATGAAAAAGATTTAAGATTACAGGGCTATACCTTTGGGGCCCGTGTGTCTGCTGTGTAGACAGCCCCTTCTTTAGTAAAACAGAGGGGTCTGGACTCTGCCTCCCTCTTCCAGGCCACCTTCTCCTAGTACGTTTTGATAAGACAGTCTGGTCTCTTCTGTTCTGGGTCAGGCCAGGCTGTTGCCTCCATCTCCCCGCTCAACCCCTGGGCTCAGCTGCCTTTGCCCCTCCTGGAACTTGGGACAATCCCTCTCTTGCTTTGTTCCCCAAGGTACTGCGGCTATAAGACTTTGTTGTATAGCAGTTTTCGTTGAAGCTTTGGGGACAAAGTGCGGGATTATAGAATAGACAATAGCCTGAAACACCTCAGGGCATGTGGTTGTCCGCAGCCTTCACCAGCTTCCGTGGGGCTGTCCCTCTTCTGCCTTGACCTCTTGTCGTGTTCTCTTCCTCTCCCTGTTCCTGGTCCGAATTGCAGTCCATCCCCACTCCTCCATCCTCAGGGGCTGCAATCTAGCAGGAGGCCCAGGCTCCCTGCTTTCACAGGGCTGGTCTTCCATTGCAATAGGGGACTCTGATCATCAATCTCACCACAGTCCCTGTTTTGTAACGAGAGTTTAATAGCAACACACATCACCCCAAGCAGGTTCCTAACTCTCCGAGTGAAGCATGAGTCTTGATTTCTAATTCCTCACTTGACGTTTCCTCTGATTACTATTCTTTCCCCATTTCTGGGGTCGCTGAGCCCTCCGGCTTACATCTGGCTACTCTGTGGACCTATGCTGGCGGCATCAGTTTCTTTGTGAGCAAATTGGGAGGTCTTTGATGGAGCAGCTCCCCTTGCAATGGTCTAACCCAGAGCCTAGAAAAAAAATTTTAAAAATATGTATGTATGATTATTTATTTTAATTTAGGTTGTGATAGAAAAAAGTAGAAAAGAATTTAACTGTCCATCAACACAGGAAGGATTGGCTAGATTATGGTCAGTAATCCAGTAAAATACTATGCAACCAGTAAAAACAATGAAGAGTCTCTGTGTCTGCTTGTCTTGAATATGTCAATGATTTACTGTAAATTGAAAAAGCACTTTCTGAATCAAAAGGTAGAATACGATAAAAAAAAATGCCTCCCTCTCTTTCTCTTCTCTCTCCATGCAGAGATGTCTTGATAAATATAGGAAAAAGTCCGAAAAAGAAGGCCCCCAAACTGCTTCTGGGTGGTGGAGTGGGAGAGCTGTGTTTTCATGTCTTTCTTTATATAATTTTTCAGGGCAGTGAATAAGTTGTGGATTTATGAATGTGTCTTTTTTGTTTTTTTTATTTTTCAAGCAAAAACATTTTCAAACATAGTATAATATGAAGCCAACCAATAAAAACAAAGAGATCAGCTGGGGCCAGCCCAGTGGTGCAGTGGTTAAGTTCATGCGCTCCTGCTTTGGGGGCCTGGGGTTCCCGGGTTCGGATCCCAGGAGCATGAGCTAGGCACCACTTATCAAGCCATGCTGTGGCAGGTGTCCCACATATAAAGTAGAGGAAGATGAGTACAGATGTTAGCTCAGGGCCAATCTTCCTCAGCAAAAAGAGGAAGATTGGTGGTGGATGTTAGCTCAGGGCTAATCTTCCTCAAAAAAAAAAAAAAAAAAGGATCAGGATAAATATTCTGTAAATTCTTTTGAGCTTTATTATTCTGAGAATATGTATTTCCATGTAAGGAACAAATGAGATTTTTAAAATATCAAGTGCTTAAAATAAGTTCTGGAATATATTAAGCACTTATGACATGTAACTCTTATCCAAAAATTTAATTGTATCGTTTAGTGTATCCTATTGCTTCTTATATTCTTTTTCATTGTTACCATGTTTGAAAATGTTTATTGATTTAAAAGTATTAGTGAAATTAAATTATTTTAGAAACTTTAATTACTAAATAAATGATTAAAGGTATATTTATATAAATTATTCTTTCTTGATTTGTTTAGTATGTAGATGAGCATGTATATGGCAGTTAGCAGTCTTTATTCAATCAGCAAATTACCCACACAGTATTTCTGTGCTCAAGGTGGGGCTGAGGTAGGAAAAGAGACAGCTCCTAGCCCTCAGCCTTGGGCCGCAGTCTCCTCGTGCTGTTTCTACCACAGGTAGTAGCCTGACTGCATGAGGGCTGGAGCTTTTGGACCCCTGCTTCTTTGCTCGTCTCCCTCTTGTCCCACCTGGACCACTGTGTTTAAGAGGTAAGAACATGGGTGTGAGGAGAGAGACAGGACTGATCTTTCAAGAATCCCCAATGAAGTCATTGACTCTCAACCACAGGTCTTTATCACATTGTCTGGCCACCAGACCATCTAGCTTTGATCTGACATGAATCTCTGTAATCCCAGGTACAGCAATCTGACATGCTCTTGAACCCACAGTCTTCCAGGATATTAAAAAAATACTGGATTTGGCCCTTTAAGAAACTGAATTAGCTCTTTCAGATCAGACAAGAGTGCACTTATCCCGTGGAAGCAGTAACTCAGTCATAGTTGTCCTGGTGGCCTAAAAAAGTCAATGCCGCTTCCAGAGGGGCCTGATTTACTCCAGGATGTAATTTATGTCCTGGGAAAATCTGATTCGGTGAGTCTTTCTTCTGTAAAGCTCAGAAGCAGGTCACACATTGAGAATTCAGCAAATGACCTTGGAATTTGGGGCAACAATGCAACACCAGTCGAAATGGAAATAATAAAGGCTCTTCATCCTGGAAGAGATTTCCTGTGCATTTTTCTTCTTGTCCACTTTTGCAACCCTTGATCTGGGGAAGAGTTTCTCTAACATGAGGCTGCTGCCAGCATGACAATTCATTCCCACAATATCTAATGTAACTCAATCGCCGTGCGACAGTTGCCGAAGAAAGAACTGAGCAAAGACCCACAGGAAGAAGCTCTTTTACTTGGAGACCGCGGGCCCTCTCCCCTCAGCCATTCTCTTGTCCTGTTTGTTTTCAATCTGTCTAGCGAACGTTCGAGATTTGGAGTTAAATGTGTATCTTCATTCAAGTAGGGGATGTTCTCTTTTCTTACCTTGCCAAAAAGGACTGACAAAGTGCAAACCAGGAGCAGAAGATGAAAAGGTTGTATTGTGTCACCAGAGAGCCTTCCTTCTGGTGTCTCCTTCCCTCATCTCCCCCACTATCCTGCCCTGCCCTTGCTTAGCCTTGATTTTAGTGTTGGGGGGCTTTGTTAGTTAATGGGCAGGGCTTTTTGAATTAGGCATGACAGAGAAGCATGAGAAAGAAGTAGAACGTGACATACCTGCTCGCAGAATGCCTAATCAGCGGGCTCCATATCCTGTAATCTTCCTCCTTTTATTTTGAAGATTTTAAGGATAGTCGCTCAACTTTCTTCATCCTTTTTGTGGTCTGCCTTGGGGGACAGTGAAGTGATCACATTTTATTTCTGGTCAGGAAAATGTGGAAGAACTCAGAAACTTTAAAAATATTAATGAGCAACAGCTACATTAGAGCCAGGCAGACTCTCATACAACCTTGGGACCAAGAGCTTGGATAACAGGGAATTTTGACCAGCGTGGTCCACAAAGGGTAGCTGGTAACTTTATTTTAAGCTTGAAAACCCCAGGTTAAGCATCTGTTGGTTTTGTCATGGCTCTATGCTGACAAAGTGGATTTCCAAGCTAGGTGGTTCTCCATTTGGGGCAGTCAACAGTAATTAGCAACCTGGACTTTTCATAATTCCGGCGACAAGCTGTGATACTGAGATCCAGGATGTGCAGGAGCGCAGGTGCTGAGCAGGGCACTAGGTTGAGGATGTGGTTTCCAGCCCCTCACCATACTCAGGAATACATAAACCACAGTGTAGGCTGCAGAATGTATGTATGTGAACAATTTTTACCCCTTCCACTCCATTTCTCCTGTGGCCTGTGTGCCCTTGGACACTGTCCTCCAGGTAGTAGTGCTGTATTTAGGCTCACAAAAGAAACAATTTTGCCATCTCCTATGAAAGTCAAGGGAAGATTCACGTAATTCTTTGATTCCTTTATGGTGCCTGATGTGTAGATGGGGCTCAAAAATAAACTTTTTGATTAAATCAGTAATTGATCAAATAAAACCTGGAGAAAGCAAGTAACTTCCATAGCTCCAAGATAGTCATCCTCTCCTTTAGGTGACCAGAAAATCTCCATTTATTTTGATCCTTTGCATATGTTTTCCTTTCCTCCGGACACGTGTTGATTAGTGGCTGTGCTTTGAATTAGTAAGGAGACTGGTGAAGGGATGGGTGAGGCCTGCCACATTTAGGTTTGATGAATTTTGAAAACTTCTTTGAGTTCAAAAAAACCCAGAGCATGTTTGGCAAAACACTTTCCCCTCAATGTTTTAAGAGCATGTGGACTTGGATGAAAATTTAATCTGCATGTTCATTTACACGTAACTCATCAAAACATTTTAAACAGCCCTTTGAAGTCTGCAGAGCCTTTTCAATCCATTTTATGGAAACTTTTCAAGCGTTTTGGTGTTTTCAATGAGAAGCTGTGTTTGGCTAAGATCGAGCGTACTGGATATTGGAACCTCTCACCCCAAATATTTCATATCGATCTAAACTTTACACCCCACATTCATATGAGTTCTATTGCTGTGTCAATCCACTCCTTCATTACTAAATTGATGTTGCTCTTTCAACTTTATGGAGAGAGAGACAAATAACTGAAACTTGAAAGGAACAAAAACGTTGTCAGACTTTGATGGACAAAATCTGGACATAGTCAGTTTTTGATGACATTCCAATGGAGGATAAAGGTACCATTGGCAATTCAAACTGGCCAAAAGGAAAAAACAATTTCCGTTTGATTTGAGAATGACTAGTGTCTCTATTAGTTGATGAAATTCAAAATGCCCAGAAACATTAATTTAGTGTCAGTAAGATCTATGAAATATTGGCAAATTTTTGGCAGAGAGGGGCGTGGTCTTGACGGTTTGGTTAGGGGGTTGTTGCAGCGATGCAGAATGAATGTGAAGGACAGCTGCTTCAGATGGTTACTGCACTGGTCTAAGTGAGGAGGTGGAAAGGCAGGCACAGACTCGAGAAATATTTAGAAAGTCAGCTAGCAAGACTGGAGAACGATTTCCTAACTTGGATGACCAGGTGGATGGTAGTGATCATAAGTGAGGTAAGGAATATAGGAAGAAGAGCCGGTCTGGAATGAGAGAGATGGTGAGTTCAATTATAGACATGTTGACTGACAGGTAAATTGAGATATTAGGATATAAGGAGGTATTGGACTTATGATTCTGAAGCTGTAGGGAGAGATCTGGGCCGGACAAAAATATGCCGTTACTAGCTTGTAGCTGGTTAGTCATAGGTGAGCGGTGGTTGAGCTCACTCCCGAAGGTTAGTAGACCAATTTTGTAGTTTTGGAGACAGAGGAGAGCTGGAGGACACAGCATAGAGGGAAGGGGCCTTTTATGTGATAGAAATCTGGGCATGCTTTTAGGCTGAGGAAAAGGAGCCTGTTTAGAGAATGGAGAATCTGAAGAGTTAGGGCTGAGATGGGATTTCGCAGGGAAAAATGGGAGGACAGAGTGGAGGACTGGGTCAAGACTAGGTGGAGTTTTGGCATGTAGGAGAGACAGCTCACTCTCTGAGATCAGAGGGAAGGAGAGGAGAGAGAAGAAAGTAGAATATTTAAGAGGGATGCATATGTATGTATGAATGTATATGTTTCATTTGCTCAAGAAGTGGTAGATGATGAGGTTGGTCAATAAATACAAATATAAGTATGCTTGAAATATAAGAAAGCTTGAGGAGAATAGTGAGTAGTGAATATATATTTTTATAAAAGAAAACACATATGTATTATTTGATCAGGGAAATAACAGACAACTGGTCAAGCAAAGGTCAAAGGCCTTGAACTAATCATTTTCAGTGGCTCTTTCCATTGCAAGTGACCAAAAGCCAACCAAGCCTTAAGTTAAAAAAAAAAAGAAGAATATTTCTTAGCCTACAAGGTTAGATATCAAATAGTGTCCTCAGGAACTTTCAGGCAGAGGCAGACTTCCATTCTCTTTGGAAGGATGAGATTGAACTTGAAATGCTGGAGTTTGTAAGATTTCTGATATGGAACACTTCTGGGGGATAACATATTACACAGTCTGGCCATGCAAACAGTTAATTCAAGTAAGGTAGAGATGGAATTAGTGTGAATTAAAGAAGCCAAGGCAGCATGAGGTCAGGATCAGGGAATCCTCAGAAGGACACAGTCAGGAGGATGTCAGAGTTCAAGTAAGGAGGACCACTTTGAACTACACTCTGGTTATCTACGAATGAAAGTGAGTGACCAGGAGGTTGCTAGATGACAATAACAAGGAAAAATGGTTTATGTTATAAATAGATGGCACACTCAGGTGGCTATTTTTCCCCTCAATGAGGACAAGGATTAAGTTTAGAGGATCACAGGAGTTAGGAGAATGCTGACTTCCAAGTGATGAAAATCCAAATCCAATTAGTTCAGACCAAGGAGAATTTATTGGTAAATGTGGCCAAAGTGAGGAGAGAGCATGGATGGATGGAGCTGCCCCTGGGTGACTAGAATCAAGGATGCTCCCACCAGTGGCACTGCCTTTCTCTACCTCTCATTTTGCATCTCTTCACATTTTGGCTTCTATTCTGAAAAATATAACAGCTCGTATTTTTCAGCTTTGCCATATAAGAAGAACTTTGCCTCTTCTCTTAGCTCTAATGTGAATATTTTCAGGGAGAACTCTGGCACAGCCCAGCTGTGTGCCCATTGTTGGCTCTCATACTGTGGCCAATGATGTGGTGGTGTGGAAGGCTATGACTGGTCCAGTTGGGAGCAAGAGTCTAGCCCTAAACCAATCACTGTGCCTGGGGAGGTGGGACCTCTAAGATGATTTTCAGACTAAGAGCCCAAGTTCTTACCATGTAGTAGTAAGGTCCATAGGCCTTACCCATCAGATTCTCTGCCGGTTCTTCCACTACAGCCCCATTCCTGCCTCACAGGTGTCCCTGCCCTTCCTTGAGTACATCAAATGTGCTTCTGGCTCAGCATCTCTGCTTCAGCTGTTCCACAGAAATGCTTTCCCTCCAGATGCCTGTATGATTCGATTTCTTGCTTCATTCAGGGCTTGATTCACCTATCACCGCCTCAGAGGGTCTTCCCTGACCTCTCTATGCAAAACAGTTCCCTCCCCATCCGATCTCTAGCCTCTCCTGCCTGTTTCTTCACAACATTTGTTACCTGCTGACATACCATATACTTGTTTATCTTGCCTCCCCTGAGGGAATGGCAGCCCCGCTCAAGCAGGGATTTTTGTCTGTTGGGTTTATTGCTATATATTCAGCACCTTGAATGGTGCCTGGCCCCCTCTGCCTCAAGGCGGGACAGCTCCTCACTGAGATCCAAACTGCAAAATCGTCTGCCCACAATCAGGCAAGGACCACATCCTTGTTCAGTTCCACCCCTTCCCTGGCCTCACTCCTTCCCTTATGAGAGTTTTCTGAGAAAGTCCCCACAATCAATCAGGTGTAATGGAGTCACTGGCTCAGGATCTGCTTCTAGGAAAGCGGACTTAATGCATCTATATTAAAGTTACCTGTTTGTGTATTACCAACTGAAAAGTTTAAAATAACGTCTCCTCGATAAGTAGGTACATGATGAAATTTCCTAAAATAAATGATGAAGACACAGCCTCTTTTATTTATTTATTGTTACTTTTCATTGAGGTAACGGTTTATAACATTACCTAAATTTCAGGTGTACACCATTATATTTTGATTTCTGTGTTGACTGCGTCGTGTTCACCACCCAAAAGTCTAGTTCCCATCCATCACCGTACACATGTGCCCCTTTACCCCTTTTGAGCTCCCCCTACCCACTTTCTCCTCTGGTAACTACCAACTTATTCCCTGTATCCATGTGTTTTTTTGTTTGTTTGTCTTCCACATATGAGTAAAATCATACAGTATTTGTATTTCTCTCTCTGACTTAGCATAATACCCCCACAGTCCATTTTTGTTGTTGCAAATGGCAAGATTTTGTCTTTTTTATGGTTGAATAGTATTCCATTGTATATATATACACCACATCTTCTTTATCCATTCATCTGTTGTTGAGCGGTTAGGTTGATTCCGAGTCTTCTACAGTCTCTTTTTGAACACTTGGGGTTGGGGATCTGGTAGGAGGATGAATATGCCAGAAGACAAGGGTGGTGCTGCTCTGGGCAAACAAAATAGCCAGTTCTCCTGCTGACCATTCCTCCTGGTCCATGGAACGTGGGAGACTGAATAGAAGCATCTGCTCTAGCTGTGTGTGGAGGAAAAGCCCAGTTTTAGTTAAGTCAAGGAAGTGAAGGAAATGTACATCCAATAAAGAGATAAAGGGAATAGAAAGCTTTGTTTATCTTGGCATGGAGAACCCAGAGGGAAGAGTGGAAAGGTTTGGAAGATCAGAGAGAAGATAGAGGAGAGGAGAAGGAGCAGTGAACAGTATGGAGATGAGAGTTTGAAGAGAGGAGACTTCTGGTGGGCGTCATATTTTGGGTGGTAACAACACATGGCAAGGAGGAGATGGTATTAATTCAAAATGGTGTTAAATCTGGGCCTAGTTGTTTTAGAGTCAGCCTCATTTGGGGCTGAGGCTGAGATGGCTGTGAACCAGAAGTCTTTGCCTCCTGGCGTCTAGCTCACAGCTTCAGGGACAATCTGTGCAGGCAGATTCTCGGAGAGGTGGGCCCACGGTACCTGGGAGGAGAGACTGAGAAACTTGCATTTGGGTAGAGCGTTAGCTGATTTTTCCCCATGTGTTAAAAATAGAAGCTCAAATGGGAGTTAAAATTATTGTTAGCATTAACTTAGCACCACTAAGTACAAGCAACTATCAATACTTCAAATGATGGAGTCATTACTATATGCCAGAAATTCTTTACTTGGAATCTAGAATTTACTTCAGAAAGCTAACAAAATTTCCGAAAACGTGTGCAAAATTTTGTGTATGTTTGGTTTTGTGCCTATCTTGGGAAGAGGATACTAAGTTTCACCAAATTCTTAGAAGCTTCCAGGATTCCAAATGACTAAAAACTTTCCTTTTAACCTGACCAGATGGACACACCTCTCCCCTTGTTCATAGAAAGATTTGATGTTAATCCCATTGCTCTACTTGGCTAACATTGACATCTGATTTAGGATAGCTGAATATATACAGATTTACCCTGTTATATATGCTTGGTTTGGGATATTATTAAATTATTTTGCATTCCTTCCTAATATGTAATTGATATGAAATTATTATATAAAATTATTGAGATGTTTTGTATTCTTTCTTTTTGGAGCTAGCCGTTAGAAATCTGGTGTACAGCACATCTCGATTTGGACTGGCCATTTTTCAAATGTTCAATACTAACATGTAGGTAGTGGCTACCATATTGGACAGCACAGAAAATGGACTGCTTTTATCAGAATCTTTTAACTTGCAATCTGGTTAATTCAAGAAAAATTGTGAGTTCTCTCTTCTATTGTCTCAATTCCCCAGTTTTCATTTAGTAGGTAGAAATCTGCTCCTCAAGGGCTTAATAATGTGCAACAATAATGAAGAGGTTACAACGACTGCTGAGGGGACCCACGAGTCTGGGGGTGTCTATCTGCAGGATACAAGGGAGAAGCAGTATTTCTTCAAAAAAAAAGATTATGAGTTTGATAACTATGAGTCAGGAGCCCCATGTCATCAAGGACATGATGCTGCCCAATAATTGCAAATGTTGAATCAATCCAATGTACCAAGTGGAAGACAACATTGCCTACACTTCATTTTAGCCATTCACTTGGCCTGAGGGGTGAGGAGGCAAGTCTGAGGATATGGAAGCACACGGAAGCAGCACATGGAAGCTGTTGAAGATTGGTTCCAATTAGTCTGAGGTTAGCAAGAGGTTTAGCCTCATTCCTGCCTAGAGGCAGGGTGCTAAAACTCATGTAATGCAAATGAAAAAAATAACGAGAACAACTTACATGTATAGGGCCTCCATATAAAATGCTTCCATGTGTGTTATCTCCTCTTTGACTTGGTTTCCAGAGGTAGGTAGGACTTGTATTGTTTCTCTCCATTCTGCAGGTCCTTGTGGTCAGCGACTTGCCTCTGGCCACACAGTTACTAGCGTATGAGCCTGGATTCAAACTAGAGTTTTCTGATTGTAACCTAGTCCCATTGCACCCACACACTCTCTGGGAAGTATGTGCAATGAGAGTTCTCGGGGGTGCGCAAGATGGAGAAAGCAAGACCTCAGACCATCTTTACAGTTGAATGATTAACCTTAAAAAGAAAACAAGCTGCTTTTGTATTTAGAGAGAACTGCCAATCCTTTTGGAGGGCAGGCGGAACAGGCGATAATTTACCCTGCTGTCTTGGAATGGCCCTGGAGAATGGCAAGGTGGGACGAGAGTTGTGAAGTTGAGACTGCTAACCAAGTCTTCTCCACTTTTTGCTCTTCCCGCTGTCTCTCTCTCTCACTCTTTTTCTCTTTCCATAACTAGTGACATTAATTGCTAAGTAGAAGTTTTGTAACCATGTTATTTACTGTTCTTGTAGAATGGAGCTTCATATTCTTGGTCTCAGTTTCAGGTAAAGGAAGGATTAAGTAAGACCTGAGTTTAAGTTCCAACTTCTCCTCCCCATGCTTTGCATCAAGCGGAGAGTTCCATAAGTCTCTGGTCTTTGATGTCCTCATCTATAAAATGGGGACAATAATATGTGTTGCATTTGGTTGTTGTGAAGATTAAATTAGATTATGTATCAGGATGTTTAACACTGAGCAGGGAGCCTTGCCTTTAATGATGCGTCAATAAGTAGCAGCTATTATTACTCTTTCATTAATTGTGAGCTTTCCCACTACAGTAAATCAACGTGCGGCAGACGGATACGCCACAATCTTAGTTTCTCCTCGTCCTCTTCTCTGCCTGAGTCCCTTTAAGAATCCCAAAACAGTATTCCTCCATTGCACCAGCCCTCCCCTCAGCCCTACACTTTTTGTCATTTTCTTACATGGCTCTCTGTTTCCTCTGAAGGTCAATGTCGCTTAATATAAAAACTGCCCATTATACCAATTTCATTTATTTGACCTCATTTTCCTCTATTTTAAACACAATGTTCATTTGTATTGTTGAGTGAGTTTTTCCATTCCTTATCGTCAGCTTTGGAGGCAAATGTCACTGTGACCTGCCAACTGAATCACACATGTCCTTCTTTTCGTTTCTAGTAATTTTTGTGCAGCAGTCAGCAGGCAAAACTGATTTCTTTCCCCTTGAGAATGGTCTTCCTTTTTCAGCTTTCACGTATATTTTTCTTAGGCCAGCCCTGGTGGCCAGTGGTTAAGTTTGGTGCACTCCACTTCAGGGTCCTGGGTTCGGTTTCCAGGCGTGGACATACACCACTTGTCTGTCAGTGGCCGTGCTGTTGTGGTGGCTCACATACAATAAGAGGAAGATTGGCAGTGGATTTTAGCTAGGGGGAATCTTCCTCTGCAAAAAAAAAAAAAAAAAAAGTATATATATAGATATATTGTTCTCACCTGCCCCTACCCCCAGCCACATCCTATTCCTCACCCCAAAACCAACTTCCTTAGTACGATTTGCCACATAAGGCCACTCAGATTATGCTTTTTACATACCTGGGGGCAAACCATGTGCACAGACTAGGATGTGAATGGTGCACACAGAAGTTTGTTGTGCACTACTGTGTAAGTGGATGCCTTTAGTATTCCTCCCACACTCATTCCCAGGGATTTATCGAGAGACTCTGTTTTCCAAAGTGGTTGTACCATTTTACATGCTCATCAGTACTTGGTATGGTCAGTTTTTCTAATTTTAGCCCTTCTAATAGGTGTGTACTGGTATGTTAATGTGGTTTTAATCTACATTTCCCTAATAATTAATGATGTTAAGCATCTTTTCAGGTGCTAATTGTCTATTTATAAATAAATCTTTGGTAATGTGTCTGTTCCAATCTTTTGCCTATTTTTTAAAAAATTGAGCTGTTTTTTTTCTTGGTACTGAGTTTTGAGACAGACACATATATGTACATTATATATATATATATATATATATATATATATACACACACATAAAATATATACTTTTGAATTTTGATAATGTCTTCTTGCCAACTTGTAAAGTCCTCAGATCAAGGGAGTTCCTTGAGAACAGGACACACGCTATAATATGTACACCCATGACACCCAGTTGAGGTTCAAGTGCTTGATGGGTGCTTCTTAAGCATTTCATGATGGTGAGGACCGGGCCACATGTCCCTCTCACACATTTGGAGACCATGCTACCCAGAGACAAACACCGTTTAATGTTATGACTATAGATGAACTTAATCCTATTTAAAGAGCTCTGTATGCACAGCATATGTTAGACAGTTTGCAACAGAGGTGCTTTTAAAGTTTTTTAGAGAATAAAAATTTGGTAGTTTCCCCCAAGTGGTTAATTTAGGAAGCATTTGCTTCTAAATTATTAGCAATCTGCTTGGAGCACCAGTTTAATATTTCCAGTGGACTGTCTTGGTAGATAATTTTAAGTAATAAATAAACAATTTTAAAGGAACTAGTGTCTGTTTACCAAATGCCGAATGTGTATTGCCAAAGGGCAGAATCATGGCTTCTGAAAATAACTTTTAAGAAGTTCAGACCAGTTGGCAACCCAAACTGAACTATCTTACAAAGCATAATGTCGTTTGGGACAAATGTCATTTGAAAAGTGGATAAGACTAACATATTAAACCAGTCATAGTAGCTCCGCCCGCTTCTCTGGGTGACTCAACCATGTGCAAGTTGGTAGCAGCAACTCCCATAAACTGTGAGAAAAGATGATCCTGTTGGACTGAATGATGCCACATGCAGCATTGTGGCATACAATACTAGTCCTTTTACTTTGAACCTAATTTCGTTTTTAGAAGGAATGGACGATTTCCAGCGGGTCATTGGGACCTTGACGGATCCCTAGATCTTCCTCGCTCTTCGGGTGGGCCGGCAGCTAACCAAACCCAGAGCTTCCACCCGCCGCACCATCCAAGGAGATGCCAGTTTGGTTTTATCCTCCGACTCTGATGTCTCACAACCAGAGATCTTTCTGGTTGCAATTTTAAGTCTATTTCTTTTTGTCTCATCCTCAGAGACCAACTGTTTCCTTCTACCTGAACAGCATAGCTTCGCGTAGGAGCTTCTCAACTTTGCTGACTACATGATTGAATGTTCTACCCACTTTATGAAAAGGAATTATTTTGTTGACATTTTCTTATTTTGATCATATGATTTACGACTGGGATTCTATGTCTTTTTTCCTATTATTTGGATGCTAAATTAAACCACCGGAATCTTAAAGTCGTTACCACCATAGCACTTACCAGTTTTACACTATTCACTTATTTGAGGGATCAGTCGACTAATGGTCAACTCTCTTACTGGCTTGCAAGCTTCTTGACGGTCCGGACACATAACGTCTGCTCCCATACTAGTTGTTAAATAATTGTTAAATGAGGGACAGATCCTTGTTCTCCTAGGACGATAGTCTGAGAAGGAGGCCAGCTAGATGCGACACCTGTATGTATCTCAGCCTCACGAGGGGAAAGAGGACAGTGCTGATGGCTCGCTTGCCCCAGGGATCTCCAAGTCCTTCCAATTCTTGCCAGCAAGTGGGAAAAGGAGAGTGGAGGAAAGCATCTGAATGTCCATCTTATGGTCAGAATGAGGAAATGCTTTCAATTTCTCAGAGAAAAGGAGAACTTTTACCTCTGAGTTGGGGTCAGTGTCTTAGGCCCGGAGTATTCAGTACCCTGTTTAGGAGAGGGGCTCTGAGTCTCCTCTGTGTAAACACCTGTGGGACCACCTTGCTTCTGCTGTCCTACTATCCAGCTAAGGTGAGGCCTGGGCAAGCCGTTAGGGATCTGATCCCCCTTTTGCTCCCTTTAAAAGAGAGGAAACAGTTCTAAGTTGAACGTGGAAAACAGTGGGGAAGTGGGTTCCATATATGGACTTTTTATAGCCATCTTAGGTAAAATATGGAGTACATTTTCTGCTGATTGTGAGACTGTTGGCTGGCAAAAGTAAGCCAATTTGAATAATAATTCAGCCTAATTAAAGAAGGATGTATGAAAGTAGCTTTATCTTTCAGAGTAGAGCACTCTATTGGAGAGCAAGACTGTTATAAACACTCTCTTGGTCTGTATTTATATTTTAGAGGATATGATTAATTCCTAAGATAATGAACAGAATGATAAAACAAACATAAAAGAAACCCTGTGTGCTATATAAAACCTTTTTTCTCCCCCAAACAAATATTTAGGTAAAATACATAGGTAGGTACAATCTTTAGCCACGGTGAAGTTCTGGCAGCAATGAAGTCATGCATCATAACTCGGTATGTGATGTCTTTTTTTTTTTTTTTTGAGGAAGATTAGCCCTGAGCTAACATCTGCTGCCAATCCTCCTCTTTTTGCTGAGGAAGACTGGCCCTGAGCTAACATCCATGCCCATCTTCCTCTACTTTATACGTGGGACACCTACCACAGCATGGCTTGCCAAGTGGTGCCATGTCTGCATCTGGGATCCGAACTGGCAAACCCTGGGCCGCCAAAGCAGACCATGCAAACTTAACCACTGCGCCACCGGCCGGCCCTGGGTTGTCATTTTCACATGATCTCATTTTACAGGCCTTTGGAATGATACGCAGGAAAAGAGGAAATCTACAAGAAGAGAGAAAGCCATAAATTCTTTCTTTGCATATCACTCTGCCTCCAGATCTCTGAAGTCTGAATTTGGGATGAGTGAGCAGGATTCTGGCTGATTCCATTTGCCAGGAGCTGCGGAGAGAAGAAAGCTGACCCTGGAGGCCTGGAGATCTGAAGAAAGGGCTTCAGGACTCTAATGGCTCTCTCATGATACTTTTCTTGTGTGGTTTCTCCCTCCTTCCCTTTATCCAGGTTGTCATTTTTACTCTCTCTAGACCCGATTGATGATTTCAGTGATTTCTCCCCAATAATCCTTGGGTCCTGGTTCTGATCAGCACACTAAATGTTTATTTCATTTTTCAGATATTCCCTTGATTGGTTCCTGGTTCCCAGTCTCCATATTTTGCATTTTCCCCCAAAAGAACAGCATTTGCCATCTGCCATATCAATCCTATAATTGATCCAAGTCCTTTTATATTTGATTATACTGCTGAAAGCAATAATAGCGTCATTTGCCCTCTTTAAAAAATTGCGTATTTTCTCTGGATGTCTTTCTGTATTCCAAGGAGGTTAAATTCTTGAATTTGTGATACCCACAAACAAGCACACTGTCTGAATGAATGCATACTCATTTATATCCACGCATTGTCCTTATGTGAAAATTCAATGGCCAAAATGCAGTATTCACAAATTCTAATTTCCCAAAGTAGAGGATTTATAGACCTAACAGGTGACAATTTCACTCCTTTACATGTACTTCTTTGTGATTCTGTTTAAAAGTGTGTTCTGTTTGGGCATAAGTTTTCCAAAAATAAGACATTACCCTAAAAAATATTTAATTAAGTGCATAAAAATATGTTTAGTTAAGTGCGATTAATTGATATAACCATTGCCTTTTGATACTTAGAGTAGAAAGTAGGCCCTATTGATGGAAATTGATATAGAATCAGAATTTCAAAATAAGAAGAAATTTTTTTAAAGTTTTTTTCTTCTTTTTTTGAGGAAGATTAACCCTGAGCTAACTACTGCCAGTCTTCCTCCTTTTTTTTTTTTTTTTTGCTGAGGAAGTCTGGCCCTGAGCTAACATCCGTGCCCATCTTCCTCTACTTTATATGTGGGACGCCTGCCACAGCATGGCGTGCCAAGCGGTGCCATGTCCGCACCCGGGATCCCAACTGGCGAACCCCAGGCCGCCGAGAAACAGAATGTGCCAACTTAACCACTGCACCACTGGGCCGGCCCCCAAGAAGAAATTTTTGAAAAACTGGTTGTACATTTTCGTTTTTCAAAGAAATTGTGTCTTGTTATTTCTCAGTCTTTCGACTAGGGATGGAGAATAGATTTGTCCAAGTTTATAGTTATCAGCATCAGAGCTGAAACCAGACCAAACTCTCCAGACTCAGCCGTCTTGCTACTTCACCAGCTAAATATGTACACGGATTTATTAGGTAAACATGTTATCATTCTGTATAAGTAGAGGGGTGGAGATGGGAATGAGCATATGAGAGTGTTTGAACAGTGGGACAAGGAGGTGAATAACTGTATTTCTTCCATTCTTTTTTTATAAATAAAGTAAATTTTTGAACTCATTTAAGGAGATCGTCTTGACTAGGTTTGGAAAATTGGATGATTAAACATTACATAACACTGTCTAGGTTTGTGTAAAAGCCATCTTTGTTCCAGTCCATCCTCAAGTTGAAACCCTGTTAGTTTTCCTGAAAAGTATACTGATGTTCAAGAAATTTTCTAAAATTTCTTTTTCTGGTGTTGATTTAAGAGGAAGCAGAAGTGAACTTACACTAAAAAGGGGATTAACAGGAACCACTTTTCTAACAAAGTAAGCTTTTGCCTAATCAAAAAAATAGTATTGGTAGGGAGGAAAATTGTCCAAGGGAGACAAGACTCTCTAGATGACACCCAGCAATCTTCAAGGTACAGGTTTAAATGTAACTTTTGCCATTTCTCTAAGCACCAGTTGAATTTTACATACACTGAGACTTCAAAGCACTCTGAGCTGTCTCCTCCAGCACTGTCCTCCGCACATGCTGAGTCTTTCTTTTAGCCCCCTCTTCAGTCCTTACGAACTGGTATCTCACCAACCTCACACCACGTTCAGGGATAGAGGTTATGGGAGGCAAAATTCCAGGCCTGCAACTCCATCCAGGTTCAGGTGAACACAAGATCACATGAACAAGTGTGGACCTGAGAGGTTTGCAGACATTAGCAGCCGGGAGCACATCAGCTGAGCTTTCCAAGTAGTTCCTTTGGGTTGATTTTGTATCTGTAAGCATTGTTTTAAGTAAACACAAAATAATAAAACCAGGTTTCAGGGCATTAAGTAGATAAATTGAGGAAAATTTTTTAACCAACAATAATTATGCCTCATTTAATCTCACGAGCTATTGCTTTTTGACAAAGCAGCTGCAGTTTTAAGTAATGGCCAAGTGGGAGCCATATGCACTTTCCATGGTAGAAGTCGATTATAAATACTGACCTATTGCTCGAAGCAACTTATTAGCCAATCCTTCCTTTGATGGAAACGTATATATACAGAATCCTTCTGAAACCCCTATGGGGCAGGTATGTTGGGAGGGAGTCGGGGGGAGTGTTGGGTGTTGTGTACACATGTGTACATTTAGGGGAAGGGTTGACAGGGGCAGAGAAAGGCCTTTCTGTAGGCAGTCTATGTTGTAGTAAGAACAATAAGTTGAGTGTTCCTATGTTCAAATTTGATGAATCTCAAATTCATGTTATAACATGGCTTTTAAAAAATATTTTAACACAAAAATTTTAAAAAAGCTGAGTTGCCTTAAAAACTGTCATAATTAGTCCAGTTGCCAGACAGCATGTAGGCCATCTAGTTAAATTTGAACTTCAGGTAAACAGCAAGTAAATTTTTAGCATCAGTTTATCCTGAATATTTCATGGCACATATTTATACTAAAAAATTCTTCATTATTTAGCTGAAATTCAGATTTAACTGGGTGTCCTGAATTTTTATTTCCGAAATCTGGTAAGTGAATAACTACGTAAATGTATGGAAGTCATTTCTACAAAATCCCACCAACTTTGGTATAGCATAGCTTGAACATGCTATTTACAAGTGAGGGAGCTGTTTCAACAACGCGAGAAATTTACATTCTAGTACTATTGTGTCAATACCAAAAAGCTCATGTGCTTGATTTTTGCTTCTTCTTGTTTTATTTTATTAAACAATACCACTCCGAAACCCCCACAGTGATACGCATTCACTTTGAGGAAAGATGCCACATTCTAGCTATTCCTTTATCCGTGGAGAAAAAAGCTTTGAAAAATTAGGACCATGTTTCAGTCTGAGATACATAAAGTATGCTCCCCAGCAAAATGCAATGTATTGTTTCAAGCTGATTTTTCCCCCTTTTCCTTGGGAGAAAAATACAGCATCTTAAACTAAAGCACACTTCAGTGCTGTGTCCCCCTCCCACCCCACCCCCCTTCCTGTGCTTGCTTGGTGCCAGCAGCCACAACACAGGGCTTTCATCTCGGCTTCAAAGTGTGGTGGAGGGAGTTGGGGGGATGGGAGTGGGGAAGAAAGGGAGGGCAAGTTGAATGCAAAAGGGAAACAAACAAACAGAAAAGAAAAATGGGATGGGTGGGTAGACAGAGAAGTCTCCTGTCTTTCAAATACCACGTTCTGTCCCGTGGCCGGGCTGCACCATGCAAAGCCTTCCCAGTTTTCCCCTGTTGCGTATTTTTTTGTTACTGTCACTTCCCATGCTGGGAAGATTCTTGTCATCCCTCACATATTTTATCCACAGAAAAGACTGCCCTGCCCTGGGCTTGGTGATTGAGGCTGTGCCCCTGGTGCGCCACTCTATCGGTCGTTCCCAAGGCTGTCTAGCCTGGGAAAAGCTGCGTGGACACGTTCCAAAATCAGCATTACATGCATCATTGTTCTTACTCTCCCTGATTAGAGCGCACACAATGAAAACAACAGCAACAGCCTCGTTTTCTAGCCCTCCTCCCAGCACAAGGCAGTTCTCAGTCTGTTTTTCTTTCTCTGGGTCTTCCTACAAGTTAACCGCTTCAGTGCTGAGGGAGTCCCAGACCTCACAGCAACTGTCCTGCCATTCCTTTGTGCTTCTGGGAGGTCACTCACGACACTGGGGCAGTAGGGAAGCGGGCGGGCTGGCCCTTCTGGAAATCTGGGCAGAGAAACTAACGGGGCGAAAAGTCAAAAGCTGTGTGTGGTGCTGCTGGGTCGGCTGTGGGCACGCATTCCAGGACAGCGCTCCACAGCCTTGAGGTTGGTTAAGCTCTGAGTTTCTCATATGTAAAGTGAGGACAGATGTAAAGAGGTGGGGGTCCTGTTGTTTTAACTCTTAAAGCCACAAAAATCCATCTGCATTAAACCTGTTGGGTTTGGTTGTTGAGTCTCATTATCCGTATGGAACTCTTCTCAACCTTCTTTGGAACTTTTGAATAAAATCTTTGTAAACTCTTGCAAGTATGTGGGGATATGGGGTGGGGAATGGCAATTTTTTACTTTAAAAGCTATAAGCAAATCCAAGTCCTATACAATAAATATTAAAATGAAAAAAACCTGTTGCCAAAAAAAATAATAAAGGAAAAAGAAAGAGACAGGACTTGCAACATTGCAACTCATGACTTCTTTAATTAAAATAATGAAGGATACTTGACATTCCAGTGTAACTGAAGAATTTGGATGTTCCTCTGGGTTATACTGTAACTTAAGTTACCTGACTTTTATTGAAGAGTATGAGTGGATGAAGGCAGAGAAGGCTGTGCGAGCATTTGTCAGTCTATTCAAAGTGATAACTTAAGGTCTTCATAGACTGCACAAATATCATTAGTCTGGAGAACTCTTCCGCGCACCTCGCATCACAGCTTTAGTGGAGAAGGACTTTAATACAGATGAGGAGGCAGACGTTATTTGCTGTGGGTCTGTTGTCTGTCCTGATAGCAAACATTCCATACATTTGTGGGCTGGATGGGAAATTGGTCATGCATTTGCCTGCAGCCCAGTCAGAAAGATGAAAGGCTGAGGTTTACCTTGGGGTCACTATCCTTGACTTTTAAGTACTTTAAAGAGACATGAAACAAATAGAGCATGACCCTAAGCACTGCAAGCTCTTAGAATGCGGTGCTTCCCTGCTGCTGCTGTGCAAAGGTCTGCTCCTGGCTAGATTGCAGGTCACTCTCCTGCTACTTTCATAAAGAACCACAAGGGGCTGGCCTGGTGGCGCAGCGGTTAAGCGCACACGTTCTGCTTCTCGCTGGCCCAGGGTTCGCAGGTTTGGATCCCGGGTGCAGACGCGGCACCACTTGGCAAGCTATGCTGTGGTAGGCGTCTCACATATAAAGTAGAGGAAGATGGGCACGGATGTTAGCTCAGGGCCAGTCTTCCTCAGCAAAAAGAGGAGGATTGACAGCAGTTAGCTCAGGGCTAATCTTCCTCAAAAAAATAAAGAGCCACAGGATTGCTATTAGAAAGCCACTCTCATTGATCTGTACACAGGGAGAGGCTTCCTTCCTCATCCTCCTTATATCCCCCCTCCCCCTCCTTCTTCCACACAAGGCCAGATGCAGGACACAGCTGTAATTAACATAGTACTGCTAGCAACTTTCTAATAAATGGCATTTGGGGGTCTATATATTACATCATTTTTCAGAAGTTGATTCCTCCTCTTCTATTTAATTGGTGGTCAATTATTTGTCTCCCTACAACTACCTCCATGAGATCTCCAGTGTCCCAAAAACAAACAAAAAACAAATAAATAAAGGAATGAACAAAAACCCCAAGTCAAATCCAACAAAAACTGAATTGTGTCACTTGCCCAAGACATGATTTTTCTTTCCAATCATGAAAATCTCGCAATGAGAATTGAGATAGCAAATCATAAAACGATATTTGAGACAAGAGTAGATCCAATTTGTCTAAGAAAAGCTGAGTTGCTTCTGGTTTTCAAGGCTATACATGCTCCTTTTATAAGGAGAGCTTATTTCTTCCGATGCAGGAGGCAGTTTGGGAGGAGGTGCAACAAGATGTCATTTTATAGGCTTTCTTTTCTACTTCCAAACTCTTTGGATATAAATATTTGTTGGAATGGATCAGACTGTTTAGATTAGTACATTATATCACCAGCATTTTCTTTCCTGGAAATAGAACTGCTTGCTGGCGCTTGTGCTAATATCTTAAATTGACTCTTCTTGGGTCCCTAGGTAAGCAATCCCAGTGCAGACATCTTCCTCATCCATCACCTCAGCTTGTCCTGAATGCTGTCACCAGAGGAGAGCTGTTAAAGCCTCTCATGGGGCAGAATGCAGGTCTGAGCTCAGGATCTGGAGTCAGCAGTCTTGCAATTTGACTTGGCTCGATCACTAGGTAACTTTGAGACAATCAACCGTCTTTCCACTGTTCCCACCTCCCAGAACTGATGTGAAGATTAAATGAGATAATGGATGAAAATACGTTACAAAGCGTCCGCCAATTTTGGTTGCTAAGAGATATTTGCATTGTATGAAAATTGTGAAAATGAGATTTACCATTGAACCAAATCAGTTTACAGTAGGTAATACTTGTAGAGTTTTTTTCTAAATGTAACTCTGCATTAGGCATTATCTTTGAAGCTATTCAAGAGGGGGCCTTACCATACAACAGATACACAAACACAAAACATTTAAACCTTAACAATATCTCAGTTTCCTAGGGCTGCCATGAAAAGTCCTACAAACAGCTAGGTTAAAAAAGCAAGCTTATTCTCTCATGGTTGTTAAGGCTAGAAGTCTGAAATCAAGGTATTGGCAGGGTCAGGCTCCCTCTGAGATTCCGGGTAGAATCTTCCTTGCCTCTTCCTAACTTCTGCTGGTGGCCATCAATCCTTGGCCTTCCTTGGCTCACAGCTGAATAACTTCAATCTCTGCTTCCACCTTCACCTGGCCTTCTCCCCGTGTCTTCATGTATTCACATAGCTATCTCTTTCTTCTTCTAATGACACTGTTCACATTGGATAGAGCCCACTCTGATGACCTCATCTTGATTACATCTGCAAAGACTCTATTTCCAAATAAGGTCACATTCATAGGTATCAGGGGTTATCACTTTTTGAGGGGGGTACAGTTCAACCCATAACAATATCCTACAAAACAGCCCAGTGTCTCACTGGCTGGGGACCTGGCTGCCGGGCTGAAATGTACCATTAATTAGCCAATTAACTTGTAGGTAAAATGAGGGAGCTGGACCAGACCTCTGAGGATATTTTAAAATTTTAATATTTTACAATTTTATCATTTTAGTATTCTTCCATTAGTACTTCTTTCTAAGACCGTGATGGTTCTCTTTACTCACCAACAAATCTATGTACACCCAAACCCAAAGTCTGGCTACAGAAGGAATGAGTGAACCATTGCAGCATCTGTGAGCCCGTCAAGCAGAATAATTCTTTCCTCAGCATCATCACTCCAGGCCCTCACTTGCTCTCGCCTGGACTGTTATAATAGTCTCTCAGCTGCCTGGAGTCTCCGCCTCCAATGCATCCTCCCACAGGGGCTGCCAGAGCGAGCTCTTAGAAAACAAACCTGATCATGTCACACCCTGTATAACACCCTTTCACGGCTCCCCATGTGTGCTATTTGGGGTGTGATTCCTGGCGTGGCACCCAGGGCTCTGGAAGCAGGAACTACTCACTCAGACTCATCTGCTGAAGATTTACCCTCAATAAATCTGATCGACGCGTTTTTCTCCCACCATATTTCACATTTTCATACTCTGGTGTATTATGTTTCCTGTCTGTTAGACCTTTTCCCTCTCTTTTCTGCCTAGAGAATGTCTATTTATCCACAAAGACCAGTTCAAATAGCATCACCTTTGGGAAGCCATTCTTGACTACTCTAGTCAGAAATAACCATTCTCTTCTCTGTGTCACGTTTTAGTTCATATTTATTTCTATTTTTGCACCTATCATTGAATTATAACATTGGGGTGTGTGTGTGTGTGTCTATACTAGTAGGATGTTGCTTAATGTTTGGAGTGATGTCCCTGTCTTTGAGTCAGGGCCTGTACCTTCTATATTTTTAGGTGTCAAACACACAATTGGGACTCAAAAATATTTTATTGCCTTGAATTAAATAACCAGTTCTTGACAGGAACTGAAACCAGCGGTCAGGGTCAAATGGTTTTTTATGTGGGTTGTTTTTGAATTAATGAAATAGTAAGACGTGCTTTGGCACAGCTGTCTGGCATACCTGGGTTGAGTTCTAGTGCAAACAGCTGCATTGCTGTAACTTGCTTTAAAACACCCACTTCACACAGGGCCATGTGCTGTGGGGCCCATGGAAGGCAGCCAGGCCCAGGGCTGGCAGTTACCTGAAAACACTTGGGTTAAGTTTCTATTGCCATGGCAGTTAGGCAGCCTCATGTAATTATGCAGCTGGCAGAGTTGCCTCACAGGACATATTCTGAGAGGGCTGGCCTCCCACACAGGCAGCTCTTGCTTACCACCTTAAATGTTTCACTGCTGAGAGCTGCCCCCAGGTTGCCTGGGAGCTGCCTTGCAAATAGCCTAAGCCTATGTTACAGGTTGCAAATTGTAAATTATCAACCACTAGACCTGGTACCAACTGGAGGAAGAGAGCCCCAGTTGGGGTTACCATTATGGGCGTGCTCACTTCTTCTATTCTCCCGTTAAGTTGACCTCTTCCTAATCCTGGGGCAGAACTCTGGGAAGTAAAAGATCAAGCTCCTATAAGGAGTTAGGCTGGGCCAGGGTAGCAAAAAAGAAAGGGGTAAGGCCTTGGACACTTCTGGGGATGACAGAGGAGGAAGCACACACACCTCAGGGAGAATGGCAGTGATGCCAGAGTTGGAAGAAGCTGGGGGATGGGTACTGAGCCTCAATTTTGGCTGTAAATTGTACGGTAGGTGAGGATAGTCTCCCCGTTTATATCTCCCATTCTCTAAAGGGCAGATGGAAACATGCAATTATCAATCCTCTTTTTTTGTCACTATAAGCATCCCGACCCCTCCTCCTACAATAGTGCTTTCAAATACTGCTTGGTGATTGATAAGTGCTACTGTCTATATTTGTGTTTTCCTTGATTCTATAATGAGATTGAAGCTCTCTGACAGCAGGACCCATATCTCATCTGTCTCTGTCGTACCTAACAGAGTTTCTTACACCTGATCACACACACACACACTTTTGAGATTGGAGAACGTGGACGATAAATGCTGCAGGTGTGAACTCTCATAGTCCAGGGAAATTGATCTCTTAAAAGGGATTGAGTAACGATGATTATGGAGAAGAATCCTCATTTGGTGGGTAAAAGGGCATCTATGGCTTTATCCTATTACTGCCATTGGCAACGAAAGTACAATAATTATGCAATCTTTAGAATCATTATTAGGAATGACCAGACTTTGGGAAAAAATAATAAATCACAGTGGATAAATGGATCATTAGAGGTATACGTTAACAGAAAGCTCAAGATTTACTTTATCTTACATGTTCTAACTTGGTAAGTACTTTGAATTTGTTAAAATTTCTTAATATAGGGGTTGGCCCTGTGGTGCAGCAGTTAAGTGTGCACATTCTGCTTCGGCTGCCCTGGGTTCACCGGTTTGGATCCTGGGTGCAGACACGGCACTGCTTGGCAAGCCATGCTGTGGTAGGCATCCCACATATAAAGTAGAGGAAGATGGGCATGGATGTTAGCTCAGGGCCAGTCTTCCTCAGCAAAAAAGAGGAGGATTGGCAGCAGATGTTAGCTCAGGGCTAATCTTCCTAAAAAATAAAACACAAAATTCTTCCTATAAAGGCCTACTAGTATAAGGCACTATGCTAGATCTCATTATAAAGGGTTAAGAAAATCAGCATACTTGACAGCCTGTTTCTAAAAGTTTTCTGTAAGGAAATGTAATACTACAGGAAGGAACATCGCCTAAATGTGGGACTCAAATCCCTCGGCGAGGAGAGCTTGTCAGGCGGGCAGCGGGGCCCTCTACATACTAATGGGTCCCCAGTGACGTTTCTCAACTAGCAAAGCTGACAAGACACAACAGGCTCATGGTACCTACAAATCATTTCCTTCCTGATGCTAAATGCCAGTGCTGTCTGACTGCCTTTGACACACAACAAACTGTTCTAGCGCTCCATCATATTAGGAAGCCTGCCTATCATAAACGCCTATGAACCCATCCCATGAAATGTCAAAATTATTGTAAATATTAGTGATGGGTCAAGCTCAGAAGTGTTGGAGGTTTAGTCTGGGAAAAGGTCCAAGATTTTGTGAGCTTATACAAACACTTTTGATCTTGAAAAATTGGTCTGCAAATCTTGCAAGAACAGGTTCTCTCCCAAGATTTACATTATTATTTTGGTTTGGTGTACTTTACCTGGTAATTCTGGGAGGAATTCTGCTATTTATTCCTTTTTATTTTTAGCATCTTCACCAAAACAAAATTTACCAACATATATGTGTTTTATAAGAAAAAAAGGTTGATTTTCATTTTGCAGAAAAGTCATTTTACCCCTGAAAATTAGGCAAGAAGGCATTCAGCAATCTTTACCTTATCAAAATTAATTGAACATTTCCAATGAATTACAATGCATCCATTATATTTAGGAGGAAAAATATGCTTTGAGATTCTCATGATGGATACGAGCTAGTGTGAACTGATATTAAAGCTAAAACAGTTCATTGTTAATACTTTTTATATTGCTCTTAATTCACACTTCTTTGGACATATGTACGTAATATTTTCTGTAACATTCAAACACAATGTGTGTCTACAAAGAGTAGATCCGGTCTAACACATCATTGAGATCACGTTTCTCAAGCCCCATTTATTTACATGATGTGGTTTTTAAACGAAGATCCTATTAGAGTTCAGTTTCAAATCTAGTAAAGTCTAGAGGAGGCGACATATAGTGCAGAATTTCTCATATTGTGTTCTTTGGGATGTAAATACATATGATGTGAATGGTATTCTATGGTAATAAGTTTTGGAACTGTTGTCTAAGCATATTTCATTACTGTAGGACTTTCTAAAACCTTTAAAGTGCAAATGTTCAGTAGGATTTTTCAAGTGGAGGGTCATCCTGGCGTTCATGAACCACATTTGGGCCATAGTGCTATTGTGGAAAATGCACCATAATTGGGGTAAGAAGAGTCAGGTTCATGTTCTGATTCTGCCATTTACCTGAAATGTGGCTTTGAGAAGGTTGCCAAACTCTAAAACAAGCAGGCTGGATGGGATGATCGTTAGTGTTTTTGGTTGAGCATTTTATACTGGGTCTCCAACTCGGGCTAGATGCTATTTTCTTTATTCCTTGGAGGCCTAGCATAATGCCTTACATTTTGTTGGCCTTTGATAAACGTTGATTAAATTGACCACAGCCTTTTAAGTTTTAGGAATCATTAATTCAGGAAAATTGTTACTAGCTGTGCAATTGAGCAAATCATTGATTCTCTCTGATCCTATTTCCTTGCTTATAAACTTTAGGCATTTGACCATTGGATTTCAAGTCTTTTTTATTATCAGCAATATTATTCGTATTCCTGGGAGCACGTGAATCTTTCTTCATGTGAAACCTTACACAGAAGTCAACGTGTAAAACAGATCAAAAGTGGAGCTGCTCTGGTCGAGTGCCTCGGGGCTGCACGACCGTCTCCGCCCTCCCTGGTCCCGGCCTACCCTGACTTCTGTTCTGGCTTTTCCTCAGGTGTGGTTGAGGAACCCCTGGGGCTCCTTGGAACACGATCTGAGCAATACTGACATGGATAAACTCTGAAGCTTCTTTTAGGTCAAACATCTTAGATTTTTCTGGAAAAACATCGAATTATTATTGCTGAGACTAATAAGCTTTGGGGGCAATAAAATGTAATCAAACCCCTCTCTACTTGGAAAAAAATTTACCCTCGTCATGAACCATGCTCTGAAACAAATGCAACAAAAATCAAGCATATACAGAAAATAAAAATGACAGACCCAATTTTGGCTTCAGTAACATATTTAAAAGTCAAAAAGGATTTTTTATTTCATATGTATAAATGATTTAAAATCTATGAGAAATCTCTATCCTTGGAATAGTCTTTATGGAAAAAACTGAAATAATTATTGGTTTCATAGTCTCTCATCACTATAATTCATATAACCGAGACTGGAAATATATGACTAATTCACATAGGCGTGTAAAATCAAAAGTAGAAATCAGTTTATTAATTATCAATGCATGCAAGGATGGCAAAAATTTAGCTTAGCATTTCAATCAATATCTGGTGAAACGATAGTGAAAAAATGCATTTGGGGGACAAACAGCTGCTGAGAAATCACCATGAAACATTTCAGTGACATTTTTACAAGAGAGCTTAGGGCTTTCTTCCTGACGCATATATTTTTAAAAGATAAACAAGACTAGACTCTGTCTGAACCAGCCTCTTGGAAGAAGACGAGCTCTTGGAGATTCAGGGGTGGATGTCGCTGACCCTGCAGTAGAGAGCAGCCCTGTGTGATACCAAGATCCCCAGCTCTCTTCCCCGCCACACACGAGCTATAGAAATCCTGCATGTTATAGTCTCTGCCTTCCTCCCTCCAGAGAGAGTGGAGCTGAGGCAGGGCTGGTTGCGTGATTGAAGCAATCAACTTCATCAAGCCCAATTTTCTCCACTGCAAATGACTTCACATTTGCTAGGAGCTTGTTGATTTAAAAAAATAGGTGGCATAGTGTGCTTTGCGGACAATGTTGTTTCCGTATGAAAATTTGCGCCAGCTACGTTTAGGGAGTGGGCTATGACGAACTCAGAGAAGGGC
Organism: Equus caballus; assembly: GCF_041296265.1. Classification (NCBI taxonomy): domain Eukaryota; kingdom Metazoa; phylum Chordata; class Mammalia; order Perissodactyla; family Equidae; genus Equus; species Equus caballus. The sequence continues at coordinate 79,973,024 of NC_091693.1, read as the reverse complement.
ATTATTACTAGGTCACTGTGGTATGCTGGGGAAATATTTATTCTACTGGTTACGATCCTGGGATAGCATTTAAAGTCTGGGAACGCAGCAAACACAAAGCATGCAGATGCCTCCAAACTCTGGGGCAGGCAAAAGCAAACTCAGCCAGGTTTGAGAGTGAGTGGGAATGGCAGAGAGGTCTAAAGCAAGAAGAAAACCAGACCAGGCACTCGTAAATTTTAGTCTAACGTTCAGAAAAAAACCTGGAAATTATTTTTTGTGGTAAAGAGGCAATGTGTTTGAGTGTGGTGCTTTGGTGAGAACAATCTGGGGAAATTAGAATGCAAGAAGAAAGTGTAGGAATCTTTAGTCTCCACGTCTTACGCAGTTTTGGTAAGTTGTGTCCATTTCTGGGCTTCACAACTTGAGAGAAACAGAACTTGGAGGGTCTTCAAAGGTGATTAAAGGGATGGAAAATAAGTCCTTGGAAGAAAAGATTAAGGGAATGGGCATGAATTTAAAGGAAAGTGGAAGGAAAGCCTTTTGAACACGCACACATTTAAATAATTTTAAAGACTTCATTTCAGTTTCTCGCTCCAGAGTATGTTATGGAGAACTTTTCTTTCAGTAGAGGATCACTAAGATGTTATTAACATTTCCATCATCAAGGTGTGAGTAACCAAACACAGCAAATGAATTAAAGTTCCGGAGGTACCAACCATCGTTTGTATGATTTGTGTAGAACATGGAATTTGCAACCTTCTAGTTGAGGAAAACTGAAGTCTGTTTATACAGTGTCACGTATTTGCTGGTTGGATCTGCTCTTCCACAATTATGTTGTGTTCAGGTACTGCATCAGGTTAACTTCTCTATGTGTCGGTTTCAATTTACAACAGACAAGACAAGTAATTCAGAAATTTACTTTAAAAAATCAGCATATTGGGGCTGGCCTGGTGGTGCAGTGGTTAAGTTTGCACGTTCTGCTTCAGCGGCCCAGGGTTTGCTGGTTCGGATCCAGGGTGCAGACATGGTACTGCTTAGGAGGCCATGCTGTGGTAGGCGTCCCACATATAAAGTGGAGGAAGATGGGCATGGATGTTAGCTCAGGGCCAGTCTTCTTCAGCGAAAAGAGAAGGATTGGCAGCAGTTAGCTCAGGGCTAATCTTCCTCAAAAAAAAAATCAGTATAATATATTAGAAATAACCCAGTTCTAATGATTAGTTAAATGAGGCAAGCATCCAATAGAATTAAAATAGTTTTCTATGGGTTTATGCAATACGGCTAAGTGGGGATGGAGGATGCTATACATGGATAAAGATCTAGGTATGAATCTTGGTTTTCAGTCCTTGGCCTTGAGCAAGGTGCTTAAAATTTTCTGAACCTTAAAATTATTATCTGTATAGTAAGAATCACAATATAGATCCATAAAGTTACTCTTGGTAAATGAGATAAAACTTCTCATAGGATTGTTGTAAGAATTAAATGAGATAATTCACATAAAGTATTTCAGCAATGGCTGATAGGCCATAAGCTCATAATGAATGTTAGGTATTATTACTATTATTACATGAGAAAGAACCTAACACAGTGCTTAGCACACAGTGGGAACTCAAAAGTATAGTTAAATCTGAATCTAATAGAACAGATTAAAAAGAAGTGGTGGGATTCTTCAACATAGAAATGTAAATATTAAAGGGGAATACATTAGAAATATATAACATCTTGAAGGGAACTTCCAGAATAACTTATTCATCGAGTTACTAAATCCAGATGTACTTTGCAAAACGGAAAGAGATAATGATAAGATGAATAAAAGAAAAATTTACACATAGTACATATTAAAAATGAAAGCTCATTACTCCAACATGTAGTAGAGGGTAGATGTATAACTAGGTTCAGGAAGGGCTGAGTGAGTAACAGACTCATGACAGGCTAACACAGAGCCGGGGTTTGCAGCACACTCCTCGCCTGCTGGGGGCTGTGATCATGGAGAATGACAGTGGCATTCCAGTCTGACCCTGGTTCACTGGATGCAGGAGTCTCGCTTCATTTGCACTTGTTTTTGCTCATATGGGATGACAATTCCTGGTCATGGCTATGATACATCGATCACCTTAGGCCATTGGTCCCTGAGGCTGGCTGACTGAAACTTCCAGGGCGGGTTTCAAAAGAATCCTTTGCATGTTGACTATTTAGTGGACACTTGCCAAATGTAAAAGGGCAACTAACATTTGGGTGGCCTGCCTCTCTGCCCAGTTTGATATAAGTTGACCTTCTGAATCTAAATGTATCAAGCAGACAGGGATAGGAATAGTGGAAACATAAAAAGCCTTCCACAAAAAAGAGGAATTTGAGCTTAAAGATACTGAAATATGACAATCAGCAAACATAAGCGATGACTCCAACTCCCCAGTCCTGATTCATAATTCGAGTAGATATTTTAATCATAGATCCACATGATGCATCAGATCAAACACCTATCTTATTTTGGAAGAAATATAAAGAGACTACCAGAAGAAAAGATGGGACAGTGAATTCATGATCTTTCTGCAGAAAGGCTAACCACTTTGATAACAACATTTGAGGGAGGGCAGCAGCGATGATCAAGTCCGTGATGCAAAAAATCAGTGAGGGCATTGGCTCCTCCAACCCTATACGCAGAACTGGAGACAATCCACATATGAGAATTGTTGCCAAAGTGCCACTGCCATCCTTCTAGCAGGGAAGAGAGGGCAAAAGTTGGAGCTGGTGCCTGTGGGTTTCCAGGGTGGAACATAATTTCTTTTGCCACACCTTGGGATCAACTTCACCACTGTGAAAAGCAATGCCTCTAATGTATTTTTAAGCCTCCTACTCCCACAATCATAACAAAGAGAACCACGCCAGAGTGTCAGAACAAACAGTAGATAACCAAAAGCACTCCGTCAATCATTCCGTTCTGGTTGGCTTCCAAGTCTTGTCTAGGTCATATTATGACTCCTGTATTAGTGTTTAAGGTCACCGGGAGACAGGCAAGTGCATCCTATATCAGGAAGTGGAGTGAGCCTCAGGAGTGAGATATTTGGCCTTAGTAGGCACTGTGGCTGTGACTCGGAAATCCAGGGAAATGAGTTAAGCTCAGTCAGACTCCAGGCGCCGCGCTGCCTCACAGCAGATAGAATGAAGTAGAATAATAGAAGCTTTCCTGCCATTCTCAACATCAGGTTGAATTCCGGTCAGCCCTTCCAGTTGAGTTTCTGGGGGCTGTTTTCCATTTAGTCCCCATGCTGCAGGCTGTAATTCACGGGAAGGGGCTCCAGGGAAAGTGGGCCCCGAGCTTAGGCTGGACGGTGCCAGGGGAGTCCTTCTGCAGGAAGACAGATTAAGAGGCATGTGGACCCTTTTGGTGGGTGAGTGCAAAATTTAGTGCCTACATTGGGCTCCCTGAGCAATGACTGCCTGGCTGATTTAGACCTGGCAACTACCCATAAGCACAAATACTCACATTTCCACACGCTCCCTTGCACAGTGACTAACCACATCTGCTTAACTCTGGTGGAGAAGGAAAAAAAGCCAGTAACGACCATCTCCTCCACCCACTGGGGAGCCCATGTCCCGGTAAGATAAGCTCTTGGCTTGTCTGGTTTGAGCAAGGCTTATTCTTTTCATAATATGATTCCTGTTCAAGGTCCTAAAAATTCAGATGACCTCACTGCAATATGAATTGGCAGCCTGAAAACTTTTCCTGTATGGTATGATAGTAAAACGCAGTTGTTAAGGGAGATGGAAAAGCCAGCAAAATCAGTTCAAAAAGAAGAAGCTTTCTATTTCTTTAAACTGATAAAAGTAAACCTCACAAGCGCAATGTTCCTAGTAATGGATTACTGGCTTCTCACTTCTAAGACATGAAAGCACCAGTAAAATCTTCAATACATAGAGGGTTGAGATGTAATGATGCCCTGTGATGTCTGGGGTACTAGAGTTTATATAAATGTTGGTACATTTGGTCTTTAATGTTGCGAAAGAAGACTGATTTTAAGCTTAGGAGACCGTTTTTAAGAGAAAGCAAGAAATATTTGTGACTAGGAAGCAGGCAGCCCTTTACCTCTCATCTGCTTTGTCCCCATATACATACATGTGGACTGGTTCACAAGGACGCAGCGTCAGTGGAGAAAGGACTCTGAGCTGTTAGCTCTCAATGGGCAGGGAATGCGCGTGCAGCTCTTACAAGGACGGGTTTGCCTTCTGACAGCCTCAGGACCTAGCAGAGCGTCCAACACATTGTACTTGGTCGGTACATGTTTATTGAGTGACTGGGGAGTGGAGAAGCCAACTAAGGCCATGACCACATCTCACCAAACATTTAAAAGAATGAGCAAATACAGAAATAAAATGAACAAGTTACTATTCGTGGATATATGGATAGTGGTCATTTTAGAGATTATGTGATCCTCAAGACCACGTCTGGTACTAAAATTTACAATGTTTTTTTGAACAATAGACTGACTTTTCTTATCACAAGAAATATTCAAGCATTCTGGGGGGGTCTTCTTTGAAAGACTTAGAGAAGCGCCAAGGCTTGAGAACATGGCAGAAAGTACTCTATTGGTAGAATTTGGAAGGCCATGATCAGCAAAGTATGCCGTTTTCCTCATACAACAGGGTTTTACTGAGTTAAGAGTTTGTTGTGAAGTAATCATAAAGACACTGCACGCAAGATGAGAAGGCCCATTTATGTCTGTGTATGCCACGGGCGTGGGCGTGGTTGTGGTGTCATGTGTGTGAGTGCTGGATGAAAGAGGTTTCAGAACACTGCCCCCAGCGCCCAGGGACATCCACTGTTGACATAGACGCCAAGCTGGGGGACAGCACAGAGTGTGTGGCCTTGCCTCCTGAGCGGCCAGGCTCTGCTGAGCACGCACAGCCCCCAGCAATCTGCCACCCAGCGCCTTGCACTATATCACACTCCAAAATCGTGACTCCGGAGGGCTGAGTGCTTTGACATTTGGTCAAGTACTCATTTAACCGGTCATTTGAAACTATGTCAGGTAAATAAAATATAACTTCTCGATAATGGCCAGCACTGCAGAGGGGCGGATGGGCAGCAAGAGGGAATCTTTATAATGACGTGAAAGCCCAAGAGGCATCCTGGACGTCAAACCTCAATTACAAAGTACTACTTTGATGCGTTAAGAGTAAGTGAATCAGAAACAGATGGATTAAATTCCCCTTGAAACACACACAGGATTAAAAATTAGGGGACGTAATGCTACACACAGTGCATTTTTTCAAATGCTAGCCAGAGCATTTGAAACAAACAAACAAACGAAAATTCACTAGAGATTTTTGACAGTTACGTGACTGTCCACTCACCTCTAGATTCTAAATTCTAATTTGGCTGCATGAGTAGTTGGAGAGAGTTTTATGCGTGTGAAATACGAAAATGTTTACTGGAATACCAAGTGTAGGCAAAAGAGAAAAAAATCTCTCAACATGGATTTTATTTACTTGCTTAGGTAAATGAGTTAACATGAAATTCCATAGAAAATGTTTATCAAGTTACAAGTGGGTAGAAATGAACAGTTGCATATGTGTGCATACAGACTGGCCCAGGCACTTAATTAAAGACACTTGATCATGTTTGACAGATCTTAATAGATACTTAAAATGCACGCACACACGCAAAGGCATCCACACGTCCGTGTGACACGCCCTGACCCTGACGTGTTGATCAGCCCTTCAGAGAGTTGCTTTTCTTAGAGATTACTCACTGACACATGACCCTCCACACAGGCTGCCTGTCCCGCTTGTGACAGCAGGCAGGACTGAGCTGCAGGCGCTTCTCAAGCACGATCCCAGCATCTCAGTGCCCTCTGGCTTCCAAGCACAGGCTGCTGAATAAACAAACAAGGGGCTCCAATTTTATGCCTAGTAGCCTTGGTGGTGTTCCTGCAACATGGTTTGCTCTGTTTGTTTACTCACAGTTCCACAAGGCTCCCTGGGGAATGTTTGAGGCAGAGGTTTTGGATTCCCAGACAGTCTGTAAAGAGGTAATGATTCTAGTCTTACTGGCTCTATGCATAAAATATCAGTTTACACATGGATATGGCGCCAAAAGCACAAGCAACAAAAGAAAAAATAGATAAATTGGACTATGTCAAAATTAAAAAATCTGTGCATGAAAGGACACGATCAACAGAATGAAAAGGCAATCCGGAGTGGGAGAAAATATTTGCAAATCATCTATCTGATAAGAAGCTAATTTCCAAATATATAAAGAACTCCTACATCTCAACAATAAAAAAAACCCCCAAGCAATCTGATTTAAAAATGAACAAACAACTTATAGATATTTATCCAAAGAAGATATACGAATGGCCAACAAGCACATGAAAAGATGCTCAATATCACTAGTTATTAGGAAAACGAAAATCAAAACCACAATGAGACACCAAGTCACACCCACTAGGATAGTTACTATCAACAAAACCAGAAAATAAATGTTGGTGAGGATGTGGAGAAATTGGAACCCTTGTGAATTGTTGCTGGGAATGTAAAATGGTGCAAGTGCTATGGAAAACGGTATGGCAGTTTTTCAAACAATTACAAGGAGAACTACCATATGACCTGCAATTCCATTTCTGGGTTTATACGCAAAAGAATTGAAAGCAGGGTCTCAAAGAGATCTTTTATACCTATGTTCATAGCAACATTATTCACAACAGCCAAAAGTGGAAGCAACCCAAGTATTCATTGACAGATAAATGGTTAAACAAAATGTGGTATATACACACAATGGAATATTATTCAGCCTTAAAAAGGCAGGAAATTCTGAGACATGATACAACATGGATGAACCTTGAGGACATTATGCTAAGAGAAATAAGCCAGTCACAAAAGGACAAATATTATATGATTCTACTTACATCGAAGCACTTAGAGTAGTCAAATTCACGCAGGCAGAAAGTAGAATGGGGACTGCCAGGGCCTGGGGAGAGGAGAATGGGAAGTCTGGGAAGTTGATGTTTCGTGGGTACAGAGTTTCAGTTTTTCAAGATAAAAAGCGTTCTAGAGGTTAGTTGCACGACAAAGAGAATATATTTAACACTATTGAACCATACACTTAAAAATGGCTAAGTTGTTAAATTTTGTGTTATGTATATTTTACTATAGTTTTAAAAAAATCAGTTTGTACACGAGAGATTTTTGACAGAGCTTCCTGGTACCCTTCATGAAGAGACTCTAGCATCCTCATGGAATGTCTTTGCTGAAAAGTGATGATTCTCAAAAAATATTAATATTTCAACATTAAGAAATAATGTTGCAAGTAAAATTAAATTGCTGTTTTCTGTGTGTTTCCAACATGCTTATGTGGCAAGAAGCAAACCCAGTTCAGAAATAAAGGATTAATAGAGTTCCAATGTTAGACACTGGGGGAAAGGGAATTGGCTGTATGCTTTACACTTATTACCGTAAACCTTCATAATCCTATCTCTAAGTACTACCTTCAGGCTGCAGATGTCAATACCATGGCTCTAGGGGGTAAGGTCACTTGGCCAGAGTCACACAGGTGATGAGTTGGGGAAACAGAATTTAGACCCAGGGCTTCTATTGCTACAATGCATTGTTATCAAGGAGAGACGGAGGCCTGATTAGACTCAGGACAGTAACGGAGGCTGATGTTTATGAACATATTAGTAATGTGACTGACAGATGAGCAACCGTGACTCGCAGCTGGGGAGACGAAATATATAAAGAGCAGCATCAATTTATCAAGAGATGCTATGAGGCATGGTCAGTGCATGCTGTGAGTCAAACCACTGCAAAGCCAGGGCCGCAGCTGTTGCCCTCTGGGACCTCTGTCTGCTGCTCCTTTCAAGCCTGGCCCACCTTGGCTGAGATTCCCCTGGGACTTAGTCAGAATCAGATAACCAGAAATAATGATCAGGATGTAGCCTCTGGAGCCAGATTGCCTGGGTTCGGATCCTGTCTCTGATAGCAGCTGTGTGACCCACGGCAAGTTACTTAACCTCTTTCTGCATGCTTCCTTATCTATAAAATGGGGATCATAAGAGTATCTTCCTCATAAATGATTTGAGGATTAAATGAATCAAGGATATAAAGTACTGAAAGAGTCCTAGCACACAGCAAATCCTTGAGAAGGGTTAAATATTATTCTATACCAACTGTTACAGGCATATCACACATCAGACCTGATACCTGGGAAATGCTCATTCTTTGAGGTTTCCAACGATTTAAATGTATGTACACCAACAGAACAAATACATTTAAAGAGTAAATTATGCAACTTACAATGCATATAAAATTCTCCGCCTTAAGCAAACAAAACAAAACAAAAAACATAGCATAAGGACAATTTCAATACGTACAAAAGTATATTCTTAAACTTTCAACAAAATTGTAATGTTCCCTCTGTCTTCCTCAACATTTTAAAATTTCTGCTTGACTTTTATAGCCACTTGTCTCTCCAAAGCTCGAGCAGTTTGCACAGGGCTCCATAGGTTGTCATTTGTCCCAGGTGCACCTGGGGAATTAGCTTTAGGTTCCACTCACTCTAGGCCAGATGATTTTGCACGTCTTCTCCCTGAGAGAAGCGAGAAATGAGAAAGATCTTAACATATTCACTGGTGGCAGTGAGGATGGCAACCCTCCTCCTCTCCATCCTTACTGCCACACTCGTCTTCCACGGGGAGAGGGCAGTAGGGTCACTCAAATGAGCTTTGAGTTCTAACCAACCAACCTATCAATCACTTTGGGGGTGGCAGTATGTCATGTGCGTGGTTGGCTTACGTTGACAGTTGTCTACCAAGAGAAGGGTAAGAATTCTGGGACCAGAGGTGTGGTTAAGATGTCTCATTGCACTCTGAATTCTATATTATTATTATTTATAAAAATAATCATCATTTATTGAGCCCTTACTATGCCCCAGGTGCTATGCTAGGGATATTAACTAATATGCCATGGAATACAATAACACAGTAAGAGAGACTTGATTACTCCCATTTACACTTGAGGAAATTGAAGGCTACAGAGCTTAAATGACACAGCTAGGAAGTTTTGGAGTCACGGGGCCAATTATCTGACTCCGAAAATGAACTCTCAACCTACATGCTCTCCTCTTTCTCAATTGTATTCTACAATCATTGACAGCACCTGAAATGGGTTCAGAAAGAAGATAATCAGTTATATAAGTAGTCTCTATAACCAAAATGGTGATTATCCTAAGTTAGTAAAAAATTTTCAAAGAAAATGAAATGACATCTTATACATTTGAAGTTACAGCAGAGGAACCACAGAATTGGAAGGGACCTTAGAAGTCGCCCAATTTACTCTCCATGGCCAGAAACTCAGATGAATGTTGGCCAAGCCTCGTGAATACTCCTGGCACCACGCAAGTCACTGCCGTGTGTGGGAGCTGAGTCTACTGTCAGACAGCTGGAACTGGTGGAAGGCTCCTGTTCATTCTCAAAATAAATCTACTTTCCCGTGCCTTCCTTCCACGTTTTCTGACCCTGCTAGAACCACACAGAATAATCTAACCTCTCCTCCACAAGATAATCCAATTTCTCATGTACACTGTAGTCTCCTCATGTGACTCAAACAAAAATTATTCCTGGGATAGTTAGAGGCAATGTAGGGTAGAGGGAAGAGCACAGATTTTACAGTTAGAAAGTCTGTTCAAATTCTGGCTCACTTACTCCTTGCTTAGGACATTCTAGGGAAGTTATTTAACTTCTCTGAGCATCAGTTTCCACATTTCATAAAGGTTTTACTGGGCAGTTCTGAGGGTTAGGATGACATGATGGATATAAAATGCCAGCATGCAGTAAGCTCTCAATAAAGGCTAGCAATTAGTATAAATTAATCTTTTCTCTGGTGAAGGGGCCACGTGTATTGCTAACCTGGGTTATTCTCAGGCTATTGTTGAAACTAGAGCCTTCTCTAGTCCACAGCACATGGGCAATCGACCTGTTGTGTGTTTAAACAGTACAAAAATAGTAAGTTCTCCAGAGAGATGTTAGTAGTTATATTTGTTATTGTTAGTGTGGGGTATGTGTGGTTTTTTTCCGATATATCTAACTTATTTTGGCTACTCAAGCTATACACATCGATACTGGTCAAATGTCCAAACGAACTGTGATCCTGGGATCCTAGGGTCCAAGGTAAGGTATTTAGTTTAAGCTAGATTGTTTAAAGTCAAGTTTTAAACTTCCTGATAATCTGAAATCTCTCCTTAGAGAACTTCAGGGAATGTGTGCCCTCTGCATAAATCTACCCAGGTGAGGAGAATTTGGGTACCGTGTCACAAGGCCAGTTTTACAGAGCAGAGATTTCTTCAGACAAATGTCTTCCTTCCTTGTAGCTCAGTCCATATTTCCCAGCCCGCCTTGCAGTAAAGAATGCTATTGGGATGGAAACAGTAATTGTCCCTCCAAACTGTGTTCTCACCTTCTTCCAGAGTAATATCACTGTAGCTGGCATGTGACTGCCCAGTCACGACTGCAGCCCCCAGGGCTCTTGCAGCAAGGGATGCTCATGTATCTTGACTCTTGCCAATGGAATGTGAGCAGAAGTGAAGCAGACAACGTCTGCCTCAGTTGCTTAAGAGGCACTCCCTGGCCTTGAACTTCTGCTCTTTCCCCATTCCTCCAGGAATTGTGACCTTGGACACTTCTTCTGGAAGATGGCAGAGATGCCAGCAGCCTGGGTTCCTGAATGGCCACAAGGATCAGAGTTGCCTGCTGGCCTGAAATGCTGATCTTGGAGTTGTTACATAAGAAAGGAATAAACGTTTTGCTCTTTGAGCCACACGATTGTTAGGTCTCTTCTTAAAGCCATTTATCTGCTTGTTTTATCTAGTTCAGCTCTGAAATTTTGTTTAATTTCTGGAGTCAAAACAGTCATTTGTTCGTCTTTATTTGGCAAGAATCAATCATCTATTTTATTGGAGCCACTGTTCCAAAGAAAAGAACAAAATAAAAAAATTAACTCTGTAGGTCTTTTTTCCTAGGAATAACACACAATGGGGACCCTCAGAATTTTCAGTGAGTTCACCCTCTGGGCGATAGCAGCCCAGACCTAATGTCCAGACGTGGTGAAGATTAGACTAGCAGGCTGAAGATGTACTACAGCTAGATATTGTCTTTGCTCCATCTTACTTGTAGCCCCACAAAAACTACCCACCCCACAGAGTTTCTTGTTTGGGCTTCCAGACATTTCCTGTATGTTTTGCCACGAAAAACTCTGTTTCTTCAGATCATGAAGCCTTTTTGCTTCTACCTCAAGTGTCAGTGCAGACTATTTTGCTAAGGAAACTATCAGTTTTGGGGGAAAGCCCCTATTTCTGTGATCTGTGCCCTGGGTCTGGTAGCTTCTTTAGGCTTTCCCAAAGAGCCGCAACCATGAGCCATGGCACATTGTCATTATCTTGACCACGCTCTGTGCACAGGAAATCCTGTGTGAGGCTGGCAGGGGGACAGATGGGATGAAGAAATCACATTCATCAGGACAAGTTGGCCAATTTCCTCAACTAAGGAGTTTGTCTAACATCCAGTGGTTTCCTCCAAAAAAGATAGTGTACTTTCTTAACTTACTGATAAGATTAGTGCATAGAATCACTGTCTGCAGATCTTAGGCTGCTTTTCAGCTTTAATCTTCCTGTGACTTTTTAGCTTTTCTAGACAAAGCACAAATCTCAATGTTTACAATCATAAAATAATACAACAGCATATATTATTGTAATATATTGAATCCTCATTAAATTAGAGAAATCTATCAAGCTCAATGAACTTTAAACTAAACGTCTGATCTCCATGATCCAACTTTTGCTACCCGCTGTCCTTCCCAAACTCTGTCATCCTTATCTCTTCTTTCACGCTCATCTCACAATCAACCCATCAGGAAATCCTGCCGGCTCCACTTCAGAATTTTTCCAGAATCTGATTCCTTTGTACTACCTCCACTGCTACCACTCTGGTGTTGCTGCCAACATCTCTTGCTTGGATTAAGTGGCCTCCTAACTCCTCACCCTGCTTTCTCCCACCCACCCTCCAACACACACACACACACACACACATACTCTGTTCTCAACAGGGCAGCCAGAAAGATCCTTTTAAAATGGAAGTCAGGCCATTCAACTCCTCTACTCCTCTATTCAAAAACTTTCGGAAGACCCTCCACTTAGCTCTGAATAAAATCCCAAGTCTGTACAAGGGTCTGTAAAGCCCTTGTTACCTTTTTTACCTCATTGCCTACCACACTCCCCTCCCACTCAGATCCTGCCCCAGTGGCTTCCCTGCTGCTCCTGGATCACTCATGCGTGTTCTTGTTTTAGGGCATTTGCTCTAGCTCATCCTTAACACTCTCCCTGATGTCTGCTTGGGTCACTCCCTCACCTTCTTTAAGACTTGCCTCAAACATCTCCTCCTTGATAAGATCCACTCTGACAACCCTGTTTGTCCTGCTGCTAGCTTCCCAACCCACTTACCCTATGTGATTGTTTAATATCACTTATTGCCCTCTAACATATGAGGTAATTTACTCACTGTGTTTATCGTCCTTCCCACTCACCACTAGAATCTCAGCTTCAGGAAGGCAGCAATCATTGATGCACCCTATGCACCTAGAACACTGAGGGGCACATAGTAAGCACTTTATATATGTTTGCTGGAAGAACGAATGAATGAAACCTACACATGATGAGGTTGATTCTTCTATGAATATGAAATGAACTGGGATGATCAACTTCTCCAGAGACTGAAGCTGCAGAAATTACTTTTTTCCCTAATAGGAGGAAGGTGACAGTAGGAGAGGTTGAACCCTGAGAAGACCTTCCTGAAAGTGGACCAAAAAGTCGAGCAAGGGATCTTGAAAGGACAGCCCTGGTAAGCTCCTCCCGCGCTACCTTACAGGATGACTGACTCGGGGTTGAGAACGCTCTGTTTGTGGCGTTAGGACTTGTCCTTGTTTTTAATTAGAATCTGAGTGACTGAGAAAAGTGGTGTGGATCGAGTTCCCTGCCTCCTGCGCAAATATTTCCTGGTCTGGTGTCAGATATCCCTTCCCCGAGGTGGGTTTGCCATTGAGGGATTAAAGCGCCTTGTGATCCAGAGCCTGGGCTGTCACGGTGCTGCTGACGCACGTGCGGTATCTTGGATCTCTATTCTGTTTCTCATTCACACGCACCTTCGGGCTGAAAGGGCCAGCTTGCTCAATGGAACCAAATGCCTCAACCTGGGGAAGCTGGGGGTCTGCTGTCTGTTCACCTCTCTCAGCCCAGGACTACTCTGCCTGTGGTAGAATTAAAGCCAGGTGAGAAGGGCAGGGAGCCTAGAAAAGCGATGGCTGGAGGAAGGTGAATAAATGGGAAGAACAGATGGGTTGAAACCAAACAAGGAGAACTCAGGCTGGGAGGTGGGGGAAACACCGGGTTGTTAATTTGCTGTGGGGGCCCCTTGCTCCTTGGCATTTTCCTAGTGACACGAGGAACACGTTATTTACTTTTCTCCACAAAATATGGAAAAAGCTACTTCATTCAAATTTGAAAGCATTGCCAATAGGGGAAGAAAACACTTTGCCAAAATTTGCAAGCATGAATTGCTTTAAAAATGCAAAGATTAAAAGGCTCTCAGATGACCCTCTGACCACTAACACAGTTTCCAGGACGTTCTGCATTGGACTTTCAGCCTAAGCGAGAGGAGATGTATTTGATATGTCCAAATTGAGGCATTCCACACCACCACTTTGCTCAAGCTGGTTTCAGTCACCAGGAAATTTATGAAGAGCAAATTAGCTTTGCTCAGTTGCCTCCTGAATATAACATACACACGCAGGAGTAGCAGTAATTGTGAGGGAGAAAGCTATTGACCGAAGGTAAAAACTTTCTTTCCAAAGAAGGAGGAGTCTATATGAAAGAGAGTTTTCAGATCTTGGGAGTGTCCAGTATAGTTCCCAGCAGCCCGTTGAAAGTTCTTGTGTTGCCTAAACAGCCTCCTGTGGGTAACTGCCAGAGCAGCCCATATAAAAGGAACAGTGCAAAGGTGTAAAAGTCATTAACAGGGGAGAAATAGGAAGCAATCAGCAACACTTTAAACAAATTATTACCGTGAAATTACACTCTCAGCTTGAGATAAATGTCCTGGATCTGTTAAAGCTATATACACCTCACTGGCTTAAACGAGATGAGGAAAGTTTTCCTCTTGGGTTGTTTATGAAGTGTTAGACCACGATGGATGGCGATGCCTGAGCCAAGGGGGGCTGCCTGCTTCTTCCCAGTCTTCCTTTAAAGACGCATTACTTGCACCCGGCCCCTGTGCAGAAAGACTTTTCAAATATGAGTTTGCCTGGACAAGATGCTACCTTTTGGGATGAAACGGACACCTACTGGGCAGACTGTATGTTATTGAGAATTCGTTTTGAACCTTTTCCTGTATTGCCATGAGAGTGGGGACGTGGGCGCTCGCTGCCAGAACTCGCTTGGCGTCCGAGCCCCCCTCCCACGCCACTCAGCCCTCAGCCTGCAGGACAAGCCCTTCCCCCTCCCCCGAGTCTCGAGTCCTCCGCCTTGAATATTCCTGCGACCCGGTCTTATTTTAGGTCCCATCATCCTCGCTGGCCTCCTTTTTGGAATTGACTTTGCGAACTGTCCTCAGTTCCCAGTGACTCAGACCCTGGTTGCTGTTTGCTTCTCCACCCACCACCCTGCAAAGCCCGCGCTGCCGGCTAATTCCAGGCCTCCCGCCCCTGCCGCCCCGTCCTCAGCAGCTTGGACCACTGCACTGCGAGGGAGGTTAGAGCACCTCCCGTTCAGGAAGCCTCACTCTCTGAAGCACAGTTGTCTGTTTTTGAACCTCTTGTCTGTCTGTCTGTGTGTGCTTGGACCCAGTGAGCTACCCGCGGCGTGCCAAGCTGGTCCCCGGTGGCTTAGATGCTTTCCCGCTCCGAGGGTGGGTTTTCCCGGCAGGCGCCGCAGCGTCGCCCCTCAGCGCCTCTGGACGCGCCCAGCACTCTTCCCTCCTACGTGTTTTCTGAAGCCTCCCTCCAGCTCCAACGGTAGCCTAGGGCAGTGCTGATTCTCGGTTGCCCTCACTGCCTTCTTGTTTTAATCACCAGGAAATCTGTGAGAAAATGAGGCTTTGATTTTTTTTTAAGACATCAAGTTGAATCTTAGATGCTAACTTTTGCTGAGAGGTGAAAGGGGGGTGTATATACATAGTGCACAATGAATTTGGACATATGAAATAAAGACGACTTTTTAAATGTACGATAATAAAGTCAGTGAGTCTTGATTAACTCCTTGTTTATCGTCTCAAAAATCTTAGTAATAAAATATTAGCATTGAAAGAGAATGTAGAAATTATCATGTCTAATCTCAAAATGAAGACAATAGTACCATCCATGCCTCCTTGAAATGCTGTCATCCAGTCTCTTAAAGCATCAGAGACAAGGAACTTTCAACCTTACCAAGAAGCCCATTCCAGCTAAAACAACCCCGACGGTGTAAGACAATTCATTCTCATATTTAAATGCCTCCAAGTCATATCATTCTACTGCTTTGTTTTGCCTTCTAGGGATATGTGAAAAATTAATATACAATCAGAGTTGAAAGAGGCATAGGCAAAAGCCTATTACATATTACAATTCTTCACATCTTTTTTTCCAGATGAAGCCTCTCTACTTCCTTCAATTCTCCATTTTGTGACGTGGTTTCAGATTGGTCTCCATCTTTAGATTCAATTCCTATTAAAATTTGACTGCCAGACATGATAATGGTGATAACCACAGAGTTCAACTGCTAAGGAAAAATAACAATGCTTATAAATCTCCTCTTTATTCCAGGCAAACAGATAGAATGTAGCAACAGCGTGAAAGATACAAATCACAGCCAAGGTTGCCTTATAGCCAAAGGGTTCTGGACAGTCTGGGTCAGGCTTTGATTATCTTCCCTATGTAGGGGCCAGTCTAGACTTGCTTTCTTTTTGGATAAGGAATCAACAACCTGTGCACAGAACACCTTGGAACCAGGGATCCCAGAATGGATTCTTGGCTGGGGCCTCTTACACCTTGCTGGTCACGTAGGCATTTTCTTGCTGTGTAACCAGACCCAAGGGCGAGCCCACGAGCCCCTCACCAAGACCAGGTAGAAATCATCAATCTCACTGTTATCAATAAACAATGCTGCCAAGCTGGTAAAACCGCTCTGAAACTTGCCTCGGACCCACCGTTACAAAGCAACACTGCTGTTCAGCACATTTCACGTCTTGACCAGGGGTCAATGCCGTGTAGATGCATCTCTTACTTCAGCAAAACAGCTCAGGCCAACGCCAGGCCTGCTGGAATGACCCTTGCCAGCATACCCGGACTGAACACCCACTCCAGATGTGGTCAGACTGACTCAGTATATGGTGAGATG
Organism: Equus caballus; assembly: GCF_041296265.1. Lineage (NCBI taxonomy): Eukaryota > Metazoa > Chordata > Mammalia > Perissodactyla > Equidae > Equus > Equus caballus. Next base: position 79,956,634 of record NC_091693.1, on the reverse strand, counting down.
ATGGCGCTCACCTTAAAATAGTCTCCACAATTTTCCCTGTCACCAGAAATCACTGATGCCTCCTTCTGTAGGTTCAGACTAAGGATAAGCCAAGTTTGTTGAGGAAAGAAGTCTAACCAAATCTTTATTTCATTAGCTGGTGAGATCTGAAATTGGTCTTATCTAGCAATCCAGAGAAGTTGGGGTGATTTCCAGGGAGCCTCCTGTCTACCTGTTTTTGCCTTGTCTCTGGCCCCATCTCGACCTTGCCTTCTAGTCTCTTTCTGGCTATCTGATTCTTGGGTTACACTGGAATCCTCTCTTAAGCCCCAGTTGACATGGCTGGATCCTGGAACTGCACGACATTCTTACCAGCCTCATCTCCTAGCCCCATCCATAGTCTGGGATCCCCCTGAGAATAAACTTTACTCCTGAATTATGACCTTACTGCCCACGTGACAGGAGACTGCCTTCTTCTGAGTCCCTAGGGGCAGAGCTCCTTGGACAGCCACAGTGGCCTGAATCAGTCGCTCTGGGCCCTGTGCCCAGAACATCCAGCTGCCTCCACGGGGCTACCATTATGCCTTTAACCAATCCAATTCTAGGTCCCCCTGCTTACCACTCACTCTTACTGGTAAATTCCCAGCATGCCTCATGTTTGAGCAAGTCTGGATTAAAATAATTCCAACAAGAATAATCTTTCAGAAGAAAGGCTAAATTAAGCTTGCAAACTAGCTTCAAAACAATCTTAGAATTTTAGAACTGGAAGCCTCCTTAGAGATCATCTAGCCTGGGGGTTTTTTAAATTTATTTCTCTTTTCTCTTTCTAAATGGAATATTACATAGAAATTCACGTGAAATTAATCAAAATGGATCTGCTTGGAGGAGCGGGTAGGGGTAAGAATTAGAATCCGAACATATAGGCCGTTTGGGACCTCCTCAGACTTCCTCCTTTGAGGAAGCTCTAGGGAACCCCTGTGGTGTAGTTTGAGAACTACTGATCTATTCCAATGCCTTTATTTTAAAGAAAAGTATTTGCAGACCACAGATATTAGGTTTCCATGACATCAGTCCAAAAGCTGAGCTTATTTTACTGTGTTTGTATCTCTTAGGGTACAGGAAAGCAGAAATATCAGGTTATCAAGTGATCAAATCTATATGACTCCTTTCTTTCCATTCTATTAAATTTAAATTAACTCTCATTTTTGAGAACCTATGCATGCAAGATACCACACTTGTGCTGCAACAGAGGCAAAGAGGACCAAGACACAGGTGCTGACTTCTGGAAGCTCAAGCACTAATGGGTATATCCGTAACTATAAAGCCAGGTGTTAAGACTAGCGTAATAAAAAAAAAAATACAAAAAAATGTAGAGTTTTTAAGGTGAGTGTATTAGGGTTCTCCAGACAAAGAGAACGAAAAATTAGCAGTTGCCTACCTTTGGAAGGCCACACAGACACACGTATGTGTGTGTATGTGTGTATGTATATATACATAGAGAGAGAGAGATTGATTTTAAGGAATTGGTCCATGCAATTGTAGGGGCTGACAAATCTGTGGGGTAGGCTAGCAGGCTGGCAGGCTGCAGACCCAAGAAAGAGTTGATGTTGCAGCTCAAGTCTGAAGACCATCTGAAGGCAGCATTCCCTCTTCCTTAGAGGAGGTTGGTCTTCTTCTCTTAAGACCTTCAACTGATTGGATGAGGCCCACCACATTATGGAGGGTAATCTGCTATACTCAGAGTCTGCTGATTTAAATGTTAATCTCATCCAAAAACATACCTTCATAGGGACATCTACACTGATGTTTGATCAGACATCAGGGTACTGTGGCCTAGCCAAATTGACACATATAATTAACCATTATAGTGAGGGAAACTATGTTTTGGGGGGAAAAACAAGGAAATCCTCAGACCCAATAAAGTATATGAAGATTGGAAAGTTAGGGAGGGAAGGCGTTATAAGCGTGGGGAGCAGCGTGAATGCACATCTGAGAAAACAAGAAGCCTGCACAACTAATACTGACTGGTCCACTTAGGCAACAGACAGACAACACTCCTAACGCACGGACTGAAGCCAATTCCACACAAACAAGTTTTAAGAAAAACATTGCATTCAGGTAGTAATTAGAAACTGATTAATTTTACTGAATTCTACCCTTCCCTTTCCCCCTGCCTTTGACTGGTTAATTTGCAGACATTGTCTTCTAGTCTTATCCCTTAAAACTAGACTGATCAGCCACAGACTTTTCATTTGTGTGGGAACTAATTGCAAAATATCTTTGTGAAAAGAGAGCCGATTTATAAGGTGGAAGCCTTAGGTTTCCTTCCCAGGTTGCTGTGTAACTGTGCCTTATAAGAAACTGTCACTGGTCCTATTCTCCTGATCTTCCGTAACAATTCCCTTCCACAGGTAGGCAACCCTAATTTTATCGTATGCAAACTTAGGGGGTGAAAATTTTACTCACTTCTTACAGGCCAGGTTAACTACTCATTCCTTTTCCTTCCCCCCCCCCCCCCCCCCGCTAAAGTTGTGCTTGTCTTTATTTTCAATATTATAAAATAGTTGTTTGTACGATTCTTGGTTATACATTTATAGCATTTCCAATTATTAGAGGCATTAACACTTTAGTAACAGCAATAATGCTTCAATATTTATGGCAACAGTGTGCTGTGATACTTGTCTTTGTAGTGACTGAAAGAGGGAAGCTGGATACTTTTTATCACATCTCAACCATATTTTCGCGATCTCCCATATTCTAGCCTTTAAGGGAGTTCCTGAGAAACAGAGGGAAAGGAGAAATGGACTTAGCATTCAGGAGCCTGGCATGGGAAAAGTGCTACAAGAGAAATAGGATCCCAGAAGCTGGGGGCACAGGACAGAGGTAATATGCTCTGTTGGTCTCAGGTTGGCTGGCCATAGGAGCGGTCAAGGGTAACTTTACAGAGGATGTGACGCCAAGCTGGGTCTTAGAGGATGACTGTGATTGGGCTTTCCAGGCAGAGGACCAGCGTGAGCAATGTCAGGCAGGTGTGAGAGAGCGCCAGCAATACCAGATGGCCAGGAGGGCACGTACAGGTGGAAGGGAAGGAAGTGAGACTAAAGGGAGACAAGCTGTTAGAGTCTGATTGCTGATCATTTCAATACGATTTCAACTTATTTTTTGCACATTTATTTATTTATTCCTTGATTTTTACAAAAGTAATCCATGCTGATGGTAAAAATGAATATCTCCTTTAAGCTTAATTCTTTTGTAAGGTAAAGTTGACCAAAGACCCACAAGTTAAAGTTCATTGTCCTGTCTTCTTAGGTCAGTGCAGCACCTGATTTCAGCTGGTTTAGTCCAGAAATATGCACATTTTGTACCTGCCATAGAAACCCTTACAACGCCTTCTCTAACTGAAATAGTGGAGACAACGGATGAATGCTGAGCTGCACCGGGTACGAAGGGGTGGCCATATGTTTGGCTATTTGGAGCTAAGTATATACAAACAAGGTCTTACCAGAGGGCCATATTGCACTGCCTTAAACAGCTAATAAAAACAGTTAAACAGCAGTTTACAAGCGATTACATACAAAATAAATGTTCTCTGGTGCTGCAGGAGCAATTCCAACACAGTTGGAAACAGCCATATTTGTTTGAAATCATTTGAATATGAATACGGTCTTGAACTATTTTTAACATTTTCAACCATTTTGCTGAAATAAAATAATTGTGTTGGAAGTGTCCCTAAGCATTTGTCCTGCTCTTGGTTACATCCACGTTAATGAGATAAGAATCCGTTTAACAATACAGAGAAATCGATTCTACAACTTTCATAAATCAGTTAAATAATTTCCCCAGAAATACAGGCTTTTCTTTCTCTTCACCCAACTATGCTATGCTACAGCTTAAATCCCTTAGCTCTTGTTATCAGATTTAATGGAGATAGTATACTGATACCTGATATATGGATACTACCCTTCTCTCCATGCTAAAGAACACCAATTCGTACTGGCCAGTGGCTTAATTATGATGTTCACTCTAATCCTCTCCCTCTGAGAGTGACACGTTCACTGCTATCCTTTTCACAAGGGAAGAAACTGAGCTACCGCAAGTCACCTACACAGGCCAATCCTGCAAATCTCTCGGAAGAACAGGAGTTTATCTCTTTAGTCTCCAAGCATATTGACACCACCCCCCCACCCCCGCATTAGCAGCTCCTGAGAATCACAGACTGCGGAAAAATGAACAAGTTCACCTGCTGACTGCTTTCTCCATGCATTGTCATAGAAGGAATTTGTAACACTTATAGAAGGTGAGACGGTAGAAGCCGACTACAGAGTTCTGTTGGTTCTAAATTATTGTTCTAAAGCTATCGCAGGGCCAAATTGCTATAGAATTTGTTCTCAGGATGTTATTTGTGGAAAAACTATTTGTGGGGTCATGTTTCAGGGTTACCAAGGGACACCCTTGAACCCTTATGCAGTGTATTCATTTTTTAACGTGGAAGGATCTTAACTATAAAAATTTCAATATCGATTTGTTAAAAGTCCCGCTGTGTTAGATATTTTCTTAGACTCTAGGCAACAGAAACAGAAAATATATTGAACTAAAAAGCAAACATGCAGAGGAATAACTCATATCTTGTAGCATATTCAAATAATTCAAGAAAAATTCTTGATGCTGCCTTCCTCCCTTCCTATACCAATGCCAATGAATACCTATACCAATACGGTATTCATTCTCATTAGCTTTTCAGTAGTATATAGTACTACTTTTTGAAAAGGATAATTACCTGATATTTGTGCCCAGAGCTCCTAATAGAGATTTTGCATGCACGTGCACAGTAAATGAGAGCGAGGGGAGAGGGTGAGGAGATGGATCCTGTGTGAAAAATGGAGGCAGCAGGTCCTCGGCATTGTTCCCAGCTCTCTCTCAAATGTGCTCTAACCTTGGTGCTGTCACGTGTAGTGTGGTCTGCAGAGGAAAAGTCAATGAAGACGCCCTAGAGAATCCATCTCTATTTATATAGAAGGTATCTCTCCTTAGTTAAATAGGATCTGAATCAAAGGGGCAGAATCTGAAGGCTTCTTGGTCTAATTCTCACCCTTCCAACAGGCCACGGGCTTGCCTAGCTCATTCCACCGGACAGGGTGTCCGAGTCCTCTTCTTACGTGTGACGCCAAAATGTGATCGCGAGATCTTCCCCTCAAGCACTTGCCTTGGGGTAGCAGTCAAGGTCAGAGCTGTTAGAGACTGAGGGGTTTTACGTGCCTAGAAATAGAGGACAATCCCCACACTCTTGTTTCGTGATAACGGAGAGAAGCAAGATGGCAGATCGGGCATTCCTTTCTATTGTGTGTGGGGGGTCGGGGAGGGGGGATGGGCAGTGAGCTGGAGGGTGGAGTGAGGGCAAGGACCGAGTAGAGGAAAGAGACTTAGGGAGGAGAAGGGACTGGGAAGTAAGCCCAGGGCTGGTATCTGGGGAAGGAGAACCAATACCTCTTTTGTTGTCAGGAAAGCCCTGGGCACAAAGGGTGAGTTTGAGTTTCACTTCAGGTCAGTTCAGGGCAGTGTGAAAGGCAGTTTTCAGACAGCAAGCTCAACTGACTGACTCGGAGGTAATTAAATCACTACATTAGGCTGCTGACCAGGACAGCAGAAAAACGCCAGCACACAAAAGGAAGAAAACAAAAACCTTCCATTTGTGTCTAATTATATCATTAAAATGTTTACTGTTCCATGTAATAATTATGTGGCTCATATTTGATCATGAAGAAGTTTCTCTAATTGGTTAAAAGTTTTACCCATTCTTCTTGTGGGACAAAATTTGGTTCTATTTAGTCATTTTTCACTCAGGCATGTAGGGTTTCCATGCCATCTGACTTAGTTTTATTCTGGCTGGGGTTTTGGCAACTTCTGTGGTCATTTTCAGTTTTATTTCCTTTCTTCAGTCATGCCTGTAATTGTGGACAGCCAGTTACCTGAAGAAAGGACTACTTCTTAGTCCTCCATTGGCTTTCCTAATATCAATTTTGTTTCTCAGCCTCAGGATGCACAGTAGGTGTCAGAGCAGAACAGTTAATTCTGCAGTGCTGAGCAGGACCCCCGCAGAGGGCCTGTTGGCCTCCGCAGTTCCACTGTGACTGGCTCCGTTTTCCCCCTTGCGTCATTATTACTCCTGCTTCCTGAAGCTTCGAATCTTGGTTATTCAGAGGCTGGTTAATTATGTTGCAAATTATCCAGGCACTTTATTTCTCTTCCTCCACACCTCCTATCTCCTTGTTATTTTCTATTTATCTGTTTGTGTTTTTTGCCATTTTACAGATGGACTCCAACAGTCATCAGAATAAAACATGCGGAAAGAATCACATGGATGATTTTTTTAATGTGAAAATAAGGTTTTTTTTTAGCGTTTAAAATCTGATTATTGACCCATATCTCGTGAATGCTAATTTAAGAAAGCCTTTTTGAAATCGTTTGGTTGAAACTTTTCATTTTATAGGCAATAAAAACAGGGACTAGAGAGGCACAGAACTTCGCACAAGATCACCAGTTATTTAGTACCAGAGCCAGAACTAGGAATCTAATGTCACAGTCCATCCCCTTTTCAAACGTGCCATATTGTTAGAAGGCTGGAATCTTCTAGTAACAGACACAAAAACAATTTCTAATTTGGGGAGACTACCTAGGGAAGTTTAATTCGTGAGTGAAAATTAAAAAATGAAAAATCAGGGGCTGGCCCCGTAGTTGAGTGGTTAAGTTCGCACGCTCCACTTTGGTGGCCCAGGGTTTCGTCGGTTCAGATGCTGGACACAGACATGGCACTGGTTGACAGGCATCCCACATATAAAGCAGAGGAAGATGGGCACGGATGTTAGCTCAGGGCCAGTCTTCCTCAGCAAAAAGAGGAGGATTGGCAGCAGATGTTAGCTCAGAGCTAATCTTCCTCAAAAAAAAAAAAGAAAGAAAAATCTGCCTATGTCTACACTGGGCAAAAATACGAGACCCTGTGGAAGTGTTGTTGTTCTGAGGGGGTGTACATATGTATACATATATCTGAGGGAGGTCAGGATTTTTTCCCTAAGGTAAATTTATGTAACCACTGTTTATGGAAAAGTCAATCTGTTAAATTCGTTGGTAATTCCTAGGGATTCATGTTAAAGGTCTTTCTTGGCCCAGTGGACTGCATCCTGTTATCTGTTCTACTCGCCAGCCATCCAGTGTCTTCACAGAAAAGTCTTAACTTGTCGTAGCCTGGGAGGAGACACCCCAGCACCAGGCCCTCCGTGTTAGTTTCCTTGGTTGCCATAACAAATTACTACAATCTGGGTGGTTTAAGACAACAGCAGTGTTTCCTCTCACAGCTCTGGAGACCGGAAGTCTAAAATCAAAGTGTTGGCAGGGCCATGCTCCCTCCAAGGCTCTCGGGGAGATTCTGTTCCTTTCTTCTTTTAGCCTCTGGCGTGGCTGAGCATCACTCCAGCCTCTTCCTGTTTTTACATCGCTTTCGCCCTGTGTCTCTGTGTCCTCTCCTCTTCGTCGCCTAGAAAGTCAGCTGTCATGAATCGAGGGCCTACCCTAAATCCAGGATGATCTCAAGACCTTTAATTACATCTGCAAAGGCTTTTTTTCCCCAAATAAAGTCACATTCACAGGTTCTGAGGATTAGGGTGTGGATATATCATTCAACTCACTATAGTTACCTTCTTGTAAACAGCACAGTCAACTCTGCAAGCGTGTTGTTCCACAGTTGAGTGACCAACTGTCCCGGTTTTCCTTGCATGAGAGGTTTCCTGGCAGCGGGACTTTCAGTGCTAAAACAGAGGAAGGAGCATTGAGGGTTTCGGGGATGGTTAGTTACCATGTAACAGAACAAAGAGGGGCGAGATCAACGTCCCACCCCCGGGGAGCTTGGAAGTCGGTTGCATGATGTCCATGTAGGAGAAAGCAAATAAAAGTGGATTGGCCCTGAGGTGCCCCTTCTCCTCCTTCTGACCTCTGCTTTGACAGCTGTGATGAGTAAGTCAGAGGCTTCTGCTGGAAGGAGAGACCTTAAGAGAGCAGTTCTGTCTATCAGAGCCACTCTCCAGACTTAATTTCTGCTTATCTCATCGTGTGCCACAACCCTGCCTTCTTCTCGGCTGTCGGTCTTTCTAAAAACCACTGCGGCAGAGGCAGCTGGCTGGTTACATTTTAGCCACCTGGCCAGGGACACCTCAGCAAAGCGTTTCTTGTGGACCTAGCAATGATTTACGTTGTGCTAAAATGCCCTCCCCACCCCCACCCTCATTAACCACCGCGTCAGCCTCCGCAGCAGGAGAGTCAAGAGAAGCAGCAAGTAACGCTGGGCTTTGATCTGAGAGGCAGTGTCCGCTGGGAGCAGAGGTCACTGGGTGAGGAGCAGCAGAGCTGACCTCGGCCGCGGCCCCCATGCCTCCCTGTTTGAAGAGTCCACCGCAGCCAACGACGATGCAAGAGGCCTGGTGTTGGCTGGCTGTGGAGTTGACTGTGGGCAGCAGTTCCCCGCCTTGTTCTAATGACTTCTGTCTTAAAAGAACAAGGTAATCCTGCCTTCAGACCAACTTGATGAGTTTCTGGCACTGCCCATGTCCTCTTCCGACCTGAATCTGGTTGCATTAGTAACCCTGTTTGGTTCTCCGTGCTGAAAAGGATAAGTCTTTGTGGGAAAACAGCTGTTTTGGATCAAGTGAGAGGCAGTAAATTAAAAAACAAAAGTAACATGAATGAAATGATGTGACCAGGACAAGATCTTGATGATGAAATGACCACATTTTCTATTTTTGTCACAGATGGATTTCATCTTTCATTTACACTGATTTTATACATTTTTCATTACTAAGATTTTTAGCCACCGAATTCAGTGATTTACAAAAAAATCTTTTTATCATTGTCACATTTAATTGTTATGGTTTAAAAAATTTATATGCAATAAATTATTTTGGTTGAAAGCAGGCTCTTTTAAAATTACATATTCCTGAGAACCAATTTCCATTCATTCGCTTATTCCATCTTGACTTATTTATAGTGTTTTGGAGCACATGGCTTTGTATACTTTTCTTAGTAGTTGCTCTCTCTTACAATATGCATATGTACTTTTCACAGCCTACTGATATCAACTTAATTTAACCACTTTAAGTGAAGTATAGAAAGCTTACTTCCATTTAGGTACATTTACTTCTCTACTTTTTAAATATAATTGTCTATATTTCTTTTATATACACTTACCGCCACATCAGATGGTTTTACGATTTTTGTTTCAAGCATCAAATATGATATAAGAAACTCTTTCATTTTTGTCTCATTCGTTAGACTGCAAGGTCCACAAAGAAAGAGATCCAACTTTGTCTTGATTCCTTACTGATCTAACGTATCTTCTTTAATGTTCTGAGACATAATAGGTGTTCAATAAATTCTACTTAAATAAATGAATGAATGGGACATTCTGATTCCCCTGCCAGCTAGTGTTGGTAGGGCTGAACAGTGAGCTAATCTTCCATTCCCCATCTGGCATCAATGAGTCAGAATGAGATAAGGCAAAGCAAGGCTGGTCCACACTCTGGTTCCCCATTTTCCCCTCCATTAATGGGGTTCAGTGAGGAGCTGACCTCCACTCCCTACCATCACCAAGGTGGTAAGAGGTGCCAGGAGGCAGGACTACTTGGAATTCTGCTTCCTCCTCCCATCACCCTTGCTTCCTATTCTCTGGTGTCGACAGGGCCCAGGGAGCTGAGCTTACACCTTGTCTCAGAAACAAAAAGCTGTGCCCCACTTTCTCCTGGAAAGCATCAGTGGGACAAAGGAAAACTGAAGTGCGACCCCACCTGTCTACAACAAGGCCATATGAATAAGTATTTGACTTTGCTAGGATGATGTCAGTGAGGCCTAGTATGAAGCTCACCATATACACTCACCCAGCCCTCAAGCTATACCTCAACAGAAACTACCTGCTAAATAAAGAAAATTAAATAGAATCCAGAGCTTTACAATATAATCTCCAAAATTCCATGATGCAAACAAACAAACAAAAACCATTGGTCATATTGGTGTTGCATGTCGGAATTATCTGACAAGGGTTTTAAAGTGCTTCAACAAGCAATTATGAATCCTCTTGAAACAAATGAAAAATATAGACAATCTCAGCAAAGAAATAGAACTTACAAAGAATGGAAATAACAGAAATGACAGAAATTAAAAAAACTCATTTGATATGTTCCATAGTACAGTAGAGATGACAGAGGGTAAAATCAGTGAATTTGAGGACAGCTCAATATAATTTACTCATTCTGAACAATAGAGAGAAAAAAGCAGTGGGGGAGAAAATGAACAATCTCAGGGACCTGTAGGACAGTGAAAAGAGACCTAATAGTTATATCATTGGATTCCCAGAAGGAGAGGAGAGAGGGGGGGCTGAAAAGTTATTCAAAGAAATAATGATTGAAAACTTCCCAAATTTGGAGAAAGACATAAACTTACACATTCAAGAGGCTGAACCCTAAATAGAGTGAACCTGAAGAATCCACACCAAGACTTATCGTAATTAAACTTCTGAAACTAAAAACAAAGAAAAAAGTCTTAAAAGCATCCAGAGAAAATGACACGTTACAGGGGCTTCACCATCAGAAACCATAGTAGACAGAAGGAACAATGTTTTTCCAGCACTGAAAGGAAAGAACTGTCAACTGCAGATTCTGCATCCAGTGAAAATATCCTTCAGTAACAATGGGAAATAGAGACATTTTTCAGATGAAGAAAAGCTAAGAAAATTTATTGCTAGCAAACCTACCCTTAAAGAATGGCGAAAGGAAGTTCTCTGTACAGAAAGGAAATGATAACAAAAGACTTGGAATTTCAGAAAGGAAAAATAGAATATGGGAATGGATAAAAATAAGTAAAAGGAGTACCTACTGAAATATTCTTCCACTGATCTGCTGAAAAAAAAAAATCCTTCACTTCCTCTAGGAGAGGGAAGAGGAGCAGAGCTGGAAACTAAGAAAATGGAAAGAATGGGGCGCCTGACTGACAGCTTAGTTGAAGAATTATAACTGGTTCTAAGAGGAGACGTCTCAAGGACAACCATGGTTATGTGACCTTAGTAAGTTACTTAACGACCCTCAGGCCCTATTTCCTTACTTGTAAAACAGAGAGAGTCATACCAACCCTGTGTGGTGGTGGTTGGGATTAAATGAGTTAATGTGCATGATCCACTTGATGCAATGAAGTCAATTGCCCTTCACTCTTGCCTTCTCCCCCTTGTCTTTTCCCGCCTTTGGGTGATGGCACTCACGTGTTCTAGTGCCAGAACTCTTACGGTCATTACTATTTGAAGTTTTTAGTTTTGAATAAACAAGTCCCTATTCCATTAGAAACTTGATGATTTAATATGAGGAACCTCTGGTTTACAATCAGAATAATTAATGGCAACACCTTGGTTCCAGTCTTTCAACCCAAAAACCTTGGGGTCATCCATGACGTACCTCTCCCTCAAACCCCACGTCCAAAATTAACAAGTCTTGTTGGTTTCATCTTCCAGATCTATTCAGAATCTGACCGCTTCGGATCACCTCTGCTGCTAGAATACCCTAGCGGTGGCCATCATCATCTTTTACGTGGAATAGTGCAATAGATTTCTCACTGGTCTCTGTTTCCGCCTTGCCCCGCTTAGATCCATCGATTCTCAATGCAGCAGCTGGAGGTACTTTCTTACCTTTTACGTATAGTTCATACCACTTCTGCTCCAAACCCTCCTATGGCTCCCATCTCACTCAGAGTAAAAGCCAACGTCCTCACAGTGGTCTGCGAGGCCGTGTACACTCAGCTTCCTTGTTACTTCTTTGGTTTCACCATTTACTGCTGCGGTCCTCACCCCATTCAGTTCCAGCTACACTGGTTTTGTATTTCCCAGAGCAGGACGAGCACCCTCCTGTCTCTGGATGTTTGCATCTCCTCTGCCTGGAATGCTCTGCAGAGCTTGTCCCTTCGTCTTTTAAACTTGGGCTCCCATGGTACCTTCTCAGTGAGGCTGTCCCTGACTATGCTATTAAAAGTTACAATATTCCATTCTCTATTCTTCTTCTCTGAAAGTATTTATTACTTTCTAATACTCTGCTGTGTTTTGTTGAATCTTAAATGCTATCACTGAAGCTTTGTATCATTGTTTTATGGCCTACCGTAAAGGAAAAGAATCACCAAATAAAATATGACTCATCATCAGTTTTAAAATGCATACTAATTTACATACGTTAAAATGTGAAAAATGTATGTATTTTAAAAAGTCAATGAAGCGTGATACCCAATTTACTCGTTCAACTTTGTTTAATGTCTGGTTTTGCTACTATGACGTAAACTCCAGAACAAGGATTTTGGTGTGTCGTTCACTGTCTAGAACAGAGCCTGGTCCCTGGCAGGCACTCAATGCACAGTTATTGAACGAATGTGTGTGACATGTCTCCCACCAAAAGTAACTATGGTGATAACTCTTAGACGTTTAAAAATAGGCATTGCATAACGAATGTCAGTTCAATAGCTGAGCCCCAAGCCTAGACTCTGCGGACACCTCAAAGGAAGGGAACAGAACATTCTTGCGAAAGCTTTTATTTTAATTACAAACATATTGTGTGGCTAAACCTGATATGTGTTAATAAATAGCAACAAGACCCACCTCCATTCTTCCCATCACAGGACCAAAGGATGTTTCAAAAGGAAGAGGAGAGAGGATTTAGGAGTAGATTAAGGATTCATTTTCCCTCCACAACACAGCACAAACTTTTTTTTTCACTCCTGTGCCCACACTTGACCTCTTGTTTCCCTCTTTCACCCTGGACCTCTGTAACAGCTCCGTGACAAGGGCATCTAATCATTTCTAGCATGCGACAACATTTGGTTCAGATTCCCTTATCAGCATTACCTCTTTCCCCTCCTATTTGCCCCACCTCCGCCTTAAAGGAGCCCAGGAATGGACCTCCGAGATCAGCGACACGTCCACCACTTCTTCAAACACTTCATGTAGAAAATCTTTCAGAGAAGTGATTGTGGGCCCCTAGACCTGGAAAATAACTGTCATCAAGACCTTAACATATGTTAAAGGAATTCATTCGGATGACACGGCTTGGCCCTAAATTTATTGTTAGAAAAATATTTTTTAAATATACAATTGTGGGCCTTTTTACTCATTTAAAAGAAATTTATCCAAACTCAATTTATTTCCATTTGTTAATTATAAATCAGTTTATTTAAATAATTTGAGAACTCTAATTTTTTTTTCTCTTGTCACATGTAAAAGGAGATTTTGGTTAGATTTTTGAAAAGTTGGTTTTTTTGCTTTTGAAAAATGTATGGACAGCATTTAGTAATTTTTAATTATGTTACATATATTGAATGAATTTTTGTTATATACAATGCATATTCACTATTATGAAAGCAAGTTATACCTAGTCTGTATTTTTGTTTTCCCCATTATCATTTACTTATTAGTGTTCAGGGTAACAGTTCCAACTAAAATGAGACATTAACCATGGCTTTTGACACTTAAGAGGAAACTTAAACTGAAAATGCTGTCTTTTAAAATCAGAATTACTTCCAGATTTCTATAGTACTCTAACTACAAAAATACTTTTAAATATGCCAAATTATTGTGGTGAGAAGAAAATCTGAAATTTCTATCATTTTGTTGACCTTTAAAGACTTTCTTTATGATTCATTTGAAAAAGTGTAATTTCTTTGAAAGTCAAGCTATTTTCTAAAGCTCCCTGTAAACCCATGCTAGCTGATTCACGGTGATGGGGTCCTTAATCAGAAGCAAGTGTTAGGAAATTCCTCACATATAAAAGTGAATTTTCCCTGCCCAACCCGGCTTTCTAAATAAGATGAGAAAATAAAACACAATTACTGCATAAGCAATGGGTTCAAGTCACACAATTCACAGAGAAGCTTTAAAAGTTGGATCCTTTATTTTTTATGAAGTTATAGGATAGTTGTAGGAAGAGACATACTTCTTAATATTAATTATGTGATTCTTTGCTTGAACGGTATATTTCATCTAATTTGTTTTCTAGAATATAGCAAGGTGAACATCAGAAGGGTGAAAGAGGTCTGAAGCAGTTTGAAACACAAATAGTTTGGGGTCATTCAAACAAGTATGCATTTTGGCAAAATTTTAAAATTTGAAGTTTTCTTCGTTTATTATAGTGGCCTTTGTTTTGCAAATTATTTTAATTTTATTTTTTAAATCCCTTATTAAGGTATGATTGACATAAAATTATTGTAACTTTAAGTCGACCTCCAATTTTCAATGTTTTTAGATGCAGTTTCAACTGCCGCTAAATATTTTCTAGTCGTATTTAAAAATTTACTTTTATAAAACCAGGAACCAATCTTAAAATGAAGAGACATGTAGCCTCTTCCAAAATGATGTCAAATATAAACGTAAAAGAGAAAAAAATTAAACAAGGGCACTATGAGTAAAATAAATGTGAATCTTGAAGATATTTTAATCTCAATTAAAGTATATATGTTTCTCTTGTGCAAAGACTTACAGATAAACTTTTTTTGAAAGTTTTAAGTTACCACAAGTTATCTTTTGATATTAGAATTAAGTAGCATTATTTATTATGCAATATCTATTTCTTTTGTAAATGTACTTTCTAAAATTTGGCCCTTTAAAAATCATAAGAAAATATTTTATTTACATATTAGATACATTTACTGAGTGAAGTTTATTTTGAGCAATAATGTAATAATTTAATTTTAAAAGACATAAGATTATATGATACTAAGAAGGAAAACTGTTTTCAAATTTAAATGTAAAATATTGATGCAATAGAGCCGAATATGATTACAAATACATAAGTTAATGAAAACACGTATAAGAATCCCCTCCAAAAAATACTCCATAAAGTTACTATTATTTTCACCAAAAGGTAAAAAGATATTCTGACTACTACATCACTGACTATTTGATTGCACTTCTTGGAACGTATCTTGTAACAAATTATAATTGGTACACGTGCTTTAGCTTTGCAATTTCCTAACTACACATGTTACTAGCCCTTTTTCTCCATAATTTTTATCACATTTCTACTGACTGATTAAAAAAGGCCTAAAAATTCTATAAATACAAATATTTCAAGATTTTAATGACATAAACAGTTGGACACAAAATGCAATTTAAAATTAATTACTTTCCTTTTAAAATGGTCTTGTAGTCTATAATCATAAATCTAATAAAACACTGATAAGGAGTTTAACATTTCTAACTTAATTTTTGATTGTATTGTAGCACATTTAAAAATGTAACTCTCAAATATAGTTATATCGGAGTGATGTATTTGTATCTTTAAAGAACTCTTCAAATAATCTTTACTGTTTTGTTAGTGATATCTCTGTTGGTTTGATGTTTTTGTCTTTCTTTGAACAAATGTGCTCTTTCTAGTTAATATAGTGCTAATCTAATCTTTTCAAATTAACAGCTTTATTGAGATATAATTCGCATACCACAAAATTCATCCATTTATTTGTTTATTTATTTATTTTTGAGGAAGACTGGCCCTGAGCTAACAGCTGTGCCCATCTTCCTCTACTTTATGTGTGGGACACCTGCCACAGCATGGCTTGACAAGCGGTGTATAGGTGCGCAACTGAAATCTGAACGGCCAACCCTGGGCTGCCGAAGCAGAACGTGCAAACTTAACCACTCTGCCACCAGGGCAGCCCCAATTCATCCATTTAAAGGGCACAATTCAGTGGTTTTTAGTATATTCACAGAGTTGGGCAACCATCACCACAATCAATTTTAAAACATTTTCATTATTCCAAAAAGGAGCACTGTACCCATTAGCAACCACTATTTCCCCCTAGTCTCCCTAGCCCCAGGTAACCACTAATTTACTTTCTGTCTCTATGAATTTGCCCATTCTGAACATTTCATATAAATGGAATCACATAAGGTGTGGCCTTTGCAACTGGCTTCTTTCGCTTGGCATAATATTTCCAAGAGTCATCCATACTGCACCATTTGTTAGTACTTCATTGCTTTTCCCTGCTGAAAAATTATTGTATAGATGTATCACATTTTGTTTAACCATTCATCAGTTTATGGACATTTGGGTTATTTCCACTTTTAGGCTATTATTAATACTGCTACTGTGAACATCTGTGTGCAAGTTTTTCATGGACATACGTTTCCATTTCTTTTAGGTATTTTCCTAAGAGTGGAATTGCTGGTCATATGGTAACTTTAATGCTAACTCTTATGGTAACTCCTAAAATTTTGAGGACCCGCTAGCCAGTTTTCCAAAGTGGTTGCTCCGTTTTACATGCCCATCAGTGGTGAATGAGGGTTCCAAAATTTCCTCTACATCCTCATCAACATTTGTTGTTGTCTGTCTTTTTGATTATAGTCATCCTAGTGGGTATGGTCGTATCTCATTATGGTTTTGATTTGCAGTTCCCTGATGGCCACTAATCCAACCTCAGTCTAAGCCAGAAAGGCATGCTTTGCAACAACTAAACGCACATTTTCTAGAATTTCAAACATTGTTTTTCCCAGAAAAACGTGTGCCTTAAATGCATTCATACATATGCTGTATTCTACTTAATTCTCAAAGTGTGAAGATTGGGTTGGTGGACCAGAAGATTATCAGACCGAATTCTCATTTCTCTTTCTTTGTGGACATGTTAATCTTTCTCGTACTGTGGGCTACTCAATCCTGGAACACAAAATTGTTGGATTCCTAGTAATAGGAGTAACTACTGCTATTTGGTTCTGCGACAGTTCTTTGCATACACTGATTCCTTTCATTCTTACCACAGTGCTGGAGCAGGTATTTTCAATCTCATTGGGAGCTCATCGAGAGATGTAATTTGGCCAAGGCCACACATCTAGTAAGAGTTGGAGTAGACATTCAAACCAGTGTCTGTCTGACCCCAAAGCCTGTGTTCATCATCACTGCCCCGTCTTGACTCTTAAATGGTGTCGCTCAGTTGGGAATGTCATTTCATTAGAGTCTGAGGTATCCTTTGTAAGTCCTATGTGATTATTGCTCAAGGGAGTCTTAAAACAATTTCCCACGGTGTGGTGTTTCCTACTTGTGATGGTTAATTGACAGCTTGTTGTATATACTCTTGATTTAAACCTGTGTTAGGTCCTCTGGAACAAAATACTAACTACTGTTCATTGAGCTCTTACCATGTGCTGCATACAATACTAGATCCTTGATATACGTCATTTTATTTAACATGCACAATAAGCCCATTAAATAGTCTTGAAGCAATTTGGTCTAGTTAGAGAGATGAGACATACATTGGGTACACAAAATAACATTAAAAAAAGAGACAAATAACAATACATGGCACCATTAAGCAGCATGTCATTAATTTCCAAATAAATCATATAAACAACATGTGCAATGTGTTTGGAGGGGGATGTGAACACTGTGGGCTGGCCTGAGCTATTGTGGACTCATTGACTGTCTTACTGCATTAAATGGCAAAGTTTATCTTCATTTGCTAAACTTATAGAACGTGAAATCTAGAAACACCCTTAAGAAGTCATTGTCCAGTTTGCTTATAGGCAGAACACCCCCTTTATCACCTTAGTAACGTGGTAATAGCTTATTACTCATATAGCCTGGGAAGGATCGTTCACAAGGCACTTCCAATTACATTGTTATTTATGTTACTTCACTTGATTGTTGCACTCCCCAAGGGAAAAAAATCAGACCTAGGAGTGCTATCTCCATTTTCCAGATGAGAACCCACAGTTCTGGGGGTTCAATGATTTTCTTCTGGTCTGGTGGTAAAGGAGAGGCCCAGAAGTCTCCGGCATTGTTTCTGCTGCTAATATTCCTCCTTTGTAGAAAGAACCTGAATCCATGGTAGTTGGCTGCACTCTGTCCACTGCCTGAGTCATAATTTCCATATTGGCCCTGGAACGCTTTCTTGGAAATAAATATAGCATAAAGATTCTTTGTTTTATGGAAGTGGAAATAGTCCCAAACATGGAAACTCAGGAAATAAGTAATAAGTTGGTCACTAATGGCTACCCTTGAGTCACCAGCTTTGTCGAGAATGTGCTATCAGTGCCTTTCCATCCAAGGTGAGGTGAGCAGAGATTGGCCAGCTTCCCAGAGGGTGCTCATCGGTCGAATTGAGTAGCACAGAGCGCTGATAAGTTTTCAACACCCCCAGCCCAGTGAGATGTGATCTGAGCCTCCAAACGTTTGCAGATGGGTCTGGTTTGAAGTTGTTCTCCCCATCTTCAAATCCTGGGCTCTCCTTTGTTGAATTCAGTAAGTAGAAGTTTAAAGACTTCCCTGATTCCTCTCTAGGCTATACCAGGGACAAGACGCCTGTGGCTGGTGGTGGGAGTCAAGGGTGGGCAGGAGCCAAGAGCAAAGAGTTTCAAAACACGAAATAGGGCCTGCAAAGGGCTCCGGCCTTTCTAATGAGCAGGATCTGAAGAGGATGAGTGAGTTTGTCCACCACTCCTTCTCCACTATCATCCCATCAGCCATCTCTTGTGATGGAAAGTAACTGTGTCCAGGATTCGAGCACGCAGGGAAAGATGCCCGACTGGACCAAGCCTTTCGTCGAGTATCCTTTCCTTCTCCACTCTTCGGTCAGGCCCCAACTGACACCTCTAGGTAATAATTAGACTCACAGGGAAACTCTTGAGGCAGAGCAATAGTTTAATTAACTGCCCAAACCTGAGAGTCGGGAGAAGATAAACTAGTTCTCTTTTAAATTTTCTTTAGATGTGAATTATGGAAAAGAGGTGCTTGTAGGGTTTGCAAAAGCCAGCCGATGCTTTTATTTACAGGCCTAATTCTGCCACATTTTCCTTCTTTCAGGTTGTAGCCATTTTAGGCACAGGGTAAGATTCTAGATATGGTCTGGAAAAGCTGTTCTGTGTACAGGTTGCTCATTGCAAGCCTTGGGCAAGTTGTCGAACTCTGGCTCTCAGTTTCCTCATCTGTGGAATGGGGCAGTACTGGAACCTTACCTGGTAAGACTGAGTGAGGAATGAAGGATTAATACAGGCGAGCACTTGTGACAGTGCTGGTTTAGAGTAAGTCCCCAGACATTTTAGCTGCTCTTAGATCTTAAACTAAAATCTTTTTTTACTGTTTTAACTTTTCATTTGTTTAAAATGATTTCTCTAATTCTTTAACATAATCTCGTAGCTATTGTAGCATTGTATTTACACTTGAGTATATTTGGATTTCTTTCTGCCAAAAAGTAAGTTGAGTTTTGTGAGCTTCTTGTGGAGGAGGGGAGATGGGCATTAATTGTATAAACAAAGCAAGATTTTATGTTGAAAAGATATTTCTAAAAAGTTGAATTCTGTATTTTAGACTCTTCTGAAGCATTTGCTTTATTCACATGGTTGAGATACAATTACCATCTGCATCTCTGTGTAAGTGATTCATTTTATTATTAATTTTAATTTACATACTATGTTTCCAGAAATCTGCCCATTGTGGAATGCAAGACACATTTACAGTGACTTTGCCTATAGTCAGGGCCGCTGCTGGCCCTTCTGCCCTTGTCTCCCAGCCACCAAGCAGCAGTAAGGCAGCAGCTGAGACTCAATATTCTGATGTTCATGGCTACTCTCACATTGCTGCTAATTTGGAAGAAGGGCTGGGGGCAGAGTTTCTGAGTCAATTAGCTTCCTCAGATAATTTGAAGTCCCCGGCAGCAACTAGTGAGCTGCGACAGATTCACAGACAGCAGGAGGCTCAGAGAGGTCAAGAAAAAACCAGAAGAGCCTCCACTGCTTAGTTTTGGGGGGTGGGTGGGGGGTATAAAATGGACATAACGTAAAGTTTACCCTTTTAACCATTTTCAAGTGTACCTCTCTGAGGCATGAAGTACATGCATGTTGTTGTACAGCTGTCACTGCCACTCATCTCCAGAACTTTGTCTCCACTGCTTTTTGAGCCAGCCCCACCCTATTTGGGGAAGCTGGAGATTGAGGAGCAAAGCAGGTACACAGTCACAGCCTCTTCAGTTTGAGAGAGATTTTTCCTTTCTTGAGACACCTATTCAGATACAAAGAGGAAACAAATTAAAATGCATAATTTTTTTCCTTGGGCTTTTCATGTCCTCTTTTTATCTTATAATATTTAAATACAATAACTTGAAAAGGAATGTAGATTTTCCCATACATTTTTCTAAGCATCATGAGAACCCAAATTTATCCCTCCTGCAGAAAATACTAAAGTGTAAGGTAAGGGTCTCTCCCTGCCATGTTCTAAACTGCTCAGAGAGTAGCTGAGAGCTTTGTGTTCCATCTACGTGCCAATCTCTTCCCCCAACATATGGAAATATAAGAATAACTCTTGTTTATTGCAGAAAGACAAGGTAACCTCCAAAAATGTTGTAGATTTATAATATGCTTTAAAAACAAAAACAAAAACAAAACATGTTTGCACTCAGAAGAACTTGCCAGGCAACCATATGAGTTATTGGATAAGACAACCTACCAGGAAAGATGTGTGAGGGGAATGACTAAAACTTAAAATAAAACCCATTAAAGTGAATGTTTAGTGTCATTGATGGTGGTAAAATGGACATTCAAAAATACTGCTTAATGGAGAACAAATTGGCAAACATGTGGGGAAATTATATATATATTTTAATATTCATTTATTTATATATAAATAATTTAAATATATGTCATATATTTATTTATATCATATCATATTATATATAGAGAGAGAATAAATTGGTAAACTTGTGGGGAGAGTATATATATATATGTATGTGTATATATATATGTACAAGCATCAAACACTTTTTTCCCCCAGTTTCACTGAGACATAATTGACCTATAACACTGTAAGTTTAAGGTATAAAACATCATAATTTGATATAGGTATATACTGTGAAAATGACTGCCTCAATAAGTTTAGTCAACATCCAAGAACTAAACACTTTGATCGTAATTTCATTTCTTGGGAATTATTTTAAGGAAGCGGTCAAAGATTGACACACAAATTATCACAAGAATATTTATAACAGCTAAATGATAGAAACAATTTAAATAAATGTCCAAAAGTAGGAAGTGGTATATTACAACTAATCTATTTAAGGTAATATTATACAGCAATTATAATTTGTTTCTGAAGGATTTTAATGACATATAAAAATGCTCATGATAGAGAAACTGTTAAATGAAAAAGGGTGAATATGATTTTTCTATTCAGTGTCATCTCAACCATGCAAACATATGTACAGAGAAAAGACTGGTTATGTCTGGATGTGGGGATCTGAGTTCCTACATCCAGATTTCCACATTCAAACCAATAGGATTTCTTTTTTCACACACTGAGCTCCACACACTGAGCTCCATTTATGAGAAAGATATAAATCACAAATAACTAAGTTAATGTGAAGAGTTTGTTGAAAAGTACACTCCCCTGCAGGGAGTGAGTTTTATTCTTCTACAGCTCTTAAAAACATGTTTAATGGTGACCCTGAGGCACAATACATTCAGAGGCGCCATCTGAATCAAGAATGGTTTTGTTCAGTATGGTTTTAATACTAGGTGAACATATTGTCTTCTAATTCTTTGAAATTGGTGGTCTGTGTATGGGATAGTCATAACTGTGTGCTTAGAAGATCCAGTTAACAGAACATTGCATTCTCCCATCTGTATGGATTATCCAGGCTTTACAGCCTTGTGGTTGCAAGTTTTACTCACTTAAGGAATTACATTTTTATTTATAATTGCTTAATTAGTGGATCTTACTTGGCCCCAAACAGTCTCCCACATGAGCAGGTCTACATCTGCATGATGGGAATAAAATAGTTTCCAAGTTTCTCTCGGCAACATAAAACACCAACTCATGCCAGCTGAGGGGACAATTTATACCATTAATACATGGACAACGAGAAAGGAAACAGACCACTAATGTGTTTCACACAGGCTACTGTTTCTGCCTCATGAGCCCCTCCTGTGGCAGAGGTTTCCAAGGCTACCAGGGGAAGACTGGCACCTCTCCATGAAGGGAAAGGCTCCTTTTCATACCCTCAGATGCCATATGTTTTGAGTTGATGTTGATACTTTAAAGGTTTTGTGAAGTGGCCGCGGGGCTTTGGTTGAACATGTGCCTTTGGGCCCCTTCTGACTGGCCCCCGACCTGGCCAGTCTGGGTATTTTAATAGCTTTGATTGCAATTTGGGATACATATTTTTGTCTAGGATCAAATATGAGCTCTGAATTGAAGACAAACATTTCCAATCAGCCACCCAAAATGTTTTCCTTCAAAGCCTGTCCAGAATGGCAGCTTAATTTTGTGTGGCACCTTTTAGGATCCCGTAGGCAGGCTTCCTAAGCTTTCCAGATCCAGGTATTTCAAGAATCCTTTTTTCCAATTGGTGACCTGACATCAGATGTCAGAGTATTTCAAGTGATTCTCAATGGTCCTGTCACTTCCCTAGATTTTTGCACCCTGAACACTTTACTGCAGTAGAGTGGATATATCATTTGGGGTCTATGCTAGACTCAGACCAAGACAACAGTTGTCTTTGTAACTAACTTCCCCTGGAAGAGAAAATGCTGTCAGTTTCATTTGTCAGATGGCAAGCATTTTGCTGAATGTCTGATGAACAGCATATTAGCACTGGGGGAGAGGAATGATGGAGGCCGTTTACATTTGAGTCAGAGCGATGTAGGTCCCAGAATCATGGCGTGAACCCAGTAAGTGTCTCTATGCGTAGTAGATTATTGAACAAATAAATGAATGAGTGGTCACTACATGAAAAAAATTGATAAAGCAGTGCCTAGATGGGCAATTTATATGGTACAAATTGACAGTTGGAGAAAATTAAAGACTGTAAAAGTGTTTGGAGTGGGGCTAGATTTAAATGCCGTGGTTGTGAGGAGATTTGAAGCAGGTCTTAAAGGAATTTAACTAAGTCTACTTTTTGGAGTATCAGTTTGTTGGAATAGAAGTATCTGTTTGTTTTAACAGAACAATGCAGAAGTACTCTCTATAGGACAAAGAATGTCATCTGATTGTGCCGAGGTCTTTACAGCCATGAGCGTGACAAAGAGTGCACGCTTACACAGTGAAACTCCAGACTGCAGATAAGTTGTTTTCACAGATTCTTTAAAAACTCATCTTACCATTTGTCAAAATGTAGCTTTTCTTAATACAGAAATCAAAATAATCCTTCTCTGAACAGTTTCCATTACATTATCTTCTTTTTTCATGGATTCATTAATTTATTTATTCTATAAATATTTATTGAGAATTACTGTACTCTGTCCCAGACATTGTGATCAGTGCTGGGAATACAAAAAAGCCCGGATCCCTGACCCCAAGAGGCTTGGTGTCTAGGGAGTACAAGTAAATAGACAAATTATGCAGCGTTCCTACAACATCTCTACTGTGCTTATTTATTTAGATGTCTGCTTCTATTCATTGAGATGACCCAGTGTGAACTATGCAAGCACAGAGATTGGATCTCAGACATATTTGATTCCCTAGCATCTGGGACATATCCTATGTGCTTAAGTAAATTGGCTGAATTTAATTTAATTGAGCAAAATCTCTCATATGATGGATCTCGAAGTAGTATCCAGTACTTATGTTTTGCTATTATTATAGAACTTTTGTATTTTGGAAAAATATGGCATACACTGGGTTCAAACTGACCTGACCCAAAATGTCACATTTTAAAAAAATTTTTATTTTAAAGGGAATGGTGTTATGTAATGGAAAGAGCTTGGAGTTTGTACTTGCAGGATCTGGATTTCAGTTCTGTGTAAGTGACCTCTTTTCTTAGATACAATTTTCTCATCTCTAAAAGGAGAATATAAACAAAACCTAACTCAGGAATTTTTAAATGAGATTAGATTAGATAATATTTGTGAAAGTCATTTTGTCAACTCTAAAGTGAGAGGAAATATTAATGGTGAATCAGGGAGTCAATTTATCAGATAGAGAAAGCTATTGGGCATTGTGGTAGGCAATGAGTTCTTTCTTTTCTGTTCATCCTCTCCTCCTTGGGGAAATGCCCTTTCTCTATCCCGTGTGACTTTGTTGTGCCTCTGTCCCCACCCCAGCTGGGGACATATGACTGAGGCTGGGCCAGACACACTCTGTCTCCTGGGAATTGGGACCTTGTGCAGACACCCAGGTGTCGTGGGCCTTTGGAGTGGCAGCAGCATCCGAGGGAGTCTGCCAGCTCCTGGGTAGGAGACCCTCCCTGCCCTGGTGTCTGCCCTTCCCTGGCCTGACTGTTTGGCCTTCCCTTCCAACCTGTGAGCTGCCCAGTAATTTTTCAGCAAATTCCTTTCTTTTGCTTAAATTAGTCACAGCTTTCTTTTCTAACCACTAAAAATATTAATTGATAATGACTCTCTCTCAGGTCGATTTTAATTCATTTTAAGCACTCTCTGTTAAGTTCTTGTATCTTCATTGCATACACACTCCCTAGGATGTGAGATATGCTTTCTGGTTTTGAGAAGCTCAGTCTCCTCTCTATGCCGTGTTTCCCAAGCCATCACAGTTGGGGCTGGAAAACAGTGTCCCAGTCACTGCTGTGCATCACAACTTCTCTGTGGAAGCACCTGGCACCTGCACACTGGGTGGAAGTCCCAGGAGCGCCTCACAGGTAGTTTGTAGAAGAGTCTTCTTGACCGCTCCTTGCTGTGTACCGTTCTCTTCTCCTGCTCCGGCTACTCTGGTGGTGAATTCTTTCACTGCCAATGCCCAGAGAGGCAGTGGTGCTGGCAGTGCCTCTCAGAACAGCTGAGCTTCTGCAGCCACGGCCCTGCAACATGTTAACGCATGCGGCATGTACTAGGGATTCAAGGCAGATCGCCATTCGATGTCAAGCAAGTGCTCCAGAGAACAAGCACTGGGAATTCCACTGTGGGGGAGACTTCTTGGAAGATTTGGGGCTCCCATTGCTTATCAGAGGAGGTGTCGGGCTTGGGTAGACAGAGAGGAATGAGGTGGGGGTGTAGGAAATGGGAAAGCAAAGATGCTGAGGAGATAGTGAGTGAAGCTTTTTAACAGCACTCAGAATAGACAAGCCTGAAATGGAGGGGAGGAGTCCTGAGGGCCCACAGAGCTTAACAGCCAGAAGAACTCACCATTGGGAAGCACAAAGGTTGGCCTAGATGGAAGCAGGGGTATGTGATATTGGGGCCCTCAGCCTTTGGAATGATGTGGAGGAGGCTAGGGCTGTGGGAGCAGCCACCTCCAGCCATGCTCAGCTCTGACCATCTACCCTAGAGTGCCAGGCAAATATTGCCATTTTCAAGATGTGCAATGAATGACAAAGGTTGGGAAACACTGCTACAAGACTAGCGGAAGATGAGGCTGGAAAGGAAGCATTAAGCCCTACTGCACAAGAAATGGAGTGCCAGGGTAGAGAATTTGGTATTTCCTGGAGGTCAGGGAAAGACTACTGAAAGATTTTGATCAACACAATATTAGCATTGGCATAGGGCCATGAAGTCTTAGACCTAAGAAGGACTCAAATAAAAATCACTTAATCTACCTCTTCTCAATCTAAGAGGGGGTGGGAAAAGCTGGGACACAACATTGTCACCTGGAGACTTTTTCGGAAAATGTCCACTCCTCTTCCTCTGCAGACTCTGGTACATCTGATGGGGGCGGTAGAGGGAGGGGAGAATGGCATCTGTATGTTTAGAGGTTTCTCCAGGTAAAAACGTCTGGTTCCTACTGATGAAACCTAGAGATTTTTCAGATATGTGGATTGACCAATACCCTGGTAATCTGCCCATCTTTCACATTCCTAAGGGTGCTGTGCTCAGTAAGTCACCACAGATTCCTTCAGGTCTGGCACTCTGATCCCCTTTCCCTGTCTCTGCAGCCTATTATAGTAATTACTCTCTCCTGTTTCCCACACCAGGATTCCATTATTGCCATTGAATCAGGACCCAATTCCACAGCATCATCCCCTGCCCCATCTCTGGCATAGAGACACCCCTGCACCTCTGTAGAGCTTTCTAAGGTAGAGCTTTCTCTCACTAGGGCATTTCTTGAACGGGGGAACATCATATGAGTCTTCCAAAGTGGGGGTGGGGGTGGAACAGGGGTGGGGCTGGTTGGACACTTTGCAAGTAATAGATCCACTCCAACACTCCCACCTCCCCAAGCTTTTGGACTACTTGCTCTTCCAAGGGCAGTTGTGGCATTTCAACCTCATTTACTGGATCAGTGAACCAGCTGAGGGAACTGTTCTGCAAAGGTTCTCAAGCTTGGTGCTTATTAGAACCATCTGGGGCCATTAAAAAATTCCTGATGCCCAGGCTACACCTCAGAAAAATTAAAATCAGAATCTCTGAAGGTAGATCCCAGCATCATTGGTATTTTTTAAAGGTTATTCCAATGTGCTGCCAAGGCTAAGACCACTGTGTTAGGCTTAGGAGAGTGTACCCATATCAATACATTCAATCCCATCCAATCTTCTATTTTGTGTTCCTTGATCCAATCTATTTCTACCTGTGTTTCCCAGGATCCTGCTTGTTATGGACTGAATTGTGTCAACTCAAAATTCATACATTGAGGTCTGACCCTCAGAGTCTCACAATGGGATGGTATTTGGAAATAGGGTATTTAAAATGAGGTCTTATGGGCGGGTCCTAATCCAGTAACTGGTATTCTTATAATAAGGGAAGAGAAAAATGCAGAAACACACAGAAGAAAGACCTTGTGAAGACACAGGGAGAAGATGGCCATCTACAAGCCAAGAAGAAAGGCATCAGAATGTAACCAACTCTCTGGACACCTTGATCTTGGACTACTAGCCTCCAGAACTGTGAGAAAATGTACTTCTGTGGTTTAAGCCACCCAGTCTGTGGTATTTGTCATGGCAGCCTTAGCAAACTAATAGGCTGTTTATAAAAATGTGCAAGATCTTGCAGCTCCCTTACTGTGTCAGCTGAGTCTCCTGCAGAAACAAACTTTGCAATTCCTCTAAACCACACTGGCATTTAACTCTCCTTATGATCTTGTAGGCAGTGCGTGTGTGTGTGCATGTAGGGGTGTTTGGGGGATGTGAGGAGGGCTCAACGAGAACTGGTATCACCTCAGGCAGCATCTGGCCCAGGTGAACCCCCTGAAAGATCTAAAATGAGGAAGGCTTGCTTTTCTTGGCTGGAGGAGGAGCGACTTGGCAGTAGGCCTAGAACTATGGTTCTCAGATTGTAGTTTTGGGACCCGGAGCTAAGGCTTCAGCCAGGAAGTGTTAGAAATGCACGCTGTTGGACCACACCCCCTGACCTACTGAATCCGAGACTCTTAGGCCCAGCAATCTCTTCTAGGGCAGTGGCTCTCAAACTTTTTGGGGCCTCTGAATCATCTGGAGAGCTTGTTAAAAACTCAGATGACTAGATCCCACCCTCTAAGTTTCTTGTTCAGTAGATCTGGGGTGGGGCCTGTCAATGTGAATTTATAGCAAGTTCCCAGGTGATGCTAATACCACTGGCCTGGGGACAATACTTTGAGAATTGCATCTCTCTAAGAATTAACACCCCTAGGTCTGAAAAGGTAAGGTAAGAAAACCATGTTACTGGAGTCCAGTGAGCACTGGAATCTTGTAGGAGACTTTTTTTTTTCTTTTTTTGAGGAAGATTCGCCCTGAGCTAACATCTGTGCCATCTTCTTCTACTTTATTTGTGGGAAGCCTGCCACAGCATGACTTGATCAGCCGTGCATAGGTCTGTACCGGGTATCCGAACCAGCGAACCCTGGGCTGCTGAAGCAGAGCACATGAACTTAACCACTGCACCACTGGGCTGCCCGCTGGAATCTTGTGGGAGAGTCTGCCTGACAGGAGGGAGGCAGCAGGAAACAAATACCCCAATTTCTCTCTCTTCCCTTGCTCCCATCTCTGTCTACTTCCCCTCAGCCAAGAGGAAGACAGCTGAAGGAGAATCCAATGATCCAGTCCACAGGGGTCAGCTTTCCAGGACACAGAGCCGGGGAAGAATGGATTTAGAGAGTGGGACTAAGGGAAACTAAGTAGCAGGGTGAGTCATCCCCATATGAACCCTGGACCCCTGGTGCACACGACTTACCACTTAATCTAGTTCAACCTTTCAATTCAACCGTTTCTATAACTCAACCAAAGCCAAAGAACTGGTCAGTGGTAGAGCCAGCATTAAAACCAGTCTTTTGATCCCACACGCTGTGCTCTTCCCGCCTCACCAACAGGACTCGAGGCTGACGAACTGAACGCGCCGTAGGAAACAGACCGGGAGGTGTGTTTGTGAGTTTCTCTCTCTGTTGTGGGGTTGTGGTAGGGGGATTCTGGAAATGAGGGAAGAAGTTCAGAGCTTGTTGCAAGAACCTAGATATGAAACTATAAAACACAGGAGGGGGTGGAGGCCCCAGGAGTAGAAATGAGGGAATAGATCGTGAAAACCTCTGATAGGAAGAATTGCTGTGATTTCTTGAGGGGAAAGAGGGATGAGGGTTTATCAAAAGTGGATAATGCCTGAAGGGGGAGCCTATTTGGGCGTGTGGGGAAGGAAGAATTGACATGTGTTTCCAGCTGCAGCACAGAGGGGAACAGCGGGGTTCTAAATGCCAGAGAAACAGAGGTCAGCCCGGTCGCCTCATTCCTGGAGGCGGCAGCCTCTGGCTGCTGATTCTGGCAGCCATGTACCTGTGGTTCTCTCTTGCTCTTTCACTTGGCACCACTTGTGACAACAGCATACTCTGGAGGGATACCTGGCCGGGGTTCAGGTGAAGTGAACGATAAAGGTGACTGGCTCCCACAAGGCCAGTCTGTGCTGCTGACCTCCATACACCAGAGTGGGATCAGATCCAGCTGGGCTTGAGTCTCAATCCTGCCACCACTGTCCAGGCAACCTTGGACACACCCAGAATCCCCTGGAGCCTTTGAGGCCTCAACTCTGAACCGGGAGTAATAAATAATATCCACCTTTTTATCACTATTTTAGACTTTCTAACCAAATCAACTAACTTGCCACAAATTTACAACAGTGACTTAAGGTGAATAAAGAAAATATGGGCATCTCCTTTCCCAGCCCAGGAAGCAGAAGAGTTTCAGCTTTTTTATGAAAAGCACAAACTGATGAAAAGAGGAGTTTGTTAAGTTAAATTGTGAGACCAGCTCTGCGAGGAGAGAGCAATCGCTAGTGTAAGAGAAGGTGGCAGCTTTAGTCAAATATATTTCACTTCCTGATATGCTTCAAGAATCAATAAATATTATCTTTTTCTAAGGTGTGCTTAGATAACTGTTTTTACATAGAAATGGGATGTTTCACCAGATAAGCATTCACACATATTTTTGGATCCTCTGGAATTCCTCCTCAAGAAGGAAATTGTAGGTTTGTTATTTGGGAAGCTTTCTTCACAGCGAAACTTATCCTTTTATAGTGAATATTCTCAAGAGACAGGTTGGAAAGTCCAACGTTTAGGCTATTTCAAAGCTATCCTACCTTTTTGCTCAGAAGTTGAATGTGAAGGCAATTCCCGCCCTCAGAAGGAAGAATGATATTAAGACATTCAATTTTTTCACTTTCCACATCTTTTCCATTTATTTTTGTTTCCCATGATAGACACTAAGTGGTCCAGAAAAAGCCAAAACTTGGATTTCAAATGATCTCAATATCTTCCTGAGTTTTTAGCACCTAAAGTCAATGGATAGGCTGATATTTGTTAGTTCTGTAGTGTTCAATGAAGCAATTATTACTGAAAAATGGCAAGTTAACTGAAAAGCAAGTTAAAATTCATATTTACTGCAGTTGTCAGATGACATTTATGTTCAAAAACCATGACTCAAACAACTACTGCTAACTAGCTTTAAAGGCAACTGCTGCTTTAAACAACTATATGTGTTGTCCCATTCAATTTGCTCAGCAACTTGGAAGTAAATGATAAATTCCCTTTTCACAGATGAGGAAACTGAGGGTTCAAAGAAAGTGATAACTTACCAAGGTCACCAGGCTAGCAAGTGGTGGAGCTGGGCCTCAGGCACAAGTCTGTCTGATTCCAAGGCTGGGGCTCTTCCCATTTCATCATACTGCCACCCCGAGAGCAGCAGCCGCTGTAATGGAGGCCATCTACACCTGGAAATGTCAGTTCCAGCTGAAATGAGGGAGGACAATGTATGACCTTGGGAAAAGGTGATGGGAGATAAATCAAGATGGACCTCATAGAGCAAGGGCAGGCTTTGTCACATGGAAAGAGATGACAGGAAAGGACCCTTTGCCTCTAAATAAATTCTTCCTGGGCCAGTCATCTCCCTGGGTACTTCAAATTCTGGCATAAAAACATTTCTTCTCTTTAAATCACTGTTGAAATGCTTTCAGATGGTATCACACATTCAGCCCTGTTTATCTATTAATGTCTTTGCGTTAATTAGTACTTGAAAGTTGTTCTCCATAGGACAATTCACTGGGATGGGATAGAAAGACATGCAATACAAGAAAGTAAATTTTGATACTCTGGAAGGTGGAAAGAAAGTTTCGGAGAAGAAACTATGCAAGAAACTATGCAAGGGGCTAGGCCAGGTTTCGCAGTGAGGGGCCTCTGCCACTCCAGGAGTTAGTGCAAGGACGTGGGGGTGTGGGACCACCAAAGGTTTATGTACCTTCTGTTTTATAAGTTTTAGCAAGGGTGGCTCTGAATTAGGTTTTGGGACACATGTGATGGGAAAAGCAGATTGGTAGCAGAGTACAAATTAATCTTAATAATTTTCCAGCTTAACTTGGAAATGGGTAGAAGGCCTGGGGGCTATTGCCGTCCCCAAAAGTAGACTCTAGGAGACAGCAGGCCTGGAGGTTGGTACCAGGAAATCCAGGCAGACCGGAAGGTTAGAAGACCTCTGTACAGGTGGGACCACCTCTTGGGTGAAGTGGGAAGCCAGTGACACAGCAGGATAAGACCACCCTGAAAAGGAAAGGATGTTCAGAAGGGAAAGGAGACAGAAACTTTCATGCCGACATTCACAAGAAAAATGAGGCCTGCAGCTGGGGAGTGAGGAAGGATGTTTCTGTTAACACGGAGAGCTGGGAAGAGCCACAGAGGCTGCGACAGGCCTTCTGGCGTGTTCTGCTTGACCTCCCACTTGACTCGTGGCACCTCGCCTGTGATGGACACCATGAGCCACTCCCAGGCCTCCACTTGTGAGTGTTGAAGTGTTAGTCCCATAATCCAGCCTACAAGTGGCCCGTAGGATGGGGTGCATAGGGCACAGTGCGAATTCCAGCCCCTTTGATAAGTCGTCCGTGGTCTGGGACTTGCCTGATCAAAAGGTGCAGACTGGGATTAAGATTCCAGATAAGCAGAATGAGTGTCTGGGGAGAGGCCCATTCAATCCTTGGAGGCCGACTGCTGTCACTGTGATCTTTATTTAACCCACGCAGAGGCAAGGATTCTTTTCTATTTCGGCTCAGTTTGGTGGACAGCCTGTCTCTCTAATGGCTGAAATATAAATACAGTGCACGCCAAAATGAAGTATTTCCCCATGCAATGCTGACGCTGACGGCTGGTTGTTGAATCTCCTCTGGGAAGGCAAACTCTGAATACCATCAGTGTTTAGTTACAAAAATATTGGGCCATGTGATCTGCTCCTCATCTGGACCACATGATGAAATTGATGGACTGCCTTGGCCAGGATCCTAACTAACTTTCTTATGTAGTCTGATTGCTGGCTCTGGAAGTTTTGAGGATCTCGTCACTGGACACTTTAAAATGAGAAAGTTACCTCAATGTTCATTATTTAATGCTTTCATTGCATTTGTGTATACAAATGTAATTTGGGTAAAATAGATAAACTGGGGAAAATGAAATACCCTGGGAAGGAGATGTCACGATAACCAACTGGTGATCCTGTGATGGAAAAATCTTGATTCGCAAAACTCTGTCCTCAGCAGTACAGAGAAGGAACACTGACAAGAGTCTGAAATGAAGTTCCAGAAAATTTAGATTTGCAATGGATCAAGAATTGAGGAAGTAAAATTGCCTTTCCTCTTTGACATGCTGAAGGAGCTCTATTTTTCACATACGGGACCTCCTCCCATTGAAGCAAATTGTAGAACACTCCTAGCTAAGCTTGTGTGTATTTGCTTGTTCTAGAGCCAGAGATGGAAAAACCCATTTGTCAGATTTACACACCAACACTGTTATTTCTCAAATTTTCCCTATAAATCTTATTCTATCTAGAAATATGTAAACTGATAAGAATAATTGACTCTCCAAATATTGTCACCACAGACTTCTAAGGGACCTTTGAAGGAAGGGACTACCCCAAGCCTAAGAAGGAGCAAGCGGAGGATCCAGATTAGAAATCATTTAGACTGGGAGGTTAACTGAGTTAATAATGTCAAGTCATTTGTTTGCAGTTAGGTCGTTTGCATTTCTTTCGTTGGACATCTGAAAAATGATGAACCTGCTCAGATTTCTAGATTTCCAACAATTCCAACATGGCTGACCTCTGCCAGATGACGGTATCAGAGAGACATCCTAGTCAATTTTCACTCGATTAGAGAAACTAAATGAAGGAATAAGACCAGTTAATGTTCTATCCAGGAAAACACATTTATTTTTGCCTCCCACTGTTCTTTTCTATTTTGTAAGAGCAACGATTTAATTCTAATGATAAAAGAATTTTTGAAAATACCCTCCTTTGAAAAAGAAATCTCTCCCCATTTTTTTTTTTAACTGCCATTCTATTTTTAATAGAACGTCTCCTCTAAAATGACTTTTACTAATCTGATTTTTGGGGGAGAGGTCCCTGAAAAGGATTTTACAAACTTAAATTTGTTCCTGGTCCTAATTAGTAAGGCCCATTGTTTTCTTAAATTGTAAAGAGAGACTGGTCAATACTTAAATTGTGTCCCAAGGTCAGCAGCTTTGCCGCAAGCGGGTGGCACAGGGCACACTTAAATCTTTTAATGAAAAACCCAACTTTATTTGAAATAAAGGAATTTGATATGTTTCTCTTACATTTGTGCTTTATAACTTTCTACTGTTCTAACAGAAACCTGGAGGTTTACATGTTCCTGGCAACCACATTGCCTTTTAAAACTTGAAATAAACAAAATCTCTTTGATGAGTGACCCTTAGTGTCTATCATAACTGGTGGGAAAAGTGTAAAGAAAGGAGCTGGCAAAAACCATGACAGTTTCGGGGAACAAATGCTACTAAAATAGAACCACCAACTTCTGCCAGGTGACAGTCAACAAAATAAATGTGTTTTTCAATACATCTCTTATGAAAATCAAGCCTAAGTCCTATGTGAAATCTTGCTCAGTCCACTTGGTTGGAATTGCACTAAAAAAAACAAAAAATGTCCTGGGTTAGAAAACTAAGTCCACATGTTGCTTAGTCCTTTAATGGGATAGGGACCACTGTGTTCCTCCCATTTATATTTGGAAATTGACACATAAAGCAGGTATCGGTGTTTCATTGGTAATTAAAAAGGCATCACATTCCTCTTTCCTCAGGCCGGCTACTTTTTCAGTTCCTTCTCCCTGTGCTCAGGAAAATAACCCAGGATCTGAGCTCCTGTGAGAACTCGTTCGATTTAAACTCTGCCAAAAAATATGAAGTAGTTCACCTTAGACTACCATGCGGGCTGGGTGAATGTGGGGCTGATCAAAAGAGATAACCGGCCGGAGACCTGAATAGAACCACCAGGAAATCCATTCCTAAGTGGGTTTCACTCAGCATCCATGCGTCCTGTGCCTGCTTTCAGATCTCTGTTTAGCTCCCCTTTAAATCAGGCTCAGCTGATTTTTTAGTTAACTTAAAAACAATAAGAACATGTCAAAAAACCAGAACGCGAAGGGGACAGTCATAGCTTCCTTTCGAAAAGACGGCTATCAGCGCTATCAGACATCTCCAGTCTTCACTCCTGGGAGCATGCCTTTGCCTTCGTGGAGATAGTGTCTGAGGATTAATTGGCAAGAAGCTGTCTCCTGATATTGAGTTTCTTCCTTCCCTAGTTGACAAGCAAACACCACTCCCGCCAGTCTACTGTGAGATTCTGGTGCTTGAGAGCCGTTCTGGGAGGGCACCGGCAGACCTGCCTTCCTCCACATTGTCTCGCACCTACTGGCCGTTCCCAGGGACCAGAATGTGGTTAGAAAGAAAAACAATAGCCCTGAGTGCCTCAGCGTAGAATGGCAATGGAAGGAAATGACAGAGACACAGGAAACAGGGAGAGAGGTTTTCTTACACAAACAAGCCAGGGAGGAACAGACTAGGAAAACAAAGGTAAAGCCAGAGAAAGCGGCCACTGGGAGAATGTGGTCTCAGGGGGGAATGTGGTCAGGGCAGGGGCCTCTGAGGGAGCACTGCAGCCAGGGACCTCGGCGCCTGGAGCACTTTGTGACCAAGTCTTCAGGGGGCTCCAGAAGTCTGAGGCAGCAGCAAGGCCAAGAAGGAAACCTAAGAACATACTAACCCTCCTGGGTTTAGAGTCTCCGAGAAGGGCTTACCCTGCCCGTCCCCTTGGGAGTCAGGAGCAAGCTGCCTTCCCCATGGCTGCCTCCCCATAAAACAGCCAGGAATACACAAGGGCAAGTACATAGCTCCTGTCCTGGAATGGGGACCCATCCCTGTGATTGCCTGCTCAGTAATTCTCTTCTTGCAAAAAGCTTGGATTCCTGGCCTCTCTAACTGATGCCAAACCCTTGTTCCATCTTTCCAAGTGCAGGAGCTGGTTTCTCTGGGGTGGATCTCTGCCTCAGTTGCTCCTGCATCTGCATTCCCTTAATGCCTGGGAGGCATCCTTATTCCAGAGACTGCAGGCCCCCTGTCATTACTTGTTGCTTGCCCAACACAGTGATCCGTGACCACAGGCATGCACTTAGTAGGTACTCAGGAAAGGCATGCTGATGGGAAATTAATTGAACTTCCTGCCTGCAGCCTCTGATGCTGGCCCCTCCCTGGTGTCTCCTCTTAGCCACCTGCAGCATTCACTTGCTTTTTTTTTTCCAGAACTTTCTTCCAGAAAGGGGCCAAGGAGTGTTCTGTTAGAGCAATAGGAAAGCCTTCTGCTCACTCCTTAACTATTCTGGGAGTAGCATGTTAAGAGTGGGATCCGTGAATAGAGATTCCTGCTCTCTCTAATATTCCTCTGTGGAATTAGTCTTGGAAGGTGTCCCTCCATCCCCACTCCCAATGGAAATGATTCAGCCATCAGCAGTCCCCAGGGTGGCTTAGGGGGATGGTGAGGGGTAGAGCTGCCCTATAATCTCTTCTGCCCTCTCTCCTAAGCCACCGTGAATAAAAACAACACATTTTTTGTATGCACTATTTTTTGGTATGACTGTTGCTGTTTTCCCAATGTGGTATTAATAAAAGCATCCAGACCAATCTAAGCTGGAGTTTCCCAAAACGTAGCTGGAGACTTGAAGAAGGTGCTCTCAGAGCCAAAGGAGGGGCTACCTGAGCCCAGGAGGGTGTGGCTCAGAACCAGTTGACTCCCTTAGAGAGGGCTTCACTTCTGGGATAATCTCCCCTTGAGTTGTGAAAAAGTCACACATAGCATTTGGTTTGACAGTTCTTCCTTCATAGTTTGTGATTCCCCTTAATTTTGCCCAAATATTCAGGGACATCTGTATACCCATACAGTTTTGTGTGGTGAGGTTATGGAGAAAGAAAGAGATGGGCACCAATGGAGGTGAGGCCTACCTCATACTCTGCCACCCTCCCCATGGGCCGTTGGGGAGGAAGCAGAATTTTATAGCGAACCTCAGTAAATAGCAGTCAGGTAAGCACCATGGACCATGGTGGAGCAGGAAGGAGCAGAGGTCAACTAGATGACTCGAAAGCAGTGTGAGGCAGAGGGACGTGATCCTAGGGCATATGGAAAAAATCACTATTGTAATAAAAAATTAATCGCGTAATATATGTCCCTCTCGTTAAAGTCCATAGAGTTGTGCTCAATAAATATTTGTTTAGCAGATGAATAGATACATTTATAAGACTATTGATTGAAAAAAAGTTTCTTATTTACTCATTCATTCGATCATTAAAAAAACACAAAAATATGTTGACTCTTGTCTCTGAACTCAGCGCCAAGACACTAAGAATAATGTAGAGCACACAAATACATGAAGCTTACCCATTAGAATATGCTTCTCTGACATAGATCCCCAAACTTAGAGAGCTTGCCTGAAGAATTGAGCCCTGCAAAAAGTTATTTTCATTCATCATGCTGAAAACCAGCCCTTGTATATGCTGTTTATATTTACTGGACTCATTGATGACTTCTCTATTTCTCCCAGTTGGAATTTTCTCTTTCTTTCATCTCTCCAAAGGATACTTAGGATTCTTAGGAACTTTAGCTATTTATCTCTCAAACTCCCAGAGTATATACAACAATGCTAGTTTAGTTAAATTAAAGTGAATTTCCAAAGTTAGGACCCATCTCCACATCTGTGAAGGTGGAGATGAATCTAGATTTGACACCAAGCAGATAAACACAGCACTAGTTTCTAAATGTTCTGGAAGTTAGTAAAGCTGATTACCTCATAGTCTTGGGCAAAGATGCATAGGGTGGGAATTTTGAAACTAGCAAAAAACTCGAAAACAACTACAAGTTTTTCTCATTTTATAAATAAAGACAGAAGACAGAGGAGGACTTAGCTTCTATTTTTAGCTCTGCTCTCCATATTTGGTTGTCCTTAGACAATTCCACCTAACATCTTCTTAATTAATTAATTAATTAAGGTGCTGCCCTATCTAGCACGTGGGATTTTAAAGAGATAACAGTTAGGAAAGTACTCTGAGAAGTTTAAAGTGCCACATAAATGTGATGCCTCTAGAAAGCTCCGTGGATGCTGATTCAATTTTCTAGTACCTGGGAAGTGGTTTCAGATAAATCACCTCATGCCTGTGCCTTTAAATGAGAGAATATATGAAAGCTCTCAGTACTGTCCCAGGCCCATAGTGAGTGCTCAATAAATGTTTGCTATTATTATTATATTTTTCTTTCTCATCCTTGAAAATACAACAATTTTAGAACACCACATGGACCAAATGCGCTACAAAATAGACCTGTCTTGGTTTATACTGAAAACAATATGTACATAGGATATCTTTATCTTGATCAATGCCAAAAGCCAAAAAGCAATATTTTTAAGCTGAAAGAGTAAAATCTATGGGTTAAGATCTGGAATTAATCCCAGAGAGCAAATTCTATCCCTCAGTAAGTTCTTCTTTCTTCATCTATGTTATTTACCTAAAGTATCTTGGGTTAATGATACCCTATGACTCCATTAGTTTTCGTATAATTGCTACACATATTTACATCAATTTCCCTACAAGTTCAGAATTTGGGGGGAGCAGAGGTCATTGTGATATTCCCTACTTTTTATCCACAACATTTAAATAACTGGAATGCAAAGATTAGGTAATTTTTACCAAAAGGTGGAGCTTCAAAGAACAAATTCATTATTTAAAAAAAATTTTCATTTTAGAAAGAGGTTTGGATCAAGTTTTTTTCTTTTTTACTTTGAGATAATTTATCTCCATCAATTTTTTTTTCTGACAGCAGAAACTGCTGAACGAGAATGTTCGTTCTCTAGGTGGGGACATAAAAAGGCCCTGTGAATGTGCAATTTTAAAGTGAGTCTAACTGACAAGGTTATAAATAAGTATCTCAGACCACTGTTACCCGTTCTAGAACCTTCTTCTCTAATTGGTGTTTTTCTTCTTCTTGTGGCAGGAACCGATGTTTTCTCCAGGGCTGTACTATTACTCACAGTGCTTCTAACTTGGTAGTTGACTTCAACTGGATTTTAATTAAAACAGATTTAAACTGAAATGAGAGGCCTTGTGAAAGAGTGAACCCCATCCCTGGGTGTTTAGTCAATCCTGGATGGCCCTATGTGGAGGATGCTGAAGAGAGCATCCTTTGGGAGTTGGTCTATATTAACTAATAGAATCCTTTCCAGTTCCCAAGACTTTATTCTAAAGATGTAAGTTAACATAATTGTATTTACGTTTTGCTTTTATTGTCTAACTACTCCATTTGTATGAGATTTTTGGCATTTTACTTAATTTTATGCTACTTGTTCCTTTTCTATTTATGCAGTTGCATACTTGATTTTAAAACCACTGGAGAATTATTGGCAATGTCTTAGGCAGTTGTCACCAAGAGCCCTTCCCAAGATTGCTCACTGGCGGAGGAGCCTCCCTAGGAGAAGATGAGCAAGTCCAGAGTGACAACAGGACTAGGGATCCTAGAAATAGTCCACAGAGTTTGATGTAAGGAGGCAGAAGGGCAACAGAGAAATCATAATTTAAGAAGCAAAAGCTAAGATAGTGAGATTTGTAAAGACAATTAAGTATTTTCTCAAGGAAAGTAAAGGAGGCGCATCCCAGTCTGGCCAGTGGGGTTGCTTTTGTTCCGTGCAGCCTTGTTCAGATGAAAAATGCATGAGAGTCTAAACTCCTAGTTGGGTTGTTCTACTGCTGTGACCTCTTCTCCTCACTGCCGCTATTTCAGTGGAGTTCTATAGTTTTCTTGGGTAAGTTCAGCTCATGAATATGGCCCTGCTTTAAGTCTCCCAGAGTCTTACATGCCCTGTGAAATTGGGTTCCTGGGTGATTGAGCAAATGTTCGACCACTTGCTCTTGTGTCCCAGTGTGGGAGAAGAAGTGGCAGCAGCCAGTTGCTGACTTTCTTTCTTCACCAGTTTCAGAAAGATGAGGGAGTTGGTAAGGACCTATGAATCAAGTCTTTAGGTAAATGAGAGAAGGATTAATAGAGACGCTTGGTGGTAATGTTACCGAAACCAAAGTGGGTTCACCTCCTGGCGAGTTAAACAAGATCCTCCACCGGAAGTAGTTGTGTCACAATGTAAAGTATGTTTGCAGCAAATAGGAAACCATGTGGAATCATTTCCAAAGTCATGGGGTCCCCGAACAAAGGGAAGCAGGGATATTTTATATGGGGTGGGGAATGAATATTCAAAAAGGAGCAGTGGGTATTTGCTTGCACTGGCTCAGTTGGAAAACATGCTTCCACATAGACTGCAGTTTACGGTATTAAGGCCTAAGCTCCTCCTGGAGAGATCTTAGTATTAGAAATAAAGCAAAGGTCATAGGCGTAGCTCTGTGGTGAGGCTTGGTCTGATTCAGGGTGGTTGCATCTCCTTAACATAACAAAAGCGAAAAAAAACAATTTGGAAAAACTGTTAAATGTTTCCAAACTCTCCCTTGAAGTCCTTGGAGCAATCAGTCGGTGCCAGTAATAGATGTTAACTAAACTTATTGTGGTGATCATTTCATGATATATACAAACATCAAATCATGATGTTGTACGCCTGAAACTAATGTTACATATCAATTATACCTAAATTTAAAAAATCGAAAATTTGTACCCTAAACTATAGAACGATAACATTTTATTTATTTTTTTTTGAGGAAGATTAGCCCTCAGCCAATATCTGCTGCCAATCCTCCTCTTTTTGCTGAGGAAGACTGGCCCTGAGCTAACATCCATGCCCATCTTCCTCTGCTTTATAGGTGGGATGCCTACCACAGCATGGCTTGCCAAGCTGT
The DNA here is from genome assembly GCF_041296265.1 of Equus caballus. Taxonomy (NCBI): domain Eukaryota; kingdom Metazoa; phylum Chordata; class Mammalia; order Perissodactyla; family Equidae; genus Equus; species Equus caballus. The sequence goes on along the minus strand of NC_091693.1, from coordinate 79,917,113 downwards.
GCCATGTCTGCACCCGGGATCTGAACTGGAGAACCCCGGGCCGCCTAAATGGAACGTGCACGCTTAACCCCTGCACCACTGGGCCGGCCCCGAAGCATAACATTTTAGAACCAGTAGATATCTTAGAGATCATCTCATTCACTGATTATACACACTAATGGTACATTAGAACCATCTTGGTTGCTATTAAAGACAGTACCAATATTGGGACTCTAGCCTAGACCAATTAATTTCCTTGAATTGGCCTCACGGAAATTACCTTCTTTTTCTGACAAAGAAAAGGAGGCCTGAGGATACTGTTAATTGCACCAGGTTCCAGAGCAAGTTGTGGCAGAGCAAGGCCAGCAGCAGCTTCAGTACAGCCTTCTCCCACTAGGAAACGTTTTTTAAAAGTCTCATTTCTCTCCTTCATCTCATTTTTTTCAGTTCCAGATGGAAATGGTAATCCTCCATTTCTCCACCTCTGCATTCACCAAACACCGACTACATCTTTGAAGGATTACTCTTGCAAAATAACTTGGAAACTCCAGACTGTTTTGTTTATTTGAAGAGCCCCTGACCAGGAACACTAGGGATAAACTGAGACTACGTGGAGTTGATGAAGCTCCCCACAGTAAGGTAGCACACTCATTTCCAGATGAAATTGACCAAGCAGATGGGCTCAAAAGGGTAAGAAACGCGGTTGGAATGGGTTAAATGCATAGGAAGGCATTCTTGTTTTCCACCCTCTCCCTTACTTCTGACCAGTAAGCTACGCTGGTTAAGTGGGTCACAGGAGAGGCTCCCAGGTGGCCCAGCCAAACTCAGGAGGTGACACTAGTGGCCCTCTGACCGGAGGGCAGCGTTTTCCATTACAGAAGTGAAATGAGGCTCTAAGACTGGAAAGGGGACATTGGCATTGGAAGGCGCCTGACTGTTACAACCTGGAGCAAAAACTCAAAGCTTTCGGTTTCCCTCCCGCCCTCCCCCCACCATATTTCTTTTAGAAAAGCAACAAATTCTGGCTGATTATCACTTATGCTCCACCCCATTCTTCTAAGTCAGCTTTTGTGCAGGAAAATAGAGACCTGCTTTCTTTGGCTTATCAGCGTCCCAGGAAAGGGGAAAGGAGCGTCTGGCCTGCTATCTGCATCTTGCCTGGGGACAATGAAACGCTGAAAGCAGGCTCCACGGGCAGGGGCTGCCACTTCAGACCCACAGAGTATCTGCAAGGACCAGGGAAGGAGAGGATGGAGGAGGGGCTCCGCTTAGCCTGCCGAAAACATAATAGCCCCTGGGGTGGGCTGCTGTGAACAGGAAGGGCGTGGGCAGGCTCTGAGCGCAGCTGCCGTTCTGCTCATGCCGCCCATTCCCACAGCCTTTGATCAGCAGGCGAATGGCATTCTGTACCCTGAGATAAATGCCTGGTCAGAGGGTGTGGGTGGCTGTGGAGGGGGATAAGGATTAAAGACGAAGGTGTTTTATAGACAGCCTGAAGGATGTGTGTTTCAAAACTGGGATCAGGGAGGTGCTAGGTACGAGGGAACAGAAAGGTTTCCCATTGGTGCATTCGTTCACTCATTCATTAACATTTGTTTTGCACCCAGAAAGTTCAAGGTACCTGGCTTGACACTGTAGGGGACGCAATGGTGAATAATACAAGCCAATTCTAGTCGAATACGGTGAATCTCAAGTGTGGGGAGATTATTTGGGATGTCAGAAATTGCAGAGCGGAGTAGCAAGAGGTGGGGTACTCCTTCAGCCTGTATACATTCTCCCCCACCATAGACTCAGATATGTGCTGCCCTGGCCTCCCACCCTCCCACCTTGGCATGTGCACCCTGCAGTGGAGAATCCCTGTGAACTGGGAAGTGATATGTGAACCGGGTGGAGGCAGGTTCATAAAACCAAGGGAAATGGCTGCTTGATCGAATAGCAATGCTAAAGGTCATACGAAAACAAGCAAGCAAACAACCACCAAGACAACCAACCAAAACCTCCAAGTACACAGTAAAGAGCGTGATTGCAACAAAGGAAATGGAAATTTTTTTTAATATTTTCTTTTCTTTTTTAAAAATTTTTTCTGTTTGGTGAGGAGATTGGTCCTGAGCTAACATCTGTTGCCAATCTTCCTCTTTTTGCTTGAGGAAGATTGTCACTGACCCAGCATCTGTGCCAATCTTCTTCTATTTTATGTGGGATGCTGCCGCAGCATGGCTTGATGAGCAGTGCATAGATCCATGCCCCACACTTGGGCCTGGGAACCCAGGGCCACTGAAGTGGAGTGCATGAACCTAACCACTAGGCAACCGGGCCGGCCCCAGGGAGATGGGGGTCTTAAACAGTGAGACGGGAGAGGAGAGGTTCCTTCCAGCCAGGGTGGTGATGATGATTGTGATGGTGGGTGTGTGAAGAAGAGCTTCAGGGAAGGCATGATTCCTAGAGGAGGGCTCAAAGGTGGATGAGATGGAATTCAGATGTGTGGGGATGGGCAAAGGGTGCTCGCAAGGCTGGGAAGGGTAGAAAGAACATTTTGGGGCAAATAAGATATCATAAATAGAGTACATTGGTGGGGTGAACACACCTAGAAGAAAGTAGCTCCCTTTGGCTGAGAATCAACATGTTTACCCCCAGAGAGAGAAAGCTGGGAAGTAAAGTAGAGCCATTCTCTAGAGGGCTTTGAATGCAGACCAAACACTAAACCTGTGATCAAGCCACAGTTAGCGGAGGCCTTATCCTTCACCCATCACTTACCAACCCTAGACTCCCCCCAGCCTAAAGGGAGTCCCCCAGGTCCTGTGGTGTAATGCCCTGTCTCTGAGCCACCACTAAATTTGAGGGCAACCCCCTAAACGTTCGGCAAATGTCCCAAACGCTTTCTGAAACTCTAGGCGAAGTCCTCCTACCATTCACTGATTGATTCATAAAACACATATCTCACAGAGGTGTCCTATTTAAATTTCTAATTAAATTATAACAATTTATAATATGCAATAAAATAATAATTGAAATAATTTTTAATTTATAATTTAATCATGTCCTGGCATTGTTGTGGGCCTTGGGGGCTAAGGCATTGAACAAAAGGTGTGACGCCCTGCCCCCAAGGAGCTGACATTCTAATTGGGGGCAAGCAGCCAGTAAACAAATGTAGCAAGTCAGGGCTGTGAGGAAGAAGACTGCGGGGTAAGACGAGAGAGACCGTGTTGGTGGACTAGTTTACACCGGGCGGTCAGGGAAGGTCTTTCCGATGACTGAGAAATATTTGGGCAGCAACATGTCTGAAGGGAGGGAAGGACATTCCAAGCAGAGGGAATTGTGCTGGGGGAATGTGGTCCACTCTACAGTGGATGCAAGGAGGAGAGACCTTGCCAAGTCCACTTGTGATGGATGCAAACTCTTCTCAGATGTGAGGAGGCAGGTAAGGGAAAACCAGTGCCGTATACTTGACCTGGAAGCAATCTCCTGGTGCCTTTGGGAGCTTTGCCCCTTGGTGGCCAGTTCTGGTGTTGCTTAGTATAGCTTAGGATGGAGGCAAACAAAGTTTCCTAAAAATATCTCCATAGGCCCTGATTTGGGTGAGCTATCCTGGATTAGGAAAATGTTGTGGTTTAGAAATCTTCTATGACACTGAAGGTGGTTTTGGAAGGAGACTATGAAATTCTAAAAGACTGTTGAATTGTCAGGGATGGGGAAGGGCTTCCTGTAAGTCCGTTCCTTGTTAACCCAAAAAAGGTTTCTCCATTGAGGTGAAGGGACGATAACATCTCTTTTGTCCCTTTCGAACCAACAGCTCACTAGCAAACCATGCCTAGAGTCAGAGTTTTCTTTGGCAGGTGAAATCCCTGTTAAAAAGCTACATAATTTGGTATATTTCTCCATGCCTCGCCACTGCCTGTTGCCTCCCCAAACCCTATGTAAATACAGGTTCAAAAAAGCATGTGTGATAAAAAAAGAATGTGAGTGGAAAAATTGGTAAGCGGAGTGAATTTAATGTTTTGCTATGCAATGTGGTTCTGAAAGCGAGAGAGTTGAACCCTAGACGTGCTCATTTCCTAAGAGCCAGAATTAAAAAATTTTTTAAATCCTAATTTTTAAAGAAAAATTTATACGTAATTCAAGAACCATTGCCAATATTCCTCTTAAAACTAGGACCAGCCTTTTGAAAATACTTTTAATTTCCTTTTCACAAAAATAATATAGGAAAATATAATTTAAAAGGGATATAAAGCTTCTGTCTATTCTTTCCCTTTTTTGGGCCGACGCTTCCTTGGGTGTGCTTGTACCTGGAAGACCTCTTTTTACGGATGATGGGACTTGTTTGAATGCACGTTCCTGGGTTGTTTCTGTATCCTTCTGTTTTGGACCCTAAGGAATCTTAACCGTGTATGTCTTAGGACCTCTGAGTAGTCAGCAGATGTGTCAAGTATAAATGGGTTACTCAACTACATGCTCATCAAACAGGGAGTTTTAAACAAGAGAAGGAAACCTATTCTGAAGAGACTTAATTTTGTTCTGTATTGGGTCCCTAGAATTAAACATACTCACATACATATGTACATACATATTTGTATATATACATAAATCTCTACAAAATGTAGCTTTTATTTTTTCCTCTACTCATGACCGTTAACTTTTTACTATTTTTCTCGAAATCACTTGGAAAACGGCCTGGGTTTGTTTTAATGGTCGCTTTGTTCCTTTACAGAGCAACAGACTCTAGACTGTGAAACTCCAGCCTGTGTGAGGGATCTTGGTTCTGCCCCAGACTTGAGGAGCCATCTGCTTGGAGCTTAGAACTCTGGAGGGACCCTGAGGCCCTTCTGTGTTCTGGCCTGGCCCAGCGGCAGGCGGTGGGATGAGAGAGTGCCGGGGGAAGGGAGATCTCTTCCCATCTACTCTAAGGGTGGTGTTTCAGAAATCGCTGCTTTTGAATAGTCTGCCCGACCTAATTGGAAAACCCATGAGATGGAGTATTGAACTGACTTCCCTGTCTCCGGACTTCTCTTAATTTCTAGGGCAGGTCAGGGATACATCAGACACTTCAGGCATGGATCAACTCCTTTTGATACACACTTGCAACAGTGGACAGAGGACCCTTCGGGTATAGTTCATCTTTTTTCAGCTATGTCATAGGTCTGCGAAACTGGGTATGCAACTCAACCTAAGGAGAAGCAATTTCTTCCTCCTAGTGGAATTATGAGGCTTAAATGAGACACTGTGTCAGGTGCCATCATCGTTCTTAGCACATCGTTAGTGCCTGATGCACATTAGTTCCCTTTCCCTTGTCTATAAACAGGGTGTGAGCATTGGCTCAGGTGCTCAGGCCATGGAGCAATCTGCTGTTGTTCTCAGAGCACCTGACACATGAACACACGATCTTAGTTGTGAAATCACATGGAAGTCCACTTTCTTAAAATCAGCATTAGTTCACTTAGCATGACTATTTGCTAGACTTTCTGCTAAGCTTTGGAGATATCAATGAAGTACAGTCCCCATCTGAAAGCCGTTCTGAATTTGAGGGAAAGCTCAGCACGTAACAGACAAGGATTACTTGGAGTCCATCAGCCAAGGAGCATGGAGGGATGGAAAAGGTATGAGGGGGGTAGCATTTTTAGTAAGGACACTAGGTGATTCAGATGGAGGTGGCTCAAGAAACATACTTGAAAAAACACTTCACTTAAATGCATTCATTGTAGAAGTCTAACTTTTATGAGTAATGTTGGACCACTTACGGTTAACTTCAAAAAATAAGCTGGCTTTATCAGCTTGTCTTATTATGTGCTCCCACATTTTTTTTCTAATCCCCAATCCTAGTTACCAAGAAAATCACCCTTTCTCCCACACCTTTTCTCATCAGCACATCCAAAGAAAACAAGCATCCAGATAATTAAATTCAATTAGCTCTCTCAAAAACATAGACCTCTATGGGTGTGTCCTCCAAGCTGCCAGGATAGTGCTGAGCTCTGCAAGCCCTACAAATAAGTACTTGCAGGCTCACCGATTTAGAGACACACAGACACATGCCTGGTCTCAGTTGTATATTGGTGTCCAGTGCTCATTCAGATGCATTCGGTTTAAATAAAGAAAGAGCATTAAAGGTGTACGTTGGTCATTGCTTAACATTGGAGCATCTCTTAGCTTGAGTTTTGCCATGATGATGACTTGTGGGTTCAAGTTCTGTTTATACAGCACTGTAACAGAAAAATTGAAAACTGAAAAAGTTCAACTAACTCACCGATTGTGTCACCTTCATGTCATACTGATGATTTTATTATTTTCTAACTTCACCAGAATGAGTAAGTATTTTGGTGGGTAGCAGGTACAGATTTGAATAAGTGTTCCATCTGGTGTTATTTTTGTTACACCTTAACTTCTTAAAGATCTATTTTATGAGAACAAACCAGTTCTTGTACTTGCACGAGGCTTGCTATTTACTTTTACCAAAATTTAAAACTCCACCTACACAGATTGAGGCACCCGGCTCTGGAGCGTCCAGACCTATTTACGGTGTAATTGCCCCTTCTACCAGAGGTGGCGTTGCTGACGGAGCAGCAGTGGTCTTCACTGTTTGGACTTGTCAGAGAGTCCGGAAGAAGAGTAAGCATTGTATTCCCGTAAGGTAGAGCCAATTGCTGGCTTCTCTTCTTCTCAAGAGATTTTTTTTTTTTTCCATTTGAAGTGGCCTGTGTGAGGTGAAGATGGCTAGGTGGTTCTGTTACACATGGCGTCTCACACATCTTAACCAATTAGAAAGGACTGTGGGGAATTACAGGGAATTAATCCCATCCAGAAGGTCTAGGGACAGCCTCAACTACTCAAACTCTAGTTACTTGGTTTACAATGTCACAAGAGCCCCTTGATTGGATTAAAGCTGAATATCTCCGGGCAGTTTGTCTATTATTTCTTGTGAACAATGTGTGTGTGTGTGTGTGTGTGGCTACAACTGTGTCAGCATTTGTCGGGGGTTAAAATTGAGCTCTCACATTCATTTTATTCAATTGGCCAGGCCATGAGGCCCTTTGAAAATGGCCACTTCGTTTACATGTATAAAAACCATGCCATTTAGTTGACTTCTCTTGACTTTTTCAAGTGTTTATTTTGAAGTTTCATTTTATACAGGAAATAGACATAATCACCAATAAATTTAACTTTAATAACTTAGACCCTGGGAGCCTTTCCTGGTTGGCAGAAAATTCCCTACATCTTGCAAATCCTCCTTATGGGATATCCTATTTCTTATCTGGAGTTGAAAGTCAGGATTAATCTGGATAATTAAGAAAATCTTTCTAAAAGATACCCTGCATCCTCTTTAAAATTAAACTCTGCTTGGAAGTTTCCTTTCTTTTCTTAGTAAAATCATAGTGTCAATGATAAAAGTAAAAATAGATCACAGGAATTTTGGTGTTTTCCACAGGTCTTTATAAAACTCAAAGACAGTGGCATCTTCCCAATTTATTATACCACAAAAAAATGACATTAGGATATAATTTTGAAATCAACTGATTACTAATAGTCAATATTCATTTAATGATAAATTTAATATGCCAAAGAAGTTGCGGGAGTGTATAAAGAAAAAGCTTTTGATTCTTTCAATCAAATTATCCATTTGAAAAGCTCCTATACCATCTATGCGGCATATGTGTGCTTGAGTGAACACACACACACACACAGAGTTAATCTGCTTTGTGGAGTCTGAAAGCCAGAAACCCTTCTGCAGATAGCAGTACTGAAGGTTTCTCAGCCTTCCCTTTTGCTTTCTAAGGCGTGGAGCAACGTGGCTCCTTCCCAGACAGTCAGACCTGCTATAAAAAGTAACATCGGCCATGGGAATTATACAGGGAGAAGGGATATGCCATAAACAGGGATAAACATCTTCCTTTATGCAAAGCTGCCAGATCCCTTTAAGCAGAGAACTGTTCCCTGTCCCCACTGCGGCCCCTCTTTCCTGTCCAGGGACCAATGAAGTGGGGCTTTCCATCCTAAATGATCCATCGGGAGAGGCTTAGATAAGGCGCACAGTTGCCATCAATAGCCTTCAAACCCCCATCTCTGGGACAAAGTGGGAAGGCTATCCTTTTGTTACCACTCTATCGAGGAGAAAAAACCCGAGGAAAACATCTACTGGACAAAGGCTACTCTGTGTGCTGAGAAACCCTGATCCTCGACTATTGTCGCCAGCCTTATTTATGCCACAGAGATGACTTTTCAGAGGTTTAGCAAAATTATCAGCAGGGCAATTTTAATACTCTATGTTTATTTAGTTAGCACACTCTCCATTTTCTAGGGGAAGAAAACATTCAAGGAATTTTCTTTAAACAAAAAGTTACAGAGGGAAGAATAAAATGTTCATTTCTGTGTAGGAATGCTCTCTCACTGTGAAATGCTCTGATATGACAAGAAATGTACTTTATGCCATCCCTTAAGAAACCGATCCTATACATGCGATGTGTAGATGTATTATATATTTTTTATTATATAATGTATATATCATATACATTATTATTTCAATTCTTTCATATTTGAACAAGTGCACTTACTAGACATGAGGGCTTTTTCTGACCAACCCCCAAATCCAAGTAGGCTTTAAATTATAAGTAGTGCTTTCAGCTCGTGCGGGAGATGGGAAATGGAGCGAGAGGTAGAGAGTGCCAAAGACACACAGACGGAGTAAGGCAGCGTGGGTTTGGAGTCCCCGTGGTCCAAGTTCTGAATCTCAATTCCAGACCTTACTCGTTAATAGACCCTAATAAGTATTATTTTGTTTTGATTTTTGAGCTGTAACATTGGGGTAATAATACCTCCCTTACAGACCTGCTGTTACACACGTAAAAATCTCTGTTGTAAAGTAGTCATGAAAAATAAGATTTAAAGGTGGTTAAGGACCGAGAAGGTGCCTGCAGACTGACTTAATTTTCTTTTCCACCTCCACTTGAGAATCTGAGGGAATCTGGAGAAACTTTTGCTATTCTATGCCATTGAATTTTCAAACTAGAATCTATTATCCAGTCAACAAATATTTATTACCCATTCTGAGCCAGATACCAGAGGAATTCTGCGGAGTGCTTCAGAGAGCCACAAATGTTTGATCTGTATTTTATTCTAGACATATACTTTAACTACTTGAAAAAAGAATGGAAGTGGTCTGCATGTTCCATCTGCTACATACCATATGTACTAAGTTTTAATTCTTCTGATACCACTGACGCCTTAACCTGTGCTTTCAGGTGACCTCTTTTTAGTGTAGACTCAGAATACAGCTTCTCCTACCTTCTCTGAAAACATTTTTACTTCTCCTAAATGTGCCATTAATTAGAAATATAGTGGTGCTGAAACATTCCTTTAAAAATTCAGAACTGCTCAAGCGTGCTTCTGTGAAACTACGTGAGGGGTCACGTGAATGTTGGGCTCGATTAAATGCCAGGTCAGGCCTGCGGATCTGCTCAGAACATGCTTTGTTCCCAGTATAACTGCATGGTTGTGCAAAAATAAATGACAAGCTATCTTGTTCAGTACAGTTTGGGACACTTACTGTAGATTTTGGGTGCTTCTCTTCTGACTTTTATATTTGCGAGAAAGAATGAACAGTTGTTACATATTATTGGTGACTCAGTTTTTGAAATGAAATGTTCCTAGTTGCTTTTTTTGAAGAGTGTGCTGAGGTTGCAAAGGGAACTGTGCAGAAGTTTCACCACTTGTAAAGACTTACATGATTGAATTAGCATTTTCCTCAATACTGTGCAATCAAAATAAAATATATCAAAAAATGAAATATTGAGGCTGATCTCAAATTATTTTCTAAATCAAAATACTGGCCATGCTCAATGGTTGATTTCATAAGAAGTCAATGTTATAAATTAATTATATAAAAGAAATAGGCTAATAAAATGGTTATTTGTTTATATGCTGGGGTATAAGCTATTATTAAACAAGTATGGAAACCATGGCTCTATGCATGACTTTCTCCAGAAAGAAGCTCATGGCGAAGAGAGGAGCCAAAGAAGCTGTTTAAGACAGTGCTATTTCCTTTGTTTCTGGATGAAATGGAAACTTAAACCCCAAACATGTAGTTTGTATGGTAAAACCGACACAAGTGTTCTATGACACAACTGGATGTTGAATAAAATTGCAAGTGAGATCGTTTTGAGACAATCATGTTTCACGCATAAGGTCCCTTTTGTAAATGCATTATCAAATTGTATTCCCCCTTTCCTCCAGGCTCAAAGCCATGTGTTTATCTGGACAAGGGTGAGGAAGACTCTTCTGGTTCTGTGAGGCTTATTTCCCCTTTAATCATAATGTCAAATTGTCCTTAATTCTTTAGAAATCACAAGAAAAGTCCTGGGATGTTCAAAAATGAAAGCAGCAGCTTTATAAATATTCCTGTGGGAATGTTTCCTTGCTGTGGTCAACGTTTAGAGTGGAAGACATCCTCAGTGTCCATCATTGTTCTACTAACACCAAGGAGTAAATATCACTTCCTCTTCCCAGATCTTACAAACCGAAAGAAAGAAAAGAAAAAATAGAGAGCAACCTGCCAGCTGCCAAAGCCAATGCTTCCCTCAGATGATGAAGATTGGGTGGAGACTATAAGCTGTCTCCAAAAATTTGTATGCATTTGGGGGTGGGGTGGAGTGGGGGTGTTAGAGAAACCTTTATTAGTGCAGTGCCCTGCGTGGGTAATAATTTCAAATATTACTCCAGATTGAGTCTTGATAGTTTAAATGTTGACCTTTATGTTAACAATGATTTACAGTTACTTTTTGCACTGTCGCGTCTGTATTAGGCAATAAAATAGATGCAAATTTCTGTCAAGAAACTGGGGATATATTTTATTTTATCTTATTCTCTAGGACATTTGTGTGATGAAATTGTTTTTCTAGCATCTCACCATCACCCTAGTCCCTCTGATCTTCCTGGAGCAGTGAAGTTACACACCTCTCCTGAAATCTGTTTGCAAATTAGCATTGCTAGTATCAGCCTTTCTGATGCCGCTTTTCATTTCTCAATCTCTACTGCCCCTTCCTCAAGTGGACTTGTCCTACATTTTTTTGTTTGTTTTTCTGAAAGGAACGTTATTTTCTATTTCTAAGATTATTCCCCTCTGTACTTTGTTGCCAGTGTTCATAGGTGTTCATGGAATTCTTAGGCATAGAACTCAAACGACCTGATCTAAATTCTTTCCTTTTTCATTTTGGTACCACTCCTCCACCCCAAAACTAGGTTAAGATGTGCAACATATTTGCCTCTTTCAAAATTGAAATAGTCCCTGTGGGTCACCACCCAACTAGACTGAACGTGAGCTAGTGACTAAGCAGTGGAAAGATCCTTGATCATCCGATTGCTCTCATCCCCTGCACGAGACACTTTAAACAAAAGACACTCAGAGCTAATCAGCTGAAAAGCCTGCCAGTGTGAAAACAAGCAAAACTTCAAAAACATGTTAAAACAGGTGGAAAGGGATATATCCTTATGTTTAACTGAGTATACATTTGAAATCATTGTTTTCCTTTTACAAAATGAATGTGTAGGGGCAAGAGTAGCCTAGAGGTTAGATTTGGTCTGAGTTCTTGAGACAGAAACTTGGTTGGGACTTATTCTGTGTTCTCGAGCAAGTCACTCCTTGCATTTCTTTCCCTAACTATGAAATGGAAATAATGCCTCTGTCCCGAGGGGCCTGGGGCTCACTGTCAGTGAAGTGCTTTGGAATCCACTGCTGAAAGGCGCTCAGCAAGTTCAAAGCACCAGTATTAAGAAAGGTTTATCATATTTAAAAACCAGTAAATCCTTCCCATGGGTGTAAAATGATTCTTCCTAGTTTTATTCCCTACACAGACTGAAAAAAAAAGCTTCAGATTCTTCCATACTATCAGCTTAACACTGTGCCCCAGCTGTTTACATGCACCAAACTCTGCCCATCCTCTTTTGATTTGCAGCATACACTGAGCCCAAGACAAAAGAAAGCGCTGTTTGCAAGTATGACTCATGTGAAAATTGAAACGTCATGCTCCATTTTATTAAGGGCTTTGCTTTCTTTCTGTGGGTTAGAATAATTGGGAATAAACATAAACATTGTAAAATAAATGTGAACACCGAGTTAGTCCAATAAAGTAAATTTGAATCAACTGTTCAGCGGCAAACCTAGTGGACAAGTGAGGGAACTAGAGAAGTCGAAAAGCTAGTCATGAAGCTGATCCGTTATTTCACCAGGCACTTTATTTAAATTCATTATTTTAACTAGAAAAAGCAATGCTAAGTTACAAAACACAATGATGATTGTAATAATTGGGGGGTTATTCAAGAGAATAGGAGGCCCAGAAGAAGAGAAGAGGGCACCTGGCTGGCATCATGGCTGAAGGACAGCAGAAAGGACAGAGAAGCCCCAACAGAAGGGATGGTATCAGAGGTGAGAGGGAGAAAGGAAGAAAGGTGACATGGCATGTGTACCAGGTTTGTGCCAGACATTATGCTAAGCACCTTGCATGCACTGCTTCATTTAATCCTAATAATGACTTTACAAGATAAGCATTGTGATTGCTTCCATTTTATTGAAGCTGAGTGCTTATGCCATTTTCCCAAGGTGATGAAACTACTAAATGATAGAACAAGAATTCCTACCTGGTTTCAAACAACTCCCAGTCTAACCTTTTATACCATACCCTGGCACCATTTTGGAAAACAGCTCTGTTGATCCTGAAAACTGTTGCTAAGTTTCTTATTATGACTGGTTAATAAGCACATCAAAATAATGCTATTAGTTTTGATCTTGGCCTCAGGTGTCTCTTTCACCTCTGTGTGGCCATATTCCCTTTTCCTAAATCTTATTTGGATTGAAAACCTGCTCTTTGAATAATCAGATTGAATACTGTTTTAAATATGACATTGGTAGTGAAACTGCACACATATCAAGTATAATGCTTGGTATCTCCCTCATGTCCTGGAGATAAGGGTGGAGAGGCATTGAGATGAAATTTGAGAATTTTAGAGAAATTTTGGCTTAAGGTATAAGAAGAGAAACCTTTTTGAACATTATTTCAGGAAATTTGTTCTGAGTTGTGTACTAGGAAAGAAAAACTCTAGTTCTGGGAAATTCTGTGAGGAGAAATTAGCGTCTGTATTGCTCTGAAGAAAGCAACTTTTGCCCCAATCATTTCTGTCCCTGAATGTCTGCCTCCAGAAAGTCTCTAGAAAGGAAGTTTACCTTTGTGAGATCAGTCCCAACTGTCCCCCAACCTACTGGCATCTCAGAGCTCACTTCATTAATCCCCTCTCTCCACTGCCCTCTAGATTACCTCTTTTCTCTAGTTCTCAGATCTCTAGCTTAGTTCCCTGCCTAAAGTTTCTCTCTTCCCCTGTAGCCAGGGGCTATGAATTGCCAGCCGTTCTGGGTTCTCTTATCTGAGTTCTCTTTCTTCATCCAGAAACCACAGGATGAACAAGGGCAGAGATGCACAATTTTTCTTCTTCAGTGACCAGAAGAGCACTGAGATGCATCTTCATCAAGGCCTGAGCGGGAGTGAGCATCCAGTAACTGGAAGGCCCTCTGGGGGCTTGATTTTCATTAACTTTCACAAGTCTAAAACTGGCAAGGAGGCTAGCCTTGCCGTTCCCAAATGTGTATTTTTTGTGTCCACATTATTCTGAAGTAGCATTTTAATTCCACATTTTTTTAAAGTGGCCTTTGCTATCTAAGATTCTGATGGTAAATGTCTCTTTTACTGCAGAGAATGAGTAAAGGAATGACGATGTGAAGCCCAAGCCTACTCCTTTAGAAACACAGCTTTGAGCAGAAATCCTGGCCTCTGGCAAGAAAGTTATCTAAGTACCAGAAATGTCAGAGACAGCCTGTGCTTAGGAGCTCGCTCTGCTTTTTTTTTTTTTTTTTTTTTTTTGAGGAAGATTAGCCCTGAGCTAACATCTGTTGCCAATACTCCTCTTTTTGCTGAGGAAGACTGGCCCTGAGCTAACATCCTTGCCCACCTTCCTCTACTTTATATGTGGGACACCTGCCACAGCATGGCTTGGCAAGCAGCGCCATGTCCGCACCCGGCATTCAAACTGGTGGACCCCAGGCCACCGAAGTAGAATGTGCGAATTTAACCGCTGTGCCACCAGGCCGGCCCCTCTGCTTTTCTTGATTAAGATTTATTCTATTTGATGTGGCCGGCCCCATGGCTGAGTGGTTAAGTTTGCACACTCCACTTCGGCGGCCCAAGGTTTCGCCAGTTCTGATCCTGGGTATGGACGTGGCACTGCTCATCAGGCCACGCTGAGGCGGCGTCCCACATAGCACAATCAGAGGCGCTCACAACTAGAATCTACAACTAGGTACTGGGGGGCTTTGGGGAGAATAAAAAAAAAAAAGATTGGCAACAGTTGTTAGCTCAGGTGCCAATCTTTAAAGAAACAAAAAGATTTCTTCCATTTGGGTATTTTCATTGTCTCTCTACTACCTTTTCTTGTTACCACTTTTTTTTTAACCTTCAGGCTTTAAAATTTTTCTTTTTCTTACCCTCCCTGTCTTGTTTTTTCTAAATTTGTTCCCATAATTTATCATCTTTAGAAGAAGCAGAAATGATTTAAACTCAGTGAGAGAAAGGTTTTTATCTAGAACTTTCTGAGATGATGAAAGTTTTCTATATCTGCACTGTTCAATACAGAATTCACTTGCCATATGTGGCTACTGAGGGCATAAAGTGTGGCTAGGGTGACACTAAGCAATGACAGCAAACTAAAGACTAGAAGGAGAATTATGGAGAAGAACAAGCTAGAAAATGAAACCTTTTAATTCTATGATTAAACTCCTGGATTTCCTCCCTCACCCCAAAAAAAGGCTCATGTGAGTGAAACCCACCAAAATCAACGCAACAAAAACTTTGAGAACTGGACTATGGTGTGCAATGCCACCGAGGTTTCAGATTGGACTCTGGGAAGCACACAGGTAAGGCAGACCAAAATAGCACCAGAAAGGCTTTGAAGTTAAATTGACATGCAAACCACAGTCCACAAAAGTGAGTCAAGACGTGTTCCTGGTTGACTGCCTGCTAAAATATATGATTGGAAAGAAGCTAGATTCTTTTAACACAATACTCAAAAATGTTCATGAGTTAATGTAAAATTATTCTTTATACCAAGAACCAGGAAAATCTTAACTCTTGTGAGAAAAGACAATAACATATGTAATGCCAATGTGACATAGAGGTTAGAATTAAATGACAAGATTTTAAAGCAGATGTCATAAAAATGCTCCTACAAGCAGTTGCAAATACTCTTGAAATAAATGGAAAAAATAGAAAGTCTCAGCAAAGAAATAGGAGATATAAAGAAAAAAACCCAGAAATTATAGAACAGAAAAATACAATAAGTGAAATAAAAAGCTCACTAGATGGGCTTTATAGCAGAACGGAAATGTCAGAGGAACTTGAAGTTATATCAATAGAAGTTTTCCAATCTGAACAAAAGAGATAGCATAGCTTTAAAAAAAAAATGAACAGAACTTCAGGACCCTGTGGGGCAATAATAAAAAATCTTGTGTCTTTGGAGTCCCAGCAGGAGATGGGAAAGACTGACAGACTGAAAGAATATTTTGAGAAACGATGATTGAAAATTTCCCAAATTTAGTGAAAGACAATCTTACAGATTCAACAAACTCAGCAAACTTCAAACAGAATAAACCCCAACAAATCCACACCTAGACAATAATACTCAGATTTCTGAAAACTAAAGACAAAGAAAAAATCTTGAATTAAGCCAGAGAAAAATGACACATTATTTATAGGGAATCAATGATTAGATTGACAGTGGGTTTATCCCTAGAAACCATGGAAGCCAGAAGGAAGCAGGACAACATTTTTCAAGTGACTAAAAAAGCTCTATCAACTCTGAAGTCTATATGCAACAAAAACATCCCTCAGCAATGCAGGCGAAACAGAGCCATTCTTAGATTAAAAAACCCAGAAGAATATGTTACCAGCAGACTCGCTCCGAAAGAACTGCTAAAGCAAATTCTTCGAATAGAAAGAAAATGATAAATAAAGAATTTGGAACATCAGAAATAAAGAAAAAACAACAAAAGGGTAATACCTGAGAAAATATAATAGACTACTACTTTTCTCTTAAAGTTTAAAAAAATTTGGTCTGATAGTTGAAAGCAAAAAATTATAACGTTATCTGATATGTTACTTAATGTATGTGGAGATAACATTACAATGATGTCATAAGTGGGAAGGGTAAAGAGGTTTAAATGGTGATAAGCTTTCTACATTCCACTTGGAATGTTAAAATAAGGATGGTCATAGACTGTGACAAGTTAAGTAGGTATATTATAAATTATATGAAGAGAGAAATAAAATCAGTATACATAAATTAAAACAGAATTCTAATAAGCGTTCACACAACCCACAGGAAGTCATGAATGGGAAGAGAGAGAAATAAAAAGCAGTAGGAACACACAGAAAATAAATAATAAAACAGCAGACTTAAATTTTAATATATTATTAATCACTTTAAAAATAAATGATGTAAACGCACCAATTAAAAGACAGAGATTGGCAAAATGGATTTAAAAAATGATCCAACTATATACTGTCTACAGGAAGCTCACTTCAAATAGAGGTATGACATAGGAAACTTAAAACACCAGAACAGAAAAAGACATATTGTGCAAACATTAATCAAAAGAAAGCTGGAGTATCTATTAATATCAGACAAAGTAGACTTCAGAGCAAGGAAAATTACCAAGGACAAAGAGGGACATTACAAAATTACAAGAATGGTCAATTAACCAAAGACACATAACATTCCTAAAAATGTATGCTCCAAGCAACAGAACTTCAAAATGTATGAAGCAAAAATTGATACAACTGAAAGGAGAAATAGAAAAACCCAGAATTTTAGCTGGGAGCATCTCTCAGTAGTTGATGAATCACTAGGCAGAAAATCAGCAGAAAACCTGAACATGAATGGTCTTACCAGCTTTATTTGTAAGACTCAAAAGCTGGAACAACTTAAACGTCCTTCAGGAGGTAGATAAACAAATTATGGGACATCCATTGCTATATACTGAATGCTTGTGAACCCTCCAAAATTCATATGTTAAATCCTAATGCCCAGTGGGATGGTATTGGGAGGTGGGGGCCTTTGGGAGATGATTAGGTCATGAGGATGGAGTCTTCATTAATGGGATTCGTGCCCTGATAAGAGAGACCGTGGAGATCTCTGTTGCCCCTTCCAACACCTGAGGACCCAGAAAGAAAGAGGGTCATCTATAAACCAGGAAATATGCTCTCACCAGACACAGAATCTGCGGGCACTTTGATCTGGACTTTGCAGTCTCCAGAACTGTGAGAAATAAATTTTTATTGTTTATAATATCCCCAGTCTATGGCATTGTTATAACAGCTGGAGTAGACTAAGACCATCCATACAATGGAATACTACTCAGTGATGAAAAGAAAAAGCTGTTGATACATCAGCAACTTGATAGATTTCCAGGGCATTATGCTGCATGATAAAAAGCCAATCTCTAAATGTTACATAATGTATAGTTCCATTTATGTAACATTCTTGAAATGGCAAAATTATGCTAATGAATGACAGATCAGTGGTTGCCAAGGGTTAGAGTTTGGGGAGGGGTGGGCCTATGATGGGGTGATGAAATTGTTCTAAATCTTGATTATAATAATGGTTACACAAATCTATATACATGATAAAATTTCATAGAACTATAACCCCCCCAAAAAAGTACATATTAAAACTAGTACAAATCTAAATAGTGTCTGTAGTTTACTTAATAGTATTGTGCCACCATCAATTTGCTGGCTTTGATAATTGTATTATGGTTATGTAATAAGATGTTATTAATCAGGGGAAACTGGAAGAAGAGTGCATGGGAACTCTCTACTATTTCTGCAACTTTTACATGAGCCTTAAATTATTTCAAAATAAAAATATTTTCAAAAATGTTGCTAGCGCAACTGATCAACTGAATTTTTAGTTTAGTTTAATTTTCATTAATTTAAATAGTGACATGGGGCTACTGGCTATCGTATTGGACAGTGCAGGTCAATACTAAGTTCTGCCAAATGACCTTTCCATTTCCCTTGTTCTTACTCCTAGGCTCCTGAAGAAAAGCTTCATATAGGAAAAATTTACGCAACACATAAAATATAACCCATATTATTTAAATGACTCTCAGTCAAGTACAATATTGTACCAAATTAGAGCATAATAAAATTCAAGGTTGGAAAGTAATGCATTTGGTCATTCTTCATTTTCTATCCCATTCTGATGACTAATGCAGATGGGAGAATGTTAATTCCTCAGGTAAGTTGTAAAGGTTTTAAAACTCATTGCCTTGTTTTGTAAGCTCGCAGAATAGGAAGAAGTCTGTAGTTGTTTAGAACCTTAATTATCTCTTTTTACTGACAAAATCTAAGCAAGTGACTACCTCCAAATCCCTAGGAATGAACAGTTGGTCTTTTGACTTTCCTGCCAGAATAAGTGACTTTAAATCTTTGCCAGAACAGGTTAAGAGATCAACTCTTCTCTCAGAGCCCACAGAAGTCAAACTCCTCTGACTTGTAGAATGTGTTTGATTTTGGCCTCCCTTTTCATTCATTCCTTTCTACCTTCCCCAAGGCATCTTCACTCTGGATGAAATATACAAGCTTATACTGAGGCCAATTTGTTGTGTGCTGGCCCAAGCCACTCACGGTCCCTGCCCCAGCCCCACACAAAAGCAAGACTTGGATCATAACTAACTGCCCAAGCTTTCCTGGTGACCCTCAGGAGTGGAGCCACTTAAGGTTATTTTAGGACAAGTTCTTCTAAACTCCTGATCCCAATCACTCCTCAAGTGGTGATGGAAGCTCTTGTGATCCCTTGCCTTGTGGAGCTAAGCCTAGTTAGCCAGAGATTCCCAGAGGGGGATAATATTGGGATTCTCTTCAGTGGCATATGGGAGTGGGGGGAAGTGAGCATTCCTGCTACCATTGTTTAGGATTGCCAGTGCATGGTGATAACAGAAAGCACACTGGCTTTTAGTTGGTTTGTCACTGCTTTTAGATTCTCTGCAGACGGTGCATCCACTTGTTGCCTGTACTTGGGAAAACTGCTCCTATCACCCTCCCCTCAGACAGCCATGGTTTTCTCACTTTTCTGCCAAGAAGCATACGCACCGTGCTCTCACCTTTCCAGGCAAACTGTGGGAGACTCAGATACGACCCTTGAGTGTAAGCTTGGAAAGGGTAGGAGACAAAACGTAAAAAGACAAGGGGCCGGCTCGGTGGCACAGTGGTTAAGTTTGCATGCTCTGCTTCAGCGGCCCAGGGTTCACTGATTCAGATCCCAGGTGTGGACCTACACACTGCTTGTCAAGCCGTGCTGTGGCAGCATCCTACATATAAAGTAGAGGAAGATGGGCACAGATGTTAGCTCAGGGCCAGTCTTCCTCAACAAAAAGTAAAAAGACAAAAAGAAGTAGCCGCTTTTCTTTTCATGCTGAGAGATGACTCCACAAAGGATTTTCCCGCAATTACCTGAAAAATAAATTCCAGATTACCATTACTAGTACCAATTGGATCTTTATCATCTTTGAAAAGTCTCTTTCTCAACCGAAGAAGCTTAAGCACAAGAATGTTGAAGCCAAGATGTTAACTAATATATTTTTCTGACTTCCATTTTACTCTTTAATACTTCAAGTCTCATATCAGGCACCATCTCCTCTAAAAAGTTCTTGGCAACCAGACTAGCTCAGGTTCTCTCTTGGGTCGTGTTCCATAGCAGCAGAGCGGAGCCTGCGACAAGAATTTTGGTGCGCATGATTTATTGAGGGAGTCCTCTCAGGAGAAAGGGAGTGCAGGAAGCAGGATGGGACACGGAAAGAGCTAACCAAGAGCATAATGTCTGTTGGAACTATCTTCAGTATGATCCCATGGGAAGCTCTGGAGCATGAATTGCACCACACACTTGGGTCAGCCTTTTGTACCCCATGTCAATCAATCACCGACCGCAGGTTGCTCCTGTTAGGGAGACGGGGTTGCATTATCTCTTAGGAGAGGTAATTCCCATTTGGTCAAGGGCAGTTTTCCAGGTAAAGGAGCAGCTGTGAGCCATTAGCAGACAAAGAGGAGCAACAGGATGAGCGCACTGGCCTGGAAAAAAGTGATCTTGGCGGAGCACCAGCAGCATCTGCAAGGCTCTATGCCTTGTACCATTCATATCAAGTTGTTTCTCCCATGAAAATCTCTCCATCCAGGAACAGATTTTCCAAGATCTGGTTAGCCAGGGCAGTGGTGTTTAGAGGCTGACTGATGTCAACTGGCTGAGTCATTGTGTCCACAGTTGCTTCATGACTGGTGAATTAAATGGAGCCGATGGAGACTCTGATCCATTCACCCGTTAAGCCTTTGAGGGTGGTACCAATCTCTGCCTTTCCTTCTGGGATGTGATATTGTTTTTGATGTATTGTCTTGGAAATTTCATAGATATTCACTTGATTTTTCCTATCGTAACTGCTCTGAGCCACATATAACCCTTGTCTAATGGGAGAATCCAGGATAGTACTTTGGGTCTTTAGGTACTATTATCAACTCAGATCCCTGATTCAGCAACTCACTTTCCCCAGTGTATGTTTACCTTGAGTAAATGGCCATTGGCCCTTTTGTGGAAAGACTGGGGAAAGACTTTCCATGGCGTTGCAGGATCCTTCCTCATAGAAACTTGGCCACTACTTCAAGAAATAGGTTATGGGTCTAAGAACTATCTCAAGTCTCTAAACTGATAAGGGATCATGATTTTGTATTGAGGTGGCAGACCTTAGTCTTCTGCTTGTCTGTTTTTGATAACCAGCCCTACCTTGCTTCTGATGGTCAAGTGCTGCCATCTGGCCTCTGCTTTTCTGAGATCCTATCATCTCCATTGCTATCAGGGAGCACAGTTCTATAATAGAATCTCCATCATCAGTCTTAATCTACAGAGGACAGCCACTTCTGAGCTTCTCAACGATGCTGGTGCCCCTCTCACCCAGGAGGGGAAGTTGCCATTGTGTCAAAGGAAATTCTCCAGAGAGGAGGGTAGCTGTGAGCATCTAGCAGTCAAGCTCACAGCAGCTGTAAGTTGGATACACCAGGCTGCCTTGACAGGGCAGCAATGGCCTCCACGACAAGGTCTTTCCTTTCTGCCCCACATCTCTGCTACGTGGCTTGGTCTCAGTCCTTACAGGTAGTGACATTATCAGTTTGCCTGACTGTGTTCCTCACTAGAGCGAAGATTTTTCTAGAGCAGTTAGAGAGGTTCATCTCCATTTATCTTTGTATCCCCAAAACCTAGGACAGTGCCTTTCAGATAGTAGGCACTCAATACATCCTTGTTGATTTAAATTTTCACCAATAATAGTAAAACAATGAAATAATGAATGAGGTAAGGATATAATGTGTGTGTATACAACTTTATCTTTTGGAGGCTCAAAGACATTAAAGTGCCTATAAAACAATAACAGCTCCCAAAATAAAAAATAAGCAAACTACAGTAGTCCCCACTTATCTAAGGGCGATATGTTCAGCGGTGGACGCTGAAACCACCACGGACGGCATCAAATTCTACATGTACTATGTCTTTTCCTATACATACATACCTATGATCAAGTTTAATTTATAAATTAGGCACGGTAAGAAATTAACAATAATAACTAATAATAAAACAATTACAACAACATAATGTAATAAAAGTTACTGTAGATCTTAGCAACCTCAGCATATGATTTTTTTTCTTTCCTTATTAAGTTGAGAGAACTTTCACTTTTCCCCTTAAAGGAAGCACTTCATGATTTCTCTTTGGCCTATCTGAATCGCCAGCATCACTACCCTTGTGCTTTGGGGAGATTATTCAGTAAAATAAGGGTTAATTTAACACAAGCACTGTGATACCGGAACAGTCGATCTGATAACCTAGAGGACTGCTAAGTGACTAACGGGCAGGTGTGTGTACAGCGTGTATATGCTGGACAAAGGGATGAATCATGTCCTGGGCCGGACAGAGTAGGATACAGCAAGATTTCATCATGCTACCCAGAAGGGTGTGCATTTTAAAACTTATGAATTGTTTATTTCTAGAATTTTCCATTTAATATTTTCAGACTGAAGTTGACCGCACGTAACTAAAACAGCAGAAAACAAAACTGTGGCTAAGGAAGGACTACCGTACACACAAAACTAAGGTGCAAGTTATTTCCAATGCAGAATGATTTTCTCCATATTTATAAATCCTTACACTCCGATCAATACAAACGCAATTCTAGGATTCTTGTCAAACAATATCCTCCAAACAATTTTTATGATATGATAGAAGTTCATCAATACCTCTCATATCTCCTGATTTTCTCCAAGTCTCTCAAAGGTATTCTTGTAAGGGTATACTTTCCATTCTGAAAGTAAAATCAGTAGCTCCCTAAATTCCCGGGTACTCTCAGGATTTAATCTTCGGGCAAGTCCTCCTCAGGCCACAGAATGTATAAATTATTCTTTTGAAAGACAGTTGAAGTAGGAGAGAATTCCTTGGTGCCATCCAGGTAAAATCAAGGACAAGGTAGGTCCTGATGTGCATGTGTGATGCTGACAAAAGGACTTCGGGAGACTTGGGACTTCAGAAAAGGACATGACTGTATACACTCAAGGCTTTCTTCATGGAGTAACTTAGTTCAATCTCAATACTAACGCGTTTTCCCTGTGGAGTCTGTATGTTTTTGCTGAGCCCTGCGCTAGTAACAACTTTGACCCACTTAGCTTTGTTTTCCTTGCAATAAAAATTCTGCAGAGATTGTCTTTTCAATCTATATAGCTCATGCCAAACGATGGCTATTTTTCTTTCTGAATAAAAAGCATCCATGTATCTTATAGCAAATTTGAAAAGTAAAGCAAAACATAAAAAGGAAAAAAAATCGAATCTTGCTATCTGAAGAAAACCACTGTTAATGATTGCATTTACTCCCAAACATTCTTGTGTACACATATACATATATACCCTATTTTTTACTTAACATGACTTTATGTGAATTTTATCATGCCATTAAAAATATTTGTAAGACCCTTTTTAATGATAACATGATATATTGTCATATGATAGTACTATTATTAATTTAATGTTTGTTTAAACATTCCTCAAAATTTGGACATTTAGATTTTTCTTAATGTTTTGTCATTATTATAAATAACACTGTAGTGAACACGTATTTTTGTCTTTCTAGTCACTTAATTCATTCAGTATTTATATAGTCAACAGATATTTACTTAGCTCCTGTTACAAGCCAGAGGCACTGTGCAATCAGCTAAGCAAGCAGCAAAAGACAAGCCAGGACACTCTCTGCCCTCCCTGCCATTGTGGAGATTTTGATCTGCCAGGAAAGAAAATCTTGAAATTGTAAGAGTGACGACTATTACAAAGGGGATGTGCGAGGGGTCTTTTGTCTTAGCTCAGGCTGTCATAACAAAATACCATCAACTAGGCAGCTTGAACAACAGAAATTTCTTTTTTCATAGTCTGGAGGCTGGAAATTTGAGATCAGGGTGCCAGGACGGTTGGGTCCTGGAGGTGAGGGGGCTCCCTTTCTGGCTTGTAGGTGGCTGCCTTCTCATGGAATGCTCACAGAGCCTTTCCCCAGTACTTGGAGAGAGGGATCCTCTTACTCCAATTATAAGGCCACCAATTCTATTGGATTAGGATGCCATCCTTATGACCTCATTTAACTTTATCTCCTAAAAGGCTTATCTTCAAATTCAGTCTCATTGGGGGTTAGGAATTCAGCACATGAATGTGGTGGGGAGACACAATTCAGTTGGTGGCACCCTGGAAGCATTTAAGGAGGGAGTCTAGTTGAATATTTTCTTCAAATGTTTAAAAAAATTTAGGGTTTTAGTAATATTCTTCTTAATTTGGATATACTCTTTTAGGGTTGCCAGATTTAGCAAATAAAACTACAGAATGTCCAGTTATATTTGAATTTCAGATAAATAGCAAAAAATTTGTTAGTATAGGTATCTCCCATACAATATTTGATGCGCTGTATTTTCTCTGGTGATCCTTCTTTTCATGCTTTAACATGATCAATGCTATCTTTTATCCATGGAAGGGATCCTATCCCATCTAGTTGCTACTCTGCAGGACACCTAGCTTAGATATTTGTTGAATTAGCATATGAACAGTGAGATAAGCATTTTTAAAGTATCCAGGGAAAACTTATTGCTACTTTTGTCTAACATTTCTGTGGGTAGACGCTTCAAAGAAAAGCTATTTCTCCCGTTTTTTTTTGCAAATTTGTAAGCCTCTGTTATTATTTGACTGAAAATTTTTATTATTTAAACTACATTAGTTTCTAAGGCATCAAAACATACATACTTTTCTGCGCTTTAAAGTAAAATTTTAAATGGAGGGAGGCTTGTTTAAGAAAAAGCGTTCTCAAATCCTCAATTCTTCACGGAAGCCCCATTATAAACTGAACATTTGGGTTTCCTTGAAAAGTCTACTCCTGGAAAACTACTTTCTGTAAATGCTCAGAACAATGTGGCAGCGGTGCAGGGCTTTCAGGAGATATGTTGGTTGCACCTCTTCACATTAATTCTTTGTCCCCAGGCTGCCATTCACTGCATTGTAGACATGGTGGTTCTTATCTCAAGAGTAGGGTTTCAGCTGCTAGAATACTTTGTGACTCTCAACCACTTTCTCTACCTTAAAGGCTTTATAACTGTTCCTTGAAAAACTCTCAAGCCAAGGAGGTGGCACAATTAGCCTTTGCCTCAATCCTCTCACCAAACTCCACGCAAGATAGTTTTACACTCAGCCATGGACACATTATACGATTTTTTTTCAAGGGATTACCAATTGGAAATGAGAGCTGAAATGTATCCTATAAGTGTACAATTGTACATACAAAGTACTAACTTCTTAAGAGACACAATGTCACCCTATCTATGGAATCTAGCTGCCCAACGAAATATTCAGCAAATATTTATTACATGAAAGCATCTGATTTGAATGCCAATGTTCTCTAAATTACTTTACCGGTCTCCAAACTCCTTTTCAGATTTCTTAAGCTTGCTTTTCTTTCTCTTCTCACCCCTAAGTCCACAAACACAGTGCATTGTCTCTCTTATCATCTCGAGAGAGCTAAGCTCTACTTGAATGACCGAAGCTCCTGGCTAGTAAATGCTGAATTGTAAGCTGTTGAGGATGGAGAACTCAAGAACATAAAACTGTGTTTTCCTCTTTTAGTTAGATTTTGATTTAATCAACTCAGAGAATAGGAAGCTGTGAATTAAAACTACTTTTGTGAAGGGCCGAGAGGAAAACCTTAGTTTTCTATATCCAAAGCAGGCATACTATTTTTAAGAAGTCTGAACTGCAAATGTTTTAATAAAGAATTTCAAATCACAGCTGCTCCGCCATGCGCGCTTCTTGACGAAGAGCGACCTCCGAGCTCTCCAGTCCCTTTTAGGACCTAAGCTTCATGGGGGATAAGAAGTTGCATTTATTTTGCTCACTTCTGTATTTCTAGTGCCTGGAGCAGTGTCTGGCACATGGTATATTCCCTCTAAATATTTAGTGAATGTATAAATAAATAAAATATAGCAAAAAAAAGTGTGCTTGATTTCACCTCCCCACTGTATAATCACGAACAAATGTTTGATGGAGTAAGAGGAATACTCATAATTAGCACTAATTTCTTTCCTACTGTCTAGGTGGGTGTTCATCGGGCATACCAACTCTTTCTAATTGATGTTTTGCAAACTCCCCTTGCCAAACATTAGTGACTTTTGTCCTGCCATGTTTACATACCTGAGACCAAGCACAGGCCCTTTTTGAAGTTAATTAAAGATTCACTTATGTTAAACATTTCCGGATGATAGCAAGAGACCAACTTGGCAGACAATAGAAATAATCTCTAGTACTTCCCTCTGTGATTTTTCTCAGACAAGTTTTGAAGGGTCTGGTCCTAATGGGATTGATAGACGGGAGATGGGGTGATGCGGAGATGCTGCGCTACTGCCTACAGCAGGAGGACGCAAGCGAATTCAGGACAAAGATCATCCACTTTATCCTTTGCCTATCTGAGCGCCCATTATCCAGGACAGATATAAAATCCCCTAGCTGGCTTCCCCCTGTCGCCCAGCGCCTTTCTGGGATGCCATTCATTTACTTCTTGTGTTTGAAGGCTAATTTTAATACCAGCTTAAAAGATAACCTTCTCAGATTGCTTCCTAACTTTTTCACCTGAAAGTATCTTTGTATTTATTTTCTCCCATGATTAGCTAGATTTTGAAAGATTTTATCTATTTAAAAACTGTATTTATAAACTAATGGTTAATTTTCCATTTTTTATTTTATTTTAGAAACTCTGCTTATCAGAGTTTCTCATCAGAAAATAAGCTGTTATTGGGGCCGGCCTGGTGGTGCAGTGGTTAAGTTCACGCACTCTGCTTTGGTGGCCTGGGGTTCGTGGGTTTGGATTCAGGTGCGGACCTACACACTGCTCATCAAGCTGTGCTGTGGCAGCATCTCACATACAAAACAGAGGAAGACTGGCGCAGATGTTAGCTCAGGGCCAATCTTCCTCAAGCAAAAAGAGGAGGATTGGCAACAGATGTTAACTCAGAGCCAATCTTCCCCACCAAAAGAAAAACAAAAACAAAAACAAAACACCACACACACACACACACACACACACACACACGAAAAGATGATAAAGATGGTAAATTTCATGTTATGTGCATTTTACCACAATAAAAAAAAAAAAAAAGAAGCTGTTATCACAAAGTGTTGATTTAGTTCCAGCCAAGAGTCAAGAAAGTCAGTGTTAACCCGGAGGAAGGTTATCATGGGCAAACTATATGACTTTGCTTAGGCTCTTTGAAACATTCAAAGTAGTTCCTGAGGAACCCGCGGTCGGGCAGTGGGGTGGGGGCGGGGGGAGGGCCCAAGCTGAGAATCACATTGAGATCAACCAGGGAGCTTAAAAATACTGGTTCCCAGGCCCCTTTCCAGACCAATTAAATTAAAATTTCTGTGCCCTGGAGTGATTCTTTTTTGAAATAATAAATTCATGTGGTTAAAAAAGTCCAGCAGTACAGAAGAGTGATTTTGATGCATGACTAGGGTTAAAACCACTACACAGTGTAGCATATCTAAAGCAAACGTTAAAAACAAAAGAAAGAAAGAAAAGAAAGCGAAAGGAAGGAGCTCGCTCAGCAGGCTGCCTCAGTAACTGAGGATGGCTTTCGGACCCGTGGCTCTGGCCTTTATTGTGCTAATGGCAACCCTGGAAAGTGAGGGCAGAGGGGCCCCTTCGCTCCGGAAACACCTCCCTTCCCAAGGCAAGTCGCCACAACAGGACAGGGCACTGCCAAATCAGGCAGGAAACAGGAGAGTGAGCACCAACTCAAGATGTCTCAGGATTAAATTCCCTGCATTCAGTTAAATATTCGCGGGCACCGTTGTTTTCTTCATCAGCCTTCCCCCGCCAAGCAATCCTGCGTTTGCAAACGGCTCTCTCTCCTTCCCACACAGCTTTGGCGTCATCCCTTCTCTTCAGCCCGATGTTTGCTAACATTTCACTCACAACTAAGGTTACAAAGCTGCCTAATAGTAAGGGGCAGGCATCTTTGAAAGATTTTCTCCTCTTCCTGTGGTCCCCCAGGCCGACCTCAGGAGAAATGACCTGTTTATTAAAGATGCCCAATATTACCCTTTAGGCTTTGCAGATGAACAGAAACATTCCACGTGAGCAGGGAGAGTCTTGCTGCTGGAAAAACTGCCTGCGAAGCACAGGATCGATAAGAAGAAATGAACAATAAAATAAGTGCTGAACATTTTATGAAATGCGAAAATTCTCTGATTCAATATTTTTGCAACTGTCCTGTAAAAATAAAAAGAGGACACTTCTATAGGTTTACTTTGATAAATTTAGTTTATTCTGTAGTACCTTATTGATTTCAGAAAACAAATGCGCGTGTTTTTTTAACTCATCGTGACTTTCTAAAAGCCAGGCATTGTAAGAGACCTCAAAAAAGCATCGGATTCAGCGCTCTGGGAAAATCGTTCAGTGACTGCCCTCAGAGGCAGCTTAGCTGGGTGCACGGAACACAGGCTTTGGAGAAGCCCAGGCCTGGGGTTGAATCTATGTTCTGCTCTTTTCTGACTCTATGATTTTTAGGCAAATTACTTAACCCTCAAAAGCTCAGATTCCACACCTGTAAAGTGAGACTGATAATACCCGTCTCACAGAGTTGTTGGAAGGATTAAATGAGCAATGTCTACAAAGCTTTTAGTACCGAGCCTATTGTTCAGGGACAATTCATGCATATTGATATTACCGTTATTCAAAAAAGTAGATGACATTCCCTTTTCTCAAAGAGTTTAAAATCTTTTGTAGGGGAAGGATTAATGCAAAAGAAAGCAAGAAAGAAAAGAATACAAGTTAGAATATAATAAAGCTCTCAACTAAGGAGAAAGATAAAGGAAGGGGCTCTGGATTAATGTCAAGACTGTAGTCTAGTTCTAGGATGGTCATCAATGACTGTGTGACCTTGGGCAAGTTACTTAACCTCTCTGGGCCTCTTATTTCCTTATCTATAGTATGCAGTTATTAAAGTAGATCAGGTGTTTCCAACTTCTAGAGTCCATGGCAATGAGAGTTCTCACACTATTTTTAATATTTAAAAAAGCTCAATAAAAATGGAGTTTATACTACAATAAAGCTGCTCAGACTAACTAAACCATCAAAATTCTTTCTTTTTGCAGGATTAAAAAAGATCGCTTAATCACTTTTGAATGATAACGTTACATTTCATGCAGATGAGAAATCACGGTCAGCCACAACATTGGAGGAATTTGCAAAAGAGATAATAAAATGGATTCCTGGTGATTAAAAGGTTGGAAACTATTGTAGGACTTAACATTTTCCAATACTCTTTCCTATTTGCTCATTTCATAAATTTAATCACATGTCAAGGCACACGTTCCTGAAAATTGGTGAAATGCGTTTTCAGTTTCGTAAACTTTTACTCTTGTTTCCCCCAGATTCCCTAGCAAAAACCTCTGTCCTGACAGCATCACATTCTCCATCCTGGTGCTTTGCTCTTTTCCCATCCCACCCCCTCCTCCCAAGCCCAGATCTTCCTCACGTCCCAGCCAGCTTGAAACCCAGACTACCCTCCGCGTTCCACTTCTCTCAGAGGCTCTAGGACTTCAGTTCACTGCCAACCTGACGCTTCATCGTATGATGCATTTTCTACTTCCTATCTATTTCTACTCTCCCAGTCAGACTGTAAGCTCAAAGAAAGATCATTGTTTTAGATTCATTTCCTAGCCCTTATTTTCCATAAAACCCATGAATTTTAATTAAATAACTTAAATTGTCATTCACACACATCTTCGAATTATGTGCTTCTGAGAATATCTTGGCTCTCTGAGATGAAGAAGGCGTTTTAAAAATATATTTGCAGAAGTTGACTAAGTAACTTGATCCATATGGGAGCAAATATTCAAAAATAAACTGAAGTTTGGCTAGAATGTCAAGCTGAATTGTAAAATGTGTGTTTATATGGTGCATTTTAGGTCTTGAGACCAAGCCTAAAAACAGTAGTCTGTGTAACAGCACCTATGTGTTCCATTACATGGACAGCATAGAAAACCTTGGAGATGGACAAAATAACCATAGGACAAGTCTAATTTGTCCAAACACGTGAGTTTTAAATTCATACCATTATCATATCCTCTCAGGTACTACATAGAATAGACGAAATATATCATTGTGTTGTGTGAAATGGGTTTTCTACAGCCCTGTTGACGTAATATGCCACTTGTTCAGAGTGAGATTTTGTCAGATTTCACAATTTAATTGTTCCACTGTTAACAAGTAGGCATATTTTTTTCTGTGCACGGGAAGAGAGTTTTGGTAACTGTCTTCAAAGAAGGTATTGTTATTTTTTCATCATTTGATCCACTATGTCTTTCACCATTTGCCATTTCTTCTGACCATGGATACTCTGTTACTTTTATATATTTGAACTCGTTATTTTCAGTTTTCACTTAGTTTTTAAAAATCAGTGTTCAACGTCACACTAAAATTATTAAATGTAGATATTTTACAAGCAATTAAAAATATTTCCAATGCATTTCCCATCGTCACTGCCGTTTCCTCAGACCAATCTTATTAGCATAATTCCTCACAATGAAAAATATAATGATGAGTTATCTCATTATTGGACAAAAAGCATGAAATTTATATATTATACTAAGTGGGGAGGATTAGAAAAATACTAAAATGAATTGAAAATATAAAACTAGTCAGAAGTCTTTAAATTTAAATCTAAAATTTTTAATGAAGGCTCCTCTTGGGGCTGAAGATTCGGTTGATGTGGTTGGCTAGACCAGGGAAAAGGAGGTAACCCACCTAGTTGTGGTTAGAAGAGCCAGCACAGAGGACCCAGCCCGCGTGGTTAGGGGACTGGTGACACACAGAAGATTGAGCAAATAACTAAATATATGGAGGCTCATTGGAGCCAGGCTTCTCATTGTTGGAGACTGGTGTTACAAATGTGGAAAGGGAAAAGGCCAGAATAAACCCTGGCTTGGAAATTGCAGTATTGATGAAAACACATGAATTGTTTCTTTGATATAAATAGAAGTAGATATAGATAGATATAGATACAGGTATGATACCAATTATATTAGTCAGCTTGAGGTGCTATAACAGAAATACTGTAGACTGAGTGGCTTAAATGACGAGAATTTATTTTCTCACAGTTCCAGAGGTTGGAAGCCTGAGATCAGGGTGCCAGTATGGTTGGGTTCTGGTGTGGACTCTCCTCCTGGCTTGCAGATGGCTACCTTCTCAATACATCTTCATATGGCTTTTCCTCAGTGCATGCACATGGAGAAAGAGAGAGATCTCTCTGATGTCTCTTCTTATAAGGACACTAGTCCTATTGGATCAGGGACCCAGCCTTACGACTTCACTTAACCTTAAGTACCTCCTTATAGCCCCATCTCCAAATACAACCACACAGGGAGTTGGGGCTTCAACATCTGAATTTGGGGGGACATAAACATTTAGTCCATAGCACCAAGATATATCAATGAACCCAGACTCCTTAGAGAAATGGTTGATCCCAGGACTCTGGTGAAGAAAACCCAAGATGATTCTAGAATATCTTAGCTGTATAATAGGCAAGTGTTCAAATGACGACATTCTTGATGACAAGAATTGTTCCACTTGCTAAATCTGGGACAATTTAAGCAACAAAATAAATAGTGAAAGTAATGGATTATAACTCATTGAATAAAATGGAAAACTATCTATCATCTATCTATTAATATCTCTCTAGATGACAGACAGATAAAAGGAGCAGAAGGAAAGCTCTAGCTTAAAGTAGAAAGAATAATGGAATTAGGAAGTTACCACTTTGCAAGTACAATTGCAATAATTCTGGCAAAAAAAAAAATCGTTGATGGATGCTAAAACTAGCTAGTGATAGTTTGATGAGGATCGGGATATTCGTAGTGTCAATGCACATCTGATCAAAATACATGTTAATAACATTAATAAATGGTATAAAAACCTAGAAAGACGTTGTAATTAAACACAACAAGTAATCCTGGATTGGATCCTCAACTTATAAATGATATTGTTGGAACAATCAATGCAATTTGAATGGAGTCTGGGAATTTATGGTAGGAGTCTGTCAATGTTAATTTTCTGATGCTGATGTCTGTCCTGTGCCGATGTAGGGCAGTGCTCTTATTTTTGGGAAATAAACACTAAAACTTTGAGGGGTAATGGAGCATTAAGTCTGCTACTTACTTTTTAATGGTTCAAAAAATATGGATATGACATAAAGTAATTAATGTGACATTAGGTATATGTACATATTTTACTTATATATATATAGAGAGAGAAAGAATGCGGTAAAATGTGAACAACTGGCTAATCTGCGTGTAGGTTATATGGGAGTTCTTTGTACCATTCTTGCAATATTTTTGTATGTTTAAAATTATTTCAGAGAGAGTTCTCGTCAAGACGGCGCTGTGAGCAGACGTTGAACTCGCCTCCTCCCACGAACACAACCAGGTTACAACAATTTTGGGAAGAATCACCCTGGATTGAAAACTGAAAACTGGATAAAAAGAACCCCCACGACAAGGGACCGTCCTGACGAAAGCAGAAGAGGCAGTAACTGCGGCCGGAGAGGAAAAACGCCACCTTTGGGAGCAGTGGAGCTTCTCAGCTGGCCAGGTGGGAGCTAACCTAAGGTACGCAGCCCTCCCTGGAGGAGTGAGGGCAATACTGCTATAAGCATCCTTCGGACTCAGCCAAACTGAGATGGGGGTCTTACTATCTGGCTTTGCTGGCTATTAACTGCAGCGAGGACACCCCAGAAAAGCTATCGGCCGAAAGCAGAAAAGATCCGGGTCTTAAAGGGCCCACGCACAGACTCACTCATTGCAGCAATGTAAAATCACCAGAGAGAAGGCTGACTGTCCTTTGGTGAAACAAGACTCACCTGGTGGGCTCTGGGGGCATCTTGGTGAGAGGAGGATCCTCTCCTGAGACTGAGACATTGGTGGTGGCTGTTGTTCTGAGCTGGTCCAGGCATGCTGATATGGACACTGGTGGGGACCATTGAGGTGCGTCCCTTGGGCTATTAGCCCAGGGGTCTGCCACACCCACTAGAGCACAGATTTAATCCAATTCAGCCAGGGCAGGCAACCCACCCTAGGGACTGGCCCCACCTAACAGCAAGCCCTCAGGCTACTTTTCAGCCTGCATTGACTAAATGCCTTGATCCTCTACAGGCAGGCAAGGTTGTCTGCCTCTGTGGGGCAGGGCTTGTGTGAGGACCAGGTGAACTGTGGGGGGCAGTGGGGCAGAGGTGGGGGGCCTCTGCAGTGTGGCGGTGGGGTACACTCCAGGGGGTTGAGGAGTGTGCACAGACCAGGACTATGTTGACAGTGTATGTGGTCCTGTGGGGGGTGAGGCTTATCAGTGGCAGAAGACTTGTGTTTCACAAATAGCCATAAAAAGGATCAGCCCCACCTTCCAAAGCCTGAAACAACTGAGTGCCTCCATGCCAAGGGCTAGCCCCACTCAGCTGCACTCCTAAGAGAACTGACATCAGCCTTGTTGGCCTCAAGCCTATCACAACTGTACGTCCCTGAGCCTAGCAACCAGCTACACTGGGTACCAACCCAATTAAGAGGACAATTGCAATAAGAGTGGGCTGATAGACTTTGTAGCCAACAGTGCTGAGGCCCCTCCAAACCGGATTTACAAACAGCTGGCTAGGGAAGGAACGATCAGACTCCCTGGGTACCTGCAGTGGGAGCAACCCTGCCACAGCAGAAGAACACAAGTAGCCCACAAAGGGGTCACTCCTGGTTCTTATGGTCTGGTGACGAGAGGGAAGCACACTGCTGGGCCTCATAAGGCATCTCATACATAAGGCCACTTCTCCAAGATCAGGAGACATAGCCGACTCACCTAGTACAAAGAACATAGCACAGAGAAAGAGGCATAATGAGGAGGCAAAGGAATACTTTCCAAGCAAGAGAACACTACAAAACACCAGAAAAAGAACTAAGTGAAACAGAAACTAGCGACCTCCTTGAGAAGGAATTCAAACAAAATATAATGAGGATGCTCACAGATATGCAGAGAAGAATGGATGAACACAGTGAGCACATCAGCAAAGAACTGGAAGATATAAAAAAGAACCAATCTGGGGCTGGCCGAGTGGCCGAGTGGTTAAGTTCGCGCGCTCCGCTGCAGGCGGCCCAGTGTTTCGTTGGTTCGAATCCTGGGCGCGGACATGGCACTGCTCATCAAACCACGCTGAGGCAGCGTCCCATATTCCACAACTAGAAGGACCCACAACGAAGAATATACAACTATGTACTTGGGGGCTTTGGGGAGAAAAAGGAAAAAATAAAATCTTTAAAAAAAAAAAAAAAAAGAACCAATCAGAAATGAAGAATACAATACTCGAAATGAGAAATTCACTAGAGGGACTCAATAGCAGAGTAGAGGAAGCAGAAGAATGGATCAGTGAGCTAGATGAAAGACTAGAGGAAATCACCCAAGCAGAACAGAAAAGAGAAAAAAGAGTTAGACAGAATGAGAACAGTCTAAGGGAACTCTGGGACAATATCAAGCGTGCTAACATTTAGATTATAGGGGTCCCAGAAGGAGAAGAGAGAGACAAAGGGGCAGAAAATTTATTTGTCGAAATTATAGAGGAAAATTTTCCTCACCTGAGGAAGGAAACAGACATCCAAGTTCAGGAAGCACAGAGAGCTCCAAACAAGAGAAGCCCAAAGAGGCCCACACCAAGACATATTATAATCAAAATGTCTAAAATTAAAGACAAAGAGAGAATCCTAAAAGCAGCAAGAGAAAGGCCACAAGTGACATATAAAGGGAAGCCCATCAGGCTGTCAGCAGACTTCTCACTGAGACCCTACAGGCGAGAAGAGAATGGCATGACATATTTGAAGTGCTAAAAGGAAAAAACCTACAACCAAGAATACTCTATCCATCAAAGCTGTCATTCAGAATGGAAGGAGAGATAAAGAGCTTCCCAGACAAGCAAAAATTAAAGGAGCTTATCACTAAGAAACCAGTTCTACAAGAAATGCTGAAGGGACTTATTTAAGCGGGAAAGTAATGACCACAAATAGAGATAAAAGAAAAAAAATTATCAAAAAAACCCAAAACAACAACAAGAAAAAACAGGCAATAAAATCACTTGTAAGATAAAAGTATAGTAAAGACAGCAGATCAACTACCTGTGAAGGTAATATGAAGGTTAAAAGACAAATGTACTAAAATTACCTATTTCAATGATAAGAGGGTAATGGATATACACACACTAAACAAAAGACTATATACGATGTGAAAAACATATAATGTGGGAGGAGGGGAGTGAAAAAGTAGAGCTTTTAGAAAGAGGTCAAGCTAAAGAGTCTATCTACTCAACATAGACTGTTATATGCATAGTATATTAAATAGGATCCTCACAGTAACCACAAACCAGAAACCTATAACAAGCAGGAAAAAAAGTAAGACAAAAGAAATCAAACATATTACTAAAGATAACCATCAAACCACAAGTGAAGAGAGCAAGAGAAAAAGAAAGGAACTGAGAAGAACTACTAAAACACCCAAAAAATAGAAAAAGTGACACAATGGCAATAAATACATGTTTATCAATAGCTGCTTTAAATGTCAAGGGACTAAACGCTCCAATCAAATGCCATAGGGTGGCCAACTGGATAAAAAACAAGATCCATGTATATGCTGCATACAAGAGACAGACTTCAGACCTACAGACACTCACAAACTGAAAGTGAAAGGATGGAAAAAGATATTCCATGCAAATGGCAAAGAAAAGAAAGCAGTGGTAGCAATACTTATATCAGACAAAATAGACTTTAAATCAAAAACTGTAATAAGAGACAAAGACAGGCACTACATAATGATAAAGGGAACAATCCAACAAGAAATATAACACTTGTAAATATCTATGTACCCAACATACGAGCGCCTAAATATATAAAGCAATTATTGACAGACATAAGAGGAGAAATAGACAGTAACACAATTAATAGTAGGAGACTTTAACACTCCACTTACACCAATGGATAGATCATCCAAACAGAAGATCAATAAGGAAACACTCGCCTTAAAGGACACATTAGACCAGATGGACTTAGTAGATATATACAGAACATTCCATCCAAAAACCACAGATTACACATTCTTTTCAAATGCCCATGGAACATTCTCCAGGATTGATCACATATTAGGCCACAAAACAAGTCTCAATACATTTAAGAAGATCAAAATAATACCATGCATCTTTTCTGACCACAAAGGTATGAAACTGGAAATCAGCTACAGAAAGAAAACCAGAAAAGCCACAAAAATGTGGAGATTGAACAAAATACTACTGAACAATGATTGGGTCAATGAAGAAATCAAAGAAGAAATAAAAAAATTCCTGGAGACAAATGAAAATGAAAACACGACATGCCAAAATCTGTGGGATACAGCAAAAGCGGTTCTACAAGGGAAGTTTATAGCAATTCAGGCCTACCTCAACAAAGAAGAAAAATCCCAAATAGACAATCTAAAAGTGCACCGAAAGGTACTGGAAAAAGAACAACAAACAAAGCCCAAAATCAGCAGAAGGAAGGAAATAATAAAAATCAGAGCAGAAATAAACGAAATAGAGACTAAAAAAAATAGAAAAAATTAATGAAACCAAGAGCTGGTTCTTCGAAAAGATAAAGAAAATTGACAAACCCTTAGCTAGACTCACCAAGAAAAAAAGAGAGAAGGCTCAAATAAATAAAATCAGAAATGAAAGAGGAGAGATTACAATGGACACCTCAGAAATACAAAAGATAATAAGAGAATACCATGAACAGCTATACACCAACAAATTGGATCATCTAGAAGAAATGGATAAATTCTTAGAAACATACAACCTTCCAAAACTGGACCAAGAAGATGTAGAAAATTTGAATAGACTGATCACCAGTAAGGAGATCGAAACAGCAATTAAAAACCTCCCAAAAAATAAAAGTCCAGGACCAGAGGGCTTCCCTAGTGAATTCTACCAAACATTCAAAGAAGACTTAATACCTATCCTTCTCAAACTCTTCCAAAAAACTGAAGAGGAGGGGAGGCTTCCTAACTCCTTCTTTGAAGCAAACATTATCCTGATACCAAAACCAGACAAGGACAACACAAAAAAAGAAAACTACAGGCCAATATCACTGATGAACATCGATGCAAAAATCCTCAACAAAATGCTAGCAAATCGAATACAACAATACATTAAAAAGATCATACATCATGATCAAGTGGGTTTCATTCCGGGGATGCAGGGATGGTTCAACATCCGCAAATCTATCAACGTGATACACCACATTAACAAAATGAAGAACAAAAATCACATGATCATCTCAATAGATGCAGAGAAAGCATTTGACAAGATACAGCATCCATTTATGATAAAAACTGTAAATAAATTGGGTATAGAACTTAATAAAGGCCATATATGACAAACCCACAGCAAATATCATTCTCAATGGAGAAAAACTGAAAGCTATCCCTCTAAGAACAGGAACCAGACAAGGATGCCCACTGTCACCACTCTTATTTAACATAGTATTGGAAGTCCTAGCCAGAGCAATCAGGCAAGAAAAAGAAATAAAAGGGCTCCGCATTGGAAAAGAAGAAGTGAAACTGTCACTCTTTGCAGATGACATGATTTTATATCTAGAAAACCCTAAAGAGTCCACTAAAAAACTTTTAGAAATAATAAAGGAATACAGTCAAGTTGCAGGATACAAAATCAATGTACAAAAATCCGTTGCGTTTCTATACACTAACAACAAAGTAGCAGAAAGAGAAACTAAAAATACAATCCCATTTACAATTGCAACAAAAAGAATAAAATACCTAGGAATAAACTTAATGAAAGAGGTGAAAGATCTGTACACTGAAAACTATAAAACATTGTTGAAAGAAATCTAAGAAGACACAAAGAAATGGAAAGATATTCCGTGCTCTTGGATTGGAAGAATTAACATTGTTAAAATGTCCATACTTCCTAAAGCAATCTATAGATTCAACGCAATCCCTATCAAAGTTCCAACAACATGTTTTACAGAAATAGAACAAAGAATCCTTAAATTTATATGGAACAACAAAAGACCCTGAATAGTCAAAGGATTCCTCGAGAAAAAAGAACAAAGCTGGAGGTATCACACTCCCCAATTTCAAATTATACTACAAAGCCATAGTAACCAAAACAGCATGGTACTGGCACAAAAACAGACACACAGATCAATGGAACAAAATTGAGAGCCCAGAAGTAAACCTACACGTTTATGGACAGCTAATATTTGACAAGGGAGCCAAGAGCACATGATGGAGAAAACAGAGTCTCTTCAATAAATAATAAATGGTGTTGGGAAAACTGGACAGCCACATGCAAAAGAATGAAAGTAGACCATTCCCTTACACCATGCGCAAAAATCAACTCAAAATGGATTAAAGACTTGAATGTAAGACCCAAAACCATGAGACTTCTAGAAGAAAACATAGGCAGTACGCTCTATGACATTGGTCTGAGCAGCATATTTTCAAGTACCATGTCTGACCGGGCAAGGGAAACAAAAGAAAAAATGAACAAATGGGACTACGTCAAACTAAAACACTTCTGCACAGCAAAGGAAACCATCAACAAAACGAAAAGACAACCTAACAATTGGGAGAAGATATTTGCAAACCACATATCAGATAAGGGGTTAATATCCAAAATATACAAAGAACTCATACAGCTCAACAACAAAAAAGCCAACAATCCAATTAGAAAATGGGCAAAAGATCTGAACAGAGATTTCTCCAAAGAAGATATACAGATGGCCAACAGGCATATGAAAAGATGCTCAACATCATTAGCTATCAGGGAAATGCAAATCAAAACTACAATGAGGTATCACCTCACTCCAGTCAGAATGGCTATAATTAACAAGACAGGAAACGACAAATGTTGGAGAGGGTGTGGAGAGAAGGGAACCCTTGTTCACTGCTGGTGGGAGTGCAAACTGGTGCAGCCACTATGGAAAGCAGTTTGGAGTATCTTCAGAAAATGAAGGATAGATCTACCATATGATCCAGCTATTCCGCTGCTGGGTATTTATCCAAAGAACTTGAAAACAAAAAGGCGTAAAGATACTTGCACCCCTATGTTCATTGCGGCATTATACACAATAGCCAAGACTTGGAAGCAACCTAGGTGCCCATCAAGGGACGAATGGATAAAGAAGATGTGGTATTTATACACGATGGACTGCTACTCAGCCATAAGAAATGACGAAATCTGGCCATTTGTGACAACATGGATGGACCTTGAGGGTATTATGCTGAGTGAAATAAGTCAGAGGGAGAAAGTCAAATACCATATGATCTGACTCATAAGTAGAAGATAAAAATGACAAAAAAACACAAACACATAGCATTGGAGACTGGACTGGTGGTTACCATTGGGGAAGGGGGGAGGGGGGAGGGCAAAAGGGGTGATTAGGGTCACATGTGAGGGAATGCACTATCATTAGTGTTCGGGTGGTGAACATGATGTAATGTACACAAAATTTGAAATATGATGTACATCCGAAAAAGATAAAAATTAAAAAATAAATAAATAAAATTATTTCAAAATAAAAGGTTAAAAAATTAATGAACTTCAATGCAAACAATATAGGAAATTAACTTAAATCAATTACTTAAGACTGAGAATTAACAAACGTAAAAAAAATTATCCTAAGAGAACATCCTAAGGTGTGATATATAGAAATACTTGTATATAATAAACATTCTTTGGGGAAGAATCATAATCCATGATAAAGAACAATATGCTGAATGAAGTCAAGAGACATCAGAGTTCAGGCAGAAAGAAAACCTCCTTTATTGCAACTTCATTGCTGAAATTATATATGGTTATTCCTTCCTCACTCTAAAATGGAATATGTCGAGCTGTGGACTTATTGGAGAAAAGCGTCACTGGGCTTGCTTGAAAATTAAGTGTGATTATTTTACAATTCTCCTGAGTGATGCAGGAAAATGTTGCTGGATTCACATCATCGAGAAATTACTTGGCCCAGCCCTGGTCTTACTCCGTCGTAACGACTGGGAACAGACACTCGATATCCTTTCATCTGAAGCAGCATCTAATCCACAGACAATCAGAAGAGCAGAGTGTGAGGATGAGAGTGTCCCCTTCCTACTGGAATAAAGACAATGGAAGGACCAGGATGCTTCTTGCAGGGCCTAAATCTTTTTAAACCCTATCCAACAATGACAGATGACCTGCTGCGCTTAGATCAAAGTATATTCTATAGCAGTGGTCCTCCAAGTAGGGTCCTCAGACCAGCATCATCAGCAATCGCCTGGAAATGTATTAGAAATGCAGATTCTCAGGCCCCACCCCAGACCTACTGGATTTGAAACGCTAGGAGTGGGGCCCAGCAATCTGAGTTTATTAAGTTCATCAAGAGATTCTGAAGCTTGATAAAGCATTGCTGATACGTCAGCCATTCAGCAAGTTTGAAAGAACATCGTCTGCTAAGAAATACTCAGGCACCTGTGGCTCCTTGGAAAAGGGACTAATTCCCAATTTCCTCACCATTAAAAGCCTTCAGAAAGAATCACCATAATTTAAATGTCTCAAGCACTTAGAGAACTGCTTAATATGACCATAAATAAAAATTTTAAAACAATTAGAGAGGCACCAGAAGCTCTTTTTATCCTCTCGTGATCCTCTAAATGCACCACGGACTTGTCACTTGGCTATTTTAATTTTATATCCACCTCTACATCAAGGTTCTTGGTTTCCACTATTTGCTTTTGGGAACCGAATGCTGTCATTTTATGGCACCATGGAGTGATTAATAAAGGCTCTTAGATAATGCACTGAATCACTATGTGAACGCATCCGGTTCATTAAATGAAATGGCCCCATACAGTACCTGCAGGCCAGCAAGCACAAAATTCTTCAACGGGGGCAAGCAGAGGCGGGGAGTCTGTTTTAAGTTTAATATAAAGCAAGATGAGACGTCGAGACAGCCTTCTAAGAGAGGGATGAGGTGTGGAGGGAATTAGAAGAGGGAAGGATGCCTCTAAATGCCTCATGCTCCTGAGAGCAGAGGTGGGCTCCGTAGGCATGCACCGCCTGCCATCCACAGATCCTGAGCGGCTCAGGGGTCTTCCAGGCACAAGGTGCAGAAAGGATGCAAGAGCACTCCACTCACATTTTGTTTTGGTGTTTCTAACACAGATGGTGACTTAGTCCGTTCTGGCTCCTATAAGAAACATACCTTAGGCTGGGTAGCTTAAACAGGAAACATTTATTTCTCACAGTTCTAGAGGCTGGGAAGTCCAAGATGAAGAACCAGCAGATGTGGTGTCTGACGAGGGCCTGCTTTCTGCTTCGTAGAGGCCGTCTTCTCACTGTGTCCTCACACGGTGGAAAGAAGCCTAGGGAGCTCTCTGCGGTCTTTTATAAGGGCACTGACTCCATTCATGAGGGTTCCACCTTCATGACCTAATCCTTCCCAAAGGCCCCACTTTCAAACACCATCACACTGAGGAGTAGGTTTCTGCATAGGAATTTTTGGGGAGACAAACATTCAGTCTATAGCAAATAGCTTTTTCAGAACTTAGGAATCTTGTTGATTTTAAAGGAGAAGATGCTTGTTTAAGTAATTTGGACTGGTCATTCTTTCTTGCCAAAGGACAATCCCCATGGCTCTGAGAACTTTGAGGATAAAGTGTTTACCTTCTAGGCTAAATTCTGCCTGAAGTTTGCTGTGACACCTGGAAAATGTCATTTCACTTCCGTTTATAAACTACCTACTTCTCCGTATTAGAAACAAAACCAGCTCTTGTTAATAAAGCAACACAACTGTGCCACAGATAATTAT
Source organism: Equus caballus (assembly GCF_041296265.1). Taxonomy (NCBI): domain Eukaryota; kingdom Metazoa; phylum Chordata; class Mammalia; order Perissodactyla; family Equidae; genus Equus; species Equus caballus. The sequence goes on along the minus strand of NC_091693.1, from coordinate 79,875,596 downwards.
TATCAGTTCATTTAAGCCCTTTCATGGGCATTCCAGGACTTGAAGCCCCAGTGGACTAATGATCCTGTTCATGAGATGGCCCCCAGGCCTGAGACACAGGCAGGACTGGAAGTTTCTCTCACCTGGCGGACAGTCCATTTAGTAGGGTCATCCCCAGGCCGCATGTTGCAGTTCGTTTTCTGAGGCCTGCAACTTTGGATCATTCAAATGGTGGCCCTCAAGGAGTTCTGCGGGCCAGTGTCCGGGAACTCTCCAGGCCAAAGACCTACTACAGGACTACTGCTAAGTATGGGGCCAGTTATCTCAATCCTGATCCATCAGCCTTTCCCCAGCACCTCGACCGCCCATTCCCATGCTCGCTCCCTGCGCTCCACTTTACCCTTCTCTTAGCACTTAAATCTTTTTCCTCCTCTAAGGCTGGACACCCTAAATTCACACATACCTTCTAATGGAGGCTGCCATAAGCCCACCAACAACTCTTCGAAGGGAAAACAAGCTTTCATGGGTATTCTGCAATATTAACCAGCTGGAGTGATGTGCAATGTCTTGCCTACACTTGCCCACGGCTGGGAGAAGCAAGTACAGTTCCAATCAATTCCATTCATCTTTTTCACTCCTACCAGTCTAAACTATTTCTCTTTCCTGGAACATTCAGGAACATGCTATGCTCTTTTCACTTCTGATTCTTTGAGCATACTGTTCCATCCTCATCAACAACATTATAAGTAAAATTTATGGAAAACCTACTATATGCCCGATGTGTTAATAAGAATATTACATCTATGGCTTCGTTTAAACCTCACAAAACTTTGTGAGCAGTTACTATTGGTATCTCCATTTTTACATGAACACCGAAGCTCGGGGCATTGTATAATTTGCCCAAGGGCTTATAGCTAGTTAGTGGTAGGGTGAAAGTCACATCTGGTTATTGCGATGGGGTGCTTCCCCCAGCCCAGTCCTCACCCTGGCTAACTCCTTTTCACCCTTTAGTTCAGGCTCATCTATTGCGGGAAGCTTTCTACGACTCCATCCGAGGATCCCTCTTCTGTTCTCCAACAGCGCTCTCTACCCCATCCCACGGCAGGGTTTTCTTTTACAGATGTTCTTCACCTCTTGCTTCTGATTTGGGCCTGTTTCGAGAGTTGTGCTCCTGTAGATCGGGGGGTTCAGGACATATTATGGATATTTTTTTGCCTTTGGGACATCTGTGTTCCTACACTGCAGTTGTGTAAGAAGTCATGTTTTGAGCTGTATTGATGAAACATGTTGAAACTGCTCGAATTGTATCTGATTACCATAGAGCCTGAGGTGTTCAGAATTAAGGCAGGAAACACTTGAAAGGAGGGCAAGGGGGTTTATACAGGTTTGGGTATGTGGGATGCTATAATTCCTCTGCTATTGGAAGCCGGGTTGCTTGGCAGGGTATAAACATGGCGTTTAGAAGGGGGAGAACAGGCTCCCAGGTCCGATCTACCTCCCACGGGCTGTGGGACTTTGAGCAGATTGTTTCAAATTCAGAGCACCAATTTCCTTTATTTAAGAACATTTTTTAGTTCTAAAGCTATACAATTTTACTTCAAAAACATAGTCAATAACACTGAATATGAAATGATAATTCTGGGGGAAAAAAAAAGCAAGGCAAATGAGGATAGCTAATCTTACCTAGAACTTCAAATTCTTTCACTCATTTCAGTTAAAAAAAAAAAATAATCCATGGCCTGGAAGGACAAACAACATGTGTTTGCAAATGACTGCTTTTGGGCGCCGTTGCATTTGCAGTTCATGCAAAAAGCGAAAGAGTACCTTAATAGGCCTATTTAGCAATAACCCCAAAGGGCTGAGTATGCATCCTGCAGAGCCCTGTGATTTTTATCAGCCGTATGATCCTAGCTGACAATAGCAGATTTAGCAAACTTGGTGTTTCACAGAGGTGTGGGCAGTATTCTAGGTTCTGGTCTCCCATAGACTAACCGACCTCTTTCTTTTTGAATTTTATGTACAGTTTCTCTATTAAGACTGAGCCAATATTCTGGGAAAGTCCGTAAAACAAAAAGTCCAGGACGTGACTTGGAATGATTGCTGACGGCCTTTCACAGGCTGGATTTTATGAACTCTTCCATGTATGACAGCGTTTTGTTTGGGTTTTAATGTATTCCGCGGTGGACGGATACTGAACCGAACCATTGTGGTGAGGCTCACAAAGATTTAATAGAGTCCTAGGCGGGCCACAGAGAGAGATTCATTATGCGCCAAGAGCGAGATTCCAATGATGTATATTCAAAATAGGACATTGTCATTAAAAATTGAGTTTATTGAGATGAAAATACTTGAATTTATTAGCAGGTCATGTGGTCAGATGAAAAGCTATCTAAAACAGACCAGCGCTACAATGAAGCATAAGAAGGAAAAAATCATCAGGGATGAATAACTCTCAGACATCACCACACCTCAGCAAGCTTCATCAGAGACCCGATTCCTGTAAATTGATTAATCTAGAGGAGTTTTGAAATCTATTCTTTCAGAAGCCAATAATCCATTCAGTCAAAAATGTGTCTGGGTGTTTGTTGCTGTATGAATGATGGACAGAATTATCCGTTTTCCGCCTGGATATTGTTGGAACATGTAAACGTAGTCACAGTCACAATATTTTTTATTTCTCAACCACTCACTATTTGTGGCAGACAGGGCTTAACGTTTTGCTGGGGTATGTGATGTAGCATAAACTTTGAACTTACTTTTAAGAAGCTTGAAATTTATCTGGAGAGAGAGCATACGGAAAAATCACTACAATCTTTAATATTCTGTGAGCATTTGCTGTTTGCCAGCTCTATATTAAATGCTTTACATGCATTGTTTTATTTAATCCTTAAAACAACCACAGAGGTAGATATTATCATTATCCCCTTTAGCAGTTAAGGAAATTGCGACTTAGGGACATTAAGTACCTTCCCGACGTCCCACGGCTAGGAAGCAGCAGAGCTGGATTTGAATGGAGGCATGTCTGGCCCCACATCTTTGCTTCCCAGCCGCTGCAAGTGCTGTTAAAACTCTACCAAGTAAGCTGGAGACAAATGCAAGTGTGGTGCAGTCTGGATTCATGAGCTTTTATGAAGACATGGAATAAAGAAATAGAGTTTGTTAGTAATGATGTTTTGGAGAGGAAGTTTGAATATTTTTCATTGATCAGAGTAGACACAGAATATTACAAAGGAACATAGCGAGAAGTGTAAAATATAGTAGGGAGTATATTCTTTGCCAGTTTCTACCACTAAACCTCATCCCCTTTATAGGCCAGGCTTCCTTCCTCCCTAACCACACCTACTTTCCATCTCCCTACTTTTGCCCTACTCTCTGCTGAGAGTTATTGCCAGAAAATCTGAAATAGATGGGAAAGGGGTCTTACTGTAGATTTGAATTCTATCCTTTTCATCTGAAGAAATGGCATCATGTGGATAAAGGGATTTATTTTCTGAATAACCAGCTTCCAGACTTGACCATGGCCACTACCTTCTCACTGGCCCCCTTTATTGCACCTCGGACCCTGGTGATCCAGGTGAGGGAGCAAGGCCAATGCCTTCACCACCTGCCCCAAGGTGTCTTCCCCTTTGAAATCTGTGGCCCTTTGATTTCTGTTCCCTCTTTGTAGGCCGGGCTGCTCGGGCCCTTTTCTGGGCTCTTTATCTGATCCCTGGGGTCTGTAACGAATCTCTTCCCTTCCTTCATGCTCGCTTCACTTTGCCCAAACCTATCTCCTCAGCATTCGCTCCATCTTGTTCTACAGAACAGACTCCACTCTTTCATCTAAGCCACTCCCAGGCTTCGTCCAGCAGTCTGTCCATTGGGAAAAGTCCCTCCTCACTTTCATTTCTTCTTAGGTCCTCTCTGATCTGAGTGATAATTGCTCTTTTTTTGGTGCAATGCTCCCAACAATGAAGACCTCAGAGAAGATGTTAAACCGAGTGGTCGTTTGTGTGCTCGCTGGCAGATTTATTACTCCGCGCACTTTCTTCTTGCTCAGTGGGGTGTGTGGCTATGTTCTTTGCATTGTTTTGCGCCCACATTTTAGATTTTAAACTTCTAGAGAGCAGAAACTGTGTCTACCTTACTTCCCGTTAAAATGTTTTGGGCTGCACTGTGTGTATTTGGGCAATTGAATCCCATTTGGCTATTAGAACCAACGGAATACAATTTAAAGAAAAACAAGATAATGCTGACTTTTGGACTGCTTTTATGGGATTCATTTATTTTTTTTTCCCGGTTTTGGCTAGCAGATGTGAATTTTATGGTACAGTCATACAAATTCTAAATAATTAAGTAGAATAGTCTGAAGTGGTGAAAATTCCAGATTGCATTCATTTTTAAATGAAAACAGTTGTATCACTGTCAAGAACGTATAGTGATAAGAATCATTTACAAAACATTAACAATAGTTGTTCAAGGAGACTTACAATATTAACATAACAGTCAAGAAGCCATATATTATATTGAGCACAGAAAGACCAATATTTGAATCCCAATTTTGCCATTTAAAAACATTTTGGGGGCCTGGCCTGGTGGTGCAGCGGTTAAATTCGCACTTTCTGCTTCAGTGGCCCAGGGTTCGCCAGTTCACATCCCAGGTGTGGACATGGCACCACTTGGCAAGCCACACTGTGGTAGGCGTCCCACATATAAAGTGGAGGAAGATGGGCACGGATGTTAGCTCAGGGCTAGTCTTCCTCAGCAAAAAGAGGAGGATTGGCAGTAGTTAGCTCAGGGCTAATCTTCCTCCATGAAAAAAACAAAATAAAACATTTTTGTCCTGGACAAGCCCTTCACCTCTCAGACTGTACAAGTCTTCCCCAAATCAGACCTGAGGATTCAGTGAGAAATTGTAAACAAAGTACTTAACCTTCAGTGTTGAGCAAATGAGAAGTATTGGAAACATTTTATCTAGTATTAATATTTTAGCTAGCTTTTTGTTTCAAGTGTTTCAAAAGCACTTAATTTCTTTCTTCCTATAATCTTAATTACATTTGTAATTTACTCAGCAAACTCTTTCTTCGTAGTTCTTTGTTTGAATGATCCATTCATTCTTTTTAAGAGATTTAATGTAAGTCAGGTAGAGTAAGGAAAAGAACTTTTCCTCTGCTGTCTCAGCCCCAGATAGCCTCTAATCTGCCTGCGTGAGCTGAGAATCATAGAGGCAGGAAGCAGTAGGTTTGCCCCGCCTTTCCCTTGTACATCATGGTCTGTGGTGGCTCTCAGAATTGAGGCCCTCCTGCCTGGAGTTCCCTTTTCCTCTTCCATTCCAAGTTAGCCCACAAACAATCTCAGAATTCTTGTGGAAGAGGCATTTGACACCTTGGAGTCACCTCACTGAATGGAGATAAGAGATGGGCCTTGGAATTCATGCTCAGGCCCACAATGTAGAAATATAAATGAGCAGTTTATCACAGAAGACACAGTGGTGGAATGTGGCAGGGTCTTTTGTCATTTGTGAGTGCTTTTTGTTTTTTGTTTTTTAATAGAGGGCTATGAAAAAGATCAAAAAGATGTCTGAAGACTGGATAGACATTTCCACCTTGGTAAGGAGGGGTTGGAGATCTTGTTTCAAAAGGTTTAAGATATAATGGTTGAGAGAACAAGTTGTGTTCAGTGCTAATCAATAAAAGAGAAATGATGCCTGATGACTGGAATCGTTTCTCACTTCTCAGGAGTAGCAGTTTTCTCACAATTATCTGAATCCCACCACTGGTGGGTGACGAGGCCTGCCAGTGTCTCCCACCAGTGAGGGCAGAGCCCAGCACCAATGTGCCTTTGAAGGCTGGGTGCTTCATTTGTAAGAAAACCATTAATTCAGGGACGCTGGAAGTTCCCATGCACCTAAACAGTTTGCTTGTTTATTTATTATTTGTTTATTTACATCTACTCTAGAATAATCCCTGAAAGCTTGTTACATTTTTAGCAATGTTTATGACATATGTAAACTCCTTCAGTGACCTTTAGGATAAGTGACATTTTTCGCCCATTTCTTTGAAATGTCGTACCATACATTCACCTGGTATTTTCCAAAGCAGTTTTTCTAGCTCGAAGTCTTCTTAATGATCTTTATGCACCTCAAATATACATGCGACATTAATTGGGAACTTGAATTTTCCTTTATTTTTGTTTTCATTAATAATATAAATCTTTTCTAAGTATAAATTCCTTGAAATGAATTTAGGCAAGGAAGCAGAGGAGTTGCATCGAATAGCTTCTCGAATCGAAGAAGCATTCTGATAGACTGGACTTTCACAATATTTCTTTGTCATTCATGTTCATTTTGTTTAAGGTCTAGATAAAAATGTAAAAGTTTTTCATTTGTTTGGCTCAGCGACAGTGAAAACAGAGGGCAGTCGAGTCCTCTTAGGCAAAGCCAACTCTGTAAGTGTCCACATAGGTCCATTTGCTAAGGAGAACTATATTAACTAAACTACAGTATATTTGATGGAAAAAAGCCTTTGAAATGGCTTTTACTTTAGGACCTGTGGAATCCTTCCCACGGTCCTGAGGGTCTTGGACATGCTCAGGTATCCTGTGCATTTCTTTGTCCCTCTCCTCGAGTGGTTTTTCCTAAAAGGCAAATCTAATCATGCCATTTCTCTACTTAATGGTCCCCTTTGCTTATGGGATAAATACAAACTACCTGCAAACCAGACCCTTTGAGAGTTGGCCCCATCTCTCATCATTTTCCCAATTGCCCCCTATGCCGTGTTCCTGTGGATGAATCTGTAGGCTTGTGAATGTGTCCGCAGCTTCATTCTTTGTTCAAGCCTGTCCATCTCAGAGAAGTGTGCTCCCTCTCACTTCCTCTCCCCTTGGCCTGCCTGGGGAATGTCAAATCTTTCTTTATAACTCTGTTCAAGCATCACTTTCTCTCCCAACCCAAGCAGAGCTATCCTTCTTGCCTTTCCATCACCATCGTAGTTTCATATCCTTCTGTGACCACACATCATATTGTTAGGTTGCATCCTATCTCCCCAGCTGGCTTTAGCTCCTTGAAAGAAAGATCTGGCAATGATATTCATTTTTGTATCCCAGTGGCTGGCCACTTTTAGTAAGTTCTCCAAAAGTACATATTGATGAATGATTGATGAGGTGAGTAAAGAAAGAATTGGGTTATAAATGATATTATCTTAGAATAATAGCTGATGATTCTCTGCCAATAATTGTGATCAATACATGTTTTGTAGACTGTCTCCAACCATACAATTTGTGATCCTGTGGCTGGTTTCAGGGCATCACAAACAGTTGACAGTTCGTAGTCAGAAATTTATCATTTTCTCTATGGCTCATTGGGCTTCCTGTGGTTTGACACCCTTGTTGTTTGCCCACTCGTAATAAAAAAATAAGCCACTAGGAAATGTTGCTGCTGAGTGTTAAAGAAATTCCAGCCCACTCCTCACTTGGCCCTGAGACTTAGAAATCTCCACGCTCAAGGACAGTGGAACCGCTACAACTGGATCTCCTGGAATGGATTCGTTCAGCAGAGAAGTGAGTCCTTCAAGAATCAAAGGACTCCCAAAGCTTGAGTCTGCATGGTAGAAAAAGCACGTGCATGTTTATGTCTATATAAAAGAAAGGGAGCTTATTTTATATGTCAGAGAACAAAGAAAAAAATTGATAGATTTAATGGATTTTTACCCTTAATATGTCCAAAACTGAATTCCTGGTATCTTTCAGCTCCAAAACTCCTGCTGCTTTCCCTGTCTCAGTTAATAGCAATTCCATTTTTCCAATTACCCAGGCCAAACTCCTTGATGTCATCCTTGAGTTTGCTATTCAAGATTTTGACCTCTTCCCAACACCTACACAACTACCCTTCTTGTTCCAAGCCACCACTATAGCTTGCCAGTTGCTTCCTACCTGGAGCTTCCATAATTGCCCAGCTTCAGCATATTTTCAACACAGTGGCAAGTCAGTTCCTGTCACTCCTCTGCTTAAAATCCTTCAATGGCTTGGCATCTCACTCAGAGCAAAAGCCAAAATCTTTCATATGAGCCACAAGCCCCACATCATCTGGTCCCTGTGGACCACATCTCTCCCCATCTTCTTGGCTCTCTCTGTGCTAGCCACACCAGTCTTCTCTTCCTTGAGCCTCCAGGCACACTGTCACCTCAAATCTTCTGAATCTGTGCATCAAATTTCCTTCTCTGCTTGGACAGATCTCACTTTCTTCAGATCTTTCCTCAAAAGCCACCTTCTCAGTGAGTTTTTCCCTATTTAAATTTAACTCTCCAAACAGCACTTCATCTTTCTCTTCCCTTTCTTCTTTAGTACTTATTATCCAACATACAAATTTTTCTCTTTCTGTTTACTGCTATAGCCTCAGCACTTAGAACAGTGCCTGGTACATAAGAGATGGTCAATAAGTACTTGCTGAATTAACGCTGGATATTTTAAATCAGTATTTTCAGGAATAGAAGAAGCGTGATTTTCCTTTTGGCTGAGATTCAGAGCATTGCGTTTAGCAGGAGACTTTGGAAGTTTATTATGGTCTGCAGGTGGGAGGAAAAAGGTTATATTTCTTGATTACAATTTCTTAGGTGGTTTCTTAGGTGGTGTATACTTGTTTTTGCTTTCTCAGAAAGTCATTTAGTCAGATCCTCTGATGGATCAGAGGCGAAAGGAGAATTCAAAGCAACAATGTCAGCATCAAGAACCATGTATTCTAAGGTGCATATTACATTGGAAGGTTTTTTTTTTTCGGTTTCCTTGAAATGAAATGCCTATTCTGTTTTTAAGTCTGTATTAAAAAAAATAAAACAAAAAATTTGAGCATTAGTGAATGTAGCCACCAAATGGTATAGACCCAGAGTAAAAATTACAAGGGAGGGGGTGCTTCTGCAGGGGGGAAGAGGACGTGCTGGGAAGGGGGTGAACAGACCTCTGTAGCTGAAGTGGTGGGAACCCTGAGGGGCTTCGGGTTCCCTGCTTAGAGCCAGGCATCGCTGCTCCTTTCACCATCAGGAGTGTTTACCAGGGGTCTCTGAGGACTCTCAAGCCTAAGGAAGTTTACTGCTTTGCCTCTGGAGACATCACCAGACAGCAAGGACAGTCTAAAGCCGTAGAACCATCCTGATTTGACAGGGAGACTGTGTGTGCCCACCCTCACTCCAGATGTCCTGCTCAGCAGGGCATTCAGAGCCACTGTCCCATCTCTCCTCACTGATTATATGTGAAGGCCATACATTTGGACTTTAGGTTTTAGGCAACGTTTTCTGAAAGGCTTCCAGCGACCTTACAGTGCTGACAGGTTTGTGGAATTCTCTGGATCTGTTCTCGGACGCTCTAACTTTTATAATGCTTTGCTGAGAGATGCTGTTTTCTCTTATTTAAAACTGATCTTTGAGTGCCACTTAAGGTCTGCTCCAAGAGAAATTATTACAGTGGACATTCAGATGTGTGTTACTATTTTGGTCTGAAAGAGCTCAAGATTTTTGTCTCCTGAAAAAAGGACCCCAAATCAGTTTTCAATATTTGACATACATGTGTGTGCATGTGGTGTCTACCATGAAATTAAAGATACAGGTGAAAATCCATTGTCAGATTTGGAGGAATAAATTAAGGGAGTTTTGAAATATTTTATTTATCTTTATTTGAACCCAGCTGTCTTTCAGGTGAAGGAGCAATACTGACTTCTCCCCGGATCTCATCACTTTGTTTTAACAGACGTCCACTTTTTCCTTTGCACAAATGCCTCATATTTACTCATAAATCCTCCACTCTCCCAGGGAAGAGTATTAGATTTCAATGTCTCATAGTGAAAGGTTAAGGTAATTTTTTATCTGGAAAAGAGTGAACTTTGGAAGCTATGAGATTCTTCCTCAAGTATGTGATGGGCTGCATGCAGCCAAGGGCTGAACATTCTAAGTTGCTCCAAAGAGGAGCTTTAGCACACCGAGTAGAAATTAGGAATAAGCAAGAAGATTTTAGTACGAATGTTGAATAATATTGTCTAAATGTGGAAGAGCCTTATTGGAAAGTAGTGAGTTCTCTGTCTCTGGAAGCATAGCGGTTGACAGATTCTGTAGATATCGAAGAGAAGAATATTGCTCAGGGGAATATACCGGCAATGCTAAAATGCCATGGCTGAAATAAGATGAGGTCAACTGAAGGCTTTTTTTTTAAATGATTACAGAAGTCTCTTTATCCTAAAATTTTTGCAATTACTATTTTGAGTCCAAATGAAGGCATTGCCTTTTTCTTTGTTAAGCTTCATCTGACCGTCTGGACGGCTTTCTGGTTCTGAGCTCCCTACCCTGGAGAAATTTTCCCAGAAGTTCCAATCCCACTTGCCAGGATTGCTGTAAAAGGAATTCTTAACCTGGTAGAAGCTGAAAGAGAGACAGGAAGTGAGCTGGCATTATGCCAGGTACTTAACACACATCATTTCATGTAAACTGCCCTCTAAGTTTTGGAGTATCATCTTTGTTTTTTACATATGAAGACCCTCCAGCTACGTGATGATGTAAAACTTGCATAAGGCCATACAATTACTAAATAGTGCAACAGAGATTCACATCTGGACCTGCCCTCTCCATGGCCTGCTCTCCCAACTCTTCCACTCTGATGCAAAATGTCTGCACAGGGAGGCTGGTTAAACCACTGCCACTAGTGTGACTAATCAAATCAATCAAATAATCAGTTCCTTCAATAATTTAACTGATTTATTCTTCAATTGGCATCTTTGATTTAGTTTCAAAATTGCACAGTTGCTTTGGAGTCTTGTAGAAAAATCTAAAGACGTCTCTTAGGCTCAATTCACAATGAGATGAATTCTTTACGGGCACTGTATCTGAGAGTTTGATTTGGCTTTTAAATAAGAATATATAGAACCTAGCATGTGGCTGTGTGTGTTGAGGAGAGGAATAATGCTAAGGATGGGAGGATAGATGGGTAGAGGCTGGTCCAGTGGCACAAAGGCCAACAGAGTGAATTCTTAATATCGGAAATTGTTCAAGTTGGAAAAGATCTTAGAAAACATTTTCATTTTGCCCTGTCCCATTAGTGATGAGTGGACTGTGTCCCAGAGAGTTGAACTGAGCTGCCCATGGGCACACCCTGATTAAGAACAGTGCCAGATGGGCCACTTGTTGGATGATCTAGAATGTTCTCCACCCTCAAACAACCTGCTCTAACAAATGGGTGAACCCCTTGGAGAGAAAATGAAGGCCTGACAGAAAGACCCCAAGTTAAAATAAGTACAAAATCATTTAAGTTATGGACATCACTGACCTTTTGAGAATCTTGGGGATATGTCCAATTTTTAATTCATGATTTTAGGTTAGGCTGCTTTCAATGTTTCAAGGTAAAGAGAAATTCTCCTACTTATGAAGCAGCAAACGTGACCAACACAAATATTCTATTAGTCTTGGCAAAAAGATTGCCAATAAATATTTGCATGCTTCAGTCTGCTTTCCTTTGGCTTTCTGTTGTAGTCACATTCTCAGCTGGTAAAGAGCTGATCAATAGATTGTCAGGAGTCACCGATGTTCTTCCTTTCCCACAGACAGGCAGACTCATAAGCAGAATATATTTTCTCTCTCAAAGAGCAACCCCTAATTTGGTTCTCAAGGGGGGGGAAAAGGAATCATTTGCTTGACCTTCTACAGCATTCTCAGTCACCATCCACACTATACTGCTTTGTAAAAGTTGAAGACAGGGAGCAACTACTAAACTACACATATTTCCTTCCAACTAACTAAAAATCTATTTCCAGTGTTCCCCGCCCTCCTCTCTTCTCTGCAGCTCTAGTCCCAGGCACTACAGTCAGTTTTAAATGGGTGTTTGACTGAGTATTTAAAAACACAAAGAGAGAGAGGTCTATAATGACTGTTTTAAGAGCTGCCACATTCTTATCTTTGGGGATCCCTAAATAGTAGAACAACTTGCTTTCTTTCTTTCCATAAAATGGAAGTTGCCTGTCAATGCCTTCCACTCTCAGTCTATATACTCCTCGGCCCACAGCCCTGGCTACTGCTTCCCAGAGAATGCTGACTCATATTTCCACTTGGCAAGTCCAAGTTGACTTGGTGGGTTGACTTTCAGCCACCTAATTACTGCTTTGGGTGGATGAGATCTCAGGTTTGGACCATAGTTTCTGAGCTCTCAGGAAAATTTGGCTGAATTGAAAACTATCTGATAAAATCTCTTCTCACACTAATTCTAGCTCCTTCAGATGAATCCTAAACCTCAGTAACCATAATGAATTGAATTCACACACTACAAAACCCCAAGATGGTTCAAGTCTGATTCCGGAGTATAATCATCTAAAGTTTAGTATCCAGAGTTCTGGCCAGAGAGGAGCCTGCCAGCTTAGCCAAAATAGTGGTATTTAAGGGCTCAAGGATCTGAGGATGGGAATCTCATTTGGATATTGTAAAACATATGCATTCCATTTAGGACCCTTCTTTTGAGAATGGCTCTGACTCCTGTGCAGAAGGAACATGAAACTAACGTACTCCTCTCAGCTGTATAAATATCATTTGGCAAAAGATATGAGCTGGTGTGCTAACAATCAGAATACTGCCTTTCATCTCCATCATGGCCTCAGCTAGGATGTCTGCCTATATTTGACCTCTTCTCTGGGCTCATTTGTTTCGTTCTAGCCAACAGAATGCTATATGCAGCTGCAATAAAGATAAAGAGGGAGCTGACAAGAGGAATCCAGGAGAGCCGCCATAATGGCTACAGTGATGCAAAGATAAGCAGTGGATCCTCTGTCTGCTGTAGGCATTTCCCATGATTTTTGACCCAAATTTTAAAAACTATATTTGAGATGCTACTCATTTAAGTCCAAATAAAGCCCTATTTTTCAACCCTCACTGCTCTGACTGGTTCCCATATGGGTCAGGTTTCCTTTCATTCCTCAGCTGAGAAGGACGGTACTCCCTGAGTCTCATCTAAGCACAGACGAGACGCACATTTATTCCCAGTGAGCCCCCAGTGTAGGGGTTATCGAACTCTCTTGGTTCATGATCCCGCTAGTGTCTTAGTAATGTTTTTGTGATATGAAAAAACAGTTCCATTTATTGGGTAGAAAGGTCCAAATAACTTAACAGTAGTGGACTGCTCAGTGTCCGAAATGGACATATCATTGTGTTAGAATACCTTGTAGCACCCATGGGAGTTTGCAGTGGCACCCTGGGACCCCTTGCAGCACAGTTAGGTGCTGGACTGTACACAAGGGTGAGGTTGACATAGCTACCTGCTGTCTTAAGGGAGCTAAACAATATCATAGGGAAAATAATAAAAGGACAGTAAAACATGTCATGCAGCAAGGCAAGATGGTATGCTACCATGAGAAAGGTATTTTATTAGTCTGGATGTTTAATTGTAGAAAACAGAATCCACTCGAACCACTTGGAGCAGAAAGGGTTTATTAAAGAGTATTAGGCTGGTGACAGAACTTCTGGAAAGTCCAAGGAAGCAGAGTTGGATGCTACACAGCCAAGAGAATTGTCCAACCATACAGCCAAACTGTTGAGTTCAAATGCCACTTTTGTGGCTTTTGCTGTCTTCCACTCAGCACCTTGACCCTGGGGACTCTGCACAGCTGCCTCAGAAGAATCAAATACCTTCCTGTGTCTAGCGTTTATCTCACCATGGCTGCCTCTGCCTTCCAAGTCTCGCGTGAGCCCAGACATTTGCTTGGGGAACCTCGATCATAGGTAGAAACTCTAGCCAAGAAGGAGTCTAGGGTTAGTGATTTTCTAGTTTTCAAGCTTCTCAGTCCAAAAGGCAGTCCAAAAGAGGGCTAGGGTGAGTGTTACATGATCTGACCTGCCTTATCTGCTGTGGAAACAAATGATTGCATGGTTGCTGAGAAAGAGTAAGAGGTCAGATTTGGTTGTGGGACGATACGAATCACTCCATCCATCATGGATTTAGGATTTGAACTGGGCCTCGGGAGAATGGCGGTATCTCAAGAGGCAGAAATGTAGGTGGCCAGTCACAGTGGAAAAAATAAGACAAGCAAAGCTGCAGAGGTAGGAAAGTGTATGGTAAGATTGAGAAAATAGTCAGTGACAGTCATTTGGAGCAACAAATAAGGAAGAAGGAGACAGAAGGTTGAGAATTTGTGTTGCGCTAATGTGATGAAAGTCTTATACTAGACAGAGGAGTCTCTAAGTACATGGCGAAGGTTCCCTGAAGGTTTTTCACTAAAAACTAAATGGAATTTTAGAAATAGAAATAGAAAAATGCTTGGCCATCTTCTCTTCTGTGTCTATACTCCCTCCCCAGGCGATGTCATCTAACTCATAGGGCTTTAAAATGTCTAAACGCTCAAGACCCCACATTCCTGTATCCAACCCAGACTCCTCTTCTGAATGCCAGACTTATATATCCAACTACCTGCTCTGCATGATGCAGATATAGACGGGCATCTCAGGCTCAACAACATGTCCAAAATGGAACTCCTGATTCTCCTTCCACCTTATAGACCTACTCACAGTCTTCCCACCTTAGTAAACTGCAGATTCAAACTTCCAATTCTCAGGCTAAAAATCATGTGTTATCCCTTACTCCTCTCCTTCTCTCACGCTGCATACTGACTGCCAGCAAATCTTGTTAAATCTTCATAAGACATCCAGAGCCTGACACCTTCTCAACACCTTCTCCACTGCCCCCCATTCGAAGTCACTATCATCTCTTGCCTAGATTACCACAATGGCTCCTAACTAAAATTCCAGCTTCCAGAAATTTTCCACACAGCAACCAGAGTGTTTTTACAGGTTGAGTCAGGGCATGCCACTCCTCTGCTCAAAATCTGCTAGTGGCTGCTCGTCTCATCAGGGTAAACATCGAAGTCTTTACAAAGTTCTGTTTGGCCCCAGCTACTTGTTTGTTTTTTTTTTTAATTTACTTATTTTTATTTCTGTAACATTGGATTATAACATTATATAACTTTCAGGTGTACATCATAATATATTTCGAATTCTGTGTAGATTAAATCATGTTCACCACACAAAGATAGATTACCATCCATCACCACACCCATGTGCCCAGTCACCCCTTTTGCCCTCCTCCCTCCCCCCTTCCCCTCTGGTAACCACCAGTCCAATCCCTGTGGCTATGTGTTTGTTTTTATCTTCTACTTATGAGTGAGATCATAAGGTATTTGACTTTCTTCCTCTGACTTATTTCACTTAGCATAACACCCTCAAGTTCCATCCATATTGTCACAAATGGCCAGATTTCATCATTTCTTATGGCTGAGTAGTACTCCACTGTGTATATGTACCACATCTTCTTTATCCATTCATCCCTTGATGGGCACTTAGGTTGCTTCCAAGTCTTGGTTATTGTGAATAAGACCCCAACTACTTCTAACAACCCCTTCCCCTGCTACTCTCCCCCTTGAGCACTGTGCTCCCGCCTCAGGCATCCTCAGTCTTCCTCAAACACCCCAAGCACACCCCTGCCTTATATATTTGCAGTTGCTCTTCCCTCTTTTGTAAACACTCTTCTGCCTCATGGCCTTGTGGCACTCCCACTGTTCTTCAGGAATCTGCTCAAATACCACATTATCTGAGAAGACTTCCATAATTATTCTGTATGAGATAACACTAGACACTCTCTATCTTCCTTATTGGCATTTGTCACCATTTACCATATAAGATATATATATATTTAAATTGTTGACCCTTCCCACGACCTAGGACAGCGTCTGGCAGACAGCAGGTGTTCAACAAATAGTTGTTGAATGAACATAATCATGAGTAGATTTATAGTGAGGACACACTGATAAATAAAGAAGTATTCAATAAAGTGGTAAATGACTTTTTACTTTCGTATCTCCAGGTCCCCAGCCTATCATTCAATCCATGATTTGTGCACAAAAAATGTGTTAAGGAAATCATGAAAAGTGTGTCTATCATATGCAACTGTGTGTTCACCTGCACTGGATGTAGAACAGCATGGTTTGGAGACCAAGTCGATGGCCAATTACAACTCCCTTCACTTTCATAGCCCTTTACAGTTTACAAGGCTCTTTCACATTCATCTTCTAACCATGTCCTCACAGCAATGTGGAGAATCAGTTGGGTGTATTATCTACACTTTAAAAATAAGGAAAATGTGGCTTAGCAAGATAAAGCCACTTCACTTGGTCACACAGTAAACAGGTGGCCAGTGAGGACTCAAAATGCATCTGGAAACTCCCAAGTTCTCCGCCTTTCTCCATTACACCAGGCATGTGGACCCTAATTAAAATGCTTTGCAAAGAATGGAGCCTGTTATCTACACCCTCTGTCTGTCTTAGCTGAGCAGCTGCACACAAGTAGCCAGTAAGTTTTCAGTTGGTGCAGCTACTGAATTCAAGAGAAACTCATCTGGGATTTGTAGTGTGTGCTGAGTGTGGAGGCACCTATGTCGGTACCTGATGTGTGAAATTACTCAGTGTTTGGGTGAATAGTGACTCAGAACACAACTTTGTTCAGACTGATGTAAAGATACATTCTGTTGGTAGGAAGAAATCTGGTGGTGAATGAACACGAATGAGGACTTTGAGAAAGTTTCTTTATCAACTGGTGCCACACTGCCGTCGTAGGCTTCAAGGATTTGTGTGCATTTCCTGAGAATGAGCATCATCTGGTGGAACCAGAGAAGAGGGGCTTTGCTTAACACAGTTGTGATCTAGGCTGGACAGAAGGAAGATCTTTCTAACGGCTGTTAAGGAAGACATCCCTGACAGGTTTACCAGAGTATTTGTGGCTCTCCAGCCCCTGAGAGACAGAAAAGAAAGAAATGAGTCTTCTCCAGTCCAGCCCTGCAGACACTAGGCGGGATGCTGCAAACTATTATTACTGTGAGGGCTGGAGATTGAAGTCCAAAGGCTGAAAAGTAAGTGTTTCTGGGAAAATCAGAAGAATGTCCCTGTTTCCAATTGCCTGGCATAAGAGAAAAACTGAGAGGGACAGATTGTTTTCATTTGGAAAGTGGGAGACAAAGAGATGACAACCGTATGGAAAGTGTAATTAGGGAGGGTTTAATTGTTCCTTTCAAGAGATAGTTCAGATACTAACATATCTTCTAAAAAGAAGGAAACAGGGAGCTTTTGACATAACAAAATATCATTCAGTGGCATAGAAATATTTGTGAAAGAAATTATTAGCAAAAGGTTGGAAATGAGGAGAGCCCTATTTCCTCTGGGCCTCGTGGACGTCAAATGAATGGAGGGATTCAGGCATTATCTACACAGCTGAAGTGCAGTTACTGGAGCTCTCGGGTGGAAGGTCTGTGAACCTAGACCATTGCTATAACCTGGAAGTTTCTATCTGCTTCTCATGGGTAAATAGAAGCATAGCAAAAGCGTGCTTATACTTCCAGCTAAAAAACTTTTGGTCCGAATTCCCCACCTGAATAGCTTTTTCAAAATAAAGATCCCGCCCCCCCCCCCCCAAGAGATTTTGATTTAGTAGATTTGGAGAGGCTGTAGAAATCTAAGTTTGGAAGAGCAGGGTAATTTTGATTATCAGCCAACTTTGGGAAGCACAGAATCTTTTCCTGGGGTGGGGCATGCAGCATGCTGTTTAAACCAACTCCAGCTCTCCTTTGCTTTCTTACTATTTTCCCAGCAGCGTTGAGCACCAAACAGCACCAGTTATTTGAAAGGTCCAGTTAAATGGATTTATATGCGTTAACACGGTACTGTACTTTCCACTGGATTCCTTTGCCCTCAGAGTGAAAGAATTTGGCCTCCAACATCTACAACTTCAGTATATCTAGACTAGCTCTGGTCTAGTGAGAGGACACAACACCTCTCATTTCTTTCTCAACCTTAAAAAAATTTTACCTGCATTTTCATGCTTTGTCCTCTTTCTGTCTGATATTTCTGTTCTCATTAAAGCATAGAATGGTCAAGTCCTCCATGGAAAAGAAAAAATAAATAAATAAAAGCAAGGGAACATTTATGTGCCTCCCGAGGAAGGAGCAGATCATGAACAAGAGGAAACTTTGTGTGGGATTTCAGTCTTACTCAAAAACAACAACTCTCTTGACTCAGCAAAGAGCACAATATTCAACTTCTTCATGGAAGGATTTAGTATTCCTTTCAAAGCTACATATCAAAAACCCACACACAATGGAAACATTCCCTCTCACTGGGGCATCAAAGAAGAGGGAACTTGCATGCAGGCTTTCTCAAATGAAGCCTTTTCATTGCAGCCTCAGATATGTTCCCTGGGGATCATTGACTTAAAACCATGAAGAGGATGGTGAGTGGCCATCATGCCATTTCCATTAAAAGCAGTTGTTGAAGGCCGTTTTCCCCTTTTCTTTCTCTTCTTCCCTATTTCGCAGTAATGCTTGCATTCCAATAAAGTGAGGCTTCCTGCAACGGGCCAGACAATACTGTTCTTCCCTCTGATGCCAGTTGCTTTTCAAGTGGGTGGTGGGATAACTAAGAACATTTGTTAGTGGGGCAGAGTCTCTTCAAAACCCATTAAAACAAAGTATTCGGCCCTTTATTTTTGTGGGGATATTTTTTCTCTATATAATTTAATTTAATTTCTTTGGGGAGAAGACCAGTGGTCACTTAAAAAGCCATACTCACTCCATCTACACAACAAAGTGAAACAGGAATAGAGAGTTTCCATTCAACACAGAGTTCTGTTTGATTGACCTTATCCTGTGTACTAGGAAATGCATAGGAAGTATAGTGACATAAATATTTGTATATATTTTGTTGTTTTTCTTTGCCGTAACTGGTGATATGCTGTGGTAGGAAGACTTCTAAAATGGCTCCCAATGATCCCTGCCTCCTAGCACTCATGTTGTGTGAGCTGGCTCTAATGACTTGCTTCTAATGAATAGAACATGGAAAAAGGGATGGGATTTCACTTCCACAATTAGGTTACAAAGGACTGTGGCTTCCATCTTGCTAGCACTCTCTCTTGTGGGCACTTTCTGTTGTCATGTTGCGAGATGCCCTGTGAAGAGGCCTACAGGGCAAAGAATGAAAAGAGCTTCCCAGTTAAAAGCTCAGGAGGAACAGAGGCCCCAGCCAACAAACTGCAAGGAGCTGAATCCTACCGTCAACCACAGGAGTGAGCTAGGATCCAGATCCTCCTTAGCTGAGCCTTGAGATGTCTGTAGTCTTATGAGAGACCCAGAGAGAGCCAGAGGACCTGTTGAAGCCATGTCTGGATCCTTGATCCATGGAAACTGTGAGATAATAAATGTGTCTTAAGCTGTTATTTTGAGATAATTCGTTACAGTGCAATAGATAACTAATACCACATGCATTGTTTTTGTAAACATTATCTTTGAATGTACACATACAGGAAAGCACGTGAATCATAAGGACACAGTTCAATGAATTTTTATAAAGGGAATACACATATATAATTACCATCCAAATAAAAAAAATAGAACATTGTCAGTAACCCAGAAGCCTCTCTACCCCTCAAATCATTAACCCCCTTCCTACGAGAATCATTATTTTGATTTCTATCATTATAGGTTAATTTGCCCGTTCTTGGGCTTTATGTATTTAGAATCAAGCATTATATACTCTTCTGTACCTGACCTTTTTTCTCTAATCATGTTTTTGATAGTCTTCCTTGTTGTTTCAGGTGGTAGTATTTTATTTATATTTATTGCCATATATCACAATTTTTTAAATCCATTCTAGTGTTGATGGACAGCTGGTTTTTGTTTTTTATTTTTTTTCCCACTGTTTATTAGTAGTAATGCTGTATGGACATTCTTATATGTGTCTTTTGATGCAAATATTTTCCATTTCTGTTGGGAATGGAATTGGTGGATCAATGGATGTGTATTTTTTCTACTTTAGTAGAAGCTACTTAATCGTTTTCCGAGGTGGATGTACCAATTGCAATTCTATCAGCAACGAATGAGTGTTCCAGCCACCCCTCATCCTTATCTATGCAGGATATTATCAAGTTTATTCCAAATTTTAGCTAGTCTGGAGGACATACAGTGGAATTTCGTTGTAGCTTAGCTTGTATTTTTATAAAAATTAATGACTTTAAACACTTTTTCATACGTTTAGTGACATTTGAATATTTTCATTCTTAAAATAGATATACCCTTATGCTTTTTAGCAAAATTTTTATCCTCTTTAGTGTAATATTAAGATACATTTTTTAATAATGTGGATACTCAATTTACTCAGCACCATTTGTTGAAAGACTGTTATTCCAACTCCATTGCAGCAGCATTGTATGAGTGTCTTAAGGCTGCCCTGAAAAAGTACCATAATTGTGTGGCTCATAACAACAGAAATACATTGTCACACAGCTCTGGAGACTGGAAGTCCAAAATCAAGTTGTCAGCAGGGCCACATTCCCTCTGAAACCTGGAGGAAAGAGTTCTCCCTTGCCTCTTTCTAGCTTCTGGTGGTTTGCTGGCAGTACCTGACATCCCTTAGCTTGCAGCTGCAGCACTTCAATCTCTGCCTCCCTCATCACATGGTTTTATCTCACTGTGTGTGTGTGTGTCTGTGCTCATGTCTCTCTTCTTGTACGGATGCCAGTAATACTGGATTAAGGGCCCAGCCTACTCTAGTAAGACCTTGTCTTAACTAACTACGTCTGAAACCTCTCCTTTCCCAAATGAGGTCACACTCTGAGGTACCAGAGTTAAGACTTTGATATATATTTTGGGGGGATACAATTCAACCCATAACAGGCATTTTTGTCATAAATCAAGTGACTGTATATGTGTGAGCCTATTTTTGGACTTTCTATTCTATTCCTGTGCTTTCTATTTCTTTTCCATTGGACTTTTTTTTCTATTCTTGTATCAAAACTACACTGGCTGAATTACTGTAACTTTAAAATAAGTATTCAAATCCCAATAGTATAAATTCTCCAATTTTATTACTATTAGTTGATCTTCATTCTATTTTGAATTTCCTATGTGGGATACTTTTCTTTCTACTTAAAGAATGGGAAGGAAGAATTTCCATTGCTATATTTTTGGTGTGGGTATGAAAAATATTCTCTGTTTTTGTTTGTCAGAAAACAACTTTATTTTTCCCTCCAAATCTGAGGAATATTTTTTTCCAAATATAGAATTCCAAGTTGGCATTTCATTTTAAAGCTACAATTAGATTCTCTTGGCTTTTATAATTTCCGTTAAAAAGTCAAATAGAAATTGTATTGTTTCTCTTTTAGACGTAATGTTTCTCTTTTCTCTGGCTACTTACTGGAGTTTCCCTCTCTCTCTGATATGCCACAGTTTTACTCTGATGCCCAGATATGAATTTCTTAGTATTTACCTTTCTTGGAATTCCTGGAGCTTCTTGAAGCGGTTTGATGCCTTTCATCAGTCTTGGAAAGTCACGACTATTTAAATATATGATATTTGATGACTATTCAAATATTATGTCTGCCTTATCTTCTTTCCCTTCACATTTTGGAGTCCAGATCCATGTCTGTTAGACCTTTTCTCTATGTCTCATCTGCCTTTAATCCTCTTTTCTGTATATTCCATCCTTCTTTCTCGCTGTGCTACACTCTGCATATGTTCTAATGACTTATATTCCAGCTCAAAAATTCTCTCTTCTGCTGTATCTAATCTTCTGTTAAGCCTATCCAGCGAGTTCTTGGTTTTTGGTCATTTTATTGTTCAGTTGTAGAATTTCCATTTGGGTCTTTTTTTTTTTCTTTACTATGTGTCAGGCCCCATGCTATGTGCTTCATATTCATTACTTCATTTGAAGTATAATGAATGGCCTATGAGGAAGGTACTATTAGCATCTATATTTTCAAAGGAGGAATACAGAGGCTCAGGGAGATGAAAATGCCCAATGTTACACAGCAAGGAGTTGATGATACTGGAATTCAAATCCAGGAAGTCTGACTCAGAGTGAGCTTTCCTAACTACTAAGTCATGTTGTTCCTAGGAAGTGTGTGGTAATGAGAATAATGGTAGCTAACATCTCTATAGGGCTTACTATATGCTTGATATTGTTCTAAGCACTTTACATATATTAACTAATCAAATCCACACAATGACTTTGAGGAAGGCACTATTATTATTGCTAGTATACAGATGAGAACACTGAGGCTCAAAGAAGATAAAGCTTCCACAGCTGCGAAGTACAAGTCAGGATTCCAACTGAGGAAGTCTGTCCCCGAAGCCCATGCTTTCAGTACTGCAGCAAACTGCCTCCCAGCAAAATCAGGGCAGAAGTGACACTTGGAATTGAGATACAGCACAGGCAAGGGCGAGAATGGCATCCTGAATCTGATCACTGAACAAGTAAATGGAGCGCAGAGAGTCACACCACAGAGAGACAGGAATGCTGGGAGGGCAGGGTGGGCGAAAAATGATGAGTTTGATGTAGGATAAGGAAGAAAAGAAAAGGGAAATATGGAGGACAGTATACATTAAATAAACTACGAATCAGCACACACTGCATACAGCTTGAGAGAGAGCATTCTTTGGAATGTGGTTTGCACAATCCAAATGTGGGGGACACAGCTGTCAGCAGCACAGTAAGAAGAGCCAGAGGCTGTTTAATGCTGAGTCCTGGCAAGTCTTTAAGGTCAGGAGGTTCTGACCACTATGGTGGTAGGACAGATTTGGCTGATAATTGCTGGGTTGGAAAGATAAGTATCAAGAAGGCAAAGATGTGGTCAGGATGGTCCACAGGGGTCCCAGGGAAGCAGTGGGAATCCAAAAAGTGGAACTGAATAAGTGGGGGTGAATTCTGGGCTGTAATTACCAAACCACTTCCCAGGCTTTCTCAAAACACAGAGATATATATTTAATAAGTGTGTTGGGGAGTTTACAAAAGACATTTTGTTTGCAATAAGTGACATTAGGCAAAGTGTTCCTGTCAGCAAATAGGACTGCCATTTCTATTCCTGTGTTGCTGCATGTAAATAAATGACTCCTTTTATAAAACCCAGTTTGAGATTCCTGTAAACGCTGGGGATAAAGAGCTTGTTTTTCAGTTTTCTTGAGACAAACCACATGAAGAACCCAGGCACCAGAGTGGCATCTGGGCCTCTTCCCCATCCTGGAAATGCAGAACTGAATATGACTTGTAGTAAAAAGATTAATACAGGCACGCATCCCTGCCAATTAGCCTTCCTCAAAAAGGCAAAGTAGAAAGTACTCTACTTTTCTTTGGTAAAGCACTCCAACGTGTAGCATTGTTTATCATCAGAAATGCCCAAATCTAAATCTTTCTGTTAAAATAGGAGACTTTCTCCTGTTCTCAGGGGAAACAAAGAACATGAAGCCAGATTGCAAGTCCAAATTAGGTTCCTCCTTTCATCTCTCTCATATTCTCTTCTTTCACAGCCCACAGCATGGTTTACAGCCATATACTTATATATGCATTTGTTTGTTTACTGTCTCTCTCTCCTCTTTTATGGTCTAGTGCTTCAAGGGTAAGGATCAGGTCAGTTTAGCTCACCTTTGCATACCCAGAGTGCATGTCTGGGCCTACTCCATCATGGACTGTTAATAGATATTTGTTCAATAAATAAATGGGAAAGAAGGTTAGGTCTATAATTGTGGATCTATCCTAGTTCTTTGTTTAATGCCGGTGCGTACAGTGGGCATTTATTTAATGTCTGCCACTGCTATGTTGGATGCAGTCAGTAAGTCATTCTCCTCTTGAAGTGGCTCCCTTCATTGTATCTCCGTGGATTGCTCAAATAATATTCCAAATCTGTCACCTGGGCTAGTCAGGCCCTAACCAGCCTCCAATTTTCTCTTATCAGTCAATCTCACACTATTGTAACAGTTTAAACTTTAAAAATACCACATTCAAGGCTAGAATGAACCATCTGATACTAGATTAGAGCTGGAGGCATGATTATGAACTCATGGTTAGCTTAGAATAGATACTGATGGATCCATTTAGAAATAATTATAGATATGTATGTACACATGGTTAGTATGCATACGTGTATTTCCCAGATCTGTCTGCTAAGAGGGGCTAGAAACAGTTTTATCCCAGTATCAATGAGCAAAACTTCACCCAGATCTTGGTTGCCAATACCGTTCTCCAATAAAATGAATCAGTCATCTTTGGTGAAATGAGTGGTGCTAAGGCTTGGTCAGGGAATATACAAGATAATTTGGATCATCTTGTAGTGCCAGAAAATAAAAACGTGCTCCAAAAAAATGGCATGGGTATGTCAAAGGGGTATAGGAATCTACTGAAAGAACATTCTAAGGCCAAAGATGGTACAATTTATGGATCAAAATATAGTAGCATTGAATTATAATGCAAAATATAAAATAAATAGCCATCAGTCCAGAGTCTAAATATTTGATTGAATAAATAAGTGGGGAGGAAGACACAAATCGATACAGAATAATTCCCAATAATTTGTATAGATACAGTGTTCTCAAGGAGATGAGCATAACACCCCACTCTTTAAATGTGGACTATGCTTAGTGACTTGTTTCTAAAGACTACAGTAGAGCGAAATCTGGTAAACACTGCCTTAGCCGGGTTGTCAAAATTAACATCACCAGTAATAAGCCATGCTGACAGCCTGTGTCCTTAAGATGATTGGTTGAGAATGGCATCTTATGTCTCTGGTCTTCCTCCCCAAAACCTGTAACACCAGTGTAATCATGAGAAAAACATCAGAAAAATCCCAACTGAGGGGCAGTCCACAAAATACCTGACCAGTACTCCTCAATCTGTCAAGGTCATCCCATACAAGGAAAGTCTGAGAAAGTGTCACAGTCCAGAAGAACTTAAAGATACATAATGACTAAATTTAATGTGGTATCCTCGCTGGCATCCTGGGGCAGAAAAAAGACATTAGGGCAAAACTAACATAATACAAATAAGGTATGGAGCTTAGTTAATAATAATGCATCAGTATCGGTTCATTAGTTGTGACAAACGCACCATAGCAATGTAAAATGTTAATAATAGAAAAAACTGGGTCTGAGGTATACAGAAATTCTCTGTTCTATCTTTGCAACTTTTCTGTAAATCTAAAACTATTCCGAAATTAAAAGATTTTTTTTGAATATTATAAAAAGCAAACAAACAAACAACACACTTGCCGCAATTCACCCTACTTGAACCTTTTAGTCAGTCATGGAGGTCCGAGTAAATTCAGGTCTGTCTGGAGCCCATGTCCTTGCTTTCTCTACTTCAGCACGTGTGACTCAGAAGAAATGGATGAGACAAAACAAAACAGGTATAGAAACTTGCCTCTGACCACGCAGACACGTGCTGGAAGTCACCTTTGTTCCCGATTATTATACTGATTCTTCATCAAATTTAAATCATACAGCAGCTCTGTGAGTAAGGCTTTTCTCTCCTAATTTTCTGGTTGGGGTTCCTCACAAAAAGGATGTGGCTGAACTAGGATTAGTATAAAAACTGAAAGTCTTTCATTCATCCAAAAAAGCCTTTACTGAGCACCTGGTTTGTTGAAAACCTAGAAGAGTTCAAGGTACTAATGTGGGTTCAGAAAACCTGGTAGTGAAGAAAATAAAATACTTTCCTGCCCTCAGAGAGCTTCCATTCCAGTGGGGGAGACTGGAAAAAAACCCCACAAACAAAAAGCTACCACTAATTTATCAGGTAGTGACACCTGCCAGAAAAATAAATTAGGAGGACTTCTTGTTGCCAGGCTGGCACGTAAGGAGCTCGGAGTTGATGTTCCATCCTAACAAGTAAAAAGTTGAACAAACTGAAAAGTTAAGAACTCTTCTTAATTCCATTGGAGAAGTGAGTTCACAGGGGAAACCCCTCCCCTAGCTCCACCCCCCAATTGGAGAGAAAGACAGGCAGACACAGAGAATCACAACTTATTGCAGCAGAAACCCACCCCTGAAGAACCATTGGAGGCCGGTTGCAGGCAGAACCTGAACTGTAGTTGATGAATTGCTGGAGGCTTACTGTGGACAAGTCCATGAGTCAACAACTCCCGAGGGCTCCACACTTTTGTGAGTTTTACATTCTGGAGCTCTACTAGGTTCTTATCATGAAGATCAGAGACAAATTTCCTTGTGCTTCATGCACAGGGAGGGGAAAAGGAACCATTTTGAAACACACCAGATCATTCTGGTCTTCTTAACAAGCCCAGTCCTCAAGAGAAACTATTTTGCCAGATCCTAACCTGAGGGGGTTTATCAGAGCCTAAGTGACCTGGGGAAGGGGAGTACCTAAATCCAGCCCCCTCCAGCCATCCCGTTCTATCTAAGGTTGGAGGAGGTCCCATCTAAGGTTGTAAAGTTCACAGCCAAGGGGCACAGGCTCACTAAAAGACAGAGGTCTAATTATAGGAAAATAGAATGCTTCCTTTCCTCCTGCACTTTACCAGCACAACACTAACAGCCTGTTTACTGGAGCGCCTTTCATCCAGGGTATCATATCTGACTATCAACAAAAATTACAAGGGCATACTAAAAGGCAAAAAACACAGTTTGGAGAGATAGAGCAAGCGTTAAAACCAAACCATCAAACTCAGATATGGCAAGTATGTTGGAATTATCAGATCATGACATTAAAACAACTATGATTAATATGCTAAGGGCTCTAATGGATAGACATCATACAAGAGCAGATGGATAACATAAGCAGAGATGGAAATTCTGAGAAGAATCAAAAAGAAATGCTAGAGATCAAAAACCCTGTAACAGAAATGAAGAATGCCCTTGATGGGCTCACTTGTAGACTGGACACAGTTAAGAAAAGAATCTCCGAGCTTGAGGTCATGTCAATAGAAACTTCCAGATCTGAAAAGCAAAGAGAAAAAAAAAAGCCTGAAAAAAAAGAAAAGAACAAAATACACAAGAACTGTGAGACAGCTACAAAAAGTGTAACATATACGTAAGGGGAATACCAAAAGGAGAATAAAGAGGAAAAGGGACAGAAGAAATATTTGAAGCAATAATGACTGAGAATTTCCTCAAATTAACGCCAGACACCAAACCACAGATCCAGGATGCTCACAGTACACCAGGCAGGCGATGACTTTTTAAATACAACATGAAAGTCATGATCTATGAATAAATGATAAGTTGGGCTTCATTGAAATTACAAACTTCTGCCCTGTGGAAGACACTGTCAAGAGAATGACAGGGCAAGCCACACTGAGAGAAAATATTTGCAAATAACATATCCGATAAAGCACTATTAGCCAAGATATACAAGGAACTCATAAAACTCAACAATAAGAACCTGAACAATCTAATTTAAAAATGAGCAAAATGCCTGAACAGACACTGCATCAAAGATATACAGATGGCAAATAAGCATATGAAAAGATGTTCCATATCATATGTCATCAGAGAAAAGCAAAGGAAAACCATGAGATACCACCTTAATCCTGTCAGAATGGCCGAAATCCAGCATACCGACACCACCAAATGCTGATCACTAAATGTGGATGTGGAGCAACAGGAACTCTCGTTCTTGGCTGCTGGGAACACAAAATGGTACAGCCACTTTGGAAGACAGTTTGGCAGTTTCTTATAAAACTAAACATAACGCTTACCATGCAATCCAGCAATTGTGCTCCTTGGTATTTACCCAAAGAAGCTGAAAACTTATGTCCACATAAGAACCTGTAACGGGATGTTTATAGAAACCTTGTTCATAATTGGCAAAGCTTGGAGGCAACCAAGATTTCCTTCAGCAGATGAGTGGATCGATAAACTGTGGTACATCCTGACAATGGACTATAGTCAACACTAAAAAGAAGGAGCTACCAAGCCATGAAAAGACGTGGAGGAAACTTAAATGCCTATCACTAAGTGAAAGAAGCCAGTCTGAAAAGGCTATAAACTGTATGATTCTAACTATGTGACATTCTGGGAAAGGCAAAGCTACCAGACAGTAAAAAGATTAGCAGTTGCCAGGGGTGGGGGTGAGGGAAGGGACAAATAGGTGGAGCACAGAGAATGTTTAAGGCAGTGAAACTACTCTATGGTACAGTATACATTATAATGGTGGGTACATTTTCTTTATATACATTGGTTAAAATCCATAGAATGTACAGCATCAAGAAGGAACACTAATGTAAATGATAGACTTCCAGTGATAACGTGTCAATGTAGGTTCATCACTTATAACAAACGCACCACCGTGGTGCCAGATGTTCACAGTGGGGAGGCTGTGTCTGTGCGGTGGCAGTGGGTACATGGGAACTCCCTGGACTTTCTGTTCAATTTTGCTGTGAATCTAAAACTGCTCTGAAAAATAAAATCTATTTAAAAGGGGAAGATAAACTAATAAATTAGGACATGGACCTAGGAAATGGTCGACGGTGCTACTTAAACGGGGTGTCTGGGAAGGTCTCTGTGATAAGGTGTCATTTGAGGTGAGACCTGAAGCAAGTGAAGGAGTGGACCATGTAGAGATTCCAGGTAGAGGGAACAGCCAAGGCAAAGCATTAGAGCAGCAGGCCTGTAGTGTCAGGAATGGCAAGGAGGCAGGGAAGCTTGGGGGAGAGGGTAGGAGATGAGGTTATGGAGTCACAGGCAGGTGAAGGGGTCATGTGGGGCCAGGACGGAGGGCTGTGGATCCTATTCTTAGTGAGGTGAGAAGTCGTTAGGGGTCTGGGGCAATAACATGGTCTGACTTTTGTTTTAAAACCCTCCCTCTTGTTGCTGTGTGCAGAAAGACCTGTTGGGAGGCAACTGTATGAGGAAAAATCAAAATTGTATAGACTCGGAGTAAGAGTTTAACAGCAGAGAGAGAGTGAAAGATGCTCAGGTTCTGGGTATGTCTCAATGGTATGGTAGGCAAGATTTGATAACAGATTTGATCTGCCGAGTGAGAGGGAGAGCAGAGTTAAGGATATTGTCAAGGGATTTTGCCAGAGCAACTGGATGAAATGGAGGTAGGATTTCCTGAGATGGGAACCAATGGAGAAAGAGCAGGTTTGAGGGGCACAATTAAGAGTCCATTTTAACGTTGCAGCAGAGACAGCTCACTGTCCGCTAAATCTCTACTCCTTCCATAGAGTAGAGTGGTAGCAGGGAAGCAGCTGCCCAGCCAGAGGCCACCTTCCACAATCCCATTTGCACCTCAGTATAGCCGTGTTGCCAGTATCCCCAATACAATGTCAGTAGAAATGATGTGTTTCTCTTCTTGGCCAAGGCTTCTAAGGAGTACACATGCCTTCTCCACACTCTCTTTCCTCTGCTGGATGCAGGGGACATTGAGTTCCTAGGGAATGGTGAGCCACAAGCAGTAATGATCTTGGTTCCCTCAGTCACCACTTGGAAGAAATCTCCCTGGTAACCCAGGAACATATGCATTAAACAGTTACACGAACCAAACATAAAATTCTATTGCGTTAAGCCGCTGATGTTTTGGGTTTCTTTTTATTGTTTTCCCTTCCCTCTTTCTCCTCCTCCCTGAATTAACCTAACTAGTACAGAGATATAAATATTGAGATGCCTATTAAACACAAAAGTGGAGGTGTCCAGTTGGCACTTAGATACATGTTAGGTGATCCATGAATAGTCACGGAACCATGGAACTGGATTGGACTTTGCCCAAAGCTTCAGACTAGGAGATGACAGAATCACATCTTCTAATTATACCATAGATGCTTCTATTTCTTTTTTTGATGGGGTTATTACCAGACTGTTATTTCAGGGAAATGTGGAAGATATAGTGTAACCAAACTCTGAAAAACCCATATGACAAGATCTTTCATTTGGTGTCTTGATGGGTGTTTCTGGTGCCATGTTGTGGGGCTCTGGCTGGATCCTGTTCCTCTTCACATGTTAATCTACGTCTTAAATAGAGATGCAGAGGATGGCCCCATCGTTTCTGCAGATGACAGGGAGACAAAGAGTGCTGTAATTCACGGGATAGCAGGCTGAGAAGATAATATTATTTAACAGATGTTAGCAGCAGTCTGAATCAAACAAGATAAAATTGAACAGGGCCCCAAAAGACAAATGCAAATATAGGAGGGTGGAGACCTGGTTTAGCAGAAGCATGTTTGAAAAACAGTTAAGGGATTTTAGACACCAGTTAGTTCAACTTGAATGAAAACCAAAAGTGGCTACCATGAAAGTTATGCACCTTCATGTGCTCTAACAGAAGCATAGGATGCTCATCCAGGTAAGTGATACTCTCTTTTCATACTGCAGGTCACAGAATTATACCAGAAGCATTGAATGCTATGTATCCATCGTTAGATATTTTATAGATACAAAATAATATATAATGTAAATGCACAGCATAAGGTGTTCTATTTTGAATGTCATATCTTAAACGGAATATAGACAAACTGAAGAGTGATAAGTATAAAAATAATATGTAATAATTTTTGAACATTTAATACATGCCAAGTATCATTCTAAGCATTTCACTTATATTCCCTCATTTAACCTGCCTAGTCACTTATGAATTAGGCATTATCATTATCCTCCAGCTTACACATGAGAAGATTGAGGCTCTGGAAAGTTGAGTAACTTACACAAAGCCACACAACTAATAAAAGATGGAGCCAAAATTCAAATCCCGGCAGACTGACTTAGGGCTTGCCCTCATACCCATTTCCCTATAGAATTTAGGATGCTGTTCTCTGAAGATCAGAAGAAGGAACAGGAGGTGTTTGGCTCAAGAACAAGCTGATTTGAGGGAAATGATAGCTGTCCTCAGATACTGGAAGACCCTTCAGGTGGAAGAAACATTAGACATGGGCTCCAAGAAGAATATGTGAAAGCCACAAGGAAGCAAATTTCACCTAAATAAAAGGGATAATTTTCTTACAAAGAGAACTGGTCAGGCTAATAAGAGCTGCCTTGATAGACAGTCATAACTTCAGTTGTTTAATAGAGAGAGAATATGGAGGGAATGGTTTAGAACAGTTTTTTTCAAACCATAGGTATTTCCCAATTATTAGGTTATGAAATTAATTTAACAGGATATTAATAGCGCTATTTTTAATGGAATAGGAAAAAAAGAAGAGAAATGTTTTTTTAAAGATTGGTACCTAACAGCTAATGTCTGTTGCCAATCTTCCATTTTTTTCCCTTCTTCTTCTTCTCCCAAAGACCCCCAGTACATAGTTGTATATTCTAGTTGTAGGGCTCTCTGGCTGTGCTATGTGGGACACTGCCTCAGCATGCCTTGATGAGCAGTGCTGTGTCCATGCCCAGGATCCAAATCAGTGAAACCTTGGGATGCTGAAGCGGAGTGCATGAACTTAACCACTCGGCCGTGGGACCGGCCCTGAAGAGAAATATTTTGAAGTGCAACATTTGTGAAACTTTTGATTTGTTTTATGTATGTGTATGTGTTCACTGGGTTGTAAAAATATATTTCTTGTGAGTCATCGAATAAATGTAAAAGCTGCTGGCTTCAAAAATTGCTCTCCAAACCTTGGCTGGTCTTTGAACCAGTGCTAGTTCCTAATAAAGTTCTCTTTGGTATTTAGGGAATAGAGAACAGTATAAGCAACACTGTGAGTTTTTCATTAAGCTAGATTTATCCAATTTAAATGACGATCCTTTAGTCTGAGATTATGTCCTTCTAAATATATCAGTGTTAAAATGTCTCATCTTTTTTCAAATGAAGGATGGTAGATAATGTCTCCAAATATGGCCACAAAATTGCCCATCCCTCATGACCTTTTGCAATGTGACTTTGTCACTCTCCCATCAAAAGGCAGACTCTATTTTCCCTGCCCTTTAACCTGGCTGGCCCTATGACCTATATTCAGGAACAGAACACAGCAGAAGTGATGCTATTTAACTTCTGAGGCTGGGATTTAAGAGATCTGCAGCTATCACCCTCATTTCATAGAATGTTTCCTCTTGGAACCCAGCCACCATCCAGTGAGGAAGCCCAGGTAGCTGTGTGGTGAGGTCCACGTGGAGGAGAAGCAACGTCCTGGGCTGACAGCCCCAGCTAATTGCCGAGCTGACATATGTGTGAGGCTCCTTTTGACCTTCCCATCTGACAGCATGTGAGGCATGCATTCTCAGCCAGCCTACAAAATTGTGAGAAATAATGAATTGCTGTTGTTGTGAGCCATTAAGTTTTGAGGGTAGTTGTTCTGTAGCAATAGATAAAAGCAGATGGTGATAATAGATCCTAGGCAATTGCCTGATGATTTGTTTTGATAGCCACTCTTGGAAAAATAAAAATGGACAACCTGATGTATGTCCTCTGCTTTTTTTTCGTTCAATTTTTTGGTTCTATGAGATTGGGTCCATGGGAATGCCTGGAGTAGATGACTTTCCTTTCAATCCTGAGATTCTAGGAGATGTCCTCTCTTTTGTGAAATGTATCCAAATAGTGCTTTTCATTGTTTTCTTGTAAAACTAGGACCTTATAACTATTTTAGTGTTTCTCATACCACTGTGTAAGAATCTGCACTTCCACTTGGTCAACTACTTGAGGACAGGCGCTCCGTCCTATCCATCCCTGTTTCCTCAGCATCTATATTAGTGCTGGACAGGTATTGTATTCTTAATCATAATCTGGTGGATATGAATTTTAGCTTCTTTTAAAAAAAAATCGTCTGTAACATCTTTTATTGCTCTCAATTTCCAGCATGCTAGGAAAGAGTATCCTGTCGCTTGCATAGATGTTAATCTCATGAAAATGTAATGAGAAGAGAGTAAAAGTGTTGAAAGAAGGCTATAGGAAAAGGGAACATCGCAACGCCCATGTAAGGAGTGGTCTAGTCACAGCTGTGAAATATGTCCCCCAAATATCGATTTACTATAGTCTCAGAAACAAAGGGGAATAATTTTATGTCAACACCAAAGAACTTCTGCAAGAAACTGAAGCAAATACTAATTAGCAAGGGTCAGTTCTTTCAAGCTGAAGCTTCCCGTTGGCACAGAAGAATCAACCAACAGAGGTCTGCCCGATTGATGCTTACGTTCCTGATGATGGGGATATATTGTCTCCTCGGCTCATGTCCTATTTTTTCACATGGAGGCTAAAACAGAACAATTTTATCTGATATTTTTAGACATCAAATGTAATTGAACCAATGGTAACTGAAGCATCCACTGGTTATACGAGAACCATCTACTGATTAGACCATTTAGTTATATGATTTAATCATCTAATTAAGACACCTATTTTCAGGTTACTGAATATGTGGTTGTGAAATTATTCACTGCTGCGAGTTCCTTGCTGTTGACACAAGGTTACAAATATGCACTTGTAATACTGCTAGAAGTTGACTATCTGAGGGAGAAGGAGGGGTTGCTGAAGGTCATGAAATTCATTTTATGTTCACAGATATTTCTCCTCCCAAATTGTATCTGTGATAACAGTAACCTTGACTTTATTATCGAGTATTCCAGAAATGTTTCGCTTCATCTTCAGTGACGTGGATTTACACGGAGTTTGAACAACTGAGCTGCCCAAATTGCTGAATGCATAAAGCTGTGCTGAATTTACTTTTCTCCTGCACTAGAAATGACTAACTTTTGCCATACTTTTAAAAGAAAAGATCTTTTGAAAAATTAAATTCTGCTAGTAAATTGTAAACTTTTAAGATTCTCTCATTCTTTATTAAATGAATGCAAAAGATCCACTGGTTTGATCTGAAGTTTTAAGATACCAAGAGGAAAATGATTATGGACTGGAGTGGAAAACACTTTAATTCTGTGGTTTGGTTCCATATTATCAAGAGATCTGAGAACACCATTACAATGTTCCTCCCCAAAAAGTTCCATCATGAAGAAACCAAAAGGAGAGGAAGTGGGGAGGCCATTGGGCAATTCTTATTTTTGTAATAAACCCTAGGTTAGATTTGACTTTCTTGGATCTGATGATTCCCCATTATGAGAAGAAACATCTTTCACAAATTAGGAGCATCGTGCTGGTTGAGTATAGGAATTCCTTGTCCCATTTGAATGAGTTAAACAAAGAATTTTCTTAAAAGGGAAACATTTTCATTTTAGATGTTTAATTTTTCAAGTTTTCGGCCACATTTTATTTAATTTTAGGACCACTGATGTGCTGAAACCAAGAATAATTTCCACAGTCCAGTCTCATGAGTTTGGAGGTGGGAGCGTGTAAATATATTTTAAAAAGTATTTTACTTGTGCATAAGTGCTGATTTACCTTATGATAATCATCTTGCGTTATCAGGTAAATACCATGACTTTTTATTGATATTCTTTTGGTTGAATGACACTACATATCTTGACATTGACATTAGTAATACATTAAGCCAAGAGGAGTGAAAAAAATAATTCCAGAAGAAGTGAAAATGAAACTAAAATGGCATCTCTTGTAGACTGGTCACCAAGGAGTTTCCACAAATGGATAATACATAAAATGCAAATTGGGAAAAGCAAGTGTGCTTTGGTTTTCATACCCAAAAGGGCTTGTGTAAGATTCTCCCGTAACTTAAAATTTTAAGGCAGACAGTTCACAACTGTTGGAAGAGAAATTCCTGATTGGGAATGAGTAGTCAGGTAACTGAGCAAGGTCCAGTCAACCATCATTTTCACACACGCTAAGCCCTGACTAGAGAGCACTTGAAGAACTGAAGACCTCAGAGGCCACGGGGTCTCCCCAGCTTCTCCCACATTCTGCAGGCTTCTCCCCAGGATGTCCATTACCTTCCTTTTGGTGCCGTCCCTTGCTTCTCTCAGTCTCTGGTCCTTCCTAGCATCACATCCCCTCAACAAACAATAGCTACATAAATGCTAAACCCACTCCTTTCATTCACATGGAATTAGAATTTGGATTTTCTAGAAACGCCATTGGTCTCTGAATTTTCCTGGATCACTGTTTTCTATCTATTTCTATTTCTCTCATTCCTCAGCACTCCCTGTTCTGGTTGTTTCATATATCCCTCTTAGAGACCCAGATGTCACAGAATTCAGTCCAGGTTCCATTCTTCAGGAACGCCAATCATAGTGAGGCTTCCAAGGCTCCAGTTAAGCCCCACTACATCCCTAGGAAACTACCCCAGGCTCTGACTCCCCACCCTAGAGATCTACAAGGAAGGACCCACTCCCTCACGCTCAAAGCCTCTTTTGCATGAACTAAGAACTCTCACTAGAAAGTAATTAAAAATTCTAGGCTCCCCAGGATCATGTGGTGATTCTGCTTCCCATCCTGACCTACTAGATTTCCACCAACTCAATGTCCGCTGTTATACCCTGTGGGCCCCAACCTGGATCCCTAGTAAAGGTAGTATAAGCCATACACAACCCAGATAAGAAAAGATATGACAAAGAGTTGTGCCATGACCGCCAACTGGATCAAGAATGTAAATATGGAATACAAGAAGGATGGTAAAGACTAAATGAATAAAGGCAAAGAGAGCTGACTCTGGTTTTAAATGACTACAAGAATAGACCAGTACAGAGCAGTGTTCCTTTCTGGATTAAGACAAGATATGAAAATTTAGTGAGAAGAGATTTGGGTTCCAGACAGGGGAAATGTAGGAGACAGATAGGATATAATTATGAAATGATTTTAAAATTGCAGTAAACGCAGGGTCAACCTAGGATAATTTCCCACAATGTTCCCAAGCCATGGGAGGTGACTCTGTAAGCAAGAGGGATACAGTAATAAAGCAGCCGTAGTCAAGGGTGATTCTACTTTGCTCTCAAAACCTAGAGAAGGGCAGAGTCTAAATAATGAAAGAGTGACTCAGAAGCTAGCGCTGTGATTCGAAACACCTGGCCCTGGACAAGTGCCAGGCCCGCTGCATGGGTTTACCTGGGCAACTTTCAAAAATAGGGGTATTGGACTCCATCTCCAGAGATTCCCATTCAGGAGGTCTGGGGGGCAACCAGGAATCTGCATTTTTTTAAAAAAGGCTCCTTGTTGGTTCAAATACGCAGCTAGAATTATAACCCACTGGGCTAGAAGCACAAATTCTGAGCTCAGTGACTAACATCTCCTGCTAGATTGTTGACTCTGTCTCAAAAAGTCCACAGAATGAAACAATAAGGAGCAAAAGGCATGTCGTGTAGGTGTGTGAATATGAGAATGCTTACAGCTGGAGCAAGAAGGACTGTATGAAGGGGAGGTATTAAAGGAAGAAATAAGCACCAATAAGCAAGCCTACAATTAGCTGAAGAATTGCAGGGAAGTATGAAACTTGCATCGAAAAAGAGAAAAGACCCTCAGAAACAGCCGCTAACAAAATGTTGAAGGCATTAGTGAAAGGCAGAAGGGCAGTAGAGCCCGTGCTGTTGATCCCGGGATCATTCTCCTCATGGCGCGCCTAGTTCCTCAGCCCGAGTGTCTGCAGTTACCTCTTCCTCACCTGCCCCCTCGCTCTGCCTTTCACCTTCTTTCCTGACACTGCATCTCCCATTTTCAAAATCCTGTCACCATTCTCACTGGAAGACAGAGCAATGTGGTAAAGCAGTGTGTGTTTTGCAGCTAGCCTTCCCTGGGTTCAAATCCTGACCCCGTCCCTGTCTTAGTTCGAGCTGCTATAGAGAGACACCATAGACCAGGTGGCTTAATCAATAGAAATTTATTTCTCACAGTTCTATAGGCTGTAAAGTCCAAGATGAGAGTGCCAACAGGGTTGAGTCCTGTTGAAATTCCTCTTACCAGTTTGCAGACGGCAATCTTCTTGCTGCGTCCCCACACTGCGGACAGCAGAGAGAGAGAAAGAGCTCACGTCTCCGTATAAAGGCATTATCTCATCATGAGGGCAGACCACCCAAAGGCCCATCTCCAAAGACCGTCATGTCCTAAGGTGATTTCAACATATGAATCTTTAGGGTTTCAACATACCAGTTTTGGGAAGACACAAGCATGCAGCTCATATCAGTCCCTTACTAGGCACCCTGCCCTGGGGGAAGTTACTGGAGCCTCAGACTCCTCATCTGTTAAGAGGTTTAAATTTACAGGGCTAGACACTTCCTAAGATGTCACTGCTGTTCTCACTTACCTTTCTGTGGGATTAGACACGGCACTTCCTTCTTGAGAGCTTCTCTCCTTTTGATCTCCTCAGCACTACAAGATCTTTGACTCCTTCTCCTGGAGAGTTCTTTCTGAGCGTCTTCTCTTTTTATATCTTTTTGTTGAATTGCGTGCTTTCCCCCAGAGTGCCAAAATGCAACTTCTACTTGGAATACACTCCTGTCTGCCCCTCTCTTCCAAGCAGAGCTGGGTACCCGTCCTGTGAAGTCCTCGTTAGGCCCGCTCATCTGGACTGCACAAGTGCCCTCTGCACGCTAGTTAGAGTGCAGTGTTATCTTCCTCTCACCAGATGGTGAGCTTCCTAAGGGAGGGGACCAGGAACCTGGGAACACAGCTTGCGCTCAGGAATCTATTTTGGAAGGAGAGACAAAAGATTGAAAAAACGAATGAATGAAGGTCCCTGTTTCCAAAGTGTGTGTAGAGCACACAGTCTAACTAATCCTGTTTATCTATCCCCTTGCCAGTGATCAGTTTAAGAACAGGCAAGCCTAAGCCAGGTTGGACCTGTGAGACCCAAGATGAGGCTTGCCTGAACCTTCCGGGATAGAGAACCAAGCTTCTCTCTGTCCTGCTGAGCGTGAGCAAGGAAGTACTGGCCCCAGTTGCTGCTGATAGCAATTCATGAGCTTGAGGAAAGCCAGCCTTAATGCTGTGGATATGGGAGTGGGGATATAGAAGGAACCTGGATCTTACATGATGTTGGTGAGACATTGAATCAACCTGCCCTGAAGCCTGATCTCCCTCTGGACTTTCCGTCACACATGATAATACTATGTGTATACGCATATGATAAAAACAGAGCATTTTAAGGGCTGGCCGGGTGGCGCAGCGGTTAAGTGCCACGTTCCACTTTGGCGGCTCGGGGTTCGACGGTTCAGACCCCGGGTGTGGACATGGCACCAGTTGGCACGTCATGCTGTGGTAGGCGTCCCACATATAAAGTAGAGGAAATGGGCATGGATGTTAGCTCAGGGCCA
This sequence comes from Equus caballus, assembly GCF_041296265.1. NCBI lineage: Eukaryota > Metazoa > Chordata > Mammalia > Perissodactyla > Equidae > Equus > Equus caballus. The sequence goes on along the minus strand of NC_091693.1, from coordinate 79,837,736 downwards.
GTCTTCCTCAAAAAAAACAGAGCATTTTGTTTCACACTAGTTTCCAGGATGCAGAAGCACTACATTTCTCCCTCACTGGACATGTGATCATTTAGTATTTCTAAGCGGTCCTGTGGGGATGATAACAGTTCACTTTTGTGTTTAACTCCTTAAATGCTTAAGCTCCTCCTACCTCTTTTTTAATGTCATTCTTACTGACCATTTTTGAGAAATGCTGGAAGAAATACGTTATTCTCTTCCTTGAAATACCTTTTATACTTCCTTCCATCTGTTTAAATCCTGATCATTTTCAAGTTCTTGCCCAAGTCCAAATTTCTGGGAGTGGGCCACCTCAGTTATGAACGGCACCTCTCTCTCCAGCACAACCATTCCAGTCGTAATGTGTGCCACTCACTCTATAGCCCTTGTCCCACTGTTTCATTACGTGTCTGTGCCATTTGGCTCACAATGGTACAACCATATGAAGATGTAAACTGGGTCTTTTTCTGCTCTGAGTGTTTTTTAGGCCCCAAACACTGGCTTAGCAGTCAATAACTCAGGCTTCTGCTATCATTTCCATCAGCTACACATGTAAAGATCATGTGACAGGTCCTAGTATGTTCTCATAACCTACATGCCTGGTACGCCACGTGAGCTCCACATTTATTGACCTTGGCAGGCAGTTTTCTAGTCCCTGGAGCCCAGCAGTGAGTGGGAAGGCAGGCCCAGTCCATGCCACCTGCGCTTAGCAGTGGGAACGTTGAAGGAAGGAGAGGAGGCAGCATTCTGGCACTGTGATGTGCCAGGTAAGCATTAACCAGGCCGTGACCCACTTGGCAGTTGTAGGAACAAAAGAGGAGATGAATTCAGAAGAGTTTTAAAATGTTTTGGTCAACGACTTGGTGAAAGTCAGTGATGAGCTGAAAAGTGACACCATGGCTGGGACATAAGGGAGAACAGGACAGTGACAAGCTGTTCTGTTTTATTCAGGTTTGAGTTGAGATAATGAGACAGTTATAAAATGGCATGTATCCTCAAGGCACAGCTTAAATCCCACCTTCCTCTCAAGCCACCTACAGTTACGTCTGCCATTGATGACGTCACCCTGTTCTGTGAACTTCCAAGCTTCCGTCCTCCTACAGCACAACGCCTTGTAGTGTATCTACGTCACTATTACCTGTATCTCATTATTACAAGACATTAATATCCTTTCAGTCACCAAAAGTTTTCATGAGCTTCTTATTTGAAAGACTTCTGTTTCCTACAGCAGAGCCAAAGCACCTTGTATGTGTTTTGTCTGAGTCACCTGGGCAGCTTCCTGATCTCTCTTCAGCCTGATCTTCAGTTCAGAGTGGAGCTATCAGGGAGAAGAAGAGGGAAGAGAGGCTTTGAACAAGCTCAGGAGCATCTTATAGTTTATTCAATAGCCTAAAATGTTCTTGGCATTTGCCGTGTGTTTTGGTAAAACATCTGGAGCTTTGCAGCATGGAGAGTGGGCGGCCCCTCCTTCCTCATTTCTCCATTAAAACAACAACAAGCAACTGATAAGGAGATTTGCACAAAACCGTGCAAAGAAAGCGCTCCCTTCCTTTGGCGGTGTCATGCCACTATGTGCAACCAAAGGAGTCAGCAAACAGGGAGGGCTGTAATGCATCCACTTAGCAACCACCCAGAAGCAGAGTTGGCAAGCTCCACAGAGCCGCACGGAGGCCCACTTGCTGAGAAGAAAGTGGGGTTTAAAAAGGGAAGAGGTGGGTGAGCAACTTGGAGACTTCCAGGTGGCCCTTCAGGAGTTGGAGGAATTAACCAATAAACATGCAACGGGAAATCATTAATTTCTGAAAGGAAATATCTTACAGCTTGAGGTAGTGGCTGCAGCCCTATGGAAGTATGCATCCTCCATTGCTTCACCTGAGGAGTTTTTGGAGGTCATTTTAAAGGGAAACTAAGCATGTCTTTTAATTCTCTTGGCTGAAAATGACAAAAGCATATACTGTGATTTTTGTCTTAATTGTTGGACAAAGGAGGGATACAGCTCCGTCATGTCTGTCACAGCCTTCTGGTTGATATTGTGGTGACTTGCTGGGATCTTTGTCTCTCTGTGAGGGATGCCACATACCACCCTGGTTCCCACCAGAGCCAGCGGTCTGTTTCCTCTTTGTCTTCCTTCTGAACTACTACCGCATGCCTTCCACCTCCCCAAATGTGCTGTCTTGCATTATTCAACTAAAAAGATGCTTTACCAGCACCAGCATCCTCAGATGTGGTTTGCTCGAATAGCATCCTACCAGCAACTAAACAGTAACTGGCATCCATCAGCCTCTGATGAGCGCGTGAGCCGAGAGAGCCAAGACGGCTTCAGGCTTAAACACACAACAATAAGAACGTGCGGATTCCAAAAGAACACACACCAAATCTAATAAAGACTTGGTGCCACCAAAGGCTGGGCGGGTAGATGATGCTGGAGTTCTTTTGTCTTCCTCCTGGATTTTTCTGGAAGCTGTGGTCCCAAATCTACGCTTCCTGTGATAAGGAGCCCGTTCACCTTTGACCGTGCTGCCTCTTCATTGCTTAGGGTTGGGACAGGGCAAGTAAGGGAATTGTTAGAGCACTGCTCAAATGAGTCAAAGTTGTGAGCTCCAGCCCATGGGGTTGCTGGGTTCAGTGTCCTCCAGCCACCCCACAAGCACCTGGGCATGGCCACAGGGGCACTGGGGTAAGGCGTTGGTGAAGTTTCCATGCTGTAATGCCTGGAGAAGAGCCTTAAAACCCAAGCTGCACTAATAGCAGCTAGAGAACTTCACTGAAACTAAGTAGTAATGGTATTTACAGAGTATAGAGATGAGAGAATATCCATGGGCATCCAGAAGGCTCTACGGTGGGGAGATATCTGAACTGGGTCCAGAGAATAGCAAGATAGCGTTGCTGCCCTGGAGAGACAGAATAAGAGCCTAAGCCCGAAGGCTGAGACAAAGTCCTGTGGCACATTCAGATGTTCTATTAGTATTCACATTTTTTCTTTATAAAAGCAGAAATGACCAATTTTAGACAGTGCGGTAAGTAAAATTGTTCTATTTCAGACAACATTGAGAGAAGAGGGCAAGTTTAGCTTTTTAGGAGCAAGACAGGTGAGTTGGCCCTGAGAGTCTGATCCCAAGGTCTTTTCTTTTTTTTTTTTTTTTTTGAGGAAGATTAGCCCTTAGCTAACATCTGCTGCCAATCCTCCTCTTTTTTTTCCTTTTTTTTTCTTTTTTGCTGAGGAAGACTGGTCCTGAGCTAACATCAGTGCCCACCTTCCTCTACTTTATATGAGGGACGCCTACCACAGCATGGCTTGCCAAGAAGTGCCATGTCCGCACCCTGGATCTGACCCAGGAAACCCTGGGCCGCCCAAAGTGGAATGTCTGCACTTAACCGCTGCACCACTGGGCAAGCCCCCCATTATTTTCAGTTTCTGAACTCAGATCCTCTGAAATTGTATTTTTTAAATGCATAGTTGTCATAGTGGCAGGGGAGGCAGGAGAGAAGGGAGGAAAGGCGCTCAGGTTCAAGGGAGCTGTAAGGCGGGTCCTCTGCCTGGGGAGCGAGGTGGGGATCGGGTGGCCGCTTCGCTCTGCTCTAGGAATGAGCCTCCAGGCCTCCTTCCCACCGCCGCTGAGTGCTGGCCACGGCTGCCCCTTGGCCCCGATTTCCCACGCTGTGCAAGCCCAGCACACTGGGCTGTTCACTCGAGTGTGCCCGAGGTCTCCAGAGGGAAGGGAAGGAGGCAAAGGGAAAGAAACAACAGTCCCGGGAACCGCCCACAGGCCTGCTCCTTGTGTCAAAATGTGACTGAGTTCTCATCCAGCAGGTATAGTGGCTTAATGGGTTGTTGTGTGGGAAAGGGAGCTAGGGAGTGGATTTCTCGAATTTTTCACTACAAGGGAAAGAGGCAAAGAAGCGTGAAGACTCCCCTCTCGGTCATAAGCAAATGTCATTTTTCATCTCGCTGGTCCATGTAAATCTGATTTCCTGTCCTTGACCCTGACTTACTTGATTCCATCAGGGGGCAGCCGCTCTTATAGAGCCCTGAGCTGCTCAGCAGCCACCCGGGGGTGGGGGTGAGTGGTTGGGCCAGGAGGTGGCCACCCGGACTCCAGTTCCAGCTGTCTCTGGGTGAGAAGTGGCAGCCAGAGGTCCTGTGAAAATCGGCTGGGCTGCCTCTGCTGGCCGTCCTCCAAGAAGAGCTGCTCCCAGGCCTGTTCTCAGGCGGCCTCGTTCCAGAGGGTCTAACTGGGAGCACAAAATGCATTGCCTTTTTTTTTTTTTTCACCAACCTCAAAGAGATCCTTTTATGGACAGACCCGTGCTTGCCTCCTTTTTTAAAATTTCTGTTGAGAAGCTGACCTTCCTTGACCTGGGTGAGGCAACAGGTGACCTCCTCCAAGAGTGGGTGGCTGTCAAAGCAGCTTTGTTTTGGGGTCTCAGCAGAACTGAAGACAAATAAAGCTTTCAGCCTGAAAAGACACAGGCGTTGCCTTGGGACATGCCCTTGAGTTTGGCGGCGTGGCAGGGCAGTGGGACTCTTGGCCTCAAGGAGAAGTTGTCGCTGGTCCTCCAGCTTTGGAAACTCACTGGGTTTTGCGTGATCACATTGGCAAGCAGGAGAGCAGGGTGTGTAACTACCTTTTGGAAAAAGTCCTTTGGGTTTTCCCCCAAATATCCCCAGAAGCATTCAGCTTAAAAACTAAACCGCAATGCAGTCTCCTCTGTGGATCGTTGTTGAGAAGAGATTCTGAGTTGAGTCAGGACTTTCGACATCACTGACCAGATGAGAAACGATGCACTAGGTTAAAGGGATTTCTCTTAAAGACTGTGGTGTCCGGGATTTTTCAAATCTCTAAGAAAGCGTTAATTTGATGTTGTTAATTCATTAAGCCATAACTAAGTATCATAATATGAAATCAAATGAAATTCAAAAATTGTTCCAGCTACCACTGAAACATCAGCAAGTTGAGGTACAGCTCTTGTTTTAGGAAAGGACTAACTGTCCTGCATCTATATAACTGAAGCCAAAAGGCTTAGGTATTTTGGATAGAAATGCATTTGAGTCAAGTTTTAATGGCCTTCTTTAGTTTTGTGCTTAGTTCTCTATATTTATTTTATGTTTGGAGTGATCAAAAGGAAGGAAGCTAGCAAAATGTTGGGTTCTTTCCTATTATTTGAATTACTTGTTCATTTGGAGTGTTTTTATTCTACTTTCAAGCACTCATTCACTTTATTTTTCATCATAGCCTCATTCATGAGATATATACATATATATTTATTTACATATTTAACATGTTTATCATTCATATAGGGTCTTGCACTAAATTAATCATTCCGATTTGGTGTTATAAAGCCAGGAGAAGACACAGTGGTTTTCACAAGTGATCTACAAGGGAGAAAATAGAAATGGTACCACACGCAGAGTTCTCATAAACTGTAGAACGTAGGCATGTATTATTTCTCTTGATCCAAGAGCTGACATAGCAAATATCATGACTTGGGACTTGGAGCTAACCCAGAGCCAGTCAGAAGTGGGGTCAAGCCTCAAACTCAAGTCATCTGACTTCTCCTCTTTGCTCTCTTAGCCAGTGGTAAGGAGGCTTGGGAAAACCATCGGCAACTCCAAAAAAAAAAATTAACTAAATTCTCACAGTGCTTGCTTGCATCAGAAGAACCGAGCCCTGGTCTTGAGGTCAATCACTAATGCCTCGTATCTCTCAGTGTCTGCGATTGTGAAATGGGAATACTGAAAACACAAGCTATTCCACAACTATGTCTCAGGGATAACATAATAATGATAGTCATTTACATAGAGATCATTCTTTACTGTTTACAAAATTCTTTTACACACAAAGGAGCTTTGAAAGGAAAAAGACCGTACAATTGCAAGTGATTACTATGCTTCACTTCTTAGAACTTCAATTTCTCCAACAACAAGAAAAGATGGTTCATATCTGTCTCAAATATTTAACAGGAGTTTGAAAAGCCACTCGATGTCATTGGGTAATCTTTTCTGAGCATCAAAGAGATGTTCATTCAAAAATGTTTACTGAGCCCTGTTATCTGGTAAGCAATGTGTTAGGCACAGGAAAGGTGAGCAAAACTGGGTCCTCTCCCTGAAGAGCTTATCATCTAGAAGGGAAACAGACTCTAAAAATAAAATAAAGTCTCTTGTAACAAGGGCTAGAAAAGAAGTTGAGACCAAACCGCAAGCTCAGGGCAGGGAGAGGAAGCTGTTCCAGTTAAGCAGTGAAGACGGACAAGGGATGGAGAGAAAAGGCTGGAGATGCAAAAGATCTTTCTGAGGTAGACGAGACTCTCAGTGTTTGGAAGCAGGGTCAGTTTGGTTCTTGTTTCTGTATCCCCAGCATGAAGCACATACCTGGGACACAGATCTTCAGTAACAATGGGAAATGTTAGCTTTACTGTGAGAGAGACAATCTAACAAATTGTGGGACTTTGAGGAAAATCTTTCTTTTCCTTATTATGGTTTAAACTTTAAGAATTAATATTTACCCTTGGTAGATGTGTGTGTATGTATGTGTGTGTGTGTACGTGAGTGCGTGCAAGAGAGAGAGAGACAGAGAGAGGAGATGAGAGAGAGAGAGAGAGACAGAGAGAGGAGATGAGAGAGCCACCTAATGGATATCCACTAAGCAGCTAGGAAGTTAAGAGGTCTAAGTGTACATTGATGTGGAGAGCTCAAAGGAGTCAAGACTTCATTTGCCCCCATGCTAGTCTGCCCTACAGAAGCCCCAAGGACGTTATTCTAGACTGAATAATTCAACCTTGGGCAATCAGGAAGGAAACTTGATTCTGAAGCAAGGATGGGAGGTTTACCAAAAAAGGATGACATACTGGAGAAGGTATGTACTCTATGAGGACAGAGAGCCTAAGGTTGGGAGAATAAGGCAAGGACTGAAGCATGCAGCAAGAAATCTTGTAAAGGATTTAATTTCTAGTGAGCTGTCCCTTTGGACCATGGATACATGGAAGTTTAATTTTGTCCCTTCTAAACTGAAATTCCCTTTAGTAATTCCAGAGTTTCAGCTTTTTTTCAGCCTTTTGTTTGTTTGTTTCAGGGTACTTATTACCAATTAGCATTATTTTATTTACATTTTGTTTATTTGTTTTTTAACTGTCTCTCCAACTAGACTATAAGCTCTAAGAAAGAATGACTTTTTCACCATATATTCCTAGAATCTAACTTAGTAGGCACTTGATAAATATTTGTTGATGGTGGAGACTGAACTTCTATGTTCCTTCTTTCTTCTTTTTTCTGTGACCAATATCTTTATTACTCAAACATTTATCAACAAATAGGGAAGGGAGTTGGCTCATAAAGATTCCAGTTTCTCTCCCTTGAGAATTCCAAGGCATGTTCTCCACTGTCTCTAGGAGGGTTCCCAACAGAACTGAGCTCCCACGTTCCACAGCAGGGTCTCACTCATTAATGCGGCTTCATCATCTTGCCTTGTTTCACTCTCCATCTACCTCACTATGCTCCCTGGGGTCACCCTCTTAGAGATGGCTTCTGGAGGAACCCGAACTAAGATGGGAGACTACTGTAGTAATCCAGGCAAGACAGGATAATAACTTAGACCAAAGTCTACTCTTAAAGTGGGGATAATTGATTTAATGCTGAATATACTTTAAAGAGGAGCTGAAAATATTGCTGATGCATTTAATGTGAAATGTAAGAAAGAGCAATCAGGATGACTCCAAAATTTTTGGTCTGAGCGACTGGAAAGATAAATTTTCCATTAATTGAAATAGGAAAGAGTCCGAGCCATCAGGAAGAGACTTAGTATATAGTACGAGGTAGGAGTCATTTTTTAAAATATGAATATCCAGTTGATCCAGCACCATTTACTGAAAAGACCCTCTTTTATACACTACACTGTAGTGTTACCTTTGTCAAAAATCAAGTGACCGTAAATGCTTGGGTATTTGTCTGTACTTTCTATTCTGTTCCGATAGCCTATTTGTCTATTCTTACACAAAGACTCCACCTTTTTATTTTCTGTAAGTTATAATACGTCATGATATTTGTCAGTATAATTCCTCCAGCTCTGTTCTTGAAGATTACTTTTTATGAAATTGTAATGTCTGGTAACTTCATAATAAATTTTAATATCCAGCATGTAGTTCCTTCAACTCTGTTCTTCCTGAAGATTATTCTTATATCTTTAAAGTAAATTTTAATAATCAGTGGTGTAATTTCTCCAATTCTATACACCTTGAGGTTACTCTTAGTCTTACTGAATTTCATAAAAATTTAGAAGCAGCTTTTCAGCTTATACACATACACACATACATACTGTTGATATTTTCGTTAGAATTATGTTGAATCCTTACATCAATTTGGGGAGAATTAACATCTTTACAGTACTGAGCTTTCTAATCAAGAGAATTTTTTAATGGGGAAATAGCATATTTCTATACTCATTAGAGTAATTAAGTAAACAGGGAAAAATCATGATACAAACAGAGGAGAATTGCTGGAGCAGTATTCTGGAGTGAGTAAGAGTTGATGGGGTCTAGTCCTGGAGTGGCGGGATTGACCTTAGCTGGCAACACAGCCAGTTCATCAATAACAACAGAAAAGAAGAAAGAGTGAACGGTCGTGTATGCAGCTAGCTGAGTGGACTTGTGATGATGGGAGCTTGTGGACATTCTCCTTTGATTGCTCCAGCTCAGTGAAATAGTAGCCTGATAAGATGGTTAGAGAAACACCCTTATGTTGTTCTGGTTTTAATGAGAATGCCTCTCTGGTGGGGCATCGTTAAGTAAAAAGATGGCTGCTGGTTTAAAATCACTATTTTGTCAGCTTTTAAAAGTGTGTTTTCTAAAAGTTATCAGGAGAATGTACTCCTTTTGCCTGTATATTTTGAGATTGATGTCCACATATTTTAAATATTTTTACTTTCTCTTATTATGAAAATCTCCTTTTATAAATTGAATTTTTTAACCTTTCTTTGGGCCTCCTCTCGATCTATCATGTCTCTTTTGAAATATTTCAATTAGGACAGCATCCTCTAGTGTGAATCTACCAGGTTTTATGCAAGGAAAGGATAGTATGTGTGAGGGAGGTGGTGGTGTGTTTCTGGATCTCATTTACACCAGAGATAATTTAGCCTTTTTTGGTCATGGCAAAATGTTGGAATACTCTGCAAGGATCATGCCAATGGACAGCTTAGAGTTTCTTTGGTAGCTCAGAGACGATAATCGTAAGTAATATTTTGATTGTTTTTTTTCCCTCTAAAATGCGTTATCTTACAATTGCTCACATTGAAATTTATTTGCCACGTTTCTACTAATTACTCGCTTTTATGAAATTTTTCTCCTCAAACAAGGACTTTCATTACTCTGAAGAATTTAATTTAATTTACCAACTTGTTTCACTGGACTCTCCATTCTGTAATATTTAATAAAGTTCAGAGAAGAGTCTGAGTACTAATTCCTAATGCCAGACATAAATAATGGTCAAAATTTGAAGAGTTAAGTCCAGGCTGCCAGAGTTTTTCTCCGTGACCATAGGGAGGGATACTCACTAACAGAGTGGCCAAAGCAAAGCACTCCTGGAGTGGTGGGCTCACATGCCCTTAAGAGGCAAGTGAGCTATTGTGTCAATCATTAGACAACGATGCTATGATTGAGGTGGGAGTCACAGGTGTGGATGCAGGTGGAAGGAGTGAGGGATGAGAACTGACGCCAAAAAAAAACAAAAGGGAATGGGAATGAGTGATTAATTTGAACTGAGAAACTAGTGGGAAAAGAATGGGAAGCTGAACAAGTTCAGGAACCGGAGAATAGACGAGGAACACAGAGCTAAATTGATTTGTCTAATGAGAAACAAAGTCAGTCAGATACAGGATCCGTGAAAAATTCAGAAAGCAAGTTTGTCAGAAGAACCAGAGAGATTGGGATCTTCCTCAGGAATTGTGTCTAATGCTTGGGCCACACGGCATGCGCCGTTTGGGGCCTATGCCTGACCTGAAATTCTAGCCGGTTTTCACACGGTTTACAAGTCCGTTGGAATGAACCAGGGCTTTACACGTTCCACTGATCAGTCCATGGATGTAAGTATGGATGCTTTCTGGCTTCTAATAGGTCACCTAAATGTTGCTCAGTTTCCGATGACTGTGAAGTTTTTCATCCATGAGATAATTCTTTTCCTCTTTAAGACAGTCCCTTCTCCAATCATAAGCCAACCAATTGAACACAAACTATCAGTGTCCATTTTTCCCCATATTATTCTCTGAAAGTTGAGGGAAAAGATTTAGTGAGGAGTGAGAAAATTAAAGCACTCCCCTAGACTCCATTCTCAGAATGTATTATTTCTATAAACAATGAAAGCCAATTTCCCACCCTAACTACAAGTATTTCAATAAGCAAACTTTTTTCCCTTTCATTTTTCAAAGTCTTTATGGTGCAGGCTGTGATGTGTCATAGACCAGAGGCATTCTTGTGCCAGACACCAGTTTGGCACACACAGTCTCCAGCTGTCAACTTGTCCACAAGGAGATCCAGGCACTCCTTGCTCCCATTCCAGTCCGGATGTTACACCAGCTGCCTCCCCTTATTGGAGAGCAAGCTTGGATAAAGCATCAGTCCTAAACCCAGTCATGTGAGATGTGGAATGAGAGGCTAGGTTTGACACTCATTAGAGCTTCCTCTCACTCAGCTCAAGACCTGCAGAATCCAGACAGTAAATCCCATGTCAACATGAGCACATGTTACACATAAGTCAACACACACATGAGTTCTCAGGTACATGTGACATTTCACACTCTTTGCGTTGATAAAATACTTATAAAATAATTATAAAAACTTGTGAAAAAAAACCCCATAAATATAATCAGACATCAGTCTTGCTAAAGCTGCTGGAATTTCAGGGAAATAAATCACTCCTTTATCACTATTCCCAAGAAGAACTGATTTTTTTTTTTAAAACACCTACACTATAATTTCAGTATTTTGACCACACTAATGGGAAGGACTCTTGGAAAAGAAATGTAATAAGAAGTTGACAGTAAAATTAATATGTCACATGTTTTCCAGATAAGCTTCATACATTTTCTTGGGACAACATACTATAAAATAAGAGGAATTTCGTGTGATACAACCAATTATTCTATTATTGTATGGACTCAAATGCAATTCATTTTTCCAAAACAGAATATCCTTATTCAGTGGAAGCTGAAACAACACAATTTCTCTGGAAAGTGGTTGTATTCCTACCCCCATTAATGGTGTGCTAAAGATCTTGCACTACACTAGAACTGGCCATGACAGAGGCTGAACAGATTGTTGTCGGTGAATTCGTCCCAACAGACTCTTCAACGTCCTACCTGCTCTCAGCCAGCTCTCTATCACACGACAGGCACTGGAATTCTTGCCATTAGAATACCTTGTTTGCACTAAGGCGTTATCTCTAGATTCTTAAAAATCACAGAATCATGGTATCAGAAGGTACTGCCAAGAACTGTGAAGGGTCTCCAATTTTATCCTACTTCATGCTAACGAGTTAGCCAATCACAGTTTATTGGATGCTGGCAGAAGACAGGAGACTTTGGGTCCTAGAGAAAGGGCAGTTTATTACTCACAGACATAGCAGTAGCCAAAGTATCAGCATTTTCTCTAGTTTCCTGAGCTGCAGTTCCCATAAGGCAATGCAAAGAAGACCAGGTGATACTGGCACATGCAGTGGCTGCATTAGAGGAGAGGAAACCCGAGCTTAAGGAAGCCAAATATTTTATAATGGGCAGTGACTTTGCCTGCCCTTTGCTATGAAAGGAGACGCTAGCTTTATTATACTGGACAGTAAACAAACCTACTCCTTGCTCTGGAGGGAGACACTATATCTCCCTTCCAAGGCTCTTTTCTGTATAAACAAACTAGAAAAGAGGGTTCTGAATAAAAGCAGTCTGTATTAAGCATGTTTTGTAGTTTCTGTAACTTGATGCTTTACCGTCTTCAAGATGGATGTCAGCTACTTTAGGTAAACAATGAGCATCCTGAGTTACCCACCTGTTCTCCCCATACTCTTAGCCCAGCATGAGTTTACTTTTAAATACAGCAAATCAATCTCAGAGCATCCTTCCTTGCCTTGCCTACTCCTTCCTGTGGAAACCGCAATAAAGGGGTTTTCTAATGTTCCACTGTCTCTCCCTTTCTGCCTCATGACTGACCCTTGTGCTTCCCCACGTGCCCTTATGTGGAGTGCTGCCTTTCTCCTGAGGGAACTGTTAGTATCATAAACTTCTATGACTTCAAGGCAGCTCTCTCTTTGATCTCTGTATGGCCTCGTCATACCTAAATTAAAATTAAATCATAATTAAAACACAGTCAGTAACTCTGCTCACAAAACACGCAAACACGTGAGAAGTCAATGGAGAATTGTCTCCCTACAGACGCTATTGTAAAAGCCATTGATTCAAATACCCACTGATGCCCAATTCCTTTCCAAGAAGAGAGCTCCTAGTCCTGTAAAGCAACTCAGTCTGTCTCTTAAACATTTTTCTTCAAATATTCTTATGTTATCTGTGATTTTTATCTACTAGGCCTTCTTTTATACTTTTCATCTAAAGAGAGCATATATATCTGAAGGCAACTGTAATGTACATGCCTCTTCTCTACTCCTTTCCTCACTCCTGGAAGCTTTCTTTTTATACCTAATTATCTCCAGTTTCTTCAACCATACCTGGTGGTACTCTGCTAAATGCAGTCTGATTTGTCTACTTTTTAAATATACTGCTCTGAAAATATTTTAGGTGCAGTCTGGATAAACAGCCCAGAGTAGAGCAGAATAAAACTTGTAACTCTCTTGTTTACATACTCTATGGGCATGTTAACTTACTTAAAAGCCACATCACATCTCTGATGATTAAGAACCGACTCTCAACTAAAGTCTCCAAGTCATTAACCCTACCACACCGTAACTCATCCATCCTGTGTTTTGTTTTTACTCTCAAACACGGGCCTTCAAATTTATCTCTGTAAAATTCAATCTTAGATTCACTACTTTCAAGTCTCTGAAAAATCTCTCAGATTCTAAAAACAAAGTAAGTTATTCTTCCCAGCCTCAAAGCATCTGAAAATTTAATAAGCAAATTTTGTATAACTTTATCTAACTCCTTGATTAAAATGTGGAGCAGGATGGAACTGAGGATAGGGTCTGGCACTCTCAATTGGAACCTCCCATTAGGTTCACCTTGAGGATGTTCATTGAGCAAGTTGTTCAACACAAGAATCCATTCAACTGACTTTCTTCCAGACCTTACTTGTTCATAAAATCCTGTTGGGAGATCTTTGGATTACGCATTTCAATATCCTGTCCTTTTGTCAACTGTGTTAATTAGAGAAAAGAAGTTAGTACGCTATGACTTGTTCTTATTGAATCCAAGATGGCACCCAGTGGTGGTCACTACCTCATTTTTTCCATCATCTAGAAGCTCCATCATCTCCATAATTTCTCCATCCTCTAGAAGCTCATTATTTTATATATATATATATATATATATATATAGTTTCTCCTTTTATCACATATATCAAATTAACATATATATGTCTCTCTTTTTAATAACACTCAGAATAGATTATATTAATCTACAAAATTATTTAGCTGTTACCTTGGAAATGAGTTTTTACCATTATTATCAACAAACATTTAGTAAATACATGTTCTATGTTGCTCTGTTCTATGATTTGTCTTGAAGGAATGACATAAAGAAAAAATTTCGTTAGAAAAAGAAATTCCAGGAGGCATTCAAAGACGGGCAAGGACTGGGAAAATTCATGTCGGTGGAAGGAAGGCCACTGGCAAGGGGAATATGCCAAAGTGGAGAGAAAAAATTAAGTGAAAAAGATCAGATCACATTCAACCCTTTAACACATCACATCTAACCTATCCTTTGAGAATTACCTTTTTATTATTATTTTTCTGGCCACATTACTCACATGGCAATTACTTTCCTTACTAGCATGCATGTCCTCAATCTGAATCTTTATTTCATTGTTTCTCATGTGTATATCCTGTCTGGTGCATAATCCTGGAAGGCAAGGACTGTATTTAGTTCTTCAGTATTTTAGCTCCCTATAGCTCCAGGACATAACTGGCTCATCTTCTGTGCTCAGTGATAACTTTGGAATTGAAATTTTCAATTTTGGGGGATTACAAACCAGGGACTGTTAAAGCTGGAAGGAGTCTTTGACACTAAGACTTTAAAAGATTGAATTATTTGCCTAGAATCACACAAGTCTCTGTGCATTCATTCACAAAAGTGCTTCCCTCTACCCCATTTCTAGGATCGTCTTTCTTGGATATCCTAGATTAGTCTAAAATCTCTGTTTGGGCTGCTTACAAGGCAGCAAAGCCTATTTTGATTGTTTGGCTTGGTGGAACTAGGATACATATTAAGAAAGGTACACTTTGATCCCCGAGTCTGGGTAATTCCTTCTAAGACCATGTGTAGGCTCTTACATAGACACAGACATAAACAAATTCATCCCAGAATCAATGGGAGTTTTCTCAGATACGGATGTATATTTAGGAGCTGATGGTATATATTTAGAAGGGTCTCTTTCCTAATTCTTTTTATTAGTAATTGGGATAGTGCCAAGAATCACAAACTGAAAGTCAGCGTTTCATTAAAATGACCCAAAGAGCAAACCAAATTTTTCTGTAGCTCCAGGAGGAACTAGCTGTGATATATTTATAAGCAGAGTTAACCAAAAGGCACAGCTTTTTGGAAGACGGCACTGGTCTAAGCTCTCTAATGTGACTCATGGAAACAACCAGCAGTTGTGGCTATGGCTTCACCAGCTGGGCTTTAAAAAATCCCAAAGATCTTATATGTCACCAGACCACAATCCCTTCCTGTCTTTCCACTTAATGATCATCAAGCCCCAGTGCCTTCTACATGCGCATCTCACCTGGATTTATTTTAAAAATCATTCTTTACAAATCATTGGGATGTTTTTATTAGTTTGCGTATTTTTAGAAATTTGGGGGGGGCGGGCGCAAGGAATACCATAACATCCATCCGTCACCCACATCCCATTAGAAATTCCGGAATTACACTATTGAGGATCCTATAGCGCCTCCTTTCTTTATGTTTACTACCCCAATTTTTAATTTGTCAGAGGTATCGTGGGTGATTTGTAAGTATAAGAACACAGAGACTATACTTTGGCAGGAATTTTGTAATGGGATATAATATAGAGAAAAACATTCAAACATCTCATTCTAGCTATGTAAATTTTCTCTCATGAAAATCCCGAATAGTCTTTTTCTTGCGATTTTCTCCTTTGCAGACTTAATATTTGTCATCTATCCTTCCAAGAGCTATGCAAACAAAAAAAAATTTTTAATATATTTTGGGCTCTTTGGAGAAAATGATGCTGGACAAGTATGTCATTTTGGAGTTGACATTTTTTCCTCTCAGGAGGAAGAGAGAAGCTAGGCAGTTCCCAGTACATGAAAAAATAAGTGGAGCAAAGGGAGTGGCTGAAATAGAAAAGCTTGTGTCCTTATTCATGGACAGAATCCTCTTCCCTGGGGCCACACAGACCCTAGAACACCTGGGCTTATGCTGAGTTGGAAGTGGGGAAGGTGTCTCACTGGCTGGTGCTGCTCACTGCCTTATGCTGCACTGAGCTCAGCATCTCCCTGCAGATAGATGTCCGAAAGGCTGCTTTTGGCTGCTGGATGCCCAGCTGCTCCAGTGACTAAACCATTCTCTCCTGCAGCCCAGATGGAAAGGGAAAAATTGAACCCAATTTTGTTTTTATTACCATAGGACTTCTGTTTTCTCCTCAAGTTTTGATAAGGAGCCAAGTAGGTCTCACTTAAAACATAAGAAAACACTCTCTACCATGGGATGAGCCTTCATATTCCAAAACAGAGCCTGGAGTCCATCTTCTAAACCATGTCATAAAACTAGAAACTCTAAGTTCATAACGACAAGGAGATTGTAGGGGATCTGGCGGGCATCTCAAAAATAATACAGCAGTAAACATTCATGTATTTGGTTTAATGGATTAAAATAGAAAAACATCAGGAAAACATATCAGCCTAACTTGGTTAAATTTTTTTAAGTCTTGGAAAATACTCTACCATCCACTCTTAGGAGTTTTCTCAACTTTTATTTATGTGACTTACTAATCTTTGAAGTGTTGCATTGGAAGCAAAACCATTTAGCTTTTGATGATTATTTCCATAACTTGGAGTCTAATCACGTGGGTCATTTGTCCCACATTGACATGAAATGTTGTATGCCAGGGGCCTAACACAGGACAAAGCACAAATCTTCCTCAACTCATCATCCTGAAATTAGGCAGCTTCTTTGCATGATATGCAGAGTCAATAACAACAGCAATGAGGAGCGGCATTCTCCCCTAGCTAATAAATCCTTTCAAACTCCCTCACCAACTTGGTCCCTACCCTGTTAACATGCCCTTGGAAACTTTTAATCCAATTGTTAAATTCAAGTACATATAATTACCAGTTCCAATTATCATTAAATATTACTCTTAGTTAGCTATTGCATGGTTTTTTTGTTTACAAGAGTCTTTCATTTGCAAATCTAATTTGAACACTCACAAAATCCGTCTGAAATATATTATCTTGATTCACATGTATTAGTCAGCTCGGGCTGCCATAACAAAATACCACAGACTGGGTGGCTTAAACAACAGAAATGTATTCTGTCACAGTTCTGAAGACTCGAAGTGCAAAATCGTGGTGCCAGTAGTGTTCATTCCTGGTGGGGACTCTCTTTCTGGCTTGAGGATGGCTGCCTTCTCATTATGTCCTCACATGGCCTTTGCTCAGCGTGCCTGTGGAGAGAGCTCTCCAGTGTCTCTTCCTCTTCTTATAAAGACACCAGTCCTATCAGATTAGAGTTCCATCCTTATGATCTTATCTAACCTTAACTAGCTCCTTAAAGACCCTATCTCCAAATATAGTCACATTGAGGATTAGGGCTTCAACATATGAATTCAGGGGGGATGCAATTCAGTCCATGACATCACATTTTGCAAATAAGACAACAGATTAAAGGCTAGAGCTAGAAGAAGTAAAGTGTCAGAGCCAGCGCTTGCTTCCAAATTTTTGACTCTCTATTCCTTGCTTTTGTTACAATTCACTTGTGATGAGAAACAATAATTTTATGTATGTTTAAAGAGCCTATGGCTTTTCAGATACTGCAAAGATTTAACTTTAAAAAACTAAAATCATAAAAGCACTAGGTTTTTCAAAATAATTATGAAATGAAGAAAGATTTTCTAAAGATGACATTAAATCAAGAATCCAACAAATTTTAATTGCATAAAAACAATTAATGGCCAGTAAGGCATAAAGTAAATAAGAAATATGAATTTGAAAAAGCGCAAGAGAGATTGGAAAAGTATTTAAGATGCTTATGACAAATGGGGGCTAATTTTCTTAATATACAAAGAACTTTTATAAAGCAACAGAAAAAAGATAACACTTCAAAGAAATGAGCAAAAGACATAAATAGTTCACAGAAAATAACGTAACTGAACAAGAAGCATATGAAAGTAAGATTAACTTCTCATGTAATTAAAGAGATACAAGTTAAAATGAGAGTAAGACACCATTTTCTACTTATCAGACTGACAGAGATAAAAGGTGTTATTAGCAAGGGTGTAAAAAATTTATCCTTTTGTTACACAAAATATAAATTAGTACAATACAAATTAGTATAAAATTAGTGCAATCTTATAGAAGGTAGTTTGGCAGTATTTGTCAAAATAAAATATGCACAGATATTTTAACCAGCATTTCTACATCTGAGAACTGAAACTCCATAAACAATTCTACACATAAGGAAAGTTGTATGTAAAGAAATATTCAATGTAATATTTTTTGTGTGTTAGTTGTTAGGGCTACCATAATAAAGGGCCACACACTGGGGAGCTTCCACAACAGAAACTTATTGTCCTACAGTTCTGGAGGCTAGAAGTCCAAGATCAAGATGCCAGCAGGTTAGTTTCTTCTGAGATCTCTCTCCCTGGCTTGCAGATGGCCACCTTCCTGCTGTGTCCTCACAAGGTCTTTCCTCTGTGACCATCCTTGGTGTCTCTCTGCATGTCCTAATCTTCTTTTCTTAGAAGATTGGATTCGGGTTCATCCTAATGGCTCATTTTAATCTAATTAGCTCTTTGAAAGCCCTATCTCCAAATACAGTCACATTCTGAGGTGCTGGGGGTTAGGACGTCAACATATGAATTTGGGAGGGGTACAAGTCAATCCATAACAGTTTGTAAAAGGAAAAAAAAAAGCAACAAAAAAATCCATCAATAGAGAATTGGTTATTATAGAACATTTATATAATGGGATAGTATGCCACCATTAAAAAAGCATAACTTAGATCTATACGGAATATTAGGAAAAGACACCCCAAATGAACGGTTGAGTTAAAAGCAAGGTCAGAGCAGTATGTAGAATAATATCTCATTTGTGAGAGGGAAAAAAGATATATGTTTATATATGCATATAACATTTCCAGAATACTATATGCGAAGGTATAGTGTGAAGCTGAGATATCAGAAGATGTCTTTCTGGAGTGTTTGAAACTTTGATTATGAACATGTATTATTTAAACATTTTAAAAACAACTTAACTATTTGCAATGATTCCCATCCCTGTATGCAAACAACTTTGCAATGTGACTTTACAGCTCCCTTCTCCAAGAGGTGTCTGTTTCTCCACCCCTTGAATTTGGGCTGCCATGTCATTTAATCTGACCAATAAAATGTAGCAGAAGCAACAGTCTGCTCTGAGCCTCGGCCCTTTCATCCCCAGCCAGAGTGCCAGCTCACCACAGATGCATGAATAAGCCCAGTCGAGACCAGAAGGACCATCCAACTGAATCCAGCCCAAATTGCCAACCTACAGAATTGCTAGCTAAAAGCGGTTATTTCAAGCCCCTATGTCTTAGAGTTGTTTGCTGTGCAATAAGAGATAACTGATGTGCTAATTCATAAAATAGAGTTAAAAGCAAAAGTGCAAAAAGTCAATGGCTGTCTTAATATTTTGAATCTCCATTTTCTTTTCTGATGTTTACTAAGTTTAATACTCAGGCTCGGGGCCGGCCCTGTGGCCAAGTGGTTAAGTTCGCGTGTTCTGCTGCAGCGGACCAGGGTTTCGTTGGTTCGGATCCTGGGAGCAGACATGGCACCACTCATAAGGCCACATTGAGGCAGCGTCCCATATGCCACAACTAGAAGGACCTGCAACTAAGATATACAACTATGTACCCGGGGGGATTTGGAGAGATAAAGCAGAAAAAAAAAAAAAAAAAGATTGGCCACAGTTGTTAGCTCAGGTGCCAATCTTTAAAAAAAAAAGGGACTTTCCTTTAGAATATATAAAGAACTCTCATAACAGAACACTGAGAAAACAACCCCCCCTCAAAAAATACTCAGGCACTTGATAATAATAGTTTCAAAAATAAATGAATAAATGGGATGAAAATTGGTAGCTTTATCCTCAAAACATACATCCCCTAACATGTAAATAAGACACCACAATGAGATTAGCCAGACTCTTCTGTCACAGTCATGTTGATAGCTATAGAAACCCATAACATTTTCACTATTCCCATAAGGAATTCTCTGGGCTTACAAAATGTATATATCTTAATCAGTAACATTTATTCAAAACTACGAATTATACAGTAAACCAGGGGAGAAGGACAGAAAATACTTTAGATATAAAAACTGACCTCAAGACACTTAAGAGCCAGCAGGAGGTAACTTTTATTACAGTATATTGTTATAATTGTTCTATTTTATTATCAGTTATTGTTGTTAATCTCTAAAGCTTATAAGTTAAACTTTATCATAGGTATGTACATATAGAAAAAACATAATACATCTAGGGGTCAGTACTATCCTTAGTGGTTTCAGGCATCCACTAGGGGTCTTGGAACACATCCCCTGTGAATAAGGGGGGGCTATTGTACATATGACTACGTATAACAAAATTCAAGTCTATAGAGTGATGTGCATGAGAGCTGTGCTGGGGGGAGGAGGTCGTCGCTGTGATTAGAGTGACCACATGACCATATTTTCTGATCAAAGTGAGGTTCTGATTGGACCTCATGGCGTGGCCCCATTTATTGATATCTCCCCTACCTTCTCAACCCTATTGCAATCATATTCACTCACACTTTCTGACTCTCAGAATTTTTGATTGACACAATGAAAGTATTTTCACACAGCAAACACATAGAAAATTCTCCCACAAGTGAAAGGCTACTGGGGTGGAATTCATGTCTTTTCAGGTTGTTTGTATTTCATCGAACCCTCTACCTGATTGCCCTGTTCTATTTCTAAGCAATGGAGATTAGGCCCGAGTTTGGGTTCTCGGCTGCCATCATTCTCACTCATGTCCTTTTTATGAACCATCACATTTTCCCGTGATGCTGGGCATTCTGGGCTAATAGGGCATTCTGGAGAGGAGACTTCTGTTGATTGCAGGCACTGCATTTTGTCTTTGTCCTACAGAAAAAATGGCAAGAGGAGTATGATAATTCGGTGTAGGCTAGATCTTAAGATTGTATATTGCAAGGCTCGATGGATGCCCTTTTGGAAAGTGGTTGATTTCTGAAGAAATCTGTGTGAGATTTGTGATTTTGTTCAGCAACGTTAGCCTCTCCAGGTCAGAGAGCTGAGGTGGCCATCACTGACATCTCAGAGCCCTGAGGTAAAGTAATCGTGGGAAGAGTGCCAGCTGGGAAAGGATCTCACAGAAGGACAAGAGACTTGTGTGGGGAATGAGTACACAGAAGGAGTTGATACCGCAATTATTAATCCAGTTGGAAAGACTGTATATAAACTCTAAGTGATGCCTTACTGGAATTTAGAAAGAAGATTGTCAGGAACCAGAGTAACTGGGGAGGAGTTCACGTAGACTATGGAATGTGAGGCAGGCCTTGAAGGTGGAGGGTCTGCGTTGTGGCAGTAGAGGAGGGAGCCTCCTAGCTGAGGGGAATAAGCTGTGGGAAGGAGAGGTGAAGGAGTTTAACAGCATGTCCCTCCAGCCTGAAGCATGATTCTATCCCCAGGATCTTGAGCAAACAAATAAATAAACAACAATAAAAATAATCTTTCTATTTCCTTGCATACATCATGGCTCACCAACTCATGATTCAGGAGAAACAAATTCATTTTCTTAAATCTATCCTTTCCTTCCATTATTCAGCAGAAGTGGATTATCAGTCCACGTCTTCTTTAAGCACAATGTGGGGAAATTTAGGTGGATGTCCTGAGCTCGTGGTTGTAGAGAGAGTCTTACGAGGGATATTTGAAACATGGGGCTCAGATACCCAATCCAAACTTGCTGGTTTGTATCTTGAGAAAAACGGTACCTAGATTCTCTGAGTGACTTTTCCAAAGCCACAAGTCAGATACTTCATGACTTAAGGTGAAAACTCAGGTCCTTTCGGCTCCTGAATTTCCTGTACTGAAAGACTGAACTCTAATCTAGAAATGGATTGATGTGCATTTAATCATTTCTTCACTTAATTAATCCTTTCTGAGTTCTGCTATGTGCTACACACTATCCTGAATACGAGGTCAATTAAGCAGTGGAAATAAACGAAGACAATCCAAATGAGGTCAAACAGGCCATTTATTTGGAGTTTGCTGTAGCGAGGGGGTCAGCCACCATCACTTGTGTTCAGGAGAGACTCCAAGGCAGGCAGGGGGGTGGGAAAGCATTACAGCGAAAAAAGGGGAGGCTCCAGGTGTGCCCTGATTAGAGGCTGCTGGCCTGGGGAAGCTGGAGGTGGGCTGACAAGGAGCGGGGCGTCCTGTGTGATAGCTTTGGGGAGCATATTTTACTTTGCCTGGTTGGTCCTGAGTTTGAAATGGGGACAAAATTAGAGAAGCTGGCAGTCATCAACCTGACCATTCTGGACCAGGAGGTTGTAGTTTGGCTACCCGAACTGGTTGCTGCAGAGGTTGAGGGTCAGCCTTCTTTTGTCAGATGTGGTTTGGCCATTGTCTGTATTTCTCAGTCCCCTCAGTGGGGAACCAGAGAAATTGTGCCTCCTCTCATGGAGCTTATAGTCTAGTAGAAAAGGCAGGTGATGAATAATGGTTTAATCAAGCCTTAGAAACTGCTAGAAAGGAAATGTTTCTGGGTGCAGAAGGGGATCCTTATTAGTGGACCTGATGTATCTGGGCAGTCAGGGAGTTTCCCGGAGCAACTGACTTCAAGCTGGGCCTCAAATGGTAGGTGGAGATTACTCAGAAGTAAAGAGTCAAAATGTTATCACTAAGAGTATTCGTGCAGTTTTTCAAACGCAGCTGTCAATAGTAAACTGCATTCTCACAGAAAAGGTATTAGGTCCCTTCTCCATCAGAATCAAACTGCCCCAGTACTCTATGCTATTATTTGTCCCTCACACCATAGGAACAATATCAGAAGGGCTCTCATTGTGAGGGCCTATTGTGTCTTAAAACAAAACAAAATGGAAGCAGAAAAAGCATCATTTAACATGAAAATAGTAACCCGACCCTCTTTGGACTAAAAGTTGTTAATCGAGTTTAAATTTAGCTCCCACACAGTCTCAAAAGAAGAGGAGACGGCCAGGCCCAGAGAGGAAAAACTTGGAGGGCCTCGGAGGCAAGGAAAACAAGCGGCAAGTCTGCTTAAGTCTACAAGGGCGGCCTGTAAAAACAAGTGGTGCTGATGAGAAGGCGCGGCCACCAGAAAGCTCATTAGCAATCAGAGGCAGCCACAGGGGCTCTCTCCCACGGGTGGAGCGCCAGCACCACCGCAGAGCCTGTGACTCAGTGACTCTCCCGCTCTGGCCAGCCCTCTCAGGCGACACCCTGGAGGGGCCTGGACCTGGGAAGGGGAGGGGGCAGGAAGCCAGGAAACACCACAGGGGAAGTGAAGAAAAGCAAAGCTATTGTCCTTATCTCCCCACTGATAACCAAAATGAAGGATGGGGAGAGAGGTTCTTGGGGGGGACGGCAGGATCCAGTGAGGGCCAGAGACTGTGGCCGCACCCTTGGTCCAGCCTTATGAATTCCAAAGCTGTTCCCACTCTTGGGAAGTTGAAGGCCCTCTTAATATCAGCCTATTTTGTGGGCTTTTACATGAGTGGAGATGAATTTTATTTTATATAAATATGTTAATATGTTTTTCATATATAAAATGTATAATATACAAAACATTTTATATATTTAGATAAAAATACATTTATTATATATATAAAATATGTATATGTATATTTTTAAAGGTTACCTTGAATTCGGTAAACACTTTGAATGAATCTGTATTTTCTTTGCTCAACAGCAGCTGCATACATGGGGAAACAGTGGGTACGCAGAGTGTACAAATAGTGGCACAGCCCTCCCCTCCCCCATCTCTCCCCCAACCCTGAAGACTCCCAGAAAGGAAACACTGTGCTACACAATTGAAAAGGAAAGAGTGACAAGGGGAAATGAGCATTTATTGAGTACCAACTACATACCATTCTTGGCTAAGAAAGGTATTATTATCCCTTTTTGATAGAACAGAAAAGAGCTAACTTGGAGAAATTAAGATACCTGTCTCAAGTCACACTCTTGGCAAGTAGAAGCAAGCACTTTCTAAAATCACAGCACTCTCATCTTCCATTGCTCCTACTTGTTAATTAAACAAGGAGGCCATCAGACTGAGGTGGTTCCAATACCTCAGCAGCCTCAGTAAGGAAACCAAAACCTTAGTTGTAAATTTAGCCTCGAGGTTAAGAAATTGAAACTGACGACAACCAATCACAAACAGCCGACCAGCCTTTCCCAAATAAGGCAAACACTTAAGCTACAGCCAATCAAATAATTCCCTGCTTTGCTTCCACCCCCTTCTCGGTAAACGTCTTTCCCCAGCTTCTGTTGGCGGAGAGCTTCTAACCACTTCCGGTTTAGCGCTGCCTGATTAGAATGGATTTTTACTCAAACTCTTAAAATAGTTAACGTCTCAGTTTACCTTTTAACATACTTAAATCAGTCCAACTTCACTGACGGTGCATTAGGAGCTGCTGGACTAGCTCTCCTGCACGTGTGTGAAGGAGTCTCGCACCTGGCACCTGGTGGGACTTCCGGTCCTGTGTCCTACATGCTACTGGTGGGATGCAGCAGGGATGAGTGCCTGAAAGGGGTGGGGCTTCTTAGACAGAGAGGGTTCAGGACAGCTACGTGGGCAGTAGATTGCAGGAACTTTGACTAAAAAGGCACTTTAAGTGTAAAAACTATAAAGGCTTTGAAATGTAATCTATAACCCCAAAAACACCTTTTATTGAGAAAAGAATGAACAATTAATATTTGGGCCATTATCCCCAAGTGCTGTGTTTTAAATGTATTTTCTATCAGTATCTGAGGACTACTGAATCTTTTCACCCAGGGTACCAGTTTTCAGGTGTGCTCAGATTCCTCCAAACCCTTCGGGAATCCCCTTGGAAAGCAATGGCCGATCTGAGAGGTCCATCTCAGGCCTGAGACCCCGTCCCTGCTTTTACCAAAAGTGCTTTATAGTGGTCTGTTTCCTATGTCAGATTGCCTTGAAAGATTTTGTTTGAAGAAAATTGTGTCTGCTCTAAAAAAAGAACAAAAAGTTTAAAACCACTATACTAAATAAATTTAATGCCTGGCTGGTGATGGGCCCTCAAAAAATATTTGTTGGCCAAGAGTAGACTACCTGATCCACAAATGATTCTTCTAGATCAATCATAGTTAATTCTTACTTAAAATAACAACACGAGAGAGTATTAGAAACAGCCATATGTTTTTGTAGAAGATGAACTCATAATTATTGATTTGGCTCAGGGTGAAGATTGGGGAGACCATGCTGCTGTTGCCTGACCCATGTGTGGGGTTAAGGAGATCTCTTGGGGGCCAGGGGAAGCATAGGAGCCATCACCCCACACAAGATACTTTTTCAACTCACATTTTCAACTTAGGATTTACTCAGAGACCCTTAGATGGTTTTTTCACCTGGAAACTAATGATCCTCGTAGACCCTTCCACTCTGAGAGAACAGGAATATCGTAAGGTTTCTGGAAGCCATCTTTGCCATGCACACATTCTCCAGGAGCTTCTCATAGCACACACGGCTGCAGAAGTAGCTTTCTCAGACTTATTAGTTGACCCTGACATGATGAGATACAGGACGGGTAAGATGCCCTCTGGAGGGACTAGGGCACTGTTGAGCAAAGAATTAAAAATTAAAAGAATTAAAAGAATAAAAAAGGTAGGCAGCATTTTTCTCATCCAGGAAAGAATAGCAATAGCTGCCATTTATTGAAGGCTTAGCAAGAACCAAGCACTCTGTGATTCACCTTTATAAAGAAGCTACCTAACCACTTTCCAATGAGATACTGTGGCTTGTTAAAACGCTCGAATGGCTCTCCATTCTGATAGAAAACAATCTAAACGCTTTACCATGGTTCCAAGCCCTTGGATAATCTGGCTCATCCTTCTCTCTCACTCGATCTTTCTCTTTCCACTCTCCCTTTTGCCAGTCCTGCTCCTATCTTACTGGTCTACTTCCTGTCCCTTGGCTGTCCAAGCTTATTTTGGGGCTTGCTGTCCTGCTGCCCTTCCCCCACAGCTTTGCATGGCCTCTTTCACATCACTTGAGTCTCTGCTCAACTATCCATCCGCCCCTAAGAGGCCTCACCTGCCCCTCCCTGCCCCCGGGTCATTCTCTATCTCATTTTCCTATTTTATTTCTTTTTTAAGTCTTGCTCACCAACCTCTGAAGTTTACTTGTTTCTTTGTTTATATGTTTGTTCACCTCCTCCGCTTAAGGTAAACCATATAAGGGTTTGTCCAAGATTTTATGCCCAGGGTCTTCATATATTTGTTGAATGAATAAATGAGCGATTGAATGTTAAGTATGTTATGCTAGATCACACAGCTAGTGCAGATCGAGCCAGGCCATAAATCCAGATTTGTCTCCCTCTAGTCTTAGGAAACTAAACTCATAGAAAGGGGTTGGCAAGAGTGTTGGAGTTCAAGATAGGATGATGCCAAGTGGCACAGCATTTTCTATTCCATAATTTAGCTGGGGTTAGAGCTGCCCACAGTCTAAAGCAGCATTTCTCAAAGAGAGAGACACAGTTCACTGGACCAGAATCACCTGAGAAGCTATTAAAAGTGTGGAAGGGCAGGCCCCACTCTAAACCAACTGAATCGGACTCTGGAGGTGTTGTCGCAGGGGTTGGCACTTTTGTGTGTGTGTGTGAAGAAGAGTGGCTCCGAGCTAACATCTGTGCCAATCTTCCTCTATTTTATATGTGGGTTGCCACCACAGCATGCATGGTGTAGGTCTGTGCCCGGGATCTAAACCTGTGAACCCCAGACCACCAAAGCAGAGGGCGTGAACTTAACCACTACACCACTGGGCCGGCCTCAGGGGTTGGCATTTTTAACAAGACCTTCAGAGGTTTTTCATGTTTTGTAAATTTTGAGAACCACAGGCTTAAAAGAACTTTGCTCCTGGCTGCGTTACTTTATTTCATTAGACAGCTGATGTGCACATAGATATACATGCTTGTGGACGTTGGTTGTTTGACCTGGGCCCGCACCTATTTCTCAGCACAGCTCACTCCTTTGGAGCGGGGACAAGACGACTCTCTCCTGGGTTAGGAATCAGAACCCTTCATCTGTGATGCAGTCTCCTCCTTTATGACCCCCACCCCACAGCACTTGCAAGCAGCTGTGTCTCCTTCTCTTACCCCTTCCACATCATCAGGCAACTGGGTCCTCTTAAGAATCTGGTTAATGAAAGAGTAATTTCAACCCAGGGGCTTTAAAGGCCCAGATAAACTTCTGGAAAAATTGTTATTTGAGATTCCTTTATTACCCTTGAGAGCATGTAGGAACGTAATAAGCCAAATAAGAGACTTGGGCCATTTTTATTCCTTAATAGACCAAATGAGAACTCTGCAGACTGGATGACTAATGGCTGTGTTTAAACCACCTAAAATGAGCACCCTAAAGGCTCACTTTGATCATTCGGTCTTGAGATCACTTTGCCTTAAACTTTCTTAGCTTTGGATAAGTTACCCGCTCTCACTTGTTACTTTAAAGTTTGGTTTGCAAACAGAAACTAAGCAAAGCCCTTTTGTCTGTGGAGAATCATGGCTACTGAATGGCAAGACCTGAATAACAGAGATTTTTCTGTGCAGCTCGATGCTCAGACCACAGAGTTGGAGAATCTTTTATCTGAATTCCTGTCAGTTGACCTCAATAACTTTCACTTTTAATGGACTTGAAAGATTGATTTTTGCCTGAATTAAAACCAAGGGGAAAAGAGAAGTTTCACCTGAAACTTGGCCCAGGATTCTCCTTTGTGGTTTATAAGTCATGAACACATACCCAGGTTGGGTTAGCATTTGGGAAAAACTCATACGAGGAAATTTTTGCTTATTTCAGGTTTTGAAAAAAGTTTACAATTCTGGCCAACATCCTGTGTGTTATAGATATCAGAATACACTCCTAGACATTTGAGTGAATAGGAGTTTTTTAGGACAGAAAATCAGAGAGAAATCTTAGATATCTTATCGGAATATACTTATGCTAATGATCTTTTAAAGGAATTTCTTTTAAAGGCAGTGCTCAAAAATGTGCTCTGCTATCAACTATATATTCTTAATATCTCTGCTTGACTTGTTATCACATTTTGGAACAGGTGATGTATGTCTTTGCCACATCCCAGCCCCAAGCCCTTCCTATGATCTTCTCCTGGTGATGTAAGACAGCTCTTCAAATGATGAGTCCATTAGTCTATTTGGGTTTGCAAGTTCAGAAAACCCAAACCAAGTTGACTTAAAAAGTAAAATACGGGCCTGCCCAGTGGCATAGTGGTCAAGTTCACGCACTCCGATTAGGCAGCCTAGGATTTGTGGATTTGGATCCCGGGCAGGGACCTACACACCACTCATCAAGCCATGCTGTGGCAGCATCCCACATACAAAATTGAGAGAGACTGGCACAGATGTTAGCTCAGGGCCAATCTTCCTCAAGCAACAAAAGAGGAAGATTGGCAAGAGATGTTAGCTCAGGGTCTATCTTCCTCAACAAAAATAAAGAAATAAAATAAAATAGCTCCATTTCTTTGACATCCTCTCAGTTCTGCACTTGTATCAGCTTAGTTCTCATACCAGCTTTCCTCACGATAACAAAATGTTTTCCAATGGTACCTGAGACTATGTGCTTCCTAATTTATGTCCAGCATCAATGATATATAGATACATAAATTGTTTTTCCCTTGCTTTTTTCAGCTAATATTGTATCTTGGAAATCATTCCTAATTTTATATCTAATACTACCTCATTCTTTTTTTAATGACTGCATAGTACTACAATGTATGACTATACCTTTGTTTATGTAAGCAGTCCCTAAATGATGGACATTTAGACACTTTCTAATCTTTTGATATTGCAAGACTGCTGCAATGAATATTCACAAATACACATTGTTTAGCACAAATGCAAGTATATCTCCAGGATAAACTCCTGGAAATACAATTGCTAAGCAAAAGAGTACACGCATTTTAAGTTTTCTTAATATTTCATCATGGAACATTTCAAACAAACACAAAAATAGGGAGATTACAAAATGTAGATAGTGACACCCCATGAACCCATCCTCCACAATCAGCAATTATCAGCACTTTTCAACCTTGTTTGAAATCTACTCCTTCACTTTTTTTAAACATAACCAAATACCACAATCGATTCAACAGTTCTTTAATATCAACAAAAATATTCAAATTTTCCTGATTGTCTAATAATATTCTGTACAGTTGATAATTCAAACAGGAATCAAACAAGGTCCACACACTCATTTTGTTGATATGTCCTCTGAGTCTCTCTTAGTGTATAAATTCCTCCTCCCTCCTTTTTAAGTTTTTTAAAGTTTTCATTAAAGAAACCAGGCTGTAGAATTGTGCCCCTCTTGTGTCATTTAAGATGTTCCATTGTGTCCAGCATATCAGCGAACTGGTAGTTAGATCTAGAGTCTTGATTAGGTTCCAGTTTTATTTTTTGGCAAACATTTTCTATACCTGGTGCTCTGTCCTTCCTATTACATCATACCAGGAGGCACATAATTTACGGTTCTCTCTCTTTTTGTTATATCATTATAATTCATCAATAGTTGATATTGTCAGCCTGACTCATCTATTACAAGTTGTTTATCTACCTTCTACTTAATAATTTCAGTAGCCATAGATTATAATTCTCTAAATGTGCTATTTCATTAGGGGTTGCAAAATGGTAATATTCTGGTTCTACCATTTTTTATGCATTTATTAGTTGGAAATCTTAAAGAAGAATGTTCTCTTATTTAGTTACCTTGAGTACAATTTGCCCATGGAAAGCAATATAAATGTTTGATTCATTTCCATTCCTCCCCTGTTATTAGAATAATGAGTTGGTTTCCTAATATTCTTAATGTTATTCTGAATTCGTGCTCCCCTGGCACATAGACTATGTGATCTAAATACTATTTTCCTCTTATAGAAACCAGAGCTTGAAGAAATGGCCAATTCCAGGTCTGGGGCAGGATGTAAAAGATGAGCCTGGAACATGTCATATCAAAAAGCATGAACGCTTCCTAAGACTACTGGAATTGTATCAGACGGACTCCAGAGACAACTTGAAGGAAATCTGCCTGGTCAAAGATAGAAAAATTTGAACATAAAAAAACCCTGCAATGAATGGATAAACAAAAGTACATTAAAATCAATAAGTTTCTAAAGACCTCATTAGTTACCTTTGGAGGATGCATTTCTTAATTTCCATAAGTATAGTTACAGGCTTCCTAAAAAGGATGATAATTATAATCACGGTCGTCATAAAACTCACAGCAAAAGTCAAGCAAATATGTAGAATTTTATAGAGGAGCCAAAGCAATATGAAGATTAAATTAAGCTGAGTCTAAAGCTTTCTTAGCAGCCTAGGTTATACAATTTGGTTATACAACTTGGTAAAGTCACTCAGCCTCTTGGCCTTTGGCCTCAACAATATAATGAAGACATTGGGATAAATCTTCTTTAACGTCTCTTTTAAATTTTAGAATGTGCTGGTTCCGTGATTTGTGCATGTAAAGGGTAGGATTGTAGAGACAAAACTTTCCCACTTGTCTAGAAGAAATATATATATGGAAGATTGGCCCTGGGCTAACATCTATGCCAATTTCCCTCTATTTTATGTGGGGTGCAGCCACCGTGTGGCTCAATGAGGGGTGCTAGGTCTGTGCCCTGGATCTGAAACTGCACCCCCCAGGTGACAAAGTGGAGGGCATGAACTTAACTACTACGCCACCAAGCCAGCCCCAAGAAGAAAAACATTTTAATAAAATAGCCACATTTCAGTGATGCCTGCCTTCTCCATGCCCTGCCAGGTAAGACTGGGTTTCAGGAGATTTTCTTTCTCTTCTTTTCCCCCATTCCTTTACACAGCTGCTTCCTGCCCCCTCGAGAAGTCACTAACTCCCTTTGTGTTCAAGTTTCTCCATCTGTGAAATGCAAGGCCGAGTGCCCGTCGGCCTCCCAGGGGTATTCTGTGTCTGACCCCATCACAGAGCATTCACTCTGCTGCGCATTATCTACAGGCTAAGTTTGGCATTTCCTTCCTCTCCTTTCTTGATCATAATTTGATCCTAACTTCCTTGGGAGCCTCTTGTCTTTACAATCTGTCAGTAGTTCTAATCCTGTTTTAACATAATTTAGAGCTATGGTGATGCTAATGATGTCATGGATAATGAGCTGGGGATTGGCAGAGATCCTTTCAAAAAGTGTGTTCTAATAGTGAAGAAAAGAGTCCAGAAACAAAACAAAAAACAAAAAAACCCACAGCAGTGACATAAGAAAAAGAGCCCATCTAAATAAAATAATTTACACAAGACAGGGTTGCCAGATAAAATACAGGACATTCAGTTAAATTTGAACTTCAGATAAACAGAGAATAAATTTTTAGTGCAAGTATGTGCCACGCAAGGGACATGTCCCACATCCAAACTAAAAACCTTTTTTGTTGTTCATCTGAAACTCAAATTTAACTGGGTGTCTTGTATTTATATTTGTCAAATCTGGCAACCCTAACAAGACATTAAAAACAGAACTTTCTGTGTCCAGCAACTTCTGCCTGATATAAACTGAGGTTCCAGTGTGTGGCTGGACTTTTTTCAGTTCTTCAAATGTTAAACAGAGAAATACTCCCAAGTTGACAAGGGGAAGAGGTTGAAACTTCCTCATAGTTTTACTGTTAAAAAAAATATGTGGGAAAACAGTAGACACCGTCACGCTGAACTTTTAATGTCCATGCATATTTGGTTCTAGAAAAAAACCACAACAACAACAGTTGGCAATTCCGTGAGAAGTTGCAGTTCTCACATGCTTAGTAGGAGCAGCGCAATAATTTCCTAAAGGCCGGAAAAACTGTAGTTTTTGAGGGGTTATGGAGACAGTATTGATAAACAGTGATGGTATTTTCAGGAAGGCTTTGGTTTTACAGTCCTCAGTCCAAGGGTAAGGCTGCACCAGAGTGGGCACCAACTCTGTAGTCACTCCATCGAAGACCGCGTAATAGTCACGCAGCAAATTCTCCAGCAGGTCTCCACTTGTACACATGCGCACTGATGCTCCCCACACGGCCTTGGAGGACCATCCGGGACATCTGTAACCTGTAGCCCACTTCAGGGTTAAACTATGAGGGATGCTCAATTCATTGACCAGTGTGACAATGAGAGAATCAGCTCCTTACTTGCTTTGCAAAAACAAAAAGCACTATCTCTAATGTTCTTCGGCAATAAAATGATCAGGGTAGGATGAAAAAAAATCTAGAGGTGTGACTACCTATGTCACCCGATCCAGTGCTGCTCAAAGTATGGTCCGCTGTCTGGTGCTGGCTTATGAACTATTTGTCACTATTCAGCGCCAGGAAAATTACGGAAATTTAAAGTAAACCTTCAGAAACCTTTACAATTATCCCACGGAGTATGTTAAGTCTGCTGAATCTAGCAATGAAAAATGGGGCTTTCCATTTTCTGTGTCTTTCTTGTTATTGCTGGCTTCATTTTTCTAGCAATTTGTTTTTATTGTATTTCACAACAGTATCAGTCATTAAAGGGCGATTGTATTGTAAAAGATGAAAGGCACACTAATTCTGATGCCCCTTAAGAAAGATAACTGCTAGGGGCTGGCCCCGTGGCCGAGTGGTTAAGTCCGTGCTCTTGGCTGCAGGAGGCCCAGTGTTTCCTTGGTTCGAATCCTGGGCACGAACATGGCACTGCTCATGAAGCCACGCTGAGGTGGCGTCCCACATGCTACAACTAGAAGGACCCACAACGAAGAATATACAACTATGTACTGGGGGGCTTTGGGGAGAAAAAGGAAAAAATAAAATCTTTAAAAGAAAAAAAAAGATAACTCCTACAGTGGCTTAAATGAAAATCATTACATTTATCAATTCATACTTTCCATAAATAGTAATTACAAATCAGGCATTTTGCTACATACCGCGGATAAGTGATGAATAAGACAGACATAGTTCTGGGGATCCTGCCCTCACAGAGTACATTCCAGGGAAGAAGACACATAATAAAATCACAAGAAAGGAGTAGAAAAAATTAGGTGACATGGAGCACGCTGGAAGGGGCCCTTAGCTGGTCAAGGATTCTGAGAAACGTTCCCAGAGGAAATCGCATCTCCTATTGTTCATTCTGATCCTCCTGCCTGAATCTTATAAGGACCCTTGTGATTACATTGGACCAGTATACATAATCCAGGATAATCCTCTCTGTCTCAAAATCCTTAATCACATTTGCAAGGTCCCTTTTGCCATGCAAGGTGACATGTTTACAGGTTCCAGAGGTTAGGACATGGACACCTTTGTATTATTCTGTCTACCACACTGTCTCTTCTAGAATTTTCCTCCATTGAGTCCCCTCTGTTCTCCTGTATCTTCAATATTGCCATCTTTGCTGAATCTATCCTCTCAGCTTATAAACCTGCTTAAATCGCTCCCATTTTTAAGCAGTGTTCTCCAATCCACAGTTCCCTCTTCTTCTGCCCCTTGCGACATGCCTTTCATAGTCAAACTCCTTGAAACTGGCATCTGTGCCTACTGTTTCCCTCTCTTCACCTCCAAGTCATCCCTCTGTTCACTGTACAGTTTCTCTACCCACCATTCCATCAGGATAGTCCTTCCTAAGACTGGTTACAAACATCTTCAGAATTGTCATATTCAAGTGATGTTTTTTCAATCTTTATTTTATGTGACTTCTTCGCAGCATTTGACATTGTTGACTTCATTCCTGCCACTCTTTCCTACCTTCAGCAATAGTACTCTCTTGATTTTTTTCCCCCTGTAATCGCATTCTTAAACCTGTACAATGGATTCCTGCTTAGCACTCTGCTCAAACATTAGTATTCCTTAGGTAATGTCATTGACTTTCCTTTCTCTTTACTATGATGATCTATTTGTATGACCTTATTCACTCCCTAATTCTATCTATTGCCTATGAAAAGATGACCTCCAAATTTTTAAATTTTCTATCCAACTGCCTGGTGGGAATCTCCATTTGTGTGTCCAAAACTGAATGCCAAAACTTCTTTTCTCTTTCCGCTATTTCCTGGCTCAGTCACCTAAACTGGGCCAGGGAATCATTCTTAAATCTGCACTCTTACCTCCTACATTTAATTGTCCACAGTGGTGGATAGAATGGTGGATATTTGCTTACCCAATATCTATTCCAATGGCCTTCTACTGTGTCTTCCTGTACTGAAAAGACTTGAAAACTAAACAATAACATTTCTCAGATGCTCTTGAAGCTAGATCTGATTGTAATTTAGGTTTCACTAATCAGATACATTTTGTAAAGTATAGAAATAAAAGAAACCTCATCTAAATTGGAGCTGAGAAGGCCTTGGGGGGGGGGGGGGTCTCATCTCCTGTCATATTACTCCAAACAAGAAGAGATGTGTCCTTGCATCTCTGCCTGGAAATACAACTACTTTACTGCTGAAGGAAGATTTCTCTCCTCACCTGGCAACAGCCCAGCCAATGAGGAGACATTGCTGCCCTAAACTGTTACTTTCCCCCAATGGACTTTCATTTAGAACAGCCCCTCCCTACTCCCCCTTTTTCTCTACAAAAGCAGCTCCCCTTCTTTGTTTTCTGGATTTGCGTATGTTTCACCATAGCATGCATATCCTGAATTGTGATTCTTTTGGCTATTCCCAAATAAACTCATTTTGAGGGTAAAATAATGGGAGGACTTGCTTTTTGAATTAACAGAAGCTTGATTCAAAATTGAGTTTAGCAGGAAGATAAGCAGGAGACTAAGCATCCTTTTTGCGGGTGCACGTTAAAACAGATGACATGGTCGTTCCAGAAACTTCTAGATTCATCATATGGTTTTTATGCTTAGAGCAAGAAAAGCAGCTCCTTAGCTGCCCAGTTCCGTTGTGTGACATAGAGAATTATTCCCAGAAGTTCAGCCTATAATCTGAAGCTTTAGCCTTCCAAACATTCTGCAAGCCATTTATAGCCTATTTAAAAGGAAAAAAAAAAAATCCCTTTCTGCTTAAACTAGCCAGGGTGGAATTTGTTCTCTGCCACTGAACCCTGATAGATATAGCTACAAAATTATATGAGTGTTTATTCCTAACTATATGTTAAATTGGTTCATGCCTATCCATTGCCTGAGTTCAGACCCTTACTATTTCTTGTCTGGCCTATTGCAATGACCTTCTAATTGGAGAAACTAATCACATCTCCCCACATGCTTACTTCATCCATAGGAGTTAAACCCCAGGGTCTTTATTACGATAAGCAAATTTTTTATTTCCCAGCTCTGGTCCATTTGCCCAGCCTCGCTTCCCACCAAACTTCCATGCTCATTTCCTGCCCTAACCATCAGGCTCTAAACATAACTCACTGGATTGTGCCTGTGTGATTCCTCCTCTGTGTCCCACCTTGCAGATACTTAAGTTGCCTTCAAGGTCCAGCTCCAGGGTTTCCCCTTCTGTAAAACCTTCCTTGACTCATCCTGGCAGGGGCAGACCTCCTTCTCTGTGCACCACACTATTATCTATCTGCTTCCATCTGTCTTCTCGAAGCCTCATTTAATTCAGAAACCGTGTATATCCGTCTTTGTATTCCTCTGCCCATCCATGACCTAGTTCACATGGTAGATGTGCCCTCTGAGGGTCATTGTAGGTATAGCTGTCTGGCGCTTCTGCTCCTGCTGCTGGTCTCAAGCAGAAAAGCAGGAAGCAGTCACTATATATGAGAACTGTCTACAGGTGCCTTTGGGGTAAACCAAGGCTATACGGACAGAGAACTACAGCTTCTGCTCTACTTCCCAACTGGCCTCCTTGCTTCCACCCTCTTAAATGTGTTCTTAACACAGCAGCCAGAATCAGAGCAGTCTAAAGCATTTCCTTCACTTTTTTTTTTTTTTTTGGCTCAAAATCATCCAATGTCTTCCCAATTCCTTCCAAATGGAGACTCCAGAATCTTACTGTAATCCACAAAGACCTCCATGATCTGGCCCCTCATTATATATTTTTAAAATTTCTTTTACTATCACTCTCTTGCTAATTTTATTCCATCTTTTTACTCAGAAGATATTTTTTTTGGTGAAGCCTTTTACTCTAACTAAAATTTCAACCCCCACCCTAGTTATTTTATATGCCTCTTGTTTGCTCAATTGTTTTTCCTTTGCCCTAACCACTATTTATCCCAATTTATGTTACTTTTGTAAAATTTGGATCATTGTCCTTCTCTCCAGCTAGAAAGACACTAAACTTTTCCCCGCAGCATAAATGTTTAATAAATATTTGTCATTGAATGAATTGAATAAATCATAATTTGTAGATTATATGATTTGCTTTTGAAAAAACCCAAGATAATCTAATAATTAATAAAACTATATGTCAATTGTAAGAAGTTATAAAACGTAATGAACATGTAAAGTATAATAAAAATCAAATAATCTAGCAGTAAAATAATCTAGTAATACCTTATCAAGAAATGTATGAGACCTGTGTTAAGAAAACCATAAATATTTACTGAGATGTAAAGAAATTTTGCTATATGAAGAGATGTATCATATTTCAAGAAAGATGGAATATGGCAAATATGTTAATTATTCCCAAATTAATTTACATGCTTATCCAAATTCCAGTGAAATTTCTACCCCACCTCCCCCCAAAAATTGTATAGTTTTGGAACACTAAAAACTGTTCTAAACTTCTTTAGAAGACTAAAGAGACAAGCCTAGCCAAGAATATTTGGAGATTAAAAAAATAGAAAGAGTACCTGCAGAAGAACTTGCTTTATTAGGTATTAAAATATTTATAAAAATTTAATATGGTCCTGAAATCAATGGATAGATCAATGTAACAGACCATGCAGGCCTGGTGCTGACCATAATATACAGGAATCTAGTATATGATAAATGAAGCATCTTAAATCAATGAGGAAGGTATCTTTGTTCCAGTATTTTCACCATCTGTAATTTGTTCCAAGGAATTAACAAGAGAGAAAGTCAAGAGTTCCTGAAAAACTCATTCATCACACATTGTTTAAAATAACAAGAGGCTGGAAACAACCAACTGCCCTGTAATACAGCAGAATGGCTAAATAAACTAGGGCAGATCCATATGATGAGATATTATATAGCCCCGAAAAATTACATTTTTGACAATTTTCACTGATATGGTAAATAATTATGACATAGTTTCAAGAAACTACATATCCAGTATAATCATAAATATGCATAATCCATATATAAATATATAAAATTGTGTATATAAAAAGACTGAAAGGAAACAGGCCAAAATGCTATTTATACATTTTTATCAATGGAAAAAAATAGACGATGTTTATCAATTAAGAAACACTGAAATGAGCCATTCATAAACCTATGAAATTATTAAGGGCGTATATGGACAAAGTGAACACTGGCTTTTCTCTTTGAACCTTGACTATGTACATCTAGAAAAAAAGTCAAGAGGCTGCTTTAAATTATAGGTATTATAGATGTCACTGTAGTTGACTTCCAGTCATTTTACATAATCATGCTACTCTACACTACCAAATCACACATAGTTCACAATCGTGCTTCAATTACACATGATTTGAAAAGCTTTTAATATAAATGGAACTTTAAGAGCTTTTTCTCCCTAGTTCATTTTTCTCTTCGAACACATTTAGTACACATGGATAAGACACAAAAATATTGCCAAAATTACATTTTTGTTTTTGTAGACAACTAAGTGTAAATTTAGATATTCCCCTGATTAGCAGACAATGTGAAATTATTTGGTATAATTCTTTAGCACCAATCTGTACGTTGCTAGTTCTAAATAAGGTAAATTTCATCAAATCTCTCTAAAACTAAAAGCTACATAAATAGAAACACTTGCAATATGAGGGTAGAAAAGATGGGTTCTTCTGGATTAACATGAACTACTATACACAGCTAAATTTTTAAACTAATCTGAATCCATGGCATCACTTACTTGGTATCTGTTTTTTCATTTTTCCCCCACTAAATGTGCTTTGACCAGGAAAATCCAGTCATCTGACCAATTTTTCAGTTATTAGGGCCCCAAAATATGATTTTTTAATACAAATTTGAAAATACGAAATTTGAGCTGCCCCTCCACTCTTAATCTCTTTGTCAGCCAAATAATTCAACAAATTCTTCTACCTCCTAATGAGCATTCATCTAAAAGTAAAAAGATGTTCCCCCACTGCAGCTAACAAAGATTCTTTTCTAAGAAAAAGATTTATTCCCTTGTTTTGATGATTTGTGTCTTTTGTTGCCTGTCTCCACTGAAAGAAAGCTTTCAATTCCCCCCAAGACCACAAACTACCCCCACTGCTCCCTCATCATTGTGGTTACCAGTTTATTTATCAGTTGTGGCAAATGGTAACCCTTTACGCCATACTTAGCTAAATATTGTTTGCTTTAGGAACAAAGCACAGAGGACAAATATTTCAATGTGGTTTTCCATTTGGGGAGGGGGTGGGACTGACACTTGAACTCCAGCTGATTCTCATCCTCTCAGCCCCATGTTATGCAGCAGCTGAAACTTCAAAGAGCCCTCAAGGCTCCAAGGAGACACTTGGACTTGAACTTGCACAGAGGAGGCAGGAATTAGATTGGGTGCAATTAACCTGCGAAGTCCATAGCTCCTAGGCCCCCTGGCAAGGAGAAAGTTGGAAATACTAAAACAACACCCTGAGATAATTATTACATAAACAGCTCATAGGCAAACATGGTCTCTTCTATAAGGACCCTTTGCAAGGGAATTTTCTTGGTCAGGATTTATGCTGATTCCAGTAAACTAAATATGGAATGGATGTTAACTCAAGCAAAATGAAAATTAAAAGAAACTACCTCTACCCAAGGCCACCCAATATGAATCAAAGAAAATCCCCTTCAAGCCTAAAATATTAGTAGGGGTCGAATGGTAAAGGAGAGAATGTATCCTATTTTATTTAATTTAAAAAATACATTAGTTATGACCCACTGAATTGATTTCATGGTGCACTAATGGGTCATGATCCTCAGTTGCAAAAACACTGGTCTTATGGGAGCCCATTCATGAGTGGGAAAAGATTTAGATCTGGTGCATTGAGCCTGTGAGTACCCCAGATGTGTAATTTTTTAAGGCAGAATGGCCTGAGAAAGAGGAAGTATAGGGTTGCAGGGCCACCAAGGAGGAAAACCTACATTTTTTTCACCAGGGTTGGATTTCCTGGGGTCAGAAGCTGATGTGCAACTGCGTGGGTTACTTTAATGGTCTTGCATGTTTGTTTCTCTACCAACCTATCAGTTAACTTTTGATAGGACTATCAGTTCAGGCTTTCATTTTTACCAATGGAAATGACAAAAAGCACAGTACAAATGGGGTGAAAAAGACTTGTGGGTATTGGATAAGTACACAGGGCATGGAGTCAGGCAGAGGTTGAATCAAATTCTGGTCCTGCCATTTACAAGTTGGTTATCCTGGCAATTTACTCAACCTCTCTGACACTGTTTTCTCATCAGAGTTCCTTATGATACTAAAGCACCCAGCATAACACTGGGCACAGGTTGCCTGGTGTTTGACACCTTGTAATTTTTCAGTTATGGCCTGTCACTAACTAGTTACGTGAGTTTGTGCTAATCACTTCACATCTGTGAGCGGAGAGAAGCTATGCGACTTTCTTATCTATAAAGAAGGTGGCCTGAATGAGATGGCTAATGTGCTTCCCAGATGTAGATTCCATTAATTAAAATACACTGCCACCAGGCATTTGGGAATGCTGGAGCCAGGTGAATGGAAATGTACCCGTCAGCTGGATTTACAGAAAATATCACCTTTTCCTTCTGTCATCCAGACAGTAACTTCTTTAACAAACTGCCTTGTTTGTGAATATCCTTCAGGAACCATTTTAGAAGCAGAATAGAATTATAAAATCCAAACTTCTAACTAAAGTATTTTAGCAGAAAAATAAGCAGGCTGCAATGATGTGATACCGTGGTGCCTAGATGCCAGATGTCATGAAAGATTTTGCTACATATCACTGGTAAAGCCCTGACTGTGAGGAAGGTGTTCCTGACCCAGTTATTCTGAGATCTTCTGCCTCTTAAATCCTGTAAGGATTATGCAAAGGTGCTCTTTTGCTTTTTTTTTTTTTTTTTTTTTTGGTAAATCTCAATAATCTGCTGCTTCTCCATTAAAAGAAGAAATCTCGTCTTAACTATTAGAAAAATAATTCCTATTTTCCTTTTATCCCCAACACTCTTTCTGCTTCATTCTAGGTCAATGAACCGTTGTTTAATTTATTGAGAAGTCATCAAAAATGAGATCCTCCAATTGTCCCTGAGTTTTCAGTCTTTCTCTCCCTTTCACCTTCTTCTGGCCTAAAAGAAGGAAATGTCCTCCTTACTATGCATTTACCTTCTTTTGGTTAGAATCCATGCCCCTCAGCTTCTGCAGCTTGGGCCATTTCTGCCTCGTCCATATTTATAGAGTCTGTATCTTTCAATTCTCCCTTCTCTCTGTCTCATTTTAGGGTAGGTATTTATTATTTCTCACCTACACAATTGAAACAGTATCCTAATAGATCACTTAGCCTCCTTATTTCTCTCATTTTGATATATTCTTGCTACAATTATTAGCCAGAACTTTCTAAATCATGTCACTAAGTCACTAATCACCAATAACTACTGAGTGTTGAATAAAAAAAATCAAACTATGGAACTGACTATTCCCAGGATACTCCTTACCTATTTGTTTTTAAAATCTACCCTATTCGACTTCTGCTTCTACCTGTGATGTTGCCACTAGTGCTAAACTCGCTCTAAGGTATAAACAACTATACAACGGGACAAAATAAAATAACTATTTTAGATGTTTGACAATAAGTGACACAGGGCTGTGACCCCTGAGAGAGGATAAAAAAATAAGATGAGCAGGGCTGGCCCCGTGGCCGAGTGGTTAAGTTCGCGCGCTCCGCTGCAGGCGGCCCAGTGTTTCGTTGGTTCGAATCCTGGGCGCGGACATGGCACTGCTCGTCAAGCCACGCTGAGGCAGCATCCCACATGCCACAACTAGAAGGACCCACAACAAAGAATATACAACTATGTACTGGGGGGCTTTGGGGAGAAAAAGGAAAAAAAAATAAAATCTTAAAAAAAAAAAAAAAAGAAAAAGTTCCTATTAAAAAAAATAAATAAATAAGATGAGCCCCATGATTGCCCCAAGGTGCATAATCTTAAAAGCAGACAGAGAAAAACCATATCACCTCTAGGGGAATGATAATAAGAA
This sequence comes from Equus caballus, assembly GCF_041296265.1. Taxonomy (NCBI): domain Eukaryota; kingdom Metazoa; phylum Chordata; class Mammalia; order Perissodactyla; family Equidae; genus Equus; species Equus caballus. Next base: position 79,796,863 of record NC_091693.1, on the reverse strand, counting down.
TGATTGCTATCTTCTAATCAGAAATAATGGAAGAAAGAATAGTGGGTCACCATTTTTAAATTGCTAAGAGAAAAAAGACTGCAAACCTAGAATTGCATAACCGGATAAAATAGCCTTCGAAAATGAAGTTGAAGCAAAGATCAACTAAATCTGAGTGAATTCATTACCAGGAGACTTAGACTACAAGAAGTGTATAAGAAGGTCTTCAGATTGGAGGATAATGTTATATGAAAACCTGATTCTACACAAAGAGATGAAGAGTGCCAGATATGGTTCCTGGATGGGTAAATATAAAATATTTTTTCATATCATAATTTTTTCAAAAATGAATTGACTCTTTAAAGCAGAAACAATAAACTATCATGGGGTTTATAAAATACGTGGCAAACAATAACACAAAAGATGAGAACGAGGAAAATGGAATTATACTGTTAAGATTCTTACAACATATGTGAATTAATATAATATTATTAAGGAGAGACTCATATATTAAAATTTGTTGTAAATCTAATGCAACTATGTACTAAAAAAAAAAAAGAAATTAGAAAGTATGAAGAAAACCAGTAGAGAAGTTGAAATGAAATACTAAAAAACACTCAATCCAAAAGAAGGCAGAAAAGAGGGGGGAAAGCCTATAGATTATCTGAACAAATAATAAGCAAACAATAAGATTGTAGACTGATAATCAAACATATCAATTATTATATTACATGTAATGGACTAAACTTTCCAATGAAAGATAAAGTTCACGAGGTTGGTTTAAAAACCAAGGCCCAACTATAAGCTGGGTAAAACAGGAGTACATTAAGTATAAAGGCACAAATAGGCTACATTAAAGGAGGGTAAAATATGTATCATGCAAACACTAATCATAAAAAGTTTGCCTATATTAGGAGCAAAGTAGGCCTTAGAACAAGATGAGAAGATGAGAACATGATAAAGATGAGAGGAACATTTCATAATGATAAAAGAATCAATTCATCAAGGAGACAGAAATCATAAATTGATATGCATCTAAAAATAGAGCTTCAAAATACATAAAGATGGACAGAACTGAAGGAAGAAATAGACAAATCCACAGCTGAAGTTAAAGATTTCAATACTCTTCTCTCAGTAAATGATGAAAAATTAGCATAAATCACTAAGGATATAGAAGATTTGAACAATACTATCAACAAACTCAGCCTAATTGACATATGTAGAATATTACTTCAATGACAGTATAACAAATATTCTTTTCAAGTGCACGTGAAACATTGACAGAGATAGATCATAAGCTGGGCCATGAAGTAAATACTAAAGAACTGGAATAGTTCAAAATATGTTCTCTGAACACAACAATGCAACTTCAGAAGTCAAAAAAGGACACATTTCTGGAAATCTTCAAATATTTGGAAATTAAGCAACAAATTTCTAAATCATCTATAAATCAAAGAAGAAATCCCAAAGAATATTAATAAATATTTGAAACTGAATGATAGTGAAAAATGAAAATACAAATGCACTAAAATTTGTGAAATATAAGTATAGCAGTGCTTGGAGGGAAATTTGTAGCTCTGAATGCTCACATTCAAAAAAAGGCCAAAAATCAATTGTATAAATTTCTGTTTTAAGAAACCAAAAAGAGAACAGCAAATTAATTTCAAGGAAGGATATAGTAAAGATAAGAGTGGAAATCAGTGAAACAATAAACAGCGAAACACTAGAGAAAATCAAAGACACCAAAAGCCTTTTCTTTGTAATGATTAATAAATTTGATAAATTAACTAGATTGACCTAGAAAACATTCCCACAAGTTGCAAATTTTGAGAATGTAAAAGGGATACTATTACATATTCTACAGATATTAAAGCAGTAATGAAGGAACATTATAAACAGTTTCAGGCCAATAAATCAAAAAACTGAAGAAGCTGAAAATTCCAACGTAAAGTAGGTAAATGCATAAAATGAAGGGGGCATTTATTTCTTTTAGATCAAAAGAAAATGGAAGCGAGAGGAAAACTGAAAGCTCAGGGTCAACTGAAGGATCTCATTTTGAATGACTTCTCAATAAATTAAGCAATGGGTCATCGGCCTAGAATGAAGTAGAAAGGGGGTTGGGGATAAATGGAAAATAGAAATTATTTTTCTGATAGTTAAGACTAGATTTCCTTCTTTAATTGAGAAGCATATGATTATCGAGATTTTTTTAAAATGCCAAATGTGGTTGTTGGATCAGTTATTTTTCATTGAAAATACTAGGAAATATATTATTATTCTCAAGTTTAAAAGTGGAAAGAATTAGACTAGTATCTTCATTCGGATTAGGTGAAATTTCATATTAGCTGATTATATGGATTTTAATTCAAGAGGTGATATTTTTGGAAGAAAAGGTAATTTTTAATGGATATTGGCTCTTTCAGTTCAGTCCCCAATGAGGCATATATGGGGTCTTTATGGAGATGAATTTTGAAAGTATATCAAAATATGTCAGGTGTTCAGCAGAACGTATTCTCAAAGACCCCCTTCTGTACACACAGGGTAGTCATCAAACACATAAAATGTGACTATGTAGAAAGTCTGTTACTGGCTCCCAAGCTGGCTGGATCCCTCAGACCCAGAATAAACACTGAGCCATCTTAGGCATCTGCATATTTCAGGGGAAAGAGAATTAAAACCAGAATTTCCTAAGAAAGAAGAGTTAAATCCAGCATTTCCTGGGAAACCAAATGAACTCTCTCCCTGTGCTTCTCCAATCTTCCCTTTCCCAGTATTATTCCCCATGTCCCCCTGTTCTCTGTGAATTGATTCCCTTTCTTCATTTTCATATCGCAAACAGTTTTTCTCCCATGTTGATTTACTTATGTTTAGAGTAAACCAACTTGCTCACAACATGTCTTTGAGTAAAAAGAAAGATTACAAAGCAGCGTGCATGTTAGTATTATTACATCTTATGCACACATATAGAAAAATGCCCAGGATAGACTCAAATATGTTAGTCATGATTCTCTATGGATATAGGATTACCAGTGTATTTTCTCTCTTTTTAAAAAAAAATTCTCACTTATTTACCTTTTTACTTTAGTTTTTCTAGAATAAGCATGATTTTTTAAATTAAACATCAAAAGTTCTAAAAACCAACGAAGAAGAGATCACTAATATTGGGATTATCTGTGTATTTTTATGTTTTACATTACTTTCTCTTTTTCTACTGATCTGTATTCTCTGATTTTTCTAGAATAAGTATAATTTTTTTAAATAAAAACATCACAGGTTATAGAGAATCAACTAAGAAGACATCAAAGGAGTCTTTCTAATTTTAATTCTAACTGTTTTGTGGAAATTGAAAAGATTAATATCTGAGAAATAATTTCTGAAATATCATTATTTTATAAACATGTGAAGGGCTTGATATGGCTTAGAACGTGACAATAGAAGATGGAAGTCCTCACCTCCTCGGCTGGCTCTATAGTCACGTATGTTATCTTGCCACTGTGCTTAGGTATTTGAGTCAGAATGTTAGAGGTAAGACTAACCTGATGAAGGTTCATTTTAGGAAGTCAAGAAAGAGAAAGGCTGTATGTGGCTGACACGTGAAAAATCATATGAAATCATATGGAAAAAGGTTAACTTCTTTTTCTCCCTCAAAGTTGTCAGCAGTTAGAGGACAGGTCAAATTTCTTTAGTTAGCTCACATTTATTGACCATATAATATGCACCTGAGTCTGTACCAAACACTTAACTCATTTAATCTTTACAACAACCCTATGAGCTCAGTCAAACTATTATCCTCATTTTTCAGTTGAGAAAACTGAGGCACAACATCAAGCAGCTAGTAAGTCAAGATCTGGGATTCAAAGCCTAGCACAATGCTGTATTGCTTAGAGAAAGTTTAGCCACACTTTGGCCCATGTGACAAGAGAGGAGATGCTGTTTGAACTACCATAGTGTATCAGACAGACTTGACCAAGAAAGTAGAAAGAACCCATTTCAGTAAAGAGAATATAATCACAGGGATGTAAGGAACTTTGAGATAACATCAGTTTCTACCTCTAGGCAGGTGAATACCTGTTCCTTGCATGAACAAGTGTTGTCTATTCTGATCTAAAATATCTAATGATACAGATTTCTTTGTGGAGTACTGTGGTAGGCAGCCCCTAAGAAGGTTCCCAATGATCGTTGCCTCCTAACATTCTTGTCCTTGTATAATCTCCTCTGCTTGAGTGTGGGCTGGACATTGTATCTCACTTCTGACAGAATAGTACAAAAGTGATGTGATGTCACTTCTGAGATTAGACTAGAAAGACTGTGACTTCCATCTTACTCACTCACTCTCATTCTCTTTCACTTTCTTGCTTACTTGTTCCACAGGAAGACTGGATGCCATGTGGTGAGCTACCCTATTGAAAAGCCCATGTGGCAAGGAAATAATATCTTCAGCCAACAGCCAACAAGGACATGAGACCTGCCATCAGCCAGGAGAGTGACCTTGGAAGTGGATCTTCTCCTGCTTGGGATGACTGTAGCCCCGGCTGACATTGATTGCAACCTTGTGAAAGATCCTGATCCAGCAACATTCAGCCAAGCTGCTCCTGGGTTCTTGACTCACAGAAATATGAGATAATAAATGTTCATTGTTCTAAGCTGCTAAGTTTTGGGTTACTTTGTCACACAACAGATAACTAATACCAATATAGTCATTGATCTCATTGAACCCACTGGGAATTCTGTGGAAAAATGTCTACTTCCTCCCCAAACTAAAATCCATTAATCCTAGTATCAGGTGTTGGGCAGTGCCTTTAAGAAGAGTACATAGAAAGACATGGCAGGGTCTTTAAAAGCATGACTAAAGAAGAGCCATCTGACTTCTTTGACTTTCCACGTTCCTGGGTTGCTCTTACAGGTTACAGATTCTCTGGTCCATCTGCCAGCCATGTCTCTGGTAGTTTTCTAACTTGGTTCCCAGTGATCAACCTTGGCTGATCCCTAACACTCCACCTCCTGGACCACAAAATAAACCCAAGTCCTCTGATCATAGCTTCTTCGTGATTATGTTTACCCTTTGGTTTGGATCTGCTCAGACTTTCATCATGCCTTCCAGAGCTTTACCTAACTGTCCTATACCGACTGATAAAGCAAACCATTTATTTCTCAAACTATACTAAGCAGAATCAAGTCACGTTGTAAGTAATTCAATAATGTAGACTTCCTGGAATTATAAAATAATGAAGCAATTTTATAATAACTATGTTTTAATGGGTTATAAAATAAAACAATGTCATCATTTCCAATAAATTTTAAACAATAGGCTATAAGCATTGCCAATTTCCTAAGGGAAAGTTTGGGGTTTTGAGCATTAAAAGGTTAGAATTAAGTATAAATCATATAATGAAATGGTCAGTTTTCAGCTTCAAACCAATAAAATGTTTTCTCCTAGTATGAATTTGAGGTGGTCTCTAAATCAAGAATTTGTCTTATACTCAGAAAATAATTGTGCAACATAGATTCACCAAAAAGCTATGAAAGGCAAGACACTGGGCTAGGCTTTATGGAAACATAACAAAAATGAAACTAGAAAAGTTGGGGAGAAATATTGTTAAGAACTTTTCCCTCCAACTCCGTTCTCTTGTGAAATACGTTGGGAAAATATTTTTCTTCCTTACTCATGTTTCACTTGAGCCTTCAATCACTGAATATAAAAAATTAAAAATTCTTGAAAAAACAGATTATGTATAACATATTTTTGCTCTTCAAACTAACAAAATCATTTTAGATTTGTTTTAATGCTTTCGTTTTCTCTGTATTCCAATTTTCTCAAATGTTCTAGGATTTTTAAAACGTTTACTTCATGATCCTAGAATTTTTTAAAATCTTAGCTCTTACTCTTAGACTTACTATGTATAAGTATATGTGAGAGTATTTAAAGCAATAATCTCTGACAAATGAATGACTATCCTTACTCAAGCATCCTGCCATCACCCATAGATAAATAGGGAATGAATGTTCTTTCCTACCAATAATATGACTCTGGCTTTCAACTCCAGTAAAGGAATTATATTTTGCTTTAAATAGAAATAAATATGAAAATGTTCTCAAAGGCGTGAAGTTAAAAGAGAGAAAAAGCCCTTCCCCAACCTGTTATTTATCTTAATCTTCTTTAGAGTGAGTCTTTGCGGTCCTCAGTCCCTTAAGCACCTTCTAAAGATGAACTAGATCAGGTTCAGAAAGATGAAAGGAAGTCAAAGCCTCAGATTAGAAAACAACCTAACTCCCAAATAGTGGCCCTGGGCTGCAGTGTGTACAACAGGAGAGTGGCGAGTGACTCATAATAAGCTAAGATTTGTTGGCTGGTTGGGTCTTACCTTGGCTTTCTCTCCTTCTTCGTTCCTTCTCTCTCCTCCCCTTAGTTTCCTGCCTTTCTTTCCTCCTTCCCTTGCTCCTTTCACTCTTTTAGCTTTATCTCAGCTCTTTCCAAGAAACTTGGAACCTGATGGGCAGGCCCTTTCTTCCCCCTGTGCTTCTTTCCACTTGTATTCCACTGAGACACACACACGAAATGAGTACTGGGTTACTTTTCTCTGGAATTTACTTTTGGGAAAAAGAACAATTCTAAAAAAAAAACAAAGGCTGATAAAGGATTTTTTTTGGTCTTAAAACAACTTCCAATTTATGCCTTGAGGTTGGTACACATTTAGCCCAAAAATCTACCTTTTCTTCTCTTTTGTAACCACATCTATATCTCCTGACCAGTAATTTTCAGAATTTAGAAATGAAAACTTAATATAATTCTTCAACAGTTTACAATGCTATCTAATTTTAATCCTCACAAGAACGCTATACTATTATAACCCGATACAGGGAAGGAAAATTCTATTACCACTGCATCGAGAAGTCCTTGTATTTCACTCACATTTTATTTAAGCAGACTACATGTTGAAAATCACATCTGATCTTCATTGAAATTTCCTAGGCAGTTAGATGTGGGTCTGGACTAGGGAATGTGTTTTCTTTGAATTCTGCAGCTCTTCTACTCATTTCTTTATGTTCTTTTTCTTTTTTTAACCATATGTTTTTGTATTATATTAATGAAAAATGCAGGACCCCTTGCTGGGGGGATTAGACTTGAGGGAACTTGTTATATGCATGGGGATGGGGAGACTATGCTCTTTGCTTTGTTTTTCTATTGTGCTATCACATTTCTCAGTGCCAATTGTTGGGAGGGTAGGAATTGTTCAAAAATTGCTTCTCTTATAAGAAGAACATGCTTTCTTTATTGCCAATTTGATTTTTATTTATGTAAATGTGACAATGCTTATGTTATTAGACCACGTAAAATGAAAATTATTATACCTTGAGAAACAAAATGCTGTGACCGTATCGACGTCATTTACAAATTCTCTAAACATAAAATATTAATTAGAATCCACTCAGCGCCAAGACACAAGGTAAGTAGTTAAACGAGGTTGAAAAATCTTTCAGTTCTCTCTGGAGGATTGTGACTTGATTTAAATTCTTGTGATTGCTCCAGTAGCCTTCCTTTCCTGTCTTTTCTCTATCCTTACCTCTCCTCTTAGAGGTCATGTGAGAAGGAGAGTAAAGGAAAAGAAACATTATTTTAATTCCTCATTAAAATTCCATCCACATCGAGCCCTGATTATTTCACTCCCTACTAATCTCCCAAAGAGAACAGAGTCGGCTCCTTCCCTATGTTCACCGGGACATCTCTGCAAGATGATATCTGACCCCTTGCTTTCCAGATGTCACTGGAAGTGAAACCATATGTGGTTTTCTGGTGACTCAGAGTCAGCCTCTCTTACATGGGAGATGTCAGCCTGAACAACATGGACCCGTGTATCCACCACAAGAAAAAGATCGAGAGAAAAAACTCAGTCGCCCTCTGCTTGCTCAAGAAGAAGGGAGAGAGTTGAGTCACATTGTGTGGGGTGGCAAAGGGTAAGCACTGTGTGTCCCTCTTCCTCCAGGCAGAAGCCTCACTTGGCTGTTGTTCTTGTCACGTAACCCGGCCAGCTGTAAGGCCCTATGGATAGTAACAGCTTCCAGGAGGCTGTGGAATTTTCAGTAGAGTGAATGGACGCCTGCCCAGGAGATACGGAGATCTGGTTGCAGGAAGACCCAATATTCTTCCATTTATTCCTTTTCTCTTAAAAACTTCACACCAAAGCATTTTGCTCACTGCTTGGTTTTAAAAAGACTTTAAAAAAAGATAACCTCCTGTCTCGGGTTCATCTCAACAGGCCCCTTTATCACGCTTTTAGCTACTCACAAGGGACTGCCAATCATTAGTCTCACCACCTGGTCAAATCATAGCCACTTCCTTCTATTCTTTCTCCTGTTAAAGTGGTTTAGACTCATCTCCCCTTCTTGGATTTTCCCACAATGTTCATTTCCATTGTTTTTCAGAGTGCCTTTCTGCTTCTCTGTCATTTACGCTGGTTGTCATGATCATATTCATTACTCACCCTCCCTCTTTCTCTGCATAGGTCAGCCCTGATTAGTGATGATGGTCTCCAGCCTTTATTATGGCCCTGCCAGCCTTTGACCATTCAAAGGAGGTTTGGCTCCGGTATTACACATGGGACTTGAGGCCTAGGCTGACCCTCCCTCTCATGATCCCAAAGCCAAAGTTACTACAAGATTTGGCTAATGAAACATTGGCTAAGCAATGTGCCATCATGCAGTGTCATCCTTTTATTTAAAACAAGTTGGCTTTTCTAGCTATTTTGCTGTCTTATTACTTCCAAATTAGCTATCTGCCTGAAGGAGGTCTTTCCTGGCTGGTCAAGAAACAAAGCAATGTACTCAGAGAAAAAAGGTGAAAACTCATGTATTAATTTCACTCCTCAATGAATCATTGAGTGCACTGCCATGTTAGTGGTACAAAGGATGTTGCTGAATAAATTTCAGGGATTCATTTCTCTTGATCAAGGAATTCTCTTGTGCCAGACTAACCAAAGATAGAACAAAAAGTCCATGTACTTCATAAACTTGCTTGTTCCCCCACTCCCTCAAGACAATTCATGAAAATACTGGGCCATATTTTCACTGCACAACATTTCACCACACCACATAACATCACAACCCATTTTCATTTGGGGATTCTCTTGCCTAATTGGTTGCCACAAGGTGAAGAGGCAGATTCCCGTGATCCTCGCATATTAGAGAGAATTTTGAAGACAAAGGGACCGTCAATATTCTTCCCCTCTACCTACTTCCTTAAGGGAAAACTGTTACTCTTTGGGCCACTTGGCCCATGTTGAATCATCTTCTAGGATAAAGTTGACCCTTTTCACATGGGTTTCAAATCGGGAATTCTTAGATGATAAACTGGCAGGACAGTGGGCAGGGAGTAAAATGGGAAGAGCGCCATCACAGAAATCAGAGGGATTTCAGTTGTTAAAAGGCGAAATACCCTGTTTTGTCTCTGGTTTAAATTTAAGTTTACTGCCAAAGGTCACATGATGCAACAAGTCATATGCGGGCAGTCTTCAAGGCGCCCAAGGGACAAAGCTTATTCTCTATGAAGTGATGTCCAGGCAGGGTGCCCTTTAGAAGTTTGCGGTTACCACAGCAAGAGGCTGAATTGTGTTGCTGTTTCTAACTCCAGCTTATAAAAGCATGCAAAAAGATTATCCAAATCCTACAGAGTTTAGTAACTATATTAAAGACAGATTTGCTTTGCACATCAGTGGCCAAAATGATCAAGAAGATGAGAGAAGACAGAGGTGGAGTACAATAGGCATTTCTATCTACAAATTATTTGTCTTTATGATTAAACCACTGTGGGGAGATCTTTCTATACTCCCTGGATTTCAATCTGCTTTGGTACTCAAGAGATAACTTTTGATCGTGACTGCAGAGGAAAGAGCGCAAACATGAATAATTTGAAAATGACAAGTAAACTGAAAACCAGATACTCCTGTTACTATAGAAATCATTCTCATAATGTCATTGTTGGATATTTTAGCTAGAGTCCCAAGGCACTCTTTAATAATTAAACCTAATGCGTGATCTTTGGTTGCTTGGCAATACCCATTATAGTTCCAATTGTATATGTCCTTCAACCAGCATTTCCACCTCTAAGAATTTGCCCCGTAAATATACCTGTGCATTAGTGAAATGACATATGCTCAAGGTTACTCACAAGTGACGACTATGAAATATATTCTGATTTGTCCATTCAAGGGAATAGAATAAAACTTTTTTAAAAATGGCAAAGTTCACCATATATTGGTGTGGAAGGATCTCCAAAATATATTGTTCAATGAAAAAAAATTCAAGGGAAAGTGCAGTGAGTAAAGTTTTCTTTTGCTAAATGTGTTTAAAGTAAGAGAGGAAGGAAGGAAAGAGGGAAGAGAGAGAGAAAAAACAGGAGGGAGGAGGGAAGGAAAGAAAAGTGAAGGAAAGAAGGTGTGGAAGAAAAGAAGACGGGAAGGAAGGAAGAGAAAATAAAGGGAGAAAGAAGAATGTTTACCTGCATATACATGAAATATCTCTGGAAGCCTCATCTGGGATAGCAACCGGCAGCTGGGGCATGTACTTTGCACCTTTTTAATATTTTGAAATGTATTATGCCTTCGAATTTTTTAAACGAAGAGAACGCATTACTTGCTCTAATATAAATGTGAGAAAGCCACTATACTTGTCTGTTTCCCATGGAGGAGCTGGGAATCGGCAGCGGCTCTTAGTCCAATGCAGTGGAAAGCGTAAATATAGGAACGGTCATTTTTCTCTTTCATTATATTGATTACACTGTCATCTTTACTGGGATTTGAACATGTTGTGTTCAAAAGGAAGAAGCTTTAACTGTCCTTCCCTTGCAGCTCTAGCTGGGTGGCAAGTAGTGAGGGCAATCAATCAGAGAAGATATTAATAGAATGAAGAAGTCACAATGCTACAAGGAAGTAGAAAGCCAATAGGCGGTTTACAGATTCTCCTAAGAGGTAATAACATGAAGCTGTTGAGGGATAGGCAGTCTGAAAGTAAGGCACAATCTCTGCCTCTCTGTGTAATTGAGGGGAAATAGAATTAACTTGCCCTGTAGTACTTTTTTCATAGGTCTGTGATGTCAGGCAGCACTGTGCTATATTTGTTTATTTACATGTTTCCTGCAATGTGAGCCAGACAGGGCATGATCTCTTTCTAGTCACTCGTGGACCTCATGTCTAGCTCATCTCCTCACACAGGGGAGGGGATTAATAAATAAGCATTGCCTGCATAACTGTTAGCCTCAGAACAATATGGTAAGTTTACTATCAATAAAAGGATCTAACGCTTTCTAACATAACGATGCCAGAATAAGTAAGTGTCTACGGTCTTTCCCTCCTAAAATTCCTCTTACCAAGGCATGCTCACACTTCTTAGAAGTAGAAATGTTGTCTAAAACTGTAGCCAGGTTCATTTATGCACTTTGTAGCAAGCTTATTATAGACTACCAATCCTTGCCCTGTAAACCGTTTTAAGATGAACCAATAAAAACATAATAATGTCAATGAGGTCTTTGCTTTAAATTTCAGGAATATTAAATGTGAACATGTTGGCATTTATTCTTTAGTGATGTCACTCTATGAAATATTTGGGACACTTAACGAAGGGATTTCATAACAATAAAAAGATAAAGAGAGGGGCTGGCCCGGTGGCGCAGCGGTTAAATGTGCATATTCCACTTCAGTGACCCAGGGTTTGCCAGTTCAGATCCCAGGTGCAGACACGGCACCGCTTGGCAAGCCGTGCTGTGGTAGGCATCCCACGTATAAAGTAGAGGAAGATGGGCATGGATGTTAGCTCAGGGCCAGTCTTCCTCAGCAAAAAGAGGAGGATTGGTGGCAGATGTTAGCGCAGGACTAATGTTCCTCAAACAAACAAACAAACAAAAAGATAAAGAGAGCTACTAGAGATAATGCTGGTAGTCACACTCTTTCCACAAGAGAGTGACTGTGTTCTCAATGTTTTTTATTCTAAATTTAACTCAAAACCACAGAAAAGTCTTTCTGATCAACTTAAATGTATGGTTAAAAGGAAGAAGAAATGTAAAACAAAGCAAAAGCAAAAATGATCCATACTCTCTGCTGCTTTTGGTTACTCAGTACAATCTCAAACACAAATTAGCATTTGGAGCTTGATTAAATCAAGGAATGTCTTTTTCTTGATCAGCAAACCTTTCCTAGTCTAAAAGTTGAGTTCTTCAAATTGAAACTTTGAATTAGAATAAAATCATATTAAATCAGGAGTGACTGACTATGGGATATTTTCTCCATCTTTTTCTTTAAACAAAATAGTTTTAATTGGTCTTTCCTAATCCTAGATTTTTAGTGTTGGTGATTTTCAGGTAATACAGAGACAAGCTCAAGTGCAGAATGTATGGACTTCCTCATTCCTGAGGGTGAGCTATGATTCTGTGAGAAATCCCCCAAAGGGACCATGGACACTGATGGAGACTGAGGGCTTGGGAGGCGAGACTGCTCCCAGTGTGACCTCTGCACCAGGATTCCCCTGGTCATGTGACCCTGGAATAGTGCCACAACCTCTCTAACCTTAATTTGAAACTCTGTAAAATGAGGACAGTGCTATGTGTCTTTAATTCTAGGACATCAATTGTGAGATGCACCGTTTTTTGTTTTTTTGAGGAAGATTAACCCTGAGCTAACATCTGCTGCCAATCCTCCTCTTTTCGCTGAGGAAGACTGGCCCTGAGCTAACATCCGTGCCCGTCTTCCTCTACTTTATATGTGGGATGCCTGCCACAGCATGGCTTGCCAAGTGGTGCCATGTCTGCACTGGGATCCAAACTTGTGAACCCTGGGCAGCCGAAGCAGAACACAAAAACTGTAACCCCTGCGCCACCGGCCGGCCCCATACCGTTATTTGATATCCAACTAAGAAAGCACAAATCAATGACTTGTCATTGTTTGTAAATGCATTCTAATTTCAGAAATGTTAGAATGTTGAGGGAGGTGAGGAGAGTGTGTGACAGAATCCTTGAAATCTAACAAAGACACGTACCTTGCAGAATTGCGAGGGTTGAATAAGTGAATGCATGTAAATGGTTAGCACAGCTCAGAGTGCGCTAAGGGCCCAACAAATATTAGCTGCTTTTATTATTCATGTTATTCTCAACTTGAGCAATGACTTATCTTTGGGATAGAGTCCACCTGGCCTGAGAGCAGACTGATGCACCAGCAAGGGGCAGAAGGATAGGAGACTGAAATGTAGACCACATAGAATGGGGATTGATTTCATCTCTCTTGATTCTAAGCTCACCTGCAGTCATACGGGCATCCACGCGTTTATAGTTATGGGAACAGTCATAAGAGTTAACCATAAAGTCATGATTATGGTTATGACTTTCTGCCAATGCTGATACTATTGTTGCAACCCTTTCTTTTTTCTTTCTCACTTGCCATTTCCTAAAGCCTCCTATTTAAATGTCTTTAATGATGGCAGATAACCAAATTTTAAATGTTATTGTATATTTACATAGATCTCCAAATTATTCAGGAAAAAAACTAATGAATAAGAGACTGGAATTAATCTGACATTTTAAAAATAACCCAATAATTGCAACAGCAAGCAATAACAAACCCCATAACCCTTCCCCGGCTCAGTTTTGTGCTTGATTAAAATAAAACAAATCTCCCAATTAATGGAGCTAGTTTTCTTAAATAGCTCATACTTTTTATTTGAAAAAACCTCTTTAGATTCAAAGCGTTAAGCATATATATATTTATCAATGAGGACGAAGGTGAATTTATTGTATTCATTTCATTTTAATCAAACATATAATGTTGTATGTTACCTCTCTTTTTTTGTATAACAATATTCAGAAAATACATCTGTGAAATCCCAAGTTTCCTGAAAATCAGGCTTTGGATTCAAGTTCTGTCTCTTGATTATGTTTTTCAGCCTTTCTGAGGTTTGCCTCCTGACCTCTCCCTATATCCAACTTTAAAATTCAAACAAGTTTAAAGTGAGAAAATATTATTTACCCATATAAATGCCCCACGGCCAGGTTTATATAAGAAATTATTTAATGTTTTTGCCCAAATAAGGTCATAAGCTTTAAAACTTCATTTTATACAGAGGAGTGCTATTTGTTCCAGCAAAGAGAGTTCTTCCTCCGTGTTCAGCGTTGGTGAGGGTATCAGATACGAGGCTTTGGGTACCCCAGCTCGAGAAGAGAACTTAACACTCCACAGCCCACGCTTACTTGCCAGGCTCACTCTTTCATTTTATTCCAAGTTGAAACGTCTCTCCCAGTGGTCTCAAAGTTCTTTCCCTGGTATTTTGAAACGACTTGCTTTTTGCCCAGGAATTGCTGTCATCTTAGGGTTCCAGTCTACTCTTGGCATTTCTCTTCTTCATTAAGCCACTTAACAGTTTGATGGGTAAATGATGTTCCTTTTATCCAGTGTCATTTGCTTTGGGGAAGCCTCAAGGACCACCTGCCCCCTCAGAGTCACACACAGAGGGCCCTGCTCCAGGGTCTGTAAATTGGTTTCCTGAGCTGCTGAGTATGTCTTTCTGCTGATCCACTCTCAGATGTCACAGGCACCCGCTGTGTCTGACAGAGAGCTTTCTGCAAGTAGACATGTGGGTCTGTCCTGTAAAGTCTTTATCATTTGCAGATTATTGCACAGAGTGGCTACGAGCTGTGGTGTGATGCTGTCACACAGAGAGATTGGTCACTTTTTCAGAGCACCAGGAAAAAGACACCTGTAAGCTTAATACTTACTGGATTTTCAAAAAAATCCACGTTACTCTAGGAAACAAGGACTCAAATAAATTTATTCATTAATCTGTGAAGTAAATGATTTGACAGGAATGCATCAGCTGACACTTTGGCCTAGGATTTTAAGCAGAAATGCAAACCACCAGCAAAAAAATTTCTAATTTATCATTACTTCCCTTGATAGTTAAACAAACTTCTAGAAAGCTTCAAAAAACTACTTTCTGAGTTTCCTATGACATTTTCCCCAATGATATAAAAAGTCAACATTTGATAGCTTAAAAATTAATATTGACAGAATAAAATTATTTAAGCCAAAACACAAATTGTAAAACAACAATTTTATATGATATGAAATATTTGAATATTTTTAAAATTCCTTGGAGCAGAGATACACTTAACATGTGGTAAGTATTAGATATTAAAACCATCACTCGCAAGTTGTTTTGGGGGTCCTCCTTTATATCCTGGCCATTTAAGAAACTTATAGTTCATAGTTTAAACTGGGTTTAAATCCAGTTTGTCTCCTTATAGATTTAAACTAGGAAAACACCTACACTTCATACAAAGCAGCCTCCTCCCCTTTTTTCACAGAAGTGTATGGAGTTAAAGAAGAACCTCCTCGTAGGTCTTGGAGAAACTTCTTGGATATTCTTTAAATCCATTTTTAAAAATTTAAATATTTAAATTATATTTGGTTTTATCATTGTCTTTTCCTCTCATCTCCATTGTAATTAGCTACCTACTTTTCTTTTCTTTTCTATTTTTAATCTATGAAATGTCAAACCCACAAACATACCACCAAACCGAAGCAGACAATAATCCATAATGGGTGATTTTCTTTATATAATTTCTTCCATTATGTCTCCATTTTCTAATTTATATGACTTCCCTTACTTATTAGCTGTCTTCTTTTCTCTCTTCATAGTATTGCTCTGACTTCAGTATTTATTTTGTCCTAAGAATGTTTGCAGTGCCAGTTGTCTTCCTAAACCATCAGCGTCTGTGGATAGGTCACCGTTCTTGGGCACTCTAGTACTGGCAGCTTTTCATTACATTTCTATATAACCTATTCCCTCATCCATTTTATTCATACATTTCTATGTTCCTCATAATTTGCTCCCCAAAACTCTTGCCATCACCCTGCTATTCTCAGGAGCTCCGTGCTTTATTCTTCTATTTATAATCATTAAACATAATCAATATTTGTAATCATCTTTCTCTTCAAAAATAGAGCAAATTAACAAACAACACCTTTCTTCCTTTTTTTTTTTTAGCTCTTAATCAGTCCTGTCCAACTGTACACCCGTTTCTTTCTATATTACTATCTTCTTAGGATTTCTTGACATGTATTTTCATTGTTCTTTTTTGCATTTAAATTTGTTTGCATAAGTTTCCTTCAAAGTGGCTGCGTGGGTTATCTTCCATTTTTGTGATACAATTATCATCGATTTATTACTCACCAATGTTATTTTACTATCTTGCCCTTTTCCCACCTCTTTCTCTTTGAGAAGAGTGAGCTCTCCCGTCATAATTTTGAGTGAGAAGGTTGGAACACCTCTTTTCACAGTGCCCTCCCTCTCCTTATTCAAATGGCAGCAGCAAGAATAAATGAAAGCCACTGTGAAGGCAAGCTCTGGACTATCATCCCCGGTCTTTTGCTTCCCTGAGAAAAAAAATCACTAGACCCTTTTAAAATCTGTTTACCTTACTGTTCCAGAAGGCAATGAAACTTCTTAACATGCTACACACACTGAGTTACTCGAAAAAGATAAATTTGTGCGCATAAGTATATATATAAAGATAAATGTGAAAGGATTCGACTAGAAAAAGAAAGAAAGAAAATTTAAAATCCCATCTAAACAAGACTCGCCATGTGGTTGGCAGGCAGAATATTTCTTCCATGAGGTTTTTTTTTTTTAAGCATGAATGTGTGTAGTCCACATGTCTTTTCTTTATCACTGGAAATCTAATATCATACATCTTTAAAAATGTCTCTATGTCCTGACAAAGATTTTGTATGACAATAAAGTTATGTTACATAAGAGAGGCTTTTTTTGCCCAAATAGTAAAAGACATTGAAAATAATTTACCTTTGCAAATGTACTATTTTGTGCAATCTTTTGACTTATTATCTGACAGATTTTCACGACTTTGTGATGGAGTGAAGGTAGTTATTATCCTCCCAATGTTTTCGATAATACAAAAGCTCAAATGCTACGTGACTTGTTTAGTGTCACAAAGGAGGTGACAGAGCCAGAACTCGATTGTGGTCTGCTACAAACAAGACCACAGCCTCTCCACTCTGGGGCTAGTGTAAGATGCTGGCCTTTTAGTTCATGTTCAAGTTCTGGGAGACTTTGTAAGGCAAGCTAAAGACACGAATTTCTGAGGGCAGCCTGGGATGCTGAGTATCTGGGAGATGAGGGAAGGAGCAAGAGACAGGAGACAGATTCAGAAAAGGAGGTGAAAGGGACACAAAGCCCAGTTCTGCATATTGTGTCATTTTGCACAGAATCCCTCTGCAGCCCAGAGCTGTGGATATGGCTGCCTTAGACCCCGCTGCCTGAAGTAAGAAATCTAGACTCATCGAAAGGCTGCAAGCTTCACCTTTTCCCAGTTCCGGCAGGTACACGGATGGGGGCTGACAGTAACATCATCTTAATTCATGCTCATAACAGAAGAGAATTCCCTTCTTCAGCCTTGCCCAGTATCCTCATCCAATTCCACATCTTCTCTAGCGAATATAAAAGTAAAAGAAGAAGGGGTAGACATATGTCCCTAAGTGCTGTCTCTCCTTCTGATGATGAGGTTGCGCAGAGTCAATGTTGAGGAGAACCTGCGGAGGAAACCTCGGAGTGGAACACAGGGGTGCACCAGTCTTCTTTGAATTTCTGAGCTCCAGCTTCCACCGCCTCTCCCTCTTCACTGTCTTTTACCTGTGGGTCCTTTCTGTATCTCCAGCAGTCATTCTTGGAGAACTTTAACGTGGTTGTCCTTTTATTCCTTCCTTCTTCTCTGATTCTCCATACTGATTCTTTCCCAGATGGGATGGACCTTTGTGACTGTTCACCTCATGGGAAGATATTTGCTTCCTATATGTCCACAGAAATTTGACAGGTCTGCTCTCTCCACTCCAAATATTTCTTTGGCAAAACGTCTTTTCTGGCCTCTTCTAATTCACATCTCCTTCACAGTTATGTTTTCCTGACTAAAACCCTCAAGAGTCTCCTTCATCTGATTTGTGATTTTGCAGTATGTCTCTAGGCTCTTCCGGCAATCATCGGGTTTCCGAATACACTGGGCACAGGATCTTTTTATCTGTGACCTATTTATTATAATAGTGATGCAAAATCAAGCCAGAAGTTGTCTTTCTTTTCCAGAATTTTTTTTCCAAAATCATCATCTATTATCCTTCTTTTAAAACTTGCCTTATATGCACTCACCCGTGACCTTTGACTGGCATAGAAATGTCTCTCAGAATTATACCAGGCACCCGCACAACCAAAGTTCCCACGTTATTATCCACAGATAGGTGTTCTCTGCCTCTTTTTTCAACCTTGCTTGTATTTTATAGAATAATGGAGTTTCTTCCCCCTTTGTGACACTACAGGGGTCCTTATTTCTCTTTGTTCATCTTGTTTTCTTTCTGAGATTTTAGAGAAATCAACTTGTTCAGCGGCAGCAGTTATTCAGCACCTATTGTATGCAAATCATAGTTCTCAGTGTTGAGAATAAATAGAGATGTAAGGCATAGTCTTGATGTCTAGAACATTACAATCTAATTGTGGAATCGGGTCATGAATAAGTCATGGGATGTACTAAATAAAGTATTGCATTGGAAATCCAGACCCCTGGGGACCATTCCAGTTCTGTCCCTAACTTAATTTCAAGGCCTTGATGAAGGTTTGCTTCTTCTTTGCAACCTAATCACCAACCCGGGAGCAAAGGATTTGTGAGGTTGACCTGGGTTCCAGAGAACTGAAGTCCACGTGGGGCTTCTTAAACAAAATAAAAGTGGAAACAAGGTTAGAGGGACCATGTTTGGAAGCACATATAATCTTAAGACTATCACTAAATGAATTGCTGTGGATTAGTTGAATTATCTGTCTTGTTTATTCATTTTATCAGATCCTAAAGGACCGTCGATAGTTTATTAGCAATGAATACATGTGTACGTGAAATAATCATATTGGAATATATATGAATGTGTGTATTGTATGTATGCTTATATTCACATTTGAAAGTAATAAGCAGGATTTTGTTCTTTAACAAGAACAAAACAGAACACTAGCCTTCTCCCCGGTGGTGGGATATTTTGCTGCCTCACCTCTGGTTTTTGTCCTGGAGCGCGGCTGAGTATTGATGAAAAGGGGAAATTGAGCGACAGGGCAATCAAAGGGGCCTGCGTGAGGTTAGAGAGCAGGTTCGGGCTGGAGCCAGGAATAGCCCACAGCAGGATTCCTCAGCGATAATCAAGCAGCGTGACCCCAGGCAGGCTTCCCGGATAGTGGCTCGCTGGCTTATCAGTCCACATGCCCTCTCTCCATCCTCTCCAGAAAGAGGTGGTGTGGGCAGCGGGAGGAAGGCAGGAGAGAGACCCCAGGCTTGGCGGGATGAAGGCAGTGACTGCCCTTCTGCCTGTGCACTCCCATCCGCTGGGCCCTTTCAAGGCAGTAGTCAGCCCTGGCTGTTCCTCTTTCTTTTAAGTCCTCCTTGACCGAGTGTGTGTTTGTCAAGAACCGTCCAAGGCCCCTGTTGCTGGCTCTTTGCCCAAAAGCAGTCGGAGGTGCACAAGCCAGCTTGGTGGGAAGACGAGACCCTTTCAGGCCTCGCCGCCCTATCATTCACTGGGTGACAGATGCATTGTTCTCCCGGGAGGCCGGCAGCTGGACCGGGCGCCCCTCCCCGCTCCTTCCTGCAGCCCGCACGCGGGGGAGCGCGCGTCCCCGCCGGCCCACCCTGCACAGCCAGGCGCCCCCGCTGGTCGTTGGCGCTCCCTGAACTTTGGACAACACCTGCTAGAAGAGTGTCTTTTGGTGGCATGAAAGAAGCTGGCTGCCGGTGCACGGGGGCTTTTATATTTATTGCCATGAGGGGGAAGACTTGGCGCTATCCCATGGGACCGGAAAGCAGCAGGAATGTCGCCGGGATGGAGACAGCGAGTACGGACGCAGATAAAGCCCCGCGCCTGTAAACACTGCCGCGTGGTATGCCCCTTTCCGCCTACCTGGCGCTAACGACAAAGACGACAGGATTGTCTTTGGAAGTTTCACATTACCTCG
This sequence comes from Equus caballus, assembly GCF_041296265.1. NCBI lineage: Eukaryota > Metazoa > Chordata > Mammalia > Perissodactyla > Equidae > Equus > Equus caballus. The sequence continues at coordinate 79,776,856 of NC_091693.1, read as the reverse complement.
TTTGTGAAACAACAATTGGCCCCACGGAGGTGACATCTGCAGTTTCCTCCCTGGGGGAGCTTTTCAGAGTGTGACTCATGCTCCCTTTTCCTGGGCGGGAACTTACCCTGAGCGTAGGAAATTTAATTCACTTTAAAAACAAAAATGGATACTTAATTTGCATTAGGCAAATGCATTTCCAAATGCCTGCTGAAATTTCCTCCTCCAGGTGCTTGAAATAAGACATGTCACTACTGAACGCATAGTATTACCGTATGAACGTAGTCCTCCGGTTCTGCAGCTCTGAGGTCTTCTTGTCTTCGCCCTCCACCCTGCCTGGCACATTCTACCAGCCGTGAAATCCGTGCCCTGCTTCCTGCGCACAGTCTTGACTGCGGTCTTTTCCTTGATGTTCTCATGGACACCGTTAGAGCTCCGGCAATCACCTCTCTTCCCCTCCTGGCCCCTAACGGTGGTCTGCTATCTCTGTCTCCGGATCATCTGACCCCAGTCCAGAGGGCACCCTGCTGCCACGTTGTCATATGCTGATTAGCTCAATGACATCAGATAACTCCCTGTTCTCTACAGAAAAATGTGCAACTCTTTGGTCAACATTCAAGGCTTTGCAAAACCTTTATTTATCAACATTATTTGCCTCCTGGCTGTTCAAACTCATTGATTGAGTCAAAATAATCCATCAAAAATTCCCTGAAAATGCCCTCATGCCTTTCTGCCTCTGTAGTGTGCCCTTTCCAGGACGCCTTTCACCACTCCATTGAAACTTGGCCCATCTTTCAAAGTCCAAGCCAAGTATCACTTTTATTGTGAATATTTTCCCAGCTTCTCAGAGAAAAAATTGGTTCCCTCCTTGGGACATGTAACACTTGTTTGTATCAGTTGTAGGCAATTATTGTACATTGCTAGTAATTGGTCCACGTGTCTCATCTCTCTCTGTCTCCTCTGACATACCCTGGGATAGATGGGCACGATGATTAGTGGCTTGCTGAATTGATGCAGCCTTGAAAATATCCACAAAGTGCCCATGCAGTGCCCAATAGTGTTTTGACACTATTCATTTATGGATGGCCTATCTAAAGTAAAATAAAGGACATTTTAAAGTGTCAAAGAAACAGCCACACCTGTTTCCCAAACTCCTTCCAGGGCTGCCCCTGGCATGCATCCTGCCACACCTACTTCTGACCAAGGGCACACATTTGTGTAGTCTGTAACCATGGAAGGACTGAGATCAGCTAAGATGGGAATATTGGGCTTAGTAGTGCCATGCAGAAGCCAAATGAACTAACCAAGCCCAAGTGACAGGGTTTATAACATGGTCTATAAGTAAAAGCATCTACTAAAATCCCAAAGTAGAACCATTTAGGGATTTAAAAATCTCTTCAGCTATTAGATTTTATTTAATACAAGTAAAATAAAAACACACATGCCTCCATATGAACTAGTCAAGCAACATTTCCCAAGTGTGAACTTCTCCTAGAAAGGCTCTTTTTGGCTTAATTTGGTTATCTGAAGTCTGATGTAAGATAAAATCCAGACGTCTTTTTTCAAAATGCATTGTAACCAGAAGATACTACAAACTCAGGTGGTTCTAAATAGTATTCTTTCTCAGTTTGGGCTGTCAGTGGGCCTTTAGGTCACATGGGCTGATGGTCAGAGATGAGTGATGTGGGAAAGAGAAAGAACCAAGTCAGCCCAATAAGCTGCAGTAATGACCATGGTCTCTGAGCCAACTGCTATGTGGATACTCCACAGAGTGGCGAGCCGTGAGCACGGCTGTGAAGGAGAGGAGAGACTAGTTTTGACCAAAAGAAATAGAGAAATATGCTCAGAGGGCACATCAGGCAGGTTTGCATTGCTAGAGAAAAGGGCTTGGCCTAGGGTGTAGCCAGAGATAAGAGAAATTAAGTAGAGTCAAGTCAAAGGAAAGCATTAGAATGGACACTTGGCTATTAAGATTTCACTAAGCAATATGCAATAATAAATCTTTTGAGAAAAGACATACTCATATTCAACCATAGCACAGGCCCCATCCATTGATGATCATTAATAGAAGTATGTAAAGAGGTACATCAACTAAACAGATATGCCAAAATTTAAATACTCCTGTTCTTTTAAAACATGGGATTTTGGAGCCAGCCCTGATTGCCTAGTGGTTAATGTTTGGCACACTCCACTTCAGCAGCCTAGGCCTGGTTCCTGGACACGGAACCACACCACTCACCTGTCAGTAGCCATGCTGTGGTGGCTGCTCACACAGAAGAACTAGGACCTATAACTAGAATATACAACTATGTACTGGGACTTTGGGGAGGAGAAGAAAAAGAGAGAGAGAGGAAGATTGGCAGTAAAAGTTAGCTCAGGGAAAATCTTTCCCGGCAAAAAAAAAAACCCCAAAAAACATGAGATTTGATTATAAAAAAGTATTCCCATTTCAGCAAAATCAAATAACTGTATGTTAACTGAAAGACCTCATTCCATCCCCAGGGTCCCTGCTGTTAACAGGTGGGTATATGTCAAAATGGCTCCTCTGCATAATCACATACACACACACACACACACACACACACACACACACATATATATATGATAACGGATATATGTTTTTATATAAAAGGATATATGTATAGATATAAAAAGACATATATATATGTATACCATTTGGATGCAAATAGAATCATGCTACATATAAGGCTCTGTAACTTGCTTTTGCACTTTTAAAATATCGAGGACATTTGTATGCTTTTACATAATGATTTTGCTCTCATAAAAAAATGATGGAAGGTCCTGCCCCATGGCCGAGTGGTTAAGTTCGTGCACTCCACTTCGGCGGCCCAGGGTTTTGCCAGTTTGGATCCTGGGTGCAGACACGGCACCCCTCATCAGGCCATGCTGAGGCTGCATCCCACACAGCACAACCAGAGACACTCACAACTAGAACATATAGCTATGTATTTGCAGGGCTTTGGAGAGAAGAAGAAGGAAAAAAAAAACAAAAGAAGATTGGCAACAGATGTTAGCTCAGGTGCCAATCTTGAAAAAAAAAAAAATGATGGAATGCCATTCTTGAATGAATGTACCATAATTTACTTAATTGTACTTTAGGTAGTACTTTTCTAGGTTTTGCTTTCTTTCCAACATTAGGAAAACAATTACAATATATATTCTCTTTTCAGTAACGCCAATCAAGAACCACAGCAAAAATGGTCAGGTCTGCATCCCGATTAGAGGTTTTATTTTTACTTTCATGAATAAAAGAATAAAAAATACATACATTTGAAGAATATTTGGGAGTATGCCTAAACAGTAAAGAAAACACGAGTAGCCATAAATAAACATAATTTTTTAAAGCTAATTAGCTTGGGAAAAGTTGGTTAAAAAGTGGTAAAGTCACTCCAGGATGCACAAACATTCAAAAGTGTGTCGACTCATGTTGAGAAATATTCATTTTTAACCAGTGAGTTTTCAAATAATTTACCTGGAGTCACAGACAAAAGTGAAAACCTGTATCTATATGAGCAAAGCAGATATTGCTAAGTGAAAATCAGCAGTGTTTTGCTTAATAAAACTTCCAAAAACAGAATGAAAGACTAAGAACTTCCCAGCAGTCACAAAAATGACCAAACACTCTAAAAGTTTTATTAATGCCCCAAGATGCACATAATATTCACTGGAGGAAATTATAAGTATGTGGGAAAATGGTAATCAGAATTATTCAATTTGACTAGCTTATCAGTTTTTGTTTTCAACCAGAGTTTTTTTAAAAAACCAGTTTTCTTTTGATACATTTTTCAGAGCCTCATCTCCTACCTATTTGCCATGGGAACAGGAAGATCTCCGAAGTGTTTCCTTGGATCAGAACATCTTAGTGTGGGTACCATATACCCTGAAAACTGGTACAGAGAAAACCTGACATACTTCCCTCACCAGTGTTCTGGAGTAACAAACCAGATGGTGGGCATCGCCTATATCTCAGCTTTACATACGGATGTCCCAAGAGACCTAAATGTACAATAGGGATGGCTCAAATGGCAGATAAGGACTGTTTATTGTATGGAAGCAAGGAGGGAGACATGACAAACTGATTCTTCCTCTTCCTCTTCTTTTCCTTCTTCTTTTTTGAGAATTAGAGTATACAGTGAATTGTTCATCATTATTGACCTGTAAAAGGAATAATTCTTTTTACATCATTTCTCTTTTAAAACTGTAACCACAGTGTCACTTTAGTCATCACTTTCTCTTCATTTTGTTTGGTCTCTTTTTCTCAGAATATCTCCTGCCAGGCTAGCAGAACTAGATAATACCTTGACAACCAGAAAAACTCAGTTCCCTAAATCCAACTCGTGTAAAAAAGGCTGCAGTACCACTTCCCACCCACCAGGATGGCTCTGATCCAAAAGAGAGACACTAACAAGTGTTGGTGAGCGTGCGGAGAAACTATAACTCTCATCCGCTGCTGATGGAAACGTAAATTTGTGCAGGCACTTTGAAAACAGGTTGGCAATTTCTAAAATGTTAAACACAAATTTACCATATGACCCAGCAATTCCACTGCTACATATTAACTCTAGAAGAGTGAAAACATATGTCCACATAAACACGTGTACACAAATGTTCACAGCAGTACTATTCACACTAGTCAAAAAGTGGAATTAATCCAAATATCAATTAACTGATGAATGATTAAACACAATGTACCATGTCCATACAATGGAATACTATTTAGCAACAAAAAAAAAACAAAGCACTCACACGTACATGGATAAAACTTAAAAACATTACGTTAAATGAAAGAAGCCAGACACACACACAAAAAGTATGTATGATTCCATTTATATGAAATGTTTCATAAGGACAAATCTACAGAGACAGAAAGCAGATTAGTGGTTGCTTGGAGTTGGGAATGGGAGGTGGTTGCTAATAGCCAGGAGGGCTGTTTTGGGATGATGAAAATGTTCTAAAATTGGATTGCGATGATGCGTGCACAAATCTGTAATTATACTTAAAACATGTGAATTTATGGTATGCAAATTATAACTCATAAAGCTGAAAGAAAGAAAAAGACAAAGAGAAGAGAAAGAAAGAAGAAAGAAAGAAAGAAGGAAGGAAGGAAGGAAAAAAGGAAGGAAAAAAAGAAAGAAAAAGAAAGAAAGAAAGATGGAAGGAAGAATAAGAAGGAAGGAAAGAAGGAAGGAAGGAGACGCTGCAGTGAAACAACTCTCTAAGCTGGAGAGATTTGCCTTGTAGGCATCATGCACAACACACCCAACAACCACAACACACAATGTCCCACCAGACTCTCCTATTTCTGGAAGAAGCAGCAAGTTATGCACAGTGCTAAGGAAGTTCACAGGCTGCAAACGGGGGAGAAACAATCTTTCCTTTCATCTATTTTTGTAAAAGTAGCAGAAGCTATAAACATCTTCTCTTTCCTGGGTTGACAATTTTCTCCCTTGTGACCTGTATTTAGCCCCAGAGAAGGAAGTCATCTAATTCAAGCCATGAGGATGGAGAGGTACGTGTAGCTCTCTCACACTCTCCTTGTCAGCATGCAAACCCTCTGTTGCCACATTTTCTCTCACCTGCTTCTGGCGTTAATCTTGCCAACCAAAGGCAAGAGAGGACAGAAGAATTAGCCGTTGGAGTGGGGACCCGCACGTCAGGCTGACCCAGGGGCTTGGCAGCAGTTTATTTGTTTGATACCATTTCCTCAAGACTGACAGGCAGCCCCTCCTTCTGAAATCACTCTCGGGCCACCAACATACTCTGACATGGAGTTCACACAGCTGGGAGGAGGCCAGACATGACCTACCTACTTACTGTGCCTTGTCCTAGAAACAAACCAAAGTTTGTGTGGGCGCTTCGCTTCCTGGCAGGGGAAACCTCACAGAGCCCTGCAGGATGCTGCTTCTGCTGCTGCTGGAGAAAAAGAAAGGAGAACGCACAGGCGCATGAAAGGTCAGGACAGGGACCAGTTCTCAGAGTGAACAGAATCAGTAAAGAAGTAACATGTGAAGTCTGGGTGTCTTTGGGGTTAATAACACACACTTGTTCAGGTCTATACAGGGATGAGCTCGCTCTTTGTAACTGTATCTTGTGCACATTGAAAACCTCCAGTAGAACGTAGTGCAGTGTATGTGCCAACAATGTCACCTTCCAGACAGAGGAGTGTTTTCTATTTAGAAGAACAATTTCCAAGAAGATGTTTTTCTTTTTTATAGCAAGTCAAATATCAAATGAGGGAGCTTGAGCAGCGCGGGTGTCAGACTATTTCTAAATAAATGGCTATTTGCCTTCTTATCTTTGAACCGAATATAGAGATTTCTCTAAAGACGCCTACACTGATGATCTATGAATGAGTGAGCTCAGTAGGAAATAAGTGGGAACTTAACCTGCTGCCCACTCCCAGGGCAGGACTGCTCCTGAGTGACAGTCAGAAGCCTGAGAACGCTGGAGTATTCAGTCACAGCCTAGTGTGGCCAATACCAGAGTCTTTAGATGTACCCTTATAGGCTTCACACAGTCTTTCAGCTACTGCCCCATTTCTCTGACCTTCTGCAGAAAAACAATTCTAGAGTGTTCTTTCCTAACCTATTTACTTTTCCATTCCTTCCTTCTAACTGCCTTTTGTCCTAAGCAATCTCCTAAATCCACTCTGGCAAAAGTCACGAGTGACCTTCTTGATGTCAAAACCATTGGATGCTGTTTTGGCTTCATCTCACTCAACTTCTCGGCAGCACTGGACGCATTGACTACTACCCTCTTCCAGAAACACTCCACTCTAGGATTCAGGGCCACTCCATTTCACTAGTGTTCCATCTACCCCACTGGCTCTTCCTTCTTGGTCTCCACTTTTGGTGTCTCTCTTGCACCTGAACTTGACATTTAAGAGTCCCTCAGATCACTACTTTGGGTTTTTTCTCTCCCTCTTTAAGTGATCCCATCTCGTCTTGTGACTTTTAGTATCATCTGATTATTAACAACTCCAACATTTATTCACTGTAGTCCTCCACTACCCTCTAATCTCAACTGGTATGGCCAAATTCTTACTTGATATCACCTATTTATTATCCACTGGGCAACTCAAACTTTATATGGTCAAAATGGGACTCTTGATTTCTCCTCTCCACGCTCACCCTACTACCAAATCTGGACCACCTCCAATTTCCCTCATTGCAGTGGCTGTACTAGTAGCATGATACCAGACCCACCAAGTAAGCTTCCAGAAAGGCCCCCTGCAGAGGGGTGGGAGGTCTGAAATCCAGGTTGCACATCCTTAGTGGACTATATGTCCTAGAGCAGGGCTGCATCTGTCTGGATGAAAGAGGCCCTCTTTCGTTGTCAAAGGTGACATCTGTCCAACAGCTGAGGCCTAGAGGGGTTGTGTCAGCCCAGAAGAGGCATCATTTTCATCCCTACAAAAGATCTGGGTAGGTGAACTACAGTTCTGCCATCTACCTTGTTACCAAGGATGGAAACTAGGGATCATCTTCGGCACCTGTCAAACTCATCAGCAAGTCCTACTGATTCCAGCTTATGTCCACAGCCCACCCTAGCTCACACCACCATCATTTGTATGCAGCCTAACACACACACCTCCATCAGATTCCCCACTTTCATACTTGTCTCCTCTGACCCATTCTTTACAAAGTAGCCAAATTTACTGTTTAAAAACAAAATCAGATGTTTTAAAACATCTCCCTTTTACTCTGCATAAAATCTTTTCATCATTCCCTATTACCCTTAGAATTAAGTTCAATTACGTTGACTTACAAAGCTTTCCATGCTTTGGGCCAGCCTCACCTCTCCAATCTCTTCCTTTCACATTCCTCACCTACCCTCTTGTGTATCATGCACCAACAACAATGGCCTTTTGTCAGTTCCCAGAAAAGCGAAACCTTTCCTGCTTCAGGGCTGTAGTATTCATTTTCCTCTGTCTGGAATATTCTTCCCTTGCTCTTCACAGGGTTGGCTCCTTCTTATCCTTGAGGATTCAACTTAAATATCATCTCTCTCTAACAAACTAAAATGGCTCACTCCTATAATGCTCCATTCCAGAACCTAGTTTATTTCATAGAACCCAAAAAGATCTCTAGTTAATACATTTATTTATTATCTATTTTCCACACCAGACTGTAAAGTCCCAAGGGCAGATTCCTTGCCTATCTTGTGTTCCATCATATCTTCTGGGCTGACACTTTCTGGGTCATAACAGGCACTTGGTATATACTTGTTGAATGAACCAATGAATTAATCTGCGTTTTAGATCTGCCTTTAGAAAGATAAAGAAGTTATCCAAGAGAGACAGCATTAGGGGCAGCTCCAAGTGTTGAGACTCAGGAGACAGAGCTCAAAGCTGATTCAAGGAGGTCATTGGCCCGGGCAGGTAGGTAACTAAGTAAAGCTGAAATGTAAATTGAGTAGAGAGAGTAACCTAAAATGGGTAGGTGTGGCCATCGTGCTTCAGACTAAACTGGAGAGAAAAATTCTGAAAGAAGCATAAGAAAACTACCTTCCTAAAAACAGAGCTAAGTGGCTTTTGAAAGCCACACATAACTGGAATCTTCTGATTGTGCTATCAATTGGTCTTTGACATAATTTCAAAATAGAAATAGGATATAGCGCTGGGACATTTCATGGTGATTATAGCATAGCTGCAGCATTTTTGTCACTCATTTTAGTGTTAAATTTCCAAGTGCATTTTTCTCTTGAATTTAATTTCCAGTTGAGAGAACAGTTGCAAATTTAATACCAGATCTGTATTGGATTCTGGAATCCATTTTTTCTTTTTTGCCACTTAGCAGTTATGGATCTTGAACAAGACAATTTACATCTCTGAAATGTGGTCTCCTTGGTTGTGAGTGGACAAAGAGGAGTTGATGCTACCTCAGAGATTTCGGGAGTAGTAGGACAACCCTGTATATTTAAGGCATCCAAAGCAAGGTGATATTGTGTGTAGTATGCACCATTGTGTACAAAAAGGGGGAGAGATAAATTTGGTATTTACTTCTATTGGTATAGATACTCTAGAAAAATACACAAGAAATTAATGACAGCAACTGCCTCTGTGATGGGGACCTGGATGGCTGGGGACGGGGAGAAGGCACGTCCTTCTGTACTTCCCACTCTTCCTCCCTCTCTTCTGTCATCCATCACTGTCCTCCTCATTGCCAGTAAGAGCTGCTTTAAAAGGTGTCACCCTTCTTCATGACTCTCATCTTGTATCTCAGTACCGTGAATTCTACTTCATAGAAAATATGGAGATCATCTCCAGACCCATTCCTCAGTTTTACAAGTATTTTCTTATATATCAGATGCCTTGGCATTAGATTTTACTTGCATTTCCACCATTTCAGGGAGTAAGGCCTTTTTTCTCTCTCTCTATCATCTCTCTTTGTACTTTCTTGGTAGTATTGAAATACCTTCAGATTTTTCCTATCCTTAAAAAACCTCTCCCTCCCTTAGACTTCAACTGCCATTTTCCCTCTCTATTCCCCTTTAGAGCTAAGTTTCTTAAAGAGTTTTCTATATTTCTCTCTCTGTTTCCTCATTAACCATTAAGCAAAAATGATGCAACTATGATATACTCATCCTGAAATGTCCCAGTGCTATATCCTATACACCTCCACACTGGACTCACTTCCCTCCGTTCCTCTGAAACAGTGCCCCCAAGCTTACTAAAGACCTCCTTTCTTAACAAGCCTGATGAACATATTTTCTGTCTTTATCTTATTTGACTCTACCCAACATATTGTCACTGAAGATTACTTCTTCAGTTCCCAAAAGTTTTCTTTCATGGCTTCTGTAAAGCCTTTTTCTTTTCCTTCCCCCTTGCCTGAACAAGGAGCTTGTCCTAGCTGGTCTCATAGAAATCTCTGCATACCTCTATTATGTGAGCATCTACGGACATGAACATAGATGATCTTCTATAATAGACTATAATATCCTTGAGGGCAGGAACAACGTCATTTTGGTCTTTGAATTCTTAGTGCATAGGTCAGTGTCTTAATAATAAATATTTGCTTATTGAGTCTTGAATAAGTGAGAAAATTTTGTTCTATAACTTGAGTTTTCATACTAACTGTGGCAGGAACCACTCATCGCTTCTAATGTCCATTTCTCCTCTTTTCATTTGTAACAGAAACTTGAATATATTCAGCTGAAAAACTACATTTCCCAGTCTCTCTGGTGAGGCCATGTGGCCAAAACTACATTTCCCAGCCTCCCTGTTGAGGTCATGTGGCCATGTGCACGGTAATGAGATGAAGGTAGAAATACTGTGTGGTACCTACAGAAGTTCTTTAGAAGGGAGAGGCACCCCTTCTCTCCTTACTGTTTCCTCTAAGGTGAGGTGAATGGCTATACCTCTATCAGCCCTCTCATCACCTTGGGAACAGAAGGCAGAGTAGCAGGAGAGAAGGAGGCTGGGTCCCTGATAACTTTAAAGTGCTACCGCACAACCTTGGACCAAATACTCCTGGACTTTTTTTTAATGTGATAACAGACCTTTAAACTGTTTAATTCCCTCTAGGGGCCTCTCTGTTACTAGCAGTTGAACTTAGTCCCAACCTATGCACATCCCAAAATAAAAATACTTAACATAGATTGGTTCACCTGAGAGCTGGGGAGTTTGAGCCTTTGGTTCTCTAACTCACTTATTCCACAGGGGGAATGAGGGACAGCAGGCTACATGTGGGGAAAGCACAGAGGCCAGATGATCAATGACATGTTTGGTGCTCATGGCTTTATGGGTTTGTCTAGAGCAATGGGAAAAAGGAAACAGTGGGAGCTTAGCAGACTAAGACACGTGATTGCTATTGAGTAGACAACTTTTGAGGGGATAAATGACTGGATTAAATCTACACTAGATTATTCAAAAGAGTGATTCAATTAAATAGGTCAGTTAATTCGGTCCAAGTAGTTATCTTCTTTTAAATACATTTTAAATTGGACTTTTTGCAAGTTGGTACCTTAAGACCAAATGGAAATCTAGTCACAAAACAGGACATTTCAACACCACAGGAGTACGTCGCTGGAGTCCAGGAGCACATTCATTCTAAGTAGGGGAGCTAAAAGTAGTTTGGAAGACACACTATGCCTCCAAAAGGCCTGGAGCACAACAGGTAGACAGGCAGTCTGGGTGGTAACTAATTTTTTAGTGTCTTAGAAAAGCATGCAATTGATTTATCCCTAGCACTGGTCAAATTATTTAGTGGCCATAATCTTAAAATGTATTTTGAAATAATTTGAATACCTGAATGTATGTGAAAGAGTCCAGACTCATGTGTTTACACTGAGAAGTTTGATAAGCAGAGTTTTTCCCATATAGGCATGCAATTGATTTAACTATAGGCTTGACCCGTGGAATTCCCTTGTCAACTGACAGCCATGAGAAAACCCACTCTCGCAGTGGAGCGCTCCTCCTGAAAATAGAGCAGGCGCTTCTTGCCCTTTCTCACAGTCCTCTTGGCTTCAGGGAAACAAGAATGCTCTTTGTCAAGGCGTACCCAGGAGGAGCATTTGGGAGCTCAATTTTCTCATGGTGTATTCAAATAAAAAGGAATGAAGATAATTCAATTTGAAATATGTCCAAGTGCTTCTAGTATCATCCCTGTGCTGTGGCATGTTTGTGAGGCAAATAAGATAGTAAGGAATCAGATACGGAGAAAGTCAGCCGAATGCATAATGGTCACTTACAGAGTTTGCCATGGCTTTCTTTTATCCCTCCTTTTCTGAAATAAAGTGCTTGCTAACCTAGTCTCCTGAGTCAAAAAAACATACAAGCAGAAATGGTTACCAATCACGTCTGTAGCCTCAATGTATCTCAACATATAAAGTAGCCATTTCTTCAGTAGTCCTGCTGCTAAACTTCCTTCCAGACACAGCGAATGAGTCATGAGTCCAAGGAGTCTTAGCCGCAGAAAGAAGACCTGGGTCACCACGCACACAAACTAAGGCCTCAGGGCTGGAATCTATAAAGTAAGGGGGCTCAGTGGCCTGAAATCATCCCATCCAAGACACTTAGAAGGAGGCAGCACATCCTCAGAACCTGGCCTAGCAATTTATTGCTGCTCTTGACCTTGATACAATGTGTTGCTGTAGTTGGAGACGCCACATAGTAGGCACTCTGTTACGATGAAACATTGAAGTGTGTGTGAAGTTTTTAGTTGTAATTAGCTTTTAATTAACCCTCTATTAGTAGATTAATTGGATAAAGTCCTTTTCATTCTTCACTTTGCATTTAGGCAATCAACCCATATACTCACCGTTTAAAGTCTCCACAACCATTATTGGTTTAACGCTAATGACTGGAAACTTTTTGGGTTTTTTTTTGGTGAGGAAGATTGACCCTGAGCTAACATCTGTTGCCAATCTTCCTCTTTTTCTGCTTGAAGAAGATTGTCCCTGAGTTAACATCTGTGCCAATCATTCTCTATTTTTTGTATGTGGGACGCCTGCCGTAGCATGGCTTGATGAGCAGTGTGTAGGTCCACACCTGGGATCTGAATCCATGAACCCTGGGCAGCCAAAGTGGAGCACACGAACTTAACCGCTACGCCACTGGGCCTGCCCTGCAAACTGTTCTTAAATGAAGTGCCTTAAATGTTGCTGAAGGTGATTTCCACGCTATTCACATACCGAAAAGGTTAAAAGTACAGGCTCTACAGTCAGGCTGCCTAGGATCGAATCCTAGATCTGCCACTTACTAGTTGTGCCATCAGGGAGAATCACTCCACTTAGCTGTACTTATTTCCTCCTCAGTAATAAATGGGGCTGAAAATAATAGTATCTACTGATAGACGGCAAGTGCTCAATAAACTCAATTATATATAATAGAAGGCATCAAATATGCAGCATGGAAATTCAACTGCTATACACGTGGAAAGAATTCCAATGTTACAATTAATGTCTGTGTGTTAGTGAGCCTGGGGCCTTGGAATCAGTCTAATTCAGTCTCGCACAATGATATAGAATTATGTAGGTACAATGACTATCTGGATCACAACAAATAATCTAGTAATTCATTTGGCCTGCTGCAATGACGTTACAGATGTGACTATAAGATTGCAGGATGGACTGAAAAAACCAACTTCCATGCCAAAATTTACAAATCAAAAGGACGGTTGACCTTCAAGGCTGTCACCTTGTAAGATGTGTCTGTACATTTATTCTAAGACTGCTGTGATGGCTAAAAAGGTTCTTAGTTCTTCTGTTTGGGAAAGGCCCTCAGAGACAGTCGATAGGCTACAGGCAAAAATTAATCAAATCCATTTTAGTTTCCCATCGCGTCTGACTTTGATTGTGACTATTACTCAAAATCCTATATAGCCTTAAAAAGAAGTCCAAAGAATGAATAACTGGCCTGAAAGCAATGAATGAATTTATTCCTCATTCATTCATAAATATTTATTTCAATGCACTACAAAAGATGCTTTTACAATATCAATCCCACTGGCTTAAGTGAAATATTTCCTCAAGTGATTGCTTTGATAGAAAAGTGTATAAATTCCATCATGTATTTAATTAAATAAAAACTGTTCAAATTAGCTTACCGACACATGTCAAACTCTAAACGATCCACAGAGATGCCACTGCTGAGAATGCCCTAAGAAAATCGTGGGAAGAAGACTATTTTTTAAATAGAAGTGAAGTTTTAGATGGTGATGTAGGCACTATTTGAATTTATTAGCATTTAGTGTTATTTTTAAGATCCCTGTCGGGTTAGTTTCCTGGGGCTGCCATAAAAAAATTACCACAAAATGGGCAGCTTGAAACAACAGAAATTTAGGCTCTCACAGCTCTGGAGGCTGGAAGTCCCAAATCCAGGTGTTGGCATGTCCACGCTCTCTGTGAAGGCTCTAAGGAAGGAGCCTGCCTTGCCTTTTCCTACCTTCTGGTGGTTTCCAGCAATCCTTGGCATTCCTTGACTTGTAGATACATGACTTCAATGTCTGCTTCCACTGTCACACTGTGTTCTCTCTGATTTTCTGTGTCTAAATTTCCATCTTCTTCCTGTAAAGACATCAGTCAAATTCAATGAAGGGCTCACCCTCCTCCAATATGACCTCATTTTAACCTGATCACATCTGCAAAGACCCTGTTTCCACATAAGTTCACAGTCACAGGTCCCAGGGGTTAGGACTTCAACATCCCTTTTTGGGGAACACAGTTGAACTCCTAACACCTTACATGTCCATTTACTTAGACTATAGTCCACCTTATTTAATCAAACATGAATATAGATGTGCTGTGAGGGTATTTTTGTAGGCTTAATTAGTCTATAACCAGTTTATTTTATGTAAGGAAGATTATCCTAGATTATCTGAGAGGGCCTGATTCAATCAGTTGAAAGTCCCTAAGAATGGAACTGATGCTTCCCTGAGGGAAAAACCCCACTTGTGGCCTGCAGTGTCAGCTCCTGCTCAGGAGTTTCCAGCCTACCCTTTCTGGTGGCCTGTCCTACAGATTTTTGACTTGCCTAGCCAGTCCCCAGAATCACATAAGCCAATTCTATGCAGTAAATCTCTTAACGCACATAAATACATATAAATATTACTGGGTCTTTCTCTGGTGGACCCCTGACTGATCCAAAACCTAAAGGAGTATATACTTCTTGAAATCGACATTTCCTCATTTGGAATCATTTGCTGAGCACCTGCACTGTCACGTCAGGGTGGTGTAGGGGTTAAGTGCGTGGGCTCTGGGGTCAGGCTGCCTGGGTTTAAAGCCTGGTTCCACCGGTAACTGGTTCTGCCACCTTTGGCAAAGTAACATAACTTCACCACACCTCAGTTTCCTTATCTGTATGAGAATAACAACAGTATCACTTTATAGAGTACTAACACTTGTTTATAGTTAAGGCAGTTAATATCAGTTAATACTTATGACCAGTGGTATGCTGGAGCCAACTTGTACTGGCTCAGGAAAGCTGATCGCGAGCACGTCTTCTCAATTCCACAGTCACTTTCAAGAGCTTCAGGACCTTGAACTTGGCTGAGGGGGGAAATATTTACACCATGGAAACTGGCAAACGCTGCAATGCAGGGCTTTTTTTCAGAGCTTAATTACCAGCACAACACTGCTTGTACTAGTAGCTGATACAAAGTTAGCTCTCCAGGGGCCAGCCTGGTGGTGCAGCAGTTAAGCGCACACGGTCCCCTTTGGTGGCCCAGGGTTCGTAGTTTTGGATCCCAGGTGCAGACACGGCACCACTTGGCAAGCCATGCTGTGGTAGGCGTCCCACATACAAAGTAGAGGCAGATGGGCATGGATGTTAGCTCAGGGCCAGTCTTCCTCAGCAAAAAGAGGAGGATTGGCAGCAGATGTTAGCTCAGGACTGATCTTCGTCAAAAAAAAAAAAAAAGTTAGCCCTCGATAAACAAAGTGCAATAAGATAAAAAAGTGGATACTGCTAGTCCATACGGCCCTTTTGCATAAAACAGAAAAAGGCACCCCTCCTTCAAGACACTTCCATGACACCTGCCAGGAAATCATCATATTTAATTAAATCCACAGCATGAATGGTGACCCCAGAGTTACACATAGTATAACTTAGCTAACCACACTTTTAGGATTCCTGCAAGAAACTGTAACTACAGTGACCATCTCATATTTCCATCGATGTTTAAAAGGTAATTTTTCTCATCAAGTATGTGAGTGCTTCCCCTATCTTCATTTTATCCTCAAATATACTTTCATTCTTGTGAAGAAATTGCTTGAAAATAAAGGTATTTATTAAATAAAAGAAAATATTTTCTATTCCAGGATATTTTGAAACATCTTTTCAGTTGTGAAAAAGGACCTCAGCAAGAGCATCAGAAAGAGAAATAACAGTCACAGGAGGTAGCAGTGCTGAAGGGGAAAGGCAGACTATCTTGGCTAAAGTTGGGTAATATGCGAGGAGAGCAAGACGGAACACGGTGACAACAAGAAGGGCTGGGACGTGAAGGGCTCTTAGAATGGTGAGAGAAACAATTCTCTCTTCCTAGTGCCCATGTTTTTATTAAGATGCCAGGCAGTTTACCCTACATCAGGAGCTGGGCTCCAGCCACACGGCCTGCAAATTTTCATAGGCCCACGGAGGCCATGCTCTAGCGGCACCGTGAAGAACGCCGCCCTGGTACATTCCTGGTACATTGACAGGGTCTGCTGCTTCCCAAGTCTTGAAGAAGTAAAACGAAACCCTAAGGGCCACATTAACGAGGGCCAGCAGTTATGGTGCAACCCAAGGCAGCAGTTATGGCGAAGCACCCTGGATTCCCATGAGAAACTTTCTGGATCTGGTTCATCTACGTCACATGAGTCTGCAAACAGGAGGCTACCAGAGTTTAAAAATACAGTGACTGCTGGAGATTTCCCTGGCCATATTTAGTTCACACGCCTCACAGTGGTAGGAAAGAGCTGGAAAGAGACAAAGGGAGTTGGAAGGAAGGAAAGGAAGGCAAGAGGTACGGGCTGCACTAGGAATCAGGATGCAAATACGTTGCCACCTTCCTTCCCCTCCTCCCACCCCCACGCCCAGGGTTCTCTTAGCGCTGGCTTTCTCTCCAAGGAAGCTGCAGCCCGACGTACTCCTCCGCCATCCTTGGACATCTGCTTGGCTTGTCTATTTTCTGCTACAGGCAGAGGACAGGAAGGAAGACTTTGTTTCCTGTAAATAGAGGGAGAGAAAATTACAGCTATTATTGTTTTGACAACGGAAGCCCTCCCTGAAGCTTGCACCACGGTTCATTCCTGACAGGCATCAGGGCTGAGTTGCCGGCTCTCTGCAGAAATTCCTCCTAAGGGGTCCCCAGGGAAACCTGAAAGCCTTGATGGCTTTGCATTAGATGTCTAATGGCATAAAGATGTAATTCTGGGCAATCTTGATATCGGGCTGTGGAAATGGAATGCAGTCTGCGTTTTGATGAGTGTTTTGATGCAAGCCTCTGCTACCCCCAGTGAGCATGCTGGAGCTTGACCCTTAAGCGCACACACACACACACACACACACACACACACGGCTGTATGCAAACACACCCCAAGGTCGAAAATGCTTTGAGAACACAAATTATTTATGTTTATTTATTTATGTTAACTATCTCCCCTTGTTCCCTGCCCTCCTAAACTTCATTTCTTTTGAAGATTCCAGGGCTTTTTAAGCTATAAATGCGTACATATCCAATGAAACGCTGTAAAATTACCAACTACACACTGGGTATCCTGTCTCCTACTTTCAACATTTGATGTGTCCACATGCTGTTGGAAATATATTTGACCATGACCCTCAGACATAAATTTGTTATTTTTAGGTGTTTTAAATTCCCCTTTTACCTGATCGGTATTTGAAATCTAGAAGGAAAAGAGGGAGATCACCAGGACTACTGGGTTGAGAGCAGGAGGAAAATCTACTACTAATGTGCACTTATTAATGAGAATGAGGTTTGTTACTCAAAAGGAGTCATTTTCTCCTCTCGGTAGGAGAAATTAATTTTGAGAGTCAAAGAAGGATTCATATTCTTGTCAAATATATTAAGAAGGGGTTGTTTAGATTTTTTTTTTCCCTGAACTTGCAACAGTTATAGATTACCCTAAGCAGAATTAAGTTAATGGGATCGTTTTTAGTCTTGGCCTTCTTGACACCCCGCCCTTGGGTTGCCCGCATTCACTGGCTGCTCCTTTTAGCATTCATTCTTTGATAAGTCCCTTGTCCTCAGCTCCACCTCCAAATGATAGTGTGTCCCAAACATCAATCCTGGTCCCTCTTCACTGTTTTTTGTAGGCCAATGGCTTTAATAGTATATGCCGATGGTTTCCCAAACTATGACTCTAGGCATCACTTGTCACCTGAATTCCAGATTCTTAGAAGCCTTAGCCTACCTGACACATCCTCTTGGCCATGTAATGTTCATCTCAAATTTTGCATGTCTGAAACAGAGCTCTTGTCTTCCCCATCTTCAAACCTGTTCCTACTCAGCATCCCTACTCAACAATTCACCTCATTGCTCAATCAGGAAATCATCCCTGGGTCTTTTTTTTTCTTTCTTATTTTCTATATCCAGTCCACCAGCAATTTCTCTTATTTGTTTCTACTTCCAACTAACGTCTTCTTTTTATCTATCTTTCTCCAACCCCATGGCTACTATCTGAGTCCAAACCACCATTATCTTTGCCTGGACCTTGGCGGTAACCACCATCGGATAGCTCTTGGATGCTCACACACTTAAAATCCTTCTACACAGAAGCCAGAGTGGTCTTTCAGAAATGTAGGTGGGAGCATATCCTTTCCTTGCTTAAAACCCTTCAGTGTCTTCCTATTACACTCTGAGTAAAATGCAAACTTTTGCTTGACCTGCACAATCCTACCTCCTACGATGTCATCTCCATCACCCAATCCCCTTCACTCCGGCTCCCAAGGTATCCTTCCCGTCTCTAGAACTTTCCCTCCCCCAATGGAACCTCTGCTGAGAATGTTCTTCCCATGGAATTTCAGACCCTTGGCTCCTTCTTGACACTCAGTTGTAAGCTTAGATGTCACCTGCTCAGAGAGGCCTAATGCCTCACTCAGTTCTATTTCTGTCATTAGCTTATCACTGCCTGGTGGTTTCCTGCTCATTTATTTGTGTATTATCTCTTCCCTCCAACTATATTATAAGCTTATGTGAGCAGAAGCCTTGCCTTCATGTCCAGCAATGTAGCCTAAGTGCCTAGAAGAGTGCCTGGCCTGCAGTGATGCTGGATAACCGTCGAATGAATGAGAGGATCAATAAACATACTCTCAGCAGCCTTGATCTCTCCTGGGACATCAGAAAAGGCTTTCCTGGAGAAGTGTTGCTTGAGCAGAATCTGGAAGAATTTGGGGAGGGAAAGAGGAGAGCATTCTAGATAGAAGAAACAAGAAGTTTAGAAGCCTGGAGTTAGGAGGAGCACAGCGCATTTGTTGCACCATAAGAAGGGACCATATTTGGAGTCCAAGGAAAGAGGAGAGCAGTGTAAACTGAGACTTAGAGAAGTTGCGGGGATTCTAGACCAAGTGAAGGAACCCAGGCTTTACTTTGAGGGCTTTGGAAAATCATTGCACATTTAAGCGGGCAGATGGCATCTTAAGATTTCCCTTCTAAAAATATCCCTTTGCATGCAGTGTAAAGAAGAGGCTGGGTGTGGCTAATGTGGCTACTACCCTTCCTGCCATCGGGAGGCTGCTGCAATAATCTAGAGAAAAGATCATGGTAGCATGGTCCGCCCTAGTGGCGGAGGAGATGGAGAAATTGGGACAGACTCCAGAGATATTTAGGAGATAAAATAAATAGCGGTGTTAAGCAGATGCAGGTGGAGTGGTGGAGGGTGGGAAGAGATGGAGATGTTAAGCCTGAAGTGTAGGTTTCTGACTTGCATGTGTACTTGGATGGATAGTGGCACCAAAGGAAACATGAAAGAGAATTAGAGTGGCAAACAATATCAAAAGTTTGGTTTTCCATATCTTGAATCTGGATGCTTTTAAGATATCCAAGAGGAGATGCAGAAGTAGACAGCTGGATTCAGGAACAGGGAACTCAAAAAGATATATGGTGGGCAGGAGGTATACGCTGGGGAAGACAGTTTCAGCCCATGAACGTTATAATGATAAGGACCACTTTGTGTCATTATACTCACCATGGAGTCCAACACACAAATACAAATTAACTTGGCCATTGCAAGTAGTAAATACATGTGAAGACAAATTGTCCAGATTATTTTAAGGAAGCGAAATAAAAGTTCATTTGGAAAGTTTTTTGTTAGAGACATAGTAAAAAGACAGTGAATGACAGAAAAATCATGTTTTAAGTTTGCTGTGAATATTCACAACATTTTTCTCTGCCAGAGTTTCAAATTGATTAAAAATTGCCACATTAAAATCTCACCCAAAGATTATTTTCCTTACGGGCAAATTTATTAGAGTTCCAAAACTGAGTTAGTAATGAGAGAAATACATTATAAATAAAGATTTTTACTATAATTCTATCACAACTGTTTTCTGGGTTGAAGAATCATAACGAAAGGGGTAGATTTTCCTTACTTCCCAAACAGTGCGCAAAGTAGTAGTTGCCTACTTGCAATTCTCACTCATCTTTCATTTTATTCAAAACAGAACAGCACGACATGAATCCAGTGGAGTTGGAATGCGTGAGCTTATTGTGTTTAAGTTTGAATTGTTGTGAGACAGAAACATGAGTGCCATGAGTGTGAGTGTCCATTTCATAAAAGCAAACTATATTAGTTTCCTAGGGTTGTTATAACAAAAATACCACAAACTGGTGGCTTAAAGCAATAAAAATGTGTCGTCTCACATTTCTAAAGGCAAGAAGTCCGAAATCAAGGTGTTGGCAAGGCCACACTCCCTCCAAATCCTCTTGAGGAGAATCCATCCTCGCCTCCTGTAGCCCCAGGCATTCCTTGGCTTGTGGCAGCATCTCTCCAACCTCTGGCTTGTGGCAGCATCTCTCCAACCTCTGTCTCTGTCATCATGAGGCATGGGCCATCTTCCCTCTGTATGTCTCTGTGTCTTTATGTGACATTTTCTTTCCTGAGTCTCTGTTTTCTCTTCTAATAAGGACACTAGTTCTATTGGATTAGGGCTCACTCAGACTGTGTATGACCTCATCTTAATCTATTACATCACCAAAGACCCTATTTCCAACTAAGTTCCCATTCACAGGTATTGAGAGTTAAGTCTTCAACATATCTTTTCGGGGGGAACACAGCTACCCTATAGCATGACCTCTGTGAGCTAACTGAAATGCATGTGTGGATGTGTAAGAGAGGGCTCAGTATATGGGTATGTGTTTTTGTGTGAGTGTGTGTGTGTATAGTAAAGAACTATAACCAAGTAGTCAATCCGTTGATCTTGATTCTGCTTCCTGGTTCTTGCTTTCAGTGGTTGCTTGGATAGCTTTTATGCTGTCCCATGACTCCATTCACAATGAGTAATGGATCTTTTCCGGGCTCTCACTCCCACTTTTAATGAATACCAACGCTAATTAACTGACAGTAACATGTAGCTGCTCTTGGCTGCATGCATCTCTCACTGAGGTCATAATGGCTGTTGGTAATGTAATTTATTACGCTGTAAGGCACACTCTGGGACTCTCAGTGTGTAGACCGTTTCTGCAAGTGCCAAAGCAATGGAAGGCAGGCCTTTCTTGGGAAGGTAATATGTTCCATAGCTCCTGGGCCTTGGCATAATGACGCATCAAAGGCACAATGGTTCCTCTGGGATGCTGTAAAGGTTTCCAACCACTGTACCATCTGCTGGGAGGGACAGAGGACTAGTGTTTGAAGAAGGATTACTGCTGATATCCTGAAATCAGAAACAGCAACAGAACCCCCTGAATTGTCAGAACACAGTGTATTATTAGTATTATTAGCCTTAGAATTGTCCTGAGAGTGAGAAAATTGCATCCCAGGAAGAAACAACACCATACAAGCAGTATCAAGGATTTCTGATTAGGAGGATGGCAGGCACCCAAGCCCTTATGTGCCCTGCAGTGAGGTCACTCGGGCAGCCTGTGTTAGGACCCAACTCTGTACTCCCCGTGAACTCTACCAAATTAGCTTTACACGAGGAAGCCGGCTTGCTTCTCCTGAGGATCAAAGCAGCTGGACCCGGTCCCAATGTTCTGTAGATAACCAGGTCACAGGATACGTTTGTGCCCTGTTCTGCTCCTAGTACATCATGCTGTGGATTCCTCTGTATTTCCCAGTTTATATCCATAGAGGGAACTTGGGTTCACATGCTTCCTTCTATTATCTGCACTAATCTGGTGACCTGGGATCATTAGTGTACCCTCCACTCTTGTTACAACGCTTCTGGAACTGTGTTACATTTTTTTCTCATGTATGGAGCTACTGTTCCCAACGAAGCCCTTTTATCCTTCCTATAATAACCTTTGTAATAGTAACAGCACCTCCTTGTAACACTTAAAATGTTTGTCTCACAAGGGCAGCATGACAAGGGAAAGTATGTCAGTACGATTTTTTAAATGACATCTGAATAGTGAAAAATCACAAGACTAACTAGCCAAAGTAATAAGTAAAATGACAGTGGAATAGATGTATGAATATAATGAATAAAGGATGGAAGAGAATAATGTAAGTTAGAATTTATTTTAGCTGTTCAATGGTGGGTGTTCATGACCAATAGGCCATGCGTGGATTCATTCTCCTTTTCATGCTGCTCAATTCACATATTCTAAGATCATTCTCTACATACATACATCCATACAAATATATAGTAAAATGACAATAAAGTTTTGAGACTGACTTTTTAAAAAATTCCAGAACTTAAATATCCAAATTATTATTTCTTTAATCCTGGAAGCATATGGTTATTCCAATCCTCCTGTATTTACCCAAAAGCCTGTGGAACTGCTCTTTTAGAAACACCTTTGAATCTAGTTTGTGAAAACTAAAAACCAAAAGCATACTCATTATTTTGTGTTCACATCTTAAATGTGTCATCAAACTGTTTAATCATCTTGAATATCCATCATATTCAGAGATTCAGTTCTAAATATCTTGTCTTTAAGCTGGCTCCTTTGAATGGACTTCTACTATTATATTTTTATCTTAGATAGTCTTAATAATGAAAGTGATACATGCCCATTATAACAAGTCAAAGAGATGTATTATGAAAAATTAATAATCTCCTTCCTGTCTCTCCCTCGAACCTCATCTTCATTAACTAATCAAATATGGTACATCCATGCTAAAGAATAATAAACAGCTATATGTATTAACCCAGAGGAATGTGCAAGGTATATTTTAAATAAAAAAGAGGGAGAAGGATATATACGGTATGATAGTATTTTTATTTTTAATTTTGTCTATAAATGTATAGATCTATAGCATGTATGTACCATATTTTATTCAAACACTGCCCTAGAGATGGACAGTCAGGCTATGTGCAGTTTGCTGCCACTGTCAGCAATGCTCCAGAAGACCTCCTTAATCACGAGCCTCTATACACAGGCACCTTTATCTATAGAAGAGATTCCCTAAGGTGGGATTTCTGGGTCAAAATGTATATATAACGTCTTTTCTTACTCCTAGGAAGAGGAAAAAAATGTGTTGAATTGATAAAGCATTATTGAAATTCAATTAACAGAAAAATGAAAAGCCAAATCTGTGTTTCCCTGTGCCCATGACCAGAGAAAACTAGCCAGATTCTTGTTTAATATTTGGAGAGAACATATTCATACTGCACAACAAATCCATCACAGTCATGGGCAGCTATGCTTGTTAAGGCTGTGGTGTTTAAATTATTTCTCACTCTTCAAGTGTCTCAAGCCAAGTTTCAAAATGAAAATGACAGTTGTACAGGCATTAAAAAATATTGTAGATATACTATTAGATATAACTTAACCAAAAGTACCCAGGAGAAAAGATATGAACTTGATCATCCTGTTTTATGACCACAGGGTATATAATAATCCAAGTCTAACAGATTATTAAACCATTGTAAGCTCTGCCTGAAAAAGAGCAACAATTTCACCCATTTGTGACTTTCTTTAGAGTCACTCAATAAATACCCACCATAGCAATGTCTGTTTCCTTGTTGAGTCATTCTTCCAGCCCTGTCACCTTCCTAATGTCATCACAATGACTTGTCAGTGCATAGATGCACACTGATGAAAAATTCTGCCTGCCAGTTTACAAAGAGTACCTTGGATAAAGACCATCCTGTAATGTGCCCACCGATAGTCACTAAATGTTTTCTTTCACCTTTATATTTTTATTATAATTTAGTGTCTTTAACCATTCAGGAGAGAGGGCATACCCTTCATTCTTTGTAAAATAATGAGAACAAAGGTCATTACTGAAGAAAAGTTCTAGTGTGTCCCATAAAGTATAAGTTTTATTTCATTTGATAAATATTTATTGAGTGCCTGCTCTCTACCACAATAGTCCTAGGCATAAGGGACAGAAATGGAGAAATTGGTCATTGACCCAAAGGAGGCAAGAGACAAATCAGTAACCACGTTTACAGCACAGTGTGAGAGGAGCTATGATGGAGACACAAGTTGCACTGGAAACCCAGATATGGGTCACCTACAGTACCTAAAATTGTCTAAAATATTTGTAGAGTCACCACACATGGCAAGGAAGCATATAGGGCTGAATATTCAGTTTTCTGAACAATATTGAAAACTCAATGATCAAGTCAAGTGGCAAGAAAATTGGGAATAAATGACATACTGGCAAGTTGAAAATCTACAAGGTTATATTTAAGCTTTTCATTTTGAAAAACTTAAAGATACACTCACATATACTTATAGTGGAACCGTAGGATGATGCTCATGTTGGGAATAGGAACAAACTAATTTTCTAAATTGTGAAGTCAATTTATCAAATAAAATTCTTCTTTGACCCCTAGGGCATCCACATCCATGTAATAATAAGCTATTGTTTGATGATGATTGACTGTATTTCTACAATCTTTTTTTTTCCTTCTTCTCCCAAAAGCCCCCCAGTACATAGTTGCATGTTCTAGTTGTGAGTGCCTCTGGTTGTGCTGTGTGGGACGTCGCCTCAGCACGACCTGATGAGCAGTGCTATGTCCGTGCCCACGAACTAGCAAAACCCTTTGCCACCAAAGCAGAGCTCGCGAACTTAACCACTTGGCCATGGGGCCAGCCCCTATTTCTACAATCTTAATAAACAAAAGTCATTGAAAATTTTGATTTAGTTTTTGGTGACAAGGATAGATTTCCATGTGACACAGCAATTACAACTTAATTCAGCTTCAAAGATGAGCTTTACAACAGAAGAATCCCAGGGAATTTTCTTAAAATTGATGGTGTGTTAGCTCTAAGAACATCTGTGTAATCCACTTAAAAGGAAATAGTAAACAATGTGGCTGTAAACAAGCACTTCATAAAACATTTCCATCCATGTTTACTTCTAATCTACAAACATAATGGTCTATAAAAGCACAATTTTAACCCTCGAGCTTTTCTTTTGAAAAAATCTGATTTTCTCGGTCCCCATACTAAGTAGAGGGATATTTGCTGCTTTTGCATGTGTTTGTATAACATGAAGAGTTCGTAAGTAGTTTGCTTACGTGAAATATTGTGTACCTTCACTTATTGTTTTCCTGCAAAAGAATAACAAAATAAAGTCTTAATTCTTTTTCTTAAGGCCGTTTTGCAAGGACTCCAGTATATCATCACTTAGCACTCATCTACATGCCAGTACACGAAGGTTCCTTCTTTCCTTCTTTCTTTCCTTCCTTGGTCTCTCTCTTCCTTCAAGAGTATTGACCAATAACAATCACATCTTTATCATAGTGCTATCTACTCAGATTCCAAAACCAGACATAACAATTACTTCACAACTATTCCATTAAAGGGTTTCATAAAACAGTATGGTGAGCCAGCCCTGATGGTCTAGTGGTTAAAACTCAGCGCACTCCACTTGAGAAGCCCTGGTTCATTTCCAGTCACAGAACCACACCACTTGTCTATCATAGCCATGCTGTGGTGGTGGCTCAGCTAGAAGAACTAGAAGGACTTACAACTATGATATACAACCATGCACTGGGGCTTTGGGGGCAAAAAAAGAGGAAGATTGGCAATAGACGTTAGCTCAGAACAAATTTTTCCCTAAAAAAAACTATGCTTAAAAAAACCCCAATGTGTATTAGATTGCACATATACATGGTTAAGTTAAATGACTGTGATAGCAATATAGGATAGTCACTTTCAGAGCAAGCATAACAGGCTGCAGGAGCCCTAAGGTTAATACTAGCTCACACTCACACACAGTATTACCAAGTATACTACTCAGTTGGGATACATCCACTGAAAGAAATATTGCATTAGCCCATAGAAAATTAAAATGTGTCTGTTTTCGTGATATTAAGATTATTAAGTCTCTTGGAAAAGACTGTCAATTGGCCCTGAGTATATTCATAGCATGACCACAAACCACCATTCTCCACTTCCACTGAGCCCATGAACTAGTTCTTTGAAAAGATAAACAAAATTGACAAGCCTTTAGCTAGACTCACCAAGAAAAAAAGAGAGAAGGCTCAAATAAATAAAATCAGAAATGTAAAAGGAGAAATTACAACAGACACCTCAGAAATACAAAAGATTATAAAAGAATACTACAAAAAGCTATCTGCCAACAAACCGGATAATCTATAAGAAATGGACAAATTCTTAGAATCATACAACCTTCCAAAACGGAATCAAGAAGAAATAGAGAACTTGAATAGACCAATCACCAGTAAGGAGATTGAAACAGTAATCAAAAACCTCCCAGAAAATATAGTCCTGGACCAGATGGCTTCCCTGGTGAATTCTACCTAACATTCAAAGAAGACGTAATACCTATCCTTCTCAAACTCTTCCAAAAAATGCAAGAGAAGGGGAAGTTTCCTAACTCATTCTATGAAGCCCAGATTACCCTGATAACAAAACCAGACAAGGACAACACAAAGGAAGAAAATTACAGGCCAATATCACTGATGAATATCAATGCAATAATCCTCAACAAAATACTAGCAAATCGAATACAACAATACATTAAAAAGATCGTAAACCACGATCAGATGGGATTTATTCTAGGGATGCAGCAATGGTTCAACATCAGCAAATCAAACAAAGCAATACACCACATCAACAAAATGAAGACTAAAAATCACATGATCTTCTCAATAGATGCAGAGAAAGCATTTGACAAGATACAGCTCCATTTGTGATAAAAACTCTGATAAAACGGGTATGGAAGGAAAGTACCTCAACATAATAAAAGCTATATGTGACAAGCCCACAGCTAATCTCATTCTCAATGGAGAAAAACTGAAAGCTATCCCTCTAAGAACGGGAACCAGACAAGGATGTCCATTTTCACCACTCACTTAACATGGTATTGGAAGCCTTAGCCAGAGCAATCAGGCAAGAAAAAGAAGTAAAAGGGATCCATATTGGAAAGGAAGAAGTGAAACTGTCGCTATTTGCAGGACATGATTTTATATATAGAAAGCCCTAAGAATCCACCAAAAAACTGTTAGAAATAATAAGTGAATACAATAAAGTTGCAGACTACAAAATCAACATACAAAAATCAGTTGCATTTCTATACACTAACAACGAAGTAGCAGAAAGAGAAATTAAGAATACAATCCCATTTACAATTGCAACTTAAAGAATAAAATACCTAGGAATAAACTTAACCAAAGAAGTGAAAGACCTGTACACTGAAAACTATAAAACATTGTTGAAAGAAATTGAAGAAGACACAAAGAAATGGAAAGATATCCCATGCTCTTAGATTAGAAGAATTCACGTAGTTAAAATGTCCATACTTCTTAAAGCCATCTGCAGATTCAGTGCAATCCCTATCAAAGTTCCAACAACATTTTTCATAGAAATAGGACAAAGAATCCTAAAATTTATATGGAACAACAAAAGACCCTGAATAGCCAAAGGAATCCTGAGAAAAAAGAACAAAGCTGGAGGTATCACAATGCCTGATTTCAAAATACACTACAAAGCTATAGTAACCAAAACAGCATGGTACTGGCACAAAAACAGACATACAGATCAATGGAACAGAATTGAGAGCCCAGAAATAAACCCATACATTTATGGACAGCTAATATTTGACAAGGGAGCCAAGAGTATACAATGGAGAAAGAAGAGTCTCTTCAATAAATGGTGTTGGGAAAACTAGACAGTCACATGCAAAAGAATGAAAGTAGACCATTATCCTGTACCATACACAAAAATTAATCCAAAATGGATTAAAGACTTGAATGTAAGATCTGAAATCATTAAACCTCTAGAAGAAAGCGTAGGCAGTACACTCTTTGACATCGATAGATCTTGGCAGCATATTTTCAAGTACCATATCTAACTGGGCAAAGGAAACAAAAGAAAAAATAAACAAATGGGGCTACATCAAACTAAAAAACTACTGCACAGCAAAGCAAACCATCAACAAAACTAAAAGACAGCCTAACAATTGGGAGAAGATATTTGCAAACCATATATCAGATAAGGGGTTAATATTCAAAATATACAAAGAACTCACATACCTCAACAACAAAAAAACTAACAACCCAATTAAAAAATGGGTAAAAGATCTGAATAGACATTTATCCAAAGAAGATATACAGATGACCAACAGACACATGAAAAGATGTCCAACATCATTAACTATCAGGGAAATGCAAATCAAAACTACAATGAGATATCACCTCACTCCCATCAGAATGGCTATAATTAACAAGACAGGAAACAATAAGTGTTGGAGAGAATGTGGAGAGAAGGCAACTTTCATACACCTCTGGTGGGAATGCAAACTGGTGCAGCCACTACGGAAAACAGTATGGAGATACCTCAAAAAATTAGGAATAGATCTATCATATGATCCAGTTCTTCTACTGCTGGCTATTTATCCAAAGAACACAAAAACACGAATGCATAAAGATGCACGCACCCCATGTTGTAGCAGCATTATTCAC
Source organism: Equus caballus (assembly GCF_041296265.1). Lineage (NCBI taxonomy): Eukaryota > Metazoa > Chordata > Mammalia > Perissodactyla > Equidae > Equus > Equus caballus. The sequence goes on along the minus strand of NC_091693.1, from coordinate 79,748,373 downwards.
AACAGCCAAGACTTGGAAGCAACCTAGGTGCCCATCAAAGGATGAATGGATAAAGAGGATGTGGTATATATACACAACGGAATACTACTCAGCCATAAGAAACAACGAAATCCTGCCATTGTGACTATGTAGATGGACCTTGAGGGGATTATGCTAAGTGAAATAAGTCAGAGGGAGAAAGTCAAATACCATATGCTCTCACTCATAAGTAGAAGACAAAAACAATGACAAACAAACACATAGCAACAGAGATTGGATTGGTGGTTACCAGAGGATAAGGAGGAGGGGAGAAGGAGGAAGGGAGCAGGGAAAAGGGGTGATTAGGTGCATGTGTGTGGTGGTGGATTATAATTAGTCTTTGGGTGGTAAACATGTTGTAATCTACACAGAAATGAAAAAATATATAACGATGTACACTTGAAATTCACATAATTTTATAAACCAATGTTACTGCAATAAAAAATAACCAAAAAGAATGGACTCAAGGGACACGTAAATGGGCAAGGCACACAAGTGAAAGAAACAAAATGAAAGCTGCCTCTCTGATTCAAGATTGTATCAGATTCTCATGTTTCTGAAATGTTTGCAGTGCGGTCCTTCCTAGAAATAGGGAGAAGAAAACCCAAAACACCGACTCTAAAGAGCTAATTAATAAGCAAGCAGCTTCTCAGAAACTGCAAAGCACAGCTATAGTTCTCCTTTGACCAGAGTATATCTGTATGTATGAATTATTTACAGGTAATGTAGAAGCTTATACAGTATATGAAGGAGAACATTACATTTTATTTATTCAGTTTTTGTACATCCTGCCTCACATCAGAAATGATTGCAACTGGCTTACCATGACTGAGAAGATGGCAGTGGTGGAGGCCTGGTATTTAAATATTCTTGAATCCCCTCATAAAGAACAGGCAGAGCAACCGTGACACCAAAAACCAAAAACCCACAGGCAACATGTGTGGTAAACTAGGCGACAAGGTATCCCCCACAAGCCCCAAACTATGAACACCCACAGCTCTAAGACCCATGTACAATGATCCTTTGTGCAGGAGGAAGCAGAGGGAATCAGCTGGACATCTGGCAGCCCCAAGAAGAAGAGAATCCCACCAGCTCTCAGTGGAGGTCCCACAGGCTTCTGAGAGAGTGGCTTAGTCTGGAGGGTTTCCCCAAAGCTCCCTTCCAGGATAGAGCCCCACGATGAGAAGAAATTGCTGAGATAGAATCCAACTGGGGCAGGAAGAGGCAACAGGAATGAAAGAAAGAGAAGGTCCAGATACGTGTCATGAAAACACAAAGTCATCAAACTAGAAAAGATATCCAAACTACCACTACCACTCTAAAATACCAGAAAACTCATTTCCCTTAGAAAACAGCATCAGGAAAATATCAGAGTGAAAGGAAGAGGGGCAAGCAAAAGAACACCCCTACAGAGTATACAAATGTGTCAAAAAGACATGCCCACAAAAAGATAAAAAGTATAATCTACTGTTTAGAAGCAACCTAAATGAAATGAAGAAAAAGATAGAGGATGTAAAGAATCACAAATTAGAATTAAGAAAAACTCAAAAATGAGGTGATGGGAGAAAAGAAAAATTTGAAAAGAAAGGTAACAGAACTTACAAAAGAATTAGAAGTAAAAGAAAAATGATATAATTTTAAGACTAAACTAGAAGGAATAGAAGAGTAGGTAAATACAAGAGACAGTATCTTTCAAGAATTAAATGACTCAACAAACAGGAAATAGAAGGGGACCTTCTCAACCTGATGAAGGGCATGTATGAAAAATTCACAGCTAATATCGGACTTAATGGTGAAAGACTGAATGGCTTTCCTCTAAAATGAGAAACAAGACAAGGATATCTGCTCTCACCACTTCTATTCAATATTGTGCTAGTCGGTCTAGCCAGGACAAAGGCAAGAAAACAACCTAAAATGCATCCAGATTGGAAATGAAGTAAAACCATCTCTAACTGCAGATGACGTGATCTCCCCGTAGACAGAAAATCCTAGGGAACCATTTAAAAACCGTTAGAACTAATAAGTTCACCAAGTTTGCATGATACAAATCAATATATTACAAGAATCAATTATATTTCTATACACTTATAATGGACAATCTTAAAATGAAATTAAGAAAACAACTCCATTGACAATAGCATTAAAAGAATCAAATACTTAGGAATAAATTTAACAAAAGAAGTCCAAACTGTATACTCTGAAGACTATAAAACATCAATGAAAGAAATTAAAGAATATGTAACTCAAAATCCCAGTCGGCTTCTTTGCAGAAATTGACAAGCTGATTCTAAAATCCATGTGGAAACTCAAGGAGCCCAGAACAGCCAAAAAAACCAAGGAGAACGAATATGGAAAACTTACACTTCCTGAATTCAAAACTTCCCAGAAAGTAACCATGACTGCATCGTAGTGGCAAAAGAACATATGTAGAATCATGATAGAGATCAATAGAATAAAATAAAGAGTCCAGAAATAAACCCTCTCCTTCACAGTCAATTGATTTTCAATAAGGTACCAGGACAATTGAATGGGGAAAAACAGGCTTTTCAAAAAGTGATGCTGGGACAACTGGCGATCCATACTGCAAAAGAATGAAGTTGGAATCCTACCTCACCAATATACAAAAATTTACTCAAAATTGATCAAAGACCCATATGCAACAGCCAAAACCATAACTCTTTTTTTTTGATAGTATTTTGTTTTTTAAGATCAGCACCTGAGCTAACAACTGTTGCCAATATTTTTTTTTTCTTCTCCCCAAAGCCCCGCAGTATCTAGTTGTATATTCTAGTTGTGAGTGTCTCTGGTTGTGCTATATAGGATGCCCCCTCAACATGGCCTGATGAGTGGTGCCATGTCCATTCCCAGGATCCAAACCGGTGAAACCCTGGGCCACCAAAGCAGCGCAGACGAACTTAGCCGCTTGGCCACGGGGCTGGCCCCAGTTGATCATAAAACTCTTGGAAAAAAACATAGGCATAAATCTTGAAGACCTTGGTTTAGGCAATGGTTTCTTAGATATGAAGCCAAAAGCATGAGCATCAAAACAAAATAGAGAAATTGGACTTGATCAAAATTAAAAACTTTTGTGCTTCAAAGGATACGATCAAGAAAGTGAAAAGACAACCCACAGAATGAGAGAAATATCATAAATCTGATGAGGGACTTGTCTCTAGAATATGTAAAGAATTTTTCCAGCTCAACACAAAAAGACAAACAACCCAACTAAAAAATGGGCAAAGGATCTAACTAGGCATTTTTCCAAAGAAGATATACAAATGGCCAATAAACATCTGAAAAGATGCTCAGCATCATTAGCCATTAGGGAATTGAAAATCAAAACCACAATGGCATACCACTTTACACCCACTAGGATTGCTGTAATCTAAAATATATGAACAAGTATTAGTTAGGATGTGGAGAAACTGGAACCTTCATACACTGCTGGTGGGACTGTAAAACGGTGTAGCCACTTTGGAATACAGTTAGCTTCTCAAAAGGTTTTACAGATTTACCATAAGACCTAGCAATTCCACTCCTAGGTATACACCCCAGAATAACGAACATACGTGTCTGCATAAACACTGCTACATAAATGTTCATAGCAACTTTATGCATAACAGACAAAAATGGAATCAACCCAAACGTCCATCAATTGATGAAAGAATGGATCAATAAATTGTGGTATATCCATACAATGGAATATTATGCAGCAATAAAGACATATGAAGTACTGATACACACCACAACATGGATGACCCCTGAAAACATTATGCTAAGTAAGAGAAGCCAGTGTTAAAAAGCCACATATTTTATGATTCTATTTATATAAAATGTCCATAATAAGCAAATCTGTAGAGACAGAGAGTAGATTAGTAGTTGCCCCACAGCTGGGTGGGTTGTGGGGATTAGGAAAAATGGGGAGTGACTGCTAATAGGTATGGGGTTTCTTTTTGGGGTGGTGAAACGTTCCAAAATTGATAATGTGATTGATTGTACAACTCTGGGAATATATTAAAATCCATTGAACTGTACATTTTAAATGAATAAATTGTTATGTGAAGTATATCTCAATACAGCTGCTGTAAAATATATTTTTAAAAAGAATTAGATAAAAAAATAATTTTAAAATTAAAAAAGAAATGAAGAGAGAAAAAAGACTCTTGAAAATATAGTAGATATGGAAGATAGGAAGATGGGAGCTCCCAAGGAAAAAAAGTCAAAGTAATGGGACAGGACAAATGTTTAAATTTGTATTTCAAGAAACTTTTCCTGAGAAAAAAGAAACTAGATACTCCGTATTGAATCGCTAGCTCTAATAATTACTATTGATTTAAAGAAAAATGTCTGAATGGAGGTTATCTGTAGGAATGGGGATAAAAGTGGATGAGATTTGAAAAGAACACTTAAGCGTCTCCTGGAGGTTAGTAATATTCTAAATCCAAAGTTTGGTCATGGAGACACAGACATTTGTATTGCTGTTATCTTTATATCCCTCAAATATGCTAGAAATATTCCATTGTGAGTGTGTTCAGTATTTACTAAAAACAATTAAATTGTCTAGTACCATCAGGCAGGGTCTAATAAGTGCCTAACAAAGAACATAGACAAAGTGAAAGAGAATTAACCTGCAAAGACAGTGTGAGCTTTTAGGTTGAGGAGTATAGCAATGCCAGACTGGTGGTTTAGTGATTACAAATGGGTGCTGCCACCCCCACGGCCTGGGTTTGTTTCCCGGTCAGGGAACGACATCACCCGTCTGTCTGCTATCATACTGTGGCGGCTGTGTGTTGCTGTGATGCTGAAAGCCGTGCCACCAGTAGTTCACATACCAGCAAGGTTACCCATGGTAGACTGGTTTCAGTGAAGCTTCCAGACTAAGACTAGGAAGAAGGACCTGGCCACTCACTTCCAAAAAAATTGGCCATAAAAACCCTGTGAATAGCAGTGGAGTGCTGTTTGACATAATCAGCACCAGAAGATGAGAGGATGGTGCAAAAAACATCCAGGAGATAGGGTCACCTGGAGTAGGAATCAACTAGAGGGCACTAACAGCAGCAAAGTATAGCAATCTCTAACAAGTGTTGAGCTCGATTTGTCTATATTAATTCATTAATTTGGTCCTCTGAACAACCCTGTGAGGTAGGGACAATTATTTTCCCCATTTGGCAGATGAGCAACGTAAGGTACAAATAAGTTATCTAAAGTTTGCACAGTGAGTTGGTGACAGAGTTGGACTTTTAATCCAAGCAGCTTGGCTTTGAGTCTATCTCCTTAATTAGCAATGCTCCCCTCTCTGTGGTTTTGCTTAGGCAGGAGTGGTGGTGGCGCTGGGGGTGGTGGTGGTGGTATAAGCAAGTTGGGAGTCATGCCAGCTACACACAAGGACAAGAAGGCGAAGGCCAGATAACTTCTAAGATTAGTTGGAAGGCTAAATTGGGCCAAATTCAGAAATGCCTTGAATGCCGTGCAAAAACTGCTGGTCTTTATTCTTTAATCAGTGGCCAGTATTGAACATTTTTGAACAAGCAAGTAATAAGCTGAAAGTTAGGTTTCATTGGGGACCACTCCCATGGCCGAGTGGTTAAGTTTGCATGCTCCACTTCAGAGACCTGGGGTTTCACCAGTTTGGATCCTGTGCGCAGACATGGCACCACTCATCAGGCCACGCTGAGGCGGCATCCCACATAGCACAACCAGAGGCACTCACAACTGGAATATACAACTATGTACTGGGAAACTTTGGGGAGAAGAAGAAGGGAAAAAAATAAATGATCATATAAACTGGGCTGGAAAGCTGAGGAAAGAACTAAACGAAAGCAGAAAATCTATTTGGAGACTTTGGGGGAGTAGATGAATTTAACGGAGATGTCTTTGAGCCAAGAGCCAGAATCTTCAAATACTACTTTTGACCACAATGCTGAGAGATTCCCAAGGGATGTTGTGTACAGAGGACCAGTCTTGGCAAATGCATGTCCTTCAATACTGTGGAGTCTTGACTCCCAATGACTGATACCTCCTGCTTGAAGCTGGCTGGCTGGATTGTACGGAGAACTCTGTCTGTCCGACTAGAGGCACGACTAGAGCTTAGAGCAAAAAGTGGCAGGCAGCCTCATAACTCTTAACCCTCCATGGCCTACCCTTCGTGGGTGAGGCAAGAGTTGTCTGAGAAGGCAGCTCAGAGAGGTGAGAGCTAGGAGCTGCAGGAGCAAGAGGGCCCAGAGTATCTCTTCAAATGGGTTTAACACACGCGTCCCCTGCTACATTCCCACCCCGGGGGACCAGGTCTCACTGGTCCTCATGGGCAGGGATTGGGAGAGAAGGGCTCCCAGCTGCACCTGCGGGCACTGAACGCTATTGTGACAGTCAAAGCATAAGTGACCCCAACACCAATTATGGTTGTGGATATGGGTGCAGAAAGGAAGGACTTGGCGTGAGATCACAAAGACTGACTGGTTATGATGTGAAGGAATGGAACCATCAAAAATGAGAGTGTTTTAGAGCCAACCCTGGTGGTCTAGCAGTTAAAGTTTGCAGCCAATGCCTGGGTTTATTTCCTGGTCGTGGAACCACACTGTACGTAAGCAAAAGTGAGGCCATCTTGTTACGCTAAACCCAGCCCCTCCTCTGTGTGACTACTCACTGCTCTGCACGTACTCTAAAATAATTCACATGCTTTCCTGATTTACGGCCTCCACTTACATAGGTTCTTCCCAATAGCTTGATACATTAAAACTTTGTTCTATGAGTTTCTCTCCAGGAACAGGCTGACCACAGGCTGGAAACACACCTACAAGGTATCCATCACAGCTGACAGAAGAATGGAACAATGTGATGCCTGGAGCCTGTCACACCTGGAGACCAATATCCCTGGACCATTTCCTCATTGTTCATTTTCCCTATATAACTGCCTCAAGATTCTGTAATCCTGGAAGATGTTTTTTTTGAGATATTAGTCTGCCATCTTCCCGATTATGCCAGCTAATTGAATTAAAACTTCCTTTCTCGATCTCTAACTCATTGTGATTGATTGGCTTAGATTGTGACAAGTAGAGTGAGCCCATTGCTCGATATCAACACCACCCATCTGTCAGCTGTCATGCTGTGGCGGCAGCTCACGTAGAGAACTAAAAAACAAACAAACAAAAAAGTAACAACTAGGATACACAACTAGGTACTGAAGCTTAAAAAACTCTCTCTCTCCCTCTCTCAAAAAAATAAAATAAAATAAAGAGTTTTGAACCCTGAATAGCCAAAGCAATCCTGAGAAAAAAGAACAAAGCTGGAAGCATCACAATCCCTGAGTTCAAACTATGCTACAAAGCTGTAGTAACCAAAGCAGCATGGTACTGGTACAAAAACAGACATACACATCAATGGAACAGAACTGAAAGCCCAGAAATAAACCCACACATCTATGGACAGCTAATCTTTGACAAAGGAGCCAAGAACATACAATGGAGAAAGGAGAGTCTCTTTAATAAATGGTGTTGGGAAAACTGGACAGCCACATGCAAAAGACTGAAAGTAGACCATTATCTTACACCATGCACAAAAATCAACTCAAAATGGATTAAAGACTTGAATGTAACACCTGAAACCATAAAACGCCTAGAGAAACACATAGGCAATACACTTTTTGACATCGGTCTCAGCAGCATCTTTTCGAACGTTATGTCTACTCAGGAAAGGGAAACAAAATAAAATATAAACAAATGGGACTACATCAGACTAAAAAGCTTCAGCAAGGCAAAGGAAACCATGAACAAAATGAAAAGACAACCCACCAACTGGGAGAAAATATTTGTAAATCATACATCTGGCAAGGGGTTCATTTCCAAAATATATAAAGAACTTATGCAACTCAACAACAAAAAGACAAACAACACGATCCAAAGATGGACAGAGGATTTTAACAGATGTTTTTCCAAAGATACATAGATGGCCAACAGGCACATGAAAAGATGTCCAACGTCACTAATTATTAGGGAAATGCAAAGCAAAACCTCAATGAAATATCACCTCACTCCCGTCAGAATGGCTGTAATTAACAAGACAGGAAACAATAAGTGTTGGAGAGGGTGTGGAGAGAAGGGAACCCTTATACACTGCTGGTGGGAATGCAAACTGGTGCAGCCACTATGGAAAACAGTATGGAGATTTCTCAAAAAATTAAAAATAGAAATGCCATATGACCCAGCTATCCCACTACTGGATATTTATCCAAAGAACATGAAATCAACAATACAAAGAGATCTATGCTCTTCTATATTCATTGCAGCATTATTCACAATAGCCAAGATGTGGAAGCAACACAAGTGCCCATCAACCGATGAATAGAAGAAGAAAATGTGATATATATATATATATAATGGAATACAACCCAGCCATAAAAAAGACAAAATTGTCCCATTTGCAACAACATGGACCTTGAGGGTATGATGTAAGCAAAATAAGCCAGACAAAGACAAAAACTGTATGATTTCACTCATATGCGGAAGAGAAACACATGGACAAAGAGAACAGATTAGTGGTTACCAGAGGGGAAGGGGATGGGGAGGGGGAGGGCAAAAGGGGTAAAGGGGCACATATGTATGGTGACAGATAAAAACTAGACTATCTGTGTGAGCACAATGCAGTCTAGACAGAAACTGAAATGTAACAATGCACACTTGAAATTATACAATGCTATAAACCAATATGACGTCCTTAAAAATAAAATGAGGGTTTTGAGCCGAAATAATGAGTAATAGTGGCACTGAGAGAACTATGAGAACCAGAAAGAGATGCTTGCTCTCAGTAGCCTCCTATTCTCTCCTTGTTTTTGAGGCATCGTTGTATAGCAAAGCTCACAAAATTTAAACGAGATTTCAAATTCCTACTGCACCACCTTGAACCTTCAACGAAGGCTAATGACTTAATATGCAAATTTCCCTATAGGTTCATGGATTTTTTTAGTTGGGAGAGACTTTTTTGTAAGAGACTATACATATAATCTACTCATATTCTTTTTTATAGGGTATAACAGAAAATGGTCTGGGTTTCTTAATAAAAATAATTGCTTCTATTTCTTGAGTGCTTATTTTGTCCCAAGCAGTATGCTAAGCACTTTATACTCATTACAGAAATAAAGGCAGAATTATTATATACACATTACAGAAACAGCACTCTGAAGGCTATTATTGTCCTCATTTTGCTAATGAGGAAATTTAGACACTGAGGAGTTTAAAAAGTTAAGAAACTTACTCCAGAACACAGGGCTAGTAATTGGCCAATCCGTGCTTCAAACCCAGCTGACTTCAACCTGTCTTGTCCATAGTTACAAGTGATGTGCATGTTGCCTCTGAGTTCACGTTTCTAGCATATATCATTCTCCTGCTTTTAACCACAAGTTTTGCTCAGGTGGGCACTACAAAATTAGCAAGTGTTCTTTCAACTAAATCCTAACCAACTGGTTATTTAACTGAATTGCTAATCAATCAGTTTAGTCAGCGCCCTTACGTCCTTCTTTATTTGCTAAAGCATGAAGTTGATTGAACACCCCCCATGTGTCACACACATCAATCTGCTGGAGAAACTGAAAACGGAGCCTTTCTTTCCACGTTCTTGGATAATCATCTGTGGAGAGACACACCTTGAGAAATAAAGATAGCGACCCAAAACCACACAAGAACATCACTGCACAGAATACCAATTAGACCCTTACTATAGTAAAGAAATCTACTCTAGAGTCACCAATTTGAGTCTAGTTTGGAGAAATTTGCTGTGCAAAAAGACAGTAATAAGTGGCATGATAATCTAATGTAAATTCCACAGCCAATGCTTGCTAAGAGAATAAGGCAATAACTTTTAAAAAATGTAAACTATAGCTCAATAGCTGCAAACCCAAAGACAGATAACGGAGATTATTTTTCAGAATCAGTCCGATAAAACAGCTATTTTTGATTGAATCATTCAGATACTTCCTTTCCCAAGTAGTTACTTGGGCCCAAATGACCTGTATCATTTCTTCAATTATCTGCTTTGCTTTTGCAGTGGAGACTTAGAATGAGAGAAACATTTCAGCCTGAAAGTTTAGAGAGTAAAGCCAGAAGGGAAATGTCACAGACCCGGGTTACCTCAGCCTGAACCGGGACAATGATTCAGTAAGTCCTCAAGTCAGGGAGGGGCTGCTGAGCGCCATTCTCCACTGATGCCGAGTACAGCACAAGGAGGCAGCTCGCTTCCTGGCACACAGCAGCTGCACAAACAAGCCTCGAAGAACGAACTCCCAGTTCACAATCACAAGGTCCCATCCCCACAGGTACCATGCGGGAAAGGGGAACTCTCTCAGCGAGAGTCATTTCTGGCTTGAAGTCTTTAAAAACCAAGAATTTACAATAGTTTGGATTTAGAGGTGACATTTCTTGGGATATTTCTCAAAGGGGACCCGCCGAGTGTGCTCTTAGCTGTGCCTTGGGCCCTTAGGCTGCTAATCCCTCAGGAAAATTCGCCACTGTTATTTTGTCACTCCCATCCGCTCCATGCTCTGTGATCTTAAGAAACGAAACTCACATTCCTAAATCGATTGCCAAAAAGGGATTTTGGACCTAAGTGGTGCTAAACTCAGAGAAAAGTAGAAAAAGGATAGTGACAATCCTCAATACTTTTCTCTCCAGTTTTAACAGTTTTATCTTAAAAGCACATTTCTTAATTATTCCGGATGAATGTAGAACACTTGGTGAGCCGTTTTCTGAAGGCTCAGGCCTCTGGCATTAAAAGTCGAAGTGCTGAGGTAAACGACTTTCTTGGAGATGCAATGGCTTAGAAGTCAACTCAATCGCTTAGTTTCAACCCAAGTACTGCTTTAAAACATCGTCTCATATTAAGTCACCAGGAGAACGTCTTGTAATATTGCTCCATTTAATAGGGGATCTATGATTATTTAGAAGCATCACTAAATTAAACTCACATCTCACTGTAATAAATCCCCATGCAGTCCCCAAATTAGTCACACAGAGAAATACACTATGTATTAAAATACAACCGTTTTTTGCATGTGTGGCAGAACACAGAAGCTATTTTGTTTCACAAGTATAACATGATGGTTTTTACGGGGGAAGTGAAGAATAATGTATCCAGTGGGGGAGGAATGTAATTAGCTTGAATACAGAGTATTGGAATTAGGCCAGGACAATAGCCAAGTTACTGGAAAAAAGATTCCATTGTGGAAAACAAAAATTAAAACAGTGTCCCCTTGTAAAAGCTTATATTCTCATGATTATTTTTTTTCTCTCTCTCTCTCAAAGCAGAAAATATTATGTAATAAGATACTAAAGGATTATATCAGAAATAACCTTTGCTGAGCATCTACTGCATGCTAGGCACTGTGCTAAATGTTCTCAGTCTTCATAATTCCTCTGTGCCGGTCTGTACAGACAAGCTCCTCCACCGTGCCTGTCCCAGGGCCCCTCTTGGGCCTGCGAGCATCCCTCAGTGGTGCAATGCACTTTCAGAACAGACCTGGGAAGAGGCCTGAGCAGGGTCGAAACAGGCTTGGGCTGTTGGGCAGGAAATTCCAAGATCCCTGGTATGTAGATGGCCTAAAAGTCAGGGTGAACATGGGGAGCACAGGCTCCCAAGCGCGTGCTCCTTGACCCTGCATACCCCTCAGCGCTAGGCCCCGAGGCCAGAATAGGGAGTTGTAAATTTGGAGCCCAGTGCAGATCCCCATGTACCATTCCACCTCCTGCCTTGGTCTGAGGTTAGTGCCACCAACCTGGTCTAAATCCAAAGGTTATCTCTTAACCCCTAGACTCAATAGCTTCACGGAACACAATGCGTACTCAAAAACTGCTAGCCGAATGAGGGATTGCATGACAGACTCAATACCTGTCCTCTTGGAGTTTAGTAGAAAAGACTCGTGTATTATCTATGGAACAAAATGGGAAACATACGAGGCTAAAGGAGCAAAAGAGCTCTGATCATCAGCAGTTTTCATGGCTGTTTCATTTGGTTTAGACTGTCCATGAGGAGCCCCTGTGGCTTAGCTGTCAGTAAAGGCACTTAGCTCCCAGTGCACAGGCTTCAGCACGCTGCATTCTCCATCACAGTTCAGGACTGGAATTGTACCCAAGATAATCCATCTCAGACAAGCCCAGAGGCCACACCAGGGAAACAGGAGAAGAATAACCTCAGGTTATGTTGCTCAGCCTGTTGTATACTTTCGGGGGTGGATCAAGAAGAGAATAAAGGAACTGAAAGTCTCTCTAATCACCATCTAACATTGTCTCACCAGGGCCTCCTGGTAACAGGATAAGGGGTTGATTTATTTATATCGTGTTTAAGTAAAATAACCCCTAAGAGTAAGTTAGGCAGAAATTTAGAATCTTTATTAGTCTTTTTTACAACAGAAGGTAGAAATTGTTTTTCTTTTAAAATAAATTGTTTCTTTTATGATTACAAAAAATGGCGTATGCTCTTTGGGAATAATTTTGAAAATGTGTAAGTGTACAACGAAACATCAACCATAATCCCACCAACCACAACAATGACCATTAATATTTTATTGCACTTGTGAACACTAAGATCATTACCAGCTACTTAACTGTAACTTCTCTTTTCTTTTTCTTCTAACATTAAATAAGCATTGTCCCACATTATTAAGAATTTTGGATATATCAATTTTAATAGCTACATAGTATCCCATCATGGAGATTTACTTAGGGTTAACAATTTACTTAACAATGAACTCTCTTGTTTGTGTTTTGTTTGGGGCTTTTGTTTTTTCCTGTTGTTTGTTTTTGCTTTTATTGTTGCTTTGATGAATAATAATGTATTTATTTTCTTATTTTGACTTTAATATAATATTATGTATATATGTATATAATATATAAACATAAGTATTTTAAGAAGTAGGATCATTGAGTCAAAGGGACAGACTCTTATTAAGATTCTGCTAAACTGTTTTCTAAAACTTTAGGAACGGATTCAGTTTAAACACCGTATTCTCATTCCCCCTCTCCCCACCACAGAGCACTAACATTTGTTTGAATATTTGATAATTGATAAGTAAATACGGCATCCTATTATTTTAATGTATATTTACAAAGAAAACAATTTAAATAAGTGGAATTATGCCTCATTTCCCATTGAAATGTATTAAAAATCCTTTTTTCTGATTGTTAAAAATATTTCCTGACCGTCAATCAATGATAAATACATGATAAATATCTCTGAATTGACTTTGTTCTTAAGCATTATTTACCTATTGCTGTTTTTAAAATCGGAGTTGGAGATTTTCTCGGCTTGGTCCACAGAAGGGGCAGATTTTTGGTTACATATTCAAAATATGAAATTGAGTTAAAATGATTCCATTTTCTACCTGAAAACTCTATTCTTATAACCCCAAATTCAATGTCTTAAGAATCACAGTGGCCTCTGGCACTAGCTTCCTATCTTAGCAGCTTATCTCAATTTATCCCTTTACATTTATAACATTTCATTTTTATTACACTTTCTATTCTCCAAAGTATTGCATGCCATATGCTTATTTTTTCAAAACCCAAACCTAATTTTTTGGTAGGCATCAAGAGGATAACAAATTACCATTCAAGCTAAGTGTGTTTAAAAACAAACAAACAAACAAAAAGGAAAAAGGAAACAGGTATGAGGATTACCAGCTTGAAGGGAGCCCCACTTGCTGGAAAAGCATCCACACACCAAGTTCAACAGGATGTGGGATTTTTGCCACCGACTTTTTTCCATTCATGGTCTCACTTGTGAACAGTAGAAGCAAAAGGAGCTGGTTGGTGGTCTGCGCCTGTCCAGTCAATGCTGGGAAACTGTCAGGATTACAATGCTCCTTTGTTGCCTGCCTTGGCAGCGGTGCCAAGAGCTGAATGGGCCACGGAGACTGAACTAGTTATGACGACTGCTCGGTCCTCTCCAACGACCAGAAGGCCTCCCCACCTCATCGCCTGGCCACCCTGGGACGACAGTATGGATGTGGAGATGCTCCACTTCCTCCCACCGACATGCTGCACCATGTCAGCTAATGGAAATTTTTGACTTCCTGACGATCGGTCTAATTTAGTAGGAGTACCAACCTCCCTTGAAACTTGCGAAAAGAAAGCAGAGAAGATAGAAAGTACATCACGAAAATGCTACGGTGTAATGATGTGCTAATCTCTCCCACTGAAATGGCATGCTGATTGTTGAGGATGGAGAGTAAAGGAGTAAGAAATAAACTCAGAATCAAACAGAAAAAGAAGCTGCCCTCTGATGATATTCATGGGGAAAATCTCATCTGACCAATTTAGGTCAGAAAGATTGTTTATATTTGTTTTTGTCATATCAAATCTCCCAGAGCCCCAGTTTTCAGATTTAAATGCAGCCCCCCGATGATAGAGAGAAGTAAACTGAAGATTATGAAGCAGGTAGGACAAAAAGATTATTAAACAAAAAGTGAGCTGTTTTCTAACAGCTTTCTCCTAACCCAAACTCCTGGTTTTATTTAAGAAGCCCACTGCCTTTGAAAACACACAGGGTCTTTTCAATAGCAAAAGATCAAATGATGTTAATCAGGCAGCGGGGCCTAATCCTTTCATGCAGCTGTCTCTTTACATTATAAACATTCCAGCTATATAAGCTGGAGCGATTTTTATCTTAGCTTGTCTTTTCTTCTTCTTCCTCTCTCTCTCTCTCTTTAAATCTTAAGTTTTGCCAATCAGTACAGAATATGCTTTCTTCTACCTCCTTTTTAACCACCATCAAGGAATACTCTGTTGTGCCTTAAAATGAAGGAGGACAAGAACATGGGTCAGTGAGTACAGCCATTTCTCCCTTCTCTTCTCCACCACATCCGCAGGACACTACACGGAGCTCAGGCTCCTCCCTGCTCATCCCCTCTGCTCCTCCTCCGCTCTTGGATTGGCCTGATGGGTTCAGTTCCACCTACCAAAGACGTAGATGCATTCAGAGCTGCTACCAACAGCTTTTTCTGAGCCAATCTTTTCTTTAAGAATACAATAATCATAGTTTGAATTCTGTGGCTTGTTTAGCCTGAGGAAGAAATGATTAGGATGGGGAGAAGGATGTATGACAACTGTCTTCAGATATTTGACCCGCTGTCCCGTTGAAGGGGCAGTGATTTTTAAATGCGGACGTGGTGGTCAGTAGAATCACTTAGGGACTTTGTCAGGTTATAATCCCCTTCTCTGTTGAGATGCTAATGTGCCCGCAGTAGAGTCCCACTGCCACCCGTGGGAGTGTGCTCTATTCCTCAGAAGACTTGAATGGAAAACCTTGAGAGCTATCAAATCAGACCATAAATTCCACAAGATCAGTTGAACTATATATATTTCCCTCATCTTTTTATTCCTGAGACCTAACAGGGCCTGACATGTGGCAGATGCTCAAAAATATTTCCTCAAGCATTGTTTTATTGACAAGTTTAAAAAAAAATAAAACTTCAGGGAGGCAAATTTCATTGTAATTTAAGTAGAATGATCCGATAAGAAGCACTGTCCAAGGTGGGCTGTCATGAGAGACAGTGAGCTCTCCATCTTTGGAGGAATTCGAACATAAACTGGAGATACTGGTACATAAGCTGGAGAGTGGACCACTTCTATGAGGCTAAAAGAGAGGTAGCTCATTTGGCTCCAGACCAAGGAAAAATTCCAGCACTTTCTATTTCATGACTATGAAGGGATTCAATATTGTAAGGTATGAAAAGATACATCCTGTAATATCATCAGTTTAAACCAGGGGACCAAATCCTTGTGCCTTGCTTTCTGGGAGTTCTGTGTTAAATCTGAACCACAGTTTAGTAAACGTTAAGTTTTTAATTCCTATTTATAATACTTCAGATTTTCTTTTTACTAAGAATAATGCTTATATCTTTGAAAGTCTTTGATAACATGGTCTTCTCTAGGGCACTGTATGAATGCTGACATATATTAGCCCAGACATATATATTCATACAGGGCACTTATGAATGCTGACATATAATAGCCCAGCCTATTATTCAGGCTTATAGGTCCTGAAAACCCAATTCCTTCTACCGGCAGAACCAAAGCCCTCTACACCCATCTCTTTGTCATGCTAATTTGGAACCCAAATTTTCAAATTAGTTTAATGGCCCAAGAGAATTGTAACATTTCTTGAAAGATCGGAAGTCTTTTAGGAGTTTTCTCTCCCTCTCTTTTCTCCTCCCCCTCCCCCTCTTCTTTCTTCATCCTTTCCCTCCACCTCCTCTTTCTCCTCCATCCTTCCTCTTCTAGTTTATCATCCAAAGGAATGTGGTACCTTGATAATCACATCTTTGATATCCACGCATTCCACATTCACTTATACTGAATATCTGTGGCCCGTTAAAAGGAAGTAATAAAAGTGGTAAGCCTCCAGCCCAACCATCAGGTTTGCTGTGATGATCTTTTGGTGAAGAGCGCCACCTCTCATCAGCAAACTAAGGTGGCCTTTCTGTAGGCCACGGTCAGAGGAACCATCAGCCAGAGGAGTGAATCAGCCATCACTAGCACGTTCTCTTTGCACAGCTTTCAGTTACCTTTTCTACCAACAGTGGCAAAGGACCTGAGGTTGTACATCATGGCTGTTTTATCAGAAGCACACAGGAGGTGGGTGACCCTGGGCTGTCAAACTAAAACCCAAGTTTCCTACGTCAATATTGTTTTCACTGCCTATGAATTCACTTTTCAAAGAGAGTAATGGAAAAGTCTTAATATACTTCTAAGTCTGGACCATTCTTAAAAATGTTGAATCTTCTACTGAATAAAACAAGTCTCCAGACTTCAGTCAGATTAAGAATTATTCCTTGGCATTTTAGAGATCTTAGAGGTCTTCTAAGCTCCTCCAGTCGCAGGTGTGGAACCTGGGGTGTGGAGTGATGCAGTGACATCATCGCCCTCCCCGACTGACTCCACACCCACTGGCTGTCCCCTCAGGCTCTCTCCTTTGGGCCACTCTCCCTGTTTCCGGTTCCCAGAATTTTGCAGTCTAGAGGGTACTGGAAGGATTGGGACTGTATGAAGACTAATTGTGACGTCTTAGGCTGTATCAGAATAGAGTTTTTATCTTTTCTTTTATCTTCTTTATTATGTTCTGCTTGTGTTAATAAAGTACAAATATCTCAATTCATAATACACAGAAAACATAGATGTTAATTGCAAATAGAGTTCTATAAATCACTGCACATGTCTCGAAAATCATTCATGCAAAAGTTTTGAAAAAGCACTTCAAATTCTTCTTCTTTTCAGGGAGTTTTAAGTGATTGACAACATACACCTGCATGTATTATTTGATGTTCATACAGTTTTTCCTGAATAGTATGCTTGACTTTTAACAGAGACTTTTGGATAGAATGCATTCTGAGTGCTAATAGAGGAAACTTTACCTTATATTATTTACTATAAAGGGGTGTTGTTATTGCAGGAGAAAAGCAATGGGCTAAGGGTGAGAACTCTGGGTTCAAGTCCAGAGTCTGCCACTTAGTAGCTCTGTGACTTAACCCAAGTCACCTAACCTCTCCCAGCAGAGGGGTGTGTGTGTGTGAGCGTGTGCCTGCGCACGTGTGTGTGTCAGCAAGGGCGGGGGGAGAAGGAGTGCTGAGAAAATCTAAACTTCCTTTCTCATTGGATTGCTGCTAGCATCAAATCCAATAATAAACGTGAAAGTTCTTTCAAACTTGTCAAATCTAAGTTAGTATTACAATGGCCAAAGCGTTCACTGCTATGTAATCTGCTAAGTGGAGACAGTATGTTTAAAGGTTAAAAGCTGGCCTCTTTGATCTGCCAACTTGGATGAAGTCCCAGCTTCACCCACTTACTAGCTGTGTGCCCTCTGGAGTTACCTGCTTAAGCTTGACACCTTGAGGGAACACCAATTTAGTGCACATCTTATTGGGTCGTGTTAAGATGAAGTATAGTGATGCATCCAAGGCACCAAGTAGGATGTCCAGCCCGCAGCAAGTAAACCTTATTTTGTCTAAATATTGTGAGATTCCTGGCTCTTATTGTTCATATGATTCTGCGGGGCAAATCATCTGGGATTTCTGGGCAAATTCTCTCTTACCCATCAAAACATTTACCTCAGTCTCCTTCACCCACGTGCAGCCCTCTAGCTGAGACATCACCTCAAAGGACATAAAGCAAATTCAATTGTCATGAAACAAAATCACTGACAGTAAGATTCATGAGTTTGAGGGCTAAACCCAAGAGTATTCTTTTTTTTTAAAATTAAGATTATGATAGTTTACAACCTTGTGAAATTTCAGTTGTATATTATTGTTAGTCATCTTGTAGGTACACCACTTCACCCTCAGTGCCCTCCCCCCACCCCCTCTTTACCCTGGTAACCACCGATCAGTTCTCTTTGTCTATATGTTAACTACCACCTATGAGTGGAGTCATACAGAGTTCGTCTTTGTCTGGCTTATTTCACTCAACATAATACCCTCAAGGTCTATCCATGTTGTTGTGAATGGGACGACTTTGTCCTTTTTTATGGCTGAGTAGTATTCCATTATATACATATATACCATATCTTCTTTATCCAATCATCAGTTGTTGGGCACTTAGGTTGGTTCCATGTCTTGGCTATTGTGAATAATGCTGCGATGAACATAGGGTGCATGGGACTTTTGGAATTGCTGATTTCAGGTTCTTAGGATAGATATCCAGTAGTGGGATGGCTGGGTCATGAGGTATTTCTATTTTTAACTTTCCAAGAGTATTCTTTTTTTATTCTGCACTCCCCACTCTCATTTTCAGAACAATTTCCCTTACAGAAAAATTCTCCTCCAAGAGCAGAGTCGACTTCAGGATTTTTTTTGACTCTGTACCTAGTAAATGGCCCCAATAATCTTGGACCTTTATAAACTTTATGGACTTATAAATAAGTCATATTTTTAAAAAAAATTTGTATTACAAATAATTTGGTTCATTTACTCTATTTCCTCTTCTAGATTGTGAACTTCATGAAGGCTCGACTCTTCCTGTTTTTTCTTACTATACCCAATATTCAAGTTACTCAAATGATCCAAAGCTCACAATGCCCTGAAATGAGATGAACTTGGATTCAGGCAGTTCCTCTTTTCCCTACTTGCTGGGTATCCTTGGGAAAGTTGCTTTAATTCTCTGAACTTCAGTTTCTGCGCTCATAGAGTGAAGGCAACCTTGCAGAGATCCTATGAGTCTTGGAAGTAATACCTGGAGAGCCCTTAGCATGTAAGTTTTCCATAAAATGTCACTGAATTTTATTATTATTACCACATGAGGCCACCATCTCTATGCCTATCCCTAGTTATTGTCCCAGAGTCCCAAGAATTAAAGAAAGACACAGAAAAATAGGAAGATTGAAAAAGCCAGGGAAGAAGGATGAGAGCAGAAAGCTTTTGCTAAGCCCAAAACAGCAAACAGAACAATGAATGGCCACGGTTCAGAAGTGAACCGATGAAATGGTGCCACCTAGTGGTAGTCTCCTAATACTACAGGCAGCGACTTTGCAAGCTGTGGGGACATAATCGCCAAAGGAGCCTCTGATTTACTCCTTCCGGTCTCTCTTGAAAAGGTGGGAACGTCCTGCTCTCTCTCAGCAACCTCGAGTGAGGCTGCAGACAGCGCACACGGATCTGTTCAGCAACGCTTCACTGTTTGGCTTCTTTTCTTCTCATTGATAACTAGATCCTCTCTGTGCTTATAAATTATCTCATTAAGAGTGCCAGCAATTAACTAACATATTAATCAATCACAAAGTAACAAAGGATGATGAGATTCTTTTTGACATTTGCAAGTTAAACTGTGGCCTTGATCTCCCTTCAGAGTTCTCCTTCCCCATGTGAAAAGAAGAAAATGGTCATCGTAAATTAGGAAAGTTTAAGGGAGGGTGTTTTATCTGATACTGCAGCCTGCAGTTACTTACTGACATTTACTATCTGTGAAACAGAATGGTGCTGTGTGTGGAGTCCTACAGCATTCTGCAGACATTCGGTCCTGAATCCCTGGGACAGAGAAAATGAACAGATTAAATTACCCTGTACTATTCCTTCACCTGTTCATAGTAGAATCTATGAAAACAAACGAACTCCACCAATAGAGGGAAAATCCAATAGCCCAAGTAGAAAGCAGCCTTTCCTTCAAATGTAAGGAAATCTTGTTTTATGGGTCAGAACTTTAGAATTAGAAGGCACTTTAAAAATCAGATGGTTCAGCTTCTATTATAGATGACACTCTGTTTATCTAACTCATATTTTTCTGATTCTATGTTTTAACCCGGATTGCCATGTTAGGTTTTGTTACAAAACCGTCTGGCCCTATTAACAAATCAGGCTGTAAAACACCTTCTACAATGTGTCATTTATTGGCGGAGAGCGGTCCTGGGAGAGAATTAGAAACAGCTGAAAGCATATACAGGCCCACTGCGGCTCCTGTTTTAAGGGCAGTTTAAAAGTTCAAATCAAGAACCAGCCCTGATGGCTACTGGTTAAGGTTCAGCACTCCCCACTCAGGCAGCCTGGGTTCAGTTGCCCGGTGTGGAACCACCCCACTTGTTTGTCAGTAGCCATGCTGTGGTGGCAGTTCACATGGAAGAACCAGACGGACTTGCAACTAGAATATACAACTATGTACTGGGGCTTCGGAGGGCGGAAAAAAGGTTCAAATCAAGAGATAGGAAGAAACAGAAAGAGCAGAACAGATGTGGCTGCTGCTGTGGCTCTGGCTGTAGACAGGCCCTGGCCTCAGAGACAGGGAAGACCATCCTGGCAGTTTGACATACTTCCTCCCCAGCTCCCTGGCATCCCAGCCTCACCTGGGCATGAGAGAAGAGAACAGGCGTGTCCCAATCCTGAATACTCCTGCTTAAAAGAAATGTCATGACCCTTGGACAAATAGCATCTTCTCTGGCAGAAGTTGGGAACACATCTCTCAAACAGACTTTTTTTTAAAATTAAATTAACATTTTTAAGCTCCTAATTTGTGCCCCTCTGCAAACATCCTGATTGCTCACACTTCCTGTCCCTGAAATGGGTCTCCTTTCTCCATCCTCTCCCCAGCTCCCATCACCATTTTCTCATCACCATATCTAGGGGAATGTCATGCTAGGTTCCAGGTTCTGAGGATAAAAGATGGATCAGACACAAGAATCTTCCTGTCTAGTATCACCGTTATGATAAAACTGCCTGAGAAATATTCCTTGAGCTCAGAAATGTACTTCCAAAAAGTTAAAGAATTCTTCTGCAGCTTCATGGTTTGCCATTTGGTTTTTCCACCTTCTAAGGTCAACTCCACTTTAAAATGACAGGAGCCTAAAGGAAAGGAAACTTCGCCCAACTTATAAGCTAAAAAATTGCCATTTCAGTTATGATGAACCAAAGACACATGAAGACCCGGAAGTATCCCTAAAGAATACTTAGGTAATATTCTATAACATATATATTCTGTATAAAGTGAGATGCACTATCCACAGAAGAACCTTTCTGCTTAATATTCCTTTCCAAGCTCTAAAATGCAATTGCTTGGCAATATAGCCACCTGAGATTCACTCAGCGTTTACTTAGCAGTAGCAGATTCTGACATAGCTTCTCTGTGCAAAGCGATCTCTCCACACAGGAGACCTTCGTGATCGCCGTGACTCCTGCATTGTAATTCTGGAAAGTCCTAGGAGGCAGTGTGGGTACTGGAAAATGCATGAGCCACGGCATTACAGAGTTTACATCCTGACACAGCAATGCAATAGGGGAACCACCTTGGGTGAGTCATTTAACCTTTCAGAGCCTGTTTGTGCACCTGCAGAAAGCAGATAACGATACTCTGAGGAGGTGAATAATGTGGTAGAGCTCCTAGGAAGGGGCCTGGCACAAAGGAGCTGCTCTTGGAAGAATGGTATTATCACTGCCATCTAAATACCCCTTGGACTCGCTCCCTGACACCCTCTCACCCCCTAACCCCACTGTCCTGTGCTTTTAGTGAGGCCGAGCTCTGCAGCTGCAGCATCCGCCCTTTCATCTCATTTGTTTCCTAGTATCAATGTCTGTTGCGACCACGTGCAATATTCACCACTCGCTGCCTTTGCTGTTTGCTGTTTTTCTCTCTCGTTTTCTTCTCTCTTCCATCAAACTTCCTCTACACTTCTTGGCTTGAATGCTGATGTGGTTGGCCTTTTAGGATTTTTATACGATACTGAAGTGGCTCTATTCCTTCTGAATAGCAAACCAAGAGACCATTAAGTGCCAAGTGCCACCTTGGGCCAATCCAATCAGTGTTTTGGTTTGATGGCTTTAATACTGGATGCTCTGGGTCAACTTTTTTTTTTCCATTGGACACACTTTTAACTTTTTTCTCTCTTTAGATCCTCTGGGTTCCATGCCATTCCGGATATTTAAGATTACTGGAATTTTGGCCTCTGGGATAAGTGAGGTGTTGCTGCAAATTGTAGGTCTACTCTTTAACAGTTAGGAATGCACTGGAACATCCACAACAGCATTTCCTTTAGTGAGAAGTACAGAAAAATATTCCATATGATTGGAAACTGCCTATTATTTGAATTTTTTCCTAGTTCTCTATTAGTATAACTTATTGTACATATTACTTAACTTGGATGCTGTTTTATAGGAGTAACTGTTTTTCTTGATTTAAAAGGGAAATTCTGCTGCTGAGTATGTGCCTTAGTTTCACTTCTTTTTCGGTGTTTGGTGAAGGACTGGGCCACGACATCAAAGATACCTGATGGGTCGTGGGGTACCACATCCCCAAGACAGTGGCAGGCGTCAAGGTCCGCTGTGAAATTCACCTGCACCCCCTACCTGATTCCTAATGATGCCAGGCTGGTGAACAGGGACAGACTGTAGCTTTGGTCACTCTAGAGGGATAAAAGTTTGTCTATCCCGTGTGATAAGGATGAGGTCACAGGCTAGCTAGAGATTCTTGTGCAAGTAGGAAAATCTTTACTGAAGATGGGCATCTGTGGAGAAGATTTGAGGGCTCATGAGGAAACTGATGCAAGGGGTTATTTACTCAGATAATAATTAAACACCAAACACAAGAGTAACGTCTTTTTGTTGTTGTTGTTTCTGAGGAAGATTAGCCCTGAGCTAACATCCACTGCCAATCCATCTCTTTTTGCTGAAGAAGACTGGCCCTGAGCTAACATCCATGCCCATCTTCCTCTACTTTATATGTGGGGTGCCTACCACAGCATGGCTTGCTGAGCGGCGCCATGTCCGCACCTAGCACCCCAACTGGCGAACCCCGGGCCGTCGAAATGAATGTGTGCACTTAACTGCTGCGCCACCGGGCCAGCCCAGTAATGTTGTCTTTATACATGCAGAACCCCTCCACTCTATAATCCAGATACACCCAGCAGTGACTCTAACACACCTATCAATGGCAATTGTCTTGGAGCCCAACTGTCCTTGCTCCACTTAAGTTAACTGGACAGAAGGCACATCTTTCTTGGCAATGTCTTTGCCATCACCCTCAGCCACCACAGGCTTGGCTCACTCTGCAGCTGCTCATTTGAGCAGAAAGCCCTCCCGTACTCTAATCAATGGCTGGTTTCACGGCAGAAGTTGTGCACACTGATTTTTGCCACACTGCAATAATGCATCACAGGCAAGAAAGTGGCAAAACAGAACAAAACCCATCTCTCCCTGGAATAAACATTCCTTTTGTAATGTTCCTTTGCTCCCAGACTTAAAATCCTAATGTATCTTCTCTGAGCCGAGTTGTCCTGCTTCAGCCTAGTTACATGCATGATCAAAGCGCTCCTCTAAACCTCATCTTTCTGGTCTCTGTCAGAGCTAAGCTCGGAAGCCTTTCTACCCTATTTAAAAAGGAGGGGATTCCATGTGAAATTCCTTTATTTTATTACCTCACCCATTTTAATATAAATATAACATCAATTTTCTGCTGATTATAATTCGTTGACAATGTGAATTATAAGCATCTTCTTTTTGGACATATAGATTGTGGCTTCTTCACCTCAGCGCTAGTAATGTTTTGGGCCAGATAATTCTTAGCTGTGGGAGGCTGTCAATTGCTTTGTAGGAATTTTAGTAACAACCCTGGCCCCTGCCTACTAGATGCACAGCCCCCTTCCTTGTTACAACCCAAAATGGCTCCAAACATTGCCAAATGTTCCCTTGGGGCAAAAATCACCCCAAAGTTGAGAACCACTGATATTGATCAACTATTAACCTTTTTATCTATGAAGATACAGCAGGCAGAAGTGGTATTCCCTCCTTGGATGTTTTCAAGGAAAAAAAAGAACTTGAATTTGGTCAGACATGGTCTTTACCCTTTAGTCAGTTCCTAAAGCAAACTTATGAATGTTTTCTGGACAAATTTTCTCAGCTCGATCCATTGCCATCTATTCTCTTGCCAAATCTTTTACATAAAGAACAGATTACAAAATTTATTTCATACCTAGAATTCATTTAATTTCCACAAATGATAAGAAGTGGGTACTGATAGTCAGTTGGCTGGGGAGCAGCAGAGTGTCATTGAAAGGAAAGATTTGGAGGAGGACAGGCCTGAGTTTCAATTCTGGCACCACTGTTCACTGGCGATGAAAACCGAGGCAATTGTTCAGCTTCTGTGCAACTCAGGGCTGTCATCTGAAATGTGGGAGTATTAACCCCTTGGAGGGATGCTGGGAGAACTAAAATGAGATGAGATGTAACAATATGTCTCACTAGCAGAGGATGAATCGGTTATGGCTCTTCTTATTACAACACTAAGATCAGAGCTTTGTGTCCTGTACCACAGCAGCGTATGGAAGCAGCTTTCTCAAGAGCGGCAGATTTTGCCCCCATTCTGGTCACAGATCTCTTTAAGGATCTGATAAACAGAAAACTACTCATAAGCAGAACAATTTATAGGCAATTTCAGGATATTCAGATTCCTCTGAAGTGTATATTGAGCCCAAGTGAAGAATCCCTCTACTGGACATGATGAGAGCCTTCTCATTTTATCTTCTCCTCTAACTGACTCAAGGAAGTGGTGCCAACTTGTTTCCTTTGCCCATCGCTTTAAACTGGCAGGCTTTCTGTGGAAATAAATTGATTCCTCTTTCTCCTGAAGCTAGAGAGAGATGGTTGGCCAACACGTCCTTGAAATAAGTCATTGGTCTTGTAGAGTACAAATAGGCTTGCCAATTTCCCTTCTTCAGGAAAAAAAAAAAAAGATGAAGAAGTGTAATTGGTAAAACTGGTAAAAAGGAGTCAAGGTCATCATTATGATTAGTCACTGGATTAGCTTCCTATTGCTGCTATGACACACTGCCACAGACTCAGTAACTTAGCACAGTACAAATGCATTATCTTACAGTTCTAGAAGTCACAAGTCCAAATGGGTCTTTCTGGGCTAAAATCAAAGTGTTGGCCAGGCTGCATTCCTTTCTAGAGACTTGAGGGGAAAATCTAATTTCCTTGCCTTTTCCAACTTATTGAGATGGCCCACATTCCTTGGCTCACGGTCCCCTTCCATCTTCAAAGCCAGCAATGACCAGCTGAGTCTTTCTCACATGGCATCCCTCTGATGCTTACTCTTCTGTCTCCCCTTTCCATCTTTAACGATGCCTTTGACTACATCTGGTCCATCTGGATAATCCAGGATAATCTCCCTATTTCAAATTCAGCTGATTAGCAAATTTAACTCCCTTTTGCCAGGTACTCTAACATATTAACAGGTTCTGGAGATTAGCATATGGACATCCTCAGGATAGTCTACCTACTATAGTCACATTCTTCTGGATATTTTTTGTGACAAGGTAGGAACAAGCCCTGTTACAAGCCCTGATGAACATTTACAGTTTAGAAAAGCAGCAAGTTGGCCTTATTTTTTGAATTGTCAAAATAGCAATTAACAAAATATCAAAACAATTAACAAAATAAAATATCCATATCTATCTTTAAAATAGGGCCTCTCAAAAACTGCATATACTCAATTCATAATTTCTCAGCAACTTAAGGTCTTCCAATTCCTGATAACTCAGGCAACTGGAGAAATTCTTTATAGCTCACTACACAAAGTAAAGAGAACTCATGTATTTTGTAAAGAAAGTTGAAAATACAGGTAGAGATACCCGTGAAGACTAAGTCAAGCCTGCAAGAATGAGGAAGAGCTCAAAGCAGATGAAGGCACTAATGGCAGAAGAAGGGGACAAGGCCACACAGAAGAAAACATAACAGGTACCCCACACATCTAGCCATTGCTTCATGGCACCCGTCTCTAGAATGTTCCTCATTATATCCTTTTGTTTATTTATTTTTGTTTTCCTCCAGGGGACCTGACTACTTTGTCTCTGATCCTTCCTTTATTTAGCACCACCTACCACCATAAAAGTAGCTTCTAGTCCACCATCCCAGCCATTTTTAATAGATGCCCCCACTGTCCTTGGCATTCACCTGCTGCTTACTCATATTTAATCCTGTTGCTGCCCCACTCTCCAAAACAACTATTTTATGTCTTCATGTCTCTCCTTAACCCTCCACCGCCTCCTCCTCCATTCACAAGTATTCTGGCCTCCTCTCCTCCCAGGAGCATGGTAAGATGGCACTCCACAGCCTCCTATGAAGTTAGATGTGATCGTGTTACTTATTTTGGCCAAAGATATGTAACAAAAGGGTCATATATGCCTTCCAGGGACTGGCTTTAAGAAGTGGGGTGTCATTTTTCTTTTTTTCAGTCTCGGCAATAGAGTTGCTCAGAGAGCCACCTAGCTCCCTGGATGAGGTTAGAGTGGCGGCCCCTAGCTGACCAGCAATAGGCATTTAGCATGAGAGAGAAAGAAGCCTTTGATGTGTTGAACCACTGAGATACAGAAGTTGCTATTACTACAACATAATCTAGTCTAAACTTTGCTTCCTGTTTCAGTGAGAAAATAGAAGCAATCAGAAGATAACTTCCACAACCTCCCAGGGCCACATCTGCTATTAATTAGTCATCATGTACTCTCCCTTCCTCCTGTATTATGGATGAGTCTCCATATTCCAAAGGCCAGTCTTTCATCTCTCATACATTAGAATGCATCCTCTTTTCTCCACTCAAGGCTGCCATTCCAGCATTTCTCTCCTCTGTCTCTTACATCATCAATTTCCCCCTCTCTACTAGATCACCTCCATTAGTAAATAAACACACCATAATACCTCCTATCTTTAAAAACAAAATCTCTCCTCTAGTAGCCCCACTCCATTTTAAATGAGTTGCAATACTCCCTCCCGTTCTCTCTGGAAGCAGTTAGGGTTCTGCTCACCCCGCTACAACTGAATCTGCACTTTCAAGGTCACCAGTGACACCGAGTTTGCTAAGTCTGTGGTCAAATCTCAACCTTACCTGCTATCATATTGACTTGGTTGACCACGTTCATCCTTTCTTGAGATATTTTCTTCATTGGCTTCCAGGGCACAACTACAGTGTCTCTTAGTCCTCTTCCTACCTCACTGGCTGCTGCTTCTTGCTCTCTGAAGCTCTAAATGTTGGTTTGTCCCAAGGCTGAGCTTAGACATCTTTTCTTCTTCATCCACACTTTCTTGCCAGGTGATCTTATCCAGTCTCACAGTTTTACAAACCATCTTATATGCTAATCACACAAAATTTTTACCTTTCCTCTGACCTCCAGATTTCTATCTCTCTTAGGCTTTCTAACAGGTATCCCAACACGTCCTAAACTAAACTTCTGATTCCTACCCTTCCCTACAACCTATTCTTCTCACAGTTTTCTCCAGCTCACTAAATAGCAACTCCATCCTTCCAAGTGGCCAGGCCAAAACTGTGGAGTCATCCTTGACTCCTCTTTCTCTCATACCCCATGTCCAATCTGTCACAAATCCTGTTAGTCCTACCTTCAGACTGTATCCAAAAGTCAGTAACATCTCACCCCCTGGTCCACCACTACCACCCTGGAACAAACCAAAATCATCTCCCCAAAGAATTATTTCGAAAGTCTCCTAACTGGACTCCCTGCTCCTCCCTGCCCGATACAGTCTATTTCCAACATTACCCTCTCTCCTTGAGTCCTTCACTACGGGTGTCCACTAAATGCTTTTAAAAATTTACCATTGGTTGTTGATGGAATTAAGATAGATGGTTGAGACAGACCCTGACCACCTTTTTGGGGTAGGGGATCCTTCAGCTCTCGACGGGTTAGGGAGGTTGCCCCTCATCATGGGATTGTCTTCACTTCCTAGCCCACTTACGGTTCTCTCCAAAGTACTTTGCTATGGCTAGCCCCAAAGTCCTCCCACTAGTTTTGTCACTCCTAATTAATTTCTCCTTTCCAAATTACTTTCCTTATGCCTCTTAAAATGTTTTAGACTGCCTGCCTTAGAGTTCTTTACCTCTTCCTCCAATCCGACACAGTTGCTAAAAGGCAAGATTTTAGTGCAATTCGGCATAGCCCTCCTCCTTTACACACACACTCCCTCCGCCCCTCCCCGGTAAGGCAATCCCTTTAAAAGACTGACAGAGTTCATCTGAGTAGAGTTCAGCAAACAAGCAGTAATGAGTGCCCAGTACTGTGTCTGCCCTGGATGCTGCAATGCCCCAGGGGCGGCCACCAAGGCCAAAAGGTGGAGGATAGGACACAAGGGTCTGGGAAAATGAGTGAGGAACTGTAGGAGGAGAGAGAGGAAGGAGTCACGACGGGGAGGAAGAAGAGGGAGGAGGGGGAAGGAGAAAGCGAAGGAGGCAGGAGGAGGGAGGGGGAGGAGAGGAGGGGGCGGGGCTTCGGGGGCGGAGCTTCGGGGTGGCCGCGCGGCCTGCTCCTCCCGCTCGGCCTCCGGGGCCGCATGGCTTCGGCCTCCGTTCCGCTCGCGGGCCGCGGGGTCAGGGACCTGCTGCGCTTCCTGCGGTTGGTGGGCCAGCTCAAGGTGAGCGGGCGCCGGTCGCGCCGTCCTGACCGCAGGCGGAGGGAGCGAGGCGCGGGGACGGGGCTGGTGGCCGGGCGGCCAGGCCGGGAGCGTCTGGACCGCGGGGTACCCGGGGCCGGGAGGAGAGCCTGGCTCGGGAGGTTTCGGGAGCAGCTGGCGCGGGGATGTGCGAGGGGGCCCCGGCCATGGTCGCCTCTGCTCGGGGCTTCCGACCCCACCGGGGCGGTCGGGGTGGGCTCCGAGCAGGGGTTGTGAAGAACTGAAGCCGCCTGTCCCGCCGATGTGACGTGGAGCGCTTTACATCTGTCTCAGTTACTTCCAGAAATAACAGGACCTTTTTTTTACAGAGGATTTTATATATGTCACGCTGGAGTTACGTCATGTGCGTGTCCTACCCCCCCGTCGTGATTTTGCAGAACTTCTAAGTTCAGAGCAGATGATCTGTTTCATGCCATTACGACTACTGTTTATAAGATTCTTTAGAAATGTAGACTTAGGAGGAAAAAGTGCAGTCTCGGAAGATCACATCATCTGAACAAAGCAAGAGTCGTGACTGGTGATAGCAGGAAGTGATTAGAAACGCCTTTATCCCTTCTGCTTCAGAACTTGGAAGTCTGTCACTTGGTCAAGTTTCGAGCTTTCACCACAGTATTTTCTACTTGTGTTGAATGGGGTTCTTTGAAGGCAAAAAGTCCCAACTCTTATAGTTGACGGGAATAAGGTACTTTACAGTTTACGTCTAAAGGACTTGCATATGTTCCATAATTTATATATGTTACACAGAGTAACCTGATTGTTGGACTTTTGTGTTGTATGCTTGTGGGTATCTCTGTCTGTCTTTCTCTGACCTTACTGGTTTATTTGTTTCCAGATGTTGATCATTTTGGTTTGTGGTGGTTAGGGCCTTCCAGTCCATTCTGTCTCCTAGCGACCCTGTGCACAGCACAGTAGAACGACCCCCTGGTCTTTTTGCGCCATCCTCTCACCTTCCAGCACTGTTTCAGTCAATGCTCCTCTGCTATTCATAGGGTTTTGATGGCCGATTTTTTCAGAAGTGGGCTGCCGGGTCCTTCTTCCTAGTGTGTCTTAGTCTGGAAATTCAACTGAAACCTGGCCAGTATGGGTGACCCTGCTGATATTTGAAATGCCAGGGGTATAGCTTTCAGCATCACAGCAACATGCAGCCACCATAGTATGACACCCATAGATGGGTGGTGTGGTTCCCTGACCTGGAAATGAGAATGCCGAATCTTAACCGCTAGACCATCAGGGCTGGCCTCATTTTGGTTAGTTAAGCATTTTTTAATATATTCTAAAAACATGATCCTGCTTCTGGTCCCTATTCCCTGGACTTCTCTTGAAGAGCGTAGCAGATAGTTAAAATATTTATTTTTAAAAACGTCTTTTTCGCTTCTCATTTTCATCAGAGAGTCCCACGGACTGGCTGGGTATACAGAAATGTCGAGAGGCCAGAGAGTGTGTCAGATCACATGTACAGGATGGCAGTTATGGCTCTGGTGACCAAAGATGAGCATCTCAACAAAGACCGGTAAGCCGATGTGAACTTCGCTGCCTGTGAGGGGTCTAGGAGTCTGCACCACTTTTCATGACTGAGGCCTGTGTCTAATTCTCATAGGTTAGTTTATGTCAAGAAAAATTGTTTGAGACAAACCATACAGATTCAGGAGGAAGGATGGGGAACTATGTGTGTTGATTGCTTCAGTTGTTGTAAATTGCACTCTGGGTTTTCTCTTGACAAGTGAAAGAGCCTGTCTTGGTCTCAAGGATACTAAGTGTGACATTAGGGTCTCCAGGGACTTGAAGGTGAGTGTGTTATGTCTAGAATTCTATCATTGTGTTAGTACACCATGTACTTTTATCCAGCGCCCCCATTTGTGAGGTGTCTTTCTGGAGTGGTATGTGCAAGATATAGCTGAGAAAGAAATACCCTCCCCCTCTTCAGTTGATCAACAGTGTTTAAAATGCTTTTTGAGCACAGGCCAAAGTTTACTAGCAATATAAGACAGTAAATAAATCGCATATGAATTACACAGGCCAAAGTTGGCTTCCAAAAAAAGCACGAACTAAGTGATGTTAGAAAATTAGCAAAGTGTTCTAGAAGGAGAGATCACTGTTCTTGAGTGACCTTAAGGGAGGGGGCAGACTCTGAGATGAGCTCTAAAGGGCTGACTAGGTAGAGAAGTGGGAGAAGGCACAGCACACCGAGGGAAGGGCGTAGAAGCCAAAGCTCTGATGGGAGGAAAGTCCAGGTGTATTTTGGAAATGATAAGGCAGTCGATTTGAGTGCAGCAAAGGGCTCGTGAGGGAGCGTGGGGAGCCCTGTTCCTCTGTAGATGGTGTTGAATGGAGGAGATTTTTGACAGGCAGTATCAGATGAACCCGTGTCGGATGGAGATGAACTTAAGAGTAGCCTGCAGTTTGAACTGGATGAGACAGAGCCTGCAGGCAGGGACACCTACAAGGAGGCTGTCGTCCTTGTACGGCCTTGGTAATAGCGGGAACAGGAAAGAGGCTGGCCCTCTGGGGCATTCATCTCATGACCTGCCTGTGTTATTTTGATAGTGATTATCCTAATCACTGATCATTATCACTAATAATCATAACCATTTGTTGAATGATCAACATGTGCCAGAAACAGACATTATCAAATTTAATTGTCATATCAGCCTTGTGAAGTATCATTACCCCTTTTTTACAGATGATAAAATAAAGGCTGATAAAACTGAGCATTTAAAGAAATTAAGTAACTTGGCAAAGGTCACACAGCTAATAAATGTTGGCTGCTGGATTCGAACTCAGATCTGTCCGGCTCTACCTATTTCTCTATAGAGGGCCTCATTTTGACATCTAACTAGTGTGTTGGACAAATGATTGTTTCTGAATTTTTTATCAGTAAGTAAATGCTGTAACCAGATTACCTCCTGGCTTTGTAATCTGAAGTTATCAATCTTTTAAAGTGATATTTGAGAAACCAGCCAGTTTTTAAAAAAAACGCATGCTAAAAATGTCCCCTGCCCTCTCATGTATTGTGTTGAATAAACTATCAGTTTTGATTCAGAACTGTTGCCAGCTGGCAGAATATAATTGCTTTAGAAAATACTGCATTAAAATTCTCTATGAGGGTGGAGAAAGAAAAATGTATTATGCAACTTCAAAATAGTGTAGAGGAGGAACCTGTAGTGAATATAATTCTGTGTAATTATTCACCGTTTCTTGCCTGGTCAGATGTGTGCGCCTAGCCCTGGTTCACGATATGGCAGAATGCATCGTGGGGGACATAGCACCAGCAGATAACATCCCCAAAGAAGAAAAACATAGGCGAGAAGAGGTTAGTGTTGACTGTTGACTCCGTAAGAGACCGCCGGAGAAAGCTGTTGCTGAAACCAAGCTAAGTTTGTTAGACCTGTTGCAGTAAGGGAGAGTATCTCCTTGATAGAGCTTAACAGTGTCTCAGGAAGGGGAAGATCAGGGAGGATCTTTATAGTGTTTTAGGGCCTAGGCTGGAGGATGTTTCCGTGGATCTTCCAGGATGGCTAACTAGTTGGGATCGCACAGAGTTTAGGACATGATGGCTTTGGATTGGTGGGATTGGTGAGGCAAGGTCTTAAAGAGGGTCTTGAAGAGTAAGCTGTTGGTGCTTACTCTCTTTTGGGTAGTTTACCATCTTACCTTCCAAAAGTAAGGATTTCCTGGAGTAAGCTGCGAATGGGTTTTTGCTTGTTCTCAACCTTGTTTAACACAAGAGCAGAAAAGTCTGCCTGCTCCCAGCCTTGTATAACATGGGGACATGCTTTCCCTTCTCAGTATGTGGACATAGATAATATGGCTTTCATTAGAACAATGGAAACAGCTGGAACTTGAAGGAATTCTCGATGCTAGTTAAGCTCTTTGGAGAGAAGTTCTGTATATCATAAGAATAATCATTATTTAGTAAATTTTAAATTAGTCCTTTAATTTAGTGGTTAAAAGTAAAAGAAAAAAATTTGCATTAGAAAGAAATGAATAACATCAATAAAACATTGTCAGTGTTGATTTGGGCTCTAAAGCCAGATCCCAGAGCCAAAGAGGAAGACGTATTTGAGGCAGAGGATGGGAAATCCAGGAAGGCTTTTTTTTTAAATGCCGACTGGCTGGTTCTCAATTCAGGGATTCTTACAAGCTACTTTGACTATAGGCCAGAGATCCTAAGTTACTAAGTGGACTGATCCTTTATCAGTATGGTTTGACAGGGCAGGTGAGCTTAACTAGCTGTTCCCAGAGCTGGAGGGAGACTAGAGCTCAGTAGCCAACAGCATTTTACCCCTCTAGAGGGAAGAAGATCCATGAGGAATTCCACTTTAGGAGTTCCAACACATCCTAAATTATGGAAACAAGGGGACTAATGTAAGGGATGTGTTCTTGCTGCCAAAATACAGGTCCAGAATATAGGCTTCAGCCTGTATCATGTAAAAAGGGAGGAAGCTAAGGAAATAGTTGTCCATAGGAGTCTAGACTGTCATGAATAAAGAATTCCTAGATTGATTGGCAGAATCAATACAAAAAGAAACCATTAGCTCAAGATTCTGAATTGTGGAAAGGAATTAGCCCTGAACCAGAGGATGTTGAGTAGTGACCAATGACATACAGTAAAAGAAGTGGAAAAAGCTCCCCAGTTCTACAGCTCATTTCAGGATGTATGATAGTTTTATGCAAGGGTAAATCTGGACATTGTGGAGGAGAAATCACCTCCTGAAGCACCAGGGGGTAGTCAAAGACCTTAAGTGACACAGAGAAAAAGACAAACCGCCCCTATGCAGATACACCGTGAGTTTGAAGTTTATTCCACAGAGGAGCAAGTCAGAACCTTCTGAAGAAAAACCAGTCCATCAGAAGCATCTCCAGCCACTGGAGATGAGAGAACACCTCCTACTGTCCTGACAAGGCTGAGTCTGGGCTAGTGATGCCCCACTGAGGGGCAGAGAGGGGACCTGAACCATCAGGGAGGGCGCGGCAGTGTTCCTGGACGCTGTCTCCTGGCCATGAGGAAAAGCCTGTCCAGCCTCATTAAACCTCCTGACTGATGCCCACTCCCTCATTCACAGGAGAGTAAATATCAAAATCAGAAGGAACAGGGGAAACATCTTAAAGAACCACAAGTTCTTGAACAAGAAACCAAAGGCTTGGAGAGCGCTGATCTTCTGTTGCTTCTTCCTGCTGCTGGTTAGGGTTTGAGAACAGAGAGAAAGATCTGGGTGGTGAACAGTGCTTTATGCACATGGTATTTATCAACAAATTTGCATGTCTGAACCATGCATTAAGATAGTTAAATGAAAGTTTCTTGGCTCGAGATGAATGCACATAATGAGAACCAGGAAGCCTCATTTGTCCAGAGGCCAGCCAACTGTATCAGAAAGGCCTTAAACTGAAGTAGGAGGAAGGAATATTCTTGATAAGCCTGGAAGGCTGTTTGTTTTGGAAGAGAGCAGGTATTAAGATGAAAGGCAGAATGAGGGCATAGAAGAGAAAATTAGGGGCCAAAAGCAATACTTATAGGCTGATTCCCCCTCCTAAATAGGATAAAATAATGAACTTTATATTATTACTCAAGTTGATAAATGATGTTTCGTGGGGATCACCAAGAACTAGTGGCATGCTTGACACTGAAATACAGCAATGGCAGGTTATACTCCTTTGCAAAGGGAATAACATATTACAAGTTGGAAGGCAGAGTCATGGTATGTGTGTATGTGTGAGGGTTGAAATTGCTAAAGAACCGAGAGTTTAAAAGGAGATGAACCAGACTTTATTACAGGAGTGAAGATGGCAAGTGGGAGAAAATGAAAAATATCAGGAACATGTGCCAGATAAGGAGCATTTTATATATGTTAACTATTTAAGCCTCACAACGGTCCTTTCAGTGAGGTACCATTATCAACCCCATTTTACAGACGAGAAACCTGGAAGACAAAGAGGTTAAGTAACTTGCTCAGGGTTCCACAGCTAGTAAACGGTGAGCTGGCTTTGAAACCCCGTCTGAATCTACAGTTTCTCATTAACTACTGTACTCTTCAGCCTCACCAGGGCTGTGTAACGCTCTCTGGATGCTTGTCACAAAACTGACACAAGACATTTGCTGAAAGCTTCATTCAGCTCAGAACTTGAGGCAAATTCTTGACATGCTTTGCTAACAGGAAGAAGCTATGGAAATTATCATTCTAAATCTGCATGTGAACAGGGCAAAACAATATAGAAGTAGGAGTGGCGGGGCTCACCACCAGGAAGGGAAAGTCTGGCATCTTCAGCTGTGTACCGTGGACAGGGAGGGTTCGCAGGGTTCATTTACAAAGATAGGCGTGATTCTGTGGCGTATGCATCCAAACAAGGAATATGGACTACCTAAGAGATCTCAAAATGCAATTCTGATTGTATAATAACAAATGATATCAATGAGTTTAGATCCACAAAAATCATTACTCAGTTTTAGGAAGAGAGCAGCCACATATTTGTTTGTTATCTGTTTTGTTTTTTAAAGGACATGGTGATTTTAGTCAACAGGAAGCTTATTAGTAAGTTAGTCATTGGATGTGATCTCCAAAAAGTCAATTCAGTCTTAGGCTGCATATATAGGGGCATAGTATCCAGCATGATGGAGGCAGTGATTCCATTCTGTTCCACTGCTCAGACCACACATCAGTCACCTTAAACGGAATAAAATAATCCCTTGTCAAAGCAAGACTTCTATGTTTGTGTTCTAAATTTTTAGATTTTGATATACCTGTACATATATGTTACTCACTTTATTCTTTTTTTTTTTTTGAGGAAGATTAGCCCTGAGCTAACTACTGCTAATCCTCCTCTTTTTGCTGAGGAAGACTGGCCCTGAGCTAACCTTCATGCCCATCTTCCTCTACTTTATACGTGGGGCGCCTACCACAGCATGGCTTGCCAAGCGGTGCCATGTCCACATCCTGGATCCGAACCGGCAAACCCCAGGCCGCCGAGAAGCAGAATGTGCGAACTCAATTGTTGCGCCACCGGGCCATCCCCCCAGTTTGTTCTTTTCTGACAAAAGCAATGGGCAAACTTGTGTTTCTGGAACAGTCTAGAGAAAGGCAATCTATTTATAAAGACACCTTTAGTTTTTGAAAATGCAAAGTATTTTCTCAAATATTTTGCTGAGATTTATGAAAAAGAAACAAGGGAGAATGCAGGTGCAAAATACCTTGTAACTTTCATACCAGTAAGGGTGGTGTGACACTACCAGCCATTCAGGATGGTGATGTTCCTGATGAGACTAGTTGTTGACACTGGCAAATACTGTTTGCTCAGGAAATGGTTGTATTCTATAACCTTCTTTTCCTCCCAGTAGCAAAGAAATATACATACAAATATCCATTTTTATTTTCATTGCTTTTCGTCAACTCATAATTTGATTTCATAAGACCTTGGTCACTTTTGTGTAACCATTTTGCCAAAAGTAGTACAACCGTATTCTTTTCAAGGAGCCTGACCTCAGGTTAGAGGAACTGAAGCAGATTAAGAGGTGTAGGTTGAGGATGGTGAAGGAATTTGAAGCCATTTGAGCGTAAGATGCAGACCTCATGCCCCCAAAATGTGATATTTTAGAAGGATGCTGGAGCAACACAGAAATGAAGGAAGAGACAGGAATGAGGGTGGCTCTCGGACTTGGGAGACTAGAAACAAGTACAGAATACCCTCCACTCTCTTAGTCTCTCATCTCTGCTTTTCCTTGGGTTTTGGGTCTCTCAGGCTTCTGCTCGTGGCTTCTCTCTCCCATCTCAGCTGGACAAGTCATGCAGATGGCCCCGAGTGGCTCATTTGAGTTACATGGCCATTCCTTGGATCATCACTGTGGCCGCAGAGATTCTGACCCAGCTGGGTCACTGCCCACCTGTATGACATTGAGGTTGTGTGTGAGGGAGCAAAGCAGGAGGGATGGAGTTGGCCATCGGGGAAAAACTGCAGGGATGATTTTCAGCTTGATGTAAGAAAGTACTTTCTGTCTGCTGCCTAAAGGGCCTTTGGGCAGCCTCTTGAGGTGCTAGGTTCCTACCACTGGATCATTTACGGAGGGAGGGCAAGAAGGGTACGCTGATGCTGCTGAAGGGCTCAGATACTACCTGGATGGTTTGGCCAATTACCCTCTAATATGCCCTTTCAGCCTGTGAGTCTCTGAGCCTACAAAATGCTATCATATAATTTCCTTTGTGCTAGTAACTGCCCGTGTGTATAGTGCTTTACATTTTGTGATAAAAACATTAACAATAGAAAATAAATATATTAGTGTACAAAGAATTTCTTTGACCTTTATAATTCAGTGTTACTTTCCTGTTCTGTCCACTCTCAGGTTTGTTTTGAACTCTAGTATGCTTACGGTTAAAATTTACGTGGGCATCTTGCAGTTCACCCACAAGATGTGAAATCCTTGACCTCGCTTCTGAAATTTCTGAGCTCATCTCACACCCTCCGCATTGTTCTTTTTTGTGTCTGGTGGGCTGCAGGCCAGGAAATAAGTGCTCAATGAAGCTCATATGAATAAATAGACTTATTTATTTAATGTACGCTGCCCTCCTTGTAAGCCATAAATATTGCCCAATGTTCCATTGTCCCTTTGGGAGTTATTTGTAAGAGTTTGAGCCCATGATTTAGTTTTCGTAGATGAGTTGTTAAATTAGATAAATGGGAACATGATTAAAATAATGGTTTGATATTTCAGGAAGCTATGAAGCAGCTCACCTGGCTCCTCCCAGAGGACCTCAGAAAGGAGCTCTATGAACTTTGGGAAGTAAGTGTGTATGATGGATTGCTTTTTATTTACTGTAACTGAATTTATATAGCTCATCGGTGTTTCAGTTGACTAAGATGCTCTTAACAAGCTGTATCTAACTTTTTAGTTCCTGGTCTGTGTCTGTTTCTCTCCGCCCAGCTGCTGCAGGAATTTTCTCTTGGCTAATAGAAATTTCTCTTCCCTTCACTTTCCCTTGTCACCCTAATGCCTGGTATGGATTTAACCCCTGGATTTCCTGATGCGTTGCTCTCACCCCCCCGACCCTACCGGCCCCACACCCGCCCACCCATTTCTGGTCCTTGAAAAAGACGCGGGCTTTGGGGTAGTTTGCCCTGCCGAGCTCTCCCCTGAGCCTCCGAGCTGGCAGAATTCCCTCCCCACTGCCTCGTGAGGCGAGCTTGAGTAAGGCAGGCGTTTCCTTCACTTGGGAAGACAGGAACAGGATGGAAGTGCCCGGGCTCGAAATCCCGAAGCATTTCTCCTGGAAATGCCGTTTTACTCAGTGGTCAGATTCTGGAGTGTGCTGTTGTTTCTGTGGTTTAGCTGGATTGTGGGAGGAAATAATATTTTATTTTAAGGCAGTGGAGTGTGATGCAGAGAGCAGGGGCTTGCAGCCAGAGAGACATGGATTTGAACCCCTCCTCCTGGCTCCATGCCCTTGGGTGAGTTACTTGGCTCTGGTTAACCTCTTTCTCCTCTAGAAAAAGAATAATACAGCTCCACATGCCCTTAGCCATGGTTAGGAAATTTACCAAGTTCAGAGAGCCGGTTTGTAAAAAACCTGACCTAAGCTGAACTCATTCAGCTGCAAAATCTTACCCAAATCAACATGAGGCTCATAGAGTCCCCACTCATCCCGCTTGGTGTGAAAATTAGCATGCTTTGATGTAGTCATATTCATCTGTTTGGTAACCGAGTCTGCCCCAGACCCCACTAGAGATTTTCTGAAATATATACTATATGTACCATTTTATTTTCTAAAATAAAGAAAACACCAAAAACTGGAACAGTTCTGGCCTGAGGATTTAAGATGAGAGATTGTGGGTCTTTAGTACCTACTTTGTCAAATAATTGTGAAAATTAAATTTGGCAAAGCATTCGAGATGTGGAGCCGGAGCCTGGCTCAGGTGGTTATCTGTTACCAGGTCTAACAGGGTTTCTTTAGGAAAAGAATCTCTTGTTCCAAAGTATGGACTTTTAAGTGAACTTTTGGAACGCTATGAATTGGGGAATAATGGAGTGGAGTTGGGTTGCATTTTATACATAAAAAGAAAAAAACTGGCCCCTGAGCTTATGAAACTAATCTCATGTATCGTTTCTTAAGGAAGAAAGACCCTCATAATTTGAATATCTTTTACAAGAATTTGTATGCTTGTGCCTCCTAATTATTATAGACATGGTGGCCGACATCTGTTATTTTCTTAGTTAGCCGTCAACAACTAGCTAAATGAAGCTTACTGCAAAATTTACTTTAATTACAACAGTATCTTATCTTCCAAATGAAGATTTGGAAGGCACAGTGACTACAACAGTCACTTAGGAAGACTTTGGATTTGGGAAAGTATAAAACACAAAGCATTAAATGATTTGATAACCCCCAAACAAGTAATGATTTTATGATCTTGCAGAAGTCGTTGCTTGAATTCATTAAGCTGTTAAAGATCTCAGGACAGATAGCCAGCAGCCACCCTGGAATGTGACATCCTCCTTTCGAGTTGTTGCATCCAGGCAACCAGCAACTTAAAAGAAGCAGGCCATGGGTTAAATTTCTTTATTGGTAATACTGTGTGGGATGTTGAGGACTGATGGGGAGGAGAAAAATTGTGAGTTTTTTAACTTTCTGACATGAACGTTTGCATACTCATTTTTGCATACTATGAAAGGGTCCGGGAACTCTTTTTTGTTTTTGTATTAAAGGTCAGAGAGGAATAAATAAGGACCATAGAAATAATCAACAACGCATTCCCAAACAGAATTATAGAAATTTATTCATAGAAAATATTATTCATGGCTCTTAAACTCTCCTTAACCAATTCACACGTTCCTTGGAATGAAGTAGCGGCTTTGGGTCAGTAGGGTGAGGTTGAGAGGGGCCCCAGAGGTACAGACTGAGCATACTATTTAAGTCTCGGTGTTTATTCTCGAGTGGAGTGTGAGTGTGTATGTGTATTTAGACACTGGTGGGTGCAAGTGTGTTTGAACTTATCCGGGAATCATTAAACTAAAGGGGGAAAATGTACATCTGTAATATCTAATATTATTTTGTAGAATGAGTTTTGGACATTAGAATTGTCCCTAATTTCTTTGACCATTTCTCCCCATCTTGTGCCTGTTAAATTCTGCTGTTTCAAGAACTAGGGTATCACTCTCTCTATGTACCGAATACATGCTTTTTAGAGCCTACAGAATCTTTTGACAAAAAAGCCTAGCTCTAGGTGATACCTAAGAAGAAAATATTGCTCGCATGCTCACTCTCTCCCTGATACAGGTTGAATTGTGCCCCCTAAAATTCATATGTACCTCCCAGTGAGACCTTATTTAGAGATAGGATTTTTATAGAGATAATCAAGTTAAAATGAGGTCGTTCCCGTGAGCCCTAATCCAATATGATTTGTGTCCTTAGAAGAAGAGGAGTTAGGACAAAGAAATGCACATTTTGGGAGAATGCCGTGTAAACTTGAAAATGGCCATCTGTAAACCAAGTAGGGAGGCCTGGAGCGGATCCAGCCCACAGAAGCAACCAACCCTGCCCGTACCTTGATTTCCAACTTCCAGCCTCCAAGATGAGTCAATAAATTTCTATTGAAGTCACCCAGTTGTGGTACTTTCTGCAGCAGCCCTAGCGAACTAATTTTTTCTCTCTCTCTCTTTCTTCCTTTCTCTGATACGTTTTGTACTATGCAGTGGCTACTTTATTATAGTCTTAGCTGTTTTTAAATTATCTCTATATTCTGTCACTTTTGTTCTTTACTATATCTGTTAGAGTTTCATAAAGTTAAAACAGAGTAAATCCATTTCCAACTCCCTTATCTTATGGATGGGAAGATTAAGGGCTGAAGAGCCTTACCTTCCCCATGGTCTCCTAGCCAGTGGGTGACTGCAATATTGTGCTTTATAAGAAATATATGTATCTGGTCATTCAGATGACCGGAATGTATTTCTCATATATTTCGTCTTCATCTGCAATTCCTGGCTCATAGCTCCCAAGACCCTTGGGATTTCCTAAGTGTTGATAGTGATGCAGATGTATTTTGTTATATTAATGAAGGTGGTTTTGGGGTCCACCCAAGGGTGGGGCTGGTTGCCAGGAGAACCAGCCATGTGATCAGAGGATTGAACTTGTAGTGCACCTCCTGATTTCCGGGGAGTGGAGGGGGGATGAGGTTGAATTGGTCACCCAGGGCTGATGACTTAGTCAGTCATGACATTGTAATGAGGCCTCCATAAAAACCCACAAAGACAGCTCTTTTTTTTGGAGACCTTCCACGTTGGGGAACCAGAACTGTTCTATCTGCTACCCTGCCAGGCCTCAAACTCCAGAGGACAGAAGCACCTTTGTTGGGGACCTCATCCTATGTATCTTTTTATCTGGCTTTTGATTTGTATCCTTTAATATCCTTTGTAATAGATCTGTAATCTAGTGAGTAAACAGGTTTTCTTGAGTTCTTTGAGCTGTTCTCGCAAATTAATCAAACCTGAGGAGGGGGGTCATGGGAACCCCTAGCTTGTAGCCTGTTGGTCAGAAGTACAGGTAACAACCTGGGCTTGCGACTGGCTTCTGAACGGAAGGCAGTCTGGTGGGACTGAGCCCTTCACCTGTGGAATCTGATGCTGTCTCCCAGTAGATGGTATCAGAAGTGAATTGAATTTTAGGACACGCTGCTGGCGTCCAAGAACTGCCTGCTGGTGTGGGGAAGCGTCCACACATACACACACACTCACACAGACACACAAACGTACGTTGGAATTGGGTCCAGGAGCCCTTTTACAGAGACAAAGCTAAGCCACAAGCCTACCTCCTAGTTGAGCATTTTCTTTATGTCATTATGCCACATGTTGTTAATTGAACAAGCGTTTATAGTTCTTTTGTATTGATGATACCATTTCAGTTATTATTAATGGGAGATTCTCTTGGTTTCCTAGGGCTGCTGTAACAAATTACCACAAACTTGGATTGCTTAAAACAACAGAAGTTTATTTTCGCACAGTTCTGGAGGCCAGAAATCCAGATCAAGGGCAGGGCCTGCTCTGAAGGGTCTCGGGAGGATCCCTCCTCGCCTCTCCCTCGCTTCTGGTGAATGCCTCTACCAGCTCTGGCACTCCTTGTCTTAGGGACACATCGCTCCCATCTCTGCCTGGTTAATCAGATGCTGTCCTCCCTGTGTCTGTATCTGTGCTCAGAGTCCTCTCTACTTATAAGGACGCCAGTCATTGCATTAGGGTCCATCCTAATCCAGGATGACTTTAGCTTAATTTGGTTACGTATGCAAAGGGCTTATTTCCAAATAAGGTCACATTTTTAGGTTCAGGTAGACATGAATTTTTGGGGAATGCTATTCAACCCAGTACACAGACTCTTATATTAACCTAAGGATTTTTATAATTCATGTCCAATTTAGTACATGGACTTTGATATCAGATTTCCAGGGTTCAAATACTGACTCCTCTGTTTACTAGCTATGTGATTTTGTGCAACTTACTGAACCTCTCTGTGCCTTAATTTCCTCATCTATAAAATGGCAATAACAATAGTATACCTATCTTATAGGGTTGTTTGGCAACCAAATTTATTTATATATGTAAAGCATTTAGAATATTGCCTGACACATAGCCCTATTTTTCCTCTGTCTCCAGTCCGTATGTTCTGATTTTGATGCAAGAAAATATGGTCATTCTGTACCCAGGGAACTTAGAATAGTACTAGTTACAGAGAAAATGCCAGTTGATTGATTTCTGAAATGTTAATCACAGCCATTCACCATGATAAGTAGCTCTCCACCCAGAGGGTTGCATCTATTTAAAGCAATTAAAACATCCTTGATTATAATGTTTCTTTCACCACAGAAATGTGAAATCAAATTTCAGCAAGCCAAGAGAAAACATTTTCATTTTTTTCTCAAAGTATCACAGAACGATGTCCACCCCACATGCATTTCACTTTCAAGAAATATCCCTTTGAATCCCAAGGCATCGCAGGAGCCACTCCCCCACATGCTGAATGTCTGGCACACACCCTGCATTTTCTCTCCACCTTGTCTGAAGCTCAGTCCATTGGAGATACAGTTGGGTTAACAAGTACCCTTTTAAAAATGGCTCCATGTTCTATCCTTTGAAGTACAGGTGCAGCATTTTGTGGGGGAGTTTGATGTAGAGAGCATGAGGATCCTGGGTCCCAAAGGGAGAGTCACGAGGACATGGGAGAGTGGAAGATGCAAGAGATCAACATCATATATATCAGCCCTTGAGTCAGGGCCAACCTTTCCCCAAGGGGGAGTG
This sequence comes from Equus caballus, assembly GCF_041296265.1. Lineage (NCBI taxonomy): Eukaryota > Metazoa > Chordata > Mammalia > Perissodactyla > Equidae > Equus > Equus caballus. Next base: position 79,705,186 of record NC_091693.1, on the reverse strand, counting down.
AGGAAACCTGGGATCCTCCTCTCTTTCTGCCCTTCCCTTCTCTTTAGTCCCCCGTGCTCAGGACCTAGAGCTTGTATCTCTTTCCTCCTTGAACTCCATGTCCCCTCTGTCTCTGGCCCCACATCAGCTATCCATCCCTCTCTTCAGACACCTACTTTGCCGCTTCTCCCCCAACTTTATAGCAAATGATCTCTTCTTCTTCATTGAGAAAACAGAGGCTTTCAGATGGGAACTTTTTCAGCTTTTTGTAAGCCTGGTGCATTTGTTCACACACCCTGTGTTGAAATAAACTTCAGTGGATGCCACATTTCCCTACTTCCTTCACGACCAGATGGGTAAGGCATTGTCTCCTCCCCCTGACTCACAGCCCACTGCAGTGTGACTTAGCCCCACCATGTCCTGCTTTTGCTAAGGTCAGAGGCAGCTTCTGTGTGGCTCCATCCAGCAAGCCCTTCTCTGCCCACGTGCCACCTGACACCTGGCTGCCTAGAAGATGTTACTGAAGTCCTCTCATCCCTCGGGTCTGTGGCCTGAGCGCTCCTTCCTGATTTTCTCTGTGTCTCTTTGGCTGGTCTTTGTGAGTTTCTTCAAATGCTCCTCTTCTTGGCCCATCTCTTCAGAGCCTACCTTCCCTTCCAGGGCTGTGTCCTTGGCCGCCTTCTCTACACACTCCTCTTGGGCTTCAGTGATCACGTGCTGACTATTCCATATATTCTCCTAAAAAATCTTCCTCCTAAGATCCAGACTCGTAAATGCAACAGCCTAATGGACAACTCCACCTACATATCCAGCTCACCAGGTTCACGAGCATACTCATTGTCTTCAGCCATTTTTGTTATTTTTAAAACCTTTCTTATTGAAAAATAAAACACAGAAAACCACGCAAAAACCAGTGTACAGCATAATGAGGTATTAGGAGAATAACATCCTTGTAACTACCATCCGCGTCAAGATCTAGAACTTTGCCATTCACCCCAGAAGCCCGTTCCTGTGCCCTGACCCGAAGGAAGCTCCCTCCTTTCCTCCAGAAGGAACCGCTGCCCTGGTTTTCATAGTGATCACCTGAATTTCTGGATGGTTTTATCACCCAGGTGTTCACCTCTGGATATTTTAGCTTCATCTTGCCCATTTTTAAAATCGTAATAGGTCTTTTAAATCTCCTTTAGTTCTCTTTCTTACAAGTTATCCTTTTGAGGATCCAGACCGCTTGGCCTATGGAGTTTCCCATAGTCTGGGTTTGGCCAGTTTCACACTCACGATGCAGTTCATGTTCCTCCATCCTCCTCTTTTCTGCAGATTGGCAACTGGACCCGGCGGCTGGATCAGACTCAGTTTGATCCTTTTGTCAAAACTGTAGATGATGTTGGATTCTTTCACCGAGAGGCACGTAATGTCTTGGTTTTCTTGTTGCTTATATCCCTTAATCCTTAGCGGTCGCAGAATAGTGATATACTAATGTTTTTATGTCGTTTTCATTTAGTAGCTGAAATAATTTTATTACTAGATGCTTCTTCCTCATCTGCTCTTTGGTTGCAGTTCCTATAGGAAAGGTGGGATTTCAAAGACTTGACTTTGGTCGCTTCCTGGATAGCAGGAGTAGTGGGTAGTCCAGCCTCATTCACCTTGAGCGTGCTCTGGCCAGACCCCTGTTTTGTTCTTTACTTTTAAATAGGAATTGTTCTTTTAAGACCACAATATGGGTACTAGGGGTGCTCATTGCTACTGAGTTGGTTATTGTTTCTATGCTTTTTAGTAGACATAGCAAGAATATGTATGTGTGTGTGTGTATATATATATTTATATATATAAGATGCCTCGTGAGTTTATAGTGATATTTCCAGTTCAGATTCAGTACTGCACAGTTTTTACTTAACCTTTTCTATATTAGGTCACATATCCTTTCTTCTACTCCAGGAATCCTGCTTATTAGGCTTTATCCTTCTTTACGCAGGTACCCATCTCAGAATAACAATAGTATATACCACCGTCATCAATTCTGATTACTGAAAACAGTTTAAAAAATTGTTTTGCCTGTGCTATCTCCTTTCTCCCCCTATTTTTAAAATAGTTGTACTATATCTACAGTGTCAAAACAGTTGACTATTACATTCTCTGTCCTCTCTCTTTTAAACCATCTTAGTTCTCAAGCAACTGTCTAGTTGATGCTCACCATCAGTCCTTATGTCAGTGTCTCCCCAGTCTCTTCGGTTGTCTGAAACATGTTCTCTAGTAAGTTCTTCAGGAACAATATTCCTTAACTTTTGCATGTTTATGATAGTTCCTTTGTGTTCTTTATACTTGAAGGCCAGTTTTCCTTGCTATAAAATTCTTGGCTCCCCGTTTCTTTCCTTGAATATCTTAAACATGTTATTCCCATTTTCTTCTGTCAGAAAGCATTGCTGTCAAAATCTTATCATAATTTTATTTTCCTTATATGTCAGATGCTCTTTTGTTTGCATAGGTGTCAAAGGATTTATTTTTCCTTTTCAGTCTGGTAATTTTATTAGTGTGTGTCTTAGTGTTGGTCATTCTGAGTTAAGATCCTTAGGTACTTGGTGTACATTTTCAATATATACTTTCAAATTTGTGTTTATTTTTTAATTTCAAGAAAATTTTCTCTTTTTAAAATTTATTTTTTATTGAGGTAACATCATGTAAATTTCAGGTATACATTATTATATTTCAACTTCTGTATAGACTACATCATTCATCACCAAAAGTCTTATTTCCATCTGTCAGGGTACAAATGTGCCCCTTTAGCCTTCTCCCCACTCCCCTTGCCCTCTGGTAACCAACAATCTATTTTCTGTATCTATGTGTGTGTTTATCTTCCACGTATGTGTGAAATCACACTGTATTTGTCTTTCTCCATCTGACTTATGTTGCTTAGCATAATACCCTCAAGGTCCATCCATGTTGTCACAAATGGCAAGATTCCATCCTTTTTTATGCTGAGTAGTATTCCATTGCATGTAAGTACCACATCTTCTTTATCCATTCATCTGTTGGTGGGCACTTAGGTTGTTTCCAAGCCCTGGCTATTGTGAATAATGCTGCAATGAACCTAAGGGTGCATATATCTTCTTGAATTAGTACCCAGAAGTGGAATAGCTAGATCATATGGTAGTTCTGTATTTAATTTTTTGAGGAATCTCCATACTGTTTTCCATCGTGGCTGCACCACTTTGCAATCCCACCAGCGGTGTATGAGAGTTCCCTTTTCTCCACATCCTCTCCAACACTTGTTATTCCTCATCTTTTTAATAATAGCTGTTTGGATAGGAGTGAGGTGATACCTCATTGTGGTTTTGATTTGCATTTCCCTAATAATTAGTGATGTTGCGCATCTTTCAAGAAAATTTTCTTGAAGATAGTTTTTCCTTTTGCTTTGTTCCCCCCCTCCACCAAGACTCCTATATATCTGTTTCTTGGTTCTTCTTTGCCTATCTTCAATATTTGTCACTTTCTCTCAAATCCTTTATATCGTCTTCATTTCTTTTTGACTTTTAAACTTAATCTCCTTTTCAATTTCTGTGTCTCTCAAGGCATTATTCATCGTGTTTAATTATCCTCGTGTTCTTTATTGCTTAGCCTTCATTTCTAAAATGACTTTTTCTTTTACCTCTAATTCCTTTTATATTATTCTTTCATGTCTTATTTTCTTAGTATCTTTTAGTTCTTTTTGAAATAGTTTTTGTAGATTTGATCCTTCTAAAACCAATTTGAGAACGTCTTTCTGATGTGAATAGTCTGCAGAGATATTTTCCTTATTCTCTTTATCTTAACGGTAAGTTTGTATGGATCTGACTGCTGGGCTTTTTCTGTTGCTCATTTTGATGTGCAATCGGTTTTCCTGAACTTTTGGAAAGAAACTTGGTTCAGATAGCTTTTATAACTTCATAGAGCTTCCTCTTCTCTTTTACTTATTTATTTTTTTAAATATAGTATTAAAAAAAACGGCGGCTTGCTTTCAGAGATTTCCTGGCTTCTTTCCCCTTCCCCACTTTTATTGGACTTTTTCTTTTCTTCATCTCTGTTATCCTTATCCCACTCCATTTTGATTCCACTCCCAGGAGTTCCTCCTCACGTGGGGCCCTGTCCAGGAAGGGACCCCAGGAGATCAGACTGGCGAATTCACCAGAGCTGGGGTTGTACTCATCTGCCGTAGGAGCAGACAGGATCCTTCCCAGTGTTGACCTCTGTTAAAATTCAAGGATTCTGTGAACACCTGTTGGCTATTTTGAGATTCTCCTATTCTGGGGTCTGTCAGATGCCCGATTGTTCCTCCATGCTTCCTCCCAGATGGACGCTGATCGCATGCAGGGCTTGTGGCTGGAGGTGATTTGTCTCCGCTCCTGTATATTTTGCAGTTCATGGTTGTGTCATGTCCCTCAGTTTTGTTACAAATGTCATCCATGAGATTTCAGTTTTACTATGTCTTTGCTTTGTCAGGTTTTTGGTCTATTTCTTCTCGTTTGCTCCCTCTTTAGTTACCCAAGCAGACACTAGGAGGTCATTTTCAGCTCTCCCTTTCATTCGCTTTCACATTTTGGTTCACTTCTTTGTCCTTAACATTTCTCAAATCTGCCCACTTCTCCCCATCTTCATTGCCGTGATATTAGGCCAGACCAGATTCTCATAACTTCTCTGCCATGCTACAAAGTCTCAGAACTTGATTTCTCTGCTTCCGGTCTAGCCATTTTCTACACTGGAGCTGGAATAGATCTTTTTAAAATGCAAATCTGGTCTTGACCCTTCTTGCTTGAAAGCTTTCAGTGGTGTCCCGTAGTTGCAGGAGAAGCTGAGGCCCTTTAGCATAAGCCACAAGGCCTCTCAGAGCTGGCTCTTCCTCCATCATCAGCCTCTTCTCTCTCCTCTTCCCCCCTGCAGTTCTCCATTCTGTCTTGCAGGAACTACTTGCAGTAAGTTCTCCAAAGATACCACGGCTCCATCTCACTTCTAGAGCTTTGTCTGTGGTATTCTTCTCCCTGTCCAGCCTCTTTGTTGGAAAGTGAAATTGAGGAATGCCTGAACCATTATTTTTTGAGAAACAACACAACAATTTATATTTATATATTTTTTAAAAGATTGGCACCTGAGCTAACAACTGTTGCCAATCTTCTTTTTTTTAATTTTTCTTTCTGCTTTTTCTCCCCAAATCCCCCCAGTACATAGTTGTATATATTTTTTTTTCAGTTGTGGGTCCTTCTAGTTGTGGCACGTGGGACGCCTCCTCAGCATGGCCTGACGAGCAGTGCCATGTCTGCACCCAGGATCCAAACCAGCAAAACCCCGGGCTGCCGAAACGGAGTGCGCGAACTTAACCACTCGGCCAAGGGGCCGGCCCCAACAATTTATATTTTTGAAAGAAATGTGTAGTTCACCAGAATTTGTTATAAAATGTGCTGTATTTCCTAATGTTCTTGACAGCTTTTTTCTCACTTTTCACAGAGGAAAATCCTAGACTGCTATACTTGGAGTATTCTGTTTCTTTTTGTGAGATAATGAACTTGAATTTATTAAATATAAATATATAACTATAAATGTGAATAAGTATTTAAGTAAAATGCAGTGATTTTTAAGTGCCTTTGAAATAAAACAAAATGTATTTGGTTTTACAGTAAAATGATTTCCCTGTACAATTTTAAGCTCTATCAAAAATCCAAATAGCTGCCTTTATAAGAATAAGGCATCTAACAAAAACCAAGACATCTTCAGTGATTCACATCACGTCACCTGCCAAGAAAGCATGACAGGTTCGTCATCTGAATACATCTAGGGTGGAATTACAAATGAGAACTTCTCAGGGAAACCACTTGGGGGCGCTGTGGTCGTCATAGAAGAGTGATTCTAGATGGTGTTATTGCGACTTGTGGTCGTGCGACATGTGTCGTGCTCTAAGAAGCAGACCTCCTAGAACTTCTTGTTTCGGGTCTGCACTGAGGGGGGGGGGCCAATGGGAAGAGGAAAGGTCAAAAAGCTGCTCCCCTCCACTGCCTTCACCACCTCCCTGCCAGCAGCACACACACACACACACCAGGGCGTGTAAAATTCACAGACCCTGACTGTGTCCTCAAGAGCCAACCCAGAGGGACCTGATTCAATCCTCCCGCTGAGAAAGTAAGGACAGAGATTCCCAGTATAAAATGGCAACCAGAATTAAATGAGAAAGCTAGCAATTCACTTAAAAAGGAACAGGAAACCTGACAGGGAAATAATTTGAGAAGCAAAAGATAAAATATTAGCTTAAAGTTAAAAAGACCTAAACCACTCAGGTGGATTAAAGAATAGTGATCTTGAAGACAAGATGCTAAACAAGAAGAAAAATGCTTGAAAGTGTCAACATGGACAAATGAGACTTGGAGGCCTCTGGTGGAATATATGAGATGGTGAGCGCATGCTTCTTGCATGCAGTGCTGGTGTTAGGCTGTGAGATTACAGGGGAAGCGTCTCTTTGTATACAGAGCAATGTGGCCAATACAGAATGTGCTTTTAGCTGTGACTCTGGTTTCAGGTGCCAGCCTCAGCTTTCCTGACCACCCCATCATGCAGCCCTCCTCATGCTGCTTTACTTATCCCTTTCCTTAGGAGTACGAGACCCAGTCTAGTGCAGAAGCCAGATTTGTGAAGCAGTTAGACCAGTGTGAGATGATTCTTCAGGCGTCTGAGTATGAAGACCTTGAGAACAAACCTGGGAGACTGCAGGACTTCTATGATTCCACGGCAGGTACTCAGTGCTATTGTCAACAAGCGTGCATTTTAATTCGGCTTACTCTTAGTCTAGAGAATAACGTTATATTCGTGAAATCCTCTGTTGTTAACGTCTTCTGACCCTTTCCTATGGAGCATCTAAAAAGACAGTTGTGGGATTCATGGTGAGAGGCAGCCTGGTGCATGAGAGCATTGCCGCCCTGGAGCACCAGGTTGACATTCTGCCTCTGCCACCTGCTAACAGTATGTGCCCCCCAGCAATCTCCTGACCTCTCAGAATCTGTGTCCTCTCTGAAATCTTGGAATCGTAATACTCATCCTAAGTCATAGGTTGGTTTTGAGATTCAGGAGAGAGAATGTATGTGAAAGTGCTTTGTAATTTGTAAGTGCTTTATAGATGTAAGGTCACGTGAGATGGAGGTAGAAATAAAGATTTAAAAAGGAAAATTGCAAACAGCTGAAGTCCCCATCATCGGTATAGCACTTCATAGCCCGGACCTGGAGTCAAACTGCTTGGGTTTGAATCCTGGTTCCGCCACATACAATCTGTGTAACCTCCAGTAAATTACTCAAACTCTCCAGGCCTCGGTCTCCTTGTCTTTAAAATGAGGGTGGTTACAGACTCTGCTTTATAGAGCTGTTTGAGGATGTAGTGGGTCAGTTCTCATGAAGTGCGCAGAATAATAGTTGGCAGAAAGCCTTAGCTATCTTCGTTTTGATAGGGTTCCCAGACTGAGGAGCTAAGTAAGCAGAAGTGTTAGTGATGGCTGGCGTTCATGTCGCTCCTGGGAGTAAAACTTCCTCTCTTCCCCGAGGACTCCTCAGGCTCAGCTCAGCCTCCATCTCCCTGGAGAGTGCTTTTAGAGAGAGCCTTTCTGGGACCTCAGGCCCCTCACGTGGCCTCACCAAACAGAGGAAGGTCCCAGCTCACACACTATGTCCTAAGATAGGATTTGTGTTATGTGAAGTTGATTCAGTTTTTCTTCTCTCTTTTCCAGCCCCACTACCTCGGCCCTAGACAAGACCTCATTATTTCTCCATCAGACTGTTGTTACAACCTCCTAACTTAACCTGCCAGGCTGGCTAGTTCATCCCGCACGTCTCATTTTTTTCCTTCTTTGTAGATCTAGGTATCATCACGTCTTTGTTTTAAAAACTTTTGTGGCTTTCCTCTTTCTAAAGAATAAAATCCTGACACTTTTGAGTGGCCTGAAAATCTCTCCCGTCTAAGGCCACTCATCTCTCTGGTCTCCTTTCCTAACCTTGCTTCCTAACCTAACCTAACCTGTCCAAATTAAGCATTCTTTGGTCTAGAGCTTGCCATAGTACTGTCACTATCTGACTTGCATTCTCCTGAGTGATGTTCCTCTCTAATGGGTTCTCTTCCCAAAACCCCATTTGCTCACCCTACCAAATAGTAAGCTGTCTGAGGACCAAGACCAGCTTTGTCTCGTCCATCTTTGATAGGTATAGGCAGTGGTCAGAAATGTTTAACGTTAGTTAAAGAGAATAACATTGTAAATCAGAGGTCCGCAAACTATGGCCCGTGGGCCAAATTGGCCTGCTGCCTGTTTGTGTAAATAAAGTTTTATTGAAATGGCGACGCCCATTCTTTGTGCATCGGCTCTGCTGCTTTTTCACTACGACAGCAGAGTTGAGTAGTTGCAACAGAGACCATATAACTCACGAAGCCTAAGATATTTACTATCCGCCTCTTTACGGAAAAGTTTTGCCAACCCATGTTATAAGCAATGACTGGGTTCTGAGATAGCATATTTCACTTAAAATGTAAGTTTATGTGGTTCTTTGTACTATTATCTTCTACCTTGATACATTTACAATGAAAAATAGAAAATGAAACATGAGAATAGTAGTAGGATAAAAAACATGGGAGCTGGAAGGGTCATCTAGTTTAAACTACACATTTTATTGAAGAAGAAACTGAAGCCCAGAAAGATGGTGACTTGCCCATAGCTGAGTTGAAATTAAAATTCACCGCACTTTCTACTCTGGTGCACTGCTTCTGTTAAGAAATTAATAAATAAAAATAATATAACTGATGTAGGAAGTCATTTCTCACTTATCTCAATAACTAATGCCTGAAGGAAAAAGAAGAAACAAGTTTAATTAGAGGTGAAGATGTGGACTGCGACCGTAATGAGGATTTTGAAGGGGACTTTGGGCTTTGGTTTGATAACACTTATATTCTTATTTCTCTGATTCAGTCATAACTTGATGTTCTCTTTTTCTTTCTTTTCTTTTGGACACCTTGTGTGTTGAGGAACAGCATGGAGGCCAGTGTGGCTAGTGGGGGTAGATGAGAGGAGAGGGTGGGAAATAAGCGCAGAGAAGTGGGCTGAGGCCCATATGGCCTTGAGGCCTGCACAGGACATTGGCTTGTGCCTGCGTGAGATGAGGAGTCCTTGGAGGATGTGGAGCACAGAACCGATGTGATCTGACTTGTGTTTTGAAAGTGTCACTAGGGTTGGAAGCAGGGAACCAGTTGGGGGCTACGGCAGTTTCACAGCGAGAAAGATGGTGGTTTGGACCAGGGTGGTAGTGGTAGAGGAAGTAAGAAGTGGTCAGATTCTGGATGTATTTTGAATGAGGAATCCAAGGATTTTGGCTTGGGCAACTGGAAGAATGGAGTTGCCATTAGTTGGGGAAGACAGGGGAAGAATTGATTTGGGGGAAGAAAATCAGGGGTCCCAGAAGCTGAAGGAAGAAAGTGTTTCAAGAGGGAAGGAGTAGCCATCAGATTTAGCAGCATGGAGCTGAGTGGTGTCCTCAGTAAGAGCAGTTTTGGTGGAACAGTGGTAGTAAAAGCCTGATTGAAGTGTGTTCAAGAGATGATGAGAGCAAAGGATTGAGAGACAGTGAGTATAAACTATCCTTTTGAGAATTTGCTTAAAGGGCAGCAGATAAGTGGGGCTGTAAGCTAGAGAGGGATGCATGGTCAAGTGAGGGTGGGTTTGTTAAGATGGAATTTAAAAGAGCTTGTTTATATGCTGATAGAAATAGTCAGAGAAAGAAAGGGGAAAGAATTGCTGAGTTGGAATGTAATGCACAAGTGGAGAGGTGAGTGGGGGAAGTTCATCCTCAGTAACAATTATTAGTAGTGATGAATTCCAGGGTGTGCCTGTGGGAGGAGTGACTGAGGTGGGGGCACAGAGAGAGCATTTCTATAGGAGAGGAGGTGACAGAATGGAGAGGCCGGATTATTGGAAGGATCATATATGTGAGCATTGAAATCAAGAATTAACAGTGGGTGGCGTTAAAGAGAATTGACGATGAACTTGAAGCTAGAATTTTCCAGGCATGAAGACTTGAGGTTCTAAGATGTTTATAACCAGGAGGAGCAGTGAGTGGTTAAAGGGGTTCTGGTCACCCAATTTCCAACACAGGGTTGGGGGGGGGTCCCTCTACATTACCAAGCATTCTCAGACACCAGCTGGGTGTCCTACAATCCAACTAAAGTCTGACACTATCTACCGGGAGATGGCCTCAGATGCCACCCAGGCCCACAAGACTGCTCTCCACTTCACATGCCAGTTTGCAAGCCCAGGTTGTCACATGTGTATGTTGAAGGTTCCAACGGCCCCGTCCTTTGGTCACAAGTTAAGGGCTCAGTCCCACAAGACTACCACCCCCTGCCCAACACACACACACTTCATATGCCCATTGCAAGTCCAGGTTGCCACTTATTCTTCTGACCTAATGGCTATAAACCAGAGGTTCCCAGGACCCCCTCCTTGGGTTCCACTAATTTGCCAGAGCAGCTCACAGAACTCACGGAAACGTTTTGCTTAACTGAATTACCAGTTTATTATAAAAGGATGTAACTCAGGAACAGCCAGATGGAAGAGATGCACGGGGCAAGGTATGGGGAAAGGGCATGGACCTTCCATGCCCTCTCCAAGCGCCACTCTCCTCAAACTTCCACGTGTTCACTAACAGGAAGCTCTCCAAACCCAGTCCTTTTGGGGTTTTATGGAGTTTTCATTACTGAGACATGATTGATTAAAATCGTTGGTCATTGGCAAGTTTCAGCCTCCAGCTCATTTGCCCTCCCCAGAGGTCAACAGGTGGGACTGAAAAGTCCAGCCCACCAATCTTGGGGTTGGGTCCTCTGGCAACCACTCCTAGGGGCATTCCAAAAGTCACCTCATGAACATGGCAAAAGACACCTTTATCGCTCTCACCACATAGGAAATTCCAAGGTTTTAGAAGCTCTGTGCTACAATGCAGACTAAGACCAAATATATATTTCTTATTAAGACTCCCAGTGTCACAGTGGTATAGTCTGACAGCATGACCTTTACTGAGAGAGGCAGAGGGTGGCCTGGAAGCAGTGAAGAGCATGGCAGACAGGCCCAGGCCTGGTGGTAAGAGCTATGTGAGAGAGAAAACAGCCACCACGTGAGAGGGCTGCAGGGAAACTGTCCTCATGACAAGCCGGGTGTCCGGGCGAGAAAGTGAAGGAAGATTCAGAGAAGAGGGTGAGCATGGGAACGAAATGGAATAGAGTTTACTGTGGAATGAACAGTAAGCCGCAAAAGCCTGGCAAGAACAGACAGTCAGGCAAGACATGCGGGTTTAACAGTCCCGGTGCCAGCCACCAGCCACCTAAGACAGCTTGGAGCTTGGTTGGAAATCTGGGAAGGGCAGAGACAGCAGCACAGATCTGCCGGTTTCAGTGTAAAGGTGTTTGCAAGAGACGTTTGCCTTCCTGTTTGCCTCCTGGGAGAGCCGAGACCCCAGGTCTTCCTGCTGGTCTTTTCATATGTAGGTGCTTTGTTCCCCTTGTTTAACTGCAAGTTTGGCATGGGCAGGGAGGTCGTCAGCAATCTGGGTCTGTTCTACCTGAGTTTCCCAGTAAATTCCTGGTAGAGGCATTCAAGGACTGCCTGGTGGAATTTCCCCCAGCGCTGCCTAATCGACAGTTCCTTACTCAGTGGCATCTGGGGTGACAGAGAATAGGCTCCCAGTGGTCCCCTTGGGCCCCTCTCCAGGACCTGGGCTTTCGTTCTTCTGCGTTGGAGTAGAGTGTGGGTTAGATCCCAGAATCGAGCCCCTGACACACCCTGTGATCAAGCTAGGGAAACTGATGTATTCTCTTGTTACCACACAACATTGGGGGTCTCTTGCCCGATGTGCATAAAAAATGCTAATTATTACAGTGTCAGCTTTTGGGAAAAGAAATGTGGCTTTATTTTGTGAGATCAATTGGCAAGGAGACGGGAGCGTGTGCCCTCAGATCTGTCTCCCTGATCCAGGGCTTGGGGCACAATTGATGGGCTGAAGGGCAGAGTGTCTGAAGTGTGGAGATAGATGATTGGAAGTAAGAAGTGAGGTAACTGTTGATCTGTGCAGGCATATAGTCAAGCTTCATTCCGCTTCATAGGACACACGGTCACAAAATGGCCGTGTCACTGTGGTCTGAGGGTGGAGTTTTTAGCTCCTTGACTCCAGAAAGGTCATTTATCAAGCATTTGCACAGGCCCAGTTGATGGGTTGGTGGCCTCAACTGGCCTGAACTGGACAAGGGGTCTCAGTTCCTGAAAGACAACTCTTAATTACTCTGTTGATAAGATGGGGTCAGTTGAACTGGTCCGGGAGGGCCTGCGGTTTACATTGTCAGTGTCTTTTCCCCTGTCTTTTGCTTTGCAGGAAAATTCAGTCACCCTGAGATAGTCCAGCTTGTTTCTGAACTCGAGGCGGAAAGAAACGCTAACATTGCTGCCACCACCAGTGAGCCGCACTCCTGAGATAGTCTCTAAGTTGCTTCACTCCTGTAACAAACATTTTACTTTTCTGTTTCATGTCACTGTGTTTTGCCACCATCAGGCTGTTGATTTCCCCAGATGTGAGTCTGTTTATTGTCAGTTGTCTGGACTCCAGCAAAAAACCTGATACCATTTGGGTGGCGAAAGAAGCTACAGAACAGGATGTGGTCACGACAATGCTATAGGTGAAGACTTGGGGTGACGGGCATGCCTTTTTGTGAACTAAATAAATAAATTTTAAAAACCTTATATTTTGGAATATTTATTTGGAGATTTTAAATTATCTTCTTCTGAATTAATAACTTACATCCCTGAAGGCCAGATTCATTGAACCATAGAAAATTTAATTATGATTGCTTTTAAGAACAGACTCTTCAGCTGAGTTAGTGACAAGGATCCAGGAAAAAGAGTATAGTGTAATGCATTCGCTCTTTGGATGAAATGCTGCTTTCTTCAGATGATCACTGTCAGGAGCCAGGTTTTTAATTTCACTGTGACCTGCTTTAGGTCCCCATCTCAGACTCGTTCCCACCTAACAGGTTCCCCCCTCCTCTAATCCTTTGTTTCATTTGGGGATATAAATTGAGGCATGCAATTTCAAATGTCACTTGTCTTCCTTTGTGTATTTTTCCCTGTCTGATTTACAAATCTTCAGACCATGATTACAAGAAGATTTATCATCAGGTGAGAAATATAGAAGAAAATGAATATTGCTGGGGTCACTGGATTTTATGTAGGAAACACGTCAGACCCGGGTTCTTCCCCTCATTTTCTTCCCATCAATAAGTAATCCTCGCCGCTTGCCTTTAAATGCCGCACACCCATTGAATGGTGGGGAAAAGAAGGCCCTCCGAGCAAACCTGCCCAGTGGTTTGGTGTGGAACAATGTTGCCTGGCCCTTTAATTCCAGTGTCAGTTTCCATTTGAAGAAGGCCTGTTCGGTTGGCATGGGGAGAATGCTAGGCAGCAGCGTTTCTTTGGAAACTCTTCGCAGTCTCCATGGATACCCAATCTGCAGGAAGCGAGGTGCCTGATCTTTTCAGAAGCAGACACACGTGTACATAGAGCTGCTCTGCATTGAAAAGAGCAAGGCTGCTCTGCGCTGAAACACTGTTGCATCTTAGCAACGGTACAGCCTGTACATTTGAAAATCAGCAAAGTCTGATTATTACTGGAGATACACTTAGTAGGAAAACAGAACTCCACCTATCAGTATTTTGGAGTTTTTTCTCCTGGCACGAAAACATGCACAGAAAATAACCACAGGTAAAGTTCCAATAGTTATAACCAGAAGATATTCTGTGGCCCTGGAGTTTTATTTGGGATGTTTTGCCTACTGTAATTTTCATAAATTCACAGAGAGACTTTGGAAGTCCCTACTGCGTCAGACTTAATACTGGTCACTTCCTCATCATCTCAGGTTTCTATTTACCTACCAAGTCAGGGTTCATGCTTAGTCCTAAACTTCACTTGCTGTGGTAATACATTTAACAACCAAGAAAATGTAATGATGCTATAAATAAAATACCATTTAATAAGAACAAACAAAGGTCAATAAAAGAAGATAACTATTGGGCCAGCCTGTGGCCTAGTGGTTAAGTTCAGCATGCTACACTTCAGCAGCTCAGGTTTTGGTTCCCAGGTACAGACCTACACCTCTGCTCAGCAGCCACGCTGCGGTGGCGACCCACATACAAAATAGAGGAAGATTGGCAACAGATGTTAGCTCAGGGCCAATCTTCCTCAGAAAAAGAAAAAAAAAAAGCTATTGAATTTACCAGCCAATATAAAAATATTTAAGCATTAGCACTTAAAATTTTTTTTTTCTTGGAAGATATCTGCTGCTTGCCTGGAATTGGTCTTCTCAATAACAAACGCCATAATCATGATGCACAGTAAATAATTATTCTTGGGGTGAACTCAACAAAAAGGAATTCCTGGTTACCTCCTTGTAATGGAGAGGTGTGGAGGAGAGGGTGGAAGGCTAAGGCTGCAGGGGACACACCTCAAGCCAGTTCGCCCTGCCTGGTCCCTGGGGAAGACTAGGGTGGGGATATGGGGATTCCCCAAAAACAAGTCCTTGTTTTTCCCTTGTGGACTGGCATTTAATCAGCTGTTCCATAATTTTCAATGCCCTTGTATTTGAAAAATGTCCATTTTAACAAAATGTCCAACCTGTTCAAAGTCTCATGGTGCTCTATGCTCTGGGGTAAATGACTGATGAAGCACCTTGTGAAAAAGCATCCTCTGTACCCAGCATCTTTCTCTAAGACATTTGCCAGTCTGCATGTTCAAAGTTACATTGGGGATGATTTCTCTGGGAGATTTAGGATTATGTTATTTTTGGTTTTCCTGGATATATACTCTTCATGGTATGAACTAAAAGTCAAATAGAAATGTAGAATAAAGGATTTTACCCTTCTTAAATAGAGATTATCAAAAGTAACCATAAGATTTTCCCAAATATTATAGTTTGAAACTGTATTTGAACATCAAGTTTGAAGAAGTTGCTTTACATTTCACATTAAATCACTTTTTAACCTTATCACCATCTTCCTGTCAAAACTGACTATAGTGGAGCCATTTTAAAATCAAGTTGGAGCTGCCTTTCCAGAGAAACTGTCTTGCTATCTTGAACCTTGGACTGGCCCAAAACAGCAACTGTTTTACAAGCAATTGTTTGAAAAGGCAGTGGGAGAACAAACATCCTGATCACAAAGACTGGAGATGGAGTCAATAGTCCATCAATATTTAACCAAGACTAGCTCTCTGCCTCCAACTCCAATTAAAATTCTTTATAATACAACCTCCCTTCTTTGCCTTTTAAGCCCTGATGTTTTACTCCCTAGTGGGACACTATTTGGGTTTCTACCTGGTTCTGTGCTCCCCGAACTGCAATTCTGAGACTCCCCCAAATAAATTTTTTGCTTCTCTTGCAGTTTATGCCTTTTATTTGTTGACATTCCTTTATCAAACCCACCCACACTCCGATTTGATGATAGTGAGAGGAGAGTGTTAGAGTTGCGGTTCACAACTTTATGCACCATTTTATAATGAAGTTCAACAAGCTTCAAGCCAACAGGTAATTCTGGAACAATGAAGAGTGGCAGAGAGCAGCTTAAATTCCCAGCGTTCTCTTCACGTTGACCACTGTGAATGGCGTGGCACATCAAGACATTCCATAATAAATCACGCAGTTTGTTCTGTTTTCTATGGTTTGTGGAATTGAAAAAAGATGGAGTCTCTCATGTTAAGACCCTAAAATGGAGCCAGGAGGACATGAAGAGGAGAGGAAGAAATTCCTTCTTCAGAATGAACTCCTGAACTCATCAAATGCCTGAAATGCATCTGCATGTCTTCTCAAGGAAGATAAGATTATCGGGACAGAGGCCTCATTCCTGTCAAGGTCACCGTCTATATTCCTAAATTTTCATGGCTTGTTTCAACCGACCCTCATCCCATGACTACCTTGGGCCTGGGATTTGGTGAGACCTTCCTTTCTCTTTTATTCTTTGCGTTTCTTAGCCATGACTATCAGGCCTTCCCTCTCCTTTCCAAGGCCGGAACACAATTCAGGTGCTACTTGAATCTGTGACCCAGGCTGCAGTGCTAAAAAACCCTGAGTAAACCTCTGTTTGTTTGAGTCTATGAGAGCCTACCTCACAATTGGTTGACAGGTTCAGGAGCAGATTTTTAAGAACGTGTAGTTTAGGGTAAGATGCAGATTGCTTGGCTGACATGATCTACCAATAATCATAGTCTTTATGAGATGTGAGTTTAAGATAAAGTAGCGGTGTAAATTTATGAATATTTTCAATCAAAGCAATAGTATCTAAAAAGCAGTAAATGGTTAAACTAGAGAATGAATTCCTTTTTTGAAAAGCAGGTATATTTTGTAATCACAATTCACATTGAAATTTTCGATTATTGAGATCCATTTTGTATTGACATCATTTTGTATACATGGTGTGGATCAGAAGTCATTTTGATTTGTTAGTACAAGGTTATGTCCATTGTGTGCAAAAACCTTTTAGCACTTGTGGAACAGGTTAAACTACTGTGTGTGAACTGAGCCCAGCTGGGCAGAATAGGGAGTGAGCAGCCACTCCAGTTGGGATGAGCTGGCACATGAGAAATGGGGGAGAAACAGGCAGCTCTTGAGTGACTAGGCAGTGAGGAAATGCAACCGCTAGGCTAAGACCACCCCCCTACCAACAACTGATTTAGTTATTATGCTCCATCAAGTGATGTGGCTTATTCACACACGTCTTATGACAAAATGAAAAAATACCCATGTCATTGTCATTATATCACTCCCAGATTAGACTGAATAATTTTTTTAAAAACTTTTCAATTAATAGGGGTGGCATGAATATAGAATTTGAAATCAGAAGTTTTGAAGAATGGTTTAAAATAAACAACTAAAATATATTTGAAGCTTTGAAGCATTAACACTAATTTTCTTGATTCTTTCTCTATCCAATTTTAATACTGTGTTTTCAGATTGTAAGGCTGAGACTATTGTGTGCAGAAATTGGTTGGTGAATTAAGATATTTGTTTATAAAACCGTAACTCTGCTTTTCCTAATACAATGCAGTGTGCTGAGTGCTGTCAAAAAGAAGGTGGCAGTGAGTTTAGAAGAGGTGACCATTTCAGACGCACCAGGCAACTGCAGATTGGGTTCAGAGAGATTGGAACCGGTGCAGCAGCGGGCGAGCAACACAGTCACAAGCCAGCTGGATGGGGTTTGGCTTCAACCAACAGGCTGGAAGGATAAATTAGGGAGAATGCCAACGTTCCCACTGGCAGGGCTTTGTTGTTCACAGTTGTCCACTCTGGTTCATGTTTACAGCCCCAAAGCGCTCTCTGCTAAGATTCCATGCCTCAGAGATGATGGCCCTGACCCAGTCTGATTTTCACTTAGGTGTGCAAATTGTCCTGCTCTATTACTTTGCATAGAATTTTCAGATTGGCTTTATTTCACTATGTCACATATATCCACTTCTATTTAAGAATAAATTTAAAAATGAACAATGAACATACTAACAAGAATATATAAATATATATATTACGTGGATTATATACTTAAGTATTTATATTTGAATTGTGATTTTTTAGTTAGTACGTCTATTCTGTGTGCATTTAAGAAATGTATCTATAGGATGTAGCTTTGGTAGTTACAAATGTATATTCCTATTCAGAAGAAAAGAGAACCATATGATGTGGAAAGTAGGCGTTACCACAGAAATCTGATTGTGTTCATGCGATGCTTTTTTCATTCACGTGAGCAATTTGCAAACTGGAAGGGGGTGCAGACCTCTGCTTCTCGTTTTCTAGCCACCCCTTTTCCGACATCCCTTACCTACTTACTCAGTAGTTACCTGACTTAACTACTTCTCCACGTGGGTTAGAGAGAATTTTAGAATTGGAGATTATTTTAGCATCCTAGGGTGGCTAAGGTTATAATCACTTTCGGATCCACTCTCATGTTCACTAAATTCGCAGTGGAAGCTGATTTAAGATAGCGTCTTCAGAATCGTTAACTACCACGTTTTTAAGGTCATCAACAGCCCTGAGGAGTTAAAGAAATCAAGAATTCAAAGTCATCATTAAAGTCAATTATTTTAATTGCTTAAATAAACATACATAATTGATAGAGGTGAGGGGCGATCACAGGCAGGTTGATGAAATTTGCAGTCATCCCGTTGCTAGAGACGGTCGGTCGGAAAGAGCTCCCTCCCGTGGACCGACTCAACCGAGAGGGGGTACTCACTTAGCGCCCAAAGACATGCACATGGTAAAGGAGTCCAAGCAAACACCACAGCAAATAAGTAAGAGCTACAGGTTTGGAAGGTATGTTGAATTACACAAAGACAAGGGTCACGACCAATTGTGCACCTGCTCAAATCAGGACATTTTACAAGAGGACAGTCTGTGAAGACTGAAGTGGGATGGTCAAGCGGTCCATCATCAACACAAATACAAGTGGAAGTCATTTTATTAAACTTGGCGCGAGGCCAGTTGAAGAACAAGGTCAAGGCCTGGCTTTTCCCAGCGGGAGTCTGGTCTCCAGGTCGGGGGCGCGGGCCGGGGCTAGCACTGCAGCTCCTCCTCCTCGGCCCGCCGGGGGCCGCCCCCCGAGCTCTGCGCGCTGGCCTGCGCCGCGGAGCTGAGCACCTCCTCGAAGCTGCCTCCGCCGGGGGTCGTCCCGCCTACTTTCGTCTGAAACGGGTGCAGACGCAAAAGTGCAGTTAGTTCATTGTTTCGGTAATGTTTTTATAAGATAGCTTGGTTACTTTCAAGTTCAGGAATACTTTTATTCTTGAAAGAGGATATAAAGGATGCGGAGAAGTCAGGTCCCTTTAGCACTGTGCTAAGATGTCCTTCATACTTGGGCTCCGGGATTGGATTAAAAACTTCTGTTTTACAATTTTAGCAACACTCCCATTATCTCTTCTACATCTGATTCCTAGTCCCTTCGGGAGCATATCCGGATCTGTGGATCTGCACTCTCTACTCACTCACTCAAAGAACCGATTTAATCAGAACGGAACTGGATTTTAGATAAATTCCCCCAATTTTGCAAACGTATGAACGTCTTTAAGTGACTTCAGCTTAGGTTTTCTACTTGGCATTTAGCAAGGCAATCTGGATTTCTGACAAATGTCCTTTGAAAAGGCAGAGAGGCTCAACGGGATTTCTGGTCTCCGCTTTCCTAGCTGGAGCTGCATCAAGTCTGAAGCATTGGTCACTGCACATCTTTCTAGGCAGTTGCCTTTAAAGGACGAACACCTCTTAAAATGCAAAGTTATGCTGCTTTATGAGGCTCCCTTTTTGTGTACTTGTTATTGGCTAATAAGACTAGAATCGGGAAGGGGTCGGCCCCGTGGCCGAGGGGTCGAGTGGTTAATTTCGGGAGCTCCACTGCAGGTGGCCCAGTGTTTCGTCAGTTCGAATCCTGGGTGCGGACAATGGCACTGCTCATCGAGCCACGCTGAGGCGGCGTCCCACATGCCACAACTAGAAGGACCCACAACGAAGAATATACAACTATGTACCGGGGGCCTTTGGGGAGAAAAAGGAAAAAATAAAATCTTAAAAGAAAAAAAGAATAGAATCAGGAAGAAATCAATTTATGATATAAGAAATACATATTTTGAAAACTTCCTTATTAAAAAGTCCTTCAAAAGAATATTTAATGGTCCAAAATGCATAATGCAAGTCTTATTAATGGTCATGTTGGCCTTCCTTTAACCATTAACAATATAGAACAACGCTTTGGGGAAAAGGAAGGTATAGAACAGATAACGTTGCTGTTCCCAAAATGCTGTCTCCATCTCAGTCACCAAGTCATCACTCACAAGAACAGAAACCACAGGAGGATGTGTCCACACCCTGCCTGGCCTGCACACACACTTTTCTCCAATTATCACTAAAATCCCTCTCTGCCTTTTTTTTAAGATTTTATTTTTTTCCTTTTTCTCCCCAAAGCCCCCCGGTACATAGGTGTATATTCTTCGTTGTGGGTCCTTCTAGTTGTGGCATGTGGGATGCCACCTCAGCGTGGTTTGATGAGCAGTGCCATGTCCGCGCCCAGGATCCGAACCGACGAAACTCTGGGCCGCCTGCAGCGGAGCGCATGAACTTAACCACTCGGCCCCGGGGCCAGCCCCCCCCCTCTGCCTTTTTAAGTTCAATTACTAAGCTGAATTTTTCCACTCTGCTTAGGCTCAGAAAACTCGTTCTGGAAAGTGACAGATAGTAAATATTTTAGGCTTAGGAACCACACAGTCTCTGTCACAAATACTCAAACCAGCCATTGTAGAAAGCAGCCAAGGACAGTACATAAGTGAATGAGCATGGCTGTGTTCCAAAAAGACTGTTATGTATGGACACTGAAATGTGAATTTGATGTAATTTTCACGTCACAAACAATTATTTTTCCTTTGATTTTTTTTTCAACCATTAAAAAATGTAAACACAATTCTTAGCTTATAGGCCATTCAAAAAGAGGCAAACAGCTGCATTTGACCCACAGGCCTTTGTCTGCAGACCTCTGGCTCAGAGCATCAAGTCCTGCTCCATTCTGTGTTACCTTAGCCCTGGGAAGAAGGGTTTGCTTTCAACTATGTGATTTTTCACTATGCTTATTTCATCCCAGAGAGAAACAGGATTAATTCAATGTAACCTATGCTATTAATAGTTCCCACTCTCTTTATTTTATTCCGATTTTCTTTTGCAATCGACGTCACACACAGTATTGAGTTAGGTGAATACTAATTACTGATATTTTCTTCTGGGCCTTGTTTCATTCTTCTCTCCTAGTTCTTGATTTTCTCAAATCAAAATGGGGAAATAAAGAAGGAGGGAATCTCTTTGAAATAAAGCAATTTGGCAAAGAGAGGAGTGGAATAAAGGAGTTTCTCCACCATGTGGGTGTCGTGACCACACACTGCAATACTTTGGGCCAGGACCTGCTCAAGCAAAGATGGGAACAACAAACCTCTCCCGGACTCTTCCCGTCGTGATGGCTTTTTCAGCCAAGGATTTGTCAATTTGTCCCCAAAATTATAACTGTTCTTTACATAAAATTTTATTTGAATTACTGAGTTGGGCTGCCTAATCTCATAAAATAGCTGGTTGAAAGGACACAAAGAAGCAATCGCTATAATATATTTTGCCTTTTTTTAAGGTTTTAATTCAGGCCATGCAATATATTCATCAAAAAGTAGGTGCATTGAAAATATGGTTTGCTTGACATGGTGCAGAACGGTTGGAAGCGAGATGGTTATTTGTGATTCACTGGAACACAGCAGAATATTCCAAATGTAGTTTCACAGGAGCTAAGTCTGGGTCTGCTTTTGGTTTGTTTGTTTTGGATGAAATAGAAAGTGTGCCCTTTGGGTGCACAGATGACACCAGCTCAGATGTCATCAAGTGATATAGTGACGTATTACAAGGATGAAGGCAGAAAGGACTAAATTTTGTATGATTATGATGAATTGGAAGGTTTTTCATGGAAAATCAAAACATCTACAGAATTGGGGATAAAGGAAGAACAAATAATTGGTGCAAATGCCACACGTTGTGTGACAGATTGTGTGAGAAGATGGCAGAAATGGACCTCACTTCACGGCAGAACATTATTTCTAAGAGGACACAAAAATGAACCTGATCCCCTTTAAGTGGTGTATTAAAAATCAAGCTTAACGCAGGACGTGTGAAAGGAAATGCAGCACAGAGACCTGCAAGGAATTTCACCCATCCTTAGTGGTTCATTTCTTCAGCAGAAAACAGCCTCAGGATCCATACATGAAGAAAGTTATAGAAATTTTGGAGAAGATTTAGAACACAAAAGTAAACTATGCAGAAAATAAATTAGATAAAAAAAGGGCTAAACATCTATTATTTAGTCTGGAGAAAAAAGGAATGAGAAATTTCTAATTATTGAGGAAGTGGGAGGTTTTACACAAAGTACGATTATTAGCTATTCTCCATTGCCTGGGTGGGCAGAAAAAGAAGAATGAGGCATTGACCATGACATAGAAGGTGGGTGGGATATAAGTCTTGTTAAACCCATGAACAATCATGTAGACCCAGAATCTACTTTCAGGAGGTCTTGACACCAGCCAGTATCCAGTCGGCTGAGTTAGTTTTGAGCATGTCTGAAGGAGGAGGCAGACTCTAAACCTTCCGTCCCGATGGGGGGAATAAAGTGAGAAGCTGAGAGTAGGGACCAAGCCCTTAGGTCATCTGTGAGCTGTGAGCTTACCAGAGTTTCCTAAAAAGCAAATGAAAATAGGTTGTTCTTTATTCTTCTTTTGCTTCTTCATCTCTCCTTCTTCTAAAGAAAACCTAAAAGGTACAACTTCTCCTATGTCAGAACTTGTCTAACAAGCAACAGAATCCATCCTCTTTGGAATGTCTAAGGCTGAGAAGCAAATGTTGAGAAATGGACTCCTAGGATCTCCTGAGGCTTTTGCTTTGAGAATAGATATTCTAGCAAGAGAAAGGTCCAAAATACTGCATGGCCCTCTCTATCAAAAGTTTTCCCTACAAAAGGGGGCAACTTAGTGGTCCCTATTGGTCCCTATATTACTCAATGAGTGATGATTTTGACAAGCAGGGTAGTGAAATTGCACAACTAGAAACTGCTGGTAAATGAAACCATGGTAAATGCTGAGTAATAATTTCATTCTTGCCTTAAACAACTAATCAAGGCCGAATAAAGCAGAAGTAGAGACTATGTGAAAGACCTTCCCCTAAGAGGAAGGAAAGACCCTCCAGGGCAAAATCAATAAGAGCTTCTAGAACCTCTAGGAAGGAGTCACTGATGTGCTCACAGACGCTCACTGGGCAGCACGGGGGAGAGCAGGATGGTGAGGGACGACTCACAAGAGGCTGGATAACCAGCATGTTCATATAGCTGCTTTTCATCTGGTTAAAATTCATATGTATTCTTAATCTTCCCAGGGATTAAGGGATTAAGATTAAGATTAGGGAAATACAGAAATGGACTGTATACAAAATAGGGATAATGATATCAAGATGTAATTAAGTCACTGTTTAAGGGACATCTTTAAAAAAATAAATTAGTAGTTTCAATGATTCTTCCCATTTTAAAAGGTCTATACATTCTAAGACTAGACTAATTTTATGTTTGCTCTTCTCTCCTCTGTAGATGAACCTGCCTCTGCTCAAACAATAAATTCAATGAATTCTTTTAGCACCTACCATGTAACGGGCATAGTTTCAGTTTATATACAGGGATTACATGCATTATTAAAAATAACGCATTTGGGGGCTGAGCTTTATTTTCCCTCCGTGATTACCATACTGCACTGTGCTCAGTATACATGTGAACCGAGTAAATGAGTCGAGGCAGCCGACGAGCAGCGGATGGCTATATAGCACATGGAGCCAAGTTCATGTTTGCTAGTGCACGTCCAAACCAGAGGAGCTTGGAGCTGTTCTTGAACTTTCACTTACACTTTAAATTCAGAATTCACATATCCTTCATCCTATCCGCAATCCTCTCTCCCATATCTACTTTTGGGGGGATGGCATTAGGAGTTCTAACCAGTGAAGAGGTGAATACAAACCTTAATTCACTTTAATGAACAATTCACCCTAAATGGTTTATACAAACAACTCTGTAAGGATACAGTAACACTATTCAATGCTGGTTTTATTTATAGATTTATATGTGAAGAAAAGGACTGACTCTATACAAGGCTGCCTTGTTGGTTGTACCGGCGGCTGGCAGCCCCACCTATGGAACTAACCACAGCAATGACTGAGCTGACCTGATTCAATGGACCCAATGACACAAAATTCACTTCATCTGTACCTTAAGGCTTGTGACAGTTGTCTCAACCCTCTCCTCAAATGATTTGAAAGTAGGAGAATTCCTAAAATAACAAAAAAAGAGAGGTCAGCTCCAAAGACCAAGCTGTCTTAGCAACCTTGCCATGTGGTTTTCTGCTCTTATTTGTGAGCATCAGCTCTGCACCAGAGCTGGATGTAGGTTTGCCACCTACACCGGCCATGTTTTGAAATACATGTCACTTCTGCTACGTTAGATCCAGAAACCATAACCTGCCACAGAATTTTTCTAAGTAAAGTAGTCAGATACTCAACTGTAGAATAAATAATATAGCATTTGACAATGATACAGCTCTAACAATTCCATGGTGAACCATAAATCATTTCCAATAAGTCAAAGGTAGTTTCATTTTTCATTTACTAATTAATTGTTTCTATCGCAACAACTCCTTTTCCCAACTCAGTTTTTTTGTAAGCAATGGAAAGTCTATCTGAAGAATATCATGTTTGAGTTTTCCCACTTGGAATTTTAAAAGTTAGTTATTTCAGTGAATGTGAGACAAGACAGAAATAGCTCAAGATAAAAAACGGTTCATAAGTTTTCTCTTTCCAGTGCCTTAAAAAGTAATCATTTTGTCAACTTCCATGAAGCAGTATTTCTAAAAGTCAATGCTTTCATTATAAGTTGAAATATACCCATTACTTGTCTAAGCCTTGATCAAGATGACATTATAAGCACATGCTGTTTTTCCTCTCAAAGAGGGTACACTTACTCATTCTCTTACCAGAGAGAACCTTCGCAGTTGACTGACATACTATTTGTGACTCATCCATCGTGTTAAATAATCATTATACCATCTTCTTACTTGAAGCATTAGACACTTCATTTGGTGCTTTTTTATTTCCTGTACTGAATTTGGCCACACGGCATGATGATTTAATGTCATCATTACCATTAAAAATGATATCACAAAGTACAACTAAAGAACAGGAACTGAACTAAAAATGTATATTAAATCTTGTATCCATGTCAGCTTTCACTAACAACGACTGCCATGATTTTCAGGTCAAATAATTCACCTGGATGTTAGTATATTTGATATACTAATGGCTACTTGGTATCTCTCCAGAGTGCAGAAGAAATAAAATAAGAGGAATAGCCTAGAAAACTTCATAAGAGAGAGTGGCTATAAAATAGGGGCTTCAGTGTATGGTGTGGGATGAAGCACGGCTCTAGCACTTTCCAGAGGAAACTATGTAGAGAATATGTTTTTGAGTGAATTTGACTTTCGTAAGGATTATCTCCTGAGACCCTGACGCTCCAGATGGTCAGAAAAGCATTTGCATTCAAGTATGTGAATTAACAACGGTGAGTTCAGAGGGCCCAACCACAGCATCACATCTTGCATATGACTCAAACATAAGTCAAATTCCTATAAGTAATCCTCCATCAGACCTCTGTTTCACGATGAAATATTAGTGAAATTACACTTGAATGACTCAAAAGTATACTCTTATTGACACCTGACTTCCACCACAAGTTTTATTTGGTCCACCCTGCTCACATAACTGGTGTCACCCATCAGTTACACAGGACCACAGCGGGCAAACAGTTCAGCTTCATGGTTCATGGGTATGCTAGATGAGGAAAATCATTTTTTTTAAGTTAATTTCAAGCAAGCTCATGAGGGCTGCATTTGATCCATAAGCCACTAGATGGATTCATGGTTTACAGAGTACAACCATGTTAATTTTTTGGAAGCCTTGTTTGGACACCCAGACTTAAAAGTTAACAGTAAAAGAGCTCAGGGCCATACATTGTGCTACTCAATTTGGGTGTTTTTATGCTAGGGGGAGCAAGTCATTCAAAGACAGACTAAGCAATCCTGAATCTATGCTCTCTATTTTTACCACCAAATTAGGGAAATCAAATGCCATGGTTAAATTTCCAAAGTAACCAAATAACCCCAGTGTAGAAAAGACATCACCAGATATAATAAAACAGATAGAAAATCTCCAGAATGTGTGCCGGAGAACAGGGAGAAAATGTTTACTCAGATTTAATCATATCTTTTACAACTACACACAGTTTGCAGTTGCAAATGACCCTAGAAAGAATTTGGCTTCAGCGGTCTCAAACTATTCAGAGTAACTGAACCCGAGCTATAACGTATTTACACCACAATATATAACAGAAAGCAGGCGGAAGAGGGGCAGTTCTGACTGAAGGAGGGGAGGGTCCCAGAGGCTTCATCCCTGCCCCCCGCCCCCTCCTCCCTTGCAGCCCAAGGCAGCTCTAGGGTTCCTGGGAGCACCAAGGGAAGAGCAGGAAATCTGGTTCTAGACTCTTATTTTAAACGTGATCTAACTTATTATCACTGAGGTGACTTTCCCAAGGCTGCAAAGTTCATTCTTGGCAGAAGTGGGCTACAATGCATCTGCTGATTCCCAGTCTAACATTCTTTCCTCTATACTGTATTACAGTGAGTGGGATTTTATTAGATTGTGTCTCTAAACCATGCAAACTGGAAGTGGGGAGCATCCTTCTCAGAAGTTCTCATCCGGCCAGTAATTTTAATGACATTCTTACTGTATAACAGATACTTCACCTTAATATCTACTTTTAAAAATCCTAATGATATCCTTTCTTGAACCATATTCCTCTTAGTCTCCTATCCTTTCATCTAAATTTTCTCCCAGGCTTGCATTTAATTCTGCTGAAATAGGAAACATATTTTTACCTTTGCAAGTTTGCTCGGAATCTTCCAGGCCCTGTGCTAAGTGCTTTACACAGGTTACTTTGTCTCACAACAACCACATGAGGCAGGTCTTATTTCTCCCAGCGTACGGATAAGAGAATGGAGGTTGAGATGGGTGAAGTAACTTGTCTCAGGTCATACAGATCAGGAGAGGCTGGGTTTAAGCTGGCGTGTCTGGTCAAAAGCCCAAGCTCATTATACCTACAACACTTCTACAGAATTGTCAGCCTTTTCTCCTGAAGACCATCAGAAAAGAGAATACGACAGGTCATGGAAGTTCCTTACATATAAAGGGGGAAAACCCTACAAAATAAATATCAATAAAGTAACACTTCATACACATTCTGCATTAATATTATGTAAAGTATTTTACACACATTACCTCATAGCAGGCATACTTATGGAATGGCGAATGGAGTAGCTTCAGGGCAAAGGCAGATTAAAGTGGAAAAAAAGAAAGAAAAAAGAAGATAGCACAATGTAAGTACGAGACACTCCCTATTCACAGTTCTAAAACAGCAATTTCAACTACCTGAAGTACTCCCTGCCCACCCCAAGATGATATTTGTTTTCGTTGGGTAGGATGGGCCCCGGTGGCTTCCAGGGGTAATAAAAGGAGAGTAGATAGTCCATAGGTGCATATTATTTTACTTCCTGTAGGTTCTCTGTAGGCCAGGCAATCTGAGGAGAATGTCTGGTTTCCCCCAGGTCAGCCCGGTGGCCCCTGGGCATCCTCTCCAGGTCCAGCTCCCTTCTGTTCAGGACGACAGGAAGGGCAGTGTCCAGGCAGTAGAGCCAGGCAGGTAAAAGCTAAACATTCCATTGTGGAGAAACTCTCCAGAGAAATATACATACTTAACGTAAGACAGTCAAGGAAACACGTGTCAGGCAAACACAGTCAACACAGGAGCAGGGACTTCTGCATTCATTCCAGAACATCTGGTACAAATACCACCATTTCCGAGAACTCTAAGAGCGTCAGCCTTCTCATCCTATTAATCCTAGAGTAGCTGACTCATCTTCCCTCTGATTGATTGCCTGTTATTTTCTGTGAGTTCCACTCAGAAATCAGGCTGGGTGAAGCAAAATGGGGTCCATTCTGCTAAGCTGGTGCTCCCCCATCACACTTTCCAACACTGTTCCTGCTTTCTCTTCTCCCAAGAAGCTAACAGGTAAGGCATCAAACGCATCACCCTCCCCAACAATATCCCCTGAGGTCATAAGTAGGAGCAGCACTTTACTAGAACTCAGAAAGAAAAGGACAGAGAAATTCAGGGGACACTTATGGTCTTACCCTCCAACTCCATTTAGAAACTGTAGGTAAAATATTTCCTCAGAAATTACATTAAAAGAAATTCGTCAGCATTATCAACCTATTCATCTCTTTAAATATAGGCAGTTTTCTTAAGAAAAAAATTTCCCCAAAACAAAGTATATAATAAGATTCCAGCTAAAAGAAAGCTCCATTCAGAGGCCTGGGACTGACAAGTGCACACTTCCCAACATACGTGCTCTTCCAGTACCCTTCCTCCTTTTCAACTTCAGAAGGGACAGGAAGCTGAAGGTGATTCATCCACACGGGTAACCATTACAAGCAGTTCAGAAAAACACGACAGTCTAGAGAAAATAATTTTCTATTTCTCTACTTTACTTTCTAAAGTTCCATAAACATACACAACTCTCAGTGTCCACTTCCTTTTTTTCTTCTTTCAAAGCTAAGGACCTCTGCCAATGAAGGAAGGAATGATGCAGAGAAAGAGATTCCTAAGAGATTGCTCAGCAAGTGAAACTGGTGTATATGATTCAGAAATGAGATCAATCTATGCTTAAATAAATTCAAATGCATCAGGCGCCCTATACTCTGTAACTCCTTGGTCATGAACACTCTCGGGAAAATAGATCGAGGTTTTTGGCGGAGGCACCCACAGTGTGAAAGGAACAGCGGGCTCTGGGGAGGAAGGAGCAGCAAGGAAGCCGCAGGGCCCCACAGGCAGCGCTTACCCGATGGAGTGAGACCTGCAGCCAGGGCAGCACATGAGAGAACAGGAGCAGAGTTAGCACATCAGGATGCCAAGAAACGACCGCGCTGCCTCTCGTCTCCTTTCAAGAGCCCCAAAGCAAAGATTAGGCAACTTCATTCATTACCTTTTTTTGAGTACGTGGCTTTTTAAATATGTCTTAACAATTTCTTTACCAACCTGTTTTAAGTTGTGCTTCTATTATTCTCATGGATATATAGAGACAGTTGGACTCTAATAAAATTATATGCCTCCCCCAAAGATTTCATCTCCACTAGATCACACGCAGCTTGAACAAATTCACTGAGAAGTGCCAAGAAGATGCCAATATTATTATAAACACGATTTCAACAGCTTGCATTTCTTCAGAGGGCTTTCATAAATGTGACCTCATCTTAACTTCACAGGAAGCATTTTAGTTAGGTGGCTATTAACAGTGTCATTTCACAGATGGAGGAGGGGATGGAGCGGTTCCGTGACTGCACTGAGGGGACTTCACTCAGTGGCAATCAGGATAAAATGAGAATCTTAGCTAGGGAAATATTACTTATTTTTATCAAATATTTAAATTAAATCCTAACACAGTGCTTTTCATTCAGTTACTAAAAGGACCAAATTCTAGGTTTTCAAAATCTCTAAGTTATACTAACTTGGAATTATTTTAAAGAAAAACTAGAGGTACTGTTTTTCTTCCCAGGTATCTAAATTTTGGTGGCAATCTTTTTTAAACAAGTTCAAAAATTTGTTCCCAGAAAGTACAAAAGAATTTTACAGTGTAACTAACAAACATATAGAGTAATATGATACTTTTAAACCATAAAAGGGGTTCAAGGTCAAATGTCTGTGATAAAGTTTTAAAATTTCCCCACTATCATTTCATAAACTGGCAAATTAATTTGAATGAAAAATAAAAACTTACTAATTCTCCTCCTTTAAGAATCTTTACTATATTTAACATAAGCAATTTTCAAATATGACTTTTACGTATATTGCTTGTTCTTGCATAATTTAAAACTAAAAATTCTTTGTAAAACATTGCTTTCACAGGGACTTATCCTCATTTATATACAAACATTAGATGTTATACTTTGAGAAAAATGTAGGTCTGAATTTTGCAAACTCTACAAAATATTACAGGGCCATATTTGAGTCTCTAGTGACAAGCTACATTTTCTAATATTTTTTTAGCCACAGTTTATAATGAGAGTTGTAGCCTCTATACAGAATGATAATTAATGAAAAGTTTGGAACGCCTGGGAAATGGGTTATCCATTATGCTGAAACAGAGCCACACTGAAATAGGAGGAAAAGAAGTCAACACAACCTTGATATTATACCCAATTAATGTGTGCACATAAATATGTCAACATATCGCACATGCGAAACACAGTTTTGTTCTTTTCTACTTAGAAAAATAAGCAGAGCCTTTATGAAATACTGTGCGCTCCTGGCAATGGACTCTCCCTGATTTCCATCAGGTCGGGCCACCTTGTCTGAGGCAGTCACTTAGTAAAGATAAAAACTAGCATTTATTGAGTGCTTAATACACGTCAGGCTCTTTTCTGCTACTTTTATAATAACCCGATGACGCTGCTACTCTTCTCATTTTCTAACTGGGAACACTCCGGTACAAGCGAGCTAAGGTACATCTGGCCTCCTCATAACCCGACTACTTGATCACCTGAGAGCGTGTTACAAATGCACATCCTGGACTCCACCCAAGACCCACGGAGGCACCATCTTGGAGAGGTGGAATCTGGGAATATGTATTTTAAACAAGCTTCAGAGGCATTTGTAAGGCCCCCTAAAGATGGAGAAACACTATTCTAGTGTTATGCTGAGGTCCCAGTATTCAAGTGAAAGATTTCAACTATGTATGTGGAGAATAAATCTTATAAACATGGCAAAATATACTTTCTCGGATATAACAGGTAATAGGGTATTTCCTGTTTTAAGGAATTATTTAATTAGTTTAGATAAATGTTTTAATGCCATTGAAATGATAGCAAAATTTAATTTGTAATCAAATGAAAGTTAATTGGTAACCCAGAATGTTTACCTGTTCATCACAGGTGGCCTCTGAAGAATTTCAATTGCTTTTCGTTACTGCATTATTAGTAAATATGAAGATAAAACCAAGTACTCAGATTCATGCGCATGCACCTACTTAACTCCAGCCTCATGAATGCCAAGTTGTTAAGTTGGTGCACGAATACTGGGTACAATCCAGCAATTTTTGGAGCCAAAAAATAACTTAAACACAAAGATATAAATATTTGCCTCTAGGTATCAAAAGTGTGGGTAATAAAGAAAGTAATAGTTTAAGAATCCAGTGAAATAATATGCATGTATTTTTTTAAAGGAAGACATTTTAAATGTACTCCAAAAGATTTTAAGAAATGAACTCAATTTCTAGAGAGAAAAATGAAATTGATTTATAAAGAAAAATCTCCTAAGCATATCAGCCAAATTCAAGATAAGCTATGATAGTTATTTAAATAAGCAAAACATATGATTGTAACAACTCTAAATAAAATAACTTCCTAAACATAATACAAAAAATAGAAATGGCCAATACTTCATTGTTTTTCTGATGCCTATGGTGAGGACACTTGGTTCTCAGTTCAAAATCTTGATGTTTACCCTAATTTCATATAATAGTAAAATACTGAAAATAATCAAAATGTGCAAGGGGACTTGTTTAAAAGTTTTGCTACAGCTATGCACTGGAAGATAATACAGCCATTAAAAATGAAGGTGTAATAAACATTTATTAACTTATTCACAATATATTGCTAAAGTGAAGAAAGAAAATTAACAGAAGTATATACCATATGGTACTTTTTTGGAATGAGAGAATAAATATGTATGTATTTAGCATAGAAAAATATATATTAGATGGATGTATACAAAAACGTAACCTAGAATAGTTCATCAGAGCATATTCCACTGAATGCATATTTTAACTTATTGTTTAAATTACAGTGATAAAACTTCAATGTATGCTGCATTCTTTTGAAATTCCCCTTTTACTAGCAATTGAAGGCACCCTCTGTCTTCTGTTTTTACTAGGTCAGGTCCTAGTGGAAGGGCATCTTCCGGACCAGGCCAACTAAGCTGACCTTCAGGCAGAAGACATCTCCATATAAAGATTTATCTCAATCACCAACCACTATCAACCACATAAAATTTTAATCCAATTTAAAAAAAAGAATACGTTAGGAAGACCGCCGACAGATAATGCTCCCCTCCTCTGGGACAGCCCAGCGCTCAGCACCACTCCCCTGGTTCTTTCCCACAGTACCTCATGTCTCCAAACTTCTTGCTGATGGCCGTCCCAACGTTGCTGAAGGCTGCAGTCGCCTTCTGCCCTGCGTGACTCAGGGTTTCGTGTGTTTTCTTGTAGCTAGAGGTAAAATAGAACAACAGTAACACAGTTTATATATCGCGATTGCCTATAAAATGTTCATCATCCTTCTCCCTCCTTACTTTGAAAGTTCCCTTTCCAAAACAGATTTAGGAAGAAGATGACCAGCAGGAGTCATTGTTTTATTCATTGTTTGGCAGTAATGAGTTGGCTACCACTCAATCGAGGGAAAGTCAGATCATTAAATCTGAATTCAGGAAAAAAAAAAAAAATATATATATATATATATACACACACACATACAAGTACAGATGTAAATATGCCAGCTTTTTAATCACAAATAGTGGAACTGCTCTGAGAAGAGAGTTATTCTTAAGAAGTGTATTAACTACGAAGAGAGACTTGCCAATGAAAGCTCTAGCCATGAAAGGTAACACAGAAACTAGAAAATGTAAATTTCAAAGGGAAATTTAAGCTTCTACTGTTAATGTGGGTAAAATTAACCAGAAAAGGGCAAAATATAACTAGAAATTGACTTATTTTTCTAATACTTATAGCTGGGAACAAGAAGGGCACATAATCTGAAGATAAGATAGTGACTTTTTTCAAAACAGTTGTAGGAATACAGCACTGCAACTATCTGTTCATAAGCCCTTGTCCCTACTAGCCTGATCCTTGAGGACAAGAAGCCATTCATCTTTGTGCGCCCAGTGTCTGGCAGAGGGAGACAGGAGACAGGAGACACTAGCAGTAAATACTAGACGAATGAGCGGATGATCAAAGAGGACGCTCCCCTGTGGCTCTGAACTGGGAGTCATGGCAGTAAGTCAGACAGAAGTGGGTGGATTGGAGATAGAATGGACAGAGTTGACAGGAGCTTGTAAGTGACAAGTAGAACAAGCCAAAAAGATTGGCCAGCCGTTTTGAGCAGGAAAGACAGTGGTGTATCCATGGGGCTGAGGAATTTCTAAGAATTCTTTAATAAAGTGGGAAACCAAAGGCACCTAACATACGGGAATAGGAAGAAATCAGCAGAAAGTTTTGCCTATCATTTCACAATGCACGTGAGCCAGGCCATTACGCTGTGCGCCTTAAATTTACACAGTGCTGCATGTCAATTATATCTCAGTAAAACTGAAAAAAAAAAATCCAAACAGAAAATGTTCTGTACAGATTTTTAAAAAATGAACTACTTCTTATAATACACATACTGTCTTCTTCTAATGTATGCTGCTCCTAGGTCAGTTCCCCCAAAGCTGCCTGCTTCGTCCAGAACACGTGCACGTATGTGGTACCTCTGAGAAGACTTTATGTCATAAGAAATCGGTTGCGTAGGAAATTCCCTTATGCCTCCAGCCCTTCCATCTCCCACAAGTCATCCAGTCCCAAATATACCATCAGACTCTACGGAAATGCTTTAAAACATGCCCCTTGGTCTTCCTTGAAACTGAAATCACTTTATTAACATGGTATTCTATTATTCTCTTTTTTGTTGGCAGGACGGAATGAGCCTCTAATATTATCAGCATCATACGTTATTTATCTACACACTTTCTGTTTTTCAGGAAGTGTAAAAATCATATATTATTTAGATCATAAAACCCAGCCAAATAGTCATTTACTAAACAGACATTTCCCAGCGAATATGGAAGGACCAAGGGGGTCCAAGGGTCAAAGAAGAATCTGGTGACTAGGAGGTAACTTGTGACTCTGGAGAGTGTTGTGTGAGCAGAATGGGGAAGGTGGACCCAGGTGGCTCCGGGTCAAGCAGCAATGAGAGGTGAGAAGATGGAAGAAAGGAACAGCTTTTAGGATGTTTGCCTAATTTTGTTTTCTGCAAAGGTACAAAAATATTGGCTTATTCAAATTACAAATTTATTTTTACATTTTACCATATAATTTTAGGTTTTAATTATGGGAAAAACCATTTTTGACCATGTGAAACTGTGGACTTTCAGGCAGTTGAAACATGAAATAAAATATTAATATATAACTTGCTATTAGTGATAAGGCAGTTAAAATAGTACTAAATAGGTGCCAGCCCCATGGCCGAGTGGTTAAGTTCCCACGCTCTGCTTCAGAGGCCCAGGGTCTCACTGGTTCGGATCCTGGGTGCAGACCTGGCACCGCTCATCATGCCATGCTGAAGCGGTGTCCCACACAGCACAACTAGAAGGACCTACAACTAGAATATACAGCTGCAGGAAAAGAAGAGAAAAAAAACGATTGGCAACAGATGTTAGCTCAGGTGCCAATCTTAAAAAAAAAAAAAAAATAGTACAACACATTAAAGACCAGAAATAAAAACATCAGTCATTATTACAAGATTTTAACGAGGTGTGATCTTGGAATGGCACATGCTGAGAATTCAGAAGAAACCATCTACTAAACAGGTTCCCACAGCAGTGTCCTGAACACTTGGATTAACTCGGCTTAGAAATAGTATTTAAAAGTGGGATTTAAATGTAGTGGTTTTAGCCTTAAAAACAAAAGAATTTATTTACACATGAAGAAAAAATCTGGAATTCCTATTCCAGGTATACTTTCAGGATACTGACAAAGTTTTCACAAAGTTGTAATTGGGCCATGAAATCAGATCTACAAAAAATGCATTAAAAAACTGGAATCCAGACATGACGGAAGTGAGGAAAGCACAGAATCATATGCAGATGAAACATTTCTTGCACTATGGACCGGGACTCTTTCTACTCACATTACAATTCTGAAAAGTCTCAAGAAAAACTTTCTTCTTTTTTTTTTGAGGAAGATTAGCCCTGAGCTAACTACTGCCAGTCCTCCTCTTTTTGCTGAGGAAGCCTGGCCCTGAGCTAACATCCATGCCCAACTTCCTCTACTTTATATGTGGGATGCCTACCACAGCATGGCTTTTGCCAAGTGGTGCCACGTCCGCACCCAGGATCCAAACCGGGGAACCCTGGGCCAAGAAGTGGAAGGTGTGAACTTAACCACTGCACCACTTGGCCGGCCCCAAGAAAAACTTTTACTATGCAAAAGTTTCTCATGTAAATTGATGAGATTGGTATATATTCTCATGTATATACTCATGTATATAGAGTAATCTATAAATGCCCAAAATAGGCCACTGAGTACCATCTCTGCCCCTTCTGTTCCTCTCACCCACCATATCCAATCCATCGAGAGACCCTGTTGGTTCAACCTTCAAAACACAGCTAGAATCTGTCGACTGTCTCACCACTTCCACTGCCCTCCAGTTAGGTCAATCCACCATCATCACTCACCCGGGCTATTGCAACAGGCTCCTCACTAGTCTCCCACTTCTACCCTTATCTCTACATCCCCCTCCCACACAACTGGCAGAGGACTCCATTAAAACAGTCAGAGCACGTCACTCCTCTGTCACTGGCTCCTCATTCCCCTCAGAGTAACAGCCGAAGTCCATACCCCAGGCCTTGTGATGAGCCTGCACAAGCGGGGCCCCAGCCCTTCCCTCACCTTCTCTTCCTACTCACTCCCTCTGCTCCAGCCACCCTGACCTCCTCCGCACTGTTCCTCCCACATGCCAGGCTCCATCCTGCCTTAGCACCTCAGCTCTAGCTGTTCAGCTATGTGATGCCGCCAAAATGGCAAGAAAAGGGGTTTTTTTTGTTTTTTTTGTATTGTAAATACCCCACTTTGAAGAATTAAACAGACCTGAGCCTGCACCCTTAGGAAGACTTAACAGCCGCCTCTCTCTGTTCAATCAGGGCTGGACGTCTCTGCGGCCTTGGCCAGGTGGATGTCAGCAGAATAGAGTTCTGGGAGAAAGGGGCAATGGGGATAGAAAGGGGAATGGAGGAAGGCGGAGGGAAGAAGTCTGCTGGGCATCGACTGGCACTGACACTGGGAGGCCTGAAAGGCGACTCAGGGGGAGTGAAGAGAAACCTGCCACACCTGTGGCCTCCGTGTGAGGTGGGAGTGGGTGCCGGCTGGAGAATTCCTTCCCGTGTTGGTCCTGCAGCTCTTCAGGAACCTCTTGCAATTAGATCAAATATTTCTTTTTCTTGTAAACCGCTCCAGTGTACTTTAACTTTATATATTGGAGAACGCTTTGAATTTTGAGATGAGGTGACTTTTGAACACTTTCTTGTGCATGTGTCACATTCCGAGTTCCATGGCTTAATCCAAAAATAGCTAGAGAACACCATGTAGTCTGCACGGAAATCGAGATATAACGATGTACACCTGAAATTTATACAATGTTATAAATCGGTGTTACCTCAATAAAAAAACAGTTAGCTAGAGAGAAGTGCTAAGTGGGAGCTACCTTGTGCTTAAAGCCACTGCTAAACCAAAATGTGAGCTGGGTGTAGACAGGCGTCTGACTACTTTAGCGAGCTATCATTGACATTTATGTCCTCACCAGGAACAATGCAACTCTCTATCTGTGTGAAATTTCAAAGTTAAAATTCAACCGTATGGAAAGCTCAATGGAGTGTTAAAGAGGGATTTTTAGGACTGTCAACTCTTTATTTGAGAATTATATAACGTTAAATCTGAAAGGCACTGGAGCCCAATCCTTTCAGGTGACAGATGATGAACCTGAGGCCCAGAAGAGCTGTGTGATTCTTTAATGACAGAGGGAGGGTTAGGGTACTGTACCTGACTTCCATCGGAAGTCTTGTCGCCTCGGAGATGACAGACAGTTGAGGGTGCGTTAGGTCAGCTGTCTCTAGCTCCAGTGTTTTGTGGAGAGAAATTGTAATACCATATTTCAAGAATTCTAAGACGCCCATTTTTTCCCCACATTCTTACACCTCTTCCCTAGACTAACCATCCCATTTCTTGAAAACAACTAGCAGTCATGCTACATAGATTCTGCAGAGACCAACAATGGAGGGAAAGAGATTTTGAGGGGGCAGATAATGAGAGAGGGTTATACATAAGCAAGTGACTTCCAAGAACAAAGTAACCAGGGACCTCACTGGGCTCAGAGCATTTGAAAGCTCCACATCATAGTCTAAGTGAAGGGTCCCTCTGGAGTTGTGCACCACACAGACTCTGTAACCTTATGCTGCATCCTAAGAGGGCTTGATCTTAAAATTGAATAAGTAGGGGGCTGGCCCAGTGGCGTAGTAGTTAAATTCACGTGCCATGCTTTGACGGCCCAGGGTTCACAGCTTCGGATCCTGGGCACAGACCTATACACCGCTCATCAGCCATGCTGTGGCAGTGTCCCACATACAAAATAGAGGAAGATTGACACAGACATTGGCTTAGGGCCAATCTTCCTCAGCCAAAAAAAAAAAAGAAAGAAAGAAAGAAAAAGTAATATACATTCCCATTCAGAGGCTAAGAGCCTGCATCTTGAAAAAGACCCTCCTGTCAGGCCACTGATAACCTGCAAGGAACCTGGTGTATTTGCATTTTACTCCCTTTATTGTGCCATGGAATTTGGTACATAGTTTGTACTACTAATACTTAAAACTTTTTTAGCAATATCATATATAATCATGTTCAATAATATTTAAGTAATGAAAAACAACTTAACTACCAACCTTCTGATTGACTTGACAATCTTGTAAGTTAAATGGAAATGGTATTTAGCATTTTAGATTACTAGTGCCTCTTATTTAAGCTAAATATAAGTTACACCATTGCTGACTTACATACTTCATAAAGCAGCGGACTATACATTTTCCTTAAATAAAAGTTGAAGGGTTAAAATGTCCTCAAATTGCTGTCAATTGTCATTAGGAGGCAGAAAAATTGGGAGTATACGCCTGAAGAAGACTGTGTTATGGGCATCTCCTCTGTGTTCCCATAATCCCCTTTGCATAGGTCTTTCCAAACATTTTTCCACGTGTTGCAATTGTGGTTTCCGAATCTGTCTCTGTGACCTGCCTGAGCTTCCAGAGGGCAGGGGCCACATCTTGTTCATCATCACTGTATCCCCAGTGCCTGAATTAACCAGAGTAAGGGTCGCAGGAGACCAAAGGAGGGAAATAGGGCCCAGTTTGATTGGCAGACGTCAGCTACTGGTGCAGAGTTGGGACCTTCGAATGAAAGTTCCCATGAAAGGTTCTGACTTTGGAGGAGAGCGATGCAGGCCTCAAGGTAAGTAAGGGAGACTGGTTCCTGGGCTCTAAAGCAGTTCCACAAACAGCAGCTTTGTAGGGACCTGACTTCCCAAAAAGGCTCGGGTCTGGTCCAGCGCTCAACCTTTCTTTGGCAACGATTTGACCATGCTGGCAAACAGCAGCTCACGTTTGTTGAGTACTTTATATGCATTATCTCATGGTCGAGTGCTGACAGGGAGACTTTTTGCTCTGTGTACAAGTAACCTTCCTATTTTTCAATGAAAGTGACCAGGAAAATAGGCTGTAGTCGTCAGAGATTCAGTCTGGCTGGAATGGATAGCTTTATATCTTTCTTTTCTTTTTTTTCCCAGCTTTATTGAGTTATAATTGACAAATAAAATTGTAAGCTATTTAAAGTGCATTTGATATACATACACATTATGAAAGGATTCCCACCATCTAGTTAATTAACACATCCATCTCACATATTTATACATATATTTTGGTGAGAATCTTTAAGTCCTACTCTCTTAGCAAATTTCAATGATGCTATGCAGTGTTATCAACTATAGCCACCATATTAGATACTCAGACTTTATCCATCTTATAACTGAAAGTTTGTACTCTTTTACCAGCCTCGCCTTATTCCTCCCTGCCAGGCCCTAGCAACCACCCTTCCAACCTCGGTTTCCAAGAATCTGACTTTTTTTTTTTAGGTTCCACATATAACTGATACCATGCAGTAATCTGTCCTTCTCTGTCAGACTGACTTCACGTAGCATAATGCCCTCAAGGTCCATCCATGTTGTTGCAAATGGCAGGATTTCCTTCCTTCTCATGGCTGCACGGTATTCTACTGTGTATATATATTTACACCACATCTTCTTTAAGGAATGGCTAGCATCTAATGGCCTGGACTGGTTAGTTGTCTGGCCGGCACACCCACAGGAGCTCTTCAGCAGGGTGGAGTAAGGTGTCTGCAAGCCAAATAAACAGCATCCTATTGACTTTTCATGCAGTTTCCTCTTGTCTGTCTTGCTAATTTGAAAGTCAGCGTTAATAATCAAAGGGAGAAAGCATGTCATCTTCTAAAAGGTTTTGACTTAAAGCACTTTTTTATACAGAGAGAAGGAAAAATTAAAAATGCAACAGTCTTTTTACCAGAAGAGATCTTAAAGCATGAGTAGATTTTCTATTATGGGATTTAAAAGAAAGCATTACTTGAATGGTTGCATATACAGCATTTTACCAAAGATACAAAAAATATTTAGGCTTATTTTCCTACAAAGGTTCCCTAAATGTGTTATCAAAACATGGGTTTACCACTCAAACCCCGAAAAGAATTGACTTCCTGCTTTGTGTGCCAAGATGAAAGCCGAAAGGTAAGAAGAATGAACAATTGTGTCAGAGATGCGCCACGTGTGTCCTTTTAAATTAGGTCTTTAATCTTCACTGGCGCTTCTGAACTCAACAATGCCACACAGGCTCCTCATAAAAAGAGATGATAATAATTACTGACCATAATGGTCTGCAAGTCTTAGAAGCCCAAAATCAAAGAGTAAATAAATCATAAACTAAATGTCAATTTTCAAGTACTGTGCATTTTTTAAATGCTGAATATCAGAATTTTACTCCTCTTTATATAGGATGAAGTTATTAAGCTTTCCAAAAAGATGGAATTGATAAATAAATGAAAAGCAACAGTATATGTTGGAGTATATGAGGAAGCCATTTGGTTTAAAACTAATTCAGCCTGACCTTGTTTTTCCAAAAGGGCTTGATGTGGCCTGCTGAGCATGCATTGTGCCATCATATAGGCATTTCTTTAAGGATAAGGATTAATTACTGACCTGCTGTGCTCACCTGGTGACCACCGACCTGCTGATCATCGACCTGCTGTGCCAGCTAGGCATCTTGTGACAGTCGTAAAAGAGATATTCCTGTTATATGTGATGTATGCTCTTTGTTCCAAGACGATATATAACCACTCTGTACACCCCACTTCTTTGGTGCCCTTCCTTCCTTAGGGAAGGAAGCCCCCAGGCTATAGTTGTCAAATCTGGCTCATAATAAACTGACCCCAATCTTGATTTATTGATTGACTATGGATTATTTGCATCAACAGAATGGTTTAAGGAAAATCTTCTCCCCGTTGTAGACCTACCATTGGGTCTGTGGTAGAACTCAGAGGAGTTTACTAGTAGGGGAATTTCATGGGTTAGCAAAGGCTGAACACTTATTAAAATGAAGCCTATTAGTTCGAATAGCCCACCACGATGTTGCATTTTCAAATTCTTACTCCTTCTACCTATAGAAGACATTCAATTTCTCCTCCTGTGGCCTCCCCACTTATTCACATCAAAGCCACCCACCTTCCCCTGCCTCCTTAAAGCTTAAAGACAACATGAAAAGCAGCAGAGAACCAAAAAAAAAAAGGAGGTAGGGTAATTTTGTGTGTGTTCTCAGATACTCTCAAATCAAGGCACTGAAAAAACTATGAAAAAAACAGCAACAACAAGCCCCAGACACAGATGATCTCTTGACCTGCTACTGTATGGTTATCTTTCTGTAAAGGAGATAATTTCAGTCTGCTGTGTAAGGATTCCTCCTCATCCGGTCCTATTCCAATTGGAATCCTACCACAGACTAAAATATGCCTAGATCTTTCATTACCATGCCATAGATTTTCTTTTCCTCACAAGTCAAACTAAATAGGTCATGATTGCTTCATCAGTATGCAAAGTACCACCTCTGGGAATGACATACAATCCTCTGACAGCTAACATTCTTTTTAGTGCTTTGAAATCTAATTCTACCCAATTTAACCCCACCCCAGCTCATCACTCCTCACATCAGAATCTCCATCATGTGAGGTGTAGATCTTGTTCTGGAATGGGCATCACGGACATCAACAGCAGAGATTTAATTAATTCAGAGGGAAAAGAGATTCTGTTATCACCCTTCCCCTACTAACATCTGATGAGGAGGTTTTCCCTGCCCTCAGCAGCCAAGAAAAAAGGGTGGGAAGAAGATGCTCTCCAGAAGTTATGTTGCTGATAGACTTATGCTCCCTCTTAAGAAAGGGAATGATTCTTCCTGACAAGAGAAAGTTCACATGATTCCTGAAAATTAGTGAACCCACAATCATATTATTTATTAAATAATCTCCGAGGAAATTTCATCTAGTCCTATGGATCTCAATGATATCAATACACAGACGACTCCCGAATGCCCATCTCTATCTCTGACTTGTGCTCCCAGTTGCCCTCTCAATATATAAACTTGTTTGTCTACTGGGCATTTCAGACTGCGCAGAGCCAAAACAGAATTCTTGGGTCTCCTCACCAGACGTGTTTCCTAGAACAGCAAACAGGCTTACAAGGTGTCAGACACCGTTCTCATGCTTTACAAATATTAACTCATTGAATCCTCACTACCTATGCAATAGGTACTAAGATGATCTCATTGCACGGATGCAGGGGGGCCTAGATTTCAACCCAAGCAACTGGAGTCCACAACCCACCAGCTTAAGCACAATGCTATATACCCTCATTGCCGGAAATAGTCCCGCTGCTCACCCAGCAGCCCAAGTCAAAGACCTGGGTCACATCTGATCCCTCTATTTCCCTCAGCCTCCACCTCCAAACCATTGGGAAGTCCTGTTGGCCAGACTTCCAAATCCTATTCTTTCTCTGTCCATGACTTTCCCTCACCATCATCACCCGCCTGGACTACTGCAATATCCTGCCTCTCCACAATCTACATTACACAAAGAAACCAGAGTGATCTTCCTGCTTCACACTCTCCAATGGCATCCACAGCACTAGGAATAAGATCCCCCCTCCTCCAGGGCATAGGAGGCCCCTGAGGCTCTGATCTCACCTCCTCTCACAGCACTCCAAATCTGCAAAGCTACTTCTTGCCTCAGGGTCTTTGCAGCAACTTTCACTTGAAAGCTCTTCCCTGGATCATCACAAGACTGGATCTTTCTTGTCATTCAGGTCTCAGCTCAAAGTAACCTCCGGGGACAGGATTACCCTGACTGGGACCCGGTCATCCAGTACACCACCCTATGATATTTTCATTATAGCACTTCCCGCTATTTCTTCATTTGTTTATTTTGTTGTTTCTTGTTCTTTTTCCTTTTGACACTCAAAGACAGTAGGAATTTTGTCCATCTTGTTGAATCCTGTATCCTGAGTGCTTACTTTAGCCCCTGTGTAATAATGTCTACTACCAGAAACTAATTAATACGGTTGGATAAAAGCGCTGCCACTACCCCTTTAATGGCCTTCTATTGCCTGTGGACAAAGAATAACTCTGTTAACAGGTGCCACCAGGCCACTTCTCCTGCTGTCTCAACAAGACTAATTAACTGGACCACTTGCCCTTGGGAGAGGGAGCCTTCTGCGGGCCCTCACCAGGCTGTGCCTCCCCCAGGAGGCTCCTCCTGCCCCTCGTGGCCTGATTAAATTCTGACTCATCCCTCAGAGTTCAGCTTAAACATCTCTTCTTCAGGAAACCTTCCCTGAGACGCCAGGCAAGGTTCAATCTCCCGCTCCACATCCCACAATACCCTGTATTTTCCCCTCACATCACTTTTCATACTCATCATTGAACTGGTTATTTGCAATAAGTTGTAAAACAAACAAAACCAAAACAAAACTGTGTTCCTAACTACACTATAAACTCCATACCCTCAGGGAGTAAATCTCTTTATTTATCCGACAAAAAGCTTGACACTAAGCAGACTGCCTGATTATAAAACCAATTTGCTTTTCGAACACGGGAAACACACAAACTACATATTCTCCCTGTGGGAAGAGGCGACAAGCCTTCCTAGAACCTGCCTGCTCTAACGCCAAGTCCTAAGATGAATCCGAATCTCCCCTCACTACCCCACCTCCCAGCCGGTCCCCATCAGACCGGGGGCAAACCCAGCACACCCTCTGCCCAGGCAGTCCCTGCTCCCTCCCTCCCTTCAGCACGGCACAGCCACAGTTGCCCTGCCCTCCATTCCGTTAACCGAACCCTGGAACCCTGCGGTGTGGTCAGGGAGGCTGAGCAGAAAGATCCCGCCTGGCTCTTAGGCTCCAGAAGGAAGTTCGGATCAGTGTGACACAAAGCCACCAGACCTAGATTAAATACAGCGACGACCAGCCCCAGGGAACTGGAGATTGTTCAACCTCACACAGTCAGGGACATTAATGGGTATAGGCCACCAAAGTGCAAAGATGGAGGCCAAAACCACCAACAGATACACTCACTGAATTTAGTGCCTAAAATCCAGCTACGCTTTTTAGCAGATTGTTCATACCGTGTTGCAACATATATTTTAAATCAACAAACATCAATGAGTGGTTTTTATCTTCTTCCATAATTGTCATCTCGGGCTGGGGAAGGTTGGTTAGCCTCTGG
This sequence comes from Equus caballus, assembly GCF_041296265.1. Taxonomy (NCBI): domain Eukaryota; kingdom Metazoa; phylum Chordata; class Mammalia; order Perissodactyla; family Equidae; genus Equus; species Equus caballus. The sequence continues at coordinate 79,661,763 of NC_091693.1, read as the reverse complement.
AAACAAACTAATGGGCTCCCTGGCTCCATCCTGCCCTGCTCTGGGCTGTGTCCTGACCCTGTCTGCATGAGCCCTTGGGGTGCACAATCACAGAAGTGGATACGACCGTTATGGGAGAAAACATGCTCCTTTACAGGAAAACTAAGAGAACCACCATGGGGAGACATCAGGTTCCTTTCAGATGGAACTCCTCATACAAAGGGCACCTTCACACAGAAACAAAAGGTCTTAGACCTTAGTTCTCAGGAACCAGCAAGCAAAGTTGGCCTCCAGCAAGACTGAGATAATTGCTGTCCATCACTGGCACCTCTTCCTACTACCTGGCCTCTCTATGCCCAGGAAAAACATTCCAGCAAAGAGAAAAATCGATTCCCACTTAGATATTAGGAATACAATGTCTTTATCTTCCAATGGGGAGTACCAGGGGAGAACACGCATAACCCAAAGACAAAAATTTCATGATGGTTGAATTTGGGGCCATAGTTTGGGCTAGGATAGGAAGCCTCTGTGGTTTCGCCATCAGCCCCTAACCCCCAACACACAAAAAGAAGAAAAATCACATCGTTATGGGGCACCTTCTTCCCTTTGGTACGAGACCACCTGGCAAGCAAAATATCTTAAATCCTTAGAAAAAGACCACAATATCAAATATTTCACATGCTTTAAAAAGTAATCCAATAAAAGTATGATTGTATAAGACCCAAAGTTGTTCCGTGCTCTGCCTAACATCAGACAAGAAGATGGCAGTAAAGCCAAAAGCATTTCCGTTGGCCTAAACTCAGCTCTAAATATCCCCTGGAGCAGTGGGGATGAAAAGCACATCCCCAAAATATGAGAGGTACAAGCTTTCTTTTTTTTTTTTTTTAAGATTGGCACCTGGGCTAACAACTGTTAATCTTCCTTTTTTTTTTTTTTCTGCTTTATCTATCCAACCCGCGCCCCCCATACACAGTTGTATATCTTAGTTGCTGGTCCTTCCAGTTGTGGGATGTGGGACGCCACCTCAACATGGTCTGACGAGCGGTGCCATGTTTGTGCCCAGGATGGGAACCCTGGGCCACCACAGCAGAGCACACAAACTTAACCACTCAGCCATGGAGCCAGCCCCCAAGCTTTCTTTTTTAAATTAATGGCTAACAGGCCTGTACCAAAATGGTCAATCATTTTTGATAGAAACTCAAAATAGTAGGGAATGCCAAGTACTCAGGAAAAAGCACCTGCCCATTTAGAATATTACGAGAAAACATACAGAAAAAAACTATATTTAACGAATGTTTAAAAATATATAATAAAGAGAAAAAAATTTAAACCATAAAACTCTATGAAAGCAGTCTGAGTCAAAACAGAGTTTTGGTGAATAAAGTTTAATTCCATGAAGCTACTTTATAGAGTCTGTTTTACACGTGACATATTGGATGATTATTCATATTCCTTTATTTTACTTCTAGAGAAAATATTTTTCCTAGCCACAAATACCAAGTCAGCCTCATAGAAGAGAAAGAACAGAAGAGTGGCAAGACAGCAGGCTAAGGAATTTTTTAAAAATTCAGTTAACAGACTTACGCAGGTGTAGTCTGCATGTCATGCCAGCTTTTGCTGAAGTTCTGTTTTAATTCATTCATCAGGTTCATGCCGAGTTTTTGCTTGATCTCAACCAGATGCCTTTCTTTCGCTGATAAAACTTGTCGTAATGTTGTAATTTCGTCTTCTAGCTACAGGTAAGAGGGAAAACGGTGAGGAAAAACATCAGAGCAGCCAAAACACACCCGCAAAAGTTCTGGGGGCCCCACGGCAGCCTCTGCGCCCTCTTGTTGGCACAGGCCCACGCTTGGCTGGAGCAAACCCATCCTACAGAGACGACACTCTATATTCAAAAGTAGAAATCGATTTTTTTAGTTTTAACCATTATCAAAGTAACCACTGCTCCTTGTAAACAATTCATTTGTACAGCAAAATGTAAACAAGAAAATAAAAATCACCTGTAATCCACTAGGAACTAGCCATCGCTTAATTCTTTGGTTGCTAATCTTCCAAATGTTCTTCTAAAATTGTACACAGATATAGCTTTTGAACAAAAAACTGCTTTATTTATTTATTTATTTAATTTTAAAAATTATTTATTTATCTATTTATATGTTTGTTAAAGGTATGCTTTTTTTTTGGTGAGGAAGATTGGCCCTGAGCTAACACCTTTTGGCTTTATTTTAGAAACTACTTCTTTTCAAATGTCACTAGTCAGTGTCGTTTGTCGTTTGCTAACCACACACAGCTGTCCTGGTGCAGGCACGGATGGGCAGACATTGTGGTTTTGCCAGAAGGAGGAAGAAGGGAGGAGGGGATATACGTAAAGGAGTGATTTGTTTCCTCTTTTCAACAATTTTATTGACATACACTTAAGTGGACACATTTAAAGTGTAAAATCTATAAGTTTTGACGTATGCATACTTCTGTGACGTCATGACCACAATCAAGAGAGTGATTATATCCATCACCTCCCAAAATTTTCTAGCTCCTCTTTGTAATTCCTCCCTCCCTCTTCTCCCTCTTCCCCCAGGGAGCCACCGATCTTTTTGTCATTGGAGTTTAGTTTGCATTTTCTAGAACTTTACATAAATTGAAATATAGAGTATATATTCATTCTTGCCTGGCTTTGTTCGCTCAACCTAATGATTTGAGATGATCTGAGATGTGGCCCTGTTGCTGCATTATCAGTGGTTCTTCCCTTTTCATTGCAGAGCAGTATTCCACCATGTGGATATACCACAGTTTCTTCTCTGCTCACCTGCTGAAGGACATTCGAGTTTGGCTAATGCAAACAAAACTGCTACGACCATTCACATACACGGATTTGTAGAGACATGTTTCCTCCGTTCCCCGTGCCACAGAGAAGCAAATCTCTTCAGCATTATAAAATTGCTCTTGCAAATGGAATTTCTAACAAAGGAGTTCTGTAAAACACCCAGATTTTAGAGAGTGTTGCTATATCCCGTGAAAATAAGCTTGAACCTCCACAAGACCTTTGATTCTAATTTGTTGTTGAATTTTATAATTCATTGCCCTGGCAATATTGCTTAAATTTACATCTTTGTTTTGAAATGTATAAATCCCGGTGACTTTCCTTGTGAAGCCAGAAGAGAATCATGAGTACTCCCTTAGCATCCCACATGCACGGAGGTAATAAAAGCCTGACACTTTGCAAGATTTCTTGTTTAAAAAAAAAAAAATGGAGCAGCTGTGTCTCATTTACATTCAAAGTGTCACTCTACTTCTGACCACAAGCCGCATCCCTAACCCTGTCAGTGTTCTTGCAAATGTGTTCTTTGGGTCACCAGAGACATAGCTGCTAGAAAAGCACCTCAAGAAAGACAGCGACCTTTGCTAGAATTTGTCTTTTACTAGCACAAGGAAGATTTTGCCCCACTGGTGAACAGACAGGAATAAAGTTGTGAACCTTCGTATACACAGATAATCACTTATGCAAAACAGTCAGAAATACTGAATGAGAAGCATCTTAAATGCCACAGTAGAAAAGAACAATATCTTGGGGTTTTAACATCAGCAAAATGTCCTGGTAATTTAACATTATCCATTTTTTTACATTCATGGAACATCTGTTTTATGCTCATGGAAATCTTTTCTAAATGAATTATACATTCTATGAACATGTCATAATCAACAGCATGCTCTCTTTTCTTGATGAGCAAGAGTCTTCAGGATGCAGACATACATGGATTACTGCAAAAGGATCCTGCTCAGAGACCACCAAGGGGACAATGCTTTTAGTTCCTCCATTAAATGAGAACACACTGTGATTTAAAAATTAAACCCTTCTATTCTTTGTCAATCATGTCATATTCCACATTGTCTTTCTTGTCAACATGTTCTCCTGCATTTCATCTGCTGCCTAGTATTTCTCAAGGCTGTCTCTCCAGCCCTCTCACCATAGAAAATGCTTGGGCTTCATGTCAGCCTTTTAGTCTCTATTAGAAAGAACTTTTTGGCTTTCTTTTGGATGATAGTGCTTTGAGTGACTGAAATTACTATGAGTCTGTTTCTTTTACACATCAGGTATTACTGTAGTTTCCACTGTGTACTAAAAATAATGGGAAACATTTTAACTTGTAGAAGGAAATTGCAGATGGAGAGAAGGAGAAAGAAGCTTAAAAATCTTGATAGTCTCAATCTTACATCTATGGAACCCCAGAAATTTATTCAAAATTAGAGGGGCAGTAGTTATTTGGTGTAAGGAGTGAGTAAAGCATTTATAGTTTTATAATGAAATCCTTGCTCTAAAAAAATGATAGAAACACTGAAGTGACCAACTCACCAAATATCATCCTAAAGAAAGAAATATAAGCCTCACATTTAATAACTTAAAAATCAAAGCACAAGTTAAAAGGTATTTGTGGGGAAGACACTTCTAATGATGGAGACACGAATTTGGTTTCTTAGTTGGGTCTATTCTCAGGTTCTATAATGAAATTCTCACCATTTCCATAAAACACATGACTCACACTTCTCAAAGCTTTCAGTATATTTATCAGAAATCTAAATATATGCCAAAAAATCTATTAAGCAAATCCCAGAAGTTGGAAAAACAAATCACCTGAGATTATGTTAACTTGCAAGGTTTAAAATGGCCAACCACATCTCTTTCTACAGAGTGGAGTCCAGTCAGGATAGGAAAGCCTTTAAGAACAAATGCTTTAAGTGACAATCCTGGTGAGAGTCAATCTCTCATTTGACTAATGAGATTTTTTGGTCTGGTTACACCAGTGACTCTCAACTTCAGTTTACATAAACGTCACCCAGAGAGCATCTTTAAAATGCAGATTCTGGATGTATATCCCTTTCATGCCCTGAGATTCTGATGTCTTAAATTTTCTGGGGCCAGACTACTTACATCACTTAACAAGCACCCCCAGATATTCTGATGTAGGTAGGTATGGAAACTCTATATTGTAAGTACCCCTGTGAGCCACATCAAATTCCTTTTGAAATGAGGTGGAGTGCAGGTAAATCACTTAAGTAAAGTATTTAATATATCTTTTCCCTTTTAGTTTTCAATTAATCTTTCTTTATTAGAAACTAATAGTCTGATTCTTTGGTTTCTTGACTCCCTAGACGATCCCCTTGTAGGATAAATATTTATGCCCACGATTAGATATTTAAGCTTGATTATTTAAATATAAATTAAAAGGAAAATAATAAGTTTTGGCAAAGATGTAGAGAAATTGGAACCCTAGTACCTAGCTGGTGGGATAGTAAAACGGTTCCGTCATGGTGAAAAATAGACTGGCAGTTTCTTAAAAAGTTAAACATAGAACTACCATATGACCTAGCAATTCCACTCCTACGTATGTACCCGAGGAATTGAGAACAGGTACTCAAACAAGTATATGTACACATATGTTCATAGCAACACTATTTGCAATAGCCAAAGGATAAAAATAGCCCAAATATCCATCAAACGATGAACAGATAAACAAATTGTAGTATATACATAAAATGGAGTATTATTCAGCCATACAAAGGAATGAAGTATTGAGATACGCTACAACATGGATGAACCTCAAAAACATCAGGCTGAGTGAAAGAAGTCAGACACAAAAGGTCACATATTGTATGACGGATTTATATAAAATATCCAGAATAGGCAAATCCGGAGACACAGAATGCAGATTAGTAGTTGCTGGGGAGAAGAAGGAATGGGCAGTAACTGCTTAATGAGTATGAAGTTTCCTTTTGGGATGATGAAAATATTGTGGAACTAGATAGAGTGGTGGTTACACAATATTGTAAGCGAAATAAATACCACTGAATTGTTCACCTTAAAATGGTTAATTACATGTTATATTAATTTACCTCAATAAAAAAGAAAAATAAATTAATCTGAATTAGCTAATAAGTCAGCATCAATATGAAATTTATGTTAGAAAGGTGAAAATTTACTTTTCTATTTTATCTGCTAGATTACATAAAGTATCTAACTTAAATCCAGAAAAAGAAATACTTTCATAAACCATTAATCACCACGACGACGTTTTGGAGTAAGAGCATTTGGTCTCTTGTACCCACTGCTTCAGGGCCTGTCTCTTCTTCTAGCTACTCCCGCCCTTGGCTAAGAATCCAGAAGAACTAGAATTAAAATGCAGATACCATCTGGGACAGTGTGATGGTTAACCTTATGTGTCAACTTGACTGGGCTGTGGGGGGGCCCAAACATTTGGTCAAACACTATTCTATGAAGATGTTTCTGGATGAGATGAAATTTGAACAGGCAGACTTAGCAGAGCAGATTGCCCTCCCTAAGTGGGTGGGCCTCATTCAATCAGTGGAAGGTCTAAATAGAGCAAAAGGGCTGACCCTCCCTTGCGTAGGAGGGAGCTCTTCCTACCTGACTGTGATTGACATTGGACAGTTGTTTTTTTTTTTCTTGCCTTTGGACTCATTAGTTCTTCCTGGTTCTCAAGCCACTGGCCTTCAAATTGGACTACACCATGAACTCCCCTGGGTCCCCAGCTTGATGATTATAGATCTTGGGACTTGTCAGCCTCCATAATCACATGAGCCAATTCCTTATAATAAATCTCTTTCTATATATATACATACACATACTATCGGTTCTGTTTCTCTGGAGAACCCTGACTAATACAGAGGGGCATTATAATAAGATATTATTGGTTATGAATACTCTGGTTGTTCACTAGCTCAGTTTAGAAATAACGAAGGTCTTAGAGGAAGGAATTGAGAGAAAAAGGTCAAGAGCCTGAGGCAGTTCTTTGTAATTCTAAGAGCCAGGTGGCTTGAGGGCATTGTGTGCTGTTCTTGGGGAGCCACACGCCAAAAGAAGCGGGAAGAGCCACTAGTGAGATGGAAGGAGCCTGAAAATAGGTTCTGCCTACTCGATAGTGCTGTCTGGTATTTTCCTCCTCCTATTAATGCCTATTTTCTTTGAGTCATTTTATCTAGGGGATGTTGGCAGTATTTGACTGTTATATAATCACAAATTTACAGCATTAATGCCAACACTTCATCCTTTTCAAAAGCCAACACACATTATGGAATACTAAGCATAGAATGCAGCTTAATGAAATGAAACTGGGAGTGGGAAGTTAGCACAGAAATATTGAGCAAATTAATTTAAAAAGAGAGAGAAAGGAAAAAATCCCCCACAGATGTGTAAAGACCTCAGAAAAGCTGTTAGGAGCAGCTGGTGATAAGACTAATGAGAATAAATATCTGAAACAAAATAGTATTTCTTTATATACTGCAAAGCATATTCTACTTCTGATATTTAGAAATGTAAATATTTGTTGAAGCTATAAAGTAATTCAAGTTAATTATAAATCTTAATTGCACACCTTCTATGCACAACTACTGTACCAGATCAGAGGTGATACTGGCCTCACATTCGAGGAACTTTTAAGAACACACATATTGCATGACCACAATAATAAACTAAAGACTAAATTGTATTAACAACAGATTTCTCTTTTAAAACGCAGACTTCATCCAAGATGTAGCCTTTTGGCCAATACTGGCTTATTTTATGTCTCCCACCACAAGGACACATCTTCCTATTGCCAGCACTTGCTAAGCACACAACAATACGTTGGCTGTGTGGGTGAATGGAGTTATGAGACTGCCTGAAATCTAAGGGCATCTTCATAGGAATATTAACAACAAAACAGTGGAGGATAAGGCAGCGGGGAGGGATCCAGCATAGCCAGAAGACAGTAGGAGAATCCAAGGAAACCAGCGAGAGGAGTGAATTGAAGAGGAGCCTGGGTCCCTAGCACACCCCAAGACCTCTTTTAAGCAAAGCAGTCAGAGATAAGAAGTCCTTGTACACGAAGTCTTGCTTTGGATCATGGCCACAAGTGATCCGTGCAATCCACAGTGATTCCCTAACTCAGAGGCAGTCATCTAACAGGCTCACCTGTGAGGTGTCCTGTTACCCATGTGGCTAACAGTCCCAGTGGGATCTTCCCTCAGACAGAGAGAGGGGTTGCCTGTGACCAGGGGGCTGGGAAGAATGTCTGTGGAAAGTCGAGGCAGAGAAGCTAAGCTGTCTAAAAGATGCCTCAGTTCTTCCTAAGGCCGGTTGTGAGACTCTGAGACAGCTCTCTGTGTGTTCCTGTTACAATGAAACCTCAGCATCAGAGGTAATCTGAATGCATCTGTGATCTGAAGGAAATTGATTGGTGTCTGGGTGTGTGTGTGTGTACATGTGCTTATGCGTATGGGTGCACATACACTCATGCGTGCATGTGCACACACCTGTAGAAGGGCAGGGAAAGCAGATTTAAGAAAAGAATGAGCATAACAGGAAGGTGGCCTGAGGTAGAGGGAGAAGAAATGGAAATGTGAAGAAGAACAAAGTGTGCTTGCTAAGTACACTTCCTTTCCTTTTTGCTGAGCCTCGTCATACAGCTGTGGCCGTGTGTCTTCGGAGCCATGATGCAAACCGGCAAAATGCAGTATTTCTTCATCTCCGCAGAACCCAGAAACATGCGACAGGATGCATGGAGGCTAACGCATTCTCAAGGATGAAAACATGAGTCTCGGTAACTTGAACACAGTAACAAGGAATCTGGTGTTATTTTCAGAAGTCAGGCTCAGAAACTCTCATGAATAAGACACGCTGGAAGCTTATTAATGTGGCCAAAGGAAACAGGGATTTCTGAAAACACTGCTAGTTTTTTATATTCATGGAGGCATCCATTTAAAACCAATACCTAATTTTGATTATAAAAGTAGGAAACACTCATTGTTGAACGTTTAGAAAATATAGAACGCACAAAAAACATACATTGATATGTGTGTCTACGTATAGTCCATTAATTCCAGAACCCAGAAAAATCAAGGCATTTTATAAAAGTTGGTCTGTTACAGAGCTTATGCCTGAATTTAAATTTGGACTACAACAACGGAGTTAAATTTAGCTCAGAATCATTTATACAGAGAATACAACTTCTGGACACTGCAAGTGACATGAACAGATCATGAGCCAGAATTCCAGGCCTTAAGAAAATGTGCAGGGGCCGGCCCGTGGCCGAGAGGTTAAGTTCACGCGCTCTGCTTGGGTGGCCCAGGGTTTGACCGGTTCGGATCCTGGTCGCGGACACGGCACTGCTCATCAGGCCACGGTGAGGCGGCATCCCACATGCCACAACCAGAAGGACCCACAACTAAAATATACAACTATGTACTTGGGAGATTTGGGGAGAAAAAGCAGGAAAAAAAACAAGATTGGCAACAGTTGTTGGCTCAGGTGTCAATCTTCAAAAAAAAAAGTACAGCTGGACATTCTCCGTTAAGGCTGACTTTGATCTGTGTACTCTGGCACATGTGGCCAAACTGAAGTAAACTGGGTGGTTCTGGATCACTGGCCACAGACAGACAGACGCAGCCAAAGAACCAGGCTATTTGATTTGAGACGCTGTGCTCACTGAAATAATTTCTGCTGCACCAGAGGAACAAGCTGCTCCTTTATTTTACAATGAAGTTATTTTAGGGTGTGCCTTGTGAAAGCACCTGGAAAGTCTTCCACATCATTATGAGTTGTCATAAATACATGTTTCAGAACATTAGAGCTTGAAGAGTCCAGAGTGGACAAAGGGGGGTGAGGGTCAGGTGGAGCTCAAAGTGGGTCCTCAGCCTGCAGAAGGGGCCAGAACAGGAGGCTGAAGCCTGGCTTCCAGCCAGACCAGGAGCTTCTTGCCCTCTGAGCCAGGGATGCGGAATGGCGAGGAATATGGGCCTCTTCCTCTCTTGCTCTACTGCTCATTCTACTTGGAAAAGCTCCCTTTCTCAGCCCTTTCCTCCTATAACGTAAACGCTCCTTAGCAAAGTGTTTGAAGGTTAGCGGACCCTGCAAGGAAAGGCTTGAACAAAGAGTCGCATTCATGGGGAGCCAGGCATCACCCTGGCCTCTAGGCCCAGATGCGCCCAGCAACTACACAAGATCTAAGGAAGCCTAAACTCAGCAGAGCTTTCTTCTCTACCCTCTGAGCTTTATTCTTGCGCAAAAGAGGACACAACTTAATAAATTCAGTCATTTCTATGACTGACCTTTTCATTACAAAAATAAGTCATTTCAAAGTATTCGTTGAACGAAGTTGCTGACCTAGGACAAGAACTGCTCTTAAAAAGGAGCTTGCGGTGCTGGTCCCGTGGCCGAGTGGTTAAGTTCGCGCACTCCGCTGCAGGCGACCCAGTGTTTCGTTGGTTCGGGTCCTGGGTGCGGACATGGCACTGCTCATCGGGCCACGCTGAGGCAGTGTCCCACATGCCACAACTGGAGGGACCCACAACAAAGAATGTACAACTATGTACCGGCGGGCTTTGGGGAGAGAAAGAAAAAAAAAAAAAAAAAAAGGAGCTTGCATCTACACCAAGGTCTTGAAGGAATTCCATCAGGTTTGTAAGTGACTTATTGTTCCCCTAGCCTTGGGATACCAAAAAGACTAAGAGGTGCACACGTACAACTAATTAATTAATCATTGTTGCTTAAGCAGCATAACCATTCGTTTTACTACTGTAACCAACAGGTAATGGACAATAGCATTACAAAAATACCCCAGAAAAATGAATCACCTTGCAATATGCCATTTATTAAATTTTATTAAGTGAAAGACAGCATAATCGTAATATGGGACTTATGTCCCACTAATAATAACTTTCAAGATCCAGAAATAGAAGTAGCAACAATAGGAAGATTACCAAACATACCTGAACTAATTCTGCCTTTAACTCCTCTTTCTCCTCCTCAGAGAGCATGGTAGAGAAGTCAGCACTGGCTACTGCATCTTCGTCTCTTCCTTGCAATGGTTCCGTCTCCAGCAAACCTTTAGACAGGTTGATAGAACACAATGCAATTGAAAAAATGAATCTAGCCAACTTCTATTTCTACAGTCTGCAGGACTAGATACACTGACTGACTCTCCCACTGAAAAACAATTAAAAAGTCCAGGGAAAAAAACCTTTCTAAATATGTGATGAGCTGCCAAGAAAGTAAAAAACACCAAGAAGCCAAAAAACTAAGCGAAAACGAGAAGTCAGAGACGTAAACAAACAAGTTTCCTTAGTTTTACATTTGCCACCTAGATGAATTCCAGCTTCCAGTTTCCACCGTCCCATAGTCCCATCGGGTGCAGCAGGCAGAGGACAAGCCAGGACCACCCAAGGAGAGGAGTTTAAGATGAGAGCCCTGCGGAAACCTGCGTCGCCACAGAGCTACCCCCTGAGACGAAGGTGAACTGGGAACAAATACCTGTGCTCCCCACAGGGATCTGCCATGCAAATCGCCTGCCTGGACACTCAGCCCAAACGGACAGAGGAAAGAGCACCCCCAGAGAATTCACAATCCCAAGTGGGACTGCCTGTGAGCTGGCAGTGATTGCACACCACCTGGGTGGTCCGAAACAACCCCGAGATAGGCGCGTTGAAGACTCTTTTCCACTTGGGATGTGGAAATCTGTGGCTATGAAACCTGGAGCAGCTGCAGCTGTGAGGAATCATCACGGACAAGCCGATTCTGGCAGAGGGAAAACGGGAAGAGCCTGGGTTCTTGATGACATCATTGTGCCACAGACTGACCTGGAACCGTACAACTGCTAACTTGTTATGTAAGAGAAACGCCTTATTATTAAAAAAATAAAGACATTCCCTAGTGGAGCCCCTTGGCTTTTAGAGAACTCAAATGCACACATTCTCTGAAGGACCCAAGAAACAGGCCCACACATAATATGGAAACTTCATTTATGACATGAGTTACGACAGAGCTGGCATTTATACACCTGTGGGGAAAGGAAGGTCTTTTAATTAATTGTCCTGGAACAAACAGTTATCCATATAAAAAAATAAAATTGGACACCTTCACAGTATTCACAGAGATCAAATTATAAACACTTTAGAAGACAATATAGGAGTTTATATTTATGAACCTCTGAGTGGGAAAGGATTGCTTTAGAAAGATACAAACAAGGGCAAATCATGAAAGACAGGATAGACAAGATTAAGAATGTCTCTTCATCAAACACACTATATAGAAAATGAAAAGACAAGTCACTAATTGGAAGAAGAAATCTCCCACATGTATAACCAGCAAAAGATTAGTGCCCAGAATAAACAGAATTCCTACAAACCAATTTCAAAAATGCAAATAACCCAATAGAAACATGGGCTAAAAGACCAAAACAGATTTGTTATAGGGAGAAATCACAAATGGTTAATAAACCCAAGAAACATGCTCAATCTCATTAATGTTCAGAGAAAGACAAATTAAATCATTTGATATCTAATGGATGAGCAGAAAGTTAACAGTCTGACATTACTGAATGTTGATGACTATGTGGAGTATGGAAACTCTCATTTACTGCTGGCAAAAATATAAATAGACACAAATAACTTGAAAAATAATTAAACATTATCTAGTAAAGTTGAACATTCACACACCCTACAACCCAGCAATTCCACACCTATGTGTATACCCAAGACACTCATACATGAGCACCTGAGGTCATTGAATAAGAACTCTCATGGTAGCAAAAAACTGTAAGTCATGCAGAAGTCCATAAACAGGAGAATGCATAAGCGTACCATGGTGCATTCACACCAGGACGACTCGACAATAGCGAGGTGAATGAATGACAGCTACATACACTACATGGATGAAACGCAGAAACAAGATATTCAGTGAAAAACACAAGCTGCAGGAGAATATCAAAGCATAATTCCACTTATACGAAGTCCAAAAACATGTAAAACTAAATAAAATATTGTTTAAGAATCCAATTATAAAGAAAAGCAAAATTATGATAAAAAATTCAGCACCGTGGTTTTCTCGGCGGGGGAGGAGATGAGAACGGAGACCCTGCAGGGGATCTCTACAGGATTAATGGTAATGCTCCATTTCTGGGACACTGAATTTCTGTGTATGAGTATTTTCTGCACTTTTATTTTGTAAATATTCTTTTGAATATTATTTGATGAAACAATTAAAATACATTTTGTCTAAAGTCAAAAGAGAAAGCTAAATAATTATCTACAAAATCAGAACATTCTAGATAAAGAGAGTAAAAATACGGCCCAATCTGCAAAGCTCTTCCCAAGCTGGCCCCACTCTTGAGTCCCTTGTGCTCACATCCTTTTGTCAGAGTCAACAGTGGGCCACCATCCGCACCTCCTGTCACTGCCGAGACACCAACACACATCAGTCAATATGGATCTTGCGGATGCAACTTCATCTGACCCTAGTCCCATCACCTACCCCATGGGCCAGTTTCAACGCTAAATAATTTTATTTTTCATGAACAATACCTGTTCACTGTAGAAGACAGTAAAAAATAAAATTATCCATTATAAATTAAAATTACTATTAATCACACTACCCAGAAACAATTATCATTTTGGTTCATCCTTTCTGGTATTTCTTCTATGCATATGTATGCATTTTCTTGTATATATTTATATGCATTTAATTAACTTACTTATTCAATAAGACATAATGAATATCCTTTATGTCTAAAAAACACACATCTACATTTATATATTTTTGATGGCTGTCAGTATTTTGTCTCATGTATGATTGATAATTTATCCTGTTTATTGAGAAGCTGCAGTGAACATCACCTAACCAAGTCACTAGGCAAAATCTTGATGATTTCCTACATAGTGCACTACACAGTCAAGGGCATGGGCATTTTGAAATTTACTGCCTAATTATCCCCCAGAAACGCTGTGCCAGATTTACGCAAACATCAGCAACCTATAAGAATATCTCTAGACTCTCAGTACAATGCTAAGTGGGTCATTTAAAGGGCAAAAATCCCACTGTCATTTATTTCCACTAGTAAATATTTATGTTTACATGTAGCGACGTATTTTTAGTCAATGATCTATCATAACTGTCTAAATCAGGAATCAGCAGCAACTCCAAGCACAGGTTTAGGAGATGGGCCCAGAAGGTAAGCTGCCCCCTGCACTGGAGGTTAGGGAAGAGACGTAGGAGGAACCTGTAAGACACTCAGGTCTTCTCCCCAACTCAGCCTGGCCCAGGAACTTAATGGATATTGCTCAAACTTAGCTAGAACCCAAATTCTCAATCATCCCCTCTCTTGACAGTGTGAGAGGACATGTGCCAGGGAACAGACAATAGCTCCAGGTACTGAGACTTCTCAAGACATCAAACATCTTTAGTATCTTCCTATATTCTAGGAGGAAAAGAAAAATCAAAATCCATTTTAATTGATAATACATGAATTGGGAAACTTCTAGTGAATTTAGGGACAGACAGACCCCTGAGTGCACCAAGGAGCTTCTACTTTTCAGCAGGGAGGTACATAAACCTGATAAAGTGGGATATTCTGCACCAGCCTTCAACTCTGATCTGTCACTCGTGTCACTCCTCAGAGACATCATGAATCTCTCTGTCTCACTCCCAGAAAGCAGCCATTCTGGAAATCTGCTGGGAGGCCAGGGTGCTGGTTCGTTCAGATCTAACTAGACCAGTTACCTTCTTCACTCTTGTCTTTGAAATTAAATGCCAGGTCCTCATTTTCTTTTTCTACTTCGGCATTTATTTCCCTGCTGCAGCCTCTTCCCATGGGTGTTCTCTGAGTTACACAGTTGAGCACAGGGTGCCATGTAAACACAAACAAATGAAAACAGGCCTGCTGTTTTCAGCAGAATATGCTCGACTCACTGAGTCAGAGAAGCAGCAATCAAATTATGAGATCCAAGGACAATTCCAGAATCAAGGAGTAGGGGAAAAGAAGAGCCGGATAAAAAAGTGATTAACCAGTAAAGTGCATCAGAATCAAGAGGGAAAAAAAGCACAAATGATAAGGGACACCAAATGACAGATGATAATGTGAGAAGGGCGGAAAAAATGAGCATAAAATGACCTAGTTACCATAGAAGCAGATAGAGAAGATTAAAAACGTAGTTGTAATGAAATAAATTCTTAGTGGGCAAAACTGCTCAAGAAGCATAATTTTTAGCAGGTACTAGTACATTATAAGCCAACTTAATGAGTTTGGTTCTCTTTTCCAAATGTGCAAACTCTGCCCCATTGTCACAGAACAAAGAGAACTACAACAGGGGTCAGGAGATGTAGAAATCTCCCTGTCTGTGGGTTTGCTGCTAACTAGCAGAGTACACTTGGCCGCAATTATCTCATCTGTAAAATGGATGCCTTATAATGAATTGTTGTTAAGATTAAGTGATGTTCAATCAGATACAATATGTGAAACTGTTATATAAATTTTTAATTTCCATACAAACATATTCCAAACAAACACAGTAACATATTGGTGAAATTGGGGGTAATAATTATAAAAAATATTAATGTGCTATATTCTCTTCTGCCTGCCCAAGAATATAGTATTTTCCTAGCTGGTCTAAGGCATCCATCTGTCTGAGGCTGGGCAGAGGAGCAAAAGAAACACACACACAAAAAAATATTCAGATTTTTGGCATTTGCAATTGGATGTGCCAGAAAGACAACAGCTTTGCGAAAGCAGCAATTTTCCCAGAAGAGAATGTTCTTCATATCTTTATTTCCCTTTTCGTAAATCAGAAGGCAAGCCCAGGTCATCCAGGAAGTTCCCCTTCCTGTGTACAGGAAGGAACACAGTGCATTAGGGTTTACCAAGGATGTATGTGTTCTCTGCCTCATTCCTGGGAGACGGTGGGAAGAGGGAAGGGAGAAAGGAGGAGAGAGAAGCTGGGAGATGTGTATGTTCAATCTTTCCCTTTGGGCTTTAGCCCAGAAAGATTTACAGAGGAACCTGCTGGGGATTCTGTTTGCCCCTCCAGACCCACTCTCTACCCTTCTCTACTCTGCTCTGCCCTGGGAGACCGATCTAAGGATTATATCAACATGATTCCCTTACCCTTCTGCATCCTTTCCACACTGGCCGTGGGGAGCCCCAGCGGAACGCTGGAGGGCTCCAGAAAGGGGTAGGGACTGCCTCCCTCCCTGCCAGGCTGCGTTGCACAGGTTCAGCTTTCCACTAGGAGACCACAGCTCCTATTAGCTAGTCCTCTTCTACGGCTCTGCTCCTGTCAAGTGCCTAGAGCCCCACCCTCTCCTCTAGCCTAGAGATTGTATTGACTGCTGCTGCTGTGGTTCTGAGATGTTTCGACATTCTCTATTGCTTTCCCCTAACTCTTCCTATCTTTCTAATCCTCCCTTCGTTAGATTCTCTTGACTCAGGCACCCCTTTTGAACACACCATCCATCTGCTTCTTTCCTGGCCCTTGACTGCTACAGATTGGATCCTGCCCCAATTGCGTTTCCGGGCTCTAGAAAAAAAATATCTTTCAGGCTCTCCCACACCCACCTGGAGCACAGCCACATTCCTGTGAACTGGGCAGGTGCTGGGTGGTTGCGCAGATGGGACCCTGGTGTTTAGTTCCCCACTTCACTCTTGTGCAGTCAATTAACCATGTCTGGGATCCAGAATTCCCTGCAGTACTTAGGGAGAAACTAGCCACGGTGGCAAGGGGTTGGTGCCTCTGCAGGGGGGTGGTGTTGGGGTTACTGGCCCAGAGAATCTGCCACCAATGAGAGCCAAGGCGAGGGTGAATCAGCTTGGAAGGGCAACTGGGCCCAAACCCAGCTGAGGAAGAAAGACTACGAGTAATCTCCTCAGAAAATGTCAGCATCAGAAGACATCACGGTCCCAGCTGCCCAAAGAGCCAGCAGAGAAGACATGACACTGCATGGGCTCTTCCTGCTTCCATACCAGACACTCCCTTAGCCGGCACAAGGCACAGGGGAGGTGAGAAGGGACAAATCCGTGCTAGAGGGTAATTTTACTGAGGAAATGAATACTATTTAAAGGGGCTTTAAAAAGTATTGCATTGGAATGCACTAAACTTATTTTTCTTTCCCACTACCCACAGCCTAAGGGCTCATACTCAGATCAGATATAGATTTTTTAAAAAATGGAGCACATGTATGAACACCAAGATGTAGTGTGAATAAACTTTGTGATCCTGCTATAGGAAGAGTATTTTGCACCTAAAGATAGCCATTTTACTTTCATTTACATGCAATAAAATATATAGACTTGTTTTAATAAAGGTAACAAATATCCACAGGTCTGACTCTAATGCAGGAATTCTGCTTCTCCACTGACCAGGTGACATCTTTGGGAAGCAGGTAGGTCTTAGTATTTGTGAAATGCTACCATATGCTTTCACTAAACCTACAATTGGCCAGTAATAATGACTCACTTAAGTCCCACAGGTGGGGCTGAATGACAAAAGAAACTGAACCAGATTCAAGTGAGAAGCCATTGTGGGCCAGTTCCAGCCTTGCTGATGAGGACACTGGCTCATGGGGCCTGGGATCAGGGTCTGGCTCAGTCTCAAGTTGTCAGGCTCTAACTTAGACTGACGCCAAAGTGCGTGCCCTTCCCTGTCTTACAGCCATTTGCAGAATTGTAAACAAACTGTTGGCAAGTACAAAGCAAGAGATGAACTTTGGATTAAAGTGCCTCCTTCAACCTTGAAATGAAATCACCCATTGGCATCAACACCCTTTTAATACATCCTGTCAGGCATTCCAGTGGATTAGATATTGACTTCGTGCACATGATTGAAACAGTACAGACGGCTATGAATTAAAACGATTATGAACTATGATTTCAGATGAGTGACCATATCCTGCATTTGGGCAAATATATAAAAGTTGCAGAATTTCTTTTAAATAACAAAATGATGTTGTGGGGTGGAGGGTGGGCAGAGGGGGTGAAGGGGAGCACTTGTGTGGTGATGGTCAAGAAATAATGTACAACTGAAATCTCACATTGATGTAAACTACTATGAACTCAATACAAAATAATTGAGAAAAAATTAAAATATAAAAGAAGAAAAAAATAGCAAAATGATCTTGCCTGTATATATGTGTGCACTATACTAAGGAATTAACAAATAAATCTGGTTGTGTAACCAAGCAAAGAAAGAAAAGGGTATATTTTCAAAAAGAATACAAAATTATTCTAGGATTTAATAAAAGAAAGAATGCAATAAGGTAGCTTAAATGAAAATTTACCACGTTTTAAATAAGAAATTTAAGACTGTAATATTTATTACTTAATTGTATTTTTTTCATGATGTTTGGTAAAAATAACCTCAGGCATTCTTTTATCGTAAAACTTCAAAATATCTCCATTTATTCACTAAGGGAAAAACTATTGAGCTAATCTCATTACTGTTGGACTTATGATTATCTTTAAGTACACAAAAAACTAAGACATGTTAATTCGAGCGTGAAAATTAAAGACATAAAACAAGTTTATTTATTAGAATCCTTTCTGCACATTTACTAAACCTACGACAAAAACCTAACTATTATTTCCTATGGACCTCCATTATTGAACTGCTTTTCACTCATTTACCAATTACTTGTATCTAGCCTATAACTGAATCATGTGTATAGTAGATAGAGCTTTAAATGTGGTTTTTCCTGTTGCCCTGGATTTTGGCAGAGGCCTCAAATGCTAAGAACAACACAATGAGAGCTTTATACTCCCACATCCTAAAACCAAAGCTTGAACGCTACTGCATTACATGCCAATAGATTTTACGACTGGTTCTGCCAGGGTTGGGAACAGGGAGCAGGGAGAGAGCAGCATTGCAGGAAATCTGCATACACGGACAAGCAATAAATAAAGACAAACCATACTCCCATTTCCAGAGATCACCACTATAAAACCTCCATGTACATCTTTCCAGATCTTTTCCTATGTATTGTAGCACACATTTTTTCCCACACCTTAACATCTCTGAAATCAGGATGCCTATTACAATCAACGGTGTCTTATAATTAATTGGCAGCACTTTTTTTTCTCTTTTTTGGTACATAAAACAATAGACATCTTTGCCATCTTAGATTTGAAAAATATAATATATAGACAGATACATATAAGATTTAATATATCTAACATATATATATTTAGATACATCCACCTAACTAAAAATGAGATGACATTGTTTTGTAAGTTGATTTTTTTTTTCAGACAACTTTCTCATCTTTTTTCGTCTCACCTGAAACCCGACCATATCGAAGGTCCCCACTTCATCCCATATTGTATCCAGCACTTGGATGGACAAATTCATGTCTAGTCCACAACAGCATACTTGCCCCATAAGCCTCTTTTCTCTAGCTGACTAATTCATGACTTACAGAAGAGACCAGGCTCTGTCTTGGTGAATTTATCCAGATATTTTGATTAACGATTCATCAGGTGATTGGAAGAATATATGATATTGGGAAGAGTGTAGCTTTTGGGGACAAACTAATCTCAGGAAGAATTCCAACTCCACTCCTTTTTAACTTTGTGACTGTGATAGTTTGAAACTCAGTCTTTTCAGCTGTAAAATGGGGATAATGATGTTTACCCACGAGGGTAGGTTGCCATGAGTTCCAGCTTTGCCAAATACCTGGCACAGTGCCTGGTATATAATAATCAGCCTGCACAGGTTAGCACCCAATCTAGTCATACTTGAGTGACATTCTTCCTAGATCAGAATTATTTATACAATTCTAGAGCTAGGAGAGAGAAAAAAAATCAAAGCTACTATTACTCTGTCCTCAAGGAGCTAAAAAAATTTCACCGTGGAGATGAGCCACTCACATTTAACCTTAAGTCATACCACTGCATAGTGGCATGCAATTACATATAAAGGGAACACCCTGGACAAGCATAAACCCCCATGCCATGTTCTGCTTATTTGTATACCTTAACCTGCTCCACCCCTGGAAGGGAGCCCTATGTTCATTTGGCACTATCTTTCTGCCATTGCCTAATGGGCTAGGCTGGACACCTGACCCAGGGGTAGCCTCTGGAATCCTCTCTTGTGATTTTAAACTGAGACAAAGGATGGATTCGTGGAGTAAGGTTAACTCGAGTGCTAGCAGAAGAATAGAGTGTGGGCCTAACTCTTTCTCACTGCTGCTCAGGTCATGTGTTTGTTCATTTATTCATTCATTCATTCAATAAACATTTACTGAGCATCTACTTAGTACTGTGCAGGTCTTTGCTCACACAGAACTTATAATGCTGCCTGTCCTAAGGCCAGCTGTTTGAGTTCTCCTAAATTTCCATGAGCTTTCTCTTTATCCATAAAATAAACCTCATCTTTCATTTGAGTTAGTCTGAATGTCTTTTTTTCCCCAAACAAACTGAGATAAACAGAGACAATATTATAGAATTCAGGTAAAACACAGGTTATTAAGAACTCTACCAAATTTTAGCTCCATGACTTCAATGACTTGTCATGGCCTCAAAATAAATTAATTAAAAATTTTTGCCCTGAGCTGGCTCTCTCTAAACCTGGTCACTTTGCCACTTGTATAGTCTTTAAGATCTTCTCTGATAGAAATGGTTTAGGAGGTTAAAGCATACCTAAACCATAATGGTACCCTCCTTTACTTTCCCCGAGCCCAGTCCCCTTCACTCTGAGAGAGCAAGGCGTGGGGCAGGGGTCACTCAGTCTCACCAGCCCTCCAGAACTTCTCAACACAGCACCTTGTTCACGGCGTTTGGATGCTCCCAGACAGATGCGACTGTTACTACGAGTTGTTGGGCTATGGTCTCTATACAGATTCTGAAAGCTGATCTGGTCATTAAGGTTTGGCCTTTCCATAGTTTATCTGGAAACATCCCTGTACATGCATAGACAAAAGCCCAGGGATTCTGGCTAAACCAGAAGAGCTGGAGATACTTCTGGAATATCTCTGGGGGGGCACCAGGAATTTTCTGGAGCTGAAGTACAAGACTGGACTCCTAGAGTTCCCTGAGTCATCTACATGTGGGAAGATTGGTGCAGACCCCACAAGTGCGGGCTTGTCTTTAGGAGCTGTGTTATTTACCTGCCCTGAGAAGTGACAGATGAGTGTTCTCTACTCCAGTGTTTGGCCTTTCATGTCTGGCACTAGACATCTAGTCAAATAGTCTTAACACAAGGGAGAAAGCAGCGAGTGCCTGAGGGTGGTACAGGCACTGGTCTAGTGCTGAGTGGTGACAATTGCACACCATGTCTGGCCCTTCACAGCCTGGACCTCCTGACAGCATAGACCAAGTCAGAACCATGGTTCCATTTGGGTCATATGGCCATAGGTGGCAGCCAAGAGTTGTGTGTCTCCAGGTGGACGATTGGGGTTACTAGGGGATAAGCCTTCAGCCAAGGATCTAGAACAAGGTGGGCTGTTTTCCAAGAAGGCTGACACAGGTAAAGTCCAGTCTTAAAGTTCAAGGCTGGGTCTGGGAAATAAGCAAAGCTGTGCCAGAGACAAGGCACATGGTAGAGACGAGATTCTGAGACCCTGAAGGAAGTGCCCAGCAGTTTTCCTCAACAGCTCTGTGCAGGCTCCTACTGGTTTTGAGCTGCAACCTAGGGCCTGCCCGCCCATTCCTGTCCTTTGGACGTAAAGGCTCTCTTCACCGGCACAGTGTCTTCTTTAGTAGGATGAAAGGGTCTGGAGCAAGGCATGGGATTCACTCTGAGATCATGGGGGCTCTGGATGGGGTGACTCCCTCAGCAATGCTGTCAGCACTGGTCTCATCACCACTCAGCCCCATATCAGCGCCTGTGCCACCCTCAGGCACTCACTACTTTCTCCCTTGTATTAGGTCTATTTGACTACACCTCTTATCTCCCGTGCTAGAATGTGAGCAACTGAATGACAGAAAACCGGTTTTGTTCACCTTGGCCTCCCTGCATTTCCTAGCATGACAATCTGTCCTGGCACGATGATGAAAGGAGAGACCCAACCTAGAGCAAAACGCAACAGCTGTGCTCAGACCCACTGATGAGGAACTGTCTCTGAAAAGAGTAACCCAGGATCAGATACGTGAATGTCACACTCATGTGTGCAAAGGTGACTACAGAAGGTCAAGACACTGCCAGGGTGAGGCTCCCTCCTCAGCCAAGCCCTCGTGGGGACAACCAGTCCTTCTTACAGAGACAGTTTCTTCCATCTTCTCCTTCAGAGTCACATTCACTGAGAGAGAGCTGTGTCTCTCTTCTTCCCCAGGCCTCATCCCTTTTCCTCTCCATGGACCACCGTCTTAGATGAACCATATTTACCACCTCCTTATCCCCAGCTCAATCCTGGTAAAATAAATAGAGCATTGCTATCAAGCTGCTCTTTGTTTCTCTCTCTGATACCTCGACCTTGAGAGAAGTCAGTGAAGGGCACCAGACCCTCAACTGCAACCAGGCAGCATAATAATCTCTTCTTAAACTTTTTTGGGTCCCTCTCTGTCAATCACTCCAAAACATATCCTGACAGTAGGACAAAGGATCTGCGCTGATGATGAAACCATATTGGAAAGGGCATAAGTGCTGCCGTGTCTTTGAGAACTTTCAGCAGTTTGTCAATTGCTCTCTTAAGGGAGGAAGTAGACAAATACTTTCTTTTCAACCACAGGCTATATGCCAGATGTGTTTCATATCATATCTTGTCTCATCCTCCCCAGAAACATATTAGGCAGATGGCATCAAGACAAAGGGTCTCAGATTTTACCCAACTCATAAGCTAACAAGTTATTAGCTTGTCACAATTTCATGGATGCTGGCAGAGGAGCCAAGACTCCTGGATCAGAGACTCACAGCATAGCAAGCAGCATAAACATCATGTTCAGGCTTGTTTCTCTTGCCACCAAGTTTCATGGTGGGTGACATGGTGGGACCTAGATGGAAAATGCTCACATAATGGGTTTGCATCAGAGCTAAAGAATCCTGAGCTAAGGGAATCCAAATCTTTTCTAACAGACAGTAAGCAAATCTGCCTTCTGCTCTAGAGGGCGACACTATCTCTATCTTCCAAGACTGTTCACTATAAACATCCTTGAAAAGATAGGGCAGAAAAAAGGCTGTCAATGTCTCTGCTTGAAAGATGTGCAGAAATGCAGGTGATTTATGGAGAATCATCTTCCATAGCTGGCATTTTCTCAGTTTTCAAATGAAGAAATGATGATTTAAAAAGTTAGATAACTTGCCCAAGCTCACATGATTGATGAGTGGTGGACTTGAGTTTGTTTTTTTCCTAAAGATTGGCACCTGAGCTAACATCTGTTGCCAATCTTTTTCTTCTAAAGATTGGCACCTGACCTAACATCTATTGCCAATCTTTTTTTTCTCTTCTTCTTCTCCCTAAAGCCTCCCAGTGCATAGCTGTATATTCTCGTTGCAGGTCCTTCTAGTTGTGCTATGTGGGATGCCACCTCAGCATGGGTCGGTGAGCGATGCCATGTCTGTTCCCAGGATCCAAACCGGGGAAACCCTGGGCGGCTGAACTGTAGTGTGCGAACTCAACCACTCAGCCACGGGGCCAGGCCCTGGACTTGAGATTTGAATGCAACTCTATTAGGTAACAGAGCTCATGCTTTTTCAACTTGACCACATCTCTCGCAGAGGTCAGACAGCAACTAGAATGTCTCTCTTTCCCACCCATAAAACCTTCTGCCCTGCAGGACTCAGGCTTACTGAAGGCCAAGATCTGTAGCTTCAATATATGCAGCCTCCTCACCATTGATAACTGGGAGGAGTCCAGGGTGGGCTTACAGCTCCTAAACCCACTCTTATAGGAGTTGTTCAACTAGTGTTTGTTGAATTAATCCCCTAAGCTGGAAAATCAAACTATCAAGTCTCCTCACGATATCTGTCATATCTGCATTCCTTTGAATTTTCATCGCCATGATAGTGATTTAGGCTTTTATCTCTATACACTCAGACTATTGAAATCTAAGCTAAATTTTATTTCCTTGCTTGCATTCTCTTTCTCCACCACCCAATCTACACAACACTCAGTATTTTGAACACATTACTTTCATCATGTCAAAACCCAGTTCAAAACACATTCAATGGATGGAATGAATTACAGCCTAAATTTGAAAATTCTTAGACTAGCATTCAAAACCTTCCACAGCTGGCTGCAAGTGACGATTCAACTAGCCTGCCTGTGCTTTTCCCATCAAACCCTCAAAACCAGGCAGACTGTCATATGCAGTGTCCCTCAGTCATGTTCTGTTTGATCATACATTTTTTATGCTACTCCATCTCTCGCAAAATCCTCTCTCCTCTGCCTCCTCAGTTTCTGTTCTGGAATCCTACCTAGCCGCCAATTACACTACAATAACACGTAACATGTTGTGTGCTGAATTCGATCTGAAATGTTGACTTTTTTGTTTTTTATATATCTTACTATCTACATTTCTAGTAAATACTATATGCAACACAAGCTACATTACAACTCGCATTATAAATTGCATTAAGACACATGATACCATATATTACTCTAATTATAGTTAAAGTTTATGCAGAAAATATTTCAGACACTGTCCTATAAAAGTTTACCATCCTTCTTAAAATACGAAGAACACATGAGTCTCTACTATTAATAGCATTCATTGTTTTCTAAAGGTTTGCTTTCATTTAATAATGTAGCCAAAAAAAGAAGTCATATCTATAATGCTTAGTCTGAGAGTGTACTGATCAGGTGAATAAAGAAAGATTTTATGCTTTTTACTAAGTATTTTATCTGAAGATGCTTCTGAGTTTATAGTAGACTAAATTAAATTCTTACACTCTGTCTTTCCACTTTTTTTTTTTTTCTAATATGCTGCTTAGGTATCAATCCAAATAGTTAGATGGTGATTAAAATTGACTCTAATCTCTAAAACCATTTGTGACTAGCCAAAACCTAACTTTGGCTAAAGATGGAAGTGACATGTTATTACAGATAGAGATCAACAAACATATGGAAATATTTCCTTGCATTTCTCATTCATCTATATGCACAAAGTGACTGTCTTTTGACTGCAAGAGGAAACATAACTTCGACAACATAACTTCGACATAAAATTCCCACATTCATCATGTACTGCTGAAGTCACCAAAATTCGAGTGAATACTAAAGATAGCAGAAAGGACATGGAACCCAACAGCTAAATAAGCACTGGGAGGTGCTGGAAGGTAGGCAATCAACAAGGAGCTCAAACCAATTAGGGATGCACGTAAATGTAAATTATCATTTCTGTGGCCAAAATCTGATCAAGACTTCTACTCATCTCCAGGAATAGGAATCTCAGAGAGCCTGAACTGGCCACATTTATCCAAGGCTTCTCTAGTCTCATGCCCACTCAATGCCTTTAGGATGCTCCTGAAGGCACTAAGAGATACGAAAATTTGGGGTGATGGGCAGGACCTGCTTGTCCTATGGCTACAGTGACACTGCCCAAGGCCATGGGAGCAGCTTGCTTCATGACGTCATCTCACTGGACTAACTAGAGAAAATGTCATTGCAGTAAAACACAGTTTCAATTACTATGTAAGACCAGCTGGTCATTCAGGCTGGGATCCCCAGGTTGGCTGCATATTTGAGAGATATCATATTTCAAGCTGTCCTATGTGGTTAGGTCCAGAATTTTATTTCACCAGTTCACACTATGGTGACCAGCTTCTCAGATGATAGTTTCTACTAACAAATCTCCTGGGAGATTGATTTGCCAAGTAGACCAAATATCTTATGGCAAATTCTGTGCTCTTTTCTTCCTCAGAACAAAATCTTCTTGAGAAACCAAATGAACAGCAGAAGATTATCTGGTTAACACTGGGAAGAATAAAGAGAGTTAGAAGACTTCAAGATATTGTAGCACTTACGCTATATTTTAACTATATGATTCATTGTCTTTCTCCTTCTTTAGATTATGAGGTACTTTATTCACTGTTACTACCAGGCACTCAGTAAATATTTGTGGAATAACTTAATCAGCTATCATGACCTTACATATGTACTATTCCAACGCCTATAAATTAAACCTGATACTCAGCCAGGGGAGCATCTTTCTTTTGTAGCGTTGAAGATAAAATGACTAAGACTGACAACCAATGCAATGGCCATTGACAGGAGTAGCAAACAACATGTAACCAGAGTAAGAATCAGCACACATCAGTGTACGAGCTGTACGGGTACCATCACTCCATTTTTGTTCTGCATTCAGTGCCTTCAAGGACTACATTAAGCCAGAGGCTAGCTTTCATTCTATCAATGTTCTGCCTGAGTTTATACTTCTATATTCCCAGATAAAAAAAATTTAAGTCTCCACTTCCTTGAAAAAGTTACAAGTAAGAAAAGTGAGAAAGATTAGAATGAACTAGGAGCTTCATGACACGACAGGTGACCCTAGAATGTTAACTGCATTTAGTAATAGAAGACACCTACATCAGGATCTTATCCAACATGCCAAAAAGTCAAAAATTGATGTATACCTGGGACTACTTGTGGTAGAAAGGTGTCTTTTCACGTTACCAGGACATAGTTGTGTCATACTTTCCAACCTCCATCATAATTTATGTTGTTTAGAATATCCATCAGTAAAAGAAAACTTCAGTTTAAAATGTGAATACTGTAGAAAATTTTTTAAAAATTGTTTTATAAGTAGGTTAAGGGAACAAGTATAGAAGACATCAGGTTTTCTGTAACGAAAGCCAGAAACAGAAAAGCTTAAGTTCCTCACAGTTGATGTGGTAGCTGTGCTCCTCGAGGGGCCGCTTCTGAACTTCCCTCCAGTGGGGCCAACAGGAATCACAACCAGAGCCCTCAGACCTGAGCTTTTATTCTTCACATGAGGTCACATGACCTTATCCACACCAATGGCTTCTGCTGGTTATGAGCATTTCAGTGACCACACTCAAAACCACCTAGAAAAACACTAAGTGAATTTTCAATTAAAAGATGTAAAATGTTTATCACAAACCTCAGCTTCAAGTATAAGGGCATTTGGGGTATTCCTCCCATTTCAAAACACTATTTGCCACTCTAGAAAAGGTACAGGTTGACACACACACAAAAGAGATGCACACTGGATAAAACTGGCAC
Source organism: Equus caballus (assembly GCF_041296265.1). NCBI lineage: Eukaryota > Metazoa > Chordata > Mammalia > Perissodactyla > Equidae > Equus > Equus caballus. The sequence continues at coordinate 79,634,858 of NC_091693.1, read as the reverse complement.
TCAGATCCAAACAACTCAAAAACAAAGTCATCAAAACACAGCAGCCACAAATTTGTGAATAAAAAAACAAACAAATAGTTAAGGAAAAACAAAAAATAGCTAATGCTCCTGATGCATAGACTCTAGGAACTTCCTCGTCTGAATGAACTCCTACATAGCATGAGGGAAAATAAAACTATTCCAGGAATGTGTGTAGACAAACCAAACATGGGTAGACCACCTTAACCTTTAAATCACCTTTTTCTCTGCATCTTCCCTTCATTTCTCAGCCTCCCTAACACACATATTCAAATTTACCTCTTAGGGAATTTGGAAAAGGCAGCCAAACCTGACAAAGGATAAACCTCCGAATTTAACAGCCAGCCATAGATTTTTGCCTTAAGCAAGAAGGGAGACAGTCTCAAATTACAAGAAAACTCCAAGGTAATAAATTATTCTGAATTCAAACTCATTAACAAAAAGTAACACTCATTTAAAGAAAAGGAAATCCCTGTCTTCTCCCTCCTCCCGTCTCCTCCCACTCAAGAACTGGGTTTTCCGTGCATTTTTTGGTGAGTTGTTCTGATACCCAAACTACAGCACAGGGCTCTGCGACCAGTTTCTATCTCCTGTAACTGCTGAGGGAGGGAGACAGACACAAGCTGTGCCTGTGGTCAGCTCCCTGGACATGCTACATTCCCCTCCTCGGTCATTCCTTGAATGCTCTCTGGTCTTTATAAAGTTCCGGGTCATCCTTTCAGGTGAGATGAGGAAAACAGTAAAACCATTCCCTTTGCAATGGAAGACATCCACTATGCACACGAAGCAAGACAAAATGTAACTTTTCCCCCCAAGGCATATTTAAAGAAAAGGGTAGATAGTAAGAAAGACGTCCTCAGACAGGCTAGAGATTGTTTAAGTAATCTAGGCCTTACACAACATCAATGTTAGGGTGAGAGTCAGAAAATGATTCCAGGATGCAGCCACCAATATGTCAAGCCTGGACTCATGCCTTTGGGTACTGCAGCCTGACTCGGGGGCCTGATCATTTAAGAAGCATCGGTCAGAGAGGTATCAGCAATATTCCTTTCACTTGAAGCAATCCGTTCAGTAACATTCACATTTCTCCAGTTTCACTTATCAAATCTTTATCATTTCAAATAGCTGCTACTGACAACAGCCAGGAGAAAATCTCTTTTTCTCTTGAAATCTGGGTAGGAAAATAACTATTAAAAGAGATGGAAATGTGTGTTTGTAAATCATGAAATGTTTAGCAAAAATAAAATATGCAAGAATTAGAAAAGTTTAAGGCAAGTCATACACAAGAAAATGCAATGGCCAAATAAAATGTGAAAAGACAACTTCACTAGTAATAAGAAAAATGCAAGTTAAAATCACAAAGATATGCATACTTATATGGTGTAAGACAAACAACAATGTACAACTGAAATCTCACTATATTATAAGCTATTATGACCACAAGAAAAAAAATTAAAGAGGAAAAAAAGCAAAATCACAAAGATATATTGCCGGGAGCCGTGGCTACATCATTTGATCGGCTGTTTGACAGGGTCCAGCCGATTAACGCCTAGGGGTGCAGGGTTGCCCCTTGGTGAAGATAACCGGCCAGCCCCTCACATAGTTCTGAAACCTGTGCTGCTTCTAATTGCCCTTCATTCCTTTTCCTTTCTTAACCTCCAGTTTTCACTCCTTTGGGTGGCTGCTTGGGAGGCACTACCTCCCGGGAAAATTAAATATAGTAAGAGAATGTGACCACCTGCAGGTAACTTTCAAGATATTTTTCAGTTAATTAACGGAGGAGCACACAGTCCCATCTGAGACAAGCAGAAAGGAATCCTGCCCAGATAAGATGTCGAATTAGGTTTATGGCCTCCATCTGGTTAATGTTTCCTTCTCCCTCCAGTTCTTTGTCTAAATATATATGCATCGTCCTTCTAAGTTTGCTGGTTAATTGGATGACCAAGAAGTATCTATATATTATTCTTGATCTTCTGCTTTCTGTGAAAATGTTATAGAGGTTTTCTCCTAAAAGCAATAAATAATAAGTAATTGATGAGTAGAAGGGCCGAGGGGTGCAGGGATGCCCCTCGGTGAAGAATGGCCGGCCGACACCCCTGATATTTTCTGAATTATATGCATGCTTTCTATCAAGGTTATGTCTATACTTATTTCTGTTTTTTATTCTTGAAGATATACAGTTTAGCTTAGCTTTTCAGCCCTTTACTTTACTAACAAAATGATACTTTCTCCGGCAGTGTGCTTAAGGGACTGTTAGCTCCACAATCTAAAAGACAAAGGAATGCTTTCACCCCCTAAAGGGAGCGAAAAAGTAAAGATGTTTAACTGCCCGCTGAGAATGCAGATAGCCCTGGGGATAAGACACCCTGGAGTTGCCTTTTGTTCCCATTAACCATCTACACTAATGGCGTAAATGATTGAGGGAGGCAGGGATGGTTCCACCAGGATGTAACCAGACGGACTGCTGTCCTGTCCGGAGGCCTGGACCTTCTCTCTTTGATTTAACTTTACCATGAATTACAACAGGTGTCTAGGTACCTATCTCTTTTAGCTTAGAGACAACAAACACTAGTTAGTTGCGGAGAAGACGATCATTAACCTTATGCTCTATAGAATAGAATGCTAATAAATATTCTTGTGCTCGTTTTTTACTTCCTTATCTCTCTGAGAATATTTGTAGAACTATTTCTGTACTAATCCTGAAAAATATATAAACGACACTTGTGCACAGTAAAGTTGGACTTGCTAACACCAACCCAAGTCTCATGTCCTCTTTATTTTCCCCTCACTGCGCCGACGCCGTCCATCCCTCAGGAACCTGGACTCAGCCGGGGCGGGACCCCGGCAATATATCATCTTTTCATCTAAGAGATCAGTAAAAATGCAGAAGTTGGATAACAGCCTGTGTTGGCAAGGCTGTAGCGAAATAGGTCCTCTAATACTTTGTTGGCTTCTGGACTGTGACAGCTGACTGGGGAGAGCCGTTGGCCCAGCCATCCACTCTTAAGGATCAATCTCAGAAAAAAAGGAGCAGACCTCAGAAGATAGGTATAAAATATTTACTGCAGCCTTGCTGATAGCGGCAGAAAACTACAAAAACCTGAATGCCCATCAGGAACAAATGAAACAAGCACAGCACACCCACACTGCGTACTATTTTTCAGTCTAAAAATAACCAACTGGAGTGACGTGTATTGACCAGGAGGAATGTTCCTTGTATGTTGTTAAATGTGGAAAGCAAGTTGCTGAGTTATGTTTGCACATGATTCACTTGGGGACAGGAATAAAAATTGTTGGGGAAGGCATGCATTGGACCCCCACATGGCTGAATAAGAATGGGTCTCGGGCCTGGAACACTTCCTCTCCAAGAGATAAAGACCCCACATAGCCTGTGCTGGGTTATCACCTAGTGAGGGATTCTCTCTCCCTATCTCAGGCGCAGTGACTTAAGCTTGTGTATCAATGGCCCTTAGGCATGCCCTCAGCTTTTCAGTATTTCAGACTCCACGGGAGAGGTTGGGATCCTTCAAATCATTGTTGGTAGTGGTAGAAACATGAGGAATGTACAGTAGGCCAATTGCCCTGCATCGGCTGTTGGGGGTAGGGAAATGACAGGATGGGACACAGACCCGCTGGCCATGAAGGACTGACACACACCATTGAAGCTGATCTTGCTCTGTCTCTTTCCTATGTAAGTAAAGTGTTGTTCCATCTAGTGCCGGATCGCGTTGTTTTCTGTGGCAACTCCAATACCAAGAGGCAATGGAAAGAAGTGTTTGGAGTCCTCCCCTGGGATTGGTACACAGTGTTCTGCTCTCGGGATTAATAATCAGTACTTGGGGCCGGCCCTGTGGCCAAGTGGTTAAGTTCGTGTATCTGCTTCGGCGGCCCAGGGTTTCGCAGGTTCAGATCCAGGGCACGGGCATGGCACCGCTCATCAGGCCACGCTGAGGCAGCATCCCACATAGCACAACCAGAGACACTCACAACTAGAATCTGCAACTATGTACTGGGGGCTTTTGGGGAGAAAAAAAAAAAAGATTGGCAACAGTTGTTAGCTCAGGTGTCAATCTTTGAAAAAAAAAAACAAACCAGTACACAGCACTCTGCTCAACAAAAACACCTTTTATATGGGAACATGGATGTCCATGTGTCTGTACCAGCACTGAGAAAGGTGAGAAAAGACACACTGAATTGTTAATGCTGGTTACCGCAGAAGGGTGAGATTGGCTAGGGAAAAGATTAACTCTGTTTTACATACCTCTGTATTACTTGGCTGATTACAAAAAGCACGCGCAATGGACTGAATGCCTGTGTCTTCCCAAAATTCATATCTTGAAATCATAATCCCCAATGTGATGGTATTATGAGGTGGGGCCTTTGGGAGGTGGTTAGGTCATGAGGGTGGAGCCCTCATGAATGGGATTAGTGCCCTTGTAAGAGAGGCCCCAGAGAGCTTCCTCACCCCTTCCCCAGTGTGAGGACACAGCGAGAAGACAACCAGCTGTCTATGAACCAGGACGTGGTCTCTCCCCAGACAGGAATCTGCCAGGGCCTTGATCTTGGACTGCCCAGCCTCCAAAACTGTGAGAAATAAATATTTGCTATTTAAGCCACATAGTCTATGGTATTTTTGCTACAGCAGCTCAAGTGGACTATGACAGCATGTAATTGTTAAAAATTTTGAAAATTTGTATTTTAAATATAAATAAAATTTTAAAGGATTACAGAAGTTGAAAATCTTAGATAACAGACATAAGATACTGTCTATCCTAGTCAATTCAGGTAAGAAAGATAGTACTTAAATCCTGGCTGTTTATTTTTCAAACATTCAGAAAATGGGACTATAGGTTCAAGAGTCCCATGATGGCAAATACTATGTCACAGCTGTTACAGTAAAAGAGTCCTTCCTAACATCTAACCCAAATGACTCTCACTGCCATCAAAGCAAATGCCTCATTCCCATTCAGCTCAACCAACATTTATTTATTGTTCTCCTTTTTCAGTGGAATTCATGAATACACGATATCACCGATGTGGTATTATTATGCTTTAACAATTTTAACTGGGATGTTCAGCAAACCATTACTGAAGACAGACAACAAAAAAGGTGAAATGTGTTAAATGTCCAAAAATGGATTATTATTTATAAACTTTATGGTAAATTCATACAAGCGAACATTATGCATCATAAAATATCATTTTCCAGAAAAATAATGAATGATTACTTTAAAAGCTCAAAATATCAGGCTAATTTTAAAATACACAAAACTGTAGGTTCAAATTTTGTATCAAATATTATATAAAATTCATAGATTTTCTATGCATAGGAAAAGACTATGAGGGATGAAACCCATAAAAATCTTCAAAATTAATATAAATGGAAAGTGGATTTACTGGTGATTTTTTTCATTTACTTCAAACTACTTTCTTGTAGTCTTCAAATACTCTAAAATAAACAGATATTAAGGAAAAAATGTAGAACTTTCTAGATTGGCTTCCTTGGGGCCCCTATATCCTCCACCCAAGGATAAGCTGGTCTATGACATCACAGTAGGGCCTTTGATGGTTTTCCACTGGGTGAAATATAACCCCCTTCGCAGAGCATCAGTACCAGCGAGAGCCGCTCTGCATAGGGCCCTTCAGCTGTTCTTCATCAGGCAGACTACTCTCCAGTCACGCCAGCTCACCAGTCGTTCTCAGAGCACTGAGCACTTTCTGCTCCCATTCCTCTGCTCACACTTCTCTTGGGCAAGTCATGCCCTTTCCCACCATCTTCATGTGTCCAACTTCACTTCACCCTCAAAGCCCAGATCACATGGTGCCTACATGGTGAAGCTTTTCTCTGAGTTAACTGCTTCCTCATGTATATGTCTTACCCATTCTCTTGGTTCTGTCCTAGCACTTATAATATTATATGAATTTAGTGCTTATTAGTCCTTACCGATAAACTCTTCAAGAGTTGAGACACTGTCTTAATAATGTCTGAATCTCCAGCACTTAGCACAGTTGTAGTATGCAAGAGGAGTTAAAACCTACTGGATGAATAAGTGAATATATAGTTAAATAGAAACAAAGTACAATTGTATATCCCACAATCATGGAGAATTATTGGAACCTCTGTCCAAAAATCACCACAAAAACAGAAGAAATAAGAAAAATCGCTGGATTGGTAAGTTCTTTCTAAGCAAGAGGATCACAGAGTTTTGGAAGAGGACTGTCTTACAAATTGCAATTAAAAATTGAAATCAAAGGCCATTTTTTAAAAAATCTTTACTCAGAGAAGATAGATTTTTATATGTACAAGAGTAGAAAGAATAGATTAGTCTTTTCAACTCTCAATGTTATCACCAAAGGACAATACATGTACAATATATATATATCTATATATGTATATATATAGATATATATAAACCACTAAATAACTCATTTCATTTTATGGTTTTGGTATCAATGGGAGGCAAATGCATACTCTTCTAAATCATGAGTGATGATTTTATTTCAAATACAGAATGGGTGAAGGAACATGAGTGAATAACTCTTAACATATGCAAACCAAGTAAATCGGGTCTAGGCAGAGTGGATCTGGATTTTAGAAGGTGGCTGAGGGGACAGTGTCTGTGGAGACCAGCTGGACAAGGACAAGGAGAACACACAGTCCCAAAGTTCATCTCCCTTGTAAGAATGCTCTTGGTATCTTTCAGACAGTACTCACGTTGCTGCTGCAATCAGAAGTCACCAGCAGCTGCTGGAGTGTCCCATATTCGCAGACACACAGTCTTTGATCCCTCTGGAGATCAGTGACTACTGAGGAACATTTAAAAGTTAGGTCATGTTGAATTATTGAAAAATTGTGTATATATGTTTCTGAAAACATTTTTGATAGTTTGAATGGAAATTTTTTCAAAGAAAATGCATACCAAATCTATTTGTGACTAGTGCAATTGGGGTCTATTTTCAATACGTTTTTAACAAATTACTGAGATGTAGAGGTATTTTTTTAAAAATTGAAGATTAAACTATCTTAAGAATTTATTAATGGAATTTATAGCATGCTAAACACAGAAGCAGGAAGGAACCCAAGTTCTCTTTTAAAATCCTTCCTAGTTGGCAAACAAAACTGAAGATGAAAGTCTGCAAATAAGTTGACTGAAAGAAGGGTTTTGATAATAATCAGTGGCTTTGAAAATGTATGTTCCTTTAAAAAAGGCACCACTTTAGAAGTTTAACACAGACTAGAAGTGTCAAACATGGCAATGACTGCTGGTTCTCTCATTGGTCCCAGGTAACTCAGCCCAGGAATTTGGGTGGTGATCCACTCACTTAGGAGATTTCACCTGGAACAATTTAGAAACTCAATGAAAGCTGAGCTTTAAAAACTGTACTATGGAGCCAGCCCTGATGGCCTAGCAGTTAAAGTTCTGAGCTCTCTGCTCTGGCAGCCTGAGCTCGGTTCCAGGGTGAGGAACCACACCACTTGTCTATCAGTAGCCATGCTGTGGTGGTGGCTCACACAAAAGAACTAGCAGAACTAGAACTTACAATATATACAATTATGTAGGGCAGCTTTGGTGGGGGGGTCAGGAGGAAGATTGGCAACAGATGTTAGTTTAGGGTGAATCTTCCCTGACAAAAACAAAAACAAAAAACAGCCCTATGACTACAAAGCATTTTTATGCATTGAGTCATTTTAAAATTTTTATCAACATCTGATTTTCAATATTTTATGACATGAGTACTCAATTCTAGCACATTTTACTTTTATATTTAAGGCAAGCTAAACTTAATGCCTTTTCTCCTTTAGAGTTTCATCTGACTTAAAATAAGACTATATGCAGAATTTAACAAGTGACATTCTTGGTCCAGTGTGCATGCAAATATCAGCAACTATTTAGTAAATCATACAAACCTAGCAAAAGGTTTTAGGCTGCATTATTGGTAAAAATTAAAATCAAGAAAACCCAGCCTTTGATCCTACAATCCATAGTTCAATAAACCAGTTGAATAGTTAGAATTGCTTATTTAAATTTTTTTTAAAATCCTTTACTTTCTTAGAATCCAGGAAACATTTTCTTTCACCAGAATTGGATTTAGTTTCACAGCAGTGTCTAGACCTATACACTCTGCTTCTTTAAGCACCAGATGAGGTCAATAATTACGTTAACATGTTCTTTTTCCAAAGGATGAAGGAAAATCTGCCAACCTCATCCCTTTTTTGCTATGACTTTAGCTGGATGGGTTTCTCAACCTTGGCACTATTGACATTTTGGGCCAGAGGAGTCTTTGTTGGGTCCGGTGCATGTTCAGTAGCGTGTATGGCCTGGGCCAGCTAGATACCAGTAGTACCCTTCCGCTCAGTTGTGACTATCAAAACGTCTCCAGACATTGCCCAATGTCCGCTGTGGGGCAAACCACACCCAGTTGAGAACCATTGAGGAAGCTGAGCTCTAGCACAGAGACAGCCCCACATCCACAATTCTGGCTGCTGGGCTGGAGCTGACACCTGTGTTCACAGTGTGTCACTCACTAGGCCAGGGGTTTTATTTTATGCACATTAATTCATATGGGTAGATATCACCATCCCTAATTTACGGATGTGGAAATTGATGTCCACAGAGAGAAAGTGGTTGAACTAGGTTCCCCTGCCTTTTCTGTATTCAGATGACCTATCACCTCAACGTGTCCCTTGACCTCTCAGCTTTGGAAGCTGGTTATGTGTTTGTAAATGGATTTCCCTGACCCCATGCATCCAAGCATGGGTGTGCAGGGAGAGAATGGGGGCAGCCACTGCCAAGTGAGTAAAACTGGAAAATAAAGGTGGGGCACTTTGCAATTTTTCCATCTCCAGCGAACAGCTGAAAAATCACTTAGCAACATGGCCGCTACAGGTTTCAAATACTGCACTAGACACCTTCAAAGACAACAGACACAGAAGACTCAAATCGCCTTCCAGGGTTTAAAGCACCGTAGGAGCCCCCAGGGGCCGCGAGCCTTTGGGTTGCCCTGCTGTAGTCAAGATCACGGGGAGCTAACCGCAGACCTTCTGTCCCCGACGGCGGAGAGCTTGGAATCCTTCTCTGGGGAGCAAAGCAGAGCTCAAGATCACACTCAGATCAGGCAGAGAGCCAGCGTCTTGGCTTAAAGCCCAGGGGACAATCATAGTTCCTGGAAGGGCTTTGATGGTGTCGACCTTCCCAGATCCTGGCCTCTGCTTATTTAACTGGAGCCACAGGCTCACTCAGAGGTCCCCAGGCTAACTGATCCCATTGCCAGCCCAACTCTGACCTAGAACTGTGGCATTTGCCCAGCCTCACCTGTGGATTCCAGCAGGGAGCTGCTGTTAACCACACTCTGCTGTGACATCTCCTATGTCTCCTTGTTGCTTCTTTTTGGACCAAAAAAAAGAAGACTCTACTATTTCAGGTAATGGACACCCAAATGACTTTTTTTTAGAAAGAAAGTCTTTCAAAGTCTCTGAAAATTAGATGGTACACCCCTCACTTCTGAGGTTTCATGGGCTTCAATTCCCTTTGGACTCTCCCACTTGACCAGTTATGTACACTTTCGCTTTCTTAGTTCCTGCCATTCATCTGAATCCTTAACACTAAAATGAAAGGAAAAGTAACTTGGCAGGTGGTTATAATCTTTTGGGGCCCATCTTAGTTGAGAGTAATAATTGAAAAGGCACTCTTGTTTCCAAAGTGTGGCCTAACTTCAAGAAAACATTGAACTACATGTTATTTAGAAATAGCAAGTTTGGAGGCCAGGACGGTGATGTAGTGGATAAGTTCACATGCTCTGGTTTGGTGGCCCCGGGTTCACTGGTTCAGATCCCGGGCACGGACCTACTACTTATCAAGCCATGCTGTGGCAGGCATCCCACATACAAAAAATAGAGGAAGATGGGCACAGATGTTAGCTCAGGGCCAACCTTCCTGAACAAAAAGTGGAAGATTGGCTGCGGATGTTAGCTCAGGGCTAACCTTCCTCAAAAAAGAAAAGAAAAGAAATAGCAAGTTGGGATACTCGATAAGTACTTTCATTATACTCTACTTTGGGTAGAAAACAGACTTTGCTTTAAAAAAATCCTTCCAACTCTTCTGCCTCTCAGAGTTCTGAACCTCACACTTAACACTCCAAAAAGTCTTTACTTTGGGGCCTGGCAGGGAGAAAGAAGGGAGTGTTCACCGATGTTGAGGATAAATGTTTCTCTAAAATTCTCCCTGGTAGAAAAAGAATTCAAAATGGGCATGCAAATGAGCTGCAGAAAATCAGGAAAGTTACATCTCTTGCATTTCTGAGCCTGTGAACTTGATCCTACCCACGCTATGCTGAACTGGATGGTCGGTGGCTATATGAGGTTCAGAACCATTTAATTAGAGATTATGAAGACAACAGACCCACCAAGATGAAGAAGTAAAACAATTCAAGGGTTTGGAAGGTCAAAGTGATAACACAAAAAAACAGATTTTAGTCTGGAAAAAGAGACATCGCCCAAGACTGTCCACATTGGGAGGCTTGTGAAAGGGAAAAGGCAGCAGCTCTTTTCTCAGCAAGCACGATTATGAGTCTGTCTTAGGAAATATTTTCACATTATAAATTAAATGTAACTCCTGTGATCCAGAAAAGGTTGGGGAAATCTTTTCTGGATCTCCCCAGCAGGAGATTCACCACACGACTGTTCTGATTAAAAGCACCGACTAGGCCAGATATCTCTGAGGAATCATTTTAAGGTTGCTGTTTTTATTTGCCTGCCTAATGATTTAGGAATATGACCACACCTCTGATCCTCAGGGGCAGGAATTCTAATGCTGGGCCTGCCACTGACTGGGCAAGTGGCTCTGAGCAGGATTCTAACCCACTCTGCCCTCTGTGCTTCCTGTGTCAAACACGGGGGCCGCACGTCACACTTCAACCTGTCCAGATCCCACGGGGAGGAGGGAGGTGGAGAGTCTAAGAATACAGTCTGATATCAAATGCACAAATACGAGCAAAAGGAAAGTTCTATTTACAGGGAAACGTGTTGTACAATTTTAATGGAATCTGATAAACACCAAAGACAAATTATGGATAAAATAAACATTCATTTCAAGTTACTCAATATAGAGTACTTTATATAAGCTAACAGAAAAATAGCCATTTAACATGCACTACATTTTTTAAAAATAACTTGGTGATCGTTGGTCTTGCATTGAGACAGAAGCCCAGGTGATAATTATTTACATTTCCTTTATCTGGAGGACAACATACCAAAACCTGTTTATATATTAAAACTATAATGAAGCTCTTACACTATCAAAAACAGTAATTAAAACTGCCCCAGATGTTTCTGTGGCCAAGTTCATGTTTGATCTTATTATTTCACTGTGACAGTCACAAGGATTAAGGAGATGAGATGAGGATTTAAGAAAAAATATAGACAGTCTTAAAAACAACCACAACTTTGGAAGCTATGGAAAGCTGATCTTTCCTTGTTTTCCTGACCTTTTGATGATTCATACATTTAGAGCCAAATTTAAGAGCATCATTCCAGGCCAGCTGAGTTGGAATCTTTGAGGTCAACCTTGAACATCTGTGTTTTTTTAAGCCCCACAGGTGACACCAACAGATAGCCAATGTTGAAAACCACTGATCTTCAATAATATAATATGATGTAAGTGGCACCACTGTGAGCCACTTACATCATATTATATATACATATATATGTGTATTTTGTTTTCACTTTCTTCTTTTATTGGGAAGCAGACACAGGGCACATCACAAGGTGAGAAGCATCCTGACAGCTCCTGGCAAGACCCAGGACAATGGTAGCCAGAATCAGGGATACCACTGTGGTCAGACCTACGCCCAAGCCCACAGAGGTACGAGAAGAGGTGGACCCCTCCATACCCTGGTCACCAGCCTTTCCCAGGAAGATCAGTGGACCCATGGTGACATCTGCTTCTTCTGTCATGTGCCTACAACTGTGGGAAACAGACTTGTGCCACTGTCTCACTAGGTAGGACGGCCTTCTGGAATGACATGGAATGCCACAGCCAACCTTACAGCATCGACAGACATCAGCAGTGCCTTTACTGGGGACCAGCTATTGGAGGACTTTGCTCTCATGAAGCTTAAGAGACACATGCTATGCAGACAAGCCACAACTCACCTGGCTGTGGTAGTGCTATAGTACAACAGGGCACTGTGACAGAGCGACTGGGGACAGGGCTTCTGTCTCAACACAAGACCAACAATGGTTTGAGAAGTCAGAGAAAGCCTCTCTAAGATGGGTCAGTAGTGTGGCGCCAAGAAGGAGCTGCCATGTAAAATCCAAAAGAAAAGAGATTTCCAGGGAGAGGTCACAGCTAGTTCAACAGTCCTAAAGTTAAAATCTGCCTGGTCCATCAAAGGACCAAAAGGTGCAAGTGTTGATTAGAGCAATGCTCAAGAGGACAATGCTGATTTATCTGGTATTATCAGGGAATTTCACAAAAGTACCTTTCCCACAGATGTAAAGTTTGCTTAATGTTAAGCTATTTAAAAATGACTCATTTTATACAAAATCTTTCTCTCACTGAAGAGTGATACAAAAATGCATAACATGCTTCTTATCCTCAAAGAACAGAGTAGAGATCCTCAATGTACCCAGCCAGCTAGAAATCAAAAAAGAATGTATTAAACGCTTTAGCCAAGGTCTAAACCACGTACTACTGGCACAAATAAAGAGTGTTTAATTTCAACAGCTAATCCTGAAGATCTTCACAGAGATAACGTTGTCTGAGGTTGGTCTTACAAAATAAGGGGATTTTGACAGGTGGAGATGGGGAAGGGGATCGTGTAGGGAAGAGCATGGGCAAAGTTTCAGAACCATCAAAGTTCGGGTACGGTAAAAGCATGAAGAGCTGCTTGGACTAGCTGGGGTTAGGCTTCTAGGGGAAGGTCGTAAGAAAGATACCAAAAAGGATGTTTGGTCCAGGTCCTAGAGGCCTTGAATTGGAAAGGAGATGGAGGCAGCTGAGAAGCACAGAAGATTTCTGAGCAGGGGAATGAAAAAATAAGAGATGTGCTTGAGGAAGAAAATGTTACCTTCCTGATGCTCTGATGCTACGCGGACAACCTCAGGGGCTGCTGAGTTATAAATGGCCCTTACATCCGTCCACAAAAAGCTCAGAAATGCCGAGAATGTAGAGCTGGTATTTCTTCCAGATCTTTCCCTGGTGTCAAATGCCATTTCTAATTGACTGGAAACTAGAAGTTGCCAAAGGGAACAAAAAAGTCACACTTAATATTAATCTATAACTGAGTGAATAAGCTTGAAATCCAAAAGTGGGCCCGGTCAGCTCTTGGATACTGAAAGGCTTGGGGCCTTGTATTAACATTTTTTTTTTTTCACTTTTCAGAAAACTTTTCCACAGAATTCTCTGACTGTCTAAATCATGATGATCTAAGAGAACCGATCTATAAATTGAACTGCCAGTGTTATCCTCAAGAGAAACAAAAGCCCTTTGGGTTGTGAGCTCCTTGAAGGCCTGGGCACGGGCTTTATCCCCACCCATTCCCCAGCTCACTCTGCAAGGCTCATGGAGGAGATGCCACATAATGAAAGGAAACAGCCGTGTACCCTTACTAATGTGATGCTGGAAGTGGGAGAGGAGGAAAGACACACCTAGAGTCTAATACATTTTTTCATATATATTTCTTTTATATGTATATATATTTCACATATATGTGTTTTGCATGTGTATGTTTTCCATGAATATATGCATTTTACATATGTTTCATATTATATATACACACACATTTTTCATATATAGGGAGGCTGTTTTCCATCCTTTCTCAGCACTCCACAGCTGTAGGTACCACCTGAAGCTATGCCATCACAGAGAGAACTCTTCATGTAGGAAGTCACAGAAAAATTGCTTGGGGATTTGTCAGCCCCTCTTCAGCCCACTGGTTCTCAGCTATATTTCCATCACAGTGCTCCTGAGGGCTACAGCACACCCCTCAGGAACAGTGACTCAGTGTGGTAGTGACCTTCCATGCATGGTGAGCACAGGCCCTCCCCCCACCCTGCTGACCCAGGAAAGCAAATCAGACAGAATAGGGAAGAGGAAGACAATGGCAATGGGAATGCAGATGGGAAAGGGAAGATGAATGGAAGCAGATTGAAAAAATTCCCTAAATCCTTCTGCCATATCCCAAGGGGGTGGGGGGACAGGGCTTCACCCCAATCCCCACTCCCTAAATGGAGAACCACAGTATAATTCAAGAATTTGGCCTTTGGGTTACGACGGGCCTCAACCCTGTGCTAGCAACACAATTATTAGCTGACCAATCCTGCCATCTTGTTTAGCTTCCTCAACCTTCACTTTCCTCATCTGTAAAATAGAGAAAATGATAACTACTATCTCTAGCAGTTGTTTAGAGGATTAAATGAGATTAAATTATATAAACTGCTGGGTCCAATGTCTGCCACATAAGGCTAAGGAGTAGATGTTAGCCATGATTATCATAAACAACCAGCCAGGCCTGACCTCCCCCGTCAGTGCCCTTATAATTAAATGTTTGCCATGGAGGACATGGATGCTAATAAAATCTTTCAGGAAATCAGGAGGGACCCTTGTGACAGACCCAGCTCCCGTTGAAGTGGCCACACAGGGATCTGGCTTTCTCAGTAAGGTATGTGTGTGCGTCAGGTGCAGAGCATGAAGGAGGCGAGGCCCAGGGGACAATGCAGAGCACGAGGGATGGGCAGCGGTCAATGCAGACGCAGGCCCACCCACCATAGCAGACCATGGCAAAGCACTTGGTGGGTGTTTGGAACCACGGCTAAGAGTCTCTTTTCTCTTTGGGTTCTTATTATCTCTCAGAAGAGTGCACTCAGCCCTAGCCAGCAACTTAACAAAGAGGAAAAAAAATCGATGCTTATTTCCTTAGAAATGAAGATAGGCAGCAGGAGGCCTCCCTGTAAGGTGCTGCTGCACACAAAAACCCAGCCTTTCTCCGAAGGGGGTGCTAGTGGATGAAGCAGGAGCTCTCTGGCAACGGTATGTCCCCTGGTGAATAGGTGATGTCACAGCAGGTTCTTTTCCATCAAAGGGACAAAGTCTGAATGAGTCGCATCACAGCTGCATGCCCATTTCTCCTCCCCGTAATAGACTGGGTTTCCAGTTACCAGCAAGGACATTTTGGGATCCAGAAACAGTTTAATTGCTACAGATTAACCCAAAAGAACTTCATGCAGCTAGGGGCACTGGGTTTTGAAACCCTTGGCATTAAGGGCAGATGTCAACAGGACCGGGTGGTAGTCATACGCCTAAAGCTGAGTTCTAGTCAGGTTCATCAGGAAAACAAAAATTCCCACTTGGAGTCAAAGCCATCCTCAATCCTTCCCATGATTCTCCTACAACAAAGGCCCTGAGGGAACAAGGAGGAGAGGATATAGTTTTCTCCTCTGACAGCACATGACAGAAGTCATCAGGACAGCTGGTGGCCATGTAGTCACTACGTCAGGTCCTTCATTCACAATTTTGTTCAAATCTTTTATGATCTACTTCAATTCTGGCTTAGAACAGCAAGTTCCGTATGCTATTACACCGTGCGAATATTGGCTCTTTTAAATTTTTCTTGAACTTACCTTGTTAAAAAAATAATAACAGTTCATTATGACAAGGTATGTGTGTGTCCAATGAACAGAACAAGGAGGGAGAAGAACAGGTTTCTGAGGGCCACAGAGGACTGTGAGGTGTCCTACAGTTGTCCATTTCTTCCTTGCTCATGGCTGTCTCTCTCCTCAGAGGACAGAGAGAGAGACATGCTCAGAGCGTGTTTGGTCTTATACTCAGAATATCCGTGCCGTGTTTCTCTATTTTGACAAACCACATGTGAGAACAGCCAGCCAAATGGAAACACGGCTGTTCCTCAGTATCTATAAAGCTGTGCCAGTGAGATTTGACAGTGGGTAGGTTCCTCTACACTGTTTCAGTTAGAAAATAATACAATTCATCCAATTTTGAATACATTGTTATCCCTTCACCATTTCCTTTTGAAATTAAGGAAAAAGAATTAAATTCATATTTTGACAGAACCTGGAGTAGGATATTTGGTCTCTCTCTTCTTCATTTAGAAGAGAAGAGTGGAAAAGCCGCTGCCCGTGCTCATGGAAATACATCAGGCAGGTGGACAATGGAGGGGATGCAAGTGTCAAAGGACAATCGGTTCTTCTGCAAAATCATCCACTAGGAAATAAGGCTGGGAATATTACTGAGAATAAAGAAATGGAGAAAATATAATTTGAACAAAATACCCAAACACACACACACACACACACACACACATGCATGTACACACACACCAAGAACAAAACAAGACCCCCAGGTCAGTGAGGACTATTCAATTTTAGAGAAAACATTAGGCATAGTTTCGAAGACAACCGAAAATAAAATTCTATTAAGGTTCCATATAACACATATGCTATAATGCAAATCACTGTAGTCAATGTGTAGAGAAGAGACAACAGAAACAGATGGTTCCACATTGTTTCCTTGGTATAGCAAAAGAGACTATACTGAATACATCCTAAAAACTCTAAAGCATGCTAATGTAACATTGATGGCTCTTGGGCCCATCGATTTCCCATCATCAGGTTGGTTGTTGCAATGACTCCCACATGCCACCTACTTCAGTACCCTTTTCAGAGAGAACGAGCTAGGACTTATTCTCAAAATGGAGCACCAGGGACAATAGTCTGCTTCACTTGGGATTGGTCACAAGTTTGGTGTCTCATTTTTTGACAGTCCTACAAACCAAAAAAGGCATATTAATTCTTGCCAGTCACAAAGTCACAGCTGGTAGAAATAGTTCAAATTACGACCAATATAGTTCATAGAAACTATTTCTAGTCTGGCACTCCAGTTACTTTGAGGTTAACTGTCTTCAGCTTTAGAAAGAAGTGCCAAATGTCTTAGGAACAGAAAGCTCTGTCCATACTTCCTTCCTATCCTAACCCCCAATACTTCAATGTTGGTAGAAAATTCTAGTAAAGGAAGGAAAGTGGAGGGTGAATTTTAGGGGTACCTATAATTTGACTTTCTACATCTCAGCATACCCTTCTTGTTATGTAGTTTTTCAAATGTAAGTTATCACTGCTCTTGCTTTTACTTTACAATCTTCTTTCTGTGATACTTATTAAAAAACTTGAAAAAAAAGGCCCAGTTTATTTCAAATACTCATGTAGTCAGGAAATAAAATCAAGTTTCTACCATATCAGATTTGGAACTACTTCAGAGTGAAAAAGAAATAACAGCGAGGTGGTGAAAGGAGAATTATGGAAAAGTACCAAGGAGAGAGACTGCCAATCTTCCTCTCCGCTCTTTCCCCACGTGATGAACTCTCTCTTGACAACACCCACAAAATCAAAGGCATCAATGTTAATCAGCGGGAAAAAATAAGTTCTATTAAAAAACGAAAGTTAACGGCAGGATGCAACAGTCTTTCTTTCCTAACGAATATCTAAAAAAAATTTTTATACACATAGCAAATTAGGTATATGTGCTACAAAGGATGACGTAGGCAGAGTCCATTTTCCACCTTCTTTTTTAAATTCTTTGCTCCCAAATTCAGTCAGATATGACACACATCATTTTCCTTTGCAAAACATGAGCCAGGTTTTCAAACTTCTGCTTTAAATGCCTGTACATCAACCTCCTCTGTGTTCATGGCCCACACAAATCCTGTATTTGGAAAGGAGTACACAACTGATCTTACTGGTCCTAAGAAAACTTAATTTGGCAGTTTGCCCAACTGGGGTAATTACTATTAATTACTGCTTAGTTTGGTATGGAAATTCTTCTTTTGCCAACTTGAGCATGCAATTTTAAAGTCTAAGTGGGAAAGATAACTCAAGAACGCTTAGGGCAGAGGTGAAATCGACTGCGATGCCTTCTAGTTACACCAAGATGACCAGCCTTCTCATGGCAGTCCCAACTGTTCGAGAAAAATCATTACCTAAGCCATCTACCACCACAGTAAAAAGGTATCTGCCCTCAGTTTAAGCTAATTATCTAGAAGTATCACAATGCTTTGCCTAAGATTTAAAACTACCTTAAGGAACCTGCTATCAGAAGGTCGTTCACATAGGATGGCTTTACTGGCATAGACTAAATAAAGCAAAAGACACCCAGGTCTGGATTTGACCTCTCTGAGTCACTGCCCTGCCAGCCCAGTGAAATCTTCTGACCAGGGAATGTCATACATGCAGTTTGATAGGAGTCCTTTGATGCAGTATTTTTTTCAAACTGTAGGTCACTAACCCATGTAATGGGTCACAAAGTCAACTTATGGGCTGTGATCAGCACTTTTTAAATGAAATAAAATACAGTAGAAATTATTGGAAATGCACATGGTAAGGGCAAGGAATATTTCATGAAATTTTGATTCAGTTATGGTCATTTTATATACACACACACACACACATGCAGGCACACAGCAACATGATACTGTGCAATATAAAATGTATTTGTTATTCTGTATCAAGGTTTGAAAAGTTAGAAAAACACTTCTAAGAAGGATATTTAATTTCATTGTTTAATATAAAATCTAAAAGTTCACACACTACCAATATAATTCCCTCTTTCCAACAAGGTAAGGGTGGGAACAAACGGACGAGAGAGGCCCCTTTTAGCTCTACTCAGAATGTGGCTGTGGGAGTAAGAATCGTCATCTACCACATGAAGATGATAGATCCACTGAAGGATAAAAATGTGCCTTTCCACTTAGATAACAAGTTGATGACGCAGATATCTTCACAGAGGAACGAGGCACTGTAAAATTTCCATTGGAGTCACTAGTTTTCTCAGCTATGGTAACTTGTTGTGAAACCTAAGCAGCTGTGAAGGCTTTGGTGGAATGTGCAGTATGCCTGGATAATTACGAGATATCTTACTTAATTGGTGATGCCATAAAACCTAGCCACCTTCTCAGTAGAAACTTCCAAAACAAGATCTCTGTTAATTATTCCTAAATGTGAATTGCTCCCCTTACTCCTCCCTCCAACCGCCAGCTAAAACACTCTGCTCCTCAGCATCTGACAGTTTCTGGATTTAAGATAACACAAGACTTCCTTTATTCTTTGGCAATGCATGTTTGGATGTATGTGTGTATATGCACATACAGTATATAATTATACATACACAATTTTTTGCCACTGTTTGACAAAAATGGCAGCATATTTATCTACTCCTCTGTGTCTTGCTATTCTTACCTAACCCTTCATAATGAATATATGTGCCAAATGGTACAGCTATAACTCATTCTTTTAAGTGTGGAATTATGATAAGCAAATATTGAATGTATTTAAAGTGCCCTGTTGATGAACATGTATTTATTTCACTTTTTTCTGGATGGAGAATTCATTCAGTGATGCAATGAATATCTTTGTGCATGTATCATTACACAAGGTAGCTTTAGTTTCAAAAAATTCCAAGAGAAGAATTTAAATTTTAATAGATGCTGCCTGATTGTTTTCCAAAAAGACTGGAGCAATTCACACTTGCACCAGCAACACGTGAAAGTATTCTCTTTCTCCGTCCTTCTCAGCAATGGGAGTTACCACACTTACAACTTTTTGCCTGTCTAAGGTCTATAACACAATATCTTATCATTACTTAAATCTGCATTTCCCCAGAATAATTAATTTAAGCATCTTTTCATATGCTGTTGGATATGCTTTTCTGTAAATTGTCCATTCAAATTATTTGCATATTTTTCTGTTGCTATATCAAATGATTCGTTTTTTTGTATTTTATTAATATTAACCCATTAACTGCTATATGTGATGAAATTCTTTTTCCAACATATTGTTTGCCTCTTGAATTTGATAATATCTTTTGCCATGCAAATATTTTTAAATTTTATATAGGATAAAATGTCTATTAGTATTTTTCTTTTGTACCTTCTGTGTTTCCTTTCTTGGTTGAAAGAGTCTCCCCAGTTATTACATTGTACATAGTCATCTCATTTTTAATATTTGCATTATTTCATTTTTTATAGTAAAGACTTTAATATAAAATTAACTTTGTAAGGCATAGAATAAGAGTCAAAATTTATTTTTTTCAGATAGATAGTCAATTGTACTAGCACTTGTTATTAAATAAAGCATATTTCCCACTGAATTGCACATATTAAATTCTAGTATATTCCAAGATCCATTCTGGACTCCATTTTGTGGTACTTATCTATGATGCCAATACCATACTGTTTTGATGAGTGACTTTACCATGTATATTAATAGTCCCTAAGGAAACTCCCGTCTCCACCCAGTTGTCTTCATCATAGTGCCTTGTCTCATCTCACACATTTATTCTTTATAAGTACTCTAAGAGTATTTTATCCAACTCCACAATACCTTTGTTGGGACTTTAAATGGATTTACATTGAATATAGTTAATAATTTATCTATTGCAGTTTTAAGTTCTCCTTGGATCAATTTTGGTAGTTTATATTTTGCTATACTTCCTCTGGTTCAGAGGTCAGCCAACTATGGCTTGCAGGTCAAATCTGGTGATCTGTCTGCTTTTGTAAATAAAGTTTTATCGGATCATAGCCATGCCCCCTTGTTTTTATAATGCCCATGGCTTCTTTTGTGCTACAGTGACAGAATAGAGTAGCTGTTACAGAGACCATATGACTTGCAAAGCCTAAAATATTTACTATATGTCCCTTTATAAAAAAAGTTTGCAGATCCCAGCTCTAGGTTTAAAATTTAGTTTCCAAAAAGTTACACATGGTATTCTCCAGCTTCTAAAATTTCTTCAATATTTTAGGTTTTTTTTTTTTTTTTACATTTCTAACTTTGCTCTCTTTTTTTCTGGAAATAGGTTCACAAGAGGTTTCTGTCTTTGCAAAAATTAACTTTTGGATTTACTTATCTTTTCTACTCTTTTCATTGTTGCTGTTTTCAATTTCATTCATTTCTGCTATCATCTTTTAAAACCCTCTATTCTTTCAGTGTATTTTTTTTTCTAGTTTCTTAATTATTAACTTTTATGACTTGTAGTTACTCTGTGTCTCATGGATTTTGGAGTGTTCCACTTTTCACTGTTTTCCAGATAGTTTAGAATTTCATTTTGATATTACCTTTGGCCCAAGTGTGTTTCTTAATTTCCAAGTTGTTAAAAATTTGGAGTTACATTTTAATATTTATTTCTAATGTTGTTGGACAATGATTAAAGGAAGTGCTCTGTAAAAGCCCCTCTGAATTTTTTAAGCTATTCTTTGGGCCAAATTCTTCAGTCTTTTTTCTAAGTGTTTCATGGCACCCAGGGAGTTAGGAAAAGAACATGAAGTTCTATATAAAGTTCTATAATATATCTTATTTTTATTTTATTTTTTTTTGAGGAAGATTAGCCCTAAGCTGACATCTGCCACCAATCCTCCTCTTTTTTAACTATATTTCTTGTAGCAACTCTCATCTATGTTTTTATTTTTATCCCAATAGTCTCTCTCTTTACATATGAGTATTTAGCTCTTTTACTTATTTTTTAATTTTTTTGGTGAGGAAGATCGGCCCTGAGGTAACAGCTGTTGCCAATCCTCCACTTTTCCTTGAGGAAGATTGTTGCTGAGCTAAAATCTGTGTCAATCTTCCTCTACTTTGTATGCGGGATGCTGCCACAGCATGTCTTGATGAGCAGTGTGTAGGTCTGTGCCCAGTATCCAAACCCACGAAGCCCAGGCCGCCAAAGTCGAGCACAGGAAATTCACTACGCCACTGGGCTGGCCCCTCTTTTACATTTTAATGTAACAATAGTATACTTGATTGTTTTTCTAATTTTATATTTACAATTTATTGTTTTCTCCTCTTTTTCTCTTTCCTATTTTGCTGGCTTGGTAGAACTTCTATTCATTCCTTTTTCCTCTTGTTAATTTGAAAGCTCTACTACTCTTTTCAATTCCACAATTAGCTTCCCTTCACAAATATCTGTTTTTAAATCTGAAAATTAAATGCCTAATACTAGTAATCAGACAAAATCAAATGTCTGCTATCTTATCCCAAACAAAGTACCAAGTATTTCTTCCTGCCAGATAGGTTATTCCTACACTGCCACTCCCCCTGCCCCACAGGACGAGAGCTTGGAGTCCCTCCCCACGTGGATACACCCGCCTCTACTGCAAAGTCCCAGAAGCTGACGTCCTCAGAGTCAAGGGCCACATGTGACTCTGGTTTTGGTCAGTCAGAAGGTCCCTGTGTCCCCCCTCACCTCATGGTGTGACTCGTCCATCTTACTGGTGCAGACAGAAGCAGGTGTAGCACAGTTCTGTAGCCAATGGCTGGAGCAGCGGCTTGGTGACAAGGCAGGCCCCAATGGTGGGAGCAGCTTCCTGGTCTCAACTGCTTCTTAATAGTACCCAGGGCAGCAGGAACATGGGGCCCCAGTTCCGGGGAGTAGCATTAAGAGTTGTTCCTGAAAACTTAGTGTCTACTACTTCAGCCATATAATGCTTCTGAGGCCATTTAACGTGACTCGGTAACAGATTCCTTCCTGTTTAAAATGGATGAGTGGGTTCTGTCCTCTGCAATTGGACCCTGAATGATACTCCCCCTTTCTCCCCATAGAACTCTCAGATTTTACTGAGATAATAATTTCGTACTTTTGGTTTTAGACAAAGTTTTCCTTTCAACATGTCTCTTCTTTACCTGTTTAGCTCTTATGTTACACATTCCCAATCACTATCATTATTTATTTATATTTAACCAACATCTGAGAGTCAACCAAGTTGCCAGGAATTGGGTTTTGCAGAAAAAAAGGACAGCTAAAACTTGATCCCTGTCTTTTTGTTCTATAGTCAGCTTCACAGATTTTATTAATATTTTCCAATTTTATTCCCATGCAATCCAGTGATGCTTTGTTCATTGTTTTTATTAAAGGAACTTAGCTAAGGTCTTCCAGTGGAGTCATATAGAGAAATATCAACATCAGTATGTGTTCCATTCAAGGCCCTTCACTGGGCAC
Source organism: Equus caballus (assembly GCF_041296265.1). Classification (NCBI taxonomy): domain Eukaryota; kingdom Metazoa; phylum Chordata; class Mammalia; order Perissodactyla; family Equidae; genus Equus; species Equus caballus. The sequence goes on along the minus strand of NC_091693.1, from coordinate 79,611,846 downwards.
TCTTCATGGATCTATGCTTCTTTCAACTATTGATACCCTATCATTTCTAACTACAAAATCTGGCCCCAAGCTCACGCTTCCAATAGGTTCTCCCGTGTAGTTCCAGGTGGCCACCCTGAACCTTCTAGATGCTTCAGAGTTCTACATGCCCTTTAATGCTGCTTTCCAAATATTCTTTTCATCTCTATTCACTGTATAAGGACTAATTCTATTAGAAATTCCTCAGAAAAGAAGAATTTGTCTTTTTGGCTCTCCTCATAGTTTATAATACAGTGATTGGTATGAAGTACTCAAAAATAATATTCCTTGCACTTTTAATACCCACAACATATGTGTGTAGTCATATGTGGTATATAAACACACACACACACACAGCAATTTTTGAGTACTCAGTGCACAAGTTACTTAAAGTCTCTAGGCCTCCATTTACTCATCTGTGAAATGGGGACACTGTCACCAGCCACGTAGCTGTGTTTTGGAACAGATTAAATGGGATCCTGTATGGTCATGCTTACTTAGCAGTGGTTCAGGATGCCAAGGTGAGGAAATCGTAGGGATGATGATGTCTGACAGCCGAGCCAGTGCTCCTAACATTCTGACTCCCTCAGCTGTTCTCAGCCAAGTTCATTTCATGTCCTCTTCTTCCATGTCCTTTCTTGTACTCTAAAAGCAGAGGCTACTTTAAGAAGCTGTACCCAACGCCTGGAACATCATCACACACCCAGATGGCAGGTTCCCTCCCTTTCTACCTTCAACCAACTCTCAAAAACCACCCCCTCAACAACCCCTTCCTGACTGACTATTACAGAGGAAGCCACGCTGCTCCACCTCACTCTCTAAAAATGCAACTCCTACAACACTTTGCTCACGACTTCAGCTCACGATGCCTGAAAAAGGCAGCTTGTGCTGACACATGGTCAAAAGCGACACAGCACTGTGCATTTGTTCACTGTTCACATACTTCCCCTGTGCCTCTATGTGCTTTTGATGTTGGTACATCTGCTTTTGAGAAGGCACAGTTGCTGTTTAAATTGGTTTGTACAATGCCCGGCCAAGTAACACACATTTACAAACTTTGGCTTAATAAAGGCCCCTGGCAGTGACTCAACAGCTCTGTCTACCTGCCTTCCTAGGGACTCTTGGTCATTATGGTTAACTGGTTTCTAGAAAGTACAGCTTCAGAGGAGCACTGTAGTGCCTCCCTACAGCCAGAAGCGTCCTAGAGGCAGCCTTGCCATAAGAACTGCCCTGAAGAGGTGATCTAGACAGGAGCCACCAGGAGAGGGGCAGTTCAAAGTCAACTTTCCAAATGAAACTCAACTGCCCCAGAATCTCCCAAATGTCCTAGAGACTCCTTAACGCTGGAATCAGTGCACTATCCAACACCGACTCACTCCAGTTCTCCTGGGAAATCCTGGCCTTCGACAACCTGAGAGGAGACAGAAATTGTCCAAAGATCTATGGCTCACACCATGCCGAGGCAAACCAATAAGGCCTGGATGTTCATAGTTACCTGTGCTGCCACATTCTAGCATCCGTTCTAGTTCGTGATTATGTCCCCAAAATCCATACATTGTGTAGCACACAGAAGACGTTCACCAAATGTTTGTCAGTAAACAAACAGTACCACAAAATAGCCTATGCTTCTAGCTAGGTCAGTCCTTGGTGCTAGCGTAAGACACCCAAATTCATCTAGTCTGATATTTAAATCCCACAATGCTGGTTAAGTCTTGATTTGGCTTCCTCTCTCTTTGTTCTCTAGAAAATAGATGGCATGGACACGATAAGATAAAATAGCTAGTTTGCCTCCACATTATCACTGAACTTCCCAGCTGCCTTAGCTCCTTGTTGAACCCTGGCTGAAACGTTTCTTCAGTCTCTTAGGTGGGTCTGTTATTTAGTTCTCTTGGTTATTCCTAATCCTCCTGAAGAAGTATTTTATATTCTAACCTCTTAGTCTTCCTGAATTTTGGTCTTGGCCTTGTTACTTATACTGATCACTTAGATCCCGTATTATCAGGTTTGCTTGTTAATTGCTACAAATTAATTACTACAGGGTATAAATAAATAATGACATCACATTCATTACATCATCTCTTGGTATCCATGACGGATTGGTTCCAGGATCCCCACAGACACCAAAATCCACTGATGCTCGAGTCCCTTATATAAAACGGTGCAGCATTTGCATGTAACCTAAGCACATCTCCCCTATTTAAATCATCTCTAGATTACTTATGATACTTAGTATAATATAAATACTATGTAAATAGTTGTTACACTGTATTGTTTAGGGAATAATGAGAAGAAAAAAAAAGTCTGTATATGTTCAGTAAAGACACAATCATCACAGGGCTTTCCATCAGCAGTTTGCTGAATTCTCGGATATGGAACCTTCAAATATGGTGGGTTGACTGTACTTGGTTCATTGCCATCAGATTCTTTACCTTTCTACATCTTAAAGAGAAAAACAAACTGTAGGCTTGAACTTAACCTCTAACATTAATTTAAGCCATCATTTTCCCCTCCTCTGGTTCCAGCTTTGTAATCTGCACAAGGGCAGCAGCCTCCTTCACACCGCCAGAAGGCACTGTGAACACTCACAATTAGATGTACTGAAAAGCAGTCAGCAAATATAAATGGTAATAGCAAGTCATGTAGCTGCAATTCTGTGGGTCCTCAGAGCAGGAAGCTGGTGTGATTCTGTTTCTTTATTTAAAAGCACTCTGAGAAGTAAATAGAAAATATTCTTGATACCTGAATGTATCATTAGAAAGACGGGGAGCAGTGTTTTATATAGATGGTAAACAGTCCCACTTCATGTTTTCAATTGTAAGCTGAATTCTCCAGAATGGGGTAATTAACACTCTCCTTTATGTTCTCTGATCAAGAAACAGCTGAAAAAATATACATACATATATATATCATATATTTTTATTTATTAATTTAAAATTTATGTACAACATAATTTAAATTTGCAAATTCTAATATGTCCGTAATTTCAGAAGCTTCAAGTTAAAGAAAAATTTTGCTCAATTAAAAAAAGTGGCAAACCATGCTTGGCACTAACTGTGTCCAATTAACCACAGCAAGTGGTAGGTAATTCTGGGAAAAGACTCACTTTCAAATAAATTTGTCTTTGAAAACCTAACAGTACAAGCCTGCCTTCCTCTTTCTTCCTTACCTTCCTTCTGCCTTCACTCCATAAAGGAGCTGAACCGGCTTACACCATCATATCTGATGAACTAACCATTACATCGAAATAAACTAGAGTTTGTGCAGCAGTTATTTTAAGAGACAAAAGGAAACTGAGACATCTGAAGAATCTCAAAGACTGAGTATAACAGTTACCCACAAGACAGAGCACAAACTGAAGAACAGCAAAAACCAGAGTTATGGGTTAAAGGTGATGAAAAGGTCCTGTCAGGATGGTATCAGAGTCCTGTCCCATGGTGCATTGAGGTGCACTCAGACTCCAGGTAGAAAGTGGCTTTCCTTGTCGAAACAGCTTTCCAACACCCTCTCTTAACCAGACTGCCGTAAGATGCTGCTCCCCAGAGCAACACAGCCTTCTTACAAACCATTTCCGAATTTTCCTTAGAATGCTCAAACAACAGTATCCTGCATGAGAGTAGAAGAGACTCACTTTAAATCAGAGCCTTCTCAGCATTTCATCCTTAAAAAGATCAGTGGAATTCAGAGTGGGTAAATTGAAGGAATAGAAAATAAGACTAAGTTAGCACCATAGAGTGGAAAAAAAGAAATGAAAGATCATTCTGCTACATTGAAGCCATCCTGTGAAAAAGAACTTGTGCCTTAAATATATAGCAAGTACAATAAAATTATCAGCGTTGTAAAAACAAAACAGTATATAGTACAACTCACATTATCGTAAAGCCTAACTAGAAAGGGAAAAGGACCACCTGCTTGTGAAATGCTTTAAGCGATTTTTTAAATAAAAATTCAACCATTAATATGAAGGAAAACTAGCATTCCTGCAGTGGTTCTCAGTCACAAAGTGCTTTGAGGCACATGGGGATTATCATAATTCCTATTCACACCTGAGGGAGTCCAGTCTCTGAGCAGCTGCCTGCAACCAGGCAGCTGAGGGGGATGACCTGCTGGCTCTGGACTCGCTGGGCTGCCTTAAACATCACGTACCAAGCATCCTCTTGGGTGTAATCTATGGAACACAATGATGAATGAGAAACAAAACTGAGCCAAGGCACAGTGTTTTTCCTCTCGAATTTCACTGTCTCCTGGAGAGCTAAAATTGATCAGGAAAGTGACAGGAAGTTGTGTTCAAATTGCAGGACACATGAGGGATGCTCCGAATTCAGTCAGATACTGCATGTCTGTTAAGACTGAGTGGTGTGAAGAATATGAAGGAATTCAGGGTTATATCAAAGGTCTTGACAGTTGGGTGGAAAGTACATTTACATTTTGTAAGAGCCAGAAAAATACAAAACCCAATCAAGCAATGTGGAGGCTGCAGGTTTCCCTTTAGAAGTCATGGAGTTGTGGACACAGTAATTATAAGTTCAGATTATTCACCCCAGGGTCACCAGTGGGCATCCAGGCAACCTCCGGACCCAAATCTCTGGTCCTTGTGCAACCTCAAGTGTACTCGGAAAGCCACCTCCCTCTGCTGGAAAGGAAGCTCAGATCACTGAAAAATGTCTGTGCAGAGTACCAATTCCAGAGAGAAATAGAATCATCCACAACCTCCACATTTCACATCCCCACTTTGCCAATTTATCATTTTCCTTAGCATTTACCAACATCTAGTACACAACATCTTTTATTTTATGTTGTTTACTACTTGCCTCCTAGCTAGAATATGAAATTCCCGAGGGCAGAAATTTTTATTTTGTTTGCTCGCATTTTTCTGGAGCCTAGAAGAGTGCCTGGCACATAGATATTATAAATAATTATTGACTGAAGAAATGAGTGAATGAAGAAATGAATAAAACCAAAACCATAACTGGTGTTTTTGTGGGGAGGTATCTGGATGTTTGGTATTCTATATTAAGATCGAGAGAATTTGGTCTATTGAGATATTATCAGGCTTGTAATTACAATTTTAAATGTTTAATTATGTAACATTTAAATGTGAGTTTTAAGTGGAAATCCTACTAAATTTGTAAGTAATATTAGAACATTTAAGAGAATCTTAGATTTACTATATTTGTATATTTAATTTTTAGATTTATTAGATTTAAGTACTTGGGAAGGGCGGTCAATTAGAAAACTGAAGCACTTAAATACGAAATTGAGGGGCTGGCCCCGTGGCCGAGTGGTTAAGTTCTCGCGCTCCGCTGCTGGCGGCCCAGTGTTTCGTTGGTTCGAATCCTGGGCGCGGACATGGCACTGCTCATCAGACCACGCTGAGGCAGCGTCCCACATGCCACAACTAGAAGGACCCACAACGAAGAATATACAACTATGTACGCGGGGCTTTGGGGAGAAAAAGGAAAAAATAAAATCTTTAAAAAAAAAAAATACGAAATTGAGTACATCTGCTAAATTTGTATATCAGTTAATATCGTACTATTTGACGATCACATTATTCAAAGTTCCTTTAAAAGTAAATATTAACATTTACTAATTTTATGAATAGAATAAGATTTGCAAGCGGAACTTAAAAGTGTAAGTTTTCTGACTCTGACTTTAATGAAGAAAATGTTAACTTTTAAATTAAAAATAAACCTCCAAATGGTCTTTTCACAGGACATAGGTAAGAATCACCACAATGTGCTGCAGAAGGTGGAAAGCTGGATGTCGCAGAGAAAGGACCACAGGGCCGGCAGGCAGAACACCCCCGTTCTTGTCCCAGTGCCCCCACTTAGGAGAAACCAGCCCACGTCAATGGCCTGACCTCTTGGAGCGCTTACATCTATCAAATAAGGAGATCGTATGAGATCATTTATTAAGTACCTCCCAACTCTAAATTATGATGCTGCTCCTTATGGACATAAAACAGATTCAAAATGCTGTGGGAGTTGAGAAAAGAGGGAGATTACTTCCACTGGGAAAATCAGGGGCTCATTAGTAGCTGGGTGGATCTGACAAGTCAAAATGAGCAGAAACAGCATTCGGAGTAGAGAAAACCATGTGAGCCAACGCTCTAACATGGGAAAGTAGAAAGTGGGTTTGGAAAATGGGGAGTCAGGGAAAATGTCCAGTGGTAAGCTAGCCATCAAGTCTGCTCAAGAGAGCCCCTCACTAATGTGTTGAAGAAGATATCTCATGCTCAAAAAGCTAATGTATTAGTAGCAGCCTTTACATTATCTGCTAGGAGGCTAGAGAGAGTTTAATAGCAGAAGGATAGTATTTACATAGGACCTAAACAACTGATTATCAAAATTATTATATCTATTTGTATTAAGATTAGATTCTACAAGAAGGATGTGCTTTTAAATCACACAGTAATTTCTTGGCAGCTTACTTAAAAATAAGCTTATACTACTTTACTAGTGTAAGGCTAATGAAGACGCAAATATTCATCTTACAGAATCCATCTTGAGGTCTATGAAACTGAAAGAATACCACCTAACCTGATATTTCTCTAGGAGACTTCCTCTGCCCTAAATTCTCACCAAAGCTAAAAATACTCTCCATCGAAAAGTCAGTGAAATTTGGAGATGAATGGATGCATATTCATCAATATTCAAACCCTAGCAGGCATCAGCGAGGACTTGGGGAGGGGGCACATTCAGGAAAGGAAATAAGCGTTTTTCAGGGTTAGTTCAGTCACTGCTTGCCGCATGCAAAATAACTCTTTTAAGCAACACAAGAATACAGACGTATTTTCTCATGAATCTCTATAAACTAGCTAAGGCGAGCAGCACATGTACATTGCACAAGAGAACGCCACCAAATTATTGTAGCTTCTTTTCTATAAATGAGACTTTCATCTGTCCAGTTACAATAATTTCAGCAGCTGTTGCCGATCCAGGTTTTCAACCGCACTGAACATCAGCTGCCCAGGCAGACCACTCTGCATGGGGTGGGCTGTGGCTTTCCCCCTCTCACCCCTCCTCCACCACGCTGGACCCTCCACACCAGGACAGAAACATGGGCACCCAGAGCACACGGTTCACTTGCACACGTCACACTGAGAGTTTAGGTATTTGCTCAATATTTGTTTCACGGAGACTGGGAGAAAGTGACTATCCATTTCTTTCTAAAATAGAAAGGTGTCCAGTGACCTCTTTTCTTTTGAGCTGTCCCACAACAAAACTCGATTCCCACAAAAATTCAAATGAGCAATGCAGAATTTACTAAAGAAACTACAGGGAAAGTAGGAGATGGTGTATAGCATTTCCTGGGAAGACACCATTAGAAGCATCTCTTGTCCTACGTTTCTCTCCTCGGCCTCCAGGCATCTCCTTCTCTCTGGCTCTATTTCTCTGTCTCCCTCCAGGGCTCAGTCTCCAGGGGTCCTTTCCTCCCCACTTCCCATATTCCCCCTTAATCTCCCCATATCCCCCTCACTCTCCTTTTCTTAAGAAGAGTCGCTTAGTTCTATCCCAACTTGTATTCTCATGTTGACATACCCGCCTCCTAAGCTTAATATCATCTTCAGGATTTCAGCACTGGGGACGACATTTTCTGACAGTGCAGGAGTACTGAGAACTCCTACTGTCACTCTCACACTTCTTAATTTGGGGAGCTCTAATGAGAAGTTACAATAAAATTTTTAAAAAACTATTCATTTCTTATAAAACGTGAAATGTCCATTCCCCATTATAACAGGGTTATATATGATATTATCTACTCAATACGAATCATTCATTCATCACGTTCCCCACATGTATTTACAGAGCACTTTCTATGAACCAATCATTTTCTAGACACTGGGAACATGATAATAAAGAAAACAGTCAAAGTCCCTGCCCCCAAGGAGCTTAAATGCTTGTTGGGAGAAAAAAGAAACAAATAATTAAGCGTAATATAAAATGCCATAGTGGTATGAAGAAAAACAAGGCAGAATGAAGGGGATAGACCACGATGGGGTCACTTATATATATATGCATGTATGTATGCATCCACATACATACTAAAAGTTTTCATTGTGCCTTATTTATTTTTTGAAACATCTAAAATAGCAAGAGCAGAAATCGGCACTTGTCATTAGAAGCATTTCAGAATGCTCAGCAATCTCAAGCACGCTGCTAAGCAACAGACACCAGGATCCTCACAGCCCTGCCACCCAGAACACACACCTTTCTCCACTGGCTTTGCCATCCTTCAGCAAGGCTGCACTGTAATAATCACCATCCCAGCCACGAGAGACCAGAAATAAGATCTGCTAACTGAAAAGACAAGCCCCGATGATTTGTCAAATGATTATGAGAGAAGCAATGGAAACGTAAGCAAAAAATTCAACCCGCTCATCCTCGACACGTGCCCAAACAATGAACATTGCTTTGTACGTCTGCTATGTGCACCTTTAAACTTACATTCAAGTAAATAAAGAAGGATGAAAAGAGCAAACGTTCAAAATATTTACCCTCCTGTTAGCAAAATTTCAGTGTGCGCTAGTAGGTAAAATTTGTGCTTCAGCAAAGAACGTTGCATGGGGGCCAGATGTCCAAATTCCATCAACTTATATATTTATTTCTATCTTCAACTTACTCATCTTTCCTTAGCTCCAGAAAGCTATTTTTAACTTTGTGGTAGGTGGTATACAAAATCCAAAACATTTTCTGATAAAAGAATGCATTAAAGATAGTAGCTTGACATGCAACTGCCACAACAAAAATAGGATGGTAAGCTCACGAAGAAAGGACTTTGGTTCAATCAACTGTTTCCCCAACACTCAGCACAGGGCCCTGCACAGGGGGTGCTCAATGCACACTTCATGAGAAATCAGGAAATGAATCTCTCCTTTCCTGTTAGCTGCCAAAATAGAACCAAGCAGTGTCACAAGCACTTCACATGCATCGCCTCAGTCAATCATCTCAAAACTCACCGGGCAGCCACCACTTTCACCATTTGTAGACGAGCAAACTGAGACTTAAGTAAGTTAAAGGTCACAAAGCCAAGAAGTGACTGAACTGGGACAAGAATCCAAATCTTTGTGACAACATCCATGCTCTCCAGCACTAGGCTGGAGTCCCTTCCTATGACAGAACCTTTCTATTTCCTTCCTTTTGACTTCTCCTCACATGACCACAGGCATCTCTTCTGCCTGGAGAAACCGCTTACGTGGGTATACAGTCATTCTCTAAATGAGAAGCAGCAGCACCTAGAATAAAATTTTAGGAATTACATTAGAAAATGGAAATATCTAACTTGGCTGCAAACTTCCCACATGGAAATGGAAGCAAACCCAGTTCAAGGGACAACAGCTTAACATATATACATACACACATGTTATAGCTCACCCCAACCCCACCACACACCCAGGGACCCTCACCATTTCCCTTCCCTGCTTTTTGTCCTTTTTTTAGCAGCTATTTCCCTCTCATACGCTATATATTTTACCTAATGTGTTTTGTTCATTGTCTCTTCCCACCCCTCCTAAATCTAAGTTCCACATACATATATACACATACGTGTGTGTATATATATATTTTATTATTTTTTTAAAGCAACATGTGATGAAAGAATTTGAGTAAGCCTCTCAAGAAAGAGCTAGTTAAGACTCGAAGGGATCTGGTCCAACCCTCTCAGGTAAGACATGAGCAGACAGAGGACCTGAGAGGCAAGTGACAAAAGGTGGCAAAGCAGAGGCCAGGACCCAGGCCTCCTAGCTCCCAGGCCAGTGCCCGCTCTCTACATCATGTTGCCTCCCAAAAGGGCTTCATCAAGAAACAACAGAAAACTACTAACTACCTGGAGAAAAATTTAGATTTATGTTGGGGAGGACAACCACGGCCTCTATAAATCCTTCCTTGGACCATGTGCCTGACTCGAAGTGGAAAGTCCTCTGGCCTAAATGACTGAGTCAGTGCAGCTTTGTCAATTAGGGAAGAGAGGAGAATGGGGCACAGATCAATGGGGAGGGTGGACACTTTCCTCCTTCTGGATTCCTCCTGAGAGCATGCGCTCATGTCTCCACACCAACACACAGCAGCCAGGTAGCCACGGAATAAGAAGAGACTTGCTGACAAAGTCAGAGTGACATTCATGGGGATATGGGTGGACGGACTCTGGTCTTGTAAGAACAGCAAACCCCGGGCCAACTGGTCCTTTTTCTGGGGGAAGGGCTAGGGAATAGAACCCATGTTTTTATTTGACTATTTTGCTCCGATTATTTTCTTCACATTTATTTTTCCCATTCATGCAATACCTGACACTGAGCTGAGACAGCAGGAAGAGCCTGTCGATTTCAGTGGCGCATTAACAAGGAGGCAGCAGACTTTCCCAAAGATCGTAGTTCACTTCATTCATTTAATAAATATTGACTGAACCTCGACGACGTGTCAAGCTCTCTTCCAGGCGTTGGAGATTAAGCCGTGACACACCCAGTAAACTATCTCAGCCTCAGGGAACTTACATTTAGGGCGGGTGGGAAGAGACAATGAACAAAACAAGTAAGGTAAAATACATAGCATGTGAGAGGAGAATAGCTGCTAAAAATAAAAGACAAAAAGCAGAGAAGGGAAATAGTAAGTGTTCCTGTGTGTGTGGCGAGGGGACGAGGTGAGCATTCATCCAGAGAGGCCAGGACATGATGACCATGGCCAACATCTGCAGAGCACACAGCTGGCCCTCTGTCCCACACAGACCCTGCACGGTGTTAGGTGTCCACTGCTAGATCACAAATTACCACAAAGTTCAATGCTTAAAACCGCAAACATTCATTATCTCAGAGTTTCTGTGGGTCAGAAACAGCTGGTCTGGGGCCTCTCTCAGGGTCTCACAAAGCTGAGGTCAAGGCGTCAGCGGATGCATTCTCATCCAGAGGTCTGACTCAGGGGCAGTCCACTTCAAGGCTCCCTCAGGTTGTTGGCAGCTAGAGAACTGAAAGCCCTAGGTTTCTGCTGCCTTCCTCAGGTGCTAGAAAACACCCACCGTCTCTAGAGGCTGCCGGAAGTTCCTTGCCATGTGGGCTTGTCCACATGGCTACTTACTTCTGTGGGGACCTGAGGTTGGCCACCCCAAGATATGTCTCTTTGGCATCAGGATTATTTGAAGCTGATTGCTTTTGATAAACTGGGACAGGGAAGGAGGCTCTGAGGAATGGAACTTGCCCTTTGTTAGGACACATTTACATCTGTAAGGTAAATCTCTATCTGTAAAAGGTGCCTCCCTCTCTGTACCAGGAAGAAGAAAGGAGATGACCTTCTCTCTAGAAACTCTTAATCAATGCCAAAGGCAAGGACTTAAATCTGCATTTTATTGTGCTTCTCTGGTAACCTCCTGTAACTGACTTCCCTCCCCCTCCCAACTTTGGCATTTCTTTAAGGATTAAGCATCTTTCCTTAGGCTAGGAACTGATTGCTGCGCTCACCTGTGACCCCCCCAGCTCCAGACAATCCACTTGCCTCCTGCTACGCCCACCGAGATAGCCGACCACTACCTGCTGTGTCCATCAGGCACTGTGCCGACAGGGCAATCTTGTGACTATTGTGGGAGGGACATTTCAATCACATGTGAAACACCCCGTTTGGGGGTATATAACCACTATGTGCACCCCACTTCTTCGGTGCCCTTTCTTCCTTCGGGAAGAAAGGCCCCGGGCCATGGTTCTTCATAAAGCTTTGTTTAATTTTCTCTTGCTATTCTGTCTCACGTGAATTTAATTCGTTCTCCGGCCAGACAAACCCACATTTGGGGAGAGGAAATGTCCTCCTCCCCTACACTTCATCAACCCACAAGGAGAGTCTCCGTCTAGTCTGCTAAGACAGAGTCTTATTGAAAGAACATCATCAAGGGAGTAACATCCCATCAAGTATGTCTCATTCCATTAGTTAGAAGCAAGTCACACATCCTGCCTGAAACCTAGGGGGAAGGATTATACAAGGGTAGGAATACCAGAAGTCAAGAATCACTGGGGGTCACTTGAGCGTCTGTCCACCACAGGCACCATTCGGGGCGGGGGGGGGGGGGGTGCTGCTTCATGCACGTGTATGTGGACAACCTCACCCAGAGAGTTCACATCAGAATTCTCGGAGAGTGTGCATCAGTCATCGGAGGGTCTGTTAAGACAAAGACAGCCCACCCCCAAAGGTTCTGATTCACCAGGTCTGCGATGGGACTTAAGAAGTTGCATTTCTAACAAGTTCCCAGGTGAAGGTGACGGTGCTGGTCAAGGGATCACACTTTGAGAATCATACTCTAGCCTGTATGTCTGACCCACTCACACTGCCACCCCCAGAAACGGTGTCTCAGGATTAGGAATGTACATGTTGGCAGCATGGTCTGCCTATGGAAGGCACACACAAGCCTGGTGACACACTGAGGGCTGTTTCGGTAGAGAACTCTGGAGTCCCATGTATCCACGGTACGGTTTAAAAGAAGAAACACAGGTTCTAGGTGAACCTATAGACTACACATTCGGGACAAGGGTCAGACAGAAGAAGGCTAAAACAGGGCCCTCTAAAGTCGATGGCTTAGGATAGGTGTCAAGAATTGTGAAGGGTCAGATTTTGCCCTACTTGCAAGCAAACAAATAAGCCTGCCAGTTTCAGGGATGCTGGCAGAAGACACAAGACTCCTGGGTCACAGAAAAAAGACAATTACTCACAGCAATAGCAGTAGCCATAGTAACATCATTGCACCAGTTCTCGGAGCCCTAATTCCAAAAGGGTGACGTGATGAGGGCCAGATGCTGCCTGTTTACACAGCACAGAGTGTTTCAACAGAGTAACACCGAGCTTACGAAGCCACAATGTGATATACGGGTTGCCAGCAAATCTGCCCAAGACCTGGTCCAGAGGGAGACCTGATCTTTATTATCCCGGACAGTAAATCAAGCTGCCCCTAAGGCAGACAGTCTCTACCTTCCGGGGCTGCTTGCTATGCAAATGTCCTTGGAAAGCTAGAGCAGAGGAAATGAGCTGTTCAGGCCTTTGCTCAGAAGACCAGTTGTACAGAAACTTGAGAGACCTTTGGAGAACTGTCTCCTGATGACAGAGCTCCAGTTGCCGGGTGTGAGGGTAACACAGGCCAGCAAGGAGGACGCAAGCGAGGCAGCTATCTGAGGAAGAGTTTGAGGCAGCGGGCTTAGTAAGTTGAAAGGCTCTGAAGAGGAAGCAAACGGAATTAACCGGGAGCGCATCAGGAGCTGGGCTCAGGGAAGCAATGGTGAGGAACGACAGATCACGCAGCAGCACCCTTGTGGCCACTGTAAGGACTCTGCCCTTTGTTCCGAGTGAAATGAGGAGCTCCTGTAGAGTTCTGAAGGGAAGAGTGGCATGATACTATGTGTTTTGAGAGCATCATTCGCTCCAGTTACCACGTTGGGAAGAGACTGAAGTTAGACCAGGGCCCAAGCAGGGAAACGAGCGAGGAAACTCGTGCAGAACCCTGGTGAGAGATGATGCGGCCTGGACCAAGGCAGTATCAGCAGAGGGGGTGGGAAGGTGCACAACTCTAGATATATTTTGAAAATAGAAATTGCGTGACAGCCTGGCAATGGGGTTCGATGGGAGAAAATCAAAAACCAAAAACCTCTTGGGGGAATAGGTTTGGGGCGTTTGCATTTGAAATGGAGTTGCCATTAACTGAGGAGGGGATAACTCTGGGAAAACTAGGGGCATTTTGTAGGAAGGAGACGAGAAGTTCAATGTTAGATACGTTAAGTTTAAGATGTTTATTAGACATTCATGCAGGCATATCAAGTGGGCCATCTGAAGTTGCGGGGGGGGTGGGGCAGGTTTAGGTTGGGAAAATAAATTTGGGAGTGGTAGGGGTATGGATGGAATTTAAAAGCACGAGTCATGAGGAGCTCACCAAGAGAGTGAGTACAGATGGCAAGCAAAGGAGACTGAGGCAGGGCTTGGGAAGAAGGGAAAAAAAGAGAGGTCGGTGTCCTGGAAACCAAGAGCTCCAAGGAGGAGGTAGTGAGCAACTGTGCCAAGTGATGCTGGTAGGCCAGCTAATAAGATGAGGACTGAGAACTAACCGCTGGATGTTTTTTAAAGAGGAAGAGCTAATTTTCTCTTTCCTCAAATCAAATGGAACCCAATCTCAAAGCCATTACACAGGACCATTACACCTCCACCATATATAACAGTTCTCATTACATTAATCCAAAATATTTATTTTTCCTCAGTCTTGGGGAAGGGATAAGAAGAACAGACAAAAATCTGAGAAGGACAGAGGCCAGCTCTGCAGAGGCGGGCATGGGGCATCACCGCAGAGAGGAGAGGACACTGAGGCCCTCTCAAGTCAAACAGACACTGGCGGCAGGTTCTTTCTTTTCCCGAGGTCAGATCTCCACAGGGAGGTAGTTTTGTACTTTTATAGGTTGTGAATTCCCAGGTCACTGGAAATCAGCATATTTAACTGTAAGTACACAAAATGTGGGATGAAGCTAAATTATATAAATGGGGTTGTGCCCCCCATTAGCAAAGGTCATAAAAAATTATATTCATCTCTAATTGTAAGATTTGGGATGGCAGGATATAAAATGCCAGTGCTCGATACCACTGATCTATTTGCCCAGATCTCTTAATGAAGGAAGTCACACCCCAAAACATAGTCAAAAGAATTTAAGTCAATGGCGAGGGGAGGGATATTGTGACTTGAATTCTTCTCAAATGAATAGCTGAATCTTTTTTCAGATGTAGGTTTTACCTCTGTTTACTATTACTCAGCCCACCTCCTTTTTTTTCTCCCAATACCATCATGCATTCCTTAATGATGGGAATCCATTCTGAGAAATGCATTGCTAAGGATTTCACCATTGTGCAAACATCACAGAGTGTACTTACACATAGATGGTAGAGCCTACTACACACACCTAGGCTGTATGGCACTAATCTTATGGGACCACCATCATAGATGCAGTCTGCCGTTGACTGAAAAGTCACTATGCGGTGCCTGACTGAACAAGATACGCTTTTCAAATACATTAGATTATTTATTTGTAAGTACAAGGGCTGTCCTCCCTCCTTTGTGGATGCCAAAACCACTTCTGGAATGATGGGGCCAGGTTCTTCTCCTGTACGCAAGAGAACCTGTAACGTGCATGAGTTAAGCACTGCCACGAAGTAACCACCTACTTTCTGGCTGGTGGATGCTCCCCTCACGTCTTCTGCGTGCATAGTGCAGATTTTTTCAAACAGCAAGATCATATTTCAAAAAATTACTGAATGTGTGTTCTTATGTCTATACATCCTCTAAACTGTCACCATGAAAAAGTGGAAGTCCTTATCCCCAGAGCCTGCTTCCTTCTTTCAGGGGCAGCGTCATGGAGAGCAGGCTGTGGCAACTGATGCAGCGGCTCATGAGTAATTGGAACCATGTCTGGTACACAGTAGGCCCACAGTAAGTAGATATTTTCCTCGCCAGTAATGCCCTTTGGGGATTGGGGAAAATACAAGAAAGTAGAGAGTGGTTACAAGCGGCTTCCAATCACTTGAAAGAAACTGTGCAGGAAGCACAAATATCTTGAAACTTCCATTAGGAGCCCTGGGGTATCTAAAGAGGAAAAACAGGGTCCAAACACTTCAGTTTCCTCCTGGCCTGTCCTAACTGTTCAGTAAGTGAAACTGTCTTTCCATGATGTCTTCATGTAGAAATGAATCCATTTTGGAAGCCAAAATGTTGGAAAATATTTATAGACAATTTTCTTTTCAGTTCTCATTATTGCTACTCTCGGCTCATTCATGGACAGGGGGAAATATCCGTGGGAAAAAAATACAACAGCCAAAGACTCTGAAATTGAGAGATTTGAAGAGATCCCCTCCTACCACCCCCATCCCAATTTGTCTTTTTCTTTTGAATGAATCAAAATCAAGCATATTTTGAATGATCTGCTTCTAGGATTCTTGACAAGTCACTCTTGCTATTGACTGACAAAAGAAATGTCTAATTATAAGAAAAACGCAGATTGCAACTGCCAAGGGGCTGGAGGATTCTATGTTTCAGATATACATCAGCGAAAATGTAATTTGTGTAAAGTACAAATAACCACAGGTAACTGGGGATGAGGTGTAACATACACACACATTTCCCCGGCATCATACATTATCTGGCTACAGCACAAACAGCAAAGTGCCAGATCTTTGTCTTTTGAGAATAAAAGCAATATCTTAGTGATGATGGGGTATTCTTGGAGATTTGTGGTTTTATTCTGGGAATTTTGCTTCCTCTCCATCAAAATGCAGTATTTATGAATGACTCACATTGTGAGAAACTATTTAAAATTCATCTTTCTTGTAGGACCCAAAGCTTTCTTTTAGCCAACTCAAATTCATTAAAATGTTCTGCTGCCTTCCCTAGCACATTAATGATGATTCTTAATTTGATGCATACATTTTAAATAAATTATACACTTAAATGTTCAATGAAAAGCAGAATGACAGGTTTGAAAATCCATAATTTGGGGTCATCTTTATGTGTTCTTAAATGCATCCTAACCCAGTAAATTTAACAGGTGGCTTCAAGGTGTTCCTGGGGACAGTCCAGAAGGGTGAACGTCCACATGTATGGAGAG
Source organism: Equus caballus (assembly GCF_041296265.1). Lineage (NCBI taxonomy): Eukaryota > Metazoa > Chordata > Mammalia > Perissodactyla > Equidae > Equus > Equus caballus. The sequence goes on along the minus strand of NC_091693.1, from coordinate 79,595,228 downwards.
CAAGCCAGGCTGATAACCGAGGCTGAAGCCCTGTTGTTCACTTGCCACGTTAGACCATAAAAATTTAACACAGAGATGCTACAGCAGCTTAAGGACAAATCCTCTGACTATTCATTTTTCCCACTAGGTACCTTCTTAAAGTAGGTATTGTGCTAACATGCTTGGGAGATGGTTAAATAAATATAACATATTCGTAGAAACAAGTAATTATATCACTCATGAGACTATAAAAATCTTTCTTTTTCAGGTCCTCATTGAGATTAGTCCTTTCAGACAGCATCTAAAGAGTACAGATCCTACTTTCCGGAAACAAGCACGCGGATCCTATGCCTTTCATTTATTTGCAAGTCCTGAGATTAGTGGACATGGATGAACACCGAGTGGAATAATATATCTGAACCATTCCACATTTTAACTGGCTTTTTCTCATGGCTAGTAATAAGGTTCTACACCAGTTCTAAGAATTACATATCCTATGAATTCTACAGAATTCTTCATCTCGAAAACATAACTGAAACAGCAAGCTGTTGATTACATGAGCACCCGCTCCCCAACTTGCCATATTATGGGGCTTATTCTTGTAGACCTTAGGAATTCTGGATCATATTCAGATCAAGACCCTGCCCATATGTGAGATGGACAGTACAATTAAATCCTGCCCTTTTAAAACCCCTTGACCATATAGAATATAAAGTAAAATCTATTCTTTGTAACTTTGCACACTGACCACGTATGCATGCCAATTTCAGGAGATGATATAGAATAGTAATTGAAATCCCAAGATATGAAGTCAAACTCTCTGATTTCAAATCCGGGCTCCAACACGTCCAAGCTGCATGAGTTGGAGAAAGCTGTGTAACTACTCTGCCATTCAGTGTCCTCATCAGTAAAACGAAAATAACACTACCTTCCTTGTGACTCTGTTGTATTCATTAAATAACACGATTTTTTTTAAGTGCATAACATGGTATCTGGCATTGAAAAAAACCACTAAAATATTATTGTTATTATGACCATCAACGTGAGTTAGTTCTAATTAGCACTCTAGTACTCCAAAAATCCCATTGAGACGGAAACGTCATTTCATCAGTTCCATGTGCGTTACCCCTAGGGATGACTCTTCTTTGCTGCCCTCCCTGGAAAGATGACCCACGTCAAATTCATCTCTGCTTCCTGTTAGTATGTGTTGCCCAGCACACACAGAGGGACAGTGTAGTACAATGGGGAAGCTCATACTCAGGACTCAGATGGACACGGAGCTGAACCCTGCCTTCCTCGCCTTCAGTTTCTCTGCCTATAAAATGAGTTAAAAGTAACAGTATCTATCTTACAGTGTTATTATAAGGATTCAATGGGATAACACATGGAAAGTTCTTGGTATATGCCACTAAAAGCAACAGCAAACATTTACAGAGTCCTGACCACGTGCTAGGAACTGTTTTAAGCACTTGGCTTGTATTAAGTCCTTATATCCTTGTTACAATCCTACGCCATAGGCGTTATTATTATCCTCACTTTACAGATGAGGAAACCAAGCCCCAAGTAACCTGTTCCGGGTCGTATTAATGGGAAGTGACAATGGCAGGATTAAAATTCAGGCAGTTTGCCTTGATTCTGGAATCTTAGCCACTACCCCCCGCTGCCTCTCATAAGTAAGTGCTTGTCGAATATTTGCTATGACTGCAATAATCAATAACTATTTGTTGAAATATTTAACAAACCAATATTTGCTGAAGTACTTGTTTATTATTTATGGTATCTCACTAAGTACCAAATCTTATCCTAGGCCACAAAAATGGACTCTCCTGCTATTAAGTTTTTTGAAACAACTTCTTAAATTCTGCCTACCCAGAGTATTAAGAAAATAAGGTGTATGTTAGGGAAGGCAATTCAGAAGAGGTTCCAATATCCGATAATATCTGTCATTTGTACAATTAGATTTTAGAAGAATTTGAATTGCAACAACAGTGTAAGATTTGCTGCAAATGATTGACTTCATCTAACGCACATCACGACCTACTTCAAAACTTTCATTTAGAAAGAAAATAAAACTAGGAAGTAGCTTTGAAGACAGTAAGAATACTCATAATAATATTTTTAAAAATCATAAATCAAAATGTACAACACCTAGCTCCCATATTTGGGGGTTTATGATTATATTGCCTGAAATATACAAAATAAATTTTTTCCGTGGGTAATCTGATCCCTACAATACAGGAGACTCGTGCTGCTGCTATTAGACAGGGGAAGGAGGGATTACTTTATCGTTTCATAACAAAAAACATACTTTGTTTACAAAGCAAGAATTTATTTTCCACACAATATTAATGAAAAGGATATAACTGTCTTCATTTTTCAAGAGCTTCATTCCTTGCTTCATTTTCTTTTCTTGTTATTTATTTTCTTTCACCTATTTCTAATTTACATTGTCTTGCAGGGTTTTATAGACCCATATAAACTGCCAGAAGTCTTCCTGGAACAGTATGAGGGTACATAAATGTCCTGTGAGCAAAGCACGATGTCAGGTACATATGACATTTTCACTTGAATGGAATTTGCAAAAAGGTAGGATTAATCTGACATTTATTATTTTATGTCATTCATGCACTTCTGAGCATCTTCCTGAGTACAATGTTCAAATATAAAAAATAGTTACTGTAATAATGTCTCCCAAAGATGAGGTCCCAATCCTTAGAACCTGTAAATGTTACCTTACAGGAAAAGGGTCATGCAGATGTGATTAAGTTAAGGGTCTTGGGATGGGGAGATTATCTTGGGTTACCCAGGTGGGCCTAAGTGAAATCACAGGTGTCCTTATAAATTGGAGGCAGAGGGAGATTTGACATAGGCAGAAGGCAAGGCAGCGTCAGCACAGAGACTGACCACATGGGAGTGATGCGGCCAAAGATCGCCAGCAGCCAGCAGAAGCCGGAGGAGGGAAGGAATGGATTCTTTCCTAGTGCTTCCACAGGGAGCGAGGCCCTGTAGACATCTAGATTTTGGTCCAGTGAGAGCGATTTAGGACTTCTGGCCTCCAGAACTGCAAGAATACATTTCTGTTGTTTTAAACCACCAAATTTGTAGTAATTTTTTACAGCAGTCATAGGAAACTAATACAGTTATTAATCTATATATACAAGTGTTAAGTGGAAAGAAAACTTTCCTTTTAACATTAAAGACATTGAGAAAGACAAAAACAAAGTTATTTCCTAGAATAATGAAGTATTGAAAGGTCGTTTAAAGCGATCAGGAACTTTCTATTTTAAAGGACTGCCATATGTTTCAGGAAAATGCTACATTCCTAACCACATTGCCTCTCTAATATATCAATTATATGCAAGCAAAATTCTCTCATACCAGGAAAGCCACTGGGAACGTGAGCCTCCGGTGGGCCTCTCATTTCACACCTTCTCCAGCCCGCCTCCTTGAATCACTCTGCTCATAATCCCACTTCTGCGTTTTCCATTCTACGAACTTCCCAGAATGCCTTCTTGTCTTGCTAGAAGTAATCTATTCTTTCATAAAGTCAAATATTATATTTGGAGAATTTTACTTACAGAAAAGTTCCTAGCACCCGCTGCTCCGTTTATTGAACTATATATGCCAATAGTGTCCAGAGCACCTGGGTGGTCTCCTGGACAGGACAAGGGGACACCTCAGCAGCCGCTGCCTGCTTAACCTCACTCATCTCCACTGTCTCTAGATCAAGAGGCAGAAAGATAAGCCATCTCCATTCTAGATAATTCTAAAATAAACTGTGCCCATGGTAGAAAGTTGCACTTAGGAAAACATAGGGCTCTTAGAATCTAAGAGCCAATTTATTTAGCCAGAAAAATGTGCCAGATAGAAAGAAGATTTTCCCTTTAATATAAACTATAAACATTTTGTAAAAAGTTTTATTGGTTTTTTAATTGAGGTAATACTGGTTTCTAACATTATATAAATGTGTACATCATTCTTTTTTGATTTGTGTAGACTACACCACGTTCACCACCCAAAGACTAATTACCATCCATCACCGTCCACACGTGCCCAGTCACCTGTTTCGCCCTCCTGTCTCCCCACCTCCCCACTGGTAACCACCAATCCAGTCTCTAGGTGTCCTTGTTTGTTCGTCGCTGTTTTTATATTCCTCTTATGAATAAAAACATACAGTATTTGACCTTCTCTGTCTGACTTATTTTGCTTAGCACAATACAGCCAAGTTTTATTAAAAAGTTTTAGTCTTAAAGAATTTAATATGTCGGCTGCTTAAATGACAGGAAAAAAAAGAAGAAATCTGAAAAATGAAGAACTTAAAAGTAGCAGGAAAATGAGGATTTAAGATGCAAATATCATCCATCTGGCTGTAGAAGTGTAAACTTGGGTCAGCCTTGACCCACCCTCCTTCACATCCAATCCAAGTTCGTTTGACTTTTCTTCCTAAGGATTTGAGTCTATGCATTTTTCTCCTCCTGGCTGACAGTCACCCTAAATCAAGTCCCCCTAGGACAATGCATTTGCCTTTTAACTTGTCCTTCCCCCAGAGCTCAGGTTCCACCCAGCCATGAGCAGACGGTGGGGAAGAGTGGCAGAGGGGGCAGGGACAGGCAGGTGGGGACCCACGTTTTACCTTCCCCTTGAAAGTGGCAGGTTTTGAGTGGGAACGGGGCGCTCAAAGCATCAACTCTGCTACTCATTACCTACTTGATGTCAGGAGGAATTTACATTCTGTGACTGTTTCCTCTCTGTGGAATGAGAATAAGAACGCTACCCACGTTATGGAACTGCTGTAAAGAAGAAATGAGTCAACACACGTAAAGCACGAAGAACGGAAACAGGGGCACAGTAAACAATCTTCGCTTTGTGGATTACCACCTATTTGGCCTCAAGTTCTTCAGGCTCTCATCGCACTATGCGGGCCTCTTTCATAGCAGTAACACGCCTGCAATTTTTTTTTTAAATCAAGTAAGTATCAAACTAATGTCTGTCTCTTCTACTGTTAATTTCATGAAGTAGAAATCAAGTCTGCGATTGCTCCTCCAACCACGTGCTTGGCAAAGGAAAGCACTGGAACATTTTAAGTAAATCTCGCAAGTAAAGCAAACCAGTAAAGCTGACCAAAGACCCCAGAGGCTCCAATCCATATTTCAGATGTCTTCAGAATTGGGATGAAAATTTCCTACCTGCTGTGGCTTCTCTCCAACCTCACTGAATAAGAGAAGCACCTGGGAAGCCTTCAAATACACCCACGCCCAGACCCCAGAGATTCCAATTTGATTGGTCTGGAACTGGACAGAGCCAGTATCTAAGACTCGCCAAACAACTCTAAGCTGCAAGTCAGGTTGGAAAGCTCCAGTGTTGTTCCCACCTGTTTCGGTTCAGGAGGGAAGGCCTCCAAGCCGACCTGTGCTTTTCAATTTGACCAACTCAAAATCAAGCTTGCCCTCACCTTTGGCTGAATTCTTCTTTCCTATTAGATAATGGGGGGAAAAAAATACTGGAAGCTGGAAACGGCAGCTTTATGAGTAGGATCTTGGCTGATGGAACCAACGAGGACAGTTCGCGCTGTTCAGACAACTGTAATCCTGGCAGCAAATCTGTTGGGTGGCTCCAGGCCCCGGCACCTGCCAAACGGCGCTCATTCAGGACGCTTCCGCCCGCAGAGGGCGAGCGCACAGGGTCATGGAACCTCTTGCTCCTTTTTTTTTTTAATGGGCTTCTATTGATATAAAAAGCCATCACAGAATTTCCTACAGTGTAGAAGAAAGGTGGTGATAATTGTTTTAAAAGCTGAAAAAGGCTGAACTCGGCGACCCTTGCCTCCTTGGCGTTGCTCCCAAGATAGACTCGAGAGTCAGGGTCGTACCTCCCCGCCTCGTGCTCCGCATCCGCCCACCTCTGCTCCCTTCCACAACCCCTTTACTCCCATTCTAGCACGATTCTTCGGGATTCCCTAACCCTGGTCCGAGGGGGACCCCAGATAGGAGGCCGCCCTTCATAAAGCCGTCGCGGGCTCCTCCAGCGGGAGGCCCCCGGGAGCGGGGAGCCCGGCGGCCAGAACGCGGCCGGAGGCCCCGCGCGCCCGGGGGGCAGAGGTCGCTCCCCGGCCGTGGGAAACCGGGACGCCGGCGCTGGGCTGCTGGAGATCTGCGGGCGGTGACGCTCCCCTCGCCTCGGGAGGCGGTCCCCGCGCCGCAAGCCCCTCGCGCAGCCGGGAGACCCAGGTCTCCGCAGAGCCACCTGGGCGCGCGCCGCGCTCTTCCTCGAACTTGGGAGCTGCAGGACGCGAAGCCCCGCTCCCTCCTGGCTCCCCCGAGGGAAAGGGAACGGAGCGCGGATTCGCGACGCTGCACAACAGGTCCTTTGGGCACCCGCGAGGTTCGGGAAGCGGGGTCGACTGGCTGGGGAAAACGGTAGAGCGCTCCGTGGGCGCATTTCCTGCGAAGAGACCTCTCCCTCACTGGCCCCCAGCCCCGCCGCAAATCCTGAGTTTGGGGAGCAGGAATTACCCCCCCGGCGCGGGTAGGAGCAGAGTTGCGGACGCGTGGAGATGGCATCGATCCGCTGTGTCCGAGAGCAAAGTTAGGTGATGCAGGAAAAGCGCCTTTAGGCGCGCGCCAGGACCTGACCCTCAGGGCTGTCGGCGTCCACTCACCTTGTGCCTGCGCCTCCATGGTGGCCGACTTCGGGCTGAGCGTGGCGAGGACGCCCTGGCGCTTCGCAGACACGCAGGCAGCGGTGCCGGAGCTCAGAGCGCAGCTGGCCCGCCGCTCTCGCCCTCTTGCTGCGCGCGCCTCGCGCTCGCGGCGAGGAAGGGGTGGGGAACCGCGGGGCAGCCACCACTGGCCGCTTCTGGTTCCCTCCGCCCCTTCCAGTCCACCTGGCCCAGACCGAGCTGGGAAGGAGTCACCGCTGGCGCCACCTGCCGGCCGCGCTGCGCAGCGGGCCGAGGGCGCCCACTGCTGGCTCAGGGTGCGTGCTCGGACCCAAGAGCTGGCTGACCCGGCTGAAGTAGGCCCTGAGGTGGGCCATAGGCGCAAATGCCCTGGCAGAGAGGAAGGAGGGTGGGTTTACAATACTGAACCATCGCTCCTGCTGGAAAAGCAGACTTAGGTTCCTCTGACCCTCTGGTTCCAACATTTTTGTCAACTGATCAACAAATAACCCGGTGTTATGTGTGTTTCTGTTAAAAGATACTTTACTTAATATACAGTTGATTCATTGACATTGAGCTCATGGCCAACAGCGCTATACCTCATACCTGAATGAAACTTAATAAGCTTGTTTAACGTATACATTTTTTGCTTAAGGCACATACCAGCCTTCCTGCACTTAGGACACTAGACAGCTCTTCAGCACTATGCTTGGCGTCCATTTTAAATAGCAAAATCACCCAAGAAAAGCACAAAAATGGTCTATCTGCAGTGCGTTCAAACGGCGCTAGTTTACAGTCTGAGAGCTGAAACAAAGGAGGTGGAGCTTAGCCTTGGCTGACCTTGGCTGGGAAGGTATGCACCTGTGGGCCCATGTTTCTCCCGCTCTGCCCTTGTCTGATAATGACCACGAAAACACTGTACTGACTTTAGTGTCACAAAGAAATCTGAATAAGGAGGCAAATTCACGAATATGGAATCTGCAAATAATAAGCATCAACTGTGTATATATTTTCTAATCCGAAACTTGTAGACTCTACCTGTCAGTTGATGAAGCAGTCATGTTTTCAGAGAACAGACCAGAAGCTTACAGTTCTGCTCCAAGCCTGGCCTGGCAATGTGACCAGAAAGCACGGAAGGGAGGAAGAAATATCAGCTCAAGTCTCACCTCCTCAGGTCTTTAGCCGTTCCAGATCTCCCCTTTTTCCTCACATCCGCACTATCTTCCTCTGTGAAATACATACAATGTATTTATTTACATTTGGTCTTGAATGGTTTGCCATGATTTTCAGTGGGTTTTCTTTTCTTTCTTAAATAGAGGTAAAGTCTGTCAGGGTCCAGTATAGGTCGTATCTTGAGCCTTCCGTATTTCCTGCCCAAGAGCCTTATACAAATTCATAGCTCAAAAAAGATTTATTGAATAAACAATTAACTAACCAGTAGGTTCTATTTTATCTATGTCCAAGTTACTCTCAAAGTAAAGACTAATAAACATTAATGGAGTCTTACATTTTTATTTGAAAGAAGGAGCAGCCATGATTTCTTGGCATATGTATAAACAAGTCAGTATTCTTTGTTATGTTGAAGATGTCCCTAATTTGTAATCTGTGCCATTAAAATTGCTCTATAAAACACCAAGCATAGGGTTTTTTAATGGTTTTTGGTGATTGTGACCATGGATGCACCGAGTGACAAATCAGAATCAGCGAGTAAATCACTTTTAGAGTCTGCTCAGTTGTTCTGGTCCTTTGTGCCCTGGAAATAAAACACCAAGTTAAGGCTGACTCCCAGCTGTAAAAAGGAGCTAAAAATAGTTAATGACTTTCCAGCTTGTGTCATCTAACCTTCATCTAAACTCTGACTCATTTTTCTGATTTATGAAATTTTAAGATACTACCCCCTTAATGTCTTTTATCATTAATAATAATAAAATATTGAAATTCATTCAGAAATAGTTACTGAATGTCTTCTCTGTGCCAGGGACTGCGCTAGATGCTAAGGATACAAGTAAAGGACAGGATCTTTTTTATGCAGGGAGGTCATGGGCTGGTGAGAAGGAGGGAGAAATGAGGCTTTATAAGGCAGTGCAATAGGATAGGTGCATGTGAGCAACCAGGGAGGGCTCCTCGCTCAGACTGGGGAGGAGATAAAAGAGGGTGTCGCCTCAGCTGAGTCTTGAAGGATGAAGGAATTAGCCCCATAAGTTGTGTTAGCCCCCAAATAATGGCTTAGCCAAAGAGACAATTGTTGAAGTTAACATATCATGAAAAGGAAGACTGTATATTTTATGTCTCTCCTTTTCTTTCGCTTACGATGGTGCATTTCCTTCATCTCTTTAAGGGTTAGTGACACAGCCATCTTCCCCCTCTTGCTCTTCATCTCTGTAGCTATTCCACGTGGACAAGAAGAGGTGAGTATTTGACTAAGTCCGTGAAAACCTGGTTCACTCCTCCAGAACTGATCTTTCTGCAGAGGTGGGGATGCAGTGGAAATCTAAATGTCCAAAGGCGAGGTGGATTCAACAGTCCTTGCCTAAACCAGGTTTGGGTCACCTGTAACGTAAGGTGCTGAGGGTGCTCTTGGGAGTGGCCAGAGCCAGAAACGAGAGGAAGGAGCAGGAAAGGACCCATAAAGTATGCTCCTTGGGCTCAGGAACCTTCCAAAGCCATTGAAGGAGAACATGGGCTTGGGAGCTCCATTAGATTCTCACTCTGAAAATTACTAGCTGAGTAACCTAAAGCCAGTTTCTCAGCCTCTCTGTACCTGGGTTTCTGCATTGTGGGGCAGCACGCTCTCTGAGGCATTAATCGGTGTGTTCTTTCCCTCCAGCCCCGGGGCTCCCGTGTTGCTGGGGCAATGCTTCCCGGCCCTCGTTTGCATCAGCACCACGGGGGGGCAGCCTTCCACACATTTCTGATACCTCAGCCCCACTCCCCACATATTCTGATTTGATTTTTTGAAAGCTCTCTAGGCCATATTGACCTGCTTCCAAGATTGAGAATGAACGTTTTAGAAACTGTCCACAGAAAAGGTGAAAGGTACTAAATTCTCAGCTTTTAAATTCAAAAGTTGCCACCCAGATAATAATAAAATAATAAAATAATAAATAATAATAAAATAGTAAAATAATAAAATAAGAAATAATAAAATAAGAAATAAATACTACTAATAAAATATAAATAGTTTATATTATTAAATATAATACATAATAAAATAATACAAAAGAAAAGAGAGCAGGCAGAGCAAGGATTTTTTGCCCCTCCTTCCAGGGGAGTTGGGGAGGGAAGGGAAGTTTGAAGGAGAGCTTAGACATGGCTCTGTCATGTCTCTTACCCCTTCCTTCCCTACCCTCCTCAGAGCAAAGAGGACCTGGCCTTGACAGTCCCATTGAGAACCTAATAATGGCCAGATCATTTTGAGACATGTTAGAAGCAGAGTGAATGTCACCTTGAATCCATCCTTCCCCACTTTCAAGTGGTGTAGGAAAACATCTAGGAGTTCCCTTGAGCCCCATGTGGGGTGTGGAAGTTAGGGGAGAGAGAACCAGCTGGTGAGCCAACATTGCCACGAGGCTGGAGGAAGAGAGGCTCCATAAGGGAAGGAAGATGGGAGGGGCTGCACAAAGGGAGAGGCAGTCAGCATCTGTGTGGGATCCCTGCTTGGCCAGAGGACTTGCTGGCCTCACCCACGTCATGCTGCTAAGCAGGGGAAAGGAAATGGGGGGAGAGAGTTTGGCGAGGTATTTCTCAGAGAGGGACTGCCTTCACCCCATTTCCACAAACTCCCCAGTCCTCAGAAGACCTGGAACGTGACTCCTATTCAAGTCCACCAGCCAGAGTCAGCCATGAGGCCAGGAGAGTTAGTGGGCTGCCATCTTGCCAGGACCACTGAAGTAGAAAGCCAAGAGGTGAACTTCAGAGGAGTGGAGCATGAGGCCATCAGTTAGGGTCTACCCAGACCTAGGGGGGCCTGAATGATGTCAATCTCATCCAGTTAAATATGGAGTCATTGGGTTTCACCCCTTCCTCTCAGTTCCCACCACATATTCCACCAAGAGGAGCTGGTACTTAGAAGAGAGAGGGGCAAAAAAAATCAGACTAGTTTTTTCTCTGTAACTCTCCAATACACACACATGCACAAAGATTTCCCAAATAGTGCTGAGAGAGGAAAGAAGAGGTTTACTCTGAGATTGAGAGGACTAGACCACATACCAACATCGGACTGTTCTACTAACCAAAAACTAACTAAAATTAATGATTCTGGACCAGCTGCCTGTAAGGGAGGCATTTTGAAGCCAGTTGAGGGAACAGTTATTGGAAAAGTACAAATATTTCTTGTTTATCCCTCAAAAACTTGTAACTTCTCAATAAACTGGTTACGCTATATAAAATCGTTTACAAAAAAAAACTAGTTTACACATTTCTTCTTTTCTAAATTCCTCCAGAATTTTTAGACATATTCCCCGGATCATAAATTACACATGGATGTTCAGAGAATTCAGAGGATAAAAGTGCTTTCTTTTCCATTATATAGAGACATATTATTTCGTTGTACCCTGAAGTTCCAGTATACACAAATACTAAAACTTACTCCTTTAGACTTTAAAATATATAATCATTTTTAAACGGTAATCTCTAAAATTCATTTAAAATGGATTGGTTTTCTAAAATCTTAATGTAGGGCCTCTCAACCTCGGCACTGTTGACATTCTTTGCTGACTAATTCTTTGCTGTGTTGTAGGATATATAAGAGAACCCCTGGACTCTACCCACTAGATTCCAGCAGCAACTCTTTGGTTGCAACAATCAAAAATGTCTCCAGACATTGCAAATGTCTCCTGGAGGGCAAAGTCTCCCCTAGGTGAGAACCACAACTTTAGCTCTTTCTTGGAGATCATTACGAATAGAATGATTAGGAATAGCAATGATTGCCCTGTGTAATGTAGAGACGCCTACGGTACAGCCAGGCCCTCTGAGCTGAGCCAGGGAGGGGATATTTGCCCATCATTTCCACATACAGCTGCTCTTGGAGTTTTCCTCTTTCCTTCTCTTATCAGTCCTTCCTCATCTGCTGCCTGAATAGATGCCATTGTCCAAGAAAGGACAAAGAGGGGCTTTACCTCATGCCTAAAGAGAAAGACAAAGAGCTAGAGAAGGCAGAGTGGCCCATGTGGCTATTGCTCTCTAACTGTGCCTGAGGAAAGTACTAGAAGTTCTTCCCCTTTTTGGAGATTGAACGGATTTACATCGGTTCTGCCCAGGGATACACTTGAGCTGAGAGTGACCAGTGTTCTTTGCCCAATCTCCTTTGTTGTGAGAAGAGTGACAGAAGACCGGGAAGACATTACTTACGTGGACTTTCACGTTGGAATGTGACCATCAGACACAAGGAATCTGAGATGCTGGGAAGAAGGAAGCCTAGGCCTGCACCCGTCATTTTGTGGTTAACATTTGGTTTTCTTAGATTCCAAAACCTGTAGTTTGCAAAATTGGCTATTTTCAGGCTACTTGCATCTCTTTTGTTTATTTTTTGGTATATTTTTCTGCTTAGTGCTTATTATGTTCCCTTTGAAAAATGTTCAACTCTTTCAATAGTGCTAAGGAAAGACAGAAAAGGAATGTATTACCAACTAAGGCTAGGCCAGAACAGTGCATGGTGGGAGTGCTGGAAACAAGCAAACTCCAAGAGAGAGGCAGGAAAGGACAGAAGGAAAAGACAAAGGCCTCCACCACGCAGTCAATTCCTGCATTACTTGGTTTTCTTGTTCCTCGGGGGATTTTTGACGTGTTCTTTGAAAAGTGCAATTTCTTTACAGCGCCAGGGAGGCTTGTTGCCAATGAGAGGGCTGTTGTGGTTAGTGGCTGAGTTCCCAATGGCTGTCCTTGCCAGTCTGACCTCTAGGTAAATGGATATCACCACACCATTCTCGTAAAACAAAAGCAGAAAGTCAGGTGTCATCCAGTTCTTTTCAAACACGATGTACACTTCTGGCTTCCTTTTTTACAAGTGACATTGAAAAATTAGAGAAAGGTGAAGTAGAATGTCACAAAGATTATTGACAAGGTCCTTAGGGGAAGGGAAAGGAACCAGGAGGCTCCTTTACTTTGGTAGGCAGAAATCTGGGTGATATCTTGATGACGGCACCACATCTGCTGTCCGAGGTCACAGGATAGATCACAAACAACACTGCCAAATGGCAAAGGATTGTTTAGCGACCGCAACAGCTATTTTCTAAGACTGCAAAGTGACTTTCTTAAGCTGAAATTGTCTAAATTGGATCTTAAATAAATGTGATAGACAATACAAATTGATCGTAACAACTGTGCAGTTGGTCAATAAGAACATACCAACTTAAGCTCTGTTACACCAGCTTATGTGAAGTTCAAGGACCTGGGCGTGGGGGCAGCCTTAAGACTCATTCAGAAAGTCAGCTCTGCTAGGATGTGAGCAAGTGGATAATATGAACTTTTGATTTTGCAAACTATAAAATGGAAGGAAGCAATTTCAATTTGAATTTGAAATACTGCACATTGTCCAAAGTTCCAACACATTTGTAGAAGAAAAAAATAAACCCATAAATAATATTATTAAAAAGAATCATTTTGGAATTGAAAAATTCTTAAAAGCACTATAAACTTCAATTCTTCAAATATTCTCACATTTTAATATTCTAGTATTTAAACTTTTGAGTAAAAGCTAGTAGGGAAAATGTGCTTACAGAATTGTGCTGGGGAAACGTGTTCAGGAGATCTCTCTCAGAATTCTCGTGTTTTGGTGGTCAGTCCCCCTCATGAATGAGGAAAAATCTATCTCTCCAGGGAAGTTTCCTGCAATAAGTTGATGAAGCAAATTGTAGGGGAAAAATGAGTAATTCAAATAGACCTCATATAGTATTATATCATAATTAACTCAGGAATTATCTACATTTACATTCACTAATTCCAACCAAACACATACTCTATGTAAGAAAAATATATATATATGTAAATTTATTTTGTTGTTCATGTATACAGAGTTGTGATAAGTTAATTTCAAGACTTTAAGAAAATTAAGCATAAAACAATCATGTTATATTGCGAAAAATCTGTGAAATGATTTTACCAAGACTAAATGCAACCTTTTTAAAAGATTTTTTAAATGGGGACAATTTTTCCCCATTTTTTAATCTTTAAAATGGGGGGGGGGGGAAGCCAAGAATTTCTATCATTCTTTTAAGGTTTTGAATAGGAACTTCTAAAATTTCAATTGATACATTCTTTTCACCTCATCCATTAAAATTAATTCTAATGAAATTAAAATATCAAATATTTTTAAACCGTAGAAAAGCTAGAAGAAAATACAATTGAATATGTATTAAGTTTTAAGGTTTGAGGAGTACTTTCAAGGTTTAAATGTGATAGAAAGCAATCATAAGCAGAAAGATGACCATATTTGGCTTCAAAAATTAAAATTTCTATCCATGAAAAGTAGCCAAAATCAACAAGTTGGAAAATAACTTTCTTACAACACCTACAATAGGAAAAGGGATGAAATTTCTAGACTCTCAAAGACGTTGTGTAGCTATAACCTTGATACCAAAAGCCAATAAGGACAGTCCTAGGAAATAAAATTATAAAAAATTACTACTATCAGTACAAAAGTTCTAAATAAAATGAAGGCAAATAAAATTCAACAGTGTATTAAGTGTGTGTGTGTGTTTGTTTATCACTTTACCAATCAAGATTAAACCCGGGAATCCATGGATGGTTCAACTTCAGAAAATATAATAATGAAAACAGGAGAGTACTGCAGCCAGCTCATACTGGCTCGTGAGAGCTGACTGTCAAATTTTTGGGAAATAGGAAAGGATGTTATTTAGGAAATAAGAAAATGAATCTGAAGGAAATGTCAGAAATGCATAATGGAATGAAAAAAATGGTGAATATGAGGGGTAAAGCAAAATAAATATTGACTGTATAATACAACAAAAATAATTTTCTGTGGGGCTTAAAATATATATGGAATTAAAATATATTGCACAACTGTATATATGTCAGGAGTTTAAATGTTCTAAGGTTCTTGCCTTGTCTGGGAAGAAGGTAAAATCACCATTTAACATTAGAATTGTATAAATCAAGGATGAATGATTTAATCACTTACAAATCAAGACAGGCGCTAACCCAATAAAAATGGGCAAAGATAATGCAACTCAAGAAGAGGAAATATAAATGCCCAATAAATCAATATTCACATTCACTGAAAATCAAATAAATGTAAATTACCACCACAACACATCCACCAACTTAAAAAAAAAAAAAAAGGGAGAAAAATCTAACAATAGTGTTGTCAGGATGAGGAGCAAGTGAATTTTCACTTGTTGGTGAGAATGTAGATTTGTATGGTGGCTTTGGAGAATAATTCAGCCATATCTAGTAAAGTCGAAGATGTACATAAGCTTCAGCCCATCAAATCCACACCTGGATCTACACCTGGAACTTAGAGAAACCCTTGGCCATATGCACAAGGAGACATGCACAGATGCTCATTGCTATATTAGTTGTGATAGCAAAAATTTGTAAACAGCCAATATGTCACCAATAAGACAATGTGAAATAAATGTATATTTGTATGAAATGATATATATATAGTATATATGTTATATATGTATAAATATTTGGAGCTACAAGTATCCATATGGTTAAATCTCAAAAATATAATGCTAAGCAAAAAAGCAACTTGCCATTATTACTGTTTTATGTCATCGTACATCGTTGTTGGTTTTTTAAAATTCACTTGCATCTCAGATCTCACTTCTGGGATCATTCCGTTTTATATTAATGTATGTTTTTTTGAAATTCCTTTCTTGGTGGTTTCTGAAAGAAAGTTTGTTATTCAATTCTGTATTGAAAGTTGATTTTTTTTCAGCATATTAAAATACTATCCCACTGTCTTATGTCTTTTCTTGTCACGACTTTTTATTGTTACGACGTTTTATTGTTACGAGTGAAAATTAGCGTCACACTGATTTTATTTCTTTGTAAGTCACCTCTATTTTTATTCTTGTTGCTTTTAAAATAATCTCTGCTGCTTTGGGGTTTTGTTCTGCAGTTCCTCGATATTTGTCTATGTTTGGATTTCTTTATATTTTTATGCTCGGATTTATCATGCTACTCTTCCACCAAGTCTGGAAAATTCTCAGTCATTAATCATTTTGAATACTAATTTTCCTCTATTCTCCCTGCCATCTCCTTATATAATTCTGGTTTTATGTATAGTAATCTTTATGCTCAAACCTCCATGTGTTTTAAGCTTTCTTCCATATATTCTATCTGTCTCATTTTCTTTCGATCTGTGAAATTTATTCAGTTCTATCTTCAATCACCAATTCTCTCTTCAACTGTGCCTAATCTTCTTTATTCCTTATATTTATACAATTTATATATTTGTATGATTACATAATTTAAGTTCATATTATAATTTATATAATTACAGTATTTATGTATAATATTAAATGTCATATTTCTTATTTCTAAAAGTTCAGCTTTGTTCTTTTTCTAAATGTCCCTTATTTTTTACTGTCTCTTGTCCCTTAATCATTGTATTCATTTCTTAGGCTGCTCTAACCAATTACCACAAACTTGGTGGTTTAAAACAACAGAAATGTATACTCTCACAGATCTAGAGGTCAGAAGGCCAAAATCAGTATCACTGGGTCAAAATCAAGCTGTTGGCAGGTCTGTGTTCCCTCTGGACTTTCCAAGGAAGAATTCGTTCCTTACTCCTTCTAGCTTCTGGCGGCTGCCAGCATTTGACTGACGGCATCACCCCCAACTTTGTCTTTGTGGTCACACTGCCTTCTTCTCTTCTCTCGTGTCTTCATGTGTCAAATCATCTCTAGCTTTGTTATACAGAAACATATGGCTGCATTTAGGAACCACCTGGGTAATCCAGGCAATCTGCTCATTCTCATCTTTAACTTAATTGCAGCTGCAAAGTCCTTTTCTTTTCCCAGGTATGGTAATATTCATAGGTTCCAGGGACTAGAATTTAGATCTTTTTTGGGGGGGGGGTCATTATTCAGCTTACCACAATCATGATTTCAGTTCCCCTTTCAATTTCTTCAAATGTACTGAAGATACTTAATCTGTGTTCTGTTCTGGTCATTCTAATAAAAGAGTCATTGATTTTGTTGACTCATTAGTTACATCTTGTTTCATTCTTTGTTTTGTGATTTTCAATTTGTTTTTTGGAATATGTTTCTCTTTTTTTCAGCTTTATTGATGTATAATTGATAAATAAAATTGTAAGATATTTAAAGTGCATGTGATTTTCAATTTTGATTTCATATTTCCTGAAACTTTACCTAGAGAGGGTTTGTACCTTAGAAGGAGCATGTATTCATCCAGAAAGCATTTGCTTCTGATGGGCAATCGAAAATCCACTTTAAATTACAATTCCGGGATTGTGATAGGGTTTTTTTTTGAACCTTGCAAATAACATTAATTCAGTTCCCAAACTCACATGATGGCCAGCCCTTATATATATATACATTCTTGGAGAAAATGTTTTAACCTTGATGCAGAGGCAGAGCTGAGTCATTTTCCTTGCTGCGTGCCTCTGTGGCTCAGAGTGTCTTTGAACAGTCTTTTATTTCAGATTATAGTTCTTTTTTGAGCCTAAACTTTATGAAGCACATTCTCCTATGTGGCTCCCCATTTGCTGTAGCTCCAAGCCTTGTTTTTTCTTATTTCTCTTTGAGTGGAAATAAGAATCTGCATGTGCCTCCAAAGTATCTTACCTCCCCATGTATCTACTCATCATGCACTCCTGTCTTCATATCTACCTGACTGTTTTTCAGCCTTATCTTTTCATTCAAAAAGTGTATTTAACATTTTGAATAACTTATGAATATTTATATTTTTATCTAATGGGATGGTATCAGGCTCTCTTGTCTATCACATTATGAGAATTAGAGATTTAGAAGTTTTCATTTGCCACATGTAAATTTACTAATGCAAGGTTTTCTCATTCCTAGTTTTCCTTATTCTTGAGTCTTTGAAGAAGCAATAGTCTCCATATGTAAATATCATCCTGTTGATCTAGGATGAGGTCATGTATGGGCAGAGGGGACAGGCTTTCACTTGGGGTGGTTTATGAGGTGTCAATACAGCTGTTTGCCAAAAATTACTCCTGACTCTTCAGATGATGCTCGAAATCTTCCCACTAGGCACTTCTCTGGATAACTTGAAGGCAGTTGCTAAAACGCAAAGATGTTCTTACAAATGGTAATATACTAATTCATTACCATATACTAATGACTTCAAAGAGAATTAGGGACCTGTGTTTGATATATTTTTCTTGGGAAAAGCTAAGATAGGATGTCGCCTCAAAGTGACGTTTCAGTTGGAGATCCTAGAGAATGCAAGTTATCAAAAGCAAGAAAGAGTTCCAAAGAATGTTGGAAAAATGTTTAAAACAAACTTATGGAACTATCTTTCATCGTTTATAATATGGTAGTTATACTTGCAAAGAGATATAGAAACATTAGAGACTGTGATTGGGATAAGAAAATTTCAGCATCAGTATGTTTACTAGTAACGTCAGGCAGGTGTCCAGGACAAGTAAATAGGTCTTCAGCTCTGCGTGGTGAGATGGTGTGTGGGGAGAAGGAAATGCTTTCTAAGGAGCTGAAAAAAGCATGGGGACAGGTGCAAGCATGCACAGGTAGAGGAAGGCTGACCCGCCCCCCTGAAATGGAGGGTTAATTCTGGGAATTAGTTAGAGATCAGATTGGATAAGTAAGCGAAACCTAAGGAGAATCTGGAGTGCCTGATGGTTTCATTATTTATGCTACTAGAGGTCATATTCTAATTTTCATTTTGAAAGAAAAAAACCCAAAGTAAGAATATTGATTTAAGTGTATATTAATAATTTTATTTTGGACAGTGCCAAAATAATAAGTAATCACACACACACACACACAGGAGTTAGGTACTATAAAATCTCTTTGGAGTTAGGTATTATTATCCCCATTTTATAGACAAAGAAACTGAGTCTTAGATTATTTAACTAGCTTAGGTCAGACAGCTAGTAACAGTGCAGCTGGGATGTGAACCCAGGTTAATTTCCTCCGCCTGGGTTCTAACACAGATGCTCCTTAGATGCTCTAACACAGACTGCCTCCAATTTCTAATTTTGTTTCCCTCCATTCCTGGGTATAGTTAAAAAGTGACTATCACAGTTTATTCTGTAATAATATTAGGAATAGTCAGTGAAAATATAAATTAAAAACCAAGTTTAATGGACTAAATTCACTTGAAATAAACGTTGCATCATATCAATGGAAGAATTCGAAAAAAGGAAAACTATGTTGGCTTTCTCTTAAAAACATTGACTTACATCTGTCCCAGGATGCTTCACTTTCTGCATACCTAACAACATGTTAACCAATTACCTGTCTTTTTCAGAGAAGGAAGAAAAGGGCCACTCTATTCATGAGCTGGGTCAACAGTTTAAAGCATTCGCTAGAAAAATGAAGAAAATTAACACAATCTGACAAGCTGCAGGAACTCTCAAGCAACGTGACATTTCAAACCAGTTCAGTAAGGAAAAATGTGTAATTATTCCCCATAACTGTCAGGTGAGTAGAGCAACCACTCTAAGTACTGGTGAATAAAATCAGTTTGAGAGCAAAGAGAATCCGTCAAACTGCTGGGATAATTCAATGTCCTGTAGAAAAAAGGTTTTCTTCTCTTTTTATTCCTCTAATATATTCAAGGAGTTTTGCTTTCTACCTTTTTATATTTTTTCATTCCACCTCCCCGGGAGCTATCTCCAACCCACTTTGCCAAAACGCTATTCTGCGCTAACACACATATACGCACACACACACTCATTCTGGTTCTGATAACTCACAAGAACTGATTTCTGTTTCATTAGATAAAGTATTCCACCTACATCTGTCATTTTCAATAAAAGAGGCAAGAGAATTTTGAAGTACACACTACAATTATCAAATACAGGGGAAATAATTTTTTCTATAATTTATGAATTGCTGTGGGGCATTTATTGTATCTTATATTCTATCAGCAGGATTCTCTATTTGCTGTGGCTTAGATTTGCTTGCCCTTGTACTAATTTCTGCTCGGCGCATGATATTTCTACACCCAAGAAGTCCATCCTTTTGTCAGTTCTTTTTGTCTCTTACGTTGTGTCATTTCTGCCAATAAGGTCTGTTACTTTATTTAACCAGTCTCTTCTTTTAAAGGGAATAAATTACTGCCTCCAAATTTGTAGTGCCCTAAAACCGTTTTTAGTCCCATAGTTTAAAATTCCTGACATATGCAGTGGTGTGTTACATTTTCTACTTGTGGGCTCTGGGTGATTCAGCCCTAATCTAACTCATTTGGCAGCCTCTAGGTTTTTGGTTTTTTTCTCTTCACTCAGCTACCATACTGTTACCAACCATCTTTCTAAAACCCAAATCTAATATGTTATTACTGTCTTTATTTAAAAAACCAAATTTCCATCACCCAGGAGCATTTCTCAAAATTTATTCTGCCTGATATACTACATATATTTATATAGACATATAAATATGTAATATATATTTATATATAAATATATAATATATAATTATATATACATATAAATATATAACATACATATATTTTTATATATATTTCCTAAAATGAATAAAAATAAATAAGACAACATTTTAAAAAATAAATGACTCCAAAATCAAACACATTGGGAAATCTGCATATTATAATTTCCCTTTAGAGTTTTACAGTGTTGTGACAATTTCTAATTTGGTTTAACTCAGTTTTTCCCAACCTTGACAGTACAAACACATACATACACAATGCACATATTTCAGGGGGAGGTGAGGGGAAATGTTTACGAAAACTTCGTGGAACTCTATTTTGGGGAAATGATGATTTCCTCGAAACAAGCCCAGTCTTCCACATGACGCAGAAGGCCTTTCCTCGGTGTGGCCACGCCCACCTCTCTTCAGCACTGCCGGCCTCCAGCCAGTTAGTTACTCACTTGCACCCTGGGGTGGAGCCATTTGTAACATCCTGCAGTTTCCTCAGTGAGGCAAGTCCTTCCACAGCTCTGTGTATTTAGTGTACTTTAATCTCTGTTGCGAAAGTCCTTTGTTCTCTTGTGCATCACACTAGTGTCTCATAGTTATTTAAGATTCAATTTTTAAAAATTGCTTCCTTTGTGAAGCCTTCCCTAATCTTTCATATCATAAAGTCTATAGATATAAAACGTTTCCCAAAGTGTTGTATGAGATGTGATTCTAGTTGGTACTCAAATTAAAATTTTTTATGTTAATAATTATGTGTTTATTTTAATGTATACTAAAAGCATACTGGTTTTCAATTTGTCATAATGATAGAAAACTGGTTTTGGAAATATATTGATTTTCTCTTAAGAAATAAGCCAGTTGAAATTAAAAAATTCAATAAGTAACAGCTCATTTTGATATGGCAAAACAGTAAATGATAATATCTTCGGGAAATCCTGATCAGTTAGCTTAACGTTGCTGATTCAAAATTGCAGTGCCCAATACGAGCACCAGAGGGCTCCAAATCATAGCAAGTTAAAACGAGCATGTAAGAGATGACCTTATTTCAACGGCAAGAAATCCAATGATGATAATAGCTATCATTTCTTGATTCTCTCTTTTGTTTTAAGCATTTTGCTAGGCAATTTACATATGTGAACTCATTTATTCTTCATAATATCCCTTAAAACGAGCTATTATTATCTCCATATTATAGATAAGATTATTTCAGATAATAACAATGTTTTATTATGTTGTTTTGATTTGATCTTTGGAATTTAACATTGTTTCATGCATTGTGTTAAGACTTTGATATAGAGCATCTCAGTGATAATTTGCAATAACCCCACTTAGGTTCTATTGCATTCCTTGTTTATAGATGAAGAAACTGAGGCTTAGAGAGATGAATTAATTTGCCCAAGATTACCTGGTAAGGCAGTTATTGGTGGAGACAAGTCTGTCGGAAGCTAAAGTCTTCAGTTTCACTAAGTCAAATAAGTAAGGGTCTCAGAATAAATTCTTTCTCTGCATCTCTTCTTGCTTCTCTTCATATGCACTGAATATGTAACATTTAACATATTAATTACATATGGCATATAGCAGTGTCATATTAGGTTAAATTTTAAAAGCAATCATCATAAAAGCCATAACAGTGTTGATACAAGTGTTGGAAGTTTATTACAATTTCTTCCTTTTTATTTATTTATTTTGAGGAAGATTAGCCCTGAACTAACATGCACTAGCAATCTTCCTCTTTTTGCTGAGGAAGACTGGCCCTGAGCTAACATCTATGCCCATCTTCCTCTACTTTATATGTGGGATGCCTACCACAGTATGGCTTTTTGCCAAGCAGTGCCATGTCCGCACCTGGGATCCAAACAGGAACCTGTGCACTTAACCACTGTGTCACTGGGCCGGCCCCTACAATTTCTTCCTTTTAAAGTTTATGTGTGGGGCCACCCGGTGGCTTAGCGGTTAAGTGCACACGTTCCGTTTAGGTGGTCCAGGGTTCGCCAGTTCAGATCCTGGGTGTGGACATGGCATCGCTTGGCAAGCCATGCTGTGGCAGGCGTCCCACATAGAAAGTAGAGGAAGATGGGCATGGATGTTAACTCAGGGCCAGTCTTCCTCAGCAAAAAGAGGAGGATTGGCAGCAGTTAGCTCAGGGCTAATCTTCCTCAAAAAAAAAAAAAACAAAAAAAACAAGTGGAAACATCATGGAAGAAATTTAATTGTGAAATTTAAAATGTGATAGTAGTCCTACACTGGAATATTTACTCATAAATCGAAAAACAAATAGAATAGCCCTGCTTCCTGACAGCAAAGATAATTATAGGATTGAAGCACTGGCCTCTGCAGAGGCTTCTTTCTTTTGTGTGTTCTAGTCCTCTGGACAAATACTTCCCCATGACGAGCCTTTCTACCTTGGTCACCAGATTATCCTCTAAATTGGTTGAAGCTTGTTTCCTAAATTATAAGTAAGATCTTGCAAGTTGCAAAAAGTTAAAAGCAATATGATGAGTTCAATAGCTTGAATCTAGGCCCGAAATGGCTATGTTTGGATTGTAAAAGCACGTTTCTGTTTTTACAGTTTTATTGAGATTCATTGTCATTCAAATGCAGCACTGTATAAGGCTAAGGTGTGCGGCACAGCGACTCGACTTACATGCATTGTGAAATGATTACACAAGTTTAGTTAGTATCTATTATCTCACATAGATACCAAAAAAAGAAAAAAATGCTTTTTTCCCTGTGACAAGAACCCTTAGGATTTACCATCTTAACAGCTTTCAAGCATACCATACAGCAGCATTAACTATAGTCATCAGGCTGTACTTACATCCCTGGTACTCATTTATCTTATAACTGGAAGTTTGTACCTTTTTTGTTTGTTTGTTTTTAAAGATTTTATTTTTCCTTTTTATCCCCAAAGTGCCAATTTCATCCCATAATTCATCCCATAATAAGTGGTGGGAATTGTAATATGACTATTACCTGAGCTAGTGTCTTGTTTTTTTCTCTCATATTTAATCTGTGGGTTGGTAGGAGGTCATGCTAACATTTTACTCATATTTTCAAGTCTATTTCTTCACAGAGAGGCTCCTATGGCTAGTTTCTACTATGGAACAAGAAATTATCATTTTTTAAATTTTAACTTATTTTTATTATTTTATCAAAATACAATTTACAAATAAGTTATATCTTTTTTGTTGAAGTCATAATAGTTTATAACATTGTGAAATTTCAGTTGTACATTATTATTTGTCACTCACCATGTAAGTGGGCCCCTTCACCCCATGTGCCCTCCCCCCAACGCTCTTCCCCCTGGTAACCACTAAGCTATTCTCTTTGTCCGTGTGTTTGTTTATCTTCCACATATGAGTGAATCATACAGTGTTTGTCTTTCTCAGTCTGGCTTATTTTGCTTAACATAATTCCCTTAAGGTCCATCCATGTTGTTGCGAATGGGACAATTTTGTCCTTTTTTTCTGTGTGAGTAGTATGCCATTGTATATATGTACCACGTCTTCTTTATCCATTCATCAGTCGATGGGCACTTGGGTTGCTTCTACATCTTGTCTATTGTGAATAATGCTGCGATGAACATAGGGGTGCATAAGTCTCTTTGAATTGTTGATTTCAAGGTCTTTGGATAAACACCCAGTAGTGGGATAGCTGGGTCACATGGTAGTTCTTTTTTTTTTAAAGATTTTATTTTTCCTTTTTCTCCCCAAAGCCCACCAGTACATAGTTGTATATTTTTAGTTGTGGGTCCATCTAGTTGTGGCATGTGGGATGCTGCCTCAGCATGGCCTGATGAGCAGTGCCATGTCTGCGCCCAGGATCTGAATCGGTGAAACCCTGGGCTGCCAAAGTGGAGCGTGTGACCTTAACCACAAGGCCATGGGGCTGGCCCCCACATGGCAGTTCTATTTCTAATTTTTTGAGAAATCTCCAAGCTGTTTTCCATAGTGGCTGCACCAGTTTGCATTCCCACCAGCGGTATTATGAAGTGCTCCCTTTTCTCCACAACCTCTCCAAAATTTGTAATTTTTTGTTTAGGTGATTATAGCCATTCTAACAGGCATAAGGTGATATCATAGTGTATTAGTTTTGCTTTGCATTTCCCTGAAGATTAGTGATGTTGAACATCTTTTCATGTGCCTATTGGCCATCTGTATGTATTCTTTGGAAAAATGTCTTTTCATACCCTCTGCTCATTTTTTGATCAGATTATTTTGTGTTGTTCAGTTGTGTGAGTTCTTTATATATTATGAAGATTAACCCCTCATCAGATATATGATTTGCAAATATTTTCCCCCAGTTGGTGGGTTGTCTTTTCATTTTAATCCTGGTTTCCTTTGCCTTGCAGAAGCTCTTTAGTCTGATGAAGTCCCACTTGTTTATTTTTTCTTTTGTTTCCCTTGTCTGAGTAGACATGGTATTCGAAAAAAAATCCTTCTAAGACAGATCTCAAGGAGTGTACTGCCTATATTTTCTTCTAGGAGTTTTATGGTTTCAGGTCTTACCTTTAAGTCCTTGATCCATTTTGAGTTCAAATAAGTTATATGTTTATCATGTGAGCCTGTGTATAGGCACACAGGCACACACACACACATAGTAGTGGTGTGCTGCTAAACCTCATTTGGCGCTGCCCCACAAAAGAACCAGAAAACAAAAATGCTCTGTTTTTAGAGTTTTCCAATTTCTGTAGTGTAACACTCCCATCTTGGCCAATTTCGAACTACCAACTTGATGTTACTGAACATGGAGTCTGGAAGAGATGAATGGAATTGACTCTTGCAAGCTGATGGAAGCCACCTCCAGGACATGCACATGTGTGTGTGTGTGTTGGAGGCTAATGTAAGTTTTTTGCCTAAAATGTCTAAGAATTTGTCTTCTTTCTTTTCTTTTTTGGTATGTTTATCCCTACAACTCTGTATTGACACCTTTTATGCTCTCACATCTCCTCGACCCATCCTTTTACTTCAGCGGTACAGAGGCAGTCAGTCGCTAGCAAGTGTAACCTGGCAGCACCTTCCTCAGATTTCCATCTTGGGAGTTCTCTGCCTCTATCTCATAGGATGCCCTGTGGCGGCTGCTGAGCCCTTGGGATTCCTGTACAAACATGGAGGGATGAGGGAGTTACCATCCCACAGAGACTCCCTTGACTAATGGGGATCAGAGCAGGTGGATCAATATCGCTTCTTCTCTCTTTGGCCTGGGGCAATTCTGAGTCACGTGCCACCTGGCTCCTCAGAGGGTCCTGTAGGATTGGGGCCCAGTGCCCACAGAGGCAACCATCTTGATAGGACCTCCTTGGATGAGCTTTTCCTCCTCTCACGTTTTATTCTCCCAGCTGCTCACTTCTGTTTCTTGGATTCACATCCTAAAATCAACTATTACCTTCAAGCAAGACCTAATCTTAGGCTCTGCCTTTCTGGGGGGCACGGCCTGAGAGACTGGGTGTATTGCTACAGCTCCATGATGATAGTGATTTGATAAAATGTAACTGCCACCAGCAACGCTGACTAGGGTGTTAGTTAAATTTTTGTCTACAAAATACTTAATTTGCTTTCTCTTTAGTTTAACTGCAAATGAAGACTATTTGGCTTAGATTGTAACTTGTAATAAAAAAAAGATAGCAATGTGATAAAATCTGAATGGCCCTATAAAAAGGAGAAAATACTTGGGATACAATGGCATATAAAATCAGTTGCCTTGGGTTTCTTCTATTTAAGGTTTATATAACAGCAAATTGTTAAAGATAAATAAAAACACATTTAATCAGTAAGCTGTATATTTCTCCTGTCCACATTCACAAAATATGAGTTCTCATTGTCACGCGGTAGAAGGAATATGTTTAAGAACACACAAAATTCTTAAGCAGTGTTGTAATGGTTATGGAAACAACTGTTACAATATTACAATAGCAAAATATGTGATTAAGCTGATTTTCACATCCATAGGTAAAAAGAAAACATTAGTAATCAACTCGGAAGGTGGCTTACCTCATGTTCATTCTGGGTTACAAATTGGGTTATTATTTTTGGCTTAGGTTTGAACTATTTAAGTATGGTAAGGCGGTTATTTCTGCCTAACATACTTTTGTGTTTTTCTTCTCCTTCAGATAACCGGAAATAAAAAACTTAATACTGAGGCATGCTAATTCAAATAAAATAAAACAAGCAGTACATTAATACACCAAATATCCAATAGATAAGACAAATATAAAATTTAAATCTTCTTTAAAACTTTAATGGAAAATCCTCAAATACATAACCAGATGGGTAATGCTATATTTAAATTACTTACTTAGAAAAAATAATTTTAATTTTCTCAGTTTTAAAGCAGAGAATTTGAAGACAAAAGAAAGATATGTACATACCGAGAATTTAGAAAATACAAAAAAATAGAAGAAAATAAAAATCACTCATCTTATTTCTTCTTTTTTTGTGAGTGTATGTAAATTAAGATTTTTTAAAACAATTTCATTGAAGTACAATTGAAATTAAGCTCTTATACTTAAATTTAAATTCTGAAATTGAATGAGTTTCCACATATGTATAAATCATTACCATGATCAAGTTAATCAAAATTTTCTGCAAAGTTTCCTCATGTCCCTCTGTAATCCATCCTCCAATTGTTTTCTTCTCTTTGTCTGGGATTCCAAGTGCACATACATTAGAACTTTTGATATTGTCCTACAGATCCTTAAGATGCTATTCATTCTTCTTCAATTTAACTTTTTTCTGTCCTTCAGATTGAATAATTTTTTTTCCTTTTTGGTGAGGACTACTGACCCTGAGCTAACATCTGTTGCCAATCTTCCTCTCGTTGCTTGAGGAAGATTGTCTCTGAGCTAACATCTGTGCTAATCTTCCTCTATTTTGTTTGTGGGATGCTGCCACAGCATGGCTTGATGAGCAATGTGTAGGTCCAAGCCCAGAATCTGAACCCACCAACCCCACGCCGTTAAAGCAGAACCCCTAAAGTTAACCACTATGCCACTAAGCTGGCCCCCAGATAGAATTTTTATTGATCTCTCCTCACGTTTACTGACTCTTTACTCTGCCAGCTCCATTGTACTCTCGAAATTATCCAGTAAATATTTCCAGATATTGCATATTTTGATTGTAAAATTTTTGTTTGGTTCCTTTTTTAATAGTTTGCATTTCTCTGCTGAGATGTCCTCTTTCCATTCATTTCTCCTTTTCCAGCTCTCTGCCCTCCGCGACCCCTTTTTGCCTGTCTTCTTTCTGTGGTTCTGAAGGCAGGTAAGATGGCAGAGGGTCCTACAGGAATTTTAATAACTGAGCCCTCTACAACATGCCTTTGGGGCAAAATCATTAGAATAAAACAACTGAGACCCTTCCCATCACTGGGGCTGCTTCCCTACATTTTGAGACCACCCCCCTCCCCCCACCCCAGGCAATCTGCCTGGTCTCATTCATGTCCAGCCCTTTAAGGTAGTTGCTTGTCACTCTTGTTGAACTCAGTGGGGAGGGATCAGTTGTAGGGGTTACACCACGATGGCAGGACCTGTACTACTCAGGAACATTGATTTTTGTTTTATAAAACAAATTTTAGATAGATGAAATCAAAGTATGCAAAGAGCTAGAATTTCATAATAAAAAACGGCAACCTGTAGCTTTAAACACATTTGTTCAGCCTCAAAGAAATTTTGGCATTAAAGATTTGAGGCCTTCTTTGGTTTGAGAGGAATAGCACCAAAGTGAGTCAAAATGGCCTCTGGAAAGAGGTTTCAGATGGTCATTGGGTGCACTTGATACATCCCAGGTCTGCTCCCGGACACCTGCCTAATGAATTAGATTATTGTAATTTTCCAGGACTTTATTAATTTATGTGTATAGAAGATAAGCAATAAGAATGGTGATCTTAATGCCTCTTATCAAAGATATGAGAGATGTGTGAAGCTGTTTCTAATGACCTGGCAATTGTTTTAGTAAGTATGAAGTGTTCCAATAGAAACCTCTTATTGTCTCCAGTGGCCTTAAAAAATCTGATTCTGCTTTCTATTTTCATAATTACTGTTAGTCTAATACTGAGCAAAGTTTGAACACAAAGTAATGAAAGGTGGGAACAATTGGATCCATCAATCCTTTTAAAAATGTTTTTCATTTAATAAAACGCCATCAGCATTTTTAGCCATATAGTACATATTTGATAAATAGTCATTCTGAAGCAACTGGGAGAATAATGGAAGGATTCTGAGTGCCTCTGGTGGTTACAGGAAATTCTGCAGTGATGTGTGTGGTGTTCGGTTCACAGATTTCCTCCTTGGCGGACTGAATGGTTCTAGCAATGAGCAAGCAACAGGCCTCGGAAAGTTCTTTCAGCCGCCTTTATTCTTGTTGCTCAAGATTCCGGCTTATGGCCTCCTGGAGTTAATTGCAGCCGCCAGCCTTTCCTGCAGGGCCAGCTGCTTTTTATGGTCAGGGGAGATAAACAGAGCCTCAATGGGAGATCTATTTCTGGGGGTTGAAAGGGCCTCTGTGCTGCTGGTTGAGGGGGAAATCATCCAACCTCCCTCATGGAATGCCTGGATGATTTCTCGGGGCTGTCCTCCTCATACTGGCACTTCCTGGACCCAATTTAAACAGTGGACCAGCTAAGAGAAACAAGCCTGAAAACGCCTTAAAGTATGCAATCGTGTCTAACTTGGCAAACCGAAATTCTAATCTGGCAAGTCAAGATGTGTTAACTCAACGCTGAATTAATGGCCAGGATGAGAAGCATATTAATTTAGGGTCACAATTACAACCCAGCAATTGTTAATAACATTCTCTGGGTCAAGAGTGATTTGCTTGAGGGAGGGGAGAAGAGAGTTTCCTTTCAACGAATACTGCTTTGGGCCTCTTGTGTGAGTAGTATCCACAGTGAATTTATTCCCACTGTGCAACTGCTAAAGCAAAATTTAACTTTGTAAAATTGGGAAAGAGGGTTTTAATTGCTGTAGTTTGATTTTACTACATATTGTTATTCATATATTATATTATAGTGTATTAGAGAGCTGGTTCTCCCATATTCAAGAGAAGGAAACGTAGCTACACAGAGCTTGACCCTTGGTCCAAGGCCACAGCACCCAGGGGCCGGCAGTAGAATCCAGACCCTGAGACTCGCGAGTCAATGCTCTTTTCCTACCTCAGACCATCTTATTTACATGATAAAGTTTTTTGGTTAGGAACGCAAGTCAAAAGCAAAAATCCCTAGGCACAACAGTAACGTTAAGAAAAGAATCTTCTCTTTTACAACGATTTTTATTTCTGAAAAGAAACAGCCTTCTGTCTACAAATAATACACTTTTTAGATACTTTTCACTATTACCAATTGATTATGCAAAATGCACACTGTAAAAGGAAACAGAAAAATTTGATCCCAGCTAGAGGAAATAAATGTACTGCTCAAAGGATTTTTCTCATGAAATGGGATTTGCCTATATTGCTATTTAGTAACCATTTAGACTCATTTAAATTTAGTGAGGGTCACTTCACAAGCAGGAGGGTGTTTTTAATTTCAATGTAACACTTGTGGAGTCAGGCTCGGAAAAGTCCGGTGGCTTTCCAATATTAATAGAAGATGTTGCTCCCTTTGGACTGCAACAAGCAGTCACACATTTTTCTAGAAGGAAAACAGTGCCCGTGTCAAATTGGGTCTACGTCTTAGAGAAGAATTCCCCTGCATCCTAGAATTAGATTATTCTGTTGAACAGAGGATGTGGAGTCCATTTGCCAATGGAAACCTGGGGTGCTCTCCAGATTGTGCTGTGGCCTCTTCTAGGTTGTCTCTTAGGGATGGCTGGAAACTGGCCCGGTCTTCCAGAGAGCTTCATGTAGGGAAGAGGGGAAAGTGTTCTTTCGTGCCTTCAAAGATATTGGTTGCCATGTATCGGACTGTCTTCTGGTTGCTGAGGTACCACACACCAGGCATTTCAATCCCACACCAGCCCTTCCAGGTAAGTGTATTCTAATCTCACAGATGAGGAATTTGAGACTTGTCCCAGTTCCCTGAACTAAAAAGTGGAACCTAAATTTGTAACCTTGTTTGTCTAGGTCCAACATCTGTCTATGTTCTTTCTATTATGCCTAATCGATCTGTTTATCTATCTATCTATCTAGCTATCTGTCTATCATAATCATCTACTTATCTATCTATTTATCTATCTAGCTATTCTATAAATAAAATATTTGGGACATATTCATACTAAAAATTATTGGTCGTTTGTCTGAAGTTAAACTTTAACTGAGTGTTTTCTATTCAGTCTATAACCCCAGGTTCGTGGTCTCCTCACAGCCAGCAAGAAGGCAACAGGATGTCATCATGTTCCTCCAATTTTTTTCATATTGGATTAGGACCCACTCTTACGATCTCATTTTATGTTAATTACCTCTTTAAAGACCCTGTCTACACATATAGTCCCATTTTGAGGTTCTAGGGGTTAGGACATCAACATGAATTTGAGGGGGACACAATTCAGCCCATAACAAGGTCATACCGGATGAGAGTGAACTTTAAATCCCATGACTGGAGTGAAAATACACAAGGAAAGGAATGCCAAGCATTGCTGCCAGCCAGCAGAAGCTAGGGGAGAGGTGAGAAACAGATTCTCTCTCAGAACTTCCAGGAGGGACCAACCCTGCTGATACCTTGATTTTGAACTTCTGGCCTCCAGAACTGTGAGAAAATATATTTCTGTTGTTTTAAGGCCCCCAGCTTGTGGTCCTTTGTTACAGCAGCCCTGGGAAACTAACAGAAGGCCCTTGCTCAGTAATGATTTGCAGAGTTTCTCGGCAGACGAGGCCATGGCGGTATGTCCTGTGTGGTATGGGCTGGATAGCACCCTGCAGGAAATGTTGGGCCTGAGGACCAGGAGAAGCAGGAGGTCGGTAGAGCAGGAGGAGGCAGGGAATCAGCCTATGCAAAGGCACAGAGGCTTGACACACGGTCTGTCCAACTTGGAGAAATGCTAGAACTGAACTGCCTTTAAAAATAGGTTGCATAGGAGTGACATCAGCATCATGGCGGAGAGAGCTCTCTCAGAAATCTTCCCCCTCCAATGCACAATAAAAAAAAATCCATACTCCAACGGAGGAGATCCAAACTCAACACAAAAAATGTTGGAGAGATCCGCGCAGCCATAAGACAGAGGGTGGAGAGGCTGGAGCCCCCCTTGGAGGTGGAACCGGCTAAGAGAAATCTTCCCCCCTCCCCTAAAGACTGCAATCAGGAAGCAGGAGACCTCCTAGAGGGAAGGAACAGGGGAGTGGACATTCGTTCACGGGAACATCAAGGATCCCTGGTGGGCCCCTGCAGTGCCTCGCATTCTCTGGTTGATAAGAGGAGACTCTGAGAAGGAATCCAGCGCGGTGCCTCATGGGTCTCAGGCCTGGGTTCGGATCTCAGCTCTGTTGGGTGACAGGAGTCATGTTACTCAGTCTCAGTCAATGTCAGATAATGCGAGAGTGGTAATTCTAATGTTTTTGCACAGACCAAGACACGCTGACGTCGTGGAAAGTAAATCGCCTTTGGGATTGGAATCAGATGGGGGTTGCGCCTGCCGACTTGATTTCATCCCACCCCCATCCCGGACTCTTCCCCGTAACTCCTGGCCCCATGTTCCAAACGTATCTTTTAAACTTTCCCTTCCTTTTCTCTTTCTTTTCCCTTCTCTTTTTCAGCCCCTCCCCTTCTGTTCCTTTTCTTTAGGGCAACGTTTTTAATGAGATGTAGAAAATTTACCAGCCAGGTTTATGAAAAGTGATCTGGCAAATGGAAGATGCAACCAGGACGCTCCAGGCAACTGTTTTTCTAAGCTCCCCATAAAACTGGTTTAATTTAATAAAAAATTCACTTCCTCAATGTTTAAACATGTAGGTAAAGGAGACAGCCTCGGGAAGTGTTACTCTCACATACGTACACGTCGCTGCCTCAGTGTCTCGGTGTCTCTTGGATGGTGCATCCGGAGGAGACCCGGCCTTTCCTGGAACCCCAGTCCAGGCAGAGGGGCAACAGCAGAGGGCGCGCAGGAGGGAGAAGGCGAGCACAGACCCCCTCCCCCACCGACACCCCGCCCCAGGGCTGTCCCCCCTTGCCCGCCAGCCCGCCAGCCCATGCTCCAGGTGGCCGGCAGCCTCGTGCTTGCGTTGCTGGGGACGAAGATGCTAGAGTGCACCAGCCCCGCTCCTCCCAAGGGAGGCATTTGCACCCCTTGATCCCAGGACTGCCATGGTCCCCGGGGCTCCTCCCTCTGCACGGGGCCGGGGGGTGCTGCCTGGCCGGGCTGCTCCGCTTGCAGGGGAAGCATCAGCCGAGTGGGTCAGCGGGTCTCCGCGTGGGGCGCCTGCCCTGCGACGCCCTCTCTGCACAAAGGTAATCCTGACTTGTTTTTGTTCTTTTGTTTTGTTGGTGATGGGAGTTGCGGATGGAGGAGAAGGATTTTGAAATTGTGAAAGGGTGTCTCCCTCTTTCCTTGTTTGTGTGTGTGTCTTTTTCTTAAAAGATGTCAGAATTTTCCCAGGGGAAGGACCTGCCTACTGGCAGGCAGCAGCCCTGGGTTTGAATTAAGCCTTTGCTGTGTGACTTCAAACAACCACTGAACTTTCATATTTTTAGTTTAGTGGGTAAACTCTAAAAATGAGCATAACAGTAACACCACAGGGGTGTTGTAAGGATTTTGTAAGAATAAGTGTGAACCTTCCGGGCGAACACATATCCTATATGAACACAAAGCAGGGTGCTAGGTATCCCCCTGCTATAGAACCCATAGAAATAACCCCTCCGACTTAAGGAGGAAGAGACTGAGGAGGCCCAGGGAGGTGAAGTTACTCAGCACAGTCGCTGGAGGACGAGAACCCAAGGGTGGAACTTAGATATTTCCCACGGCCTGTCCAGTGTTCTTCCGCTCTCCTGCTCCTCTGTCTGTTAATTCGAAGCCAGCGCACTCACACCTTTGGAATAGGAAGATCCATTTTGAATCCCCAGCTTCATCATTTCTGGAGTTGAGGACTCTTGACCAAATCTCTTAACTTTTCTAAGTGGTTTTGTTGTTTATTCTACAAAATATTTCAGTGCCTGTGAGGTACCTACCTGCTGCTATAGAAGGTCCAGGAGACAAAAAATGAGCAGAACATGATCCCCGACCTCATGGAATTCATATTCTTGCTAGAAAGCCTCATACATAATATAAGCAGAAATAATTAACTAATTTGTTGGTAATTACAGAATATGGTGGAAGGAAGTTGTTCTGTTTAATGTTGGGGGTGCGGGCCATTCCAAATAGCTCAAGAGTGAACAGAGCTTGGAAAGGTAACTTGGAGCATGTGGCCCAGACCTGTCCCCACCTCCACCTCCGTCCCTATCCTACCCCTGCCACCGCTGCCCCGCCCCGCCCCCCAGGGCTGATGTACTCACTACCCCAGCTACTGAGAGTGTTGATGACTGACAGCTGTCAGCTAAATCCCCCTCCGGAGATTGTTCTCAGTTGAAGACAGCCACCTCTTCCCAAAGTCATGCTCTCTTCCCAGGGGAAACTCACGTTCAATGACTGATCTATGTAGGGGTATCAAGTCCTGGTCCACTCTCCTCAATTTGGGACAACTCTCTGCCAGGTCTTCCCAGCTTCCTAAGATCACAATGATGGGCTCAGGCTCACTTCTCTCCCTGCCTGCTTCTGTTGCCTTCACTCCTGCACAGGTGTTGATCCTGAGAGTGCGTAGCCATAAACCTATTGCGTGCAAATCTCCATCTGAGTCTGCTTCTCAGAGAATCCCACTCTGAGAAGTGATAATGTCTGATTGTGGCTTAGTGACATCACCCTAACAGCTCTGTAAAGAAAGCTTTTGTTCAACAAAGACACGCTGGGCTCCTCCTAGGGGCCAGTCACTGTCATAGGCATGGAAAAAATGGAGGGGAAGTGTGGAGGCAAAATCACCACTGATTGCAGTAATCCAAATAAGAAATGGGGACAATCTGAAAGGCTTGACTCGGGTGTCCATCATTGAACAAATTGGGCTGACTGATGGAGTAGGATATGAGAAAAGATGGCAGCTCCCAAATAAAAATATGGTTGGGTAAGTGAACAGAATTACTCCTAGGACAAAACAATAGATGTCAACTAACATATGATATAATTGACTTTGACCAAAAAATTTAAACAATACGCTAATCCAGAAATGTGCATATCAGGCATTATCCATGAAAATAATTTGCCTTTTAGAACGCTTCACATCACATCCTTGACAAGATGTCTAGGAATGACACTAAGCCGGCACTGTCCAGTACTTGTGACTAATATCAAGGAATCATTGTGTATTGGCCAACATGTTCATAATGAAAGAGTCACTAACAATATTAAGAGCTAACATTTATTGAAAGCTTAAGAGCAATGTACTATTTTAAGTGCTTTATATGTTTGAAAACTCAGTTAATCCTCACAACTACCCTTCGAGGCATATACTGTTATCCCCATTTTACAGAAGAGAAAACTGAGCCACAGAGAGGTTATGTAACTCGCCCAAGGTTAAACAGCCTCCAAGAAGCAGGGTTGGGGTTTGAATACAGCAGCCTGGCCACAGAGCTGTGCTCTTAACTTCTTTGCAAACCTATCTATCTCACTTGTGAGGGTTAAAACTTGGCCTATTATAAATTTCATTCCTAATAATCTAATTATTTTATATCAAATTCCTAACAGTACCTTGTCTAACACCCAGAGGAAGGAATACTATAACTTCATCAGCCCTTCCCAGTCAATATCCCCACCTCAGAAGAAACCACGGCTGTGACTTCTGTCACCATGGAGTAGTTCTGTCCACGTCTGATGATCATATAATGTTATCCTACAATATATACTCTTGCATGTCTGGCTTTACGTGCTAAACAATCTCTGCGAGATTCAGCCATATTTTTGCATATTGTTCTCTAGTTTTAATTAAAATTCTTTTCGTTCTTATTGCTCTGAAATATTCCACGGTATTAATATGCCACAATATACTTATCCATTTTACTGTTGATGAGAGTTCTTATACACATCCTTTGGTCAACAAATACCCTTATTTCCCTGGGTGTAGGTCTAGGAAAAGAATGGCTAGGTTATAGGGTAAACATACATATTTAGCTTTCCTGGTTTAGTGGTTTCTACTTTGCCCACAGCAGTCCAGGCCCCTGTCTCTAGAGAGCAGTCACCCCACGAAGCCAACCTTCTTTCACTGTATTTGCCTGTTTATCACACCCCAGGCAGAAGCTTCAGACTCTTCTGTGCATTTTCCTCAAAACACGCCACAGCAACACGATACAATCCGCCTTCCAAAAAGCACATCCATGACTTTCTGCCCATTCCTGCCTCTCCGTTCCTAGAATCCAGTACAGAAGTGACTTCAAGGACTCCTTCTAAATTTAGTGACGTCCATGTAATTTTGGCACTGTCAAATTTTACCTTTTCTTTAAACTTCAAATCTATTGGAAAAAAGACAAGAGTCTTCTCTTTTACAAACTTTTATTAGCATTGCTAGATGACACTGCACGATGTATCCGCCCACATTGTGTGAGTACACAGCACTGCACAGGAATCCATACAACAGCTCATACAGTGGCAATCAAAATAGCTGATTCCCATGATCGTTTTCATCCAAGTTGAGTGAGTGTTGTTATATCCTTCCATGAGATCTGACCTCATAATTATGATTACCCTTCCACTCTGAAACAACCAACCCAAACCAATAAAACAGAAAGCCCAAGCCCAACAAAAGGCTGTAGGGACATTACTGAAAGTCCAAAATCAGGCTCCAAATATCACCAGGTATCCATCTTTTGAAAGACCTGCCCCTAAAATTTGTGTGATCTGACACTTGGGTTGCTTTTACTGCCAGCAGCAAGTGAGCTTGTATTTACTAAGCAGCAGCAGTCCACTGACACGCAGCCACTGAAAATTCTTGAGGTAATAGATTTTAAAATTTCACTGCTTAAAAAAAAATCTGTTAAATTTCCAGGTCCTGTCCAGCAGGACATATCTGTTGGCAGAAAGATGCTTTTCCTCCTTTTTTCTTTGTTGAATATTTACACATATTTGCATATACAACCTGTGTCTTTGTCTTTTCTAAGCATATGATTTATTTTAATTATTCATCATACATTCATCAGGAAAAGTTGAAAAATATACTATAGTACATAACGAATACAACAAAACCGGCTTTTTGTATAAAGCTAACACAAAAGGCAGACCAAGAAGAGCAAAAAGAATATATTATACAAAATGTCTTGATGTTGACAAAGCCCACTCTGAATGAATCACGATGGGTATATGGCAAACACCACAGTTCTTCAGAATCTGGGTGGGAGCAGATTACAGGTACGAGATTGCAAAAGACAAGTCATAGGGAACTGGTCAAATTCCTGAAGTACCATCTAATTATTTTTATTTTTAATGCTTTTTGTGAAGTAATTTTGTCCATTTAATTGGAGCTATACAGATCAAGACTGATAACCATCCCAACTCCTGTTTTAAACTTTAATAATCAGCATTCTTTTTTGTGGTTTAAAAATACATTTCAACTATAATGGCTTCAATTTATGGTGTTTATTACCCTTTTTTAAAATACGTTAGCATAAAAATGAACAATGAATTAAAAAAAAATACATTGGCTAACCTGTGTTCTAGAGCTAATACAGTGGACGAAGGCAGCAAAAGCGGCCCGTAGACATCCCTAAAGGTACAGTGTCTCACCAGCACTTTAAAGAGAGGGACCGAGGAACACGCACGACAAATATATGGCTCTTTAGAGAAGAAATAAAGTCAAGTGAAAAAAATAAGGCACTAATCACATATATAAATGTCATTCATCACACAAAGCACCGTATGGAAGGTCAAAGGGACTGCACATTAGTGCTATTGGAAAACGGGAAGAAACCCAGTTTCCCTGGCTTTTAGTCACCAATTTCTTTCTCTCTTTCAGTAATTAATGTAAAAACACTAAAATGGTGGGGAAAATTATATATTATGTTAAAAACACAATTCATGGAACCAACAGCATGAAACAATCATTTGGAAGTAAGAAGTTGATTACTGTAACAATGTAAGAAATTAAGGTTTTAAATACTCCCTATTTTCCAACGTTTTTATCTCAATAGAACTTGTGTTTTCCTTTCCAATTTTCTTTCAAGGATTTCTACATAATATTAATATCTATTTTCTTATTTTATTTCTACCTTCCTCTTTCTTAAAATATATTAAAAATGGTTTCCTCCACATAGTTTTAGGAATACCAAAGTTAACAGTATGAATAGTGAAATGTAGAAAAAGTTAAAAAATAAAATTACATAAATATTTTCCAATATCATTGAAAAAAGTAAAGAAAATCTCTTTTCAACCAGGCTCATTTTAAACATGACAACTATTATGACATATTATTTGGAAAATGACTACAAATTTTACAGAAAATGAAAAATATGTGCCATAATGAACAATAGACAAGATCTGGTACAAACTACTAGTGAAAATCATTCATTTTAAAATTAAGAAACCTCTTCTCATTTGTTATTGTTCATGAGAATATAGTTAAAATGAGATATATTCTGATAATTCAGATAGAAGATAATTATTCCTTAGAACTGTAATTAGGGAATATACAGTAGTAACAGATTAAACACCCAAACGTTTTTCTTTTTAGCAGTTTATACTCTTTGTGAAAAGAGAGCATGAATAATTTAATTGTCCCACACTTTTGCAATAGATATACATACATATATTTACTTCATGAATGTCTTATAACGAATTCTGTCTAAAATAGAAACAAAGCAACTAATTGTTGCAGCTTAATAAATAATGCTTTAACATAACTTAATAACATTTTAATGCCACTGTTTTCGTGTTCCTTCTACACAAAATTGCTTCTGTGACCTCCCAAAATTTACTACTTATGAAGTTAATAACCGATTTCATAAGCAACAAGATTGTCAGTTTTCATATTAAAAATCTGTAACAGATTGTCCTTGTCAAGGTAAATGACATATATATAAACCAATTACTGTTCTAGGTTTCATATGAAATATAAGGTTGGTTTACTTTTTTCAATACAACCTACAGAATTTTAATTATGAAGAAAATGATCAAATAAGTCAGCTATTGCCATATGGAACTTTTTAAAAGAATGAGTCACAAAAATGGTTTGTAGCCAGCTGATAAAAAACCATGATAGTTTATCTAGAATTTTCTTGATAAAGGAACATAAAGCATGCTAATTTTCTATAAACTGAAAAAAATCAGATATTGATGGTAAATATTTAGATAGTATTTACTTGAAAGGAACAATAAAATTATATGTGGACATAGAGGAAGAAATACATTAACGAAAAACATGTTATGTTATTTTGAAGAACTTATTAGATTATTGAGACTATGGCCTCAGCTGGGGCATGAGGTGAACACCTAACAAGTTTGCAGGAAGCCAATGACGGACAGCACAGGTTGCTGGCTACAAGGAAGAATCTGAAATGACACTATTTCAGCAATTTCTGGGGCCCTTTCACATCCGTTTGACCCTCCCTTGAACTTTTCCATATCGTGTACTAAATCTATACTGAATATGTCTTGAGTGTGGCTTATATCTAAATCATATCAATGAAAAAGTTGAATATTTTCAAATGACAAATGGTTTCTCTCAAATACAGCTAATATCAGTTACATTCAATGTGATCTACTTTACATTGTCAAAAATTCTAATAATGTTCAGAGTATGAATCCATGGTTTAGCCTTATATACAAATGCTACAGTACATAAATCCAGTCCCAAGTCCAAGCACAGGACTTTTTGCTGCTACAAAGACCACAAACCATCCATCTGGCCATTTTGGATGAATCATGAATGACCTGGGGTCCGGGTAGATGAATGTCCACATGTGCTTTCCGTCCAACTAATAAGCCAACACAATATTGACCTGACAATGTTCGTGAAGCAATTTCTGAAGCTTGGTTTTAGAGTATTATTAGCCTCTCCGATCTAACTGACATCTCATTCATTTTACTTTTTGTTATAGGGCGGGGCAGGGCTCTCCCACTCCTCTCAAGAAGAGGGACAAGCGTCCCAGGTACTCCTGATACATTTCAATTTACAGTGGAATAAGCTAAGGTAAATTATGGTCACTACCATTGCCAAATTACGGAGTCCTTTCAGTGTTTGAACTTCATTTCATTAGAGTCAAAGGAGTTAATGGTGAGACAGAATCTATCCCACAGTTGGCCAAGATGTGAACGGGACTGCAGAGCGAACAAACAAAATAACCACAAAATCTAAAAGGAAACAGGAACTTGATGTTGAACTATGTGAGTATCACTTCACAAGCAGGGAAGAAAGTCATTTAATATTAATGCTGGAACAGAGAGACAAAAATGTGCGATAGACCTGAAAAAATTTTTTTTCTATGCTAATAAGTCTGTACAATCTAAGTGATGCAGAATTAAATACACCTAATGAAATTTCTTTTATAAGCTAAAATGAAGTAGCACAAAAAAAAAGCAGTGGCAGTTTTTTGTGTATGTTTTTTTAAAAAAAAATAATTTATTGCCTTTTAAGTCCATATTGTTATTCTCAAACAGTCACTTCTTCAGCCAAAAAAAAAATATATAGTTTGTAATATGCATAATTACGTGCTTCTAAAATTGGCACTATGTCTGAAGATCTATACGGTATATGATATACGAAGGCTGCGGCTAATGCACTAAGTAGACAGTTACAAGTCTTACACTACTGTCACTGTGACCCTCTGCTTCTTGGATTTAGATAAAGTCAACTAAAGTTCCAGCCTCACAACAGTGATGTACAATAGATGCCCCAGACAAGTGTTAGCTAGGAAATGAGTATGAGTCCTATCCTTAAAATCAGAGTTACAAAAGAGTTGCATTGCATTGCTCTTTTAAACGTTTGCAACATTGGTTAACATCCAAAAGGTAACATTTCACAATCTTGAACACTTCCCAAATTTTGGAACTCTGATTTTGTTCAGACCGTATCATAGTGCTTCCATAAAATTATTTCAGTTTTATTGAAGTAATAATTGTGGATGAACACATTAAAAATGGGATTTTGGAACTTATTTTCCATAGGGGGAGGAAAATGTCATAATTAAATTATAAAGATTTGAAAAACAAAATACTCTCAAACTGGCTACTGGTGGTAGTTTTGATTTACTATGCTTCTAGTTAGTGGAATTTCTTTTATAGATCTCACAAAAGATAAAAATGCAGTAAAAACTTGCAGTAGAAATTAACTTGATATTTTAAACAAACATTCCAACTGGGTTATTAGCTAACACTTATTAATTACTTGCTATGTTTGAGCTCCTAAGACCAATTTCTAAGATTACTATAGTTTCAGAAACTTGGCTACATTTTTTTTTCAGGTATGCTTTATTTGTTTTAAATTTTAAGCTTTAGATCTGCCCCCCTCAAATTTAAAGAGGTGACAAAAATTTGCTAACACTGCTGTCTCCATCAAAAAGCAGGATATGTATCAGTTTCTTTAACTCTGTGAAATTACTTAAATGGCACGAGCATTTTAAAGTGCATTATTGAATTTTAAGGCTATATTTATAATAGATATTAACACAAAACAACAAAGCTGACTACAGGAAAAATTACTTTCAATGGTTGGGACAGATTTCAGTCACAAACACAAAAGATAAGCATACAATCCAATGGGAAGACTCACGAATGCGTATGTGCAGCTTGCTTATAAAATTAAAATCTACAATGGCTTTTGGCATGAATTTCTTTTTTATTTTGGTACTTAATGAAGTATACCAATTAATGTTGTTTAGACCACTAACTTTTTTTTTATAATTATGAGTTTAACGGGCAGCATAAAAGTCTAACGTTAAAAACAACCGCATTTGTTTAACAAGGGAGAGACTGGATAGATGTCTTGGCAGATGTACTCTAATTTGACAAAGGTCAGGAAGAAATGTTGATGCTTTGCACATGCCAGAGTGAGTGTTTCACCTGCTCCTGTCTCTCCTCTCTTTTAGTGAAAAGGAGCTAACTGGAGCATCAGAGGAGTGGAGAAAAAGGAGGTCGGAAGAGTCATCAGGGACTAGGGGAGATTACAGCTGTTTAAGCCTTTTAGGGGAGTCATGGGCCATATATTTGGGTGATAGGATTGAAAGATAAAGGCTCAACTGGGGTCCTTGAGACTCAAGAGATGGTGACTGGCAAAGGACAGAGACTCTCCTGACACCACTGAATCCTGACACTACAGCAGGGAAAGTACAATTAAAGATATCAGGTTGTAACCTGACTGGTGTTTAATTATCTTTGTTTTCCTGTCTGTTCTCCCTCTAGGATGCAATAGCTTCTACCAGAAAACCAAGGTGATGGCAAGAGGATGTTGCTTGTGTCAAAGGGTATGGCCCCCTCTCCTCTTGTTAACTCCACATACAGAAGTTCTTAGGGAAGTGCTGGGATTCATTGTAAAATGAATGTTTCATATTATTCCACAATTTATAAGCATCCCAACAAACCAGCAAACCTTACATGTAGCCTAATTTATTTTTCTATGGATAACTGTGGTCATTCATATTTGCCAACGTATTGCTTCATGCTTTTCACAATGGCATGATTAAATTCCTTTGTGGAGCAACATGCATGAACATGGATAGAGTTTTAAAAAATGTGACAAACATTATCAATTTGGCTATTTCATGTAATTCCCTCAAGTTTTAAAACTAGGCAATCCAAATATCAACGCATCTTTCTCACATATCTTTAGACATCTCATGCATTTATTTTTACTGGAATAATGTGAATTTTTAAAATTAGTTTTGGCAAGGTATTTATTTGGCTAACCAAGAGGGGGAAAATCATCTCGCACAAGGTGTTTTTCTTTAAAAATTATGCACTTTTATACAATCTTTTTTTCCTCCAAGAAAAGGATCTCAAATATGTTATCTCTAGGATCTCATTCACTGAAAATGCATTAGAATTTTATTAAAAATATCTTATAAAAACCAAATTTAAAAACTTATGGAAATGTTCACACAAAGTGACAAAAATATATATAAAGGATCTTCACTGATGCTTTGTAATAGAGAAGTGAAAATAATCCCAATGTCCATTCAATAGGGACTAATTAAATAAATTAAAGCTTAGCCCCACAATGGAATATGTAGTAATTTACAAAACAATGAGGTAAATTTATTTAAACTCTTATGGAAAGGTGTCCACCAATATATACTAAAATGAAAAGTAGTCACAGGACAGTAAGAATATTATCATTCTATTTGTACAAAACTAATACACACACAGATGCATACACACACACACTTATTTGTATATTTGTAGAAGTGTCTGGAAGGACACATACCAAACCATTAACAGTGGTCACCCCTAGAAAATAAGGGGTGGAGTAATCAGAGGAATATTTATTTTATAATTCTATATGGTGTGATGTTTTTTAAAGAAGTATATATTAAATTTACAATAAAAATATATAAAAAAATGACAAGCCTTGGATAGAAAGATGTTTATATTATGTGCAAGCTTCTTTTTGTTAAAGTAGTTTTTAGAATTCATCCCAAAGTTGTTACTTTTTACCTTCATTGTTGGCACTAACATAAATAATCCTTTTTATTTTCTCCCTCTTTTTAAGATCTTGATGACCTTTAGTAAAAAATTCACAAATAATTACTTTAAGTCACCAACAGGGCAAGGCCTAATATATATCAACTTCTAAAGAGACAAATGTATACATTAATTTTTCAAAATCTATGCTATAGAAAAACGAAAACCCTGTGCAACACAGTGCGCACCAGCTCAAGCAGTGATGAAACAGCCTTCACTGATAACAGATACTACTTTGTAACTGGAAAATTGGAACATTTCCAAATAATATAAAAATATCTCCAAAGATAAGTTATCCAAAGAAAGGAATAAAAATCCCTGAGTAGGCCAAAGACAACAGATACAATAACCTAAGAAAATAGATTATCTAAGACCAGAGAGTATATTATTTAGCCAGTTGGTATATATGTATGTGGCATATGTATTCATATGCATCTATGGAAACATTATATATATGTGTGTGTATACATATATATACACACATATATACATATATATACGCAAACATAGCCACTAGATTTAGAATTCATCACATTCACATATCGTCACACTAACAGCTAAGTCTGAGAAAGACGAATTTATAAAAATTAAGTACTTTTTGACAGAATTACATGGATTTATGCTAGAAATTCTTCTCTCAGTTTTAATACTAAAGCATGCAGAATAGGCACTCAATAAATATTTGTTGAATGGACAGATGGATGTATGGATGAATGGAAAGGTGAATTTGTGAAACTAGAGCATCACTTTTTCTGGTATCAGGTTATGCTTTAGAAATATGCCATTCCAGAACCA
The DNA here is from genome assembly GCF_041296265.1 of Equus caballus. NCBI lineage: Eukaryota > Metazoa > Chordata > Mammalia > Perissodactyla > Equidae > Equus > Equus caballus. The sequence goes on along the minus strand of NC_091693.1, from coordinate 79,551,619 downwards.
TAAATGGTACACTCTCCTCTAACTGGAGATAGACTAGTCCAGAAGCTACAGTACAGCTATTCTGAGTGTTATTCAGAAAGAACAGAAGTGTGCTGGCTTGTTATCCCTGCAAGTAAACTTCACTATCATGGACTTTTTAGGTCAAATAAAGATGATAAAGGTTCTTATACTCCAACAAGACAAACTATCCATGTTAATGCATGTTTTATCACATAATCTATTCCAATTGAGACAAGGTTGGGGACAAATAAATGCTACATCTATGCAGATAGCTAATTCTAAGGATTTGGAAACAAGTGGAAACTTTAGGTTTCTTAGGGGTCTTTACTTCCTTTCTGCTGATGACTTTCATGATGAAAACAAAGGAATAACATAGTTTAGTTCCTTGTTCTTTTCTTATTTTTAAAGACTCCTCAGCTTGGTAAAACTTCCTGAAAATATTTCCTGCATTTTTTTTTTGCTTCCTTCTCCAAAAGCAGTTTATGTTTTGGATAAACCCATAAACACAAAAGGTTTTGTTTTTAAATTACCCCTCCATAAAAAGATACCAACACATTATTATGCATTCGAACAGTAAAAATAAGGAAAATCCTTCAAAACTAGTATTTGTTTTCATGAAAAACTTGGGGACAAATAAAAAGAGAGGAAAAGAGAGAGGAGAGGTGAGAGGGCGGGGTATTAAATAATGTCACATCTTGACCTAAAGCAGAATTATCTATAATTACAAGTTGGTTAAGAAATATGCAGAATAAGGATTTGTCTAAAGGCTTAGGCAGTTTTCTCTACATCAGACTTGTTATTTAAATTAACAAATCCTGCCTGAAGGATTTATTCATATAGTGAAGTATGTATGCCAAAATATAACAAATCTGAAAAGACCCAATGATCAGGTCTTGAGAATTTCCTAAAAGCCACCTATGAGTTTGTCAGTTTATAAAGTTCGATAATCCTGGGGTGACATAGCACAAACTTCTGTGTGTGTATGAGACAGAAAGAGAGCAAGAAATAGAAAGGGTCAACATCAAAATAGCCTGTTGTCTACATTGACTTTAATTCAGTACATTACCAAATTATGCCCACAAAGGAACGATCATCTTTAAATAGGTCTATGAAAATATGGAAAAACAGCATAGAGGCATGGAACTGGACATGTACAAGGTTACTGGACCTAGTTTTAATACAGATATTTATATACACGCACATTCACACCCCTATACATACACACTTGAGTAACTCATGATTCTTCCCATTAATTTAGTTTCATGAGTTCCCTTTTAGGCATTGAGATTTTTAACAATTATAGCATCTGAAGGATAAAGGAATTATACTGCCTGGGCCACTGATGGAAACAGGTGGAGATGATGAGCCTTTATCTTCTGAAAAGTGGCTTCGCTTGTTGGTGGAGGTGGACTTCAACTATTCACATGGAGTCTCACAAGGTGGCCTGGAGGGAAGTTCAGGTACAAAGACAGTCCAAGCAATGCTCAGGAGAGGCATGCTCAGACAACTCTGAGGATAACTGGTTCTTAATCAAAATATTTTCTTCCAAGAACCATTAGGAAGGTCAGAGTCATCAAACAGATGTTTATAGTTTACGAAAGTGACCATTTTCAAAAGCAGCAATCTGTAGAGGAAAGGACAGGATACCATGTTGGGAGTGCACCAGAGCCGAGGCATTGTGGCATGCAGAGAACCACGGGGAGACGGGATGGAGACGGGTCCTCCCAGCATTTCTCAAGATGTGGCTCTCAGAGAGGTGGCCCATTCTGTAGAGCTCCCACCTGGACCAGCTTAGCTCGATGAAATCATCTGCATTTTACCAGTGCATACCTGTCCGTGACCGTTTTCTCTGTTTTTTACAAAGGCAGTAGATAGGAAATACAAATAAACCTGGGAGTAAAGAAAAAAAGATTGAAGCTCCTTAGAGGGAGACACATTTAGGTTTATATATTTGAATTTTCCATTTTGCAAACTCTTTACAAATAATCATTATTTATCAATACGTGAAAATGAAGAGAAAAGACACCTAGGCTGGGAAATGTATTTCGTTCGACAAGATTTCATTCTTTATTCTTTTTCTTTACCTCTCTCCCCCTTTTAAAAACCTCAGTGACACCGGTTTGAATATAGAATAATTCCATATGTGGAGCAATCAACAAAGCAGCCTTTATTTATAGCACTGAATTTAAAATTCTCTAAAGCAATGGTTCTCAAAGTGTGGCCCCTGGACCAGCAGCATCAGCATCACCGGGGAACATTTTAGAACTACAAATCCATGGGCACCACCCCAATACTGGGTCGGAAACTGAGAGTAGGAACCAGGAACCTGTGTTTTAACCAGTCCTCCAGGTTATTCCAAAGCACGCTAGAGTCTGAGAACCACTGCGCTTTAAAATGCGTATTTTAATATACTTGTATGACTAAAACTATAGACATCACTGATAATTTCCTATTTGTCAGTGCTCAAGTTATATGTTGGGTATATGTTCCTATACACATGGGAAGTATCTTTTTCTAGATACCTTTTTCCCAGGGCATCCTTTCATCCTTTCACTAGATGGAACCAAACACCCAAGGGTGTACCAGAGTCTCTTTTCTTTGATGCTCCAAACTGAACTCAGAATTTGAGAATCTGGGTTCCAGGGCCACTGGACTTTTTCACTGAAATACTAGTTGAACTAACCGTGGTATTAAAAGTGGGTTAGTAATGCTTTATAAGATACATGAATCAAAGTGTTCATAGACTGAAAAAGTATCACACCAATCCATCCTATATGAAACAGACCGAATCTCTGAATCTATAAATCATATGCTGATTATCTATCTAAAGCAAACATGGGACAGAAATGAGTCCACGTAATGACTGACTCACATCACTACATTTCCACAATATTCTCTCTGTGGCACTCAGAGAATTCTCATCTCAGATAGCTTAAGTGTTTCTTACCGATTACAACTGCTATGGCCCCTAGTGCTAATCCCAAAACCAGGATTAGAGGTGCAACGAATAATTTTCCAGCTGGAAAACAAAAGGCAAAACCATTTAAAGAGTCTTAAAACATTTACCAAACAATTTCAGCAATGCTTTTTAATACAGAGTGTATGTTATTTTTTCAGAAGTCTGATTATAATGAAGGCTATATTTCTCTAAGGAAACGTATCAGGTGTAGAACAAATATACATATGTAAGTTCAGCAGCTTTACTGAAGTCCTGGGCACATGAGTCAAACATCTCATCAAGCATTTATCCTTTATAACGAAAAAAATTCCAAGGCGACTGGCTCACAGGATCATTCACCTTTGTACTTTTCCTTTAGATTTCTTCCATTTTCAATTTTCAAGATTTTGAAAGATTAAGAAACGAGTGACACTCTCAGTTAGAAGAAGAAAATCTAGTCAGCTCACAAAATGGAGAACTAGTAGGTGCTACAGAGGGCTTCTGCCCAAGCCCACATCTGGAAAAGTGATTTATTTACTTCCTAGATGCAAAGAAAACTAACAACAGGAACACCTACTAGACTGAACTACAAATGGGATGGTTTAACACTGTCGTTGGAGAAAATCACCAATAAACATATTAATATGTTGAAGGCTATTCAAGTGAATCGTTTTAACAAATTTAAAAAGGAAGCACTTCCAAAGAAGGCTAAAGGCTGGTAAGGATGCCAAATGGCATCTACCAGCATTTTTTTTCTAAATGAGTAACTGAGCAGTGATAACAATAAGCTCTAGTCATATGTAAACGTAGCACAGAGCTCACAATTGGAATCCCACAAACTTTGAAAGGCACTAACACAAAAAAAGACGCTAGTAGTTAATATCCTGTTGTTATGCAATAATCTTGATCTTAAGGCATGTGACACAGCAGTACAGCTGCATGACCCAACAGGAGAGACAAGGAGGGAGCGGAGGGCCTCCGCTGTAGAATCACATCAACGTTTAAGAAAAAACCAACATCATTCTACAAATTAAGGACGGTAATTTGGAATAACCAATTACATAAAAAGAGAGAAATATAATGCACCCATTTGTCGGAAGTTTGTGAGAAAAATATTAACTTTTTTATTATTAAGAAATGGTCTTTGGAACCACAAACAGGCAGATAGAAAATACAGTTTCAAATACTAATTTAAAAAGACTGCCACTCAATCAACACGATGCCTAACCATGGGTTTTACTTATATTTATTACCAATGACAGAATCCAATTAAGTAATACTAAATCTCATCGAACAACTGCACTTCGTACATTCTTAAAGCTACGCTTAAGAGCTTAGAATATATTGGCATGCGTATTTTAAAAGAATCTGCTTCTTCCTGTATAAGTAGCTCAGAATGTCCATTTGTGTTTCCTTTTTAAATAATTATCAGTATATTTTCATAACAGCAATGAAACGTGACCTCAAAATAATAGCACCAATTTTTTTTTTCAAACACCACAGAACTCAAAGAGCCAGAAGTGCACCCTCTCTCTTTGGGAAGTAATAAACTGATTCCAATCAAGCAATCAATGCTCAATACATGTCCAAGTCTACTTTAGAAACCGTCCTGAGGGATTAAGCATACGCTCTCTTACTCCTAGATCATTAACAACTCTTTTAGAAATATCATTCTCAACAACTGAAATAATATTCTAACATATCCACATATTGTATCGTATTTAAACAGTCTTATACCTAATTTTTTTCCCTTTTTTTCTATTTCAAATTATAACTTGGAAATACACCACTGTCAGCCTATCTAGTTTATCACGTTTTAAATGTCCTTTACATTACTATCAAATTTCTTAGTAAAAGAATTGCACAAAATTTCCACTTCATTCAGTTGAGTATGAAAGTCCAGCACTGAAAATTAACAAAATATTTGCTAATCAATGGTCCCCCAAAATCTCACTTTATTTTAATTTACATTTTGCAGACTACTAATATTACTGAAGATTTTAAAACATGCTTATTGGCTATTAGTATTTCTTCAATTCTGGTTCTAGGCTTTGTAGGGGAGGAAGACTTTTCCTCTGCCTAAATGTGGGTTTGTCTGGCTGGAGAACGACTTAAATTCACATGAGACAGAATAGCAAGAGAAAATTAAACAAAGCTTTATGAGGAACCATGGCCCGGGGCCTTTCTTCCCGAAGGAAGAAAGGGCACCGAAGAAGTGGGGTCCACAGAGTGGTTATATACCCCCAAACAGGGTGTGTCACATATGATTGGAATGTCCCTCCCACACTAGTCACAAGATTGCCCTGCTGGCAGAGTGCTTGATGGACACAGCAGGTATTGGGTCTGCTATCTTGGTGGGCGTAGCAGGAGACAATTCTATTGTCTGGAGCTGGGGGGTCATAGGTGAGCGCAGCAATCAGTTCCTAGCCTAAGGAAAGATGCTTAATCCTGAAGGAAATGCCAACGTTGGGAGGGGGAGGGAAGTCAGTTACAGGAGGTTCCAGACAAGCACAATAAAATGCAGATTTAAGTCCTTGCCTTTGGCATTGATTAAGAGTTTCTAGAGAGAAGGTCATCTCCTTTCTTCTTCCTGGTACAGAGAGGGAGGCACCTTTTACAGATAGAGATTTACCTTACAAATATAAATGTGTCCTAACAAAGGGCAAGTTCCATTCCTCAGAGCCTCCTTCCCTGTCCCAGTTTATCAAAAGCAATCAGCCTCAAATAATCCTGATGCCAAAGAGACAAATCTTGGGGTGGCCAATTTCAGTCCCCCACAGCTTCTTTGTCTTTTTTTAAAAATTGGATATTTATTTTTAGAGGGGGCTCCATTGCTTTTGTTCATATAAATTATCTGCCATCTAGAAATCAGCTAAAGACTTATATTTTCTTTACTATTATATGCTTTAATTAAATACTGTGAATATTTGTATGGAATAATATGAGAATTAAGCATCTTTCCTCAGTCACTTTTATTCCCAACACCATTCACTGAATAATCGGCCTGCTCCCTACCAGAGAGATGCCCTCCTGCCAGAGGCTGCTCATCACCCCCAATCTCTGTTCTCCCTTATTCTTTAGGAGCAGAACTTCTGATTGGTAGCTGGGCACCTGGTCACATGGGATATAGAGCATGTTTCTCATCCTCCAGCTGTGAGAGAGGGGCAGACCCTTTCTCTGCCCCTGTCTAAGGACATCTGGAGGCTGCGGTCCAAAACTGAGGAGCAAACTGGGTTCTATCACACAAGGACAGAGGACGGGAGGCTTACCTATAACCCATCTTCTCTTCTATGTGGAAGGGAGAAGGTAAGTTTGTGACTTGCAGAGTGATCCCTTTTCCTGCCTTTTGTGCAGATGGGAGAGGTTGGGATCCTAACAGCACAACAGCAGCTAGGGGCAGCTGTGCTGGAGGTAGGAAAATATGTGTGGGAAGAAGAGCTTATCTCAAAGGCCACTTCTCCCTGCTTTGTCAGGTTTATTCTAACATGATTATATCTGCATGCCTGTGTGCACACACATACACACAAATACACACACAGTAGAACACAGGCCAAAAAGAAAACCATTTACAGAAAGTTGGCCAGAAAGTTTTTACATAAAAACAGAAAGACGAGGCTGGCCCCTTGGCTGAGTGGTTAAGTTATGCACTCCACTTCGGCAGCTGGGGTTCACTGGTTCGGATCCTGGGTGCAGACTTACACACTGCTTATCAAGCCATGCTGTGGTGGCATCCCACATTGAGGAACTAGAATGACCCACAATTAGGATATACAACTACGTACTGGAGCTTCGGGAGGGGGAAAAAAAAAGAAGATTGGTAACTGATGTTAACTCAGGGCCAATCTTCCTTACACACACACAAAGCACACTTAAAATAAAAAACAGAAAAGACTACAGAGAAAATATTTCCCTGTCGACAATGTCTATGGGCTGTTCATTCTACAGGGTATTAAATAACCCAACTCTATTTCATGATCTGAGAAGAGGATTCTAGTGGCATCCAGGCAAATAGTGAGAGGACCCAAAGAGAATGCATCCAAAATATTATTGGACAAATAGGGCAGGAAATTAACTTCCTTTATTTAAGAATGACTAAACAGAAAAACAAAAAGGAAAAAAAAGACTGGTCAAATCAAAGATTATTTAAAATAAAAAATGGAAGGAAACATCTTGCCACAAAATGGCACTGAAGTAAGACAGAAAAGAACTAACAATGCAGAAAATATAAGGGTTTTGTGATTTTAGGTTGCTCTGTGGATATAAAGACTTACAAACAGGCTACAGCTCAAAGCTTAATTTGTGATTAGTTTTCTCTTGGTAATACTCTCATAAAGGAAGGTTAGAATCCCTAGTTATCACTCCAAAGTCTATTTAACTAGTAAGTAAATATTGTTATATAATTATAATATATACCATTATAAGCAAATAAACAGAAAAACATTGAAAATCATTAAAACTAATCTTGACTATACTCAACTCTTGACTATATCTAATAATGCTGTTGGCTGTGGAAAATTATGTTTGATTAAAGCTCAGTAAAAGTATTTTTATAGAGCTCATACAAGATTTCAGAAAATGATGGCACTAGTCCCCATAAGTTAAAGTGAATTAAAGTATACATTTTACCTTTTACCTGATAGGAATATATCATTACCACCAGCTCTGTTCTGAGGAGCCATCATCTGATTCTAGAAAGGGGAGTGGTTTACGACAGTAATGAAGTGACGACGGGCTAAAGAGAGATGTAAGATTTTCATAAAGTAACCAGGCAAAAGTAGGTAGAAATGGGGAAAAGGTGGAGGATGTGAAAAAGTATTGCACATACATGAGAAAGACTGCCAAAGAAAGAAGTAATGGAGTTCTGCGTGATGGAAAGAGAGAGGAAGAAATCTCACAGTGGGTACATTCCAGACGAGCAGGGAGCTGTTGGAAGAAGAAACGTTAGGTCAGAAGAACACTGCCTCGCACAAAGGCGATGGCATTTGGCCAGAGCAGGAATCTGTTTGTGTTTGCATATTTGTGTATGAGACCACATGTCATTGAGGATGAAGAGGGAGCTAAAAAAGTCAATCCATAAAAGCATTGCAATTGGATATTTAAACTTGAGTTTGTATGCAATGAGGGCATTTCATACTGATCTCATTAACTGTTAGCTATTAATATTAACTATTAATACAGTAGAAAAATATATACAATGACTCATCAACTATACACATACAATGGAACTCCCTTTTGGGGCTCTGAAACACACAGATCTTTTTGATTGTACTGCACGTCCTCCACGAATGAATAGAGGACATGTGCAAGACCCACAGACAGGTACTGTCAATACAAAAGCCAACGTGACACTGTTCCTCTTGTTAAGTGGCTTGCAATAGGGTTTCAGAAATTTCTAAGACTAAAGACTTCACATTTCTGCAGTATAATAAATAATTTGTTCTTTGAACAAAATTTGCTTGCTCATATAAGTAGTGTCCTGCTAATAAACTTAACGTTTTTCATTTTAAATTCAAAGGGAGAGAAAATATCTTCCTGCTGTTTTGGGTTAAAGGCCCTCCTAGAATACCTCGCAAGTGCGCAGAATTATCGTGGCTCCTACATTCCTAAGTATCGCTGCTTACTTCCCAGGCAAGATTCCTGTAACTCACGCGGGATACTCACCACAGACCGACCCTCGCACTAATCTCCTTAGATGAGGTCTCTCTGGGAGGTAGCGATATTTGCATCCAAATATACTGAGGTTTGATGTGTGGTCTCCAAAGAAACGGAGCTGGCGGTATCTCTCCCCACATCGATAACAAAAATTAGTGTTACACTGTGAACAGGTCATATGGTCACATCCTTCAGTTCTCTGGATGTGGATCTGTATCAGGGAAAGAGAAGGAAATGTTATTACATTTTTTCAAAGTAAAATCTGGCAAATGTTATGGAACCGCACTTAGAAGTTTTCCCAAAATACAAGCCCTACATAGTCTTCCTGAGGCTGTCAATTTGCTTATAATCACAGTCTCCAAGATCGTATTTGGATCAAATACTTCATATGTGCAAAGCTCAACAACATTTCAGGTACTCAAGCTGTTGGCTGATTTTGATCAATATATAAACACACACATCCCGAAGAAAACTCACATATCTTTCTAGACATACGCCTAACTCACTGGTTAGGAGGCAATTTAAAAGGCTCTGGAAGTATATTTTGTTCATGCTAGGATCAGCAAGTATAAGGTGACCTGGGGAATAAGAATAGATAAAAAGTATTTCTTAAAAGCAAGGATCGCGTAAAACTTTTTGTGAATAAGTATCAAGGAACAGAAAGCTCTCTGTGGAAGGAAATGATAGCAGCTGTAAGTGTATTCACAATACCATTTTAGGTTCCGACTCTAGTATCATTTGAAAATACATGTATACGACTGTTTGTCCAACGCCACCGGTGCAACTAAGCACGTTCCTCTATTGCTGCAGTCAAGCTACGTGTAAACACAGTTTCGCTTACAATGGAACAAGGAGTTTATTCCTGAACAGTCCACCATAGACCCAATGCGGTGGTCACTGTCTCAAGTACCAAGGCCGCGTTATAATCAAGGTCTTACTCTTTGAGACAAAATTGGATGCTTGACTCAGAATCCTCATGGACACTGTATATAAATTGGAGCCCTCTTTCACTCAAGGATGTGTACACTTTGCTGGGTGAACACTCGTGAAAGAGGACTCAACATTATTTCATTGAAGAAAAATAAAGGTTTGTTTACACTGCCCAACTGTCATGTGATTAAAAACAGTCTTCTCATTTCACTACAGAGTAGGCACTTACCGCATTCAAGTCACGTCTCACTAATTCTCATGTCTGTTTTTTATCATATATATGAGATTATATACATATATAAAATATATTGTGTATATATATATATAAGTTCTTTGTTTAGAAAATTTATTTAAAATGTTCTCAATACTATTTGGACTATTTTAAGTTTCTACCCACAACTTTGCTTTGGGACTAGCATGTCAGGGAACGTTTGAATGCAATTGGGAACTTCCCGGTCAACACGTGAGTCAGTCCCTCCAGTGATGGCTGGACTCTCTTCAGCTAAACCTTGGCCACAATCCACAACCTTACATAGTCCCTCTGAAATCACGCTCTCCATCCCAGGTACACAGCTCAGCTCCCTAAGCTTCTACAGTACTGCAGTTATAATTATATTTTTCAACCACTGGACAACGATTATGGAAATGGGATAAAATCATCCGGGAGAAAGAGAAGATCTTTAATGTGAAAAGAGAGATTAAAAGGTTGAGAGATAAAGATAATTATACACTTCAAAATTTAACCTTATTTTATAGGTTTTGAGAAAAAAAATTTTAAGTTGCTGACTCCAAATCATGTGCAGTATTTGAGTTTAGTGATTAAATAACTAATATTTAAACTTTAAAGGAACAATATGATTTTTCTCTTTTTAAGATTGGCACCTGAGTAACATCTGTTGCCAATCTTCTTTTTTTTTCCTTTTCTTCTTCTCCCCAAAGGCCCCCAGCATATAGTTGTATATTCTAGTTGTGTGTGCCTCTGGTTCTGCCATGTGGGATGCCACTTCAGCATGGCCTGATGAGTGGTGCCATGTCCACGCCCAGGATCCAAACCGATGAAACTCTGGGCCACCGAAGTGGAGCACATGAACTTAACCACTTGGCCACGGGGCTGGCACCTGGAACAATATGAATTTTAAAAAGACTTCTGAGGCTGCTTTTTTCTTTTTTTTAATTTTAATTTTTATTTATTTATTTTTTTGAGGAAGATTAGCCCTGAGCTAACACCTGCTGTTAATCCTCCTCTTTTTGCTGAGGAAGACTGGCCCTGAGCTAAGATCCGTGCCCATCTTCCTCTACTTTATACGTGGGACGCCTACAACAGCATGGCTTGACAAATGGTGCCATATCTGCACCAGGGATCTGAACCAGCGAACCCCAGGCCACCGAAGCGGAATGTGTGCACTTAACAACTGCACCACCGGGCCGGCCTCCAGAAGGCTGCTTTTAGAATAACAAAAGATATTAATCAAAGTAGTGGTGAAAGTTTTATCTGAGCAATGCAAGTGTTCGTGAACCCACCCATCTATGTACCTACTTACCTACTATATCTATCTACCTACCTACCTACCTACCTACTCGGAGAGTTTCTAGGTGATGGTGACAATTTTGAAGAAGTAACAGCGAAGTAAAGGGTAGCACATTACAGGCAGGACAATGATTGGCACACGGCAGGCACTTAACACGTGATGAGTGAATAAACCAAGAAAGAAAAGTTTACTCAGGGTTTGGCAGGATGTTATATATTCAAAATCATTAGGTTGACTGCAGCTTAAATGTTCATTCCCTCCCAGTGGCTGATTGATTCTTGGCAGGTAAGCCTCTGCTCCATAGGGAAATCTCCCAAAGAACCTGGGCTTTGACTTTAAGAAGCCCTGTGCTTAAATTCTGTCTCCACTAGCCATATAAAAAGAAGTTACTTCACCTCTCCCAAGCCTCAGATTCGATGACATCACTTACATGAGAATAAAAACGTGATAATCTATGTTCAGAGCCTAACCCACTGTGGCACATACCAAGTCAGAACAATACAAGATTGATTCCCATCTGTCCCTTCCTCTCTACTCACCTAAAAAGGTGAGACATCAACTACCTGGGCAATGGATCTGCACGTCTCCTGATTGCCAGGTGGTCCCCTGTCTCACTTCCTCATATGGGTAATTCTCAGGCTGATGCTGGACTGGAGAGCACCTTCCTAGATAGGCAAGGGCTGGCTTGTGGTCAAGGGCATATGAGCATCTGTGGTCAAGGCTTACCAAATCACTACTAGGGCAATACAAGCAAAACTTATTTTTCCTACTATTGGCCACCTCTTCCTTTTAAAATTCTATTGAAATTTGTTTCTTTTACCTGACAGTCCAGTCAGAGTAGATCCAGGTTTTGTGGGGCCTGAAGGTTACCTAATTTGCGGGCTCCTCTTTAAGGAGAAGAATGTAAATTACAAATGCAAATTAGATACAAGGCCTAAGAAGGGACTTGCGAGGTGAGAGGCTCGAAGTGCAGGCTCTTCAGCCTCCTGGTAAATCCAGCCCAGTCCAGCCCTTCCCCTCTGTTGTGCCTGTTTCTGTGACCCATTTCTGAAGACCAATTCCTGTGACCATATCCACGTAGCATAGTAGATGGCATTCAGGAATAATGTAGGCCAAAGGCCGGACTAGACCCTTGAACCATTTCTGATCCTTCTTGAATACTAGGAGAAAACATGTTCCAGTGCCACTGGTGAGAACCCAGAATAAAGGTTACCTTGTCATACACTCAACTCTTTGACTGTATATTGTATTTGATCTCAAAATGTAGACAATAAAACTTAACAAATTTCCTAGTCCCATAGCACAGTGTTGTATTTGACCTATGAAGGGAAAAGGACTAATATTTGTTTAGAGCCCATCACGTGCCAAGCATTGTAGGTAGAGTAGCACCCTCAAGCCTCATACACAGCGCCATGAGATTGGCATTCTTGTTCACAACCAGAGCTCAGAAAAGTAACCTGCTTGAGGGAATGGAGAAAGGATTCTGATTCACGTCTGTTTCTTTACTAGGCTAAGCACCTCTCTTCATAAAGATAAAACAGAGGGTCGGTCTGTCATATTCTTTCCTGACAGCATGATCTGCATTAGTCAGATAAACACATCTGCTCTCCTCCAGGAGGCATTTCTGAGTCTTTCTGCTTGTTTTAAACGCTGCTCTTGGGGCCAATTCATATTCTTCCTTTAAAACAACATCACAACTTTTTCTGACAGGAAACTTGTTCTCATAAGTTAAACTCATCACTGACAGTTCATTTGCCTCGAAGTTTCGCATACAATTTTCATTGTCATTTTATAACTGCTTGGAAAATTGCTTCATTAGGTTCTAAAATCTCTATGTGGCATATTTATTATCTCATTTAAATAGTGAAGACTGCAATTTCTAGTCTCTTTTAACAGTCTTTTCTTATTTCTAATTTTCTGAACACAGCAGGCAACTAAAATATTGCTAGTCCAATAATATTTCTGCATAGGCAGTGATAAAATTCTAAGCTCTGATAACACTCCATAGTCACCTTGTACATTGCAGGATTATATGGTTCTATAGATTAATTTGAATATTTTATATACATAAAGGCAGTGATTTAATCATGAAAAAATGGTTTCATCATTTACCAACTGTCAGGTACACAGCGCTTCCTTTAATATTATTGTGAATATATCCTGATTACATACGAATATTTTATAATTTGATACTAATAGAGAAATGAACTGACACAATGCAAGTTAACATGCAGGAGGAGACGTTACTTTTCACATTTGCTAAGCAAGTTGTAATTGTGAACTCCTAACGCTCAGGGGATAATAAATTTCATATGCTAAATGAGTTCCCTGAGTATATCTTTAAGGTCACACTTTGACAACGCCATTGTTGTTTGTTTTTAAAACACAGGACCTTAAAAAGGAGACAAATTATGTTTACATAAAGTTCATTTTATTTTTGAATGACTGTTTTTATTTGTTATTATAGCTTCAAAACATTCATTAGCTTAGTTCTGCCAAAAAACAAGTTAATCACCCAACTGCCTATAATTTGGCATCAAAATTCTATTTTTACTTCAGAGATGAGACAGACTAGGGCAGAAAAGATATTCCTAATCTATTAGGTTAAATTTACTAGTCATAACCACAAATGTCACTTAATTTGTTATTACTCACAGGGTTTCTTTTCTCCATCTACAATAAATAAAGACGGCTGATACTTAAGAAGCTGAATATTTAAACACTAAATATTGCTTATACCTCACTAAAAAGTCATGAGACGAAATGTTCAGAATATACCAGATATTTCTTTAATAAGAGTTTGATATTAAGTTCACATTGCTGTAGACAGAAATGACAACACAGACCATTTTTGAGCCTGTAATATTCTCCATAGGACATACCAATACCTGTAATAAGAGATTAATCATAAAAACCATACATACATATATATTAGTACCTGCCCTCCTCAAGTTGTTTACATTTTGTTTAATAAAATGCCACAAAGTATCTAAAAAATAGAACTAAAATTCAGCTTTTAATTTTCATACAGATTCTATTTAATCATAAGGTGAAAGAATAATAATAAATGAACTGGTAAATATCCAACCCATTTTATAATTAAAACAGTACACATATGCCCACAAGGATTCATCTCCACTTTCACCAAGAAATAAGAGCTTATTTTATTCTCTAAGCAGAAAATCATAACTAAATTATGTTATAAATTATTGTTACCAACAAATATTTAACTCTTGGTAGAATACTAAATGTTTGTTTACGCTTAAAAGTCTTTTTATATATAGGTTTGCCTCAATGGCTTTTGATATCTGGAAGAATTAATTAGAAGTAGCAATTATTAGGAAACTTTTAGAAAGTCCATGAGTAATGTTCAGTTCTTTACTACCTCACCAATTCTCCATAACACAGAGATTTCTAAAAAGCAAATATATACATAAAGCCTTCAAAGATGTGATAAAAGATCTTATGAGTCTAGAATTTTTGTTCAATTATAAAATAAATATATACTGGGGCAAAAATAAGACAGTTCCAGAGATGCTAAGACTGCTCTGTACGTTTTCTGGCGCCAGGACTTGACGAAAGACTTCCTTAAGTGCTTTTCTTGAATGTGAAATTCAAGAAAGGATAATGTTAGCCCATACAAAAAATTTTATAAGTAATCCCAGAGAAAAAGCTGGAAAGCAACCAGTCTAATTTAGAATAGGAGGCCAGTTGGTTCCCAAAATATCTTAAAAAAATAACAATGGAATATACACCAAGTAATAATATTCCTGAGGAGCTAACTATGAAATAACATGATAAATAAAGCAGGTATTTCTTTTACTCTCACTAAGGAAAAACGAAAAACTGGGAACTTTCAGGAAAAACAAAAGAAAACAAAAGGCAGGAAAGTTCCAAATATTCAGCATAACAAAATATGGCATGATTAAGTAATTGATAGTGAGCAAGGATGCTAGGGGCATTTTTCCTAGAAGTTGTGATCTCCTAGAAAAGAAACGTAATCTTAGTTCCATAATTACATGTTCTTGGTTATGTAAACCCAACTGGTTTTTAAATCTTACAATCATTCTTTCGAAAAAACAAGTATTAAGTATTACATTAAAACTGAACTTGAACATTATTTAATTTGACAATATGAAAACAGTTACAGCCTACAGAAAATGGGAAATAGGGAAGAAGCGAAAAGAATTGTAGGAGGGCTAATATCCTCACACACCGTCTAAAACTGTTAGAATATTTAACAGAGGTTTAAGTACATTATTTAAAGGTAAAAGATAATCAAAAGAAGAACTAAATTAATTACTACCAAAAATTGGAAAGAGAAGAAAGGAAGGAGACAGATAAGTGAAATGGATCCTCATCTGTCATGTCAAACTAAAAGTGGTTGCCTCTATTACAGGAGATTAGATTGTAAAAAATAAGATGTTGATTTCAAGATTATTTGGTATCTCCTTCTACATTAGCTTTTTAAACCCAAGACTCTGATGACTTTGTCCTCCAATGTACCTGTTTGTTTGTTATAGGGAATTTCATATATATTTCCAGTTGTCTTATGACTGATTTATGATGACAAAAATTCTTTGAAGAAGAATACTGTCCAATTCTTATTCCTCAGGATAGAACTGTACTACAAATTAGCCCCTGATTTTCTTCCTCCTTCTTTCCCATACTTCCCTTGCCCTGTGCGCCATGTTCTCAGGAATCTTCAGATGCCACTTATCTCTTCCTTCATTCATTTTCACCCCTTCCCCTCTGTGACTGTGCACTCCCTAGCCTGCCAATTGCTCAGGTAACACCTCATCCTAATAAATCTCTCCTTTAATTCCACATGACCGTCTAGCCCATGATTACCCTCAAGCTTCTGTTTTCACCAGCCTTCTTAGAAGAATACTCCATACTCCCTGCTTTTCTTACTCACCTCTCAACCCCTTCTCAGCTGACTGCAAACCCATGTTACATCAGCTGTCTTTCTCCAGAAAACATTTATTCACTCAACAAATACTTATTTGTTCACGTGGTTCCGGCCCTTAAGGAGTTTACAGTCTAAGGTATAGACAGACAATCAATTGTATGCTATATACTCATAAGCTATGACAAACGCTATGAAGGAAGAAGTACAGGTAGGAAGAGAGGACATAACAGAGGAGCTTGATCTGGTCTAAGGTCACAAGAGGCTTCTCTAAGGAAGTGACATTTGGTCTGAGAAATGAAGGACAAGTCACAGTTCACCAGTTAAGAGGACTCAGAGCTGGGAAGAGCATCCCAACACAGCATATTCTTGGCACTGTAGCCATGAAGTGAGAAGCAACCTGCTCGAGCACTGTCACAGCATTTCTCACTCTACATTTAAAAACTCTTTAATTATCTGTACCCCTCCACTCAAACCGCTAATCTCCCAGTGGATAAGATCTAAAAGGGTTCAGTTCATGTACATCTTGTTTATTATTTTACTAAGGGGACTTGCACAAGTCCTTTCACACAGCATATTCTCAAAAAGAGAACAAATGTGTATTATCCATGACCCTCTCATTGCCAAATCCATGAACATGTTTTTAATTCTTATCTTGTCTCTCTCAGTGTCATTTAATCAGTTGATCACTACCTCCTTCTGACCTTTGACATATCTTTTTTCCAGGTATTCCTCTTATCTCTCTTAGGTTCCTATTTCTTCATCTATCCCTTCATTCCATCCATGACCTACCACTTTGCACATACTCTTTGCGTGATCTTTTCCATATTCAAATGGTTTCAACTTCCCTCTACTGGATCTCATTTCTTCATTTCCACTGTGGATCTGGCCCCTGAGCTGCAGACTCATGTAGCAACTGTTTGCTGGTCATATGTATCTATATGCCTTACAAACATTTCAAAGTCAAATAAACAAAACCATAGTCATCATCATTCCATGACCCCCTAGCTCAACAACAACAAAGTAAAACTAGGCCCATCTCCATTATTTTACTCAGTTTTTGATATCACCATCCATTTAGACACCCGAGCTAAATATCCAGGGATTACTCTCTTCTTACTTCTCACATCCATCTCATCATCAAGGTCACACAGTTTTAGCCCCAAGATATTTATCTAATCCTTCTCCTCCTCTCCAGCCTCTACCACTAGCTTAGCTCCTACTGTCATCATTTCCTTCTAGATGTCTATAACTACCTTCATATAACCAACAGCAACCAACCGAAAATACAAATTTGATAGCACCAACTTTTCAGTCTGGAGGATAAAATCCACATTTCTTAACAGTGCATGCAAAGCCCAGGCTTCTGTGTGCTTCTACAGCCCAGCTTTCACCACTTCCTTCCGAGAACCTTACTAAGGGAACCACAAAGTGCTTGTGGCTCCCTACACGGCACACATGTCCTGGCTCTGTGCTCTTGTGCTGTTAATCATAATACTCCTACTCCTGGATACCTTTCATCACGCCCAAATCCACTAAAAAGTCCTCAACAACCCAGCTCTCCCTGGATTCCCTGAGATGAATGAGATGTCCCTTTATCAGGAACCTTCCTATAATACTCTATGCCAAGCCCTACTGAAAGGCAATTGTGTTTTATCATTGTCAATGTAACGGCTTTGTCTCCCCTTCTATGAGTTTTATGAAAAAAAGGGCCACATTCTAACAGAGCACATAACGGATTCTCACTAAAAGTCGTACAAGGAGGAAAGAAAAATGATATCCGTTTATTCAACAATTATGTATTTAGTGCTACCCAGTGCCCGGCACTGCTCTGAATGCTAGAGGTATCTCAAGGACCAAAATAAATCACAACCCCTTGCTCACACGGCTGCAAAATATACCCACTATTTTACATAGTGATAAGTACTATAGTGTGCTATGGCGAAAAAAATAAAGCATATGGGGGCATACTACCTATTGAGACAAGGGAAGGTAGTGACTGAGAAGCTGAATTTTGCTCAAAGACATGAAGGGAGAGAGCTGGTTGTGAAGGTATCTGTGGAAAGAATATTCTAGACAAAGGGAAGAGCAAGTATGGAGACTCTGAGAAGAACACATGCCTGATGTCTTTGAAGCACAGCAAGGACGGTGAGTGGAGGAGTGTGAAGGAAGTAGATGAGGTCAGAGAAGTATGGGGTGGAGGAGTGTCCCCAGTGGGACAGGTCAGATGGTCATCATAAGGACTAGCTTTTCTCCGTGTGAGATGGGAGCCATGGAGGGTTTTGAGCAGAGGAGGGATGGAATCTGTCTTATGTTTCACAGCTTCATTCTGGCTGCTGGGTTAAGAACACTGTGAAGAGTAAGAAACCAATCAGGAGGCTATTGCAAAAATCTTGGAAAGAGATGATGTATTGTAGCAGATTAGTGATGGTAGGCGTGCTGAGATGTGGTCAAATTCTAAATATATTTCATTGGTACAATTTACAAAACTTAGTGATTGATGGGATGTGGGGTGTGAGAAAGAGAGTCTGGGATGATGCAAAGGTCTTGACGTGAGCAGCTGGAAGGTGGAGTTGCCATTTACTGAGATGGGCAAACTATGAGAAGAATCACTTTGGGGAGAGAGAATACACTGTGTTAGAGAAGTCTATAAGGCAAGTGAAGACACTGAGCAGGCATTTGGATATATACGTTTGCTCACAGCTCCCCAAACCTTTATGATCTGCCTATGATTGCTGTCACCAGTAAAACCCGTTCCTTGTTTTGAATTCTAAGTTGAGTTTGCTGCAGAAAGAAAAAACTACTCTTAAAACTTAAAATTAAATGAATCATCTAAGAAAGCTCTAGATTCTTTAGCAAAACTGGTCCCGTCGGTATCCACATGGAAAATGGGCAGCTTTTTACTCAAACATTCCCCTGTCTACACAGCTCACTGAACTTATCCCTCTCAGAAGCCCTCATCTAACAAAGGCTCTCAATAGGGGCTCTCAGCCCCCTGAAGATGCTTCAGATTTTTCCTTTTGTAGGGCAGGGTCTGATGCTGGCAGTTAAGTTGTTCTGCAATGCCTGGGACATCCTCTATGGTAGAGAATTGCGTTCTGACCGTATAATTTTCTAATGCATTAGACATTCATAGAGGTGAAAATCTGTTTATAAGTATCTGAACATAGAACCTAACTCCATTTTACATAAAACAAAAAATAATGTTTGCATGGCTTTAATAGATAACGAATGTTTTAATTATATAACTGCTGTGTAAATCGAGGAAAGATTGATTGTATTTAGAACCTGACTCTATTTTATATATAAGCCCAAAATATGTCTGTGTGGTTTTAATGAATATTAAATTTTCTAGCAATATAACTACATATATACATACATATATATATACACACTTATTTTGTCCTCATTTAAAATGTCAAATAGAAAGAATAGGTATTGCTAATATTTAAGTTTCACTTCAAGGTTTCTTAAATCCAAATTTATGCATTACGAATAGGAACAAAAATCTGACTTCTTCTTGACGTCTTTTAATGTACTGCGTATTTCCTTGTTGAACTACATATTATTTCATTACAATATTTTCACTTATTTCTGTTTTATATTATAATTAGGACAAGATATTGATTTTTCAAATGACTTGTTATATGTAGTCACATTATAAATTTAATCTCAGGATAGTAAACAAATATTTAAATTATTTGTCATAAAAATGGAGCATTAGAGGCAATGTAGTTTACATCCCAGAAAGTATCTGCCATTGAACAATGAGGCTCTTGTCACAACTCAGGTCTAGATTTTGGCACACAAAGCAAACAGTGGCAGTGATAACCACTGCTCCAAAGTTCGTGATTTCAAGCAAGCTGGAGAGTTAAAAATGGGTAATCGGTGGTTAAGGGGAAGCTATTTTATTTTCTGAATGGGCACTATTTGAAAGCAGTCATCAGAACCATACAAATGTGTTTTTGCAGCAGTGTATGAAGTGCTGGAGAATCGCAGGATTATCTAGAAGATCCAATATTAATACTCCAAGTTCTTTCTTCAGCAACCACAGGCTACACAGCCACAGTTCACATGTAAGAGCCACAGGCATGGCTTTTCTGCTAATTTTATGGTGAATGGGAGCAAATGAATCATTTTCTCTGCATCAATACATTCTTGCCCAAAGCATCCTATTATAGATGTAAGAGAATAAAATATCTGAAGGGAAATATCATGATAAGTAAATTCTTTTATTTCCAAAGTCACAACAAATTATGGACAAACATAATTCACTCTCCCCTGCCTGGCGCTGGGTCCACTTAACCTCTCTGAAACTGTTTCTACACCTGGAAACCTCTTCCTCACAGCTTTCTTTTAAATGAGACAACGAATGTAACTTACATATTACTGAGTCTATCATTTTATTATTACTGTGTAACACCTCAAAGCTTTATCAAAAGACACTTAATAGATAAGATCTGGATGGCACATTGTAACTTAGCATCTTAGTATCACATCTAAGGATTTGAGAAGACAACATAAGTATAAAACTACAATGGAGACTGACATGTAGTAAATATTAATAGATGCTAGACAGTATTGCTATTACTATTTACTGTGCTAACACCACAGAGAAAGATAGATCATTGTACAAAGGCATTTTCATGAATAAAATAAAGATGGCATATCAGAATTCAGCACTCCCTATTCATATCTTTGCATTTCTTTTACAAAAAGAAAAGTGACTATCCTCTCACCTAGAATTAGGGAATATTTTGACCCTGCAATTATAAAAACAAATGACTTAATTACCCATTAATTCAGAAATTACGTTACTTACATATTAGTCTAAGAAAATGGATAAATTCCTAATTAATTATCTCTATTCAATGTCTTGTAAAACAGCCTAAACAGAGATGTGAAATTATTTCTATAAAAGGAAATTAGGGTCAGCTGCAGATAATCGAGCGGGCTCACTGTGAGTCTCTTTGCACCACATTACACAAATGTTTATGGAAATAGTTCTCTTATCTGACATTAAAGAAGAAGGTAATTTGAGGGAGGAATATTTGAGGAATTTCCCTTTAATTTTCATAATTAAAAGAAAAATCTAAGCATATTGAGAAATATTAACCCCAACTTTGCTTTAGTAAGCCCAGTATTCTGAGCAACATTTCACTTCAACCCGAGGAAGGAAAAAAAATGTAACAGCCAAATCCTTAGAGGTTGTATAAGAAAACAGAGATGTTTAAGCTGCTCCAGAAAGCTGTGACGTTATAATCCTTCTGTTATCTTCTTAGAGTTTATTTATTTTTAATCATGAACTATTTCAAACACTTTAAAAACTAAAGATAATAATGGAACAGACATACATGGATTTACCACCCACATTTAAAAATTAACATATTGAAATATTTGCTTCAGAAATATTTTTGAAGAGATAATGCTTCCTTTATATACTGCCTTCTTTACATAATTGTTTCTTAACGTCAACTTCCTGCTTCTTCAAACTAGCGTGCTTCAAATTATTGGGTAAAAGGGCCGGAAGGAATGTCCACCTCTCTTTTGAAAGAACATATGTCAAAAGAAATAGACTCAGCAGAAATAGGAGCTTCGGAAAAATGAGGTTTTAACAATTCAAAACTTCACAAAGGAAAAACACGATATGGCTAACCATCCAAAACTGGTTAACCGTAAGACAAGTGAGACTAACTGACTAGTATTAAGAACAACCAGAAGGTTAGATCATTAACCATTCTTACAAAGTCCTCACTCACATCTTGAAGGCTTCATAACTTATCTTTACTGATGCTTATTATAATATTAGACAATAATATTAGAGATTTCTAATTATTCTAAGATCTAAAATGATTCAGGCCTTTACAAACATCCGGCAGGTTGCTACCATCTGACATGCATTTATTAATAAATTAAATATTTTAAAATTTCCTTTAAATAAGCAGATTTTTTAAAAAGTATGTATTAAGCAATGAAATTACACGTGGTATCTGGGTTCTGGAAAAAAGGAAATAATAAAATAACTTACTTTGCTTTTTGCTTTTAATTTAGTTAGTCTATGGAATCTCAATCTCACCAGGAGGAGATTCCCTGCTATAAGATGGTCATGTAAACTGATTCCACAGTTCCTTAGCTCCTTTGCTTTCAGCTATTTCAAAAGCAATTCTTTTTAAAGCCCCAACCTTTTAGCTATTACTTCAAAAGGAAACCAGCATGTATGCTTTCTCTTAACTATTTATCTAGATTTGTTAAAACCATGGGAAGTTTGTTAGTGCATTCAGTAAATTCCTTACAGTTTTGGCTGCTTTTTTTCCCTACACATCAGAGTGCATTTAATGTTAGATTGAGAGGTTACAGTAATAAATGTATGTTTTTAAGTATTACCTCAATTCACTGGAGAATTTCACCAATGTACAATGCCGCAGTATTACTCACTCAGAGCCAGGCTAACTGGTAATTGTTTTTACAGCTTTCCAGAGAGACATAAAGTATACTTATGAACAAAGTGTTAAGTACAATGACTTAACAGCACTCCTAAATTCCTACTGGCCTTTATTTAGTTTGAAACTGAGCAATAGCTTAGAATAAACTGAAAAGGCAAGATAAGGGAGGAAAGGCCTCATTTTCTCATTGTTCTTCAATGGATGGAAAATAAAAGTGTCCTGAGCAATTGACGCAGGGGTCATAAGCAGCCCCAGAATCAAAAGGACAATTGTGGATGAATTTGCCTTCTACAGGGAAAACAAGGAAAGCTTTAGCTCAAACATTTTTAGACATTACTTTTAAGAGAGCCAGGTCATCAAAACTATTTCAGAAATTTCTTCCAACTGCTAAGAACGTAACATGCTATTTCAAGCAACACTTTTACTTACTATATGTATAAACTAGTATGTGAATTTGGTATAGTGAATCTGTGCATCATACTTATGCTCATTAAGAGGCTTCAGAATGTACTTTTACTGTATCAAGTTAAATTCACAATGATCAATTTTTTTAAATTTTCTAATAATTCAAATTTCATTTATCTGGTGCTAAGTCTCCAGTAAGGAACTGTAGAATTGTTCTTAAAAGAATATTAGGCTCAATTTAGACATGATTCCCAAAAATAAGTTTGGCAAAAAGTGGAACCACATAAGATAGAATGTACATATACATATAAACATATATAATTTCTAAAAGCTTTAAAGAAAACTTTCAAATTTCAACAGATCTCTATCCTGTTTTCTGACTGGATTTGTTTGCTGATTTCTCGATAGGAGACTCTCCCTGGCTGTTTGCACAGTTGGTTTTCAACATGTAGGTCTCAGTTCAAATGCCCTCTAACTCTTGATGACTTGCATGATTATCAAGAGAAAAATGAAAACTGGGATTCATAAATCCCTACATCCTGATTTTAGCTATTAGCTTGTAACTCCCTAGATTTATAAAAGCAGCTATCAGTTTAATGTCATCCAAAAGTGATAAGCAATGGCAGAGGGAAAGAAAAGCAAAAGATTGCAGGAGTCAGAGCCCCCTAACTGAGAAGTGATTACAGTACGTGTGGCAAACTAGAAATAATACTTTTACATCATTTGCCTACTAGCTTTTCCCTGTACACACAACTCCATTTTTAAACGGAAAATAAGAATTTTGAAGTGTAAAATGAATATTTATATGTAGCCTCCTTAAATTTTGGAACGTAATGCAAATAAGAATATATGTTGTGTATATACAAAATTTTCAATTTAGTTATGTAATATAATTACTCTTCTAAAACGAAACAGAGAATATTCTTTTTTTCCACACTTGCATGAAGAAGTTATACACATAATTCACTTCAAGATTGTAAATATTATTGTTCAATGACAGCCAGATGCACACAATCCTTTCCTCCCGAAGGTTCTCTCACCTTGCACTTTGGACACTTCTGGGCATTCCTCTGCCCATGCTCAATTTCGCTGGCCCAGTGACGCAACAATTTGTCTCCTTTTTTGTACTCCTTGCAGTTAACACCTTCATGCCAAGGAGAGTGGCACTTAAAACACCAGACGAATTGGCAAGTGGGGCACTGGATCTGCGTAAGGAAAAGTAATATTAAGTACTAGTAGATATACTGAAAGCATCTAAAAGGATAAGAATGGTGAGGCTTGGGGAAATGAGCTAAAAGGTTATAATTTGTCCAGATTTAAAATATTTCCCTGTCTAAAAGACCTAAACTACAGTAAGATATAACTATTCTATCATGAAGGGAGGAAAGAGTTGCTTTGGCAAGGCTGATTTGGCTGTTTGTAGACACTACTGGAATTAAACACTTGGGACATTCTGGAAATCAATTTGACCTTAAGAAAATCTCCTAGATTGAAGCAGAGTAAAACCTGAAGGCTCACGGTGCCTCATTTCCACACAGTCAGGCTGCTGCCCTCAACTTCGCTTTTCTCTTGAAGCACTTTTCCAGGCATTTCCATTGCTCTACCTACCAACGGCTTCGTTCACTTTTATATAATCAAAGCCTGACAGATGCTTCATCAAACGAAAAACACACCAGCAAATCAACTGCTTTACCAGCATTTCCCATGAAGCACCTTCTAAAATAATGAGTACCCTGCTTTGCTATTAATCTAATGGAGGTTAACTATAAAAATAATACAAAGGATCCTATTAGAAATATATCAGTATGCTGGTCCCGTGGCCTGTACAGAGGAAACTATCAGAAAGATGTCTTTGTATTTTCACTACGTGGAGGTTTCTGTGCAAGTGTGTGTGTATGTTTATTGAAAATATCTGTCTTCCACTCGACATGGAAGACATTTTATCTGACTTCCTTTATTTGGAATGACTGTCGAGCATCCCATTCTCACACACTATTCCCAGTCCTCATCTCTACAAACATATGGGCATAACTGGACGTTCCCAGCCCTGTTCGATTAAAGTGAATTAATACAATGTCTCCCTAGGAACAACACTGA
The DNA here is from genome assembly GCF_041296265.1 of Equus caballus. NCBI lineage: Eukaryota > Metazoa > Chordata > Mammalia > Perissodactyla > Equidae > Equus > Equus caballus. The sequence continues at coordinate 79,526,716 of NC_091693.1, read as the reverse complement.
TAAGTGACTCTTTTTCTCTGTGCTCCTGCACATTACGTCACTGCAGCACGAGTGAACTGACCGATGACATTGTGAAGATTAGTCAGAATTTATTTTGGTAAACTGTATACAACATCACCACTTACTTTCTTGGGAAACCACTTTTTGGACAATGGTGGTTCCGATACATAGATTAACTGAGAGGCAATGACCATCACAGCTCTTCTATTTATAACTCAAAGCACTGCAGTTTTCACTAATGTCAAGAATAGATAATGTTCTTCCTATGCAAATATGAAGTAACAAAAGTACATTTGCTTTTAACTTATATCAAAACAAAATAATATTTTGTTATAAATTTTTAAGATGTCCATGTATATTTATTTATTGAAATTCTGTTATATGGTAATGTTTATACTGCTGCCTTACATGCATTATTTATTTTTATCAACAAAATAATGCTGCAAAGTAGGTATGAACACCACAAGTTTACAGATGAGGAAATTAAGGCTCAGAGAGATTAAATAACTTGCCCAAAGTAACACAGCAAGTATGTGTTAAGAAGAAATTTAAACATAACTTTGTCTGGCTCCAGGACCAGCAATCTTTTCTCTCTTCCAAACTCTTCCTCATACTAAACAGAATGCTTTCTTTGACAATTAAAAACCAAAAGGGAAGTCAAAGAAGGTCACGTGGTTAAACTATTTAGTAAGTCAGAATTCTACATGATTACCAATATAGGGTGAATTTTGAAAATCCTTTTCAAGATTTTACTCAAATAAATTAGGAGACTCCTTGGTTAAAAAAAGGAATGCTACTATTCAATCATTTAAAGTAACTATTTTTGCCTTTTCTGATCACTAAAGTTAAAGTAAGTCATTTTTAAAGTAGGAAGAATGAGTTGAAGTGGGTAAGCTCCAGATAATAAAGCAATGTAAAATGATCATTCCTCTATGTCAGTGAACAATGAAGAACAGATGTAAATATCGCTGGGGCCTATATGAATATAATTATGAATGGAATGAGTGAAATGGGGAAGAAGTCAGAAAGACTCGCTTTTCCTCATGCATCTGCCATTCTGTCAGATGGGCTTGAATATTTAATTCAGTTCTCTTCTATTAGACATTATTCATAATTCTAAATCACTGAACTTTAGCACTGTTAAATAAAATAAAACCTCTTTGGCTTTTAGTCTTAGATTATATTTATGAAATGAATAGAAGAATGAATCAAACAGTGCTCTGAAACTGGGATTCACTCTCCGGTTCTCAGACGTCGTAATGGTTCGGGATCTTCGTGATCAAGTGCTGAACCATCACATCTATGTCTCTCTAATAAAGACAGTTAGAAAGGTGTGATTCTCCTAAGGCACCAGAATGATAAAAAATCTGACACTTGGTGTCCGTCCCATCCAGTGGCTCCCAACTTCTCGCAATAAACAACTAAGTCCCACTGCAGATCTTACTGCCAACCCTCTCCAACAACACAGACTTGCTGACAAACTGTGAAAGGAGTTTTGCAGCAAGCTCTCAAGTGAAGACGCACAGTTTAAATTCATACCAGACTGCTTACTGTCTCTCATCGAAAACATTAAAGTAACTATAGCCTTGCTTAGGATTAAAACAATGAAAGGACGAACAGCCAACTCCGACAGCCTTGGTATTCAGACTGTGCCTGAATTTTCTAAATACTGACTTTTTGGTCAGAAGATGCGTTACTCATTCTAACCTTAACCATACTCAAAATTGGCCTTAAATGAAACACACCTAGACATCAACACCACATCCTCCTCCACTCCTGTACTATACCTATTCTTCCATGTGAACTGCCATCTCACAACCACAGACCTCCTACATGAGTGTCTGCCTTCTGAGTGATTATATTCACACAGAGATCATCAAGCTCTATCCTTGCTACTCAAAGTGTGGTTGGAGGAGCAGCAACATCAGCATCACCTGGGAGCTTGCTGGAAACAAAGAATTCAGGTCACACTCCAGACCTAGAGAATCAGAGCCTACGTTTTCACAAGGTCCCTGGGAGATTCACACGCTAAAGTTTGAGAAGCACTGCTCTCGGCCATGGGACCCTCTCTCTCTGGCCACACCTGCACTAGGGATGAGTCCTTAAGTCAAGAATACGTATCCACTGGCTGGCAAGCACCCTGCAAGGGGGCTGGCATGGGCTTTGCGCAGCAGGGTGCTCATTGTTGAATAGACATTAACCGAGCAGATGTTCTCTTCTGAGGAGTGAAATGGGGATACACATACACTCTACCTTTGCTGTGGAGGCAAAGACAGAGAAGAGCTGAGTGACCATAGTGCAGATCACTGTAGAAGGGAACAAGAGACACTCACATCTAGTGAGACAATGGAGGGGTTCTCACGCTACCAGAGCTGGTGTCCGGTTCTCCGTGAGGCCTGCCTGGGTGGCTGCTGGGACTGCTTTCCGGCCCTTCCCACTTCCTGGGGAGTCTCAGAGTAAACCAACCTCTGAGTCAGCTTGAGAGACAGCACAGCTCTGCTTCTTGTAATTGGAGAAAGTCCAATTAACACAATCTGTCTATTGAAATCTTATCCAGATCAAATGCTACTCGCTTCAAAAAGTCTTCCCTATTCCTCCCAACCAGATTGAGTGTCTTCCTTACAGAACTGACATTGGAAGTGCAGCTGTCTAATCTCCCTAACAGCCTATGAGTTCACTGAGGGCAAAGCCTGGGTCTTGCCCATCCTGTATTTCCAGAGTTAAGTAACACAGAACTTCTGGCACATGGTAGGCATTCATTAAGTTATTTGTAAAATGAATTATTTTGCACACAGCAAGTACTACATATTGCCTAATGTGAAATGAATTCAAAGAAAAACCAACACATCTAACTTACGACCAGTGGTTGAGATGGTATCAGTACTTCTTAGATTACCAGATGATGTTTACTAAATATTTTATCTACAAGACATTTTACTGAGCATCATGATTAATGTGCAACCTCTTCTACAAGAGCAGAGCTGTATGTGCTTCAAAAATAAAGTTATCAGAGCTGGAAATCTTGGTTAACTTTCCCCCGAGTCCACGAAAAAAATTTCATTTTTGACTTTTGAATTCCCTTAGTTTTTCCAGAAATCTGGGCCACAGTGACTCTCGGATGATAAGCTAAACCAACCTACTTGACCTTAGCAATGGTATTTTCCCTTGACAGCTTATCATGCCAAAAAAGAAATAACCCACAAAATAAAAACAGAGCTCAAAACCAAAGAGCCCCCCAGATAAGTCTTTTCTTGCCTAAATTTTATACACTCTTCATACATAATTATCTTAAATAAACCACAAAATCATTACTTAAATTCAAAATATCAGATGACACCCACATGGAAATGTAGCATTGCTCATATGAGAGCTTAACTCAGTTTTCCAAGAAGAATTTGCTCTACTAGAGTTTCAGGTTAAGACAGATACTAATGAAATACGTTCATGAATTCACTTGCCCAGATACAAACCCAGAGAGCTACAAAACCATGAAATAACTGCTAGAGTAGAAGCTTGGATGAGTGGGTGCCATGGAAGGGTGCTCAGGGAAGGCTGGGACGGAGGTGTTCAGAGAGAAAGTGGCCTTGAAAGATGACTGGACTGTCACCGGGACAAGTGATGGGGTAACACTTCAGGCAGAGGGTGCAGCCTGAGTCGCAACACAGAGGCCTGAGAGTACATGCTACAGTGGGGAAAGAGCCAGTGTTCCAGTGTAGCCCAAACGGAGAGGTCACTTCAGCTGGCTCAACCCTGAGCCTTGCTGAAATGTCCAAGAGGATCCAATTAGCCTTGCATTGATGTTCCTATACTCTTGATGTGTCTCTCAAAATACACTGTGGTATTTACATGAAACATGTAAAACAGCTGTCAGACTAGGGTGTGTCCTAAAGAAACAGATCAATATGTAAATAATAGGGAAATCTTGTAGTTATAAAATTTTCCTAAGAATTTAAGATAGTTTTCTTGAAGAGGAGAAGATTGTGAAGAACCACAGGGTGTTAGAGAGGAGAAAAGGAGTGTTTGATGCATGGCTTCAAATATTTCAAGGAAGCACTGTCTGCTCCCTTACAAGATCAATGCCTACAGCAAGAGCTTCTCCACATGGGAAACAGGGCTTGACTTCTTGCCTTGATTCTTATTCTCTAAGATTTCACCTCCTGCTAGGTGATCTCTCCCTGACTGTGGTGCCAGTAACACGTGGGCTTCATGAGGTATTGTTCCCTGAACACAGCCCAAATGTGGCCAAGTGACCTTTCACTTAATTGCTCACAGCACAGCTGAAACTAAGCTGGAAAATGAAAGAGAAACTTTCCTAAAGGTGGGCACCTAACGAGGACAAAAACACAGAGTGTCACATGATAAGATAAGCTATATGGAGATACAGTGCTGATTCATATAAACAACCTCACCGACCTCACTCATCCTGGTTTGCCAGCACAATACATTCACTTCAATACTAGCTTTTATTTTCAACAGGGAGGCATGCTTTTCTAGGGCAGCACATCAGAACTTGGGAATGGGGCTTTTGTCCTTTGAAAGAGTCTTTTCTTCCTAATTTGAGGGTCACTGTTCCATAACAAACACTGTTCCATCTTGCTCCCACTGCCTGGAAACACCTTTAAGCATTTATAGAGTTTTCCTCTAAACCTAGAAAGCAAGGCCCAGAGAAGTGTCTATCTGAGTCTATTTCTTGTCTGAGGACCCACCTCTTCACAGATGAATATAAAAGGTACTGGAAGATTCTGCTCTGATTTGTGTAGCCCAAACTCACTAGCCAGCACATTGTCGCATCATCCTCTTTTGACTGGGACACTCCATTCTGAACACAGTACAATAAGGCTAACACCTCACAGAGATACTCATGTAAAGTAGCAGGAGGGCCATCTAACCACATTGTGTCCACGAGGAAATGGGAGTGTTCTCTGCAACCAACAGGTGAAAGCAGGAGAGAGAGATCTCAGGCTGAAGGGAACCATGAGTCCTTTCAAAATGGAAGGGAATGATTTTATAAGTAGTGAGTTCCTAAACAGCGGAGGTGTTCAATCAGTGTCTGATGAATGGCCAAGTGACAGGCATTTTGAGGAGAGGACTTATACACTGCGTGGATAGCTGCATCAGGTTCCCTTACAGATGTGAGAGCATACATATGAGAAGGCAGAAGTACAGTGTGGTGGGTAAGAAATGCAGTCCTAACCATCCTCCAGACCATCTTAAAATAAACACCAGATTCGGCTTACTTTCACCCACTATCCAGTGGGGCCTCAGACAGAAAAGATTCTTTACTTGTCTCCAGTGCTGAAGACCCAAAGGATGATGTGATGAAGTGAAAACCAAACAGTTCTCAATCCCATTGCAGGCAATTTATAGTAGCTGTGAGCCTTGATTATTTTTTTTTTAAGGTCAGATGTAGGCTAAAATATCAAATGAAATTTTTTTTAAGGTCAGATATAGGCTAAAATATCAAATGAATTCCAAATATCTGGCTCTTGTTGTTAGAAGTTCAAGCTCAAGTAAAGACTCTATAAAATATTATGATGATTTTATGAATCAAGAAAGCAAACAAAGAACAATTTTAGCAAAGCATCTCATTGGTGACTAGAGGGAGAAATGCATCCTAACAAATTTAGTAGGCCTGCATCATAGCTCAGTGTTACACACTTTTTCAAAGGTAAAATGTACAACATGCCCTCTGTTTAAACTGGCTTCTTTAAACCAGACTAGACAACTACATCTTTATCTCCCTCGCAAATCTATGCCAGCAACAATCATTTAAGAAACTATACTTGTGATCCATCGGTTCCTGACATCAATGATGCATTAATGCCAAGAGAAATCAGTGTGTGTCATGAGCTAAACTGACCTTGCAGGGCTGATGCACAATCTGACTCTCAATTTGTAAACACTGTCAACTTAAAATGATGGTGTCAGGCTAAAACAGAAGAGGAAAGTAGCATACTAACCATACTTTCATGGGAAAGCTTCGAACACTTTTATATATGGAAAAGAATTTTCTCAAATCATCTTTGCTAGAAGGAAGCTTATGCACGTTATTTATTTATTTATTTTAAAATGAAAATTGTTTATTATAAGCACAGCTGAAGAGGTGCAGCTGGGATTTGAACAAACCAAGGATTAGGAGGCCCCCAGAAGCAGAAACAGTGGGAAGCCATTGCCACTCCTAGGGCCTAAGAGACAAGGGTGGAAAGAAGTTTCTGGAGCCCAGTGAGAACTGGAAATGTGGAGGATGGACCACCTAGGGGGAAGCTACAGTCATGGAGGGACACAGCTACTGCCAGAGCTCTGCACTGAATTAGGAAAGGGAGGGAGGAAGTAAGGCACCTATATCCTCTCCTTCCATCCTCCCATCTCCTGCCAGTGCCAACCCCTGGCTGAACCCAAATAGAAACTGAGATGGTAAGGGAGTTTGGAGAAGTAGTCCAAAGAGGCAACTTTTTGGAGCACAGGACAGGTCAGAGAAGGTTGAATAGTAGACACAGGCAGAGGGGAAACTGAATATTACCAGAATTCCAGCCTTTCACATAAGCACATTTCAAAGTACACCAATTAGGAACAACAAACCCATTGATTTGATTATAATCTTAAAGCCCTTAGAAAAGTTATTTTACCACTCAAGGAAATAATGTACTTGGGCAGTTTTATAAAATGTGATTTCTACCCAGAGGGTTTATAATTCCAAGAGAGAAAAACGAATGCTAAAGATATAAGGTAAGAATAGAATTTCCCCAAGACATTTTACTGGCTTTTTTCTTTCACCTTGTGATGAGTCAAAGTACCCTTTTGTGAATTATCAAGGTTCTGTTTAATGTTTATGGGAAGAAGAGTGGGGATTATTATTAGTTTTGCCTCAAGGAAACCATAAGGAGAATTACCTCTAATCTGTTCCCTGTGTTGATTTATGCATGGCCTTCAATTCACTCCAAATCAATATGAAAAGGGGATCATTTCTTGGTCTACACTTGGAATAAGACGGGAATCTAGAGCTGTACCTACCTCAGTAAAACACCTAGGAGTAAAATAACTATATTTAATTATTTGCAATCCTCTCCTCTTCCATGAAGAACAACTATAACTTTCCCTATCTCCCAAAGCATGTATTTTTTTCATTTCTCTGAACTCAATGACCATCCCCCTCAAATATTAATGATTCCATCAGATCATTCCTGAGCATAGGATCCATGTTTCCTGGACATCTCTTCTTTCAGGACCCAAAGGGTCTTCAAACTTAACGTCACCAACACATTTCAAATCGAATTAGTTTTCTACTCCCCAAACCTGCTCCTCTTCCTCAAGATAACGTCAATTTCATCCCTCCTTTACTCCCACCATCACCAGTCACCCAATCTTTTATTGCATCTCTATTCTTTTTGACTCCTCCATTCCCCTCCCAATAACCCACAGTTGCTCAGTCTGCTGCCCTTGACTTCTAATGATAATAAGTATAAAAGTTCATAGTACAAGTTGAGCACTTAGGATGTATCAGACGTGGTGCTGAGCACTTTATATATGTGATCTCATTTAATCCTTACTATACCCTCATGACAGGGACTATTACTACCCCAGTTAAACAACTGGGAGCTGTACTCCAGGTTACAGAGCTACTATGTGGCAGGCTGAGAGTTTGAATCTAGTTTGCAGCCAGTGCTCTGACCCACTTTTTCCAGCTTGGCAAATTCAACATTTCAATCCTTAGTTTAATGTGTTTACTCTTTAATGAAGCTTTCTCAGTCTCTCCTGTCCTTTCTTCTCCTACGCTCTCAGCATTTTCTACCTATATTTATTATAGTACACATTGTCGTTTATGCATTGGCCCACTTATCAGTTCCTTCAACAAATAAATTATTTTGACAGTATACTCTACCAGCCATAATGCTTGACACAAGTTATCAGCAATAAGCAAGCCTGGACCTGGACTCCTAGAGACCAGTGGGAAAGAAAAACTTTAAGCAAATAACCTCACAAAAATACCATAAAATCCCAGAGGATAAGTGCTATGGAGAAAAACTTTGGGTTCTGTCTCCAGGCATCACATGAGTACCATTAGAGCCACAACTTCAATATTTCTATTTTCCCACTGCTAACTTTTCCCTGAATTTATATGCAGTTGGAGTTGTGTTAATAAATAATAGGAACTGTTGATGTTACGAATTAGATTTCTAGTTTGAAATTAAAATTACCTTGTAGAAATGGAACGGTAAAACTTTTTGGCCTCGTGACAAGAGTTACAGGGACAAGAAGGTAGAAATATTATGAATAAGAAAGACTGGATTTGACCAAAGCTGAGGTTGTCTCAATGTAAATCTCTCAATTCAGGAACACACTCGTTCTATTTGATATAGTATGAGTTTGCAGAGTTCAGAACATAAAGAAACACTCTATTTACTCAAACTTTTGCCAGAAGGGAGTTGTTGAGTGAGGGCCTGGAAGGATAACCTGGCACCTAAGACTTCTTGTTACTGCTTGTTGATATATTCTGTTTACCCCTTTTCCATCTGCTGAGTACAAAAAGTTAACAAATGGTATTTACAAAAGCCTATTCAAATGAAACCTCCAACTATGATATTTTAGATCTCAAATTTCATGTGAGATGTACTCAAAGGTTAGTTGCTGCTATAAGATACCTATAATACTTTCAAGCAATTTTAACTTTCTATGTTACGTACTTCCAAATTGACAGCAGAAGCCATAATAAATGCTCAAAAAATGACATCCTGGATCAAAATATTGTAACTCAATGACTCACAAAGAATAATATTGAAATATACATTACAAGGGTTTTATCAATAGATACAAAACCTACTTTAGGCTGTAAACAATATTATAAAGAGATTTTACATTGCTCAGACATGTTAGACATTACTAGTAAACTTTTTTTCTGTTTCTGTTGCCTTATGATTCAATTTATTACATTCAAGTGCTTGAATTCACTAATCTTAAAGTTATGAAAAACTATACCAATTTGGAAGTCAGTTTCATTATTAGGGTAACTGAATTTTTAAAAAATACAGCAAACCTAAAAAATATCCATTGGTTCGCCAAAAAGAATGAAGACATTTGTCTCAGTTTAGGGTGCTACACTATAATCATGAATGTCACAGTTGGTGTGCTGGAGTGTCCATGTCTGTGCTCTCTTTACTCATAACATGCAGACAGGTATAGATAGGCATGTAAATCAGATGGTTAATGTTCATATAAGAGTCTGGAGTTTAATGAAGAAAAATGTGATACAAACATACTAAATAGTCAAAATCATTGCTTCAGGAATTGCTTGAATTATCCCTGGAACTTTATACAATATAGAACAGTGGGGTAATTTTCCTTTTCTATTGTAGATATCTCTTCTACAAAAGTAAAGAAGAGTCACAAACATAATCATCCTCAGTTCTGCGGTAGCTTTATTTTTCTTGAAAGTTGCTTAGTAGTTTCACCTTATATTGGGATTTTCATTCCTCATCTATTCCCAAGGATTTTAACTGTTTCATGGCCAACAACATTTATTTTGTACTGAATTCCTCCTCTCCCGAAAGCAAATTTCCTTCTCTTTTGCTCATCAAAAGTAAAACAAAATGAGTTGACTAGACCTGAGGTCTTGACCCATTTGCCCCCTACTCCTCTTACCTACAACCCAATTGACAGATGTTGGAGGAAGCCTGACATTGGGAAATGTTATCAGGGTGCCCTTGGTTCACTCAGAATTATACAAATATAAGATCTTATATTTTTCAATTCTTCCATAGTTCATTCCCTATACGTGCGCATTGTGATAAATTATGCTCATCACAACCCGATGGTGATTTTGGATGAAAGAAGACCTATAACATTTTACTATTGCTATAATTGTACCTGAAATTACACCTCCTTTTACTCATTTCATAAGAACAATATATTTTTAAATTATTTCCACTTTTATTCAATTATTTATAGGGTTTTAATAATTGCAAATTCCAAAATAGTATAGTATGTTTATATATATAAATATATATTTTATAAATATATAAATTATTAGTATATGTAATATATAAAATATATACATAATTTATAATTCTAAATATAATTTAGAAAAAATTCAACTATCCTGTCATAAAATAACAAGCCTTTCTAAAACTAATAATTTCTGATGACATCAGTAACATAATTGTAATAAAAATAACAAAAATAATCTAAGAATATACAGAGCCAAATTAAAATATTCTATTGCTATTAAGTCAGCATTCAAAATCACTGTAAGGGTATTATTTTAGTTATACAATTTTGTAACATCATACATGCACTTTTTAGAGAAGAAAAAGAAAGGTTTTTCCTGATAGTCATGACTTAAGGACACCAGCCGGCACAAAAACAGGAGCAAGGACGACATCACATTTGTACAGCCCAAACTTAGCACACTGCCTGGCATTTTGTTTTTGCTGAATAAATGAATGAAGAGTATTTTATACTACTTTCACTCATTATAGACAGAGCCAGAGGAGATTCACATTTGGTCCCCTCAAAAAAGTCGAGCTTATACTAAAATTTAAAAAAAGTCTTAGTATTTATTAAATATTTAGTAATGGTAATGACAATAACTTTAAGATTAGCCTTTCAATTAGGCTACTAGATGAATTTTAAACACGGTTAAAGTCAAAGAAAAGCTTTAATTAAATCCTCAAGAGTGCTCTCTTATCCTCAGCCTCCCCAAACCACACATTTTCAAACCATGGTCAATATATACTCACCTTAGACTCCGGTAAGGGAAGGAAGCCCACTTAATGCCCACCACAAGTTGGCCTAATTTGGCTGCTCCCATCATGTGACATCTAACCCACAACTCTGGTGAACATGCTTACTTTGTATTTGCTTTCTGATCTGGAAGGGGTGGGAATATGTCCCTTTTTCTTGAAGGTTGTAAAGTGCTTGCACTGAGGACATGGCTTGGTGCTGGAATCAATGCGGCCAAGTTCCAAGAAGTACTTATATTTGATGGAGTCTTCATGCGTTAAGTTATAGATAACCGTTGTTTCTTCCAGGAACTCAAAACATTCTGTGATAGGGCATTTGATTTCTACTTGGCCAAGTTGTACCTGTGTGAGAGAGCAGATGGGAGAGGGAAAAAAAAGGCACTGGTTATTAAGTTTCTCTTTTTTTTCTTTTTTCATTCAGTATTGCCTATTCATAATCACAGTAAAGGATTATCTGTCATTTTTCATGATTCCTAACATCATAAATGGTAATTAGTATGATACCTATATTAGCAGTACCAAAATAATTAATCACTATATAATGTTTCCAAAATGATTTATAGCATGTTTAAACATTCTCTATCATTATATTCATGAACTTACGTGGACCTAAGCCACAGGCTTAAGGAAGAAAATTAAACCAATCACAACAACGTAAAAAAATAATCCTTATGAGATCTGGCTACTACTGAGTTCTAAAATTACTGAGGTAATTTATAAGGTGAATTTCTTCAAAGGACCACAGAGATAGATTAGGGGAGACAAGAAGAATATATTGGAATGCTATATTTAGCATTTGGTATGGGATTCTAGAGATGGCTAGCATTAAAGATTACAGTCTAAGATTAAAGCACAAAATGTGGACACAACTAAATTTTAAAATATGAAGAAAGTAAACTACTTTGAAATATGGAGAACCTAGAATGTTTGCCATAAGTAGCAACCAAGAACTCTTTATATTCATGGCATCATAATCTCTTTTGGCCCATCCTAACGTAGCAGAGGGAGGCAGTGAAAGCTCCGAACGGCAACCAGTGCTAAACCATTTCTTTCTCACTTGGGCGAACCTGACATTCTGAGAAGGCAAAACATGTTGACCCTTTGAGGACTGAGGTATGAATGGGGAAAAGCCACATGGTCTGGGAAAAGAAAAATGGCACCACAAGGAGCAAGTAAAAAAAACCATAAACTCATAGTAACTTCTAACTTTGCTGTTTACCTGGCACAGACTTGAGGAAAGAGAGTTAAGAAGCTATAGGCTGAAGGATGCATGGGAAGGATATACATAATACCAGTAGAGGACATGAGCCAGACTGATAAAGGGATGAAAGAGTCTGGCTTTGGATAAACCTCCTTCTTCATACCGACCTGCTGAAAGTGTAAATTATTAACATAATTTTATGCTACTATTGTACAAAACATGGTCCAGAGAGATTTTTCAAATATTAACCCAAAGCAAGTTTTTTCCACTTTTCTTGATGAGTCTGCTTATAGTTACAATCAGATTTTATTACAATTATTACAGTTATGATAATGTTATTATAACCCAAATAATGTTTTGCAATAAATTTTTTCCAGTTACAGCTCACGACAGAAGTCCTCAGAAGATTGTTAAATAGAAGCCATGTGTGACATTATAAGAAATTGGCTTAATGAAGAATATAACATATTTAAAAAATTAATACGTTTCCTCTTTTAACATTCTGTTGACATTTATCAAGCCTGATTCTGAGCCAGGTCCTGGGGTGAGGCACTGAAGCTTTACACATGCCCATCAATAAAGAGGCAATCGTGATACAAAGCGGTGAGTGTCCCAACGGGGAGAGTACAGGGTGTCAAGTGAGGCTACTGGGGGGTGCTGGGTGACCTCACACTTGGGAGGGTCAATAAAGGCTTCTTGGAAGAAGTGAGGTTTCAAGTTGAGATCTTAAGATTAGTAGGACTTACTCAAACAAGGGTGAAGGTGTTTCCAGCAGACAGAAGATACAACATGGGCAAAGGTCTGGAAGTAACAGAGCATAGTACACTACAGCAGGGATACTCATGTTTTTCCCACATCCCAGGTGGATCAAATGTGCACTGCCCTAAGGTCCCTGCATCCTAACTTAAGATGACAGCCTTAGAGACTGAAAGATGAGCAGTATGACTGGAGAACAAAGTGGGCCAAAGAGAAAGATAGGGCTGTATGGATGAACTGAGATCAGAGCATGAAGCCTCTTAGGAGTCTGGACTATATTCCTATGAAAACAGAAAACTTCGGTTTTCAGCATGTGAAAGACAATTTCTTTTCATTCCACAAAGAAAGAGCTGACCTGGGCCAACTCAAGTGACTTGTTTATTGGGGAGCAGTCTAGTTTAGGGGGTAAGAGCCGCAATTTTTTACTCCCAGGTCAATGTTTTAATCTAGCTTCCCTCACCTATAAGTTTATTTATTTTAGCTAAATAAATGATAACAATGGAAGCAGTAACTTCACAGGCGCCAAGGAACAGTCTGGTCTTATAAAAATGGAATGCAGGTTAGGGAACAGAGCAACCCAAGGCAGCTCAAGGGGGCAGGTTATCCTGTCACTCCTTCAGCAGTGGGTGTTCACTGCCTCACCACATGCCTTGCAGATAAGATTCAACCAAATACTGTGTCTTCCTCTTCAGTGTTTCTCAAATCTGCCTGCAACCTGTTCCATTTCCATAGAACACGCAATTTCCTTACACTTTAATACTCTTTGCGTTTTGCCTATTCTATATCTTCTCTTCTTTCCGAAAGCTTCAAAATCCCTACCCAACTACACTGAGCCAAATGGTCTCACTTATTAAATGACAGAAGCAATATGATCATACTCCCTCATCTTCCCACTACCAACTCTCCCAATCTCTGTCTGTCCCCATCTTTTCTGTCTTCCTTCCTTTTACAGAATAGGGCCTGAATCTACTTCCAGGACAACTGCATGAGTCTCTTACGGTGTTTGTTGAGAACTCAAGTTTCCTGGCCCACCCCAGACCTACAAAATTTGAATCATTGCTGGTAAGCTAGTAACTGACAGTTTGGAACAAGTACTCATCCAATCCTTTGAATTACTCATACTTCTTCATACTAACAATATCCCCTTTTTATAATAAAATGCTACTCATGACCTATGCAACTCTTGACCTCTACATGGCTATCTTTTTCAGAATAATTTCCTCAAAAGACCACCAGCAAACAAGTAACATGATTAAGCAAAGTGCATTCATTTATTTACGCAACAAGATTTATATTTCATCAACTCAAAGACACATTTTTTCAACATCTTAATATCTCAAAAGTCAAGATTGTCTTACAATCAATAGCCTTTAGCATTGTGCCATAGTTTAATTTGCAGTGTTTTACTTTCTTGGTTGCCCATACTATAATGCTGCATCTTACAATTGATCACGTCTCAGATTTCAATGAAACGTGGCTTTTGTGAGTTAGGCACTGGGATGGACTCCGGAGAGATGAGGAGAGAGAGACACAGGGCTTCTAGTGGAGGAAATGTATGATAAACTAGTAAATAGGCCAGGTGGGTTGTAATCAGTGCTACGAAGGAACTACACATCAGGGAAGGTATCTCTGAGGAGCTGACAACTTGAACTGAGAACTAAATGTCCTGTCATGCAGAGAACTTGGGGAAGAGACTGCAGGCAAAGGAAACAAGGACAATGGTCCCAAGGCAGAAGATGCCTGATATGCCTGGGTTCAGTGAACAGAACTGAGTGACTGACACACATACTAAGTGAGGCAGAACATGCAGACCGTGTTGGATAAGAAGTGTGGATTGTATTCCAAGTTCAATGTGAATCACTGACTGGTTTTATGAGGAATAGTGACATACCTTGATTTACATTTTAAAAAATCATTCAGGATTTTCCTGGAGAATAGGCTGTGGAAGGAAAAAAGTGGAGACTGGGAGAATAGTAGAACTCTGGATTGCACATGTTCTTCCAACCAGCAGCATATGACTGTTCCAGTTGTCCAGGCAGTAAAGGACGGAAGACTGAACTAGGTAGCAAGAGGTGGCCAGATCTGGGGTGCATTTTGGAAGGGGAACCCATGGGGTTTGGTGATGGACCAGGCATGGAGGATGAAGCAAAGAGAGGGACCAAGGATGACTCCAGGTTTTTGGCCTGAATAATTTGATGATTGGCAGGTGCTACTTACTGAGAAGTTTCGAATAACATATAATTTACATGGATATGTGGTATTTGCTGGAAATGATTCACTGCAAATTTATTATAGTAACAAGAATAAAGATCATTAATTCATCCAAAAAACATACATTGAGCTTCTACAATATTACAGGTAAAGGATATAAAGGTCCAGGATATAAAGTAGCTTAAGCCATGAATCTTGCCTTCATGGAACTGGACACTACAACAATTAAATTTAAATTTGTGTTGATAGCCTCTTCTAGCAACTTGGGATTTGATGGTACTAATTCATTTAATATTTTAGCCAATGTTTAAAAATTTTTTTATTAGGGATAATCATAAACACTTACAAAAGTTGGCAGAGTTGTATTATGAAAGCTTAAATATTCATTTTCCAGCTTCAGCAATTATCCACTCTGCCAATCTTGTTTTTTCTGTGCCCTGACTCATATGGCCCTGCCATATTATTTGAAGCAAATACCAGACATCATATCATTTCGTTCATAAATATTTCAGTAGGGGTCTAAAGAAAAAAGAAGTCTTTTAAAAAACATAACTGTGATACCAAATATCTCCCAAAATGATAATTCTTTAATATCAATTTAACAGTTTAAATAATGTGTCATCTAACTTCAGTTCACAGAATTTTATGTACTTAATATACTTAAAACAAAGTTATTTTAAATTTCTGTTGCGTTCAATGCTAATACCACTATTTATCAACGAAAAATGTGCTCTCCAATTCTCTGAACAAAAACATGCCCATTCTTGTAAAACAAAATTACTTAACTCTAAAACAACCTCCAAGGGCGTTAGTAAGAAACACTATTACCCACTTAGTGCTCAAGCTAGATGGCTAATTTGCCACCTGGGAGAACCCAGAAGTAATTTAGCAACACAAGTGAGAGAGACCTAAGGAAAAGTGGCAGATTAAGTAATTAAATCCTCCAAAGAAAAGGACAGGGAAAGTATAAACTTTGGACTTTGAAGCTCAATTTATCCAATTCAGTCGTGGTTTTAAGTGTTGCTCATCATAGTCTACACAGTGCCAAAGCTTTTGTTCACTTGATACCAAGGGATTTCAGATTTCCTCTTTCCTTAAAAATGGAACATGTCAGTATGGCAAAAGAGAAGAGAATACCACAACAAAAGCAATAACAACAATCACGAAATGTATATGGCATCTCCTAAGCCAACCCGAGCACTCTTCCAGTCCTTTCTGTACATGAATTACTTTGTGGAACACCATAGAAGCAGATTCATTTTCAGGTTCATGGATTTACCCATAACTTTCTCATCAGTGATTATAGGAAGGTGGCTGCTTTACTGATAAATAGGCATTTTTGTTTACTCAGCAGCTATTACAGAGCATTGTGCTAGATCTCTTTGAATTTAAAAAAAAAAAAAAAAACTAATGAAAAACATCAGGCCAAATATCCCAGAAGTTCTCTCAACCCCAAGGAAGATAAATATAAAGAAAATCACACCCAGGAACATCAAGTACCAAATACAAACAAAGTATCTTACAAGCAACAGAGGAAAAATTTATATTCCCACATAAAACACTTCAGCCCCAGGTGCCTTGCTGGTAAATTCCACGGAGAATTGAAGGATGAAATAACACCAGTATTACACAACTACTCTTAGAAAATAAGGATTTTTAAAAGGGGGGGCGGGAGAGCACTGCTCAAGGTGTTTTATGAGGCCAGATTAATCCTGATACTAAAGCCTGATAATGACATTGAAAGAAAGTAAAATTACTGATGGACCTCTTCATAAATATAGATGCAAAAATCCTAAACAAAATATTAGCCAACCAACTGAACGATACATAAAAAAGATAATCTATCATGATCAAAGTGAGTTTATTTCAAGAATGCAAGGTTGGTTTAACATTCAAAAATCAATTGATATAATTCACACATTAACAAAATAAAGGAGAAAAATCAAATGATTACCTCAATATAAAAAGGAAAAGTATCTGATAAGTTCAACATTCATTCATGCTAAAATCTTAGCAAACTAAGAAGAGATGAAAACCTCCTTAATCTGATAAACAGTATCTACAAGAAAACCTACAGTAAACATCATACTCAATGGTGAAATATTAAAAGCTTTCTTCTTGAGATTGGAAAGAGGCAAGTATGCACTGCCACCATTATTCAACATTGACTATATAGCTCACAGTCAATGCAAGAAGAGAAAAAGAGAAATGAAAATAAAACAATTGGAAATGAAGATATAAAATACCCCATTTCTTGCAGATTGCATAATTATGTATGCAGAAAATCCAAAATAATCTACAAACTATTAGAATTAGTAAGTGAATTTAGCGAGTTTGCCAAATAGGTCAATACACAAAAATCAATATACTTCTATATACTAGTAACAAGCAGTTTGAAAATAATATTTAAGAAATATCATTTAGAGCAATATCAAAAACATAAAGTATGAAGAAATCCAACAAAAGATGTACAATATTGCTACACAGAGATATTTGAAATATTTTTGAGAAAATGAAAAGAAGCAAATGAATGGAGGGATACATCAGGTTCTTGAATTGGAAGACTCAATATAGTAAAAATGTAAATCCAGGTCATATTGATCTAAGGCGATTTCAAAAAAATTTCCTGCAGTTTTCTCCTTTACTTTTAGGGGAAGGTGGGTTCAAAATTACAAGCTGATTCTAAAATACATATGGGAAAAATAAAAAACAAAAAAATAAAATAAAACAAAACACATATAGATGGTCATGATACTCCTGATGTAGAAAAACAAAGTAGTAAGACTTGTTCTACAAGATACAACATGAAGCATAAAGCTACAGAAATTACAATGGTGTGTCTCTGGTACAAAGACAGATAAGAATAGATAACAGGACAATAGAATAGAAAAGAGTGCAGAAAAGAACCACTTACATATGGACGCTAGATGTATTGACGTTATAGAGCAGTGGGGAGGATGGGTTTGTTTTTTTCCCAATAAATTGTGCTGCATCACTTAAATATCCATTAAAAAATCTGTCTTAACTTCTACCTCAAACTGGGTAGATTGTAGCTATAATTACAAAAGGGGAAACAATAAAGCTTCTAAAGATCAAGAAGAATATCTTCACGACCTTGAGAAAGTGGAAGATTTCTTACACATGACACTAAAAACACTCACCATAAAAAACGTGACAAATTGGAATAAATAAAACTTAAATGTCTGTTCATCAACAGATACTGTTAAGAGAATGAAAGTGCAAATTAGAATGGGAGAAGATATTTGCAATAAGTGAAGGATAAGGGTGTGTTTATCCAGACTATATAAAGAACCCCTCAATAAGATCAACCAGATCAACAAGAAAAAAGCAGACAAACAACCCAACAGAAAAATGGTCAAGGCACTTCCCAAAAGAGGATGTCCAAATGATCAATAAACATATAAAAGTGTGCTGAACTTCATGAGTTATCAGGGAAATGAACATTAAAACCACAATGACATACAATTTTGAAGGAATTAATTGAGTTTGCATAGTACTTAAAGATTCAGCAAAATAATATTAAATAGTTAGAATAATAACAATACAATTAATGTAGCATTTATGTTCTACACAATCAAGCCAAATGTATCTTTGTACATACAATCACCTCTTTATGTTACTTAAACTTCTTTCCTCTTTCCTCTCTAACTGAACTTTCATGCCCCCTTATCCACTTAATTTTAAAATTTTTAATTCACTTTCTCAAGTAAGGTCATAAATTCTCAGAGTTCAAAACCATGAAGTACAAAGATATAAATTAGCAAGGCACTCTTTTACAACTTTTTTCCATCCATCCCACCAAATGGTTGCTGTTTCCTTTAAGAAACTTTTTACACATCTACAAGAAGTGCAAATATAACTATTTTGTCCCTTTCTGACCCAAATGTTAGCAAATAATATTCACCTTATTTTCTTTACTTAACCATATATTGTGGAGATATTTTTATATCACATATGTCGAGTTTCCTTGTTTTTTGTTACTTTTTAATAACTGCTAGTATTCCACTGTACTATAAGCAGTCTTATTTCCCACATTGATGCACATTTAGATTGTTTCTAGCATATATTTTGCTATGGCTAATAATGCCACAGCGAATAAACTTATACATAAATTATCCATATAAACTTATACATAAATTATATACACGTGTGCAAGTATATCACTAAGATAAATTCCCCAGACTAAAATTGTTAGATCAAAGGGAACATGCTTGTACTTTTAATGGACAAGCCCAGTTTGCTCTCAATTAGATAATTACATATTTTTAAAAACCTCACAGTGAAGATGCAACAATGAGGTACAAAAGGAATAATGTGTGAATGCTTACGATACAGTTTTATCCAATAGGTGAAGTGCATATTCAGATGTGGGAATCCAAAGGGTAATAAATGTTTCTTCCTTAATTTGAAAGAATTATAAGCCCAATCCAATTTTTCTTCTTGAAATGCATGCTGAGATGTATTATCAGATGGTAAGCAAACAATTTTTTAGGATTCAATAGCTTCTCTTGATTCTTTAAGAAGATAACTCCAAAATTCTGATCAATCCCTAAAGAATATTAGTATGAAGAGATTTTTCAATGCCAATTACTATTTAGACTGAAAGAGAAAAGTGTAATGTATGCTCAGATAAACAGAATGAGTACATATTCATTTAATTATGATAGAATTTGCTCTTTGAAAGGCAGAAATTTTATAAGAGACCAGATATTTGGTTACACCTTAGAGAGGGAAATATTTCTAAAAGAAAAATTTTGGGTTTACTTCGCTTAAATGTTATCCATTCTTTTTTTCCACCTTTATGTCAATCTAAATCAGATATTCCAATTTTTTAAAACCAGAAAATAAAGACACTACATAGGTAATTTATGAAAAGAACCCCAAAACGGGAATCAGATACCAGGTTCTGGAGCTGTTTATGTGGTTTTGTGTCCTTGAGTTTCAGGAACACACACAACCAACTCTCGCAGAGATGGACTAATTCACCTTTAGGATTTCCCGCTTGCTCTGAAATTGTATTATAAGACGTGCTCTTACAAACTTACTTACAAAAAGACCGAACTGCACTTAAGCTCTCTAAAGCTTAGTTTTAACTAAAAAAGCTGTAGAGCGTAGGAGTTAAAAGATTCCAGAGTCAAAGTGGCTGTGCCCCTCACTACTCGTTCCTTCATCTCTCCCTTGTCCAGCATCTGCAACTGTAAAATTCCATCTGGTTGGAATATACCAACCACACTGGGTTGTTTAGAGGACTGTATGAGTTTTTATGTAAAATACCGGGAACTGTACCTGGCAGACCTGGCAGATAGGGAATACTCCATAAAAGTTTGCTAATACTTATCTTCCTTGATACTTAGAAAGCAGTATTTCACAAAATTAATTTTAGAAATTAAAAACTCTTTTAAGCTTATTTCTTACTTGAGAACATTGAAAATTCTGCATTCATAATTCAGCATTCTCATTCATAATTCAGTGTTCTTCCTCCAAAAGCATATACTTAAAGGAAGATAGATAAAAGTACCAATTACACGAATATACTGTATTCCAGTAAGTAGGACAGAATGCTGAGGTACATAAGAAAAATAAATCATATACCTTTACATCGAAAGTGCCCCGTTTTCTTATAAAATTAACCAAGAACGGAAATACAGACATATAAATGTGGAAATATAGATACATAGGTCACAATAACGGACATGAAATGACATTGGAAATATTTTTAGTTCAGCCAGTATCACAGGCTGATAATTAGCATTACTCTAGTGAGAGCCGGAAGCCTTAAAATTTCTTTTTTTTACCAAGTTTAATTTCAGTAAAAAGGGCCAAACGAAAATTTCAGATGCCAGAAATAACTTTAAGCTTTAAAAACTTTTATAGAACCTACAAAAACCTTCTATAACTTCTCTCTCTCTTCATTGGTTTCTTTCCCTTGACCTTCAAAATATGCTTAAATATCCTAAAAATGACAAAAGCAAACAAAACTGAAAGCCATTGGTGATTTAGTTATGGAAAACTATTCGGCCCTTCCACAAATCATAGTAAATTCTCTTAACACCCCTGAAAAGTGAAACAAGAAAGTAAAATTTTGCAATGCGAGGGGATTTTGAGGACTTATGAGTAGGCAAATTAGTGCCCTTGACTCAAGCATGGGCACACAAAGCAACAGATTCAGGGAAAATTATTGCAAAATGGACATGTTGGCCCAGAAGAGTAATCTCGTATTTCCCCAAATGCGTTCCCTGTCTTTGGCAAGGTGTTTTTAATTCTCTCTTGGGCCCTATAGGATATGTTTACCCACTCATCTTGGTAAGGGATCTTCAAATTCTTGAAGACAGCTGTGAGGTCCCTTTAGTCTTTTCTTCAAGGAAAACACCTCCACTTCTTGAACTACTCCTCACATATTGTTTGAAGTGTTTCCTTCTTCCTAGCTTTACTGGTTTATAAAAGTGTGACACTCAGAAACCAAAGCCATCATGCAGGTGTGGTCCGGCCACTGGGGAGATAGGATTATCCTCAACCACAGTAAAACCTGAAAGAAAGGAAAATGAAAAGAAAAAAAGCTCCCAGGAATGATAAATTACCAAAATTAACCCAGGAAGAAGTGGAAAACTTGAATGGGCCAATTACAATAGAAGACATTTGTTTATGGCTTCTTCTACGAAAGCATCTATTTGCTAGGTTTTCACCTCTATTGCAACTGAATATTCTCTTATTGTCTTCCCTCTGTCTCTCTGTAGTTTTCTCTCTTTTCTCATCCTGTCTATTTTTCTCACCTTGTCTCTTTGTCTTGTCTACTTTTACTTTCTTGATCCTTAAATCAGTCTTCTAAAAGAATTAATCTTTTATTTCTTAAAATAATCAGCTTTTGGACTTGCTTATCCTTTATGTTGCTTTTTTTCTTTAATTTTTGCTTTTCTTTCTTTTGGTTTTCATCTTTAGCATTATCCTTTTTGTGCTTTTATTTGTTTCATTTTGTTATTCTTTTCCTAGTTTCTTAAGATGATTCCTTAATCCCTTTGGCTTCTGCTTTTACTCTGTAGTAATGAATACAGTTTTTTCTATGTTCCAAAGATTTGGCATGAAATGTTCTCTCTTCATCATTTTCTAGGCAGGTTATAATCTGTTTTCATTTTTTATTTAAGTGTTTCTTAATTTCTATGCAGTTAAAATATTTTTGGTGACTTTTTGTATTATTTGTTTTCAACTTTACTTGATTACAAATAGAGTAAATGAATAATTTAATCTTAATTTAAAAAATATTAAGGTTTTATTTCTAGCCAATTATTTACTATTTAAAAAAATGGTTCTTGAATATTAAAATTTTTTACTCTAATCAATAGATGTAAGAGTCTATATAGATTTCAATTAAATCACAGCTTTGATGGTTTAAGCCAATTTCTCTATGAGCTTATCAATGATCTACTCGATCTGATTCTGAAAGAGGAGTACTGAAATTGCTTACTGTAATTTTTTTCCAATTATCTTTGCACTTCTACTTTATATATTTTTGGTTTATATATTTAACTGCAGTGTTGCCTGGTGCATACAGGTTTATGACATATCTTCATAAATTGTCTTCCCCCTACTTGGCAGTTTTACAATTAAAATTCCACCTTTACCTCATCAGAAATTAATACCGCCACTTCTTCCCTCTTTAATTGGCATTTTTCTCCTATGACTTTGCTCGTTTCTTCTCATTTCAACTTCTTTTTAAATCACTTTGCTGTAAATGATTCTATGGACTAGTTTCCACTCAATACACAAATATTTACTCAGTGCCCACCATGGGCAAGGCACTCTACTAGCTACAGTAAATTTTTTTTTTTCACATGTGTCGTCTGAACTACAGTAGATGAGAGATCCAGAACTGACAGCAAAACCAGTAAGCAAAACTTTGGATTGGTCTTGAAAACAAGACAGGGATACTAAGAAATATGGGTATAGGATTCTACTTATCAAAACTGAGTTACGAACATAATTTACGTTTGTTTCGGAATACGCTTGATAGTCTCAGTTTATATCCTATACCACGGCACTAGTGAATTCTGGGCTTTGTCCTCCCCCTTTGTAGTGTGCAGTGGAGAAATCAGCCACGTCCTAAGTACACTAAACCCTTTGGGAATCCCATCCCACACAGCGCTGCCGTCATCTCGGCTAATTCACAGAAAGTAATGTTCTTTTTATGGAGCTAATGTCAAAATAGTTTTAAAAAAATCCCAAAACCTTTCCTCTTGAAAATTCTTTAGCAAATAGAACAACAAAATCACTCCTTACGATACTACTCGTAAACCTGGAGGTAGTCCAAGTTTGATGCTTAAAAAATACATGTTCTATATTTTTACTCACAACCATTTAAATGTTTTTTTCTTTTTCCTACAGATTTTGGTCTTTCAGTATTGGCAAGCATCGATGCTTTCCTAGACCTTAAACCAAGTTAACATGGATCTTTAACTTAAAAAGAGCAATTTCAACAGAGCCTTTTCATGCCGAAACAAAGTATCTTTGTGCACCATCCACCCAGTTCTAGGAATAGATTGCTAATTACCTGGAGTTTATAGATTTAATAAAGAAAAATGTAATTACCTTCTCTCTGGCTTCTAGTCATTATTTCCAGATATAAAAGACTATTTAGCGTAGAATGACCAAATTTGCTCAGTGTATTTAAATATGAAAAGAGAAAATATATATACATTTTCCAAAAGCTGTCTTCTCTTTTTGACGTTTGAATTCGAATACTTCCAAAGCAGGGAGAAATCTTATTCCAGGAGTATAGCAATCTCTTTTAAAAGTAGGACTGGGACAGAGAGGTGTTCAAAAAGACTTGCATGGTGAATAGAATATACTATAAACTCTTACTGAAAAGTTTTTTGATTAGATTGAAAAAGGACTGGCATATGCAGTGCTAAATGTCTTGATGTACTGCAAATACCTTTTAGAAAATCGTACTCTGCTTCAACTGAGCTTTTTCATTTCTTTCGGTGACTCCGATATAATGAAAACCTCTTGACTCCACTAATGGCCATAAAGTAAATACTGCTCATGTACTAGAACAGAGATAGGTCAAACATGCGGTTTTTGATCGAAATAATTCACTTAAGAAAACTAGCTAAGATAAAGTATAGAGGAAGACAGTAAGATACAGACCACATCAGAAGACTGGGAGCTGCCTGGAAATAGTAGAACCCATCACAATATTTTAACAGAGTTAATAATCCTAAGTAAAATCGAAAATCAAGTTGTTTTTAAAAACTTTTATACCTTTGACTTATAAACCAAACATAGGTACAAGTATAACGGGAAAATAACACAATTTAAACGTTTTTATATAGTATTTGTATAGTTCCACAAATTTTTATATATACCATACTTGTATACTGTATACTTTATATACTAAACACTTTACATATACTAATAGTATTTTGTATTGGTATTATTTCCAGTTTTATTATACGCTTTTATCTCTTTTTATATCAAATTACACAATAAATTTTCCATAATGCATATTCTAGAAATTAAATCCTTTTGGAATTACACAGAGTGTATATATATCCGGAGATCCAACCTGGGTCCTGAAATCATTTTTTGTGTGTTGCTCACCTGTGTATTGTTGGTGGCAGAGACGCCAAGATTTCATCATATACCTAAATGGGTGCTGGACTAAAAAAGGGAAGTTAAGATAAATAAGTAACCTATCAGTTGTATTAATAATAGTACAAATGATGTCATGTTCATTCAACAATTCATTTAATAAATACTTACTACGTCCCAGGCACTATTACTCTTTGCATGTAAAAATAATGCTACTATACTATTGGCACATCAGGGTTCTTTTGTATTTGTTTTAATGTTTTTCATCCAGTGAGAGAGAGAGATTTAGGCTATTACGTCAATCACATACCCATCTGGTCTTCCACAGGGTCAAGGGTCACCCAGGAAAGCAGTGCAATTCCTGGAGGGTTTAGGGATTGAATATGGAAACTTGCCTACTAAAAAGACTGACTTGATAAACATTTTTGATTCTCTGTTTTTGTTCAGGGAAAGGTTTTTAATATTTGTTTTAGTGTTATCCTCTCAAAACAGGAATGCACAGTGCCTTTTGTTATTCTACCACAGAAAAGTGGAGTACTGATGACACGTTCATGCTCTATAGTAAATGCTTAAATGGTAACCTTTCCAGAAACTTCCGGTATTGTCATAGTGAGCTGAATGATGATGTTGCTGACAGCAGCAACTAACATTTATTGAAGGTTAATAGCCAGACATTGTTCTAAGAACTTTCCATTGATCACTTCATTTTTTCCTGATAAAGACCCTATCAGGATCCGAAAGCACAGAAGAATAAGTAATTTGCCCAAAGTCACACAGAAAGAAAGTACTGAAGCTTTAATTCAAACCTACTCACTGCCAGAGCTTGGACACATTGTCACTATGCCTCTGCAGATGCCTACCCAGACTTGGCAAAGCTAGCCACTTGGAATAATACTGCTGTGCTGCTAGTGACCACCAAGAATTCTTAAATGCTTCATCAAAAGCAGTAAAGTCTTTCTAAAATGATACTTTGATAAGCATAAGCAGTCTAACCATCATCTCCCTCCTCCAGGCTCAGTCTGTAGACAGGCAGATGGTTTCCAAGCTCGTGTGGGCTGTCATCACGGAGCAGCAGCCCTTCCCTTCTCTGGGCCCCTCTGGGTCACCCCTTCCTCATCTATGAACCATTGGTAATTTTCTCCTCCCTCCTCAAGGCTTCACTCCCAACCTCCCCTTTCAGCTGACTGATACACAGGCAATCAACAACCTGACCGCCCACTTGACAAGGTGAAATCTAATGTGGTCAGATGAGAACACCTTTAACCTTCTGTTCTCCACCCACAAGGGGATGCATCTTCTTCCATCCTTCCTTTTTGGTAGAAAGCAGGGCCTCTCAAGCTTTCCGAGATGAATATTTCTACCTACCTTGTCAGTGATCTCAACTCTTTCTGGTAACTTCAGACAATCAAGCATATAAACATGCTCAAATTTCTCCCATCATGAAAGCAAAACAAAACAATAACTTGCTAGGACCCAAGTGCATTAGTCTTTATGTCTTATTCTCCTTCCATTTTCAGCCAAGCTAATTGAAAAATTATTTAATGCTCTTATCCCTGTGTCCACATTTAAAAACCCACTGCATTTCACCCTCCACTTTTTGTTACTCTCCACAAAATTACCAATGACCTTCTCATTATTAAATGTCCCTGTGAATCCTGATCTTATTTGCCTCCTCTGCAGCACAGAGACTGTTGACATCTGCTTCTTTCTTGACCCCTATGACATCACATTCTCTTTGTTCTCAGTACTTCCTTCTGTCCCCCTTGTGGATTCTTCCTATGTCCATTCCTTAAAGCTTCCCAAGTCTCCAAGGTTCCACTTATAATGGATTGTTCCCATTGCGGAATCTGAGTGGTTTCAACTCCACACATATGCCAAAGGCTTCCCCATGTAAACCTCCAGCCAAGATCCCTCTACTGAGCTTCTGATACCTACACGCAATTCCCTAGTCGATGTCTCCAGTTAAATACCTCAAACTCAGCCTAAAACCAAACTCATTGTCTCCTCTCTCTGACAACCCACTTTCTTACATGCTCCTTATCAAGTGAATGGCAAAGAAACCAGAAAACAAAATATCTCCTCCTGACTTCTGCCTCATCTCTTCCTCAGCCAATCAATTAACAAAAGTTTACTTTATTCACACCTCAAAGAACCTTTTTCATCTTTAGATCTCCATGGCCACTAAGTTAGTCCAGGCTATGGAGTACTCTTTCTAAAACACAAATCTGATCATGATACTCCAATAATTAAATTACTTCAATAATACCCTTGTGCTCAGGAGGAAGTGAAAACTCCCTAGAAGGTGAAATAAAGACCCAATTCACGATCTGACTGCTTTTCTGGACTCCTTACTGCCATTCGTCCATCGCAGGCCATGCCCCAGTCATGCAGTGGTTAGCCTCTGAAACATGCTGTGCTTTCTACCTGCAACATTATTCACACACTTTTCTTGCCTAAATCCTGCAGGTCTTAGCTTAGATGTCAAGTCCTTTTGGAAGACCTTCCTAATCCCCCACATGGGACCAGGTGATCCTTAGTGACCTAAAGCAGCCTGTGCTGATTCCTGCCACTGTATTTCTCTCATCCAGACTGACTGCTTGTTTTCCCATTATCCCATAAGCTCTCTGAGGGCAGGCACTCTGCCATGTTTATTCTTGCATCTCAAATACCTCACTCACCACCTGGCACAGAGGAGGTACTTAATAAATACTCATTGAAATTCAGAAAGAGGTTCCTAGAGTTAGTGTTAGTTTTCCAGGGAATGATCAGGTAATGGGTGTCCAGCCACATAAGGCCAAGGGTCAAGCATGGAACAGATAGAGCCGATAAAGGGGAGAGGGGCCATTAGCCCAGGAACAGCATTACTATAGGGGAGGAAATGTGATTGTGTTTGTTTTCTCTAGTGTATAATGTGGGCTTGTAAAATGTCCTGTTCTGGACTATTTTAAGGGGTCCTGGGAGCAGGGAAGGGGGTGACAGCCTAATTGGCCTCGATCAGTAGTTCTAAGATAGAAATGACCAGTCACAACCGCTAGGGCAGAGACCTCACACAAGCCAGAAGCCCGGCCTCCCTTAAGGGGGCCAGTCAACATCCTTGGCTGGCCATGGGCTCAGCTGTTGCACCTAACATGCCGACTGAAAGAAAAAATGGCTGGGATGCAGGAAACGAAACACTTCTGGCCCTCTCTAGTGGCCTGCCCATTCTTCCCAGCCCAACTCCCCCCAGGTGTTCCTAAACTGCTCCAAATAAAGAGCACTGACTGTTCTGTTTGTTCTTGTTTTTGTTTTTTTTAATGCAGCAGTTGCCAAAATTCTGCTGGATCTCTACTATATATAATGGAACTATATAAATTTTATCTAACTGTTGAATAATCGCATCATTTTTTGAGAGAGAATAGAAACATATTTTTCTCCCCTATACCAAATAGATCTGGTTTGGGCCTCACTTGCTAGGACTAGTAGAAAAACAGGTATCAGTCATCTTGGGGGCCTGGAATGTGGGCAGTGTGTGACAGCAGTCTTGGGGGGCACTTGTGTTTGCATAGCTGATAAATGACTTTGTAAAGGAAATTTGGAAAACAGAAAAAGGGGAAAAATTAGGCTTTGTCTTATCATCCAAATATGACTGATATTAACGTTTAGATATGTTTTCTTCTAGAGTACACTGTATTTATTCTATATGCATTCTAAATTCAATTTGGTATCTTGCCCTTCCACATAACATAGCATGAGCATTTTCCATGTTATTACCATCTGTAGTCATCATTTCTGAATGCTGTATAATATTTCAGAAAGTAGAGGAGCCACAGTTAACCTGTGGAGGCTACTTCCAATTTTATGCTATTATAAATAATGTGGTGATGAGTAACTTTATGCATATGTATTTCAGGTTATTTCCTTAGGATAGATTCCTAGAATTGGAATTATTGGGTCAAAGTACAGGATTATTATAAGACTCTTGACACATATTGCCAAACTACTTTCCAAAAACCACATTTATTAACAGACCATGATAGTAACCATTTTACCATACCGTTCTCTGTGAGTACCAACATTAAAAAAACAAGCAATCTTTTCATGTGCCTGTTGGCCATTTGTATACTTTCTTTGGAAACATGTCTGTCCATGTTTATTAGGCAAACGCAAATCAAAACTACAATGAGATATCACCTCACACCCGTCAGAATGGCTATAATTAACTAGACAAGAAGTAATAAGTGTTGGAGAAGATATAGAGAAAAGGGAACCCTCATACTGCTGGTGGGAATGCAAACTGGTGCAGCCACCATAGAAAACAGTATGGAGATTTCTCAAAAAATTAAAAATAGAAATACCATATCATCCAGCTATTCCATTACTGAGTATTTATCCAAAGAACATGAAATCAATAATTCAAAAAGATATATGCACCCCTATGTTCACTGCAGCATTATTCACAACAGCTAAGACGTGGAAGCAATCTAAGTGCCCATCAACAGATGAATGGATAAAGAAGATGCGGTATATATACACAATGGAGTACTATTCAGCCACAAAAAGGACAAAATCGTGCCATTTGTGACAACATGGATGGACCTTGACGGTACTAGGCTAAGCAAAATAAGTCAGAGAGAAAGACAAATACCATATGATTTCATTCATGTATGAAAGATAAACACATGGATAAGGAGAACAGATTGGCGGTTACCAGAGGGGAAGGGGATGGGGGGGAGGTGAAAGGGGTAAAGGGGTGCATATGTATGGTGATGGATAAAAACCAGACTATTGGTGGTGAACATGACGCAGTCTACACAGAAGCTGAAACATAACAATATACGCCTGAAATTTACACAGTTATAAGCCAATATGACCTCAATAAAATAATTTTTAAAAAGACAAGAAAACCAAAACAGCATTAAAAAACCTCTAAAACTTGTTCCTTTAGTGTGATAAGCAAAAATGGCAATATTATTATTTTAACATGTGGCTTAAAATTTTTCTTTACTAACTGTCAGCTTTAATATATATTTGTTTATTTACATGTTGTTTTCTCCTTTTCTGTGAATCTTCTAGCCATGTGCTGACCTGTAATAGTTTGATGCTTTATATATACTCTGCAGTATTCATGGAGATTATATAATATTCCCCGTGAAATAAGAATAGTTTCCAGCAAGATGAGCCAAAGCAAGAAGCCTGTATCCAGAATCCAACCCTGAACAGATGTTTGCTTGGCAGCCTAGTTGCAATAATTAACATCAGAAAGCAGGGCAATTAAAAAAAAATACAACCAGATCTCACATCCATGAATCATGGTTCTGTAAATGTCCCAAACCATCTGGATGACTGGGCTCCAAGCCTCCATCTTGAGAAAGACCTGCACGATTGCACCAAAAGACAAGGGACCTCTGAATACCAAATGTTCATAGGATATTGTTTGTCTGCCTCTTAAATCACTTCTCATTCTCTACCTTTTAACAATAGATATTGATGTAACTGTCTCAAGTCCTCTTTCCCTGGATTATACACTTCTCACAGGCACATACCACATTTTATTTATCTTGGTATCCTAGGGAGCATCAGGACCTTGCCCTGCATACAGTAAACACTTAGTATTTGTTTGTTGAAATAAACTGCAATAGAATAATCAAAGCCTTGGCAGATGTCTGACCCCAAGCCAGACAGTGTCTCTTAATTGCACTGACAGTAGTTTATCATTACAATAAACAGCTCTGTCTTAAGTCCTGCTGATGGTGGGGCGTCTGGCAAAGGAAACACACCAGCAGTGCTGCATATGATGAACAACATGAAGAGAGAAGAGCGCTTGGCTTCGGAGGCAGGTGGAACACCTTCAGAGCACGTGTGGTCCCGGCCCAGGTTTACTGTGCGGTTCTGCATCAAGCAGCCTGAGCTATGAAGCAAACTGTGACTTCAATTTGATATGCAAAAATGGCAACATAATATTATTTCAATGTATATTATTTCAGCCAACTATTATTTGTTTTCCCAATAAAAAGATGGTGACAGGCAATTCTCAAAGGGAAAGAGATGGGTGTCCACATGAATTAGCAACCTAGAGAGATTTTCATGTCAGTACTATTTGATTGCATATTTTCAAAACATTTAACTAAAATCTTTCCCACATTTTAGGAAAAGTGCTAATTGCCTCCAATTCCACAACATTTCTTTTGCAAAATCAAAGGCTTCACTAAGTCCCTGTACTGGCAAAGAATTTGCTAAAGCACTTTTTTTTTTCTTCAAGATTTTATTTTTTTCCTTTTTCTCCTCAAAGCCCCCCAGTACATAGTTGTATGCTCTTCTTTGTGGGTCCTTCTAGTAGTGGCATGTGGGACGCTGCCTCAGCGTGGCGTGATGAGCAGTGCCATGTCCGCACCCAGGATTCGAACCAACGAAACACTGGGCTGCCTGCAGCGGAGTGCGCGAATGAACTTAACCACTCGGCCACAGGGCAAGCCCCTAAAGCACTTTTTTTTTTAAAGAATGCATGGCATAATCTGTCCCTCAAATTATTTCTTTCCAGCTTTCAACTTTGAATCATTCCAAGCTTTCTCTCTCTCTCTCTCTCACACACACACCCCCCTCTTATTTTTCCTTCTTCTTTGCTTAACCATTTAAGAGAATAGAGGCATACTTTTTTTTTTTTTTTGAGGAAGAATAGCCCTGAGCTAACATTGACCAATCCTCCTCTTTTTGCTGAGGAAGACTGGCCCTGAGCTAACATTCGTGTCCACCTTCCCCTACTTTATATGTGGGATGGCTACCACAGCACGGCGTGCCAAGCGGTGCCATGTCCACACCCGGGATTCGAACTGACGAACCCGGGGCCACCGAAGCAGAATACACACACTTAACTGCTGTGTCACCGGGCCAGCCCAAGGCATTCCATTACTTAATCACAATATAATCATATCACCAGGAAACAATACAGATAAAATATTTCTACCTAATACACATTCAATATTCATATTTCCCCAATTGTCTCCCAAATGTTCTTCATAGCTGATTTTTAAGAATGATTCAGGATCCAATCGAGGATCATAGAGTTCATTGGTTGTCATTTCTCTTTTGTCTATTTTAATCCTTCAGCTTTTTAAAAAATAATGTATTACTAACATTTTGAGACATTCAGGCCAGTTGTTTTGTTGACTGTCCTGCAATCTGGAATTGTTCCTTATTTCCGCATAATCAAATCTGATTTAAACATCATTGGTGATGTGTCCTTCCCACGGTGTCAGATCAAGAAGCACATTCTTTCAGTTTACTCCATGATTGGCAATAAGTTTGATCATTTCGTGATTGTGATGTGATGTCTGCCAGATTTCTCTATTGTGAAAGTACTTTTTTCCCTTGTAATTAATATGTAATTTGTAACTGACACTTGACCATCAGACTATATTTTGTTCCCCAATAAAACCCAATGGTTTTTACCATCCATTGATGATCCTTCTCTGAATTAGATATTGCAGTGGGGGTTGCAAAATCGTGATCTTTCTAGTTCTATTATTCCTCCTACATTTACTAGCTGTCATTCTTCTTAAAGAGCATTTTTCATATCACATTTTTTAAAAAGTCACTATAGACTCAGTATTTATTTTTTATTCATTGTGTTACAATCCATTACTGTCATTCAAATTGTCCCAAATTTGGCCATTGGGGACCACTTTAAGTCAGTGCCCTTTTGACTAGTCTGCATTAGTTTTGAATAATTCCTTGTCCTAGAGCTGGAATCAACTGATTCTCCAAAGAACCCTGTTTCTTTCATTATGGAATAATATTTTGAAACCAAGATCCAAGCCTCAGATGCTCTTATTTCTACTGGAGTATCATTGCCCCTAGGCCCTTTCTGTCATTGGAGTTATTAAATATACATATATACACACATACATATAATTCTATATACTTTTATATTATTTAAATTTAATATATATTTAAGTATATTTTTTAAATATAAAATATATTTATATTTTTTCCTTTATTTTAAATCAGCATTTCCTACTGATGCCTCCAATTCTAACCCAATGCTATAAGGGTTCATTCTCACCTTTCCTCACTCTTTTCTCCCATGGCGAGAAAACTGATGTTGACATATTTATTCGCTTCATCTTTCAATACATACGTAAGAGTTTCCTAATTACTATACCAACAAACTGACAACAACAAAATGCTACATAAAGATCAGATTTATTTGAAATTCTCTCAGAATATATCCCACAGAGTCAGAGCACTGTGTTTCAAGTTGCCTGAATGAACTCGTCTGTGTCTTTATGCAACCAATTTGATAAACAGCTTAGCTCCTTTGTTTCTGTTCATATTTTATTTCCAGGCTTGCTTTTTTAAAAGATCCTTTTTGATTTAATTTTATCTTTGATAAGTAACATATTAACATGGTCAAAAGTCACAGCTATATAGAAAGGTATACTCAGAGTATTTTCACTCCTCCTCTTCCTTCCACCCCATTCCCACCTATCTCCACAGGTAACCATTTCACAGTTTCTAGTGTATCCTTCCTATATGCTTCTTTTTGCAAAAATAAGCAAATACATTCATATATTCTTATTTTTCTTTCATATTTTTCTCTGAAGTATTTTTAATCTAGTTGAAGAGATAAAGCATTCCTGCATAAAAAGTTAACTAAGGAATAAAAGGCAGAATATTGGTCACAGAGGTAGTCCAGTTTAACCATGCACAGAATTCAAAAATCCATAAACATCCAAAGCTGTGCATTGCCAAATACATAACACAGTAAGAACAGAAGTTTCGAAATTAGCTTAAAGCAAGTTGTAGTCCCTATTTTCACTTACTTTAATCATGAAATGAGCACTAAGAATGTGCTATATGTACTTGACAAGAAGGAAGAGTTAGCATTATACCTAAAACACTGGAAATCATGAAAATCCACCTTACAACTTATAAAATGTTTAGCAATAGAAGTAGATATAAGCTAAAGATCCTTTTAAAATAGAGTCAAGAAGCTAATACTTTGCTCTAAAATAGAAAACTTAAAGAGCTCTAATAAATAATTCTAACAGGCCTTAGAAGTAAAAATTTTATTAGTGATATAACTTCTAGCTGGAAACTGATTAAATATCTAGACATGATCATTTCTGGTGTTAAAGGTAACTTCGTAAAGTCAAAGTGTTACCCAGATGTAATCTGATTTCCCACAGCCTATCACAAATTTAATGGATTAGAGAGCTAAATACATGTGTAGAATATTAAAATAGTATTACTAATACATATACTAATATTATATTAAATATTATATTAAAATAGTATTAATACCCAATATTGATAATACATACCAAGCACTATACCACGTGCTTTTTATGCAATATTTTGTTCTCTCTTCCTAGCATTCTTATGAGGTTATTTTTATTATTATAATTATCATCATTATCCCCACTTTGCAAATGATGAAACTAAGACTTTTCAAAAGTTAAGTAGTTTTCCCAGGGTCACAGAGCAATACTATGCCACTTAAAAATTAGAGTTAGGTTCAGCGGCTGGCCCCGTGGCCGAGTGGTTAAGTTCGTGCACTCTGCTGCAGGTGACCCAGCGTTTCGTTGGTTCAAATTCTGGGCGCGGACATGGCACTGCTCATCAAACCACACTGAGGCAGCGTCCCACATGCCACAACTGGAAGGACCCACAATGAAGAATATACAACTATGTACCAGGGGGCTTTGGGGAGAAAAAGGAAAGAAATAAAAAGAACAATTAATAAAATCTTTGGGGCTGGCCCCGTGGCAGAGTGGTCATGTTCGCGCGCTCCGCTGCAGGCGGCCCAGTGTTTCGTTGGTTCGAATCCTGGGCGCGGACATGGCACTGCTCATCGGGCCACGCTGAGGCAGCGTCCCACATGCCACAACTAGAAGGACCCACAACGAAGAGTGTGCAACTATGTACCAGGCGGCTTTGGGGAGAAAAAGGAAAAAAATAAAATCTTTAAAAAAAAAAAAAAATTAGAGTTAGGTTCAGTCACCTGTATGTGACAGTCCACTCTACTTTTATTGACATTATACATGTGTGTTATTTTAACAAGTCAAATGATTCTTACAAGATAGGTAATAAAAATAGATCCAACTCTAACTCTTTATTCCGACCGGGACATAGTTTTCAAATTCATCTATTTCTTTTATGATAACCTTTATGTTTCTAGAGAATATGCTTCTGTTCCTATGTTAGAAGAGTCAAGTGTAGAACTCTCATAGCATTCTCACCATTTTACTTATTTCCATCCTCCCAACAGAGCTAGAGCACAAGTTTTTGTTAATTAATAATCCATATTTAGCATATTGTGCCTATGGAAGTAATATTTACCATCTATTGCTGAGTCTAATAGTATATTGCAATGCCATTTCATTTCTTATATAACTATTGCATTCCTAGGAAATAAATTTTTCCTTGCTTTTTTATTTTTAGCTTGCTACAGCCCTATTATTAATATTTCTTGAAACTCTGCAACTGAGTTATAAACTTCCCCTGAAGATTATTTTCCACAGAATCAGATCAAATAGATTTCCAAGTTCCACCTCTTTCTTGGATCATACTTTCTGGAGCCCTCTGTCTGTCTGCTCCAACAGGGGCTGTGCTAAGCCTGCTACTTTTCTCCTACATTGGAGCCCACGGCTTCCTGGATTCAGTGTTCCCCACCGTCTTGCTTCACTTCCCCTGTTTTGGTGGAGAACATCCTCGTGGTGGTGTCACGCAATCTACATTTCAGAGTGAGGCAGTGTGAAGCTGACTGGAAGATCAGCTTCACACTGCCTCGCTGGCTGATTGCATTGCCTAGTAATCAGGTGGCAAGCTGGCCTTTTTGCTGGGAAATCACCAAGTGTCAGTAACCTTAAGTATCTTCCCTGGGGCCATATGCTTTCTCCAGAAAAGAATCCTCCAGTTTTATGCCTGGAAGTGTATGTCCAGCTGCCAGTGTTGGAGCATGTGGCCATAGCGGGTCTGGAGGATACATTGCCCTTCATGTGGATTTGCCCACAGATCTCTGTTTTCAGGGCGGTGCCTCTACCTCATTTGAGTGGGCCTGCAGCATCCCTGCTAAACCACCAATTACTCTGGGATAGGGGTGAGCACCTAGCTGCGCAGGGTCCAGAAAGGTGAGGGGGGAGGAGCTCCTCTTCCTTATTCAGATTTTCAACTACTCCTACTCCTTTCAGCCCCACAACTCACCATCATCTTCTAAATATTCTGGTGCCTCCTAGTCCAAGGACTTTGTGACGTTCACTGGTCCAGACTAAACTTTCTTGTTGGTATCCCTATTTTTAATCATCTAAGTTTCAAATAGCTCTTGTTAAGGCAGTCATCCCTCCATTTATTTTCTCCTCCTAAAAATGGGTCTGGATTTCTGCTCCACTGTTGTCTTTCCCTTATTCTCATTGCCCTTGTGAGTTGAAACCTAAGTTTTGTGAATGCTGATATGTTTGGAAAGCCTTCAACGAAAACAAACAAGATGTTATGTTTTCAGTGAAAATTCTTGTACTCAAGGAGATTTGTCCTTGAAATAATACAATGAGCTCATTCTATTGTATCAAATGAGGTATGAATCAAGCAGAATTTTGAAAAAAAAATTTAAATAATTCTAACTTAGACTCATCCAACACGAGTGCCCCTTGGATTTCCAGCAAGTCACTTGATCTTAAGAAAGTAAAGACAATTGTAAGTCTCCCCAAATGTAAGGTGGAAGGCTTGACTAAGAAATTATTAAAAATACTGTACAAAATACAGATAAAAAGCAGTAGCACTTCTTGATTCTGTACTTCACTGATTGATGCTAATGCCAAACAAAGGAGCCCTCTTACCACACCTCTATAAAGAACATAAATCTTTCCTTTAATACTTACATATCACTCTATCCCAAATTCTTGAATAGCCTGCATTAGAAATGGCTAGTGGCTATACTTCAAAAAACTCTAATTCTATTGATTGTGCACTGCTAGAAGCCTGAGTGTAACCAAAAATAGTTAACTGCATCAGAACATCTGATTAAGGGAAATATGTGGTAACTTCTTTTGTAAAGTGAATAAATGCTGCTCTATATCACTGGCTTGTAATTCGAAATGTTTTATTTTAACCTTTCACCACTGAACGCGTTAATCCATTTATAATACTACGCTTCTGCCAAAATAACTACTGAACACAACTTGAATAGAAAGATTAAAGTGACTGGTGCCCACACTGCAAAAATACACATTCAGTCAAAATTTAATAATAACTTCCAAAAAAGTCAATGGCATTTAAATACACATAATTAAGGAAGGCGTTTAATCCTATTTTAATCATAGGATTATACACACTTGAGTTTAAAGGCCTAGAAAACACACGATCCTAGTACCAAGTGGAGAGAAACGTGGGCACTTCCCAAAATAATATGACCTATACAGAAATCTTTTTGCTGCACGATAGGTTATTTCCATTATTTTATGCCTTCATGTACCTGTTTTCTATAAGTCTAACATTTCCTTGTTCTTTCATGTAAAACTTCTGGATCTAATTCAATGAATGATGCATCCACATTAATGAATGTTGATGGATGCTTTAAGACACTACCTAACCAAGCAATTTTTGAGTAATTACAGAAAGGAAGTTGTTAACAAGGCGAAAATAATCAGATCAAGAAGCTCAAAATCACAGACAATGGCACCTGACACACAGTAGATACTCAATAAATGGTGGTTATGATGATGACCTGTGTCACTGAAGGTGAGAACCCAATTACACTCAGTATTGTCTTTTAGTTTTTAGCTTTCTACTGTCCCTGAAGATCAAAATTTTTGTGGAGTAAGCCCTAGAAAAACATTAAAAATTTGTCTTTGGTGTTCTGGCTCCTTCCCTTGTTTTTTTTGCTGAGGAAGATTAGCCCTGAGCTAACATCTGTAGCCAATCTTCCTCTTTTGGCTTGAGGAAGATTAGCCCTGAGCTAATATCTGTGCCAGTCTTCCTCTACTTTGTATGTGGGTCACCACCAAAGCATGGCTGACAAGTGGTGTAGGTCTGTGCCCAGGATCCATGTCCACAAACCAGGGCTGCTGCAGCATAGTGGGCTGAACTTAACCACTATGCCATGGGGCCAGCCCTCTCCTTCCCTTTTAAAGTCCCCATCTCATTTCTTGAATTCTTGGTTCCCTTCATCACCACCCTACGACCTTCAAAATTATTGCTTTCCAAAGAGATTTAAATCTAAGAGTCTGTGCTATTGTGTTTTACATACCTATAGTTTAGTGTGTTAACCTTCCCAGGTTAGGACTGAATTTCACCTGCTGTCTTTTTGGGGACACATCTTAATTGAAATCATGATCTAATAGCAGAATTTTAGGGGCCATGGCAGACCAGGGAGGGTTGGACCTCAGAGCTGGCAGATCTCAGATCATTTCTCAGATCTCTAGTCTGCTGCATCCAAGCACAGCAGCATGAGGGAGATAACTCAAGGCACTCAAACCCCAGAGTCTCTGGTTTAACCTGTGCTGTAATGGGGTGGCTAGGAGCGAAGAAGCAAAAAGCATTCTTTCTGTAAATTTTGCACAAAGCATTAAATAGCTGAGTCTAAGAGCTAGCATATATTTAAACAAAAGCAGTTGCTTTTTTCTTAAATTCTAAAAGGTCTACTATTTTTTACATAACAAATTAGTTTTATTGAATTAAAAAACCTCAGTCGAAGCATTTTTGAACAAAATTTCCTAAAGATTCAAAGAGAAAAAGCTTGCACTGGAAACAGAGAAATTGGTATAGGCATTCAGATCTGCAAAATGCAATGCCCCCTGGAGCTACTTCATGAACTGTTTATTTAGAAGACAATCGTAGTAATGCAGATATTTAATGTTGTATTGTAACTTTTTACATCAAAGCACTTCATACATTATACTTAATTAGCACTTGACGACAGCAAGGCTCAATTGAAACTAAAGTTGAACACACCTGATCACTAATAAACCAAGAATAAAATAAACAGAAACATGGTAAATCATTATGTTCTGGCAGTTCCTATCTAAGAGGAAATAATTTCTAGTCACACTAACAGCTTTGTGTCTGCTACTTAATAACACCATCCTGATTCCTTTAGAGCAAAGACTCCAGGAGAAGAATCTAAGAAAACGTTGCTCATTTCAATTACGTGACATGAATGAGATGCAGAGAAGACATCCAGTACACCCTGAGGGTGGCCAGCCAACTGCTGTCCTTTCTCTGTTTCTCCATGAGAACCAAGCTGGTGGTCTGAAAACCTGTCTGACCCTTAGATTTAGTGAAAAAGAATGCTGGGCTGTCTTTGCATCAGCAAAAGGAAGCATGAACCAAAAAACTTACTGAAACTAGTCTAAAATGACTGGAGCAATTTGGGACTCTGAACATTTTTAAAGATTCTATAACATTATATGGGTAAGATCAACTCGAAATAACGTTGCAAAGATATAAACAGTTTTTGCAGAAATTTCTCCCAGTGAATGTGCATGGAGAGGGAATGCTGTTGTGAGCAGTTTATCTCTGATGCTAGTTAGGAAAGCAAAGGCTTTTTGATATGTGGCTATGTCTTTCAGAGGAATAAACAACAGAAGTGATGGAAAGAAAGGGAGGAAGGGTACGAGGAAAGGAAGGAAAGACAGAGAGAGAAGGAAGAGAGAAAGAAAAGAGAGAGAAAGACAGCCTATAGTTAACTATAATGCCAGTAGAATAGTCAGCTGCCATGAACCAAAGTCCTGTGGCATCATGGTGCATTATTACGTGCACATAGCTCTCCACGGTATATATTTGTTCATTGTCTCTCTCTTGCTTGCTTCTTGTCCTTCCTAGAAAGAGATGACACCATCCAGAAGAGAATCACTTCTGCTTCTAAGACAGTGATAAAACCTACTGTCCAGGGGTCATGTCTGTGAGAGGGCTTGACAGGAAGTATTTTGAAGAAATTACAAGGGCTCCTGCAGCGCAAATAAATGTGCCCCCTGTGTTTACATAACCTATCTCATCCCTTTCTTGAAGAGAGCTTATGAGTGTGGATGAGAAAAGAAAGACACTCATTCTACAACAGCCTTGATTTCCCTAGCCTATGCCTGTATCAGCTCCAGCACAGACCAAGAACGTGAGCAGAGAAAAAATGGTTCAAGTTCAAAGAACAAACACTCTGCCCTGCACACTTCTGATACCTCTGCTCAGGGAAGCACCCTCTCTCTACTTCCTTCTCCTTTGTGAACTAGTTATATAAAAGCCTACGTGGTAGAAAAATACATGGAATATGGTATCATTTGCAACCATTAAATCAGAAAAAAAACATTAAATAACACTGAATGCTAATACGAAGATGAAGAAACTCATACTCTCATGTATTGCTAGTGGCCTAGTAAATCATAAACCTTTTTTGGAAAGTAATTTGGTGACTTCAGTTCAATATGATGAACTTGGCTGATATGCAAAATCTCTCCACCAAACACAAACACATAAAAATACTGAATCAGGGGCTGGCCCCGTGGCCGAGTGGTTAAGTTCGCGCGCTCTGTTGCAGGCGGCCCAGTGTTTCGTTGGTTCCAATCCTGGGCGCGGACATGGCACGGCTCATCAAACCACGCTGAGGCAGCATCCCACACGCCACAACTAGAAGGACCCACAACGAAGAATATGCAACTATGTACTAGGGGGCTTTGTGGAGAAAAAGGGGAAAAAAATAAAATCTTTAAAAAAAAAAATACTGAATCAAATAAAACATTTTTACTACCGAATTAAGCCTGAAACCAACAGTGGGGACTCTCCAGGATTCAGAAGAAAGAGCGGTCTCCAAGGCAAGGGCCAGATACAGGCTATAAGCTGAGGCCAATCAACAGCGGGGAAAGGATCCAGTCACAAAGAGATCCTGACTTGTGCGAAATCACAGAACCAAAGAGGGCTGGTCCACTTGCAGGACTAACCAATACCTCACCAAAGGCAAGAGGCTTCGCATCAGCCTTGACGGAGAGCAGAGAGAGGGAGTCATTCCAAGAAGTCGGAAACCAAGCCCTGGACTGTGCTCAGGGCTGGGATGTCCAGACTTACATTATAGTACCCCTGTGATTCACGGACCCTGAGTAGAAACTAGATATGAAGACTGGTCCAGAATTGGTTAATGCTTAACTTCTTTGTAAATATGGTTCTCTAACCTGGAGCACAATGGATGTCTGTGGAAAACCATCTCAGTAAAGATGACTTTATCTGTAAGAAAGTACAAGGTTAAGAACAAAGAAACAGGCAAGAAGCATTAGTCACCATGAACAAGAGATTTCTGCACCCCAAGCACTGAAGACAGCAGAACAAACAGAAAAAGACTTTACAAGAAATAAGCTTAAAATGTTCAAACTGATAAAGGAAAGAATAGAAACTATCAGGCAAGAATAAGCCTGCTGCATAAAAAAAAAGCAGCAAAAATGAAGTAGATAGAAATTCTAGATGAAAAGCACAGTCACTGAAATAATTCAACCAACTATTTATAGGCTGAACAGAGTTGAAGACAAAATTAGCGAATTAGAAGACCAATCTCAGAAAACTGTCTAGAATTTAGTTTTACATAAATGTTAAATACATATTAAATATGTATATATTCGATAATTGTGTTTATCCAAGCAGAACAAATCCAAAATATCAACAAAGTTATATTTAAAAAGATGTTCATTATCAAATTCAATTTTAATAAAAATCAATATCCAGAAATAATTTTAACATACACTGATAGACTATTAAGTTGTTAAATATTCATTTAGTGGAATAGCATGCTTTCATTAAAATTAATTATAAAGTCTGTGGAGCAAATTGGGAAATGCATATGAAATAAATCTAAGTGAAAAAAAGGATAGAAATGTCTATGCAATAATTATAAGTATATAATATATAGAGAAAAATAACACGTCGTACACCACCACCATCCTTGCGACTACTCTAGGAAAGCGAGGTCATATACTTTTATCTGTTCTGTAGCCCTGTAGTTAGGAAGATAACTCCTCTAATGAAATTTTCTCAAATCTCACATCCCAGTTATAATGTAAATTTTGGAATCTCAAGAGGAAAGTTCAGGCCTCTTTTCTCTTCATTAAATATAACTCAAACATCTCCAACACAAAGGGACATTCTACTTCTAGGCTCCACTCTCCATTCACACTTTAAATGACACCATTACAGACAAAGTCCTCAAGCTCCCTGGGAAGCATCCTCAGGCCTCTGGCCAACTGCAGGAGCTGCAGGAGATGACACAGACTGCGACAGCACCTTCCTGGGCCTGGCAGAGTGCCTCAAAAAATATCTATAGACTTAATAGCCCATTACTGGGTCCTTATAAATAGACACTTTTTCTTACCTATTTCTCAAGGCTGTAGGACATAGTATAAATCATCTTTACCTGCATTTTAAGTACTATTCCTAGAAAGCGTGATATACATCAAGCTTGGATTTGCCACATAAACAATAATAATTTCCCAGAATTCCTAATTATGCTGGAATGCCTTACGTTCTATAGAAAAACATATTTAATTAACTACCAATCTATCCGTGAAAGCTTTCTACTGCAAATAATTCAAAGAGAGTAACATAAATTCATATGTAGAATGTAACATGGTATATGAATTTTTAGCATTACATCTTAAAAATTCTTAAAGATTAGTGTTTCCTCAAGATTTCAAAGATTTGGCATTAAGAAAAAAATTATTTCAAAAGATTTTCAAAGGAAGCTTTGAGAATCTGTTATAGGATGCTTAGGTGATGATCACCTGATGACTGAAAACCCAACCCAGGTACCTGCCTTTATCACAAAAGATTTTCCTGCAGAGATCAAGTTTCTCATTCTGTTGCCCACAAAACAGAAAGTCTTTCTGCTTTCTCATCATCGTTAAGGAATTCCTCATTGTACCCTTATGGTTTGCAAGATATATCTGTCTTTAAATTGCAGAGTCAACATTTTTGCAAGGAACTTTTTATCCTTTGATGTCTCAATATGCTCATATTTCAATGTCAAAAACCTTCAGAGACTTCCCGGAGTGACGTGAGGCACCAAGTTTGAGGCCGAGTTTACGGAATCAGTCTTTTCCACTGCATCTATAAATCCTACCTACAGGCCTTTAGAAAGCATCTTTTTTTCCCCTCTTTTGTCAGCTATTGAAAAGACTATAAACTAGTGAGACTAACTTTGTAACAAACAAATCAGAATTAACATTTTAACATAAGCTGTGGTCCTTTGTGCTTTGTGTGTATATTTATGCATTTATAATTTTACCTCTCCCTTTCCACAAAAGGATTGTAATAAACACAATGGTTTTCTTCCAACGATTTTATCATGGCTCAGAACACTTCTGTACCTGCCTTGGGGACAACTTCCTAGCCAAGCAAGAAAACAGTCCTCCTTATCTTGAATCTGCCCGACATTTTTACTCTCCCCAGGGCTAGGGCCTTCACTGCTCTGCTTATCTCCTCTCAGCTTCCACCTCATCCTTTTGCCACATGATTCATCAGCCACAGGAAAACTATCCTGGCTGGAAGGTGGCAGTGCGGTTTCAGAGTGAGGGCAGAGGAAAAGGCCCTGAGCCAGAGTGGGAAGGCTAGGACGCAGGAGAGAGGAAGTGCCCTGTGATGACAGCCTTTCCTGCCCCAGCAGCCTGCCTACTCTTAAGTCCACAACCGGACCGCACCTCAGTATCAGGGTTATAGTTGCATACTGGCTTCAAGTCAAAACAGAAATAATATCATTGGTATGCCTTGTCTCTTTTAATAAATGGTTTTGGATCTATTACCTATATGTTTATCTAAAACTTTCCTACTGGATTTTTTCCAAAACTACCTCTGAGAAAGGTAGCCTTATTTGATTGCTGAATTTTATAGGAAAGAAACCTTTAACTTACCATTAAAAAAAAAAGATCAGAAGCAAAAATCTAATTAAAAATACAGATTTCAAGTGCAGAGTTTTCAAGAGCTCGACATCATTTGGCTGCTGGACAATGAGACTAGACATAGATGTGGTATCAATTATTTGTGAGTTCCCATCACGGGCCTTCCCTAATTTATCTGAACCTCAATTTCTTCTCCAACCACTGACCTCACAAGGAGACTCTGAGGACTAAAGGACAGCATAAATGAAAGGGCTCAGTGTGGGATGTGACAATAGCTACTCAGACACTCAATACATATTTGGCTTTTCCTCTGCTACAATTACCTTTTGATGACAACGACGATGATGATAATGATGTTGCTGTCTACCAATTGTTGAGTGTTTCTTGTGTACTAGTTACTGTATCTCCATTATAACCTGAAGACCCTGAGGCTTGGGGAAGTTAACTTTTCCAAGGTCACAAGCCAACAAACAGCAGTGCTGGGATTTTAATTCACAGCCTCCTGACTCCAGAGCCAGTGCTGTTTTCACTACGATATGCTCACTCTCTTCTCTTATCAGTCATTACAGAAACACACAGCCCCTCTGTGCCGCTTCCTACTGACCTGAACTTGAACAAACCTATCATATGTAACAAAGTATTTCAGATTGACTTAAAATGTATAAATCCTAGATGTCAATCACAGCTATGTAAGTCACACTTTGGTAACAAATACAGAAAAATATTCAAATGAGAGGAAAAGATGAAAAATGAGAATTCTCTTTCATTCCAATCAAGGCATTCCAGACTAAACGTGAATGTTAATTACTAAATCATATGATCTCAGCACTAAAGTCAAGACTTTAAACCTCAGCTACTATACCTATGTATCTGATTCTTAGCCACCTCTACATGACTGTGAACATGAGTGTGCGTGTGTGTGTGTGTGTGTGTGTGGGAGCGCTCATGTGTGTATGCATATATATTTATCTTCGGCCACCACTATTATTAAATCAATCTTTCCAATACACAACCAAGCCTTTTCACTTTCTCCTTATCCTACAATAAGGTTTCCAGACTCCACAGCATCCCAATTGCTCTTATTTTATCTGTTATATGTGCCTTCTACTGCGGATCCAGGACTATTACAATATAACAAGGAGCTTCCTCTGACTAACAGAATTGGCAAGACTCTCTCCATCGTCTAGGTATAACAGAACCAAACAGATT
This sequence comes from Equus caballus, assembly GCF_041296265.1. NCBI lineage: Eukaryota > Metazoa > Chordata > Mammalia > Perissodactyla > Equidae > Equus > Equus caballus. The sequence continues at coordinate 79,482,161 of NC_091693.1, read as the reverse complement.
CCACAATACACATTAAATACTTAGTTACAACAAATAACATAATAGAGAAGATTCCACTCTAATGAGGGATATGAAGTTTCATAAGCCAGTGGCAGTCATGTGGACACTGGCAGAAAGGAGAGAAGAGGCGGGTGGCCTCGGCGGCGAGACTTCCAACAGGAAACTGCGGGGCCACAGTCAAGCTGACAATGGAAGCAACAGAAGAAAAGAGGGTGGCAGCATTAGGAGTAGATAACAGGACCAAAAGAAATAATAAGCTTTGGAGTGAAAGTCAAAGAAGGTATCTAGATTGGAAGTAAATGAGGCAATGAAACCACAACAGAGCACGCAATTCTTCTAAGTCCTATGGGGAGACGAGGAGTGGCCAAGAGAACATTTAGGTCCTGAGATGGAAGCAAAAGTAGGACAGTAATTCAAAGTGACTTGGGCCAGTTAGAGACCATGAAGCTTGTGATGAAGAAGATTAGAAGATTTGAGGTCACGGTTTACTTAATCCACGAATGAGCACATTGTTCTAGTGCCTGGAAAGTGGCGGCTAAATTCCTCAGCAGTCAAACAAGCTTCCTCACACTCAATAGCAACAGAGCAGACAGAAAGCACTTCATTTAGAAGCTAACAACGAGACAAAGATGCCCGGGGTGGGCCAATCAAATTAGGCCACTTTGGGGATTACTAGTCTTTCCAGGATGTTACTCTCGAACAATACCAAAATAATCCATGTATAGGAGTTTGGAGTTTACAAAAGTTTCTGTAGCTAAAGATCCTATTTCATATTTAGAATGCCAAAGCACTTAGAATATACCTGCAACAATTATTTTAGTCCACCCTGGATGGAAACAGTAATTCTAGAGGTCTGCCTCTGAATACTCCCTCATGTGTCAGGGATGATTGATGGGAGTCACATTTGTTCTTCAGCTGCTGTGCATTTTCTCACTTATCGCTGCTTTGAATCACACCACTCAGCATTAAAGGATAATCATTTTATTTCCCTCTCTCAGCACAAATAATACAAAATCCATGCAGCGATGCGTGGAGGATTCCATTACAATGTACTCCAACCACACAAGGGAGAAATCCTACACTTCGTTCAAAACTGTAAAACTAAAGGAGAAAACCAACACAAGTGTGCGAATTCTGGACCAGTAAGCGGCAGTCCCTAATTTTAACGACTTGTGATTCAAATTTTAACACTAGAAGAGTGTATTTATAATTAGGAAGAAATTAACTTATTTCAACTTATTTCTATTGTCATATTTTAGTTACTAGTTGACACAACATATGATTACATCTTTATCTATCACATTATAAGATACTAATAGGTGGTAACATTAATACAGGATTCTATGTGCCCAGCCTTCCTAGATCCTTCATTCTATAGTTCTCAAATTAAGTCCAACAAGCCTAAAAGCGCAACTCCATTTATCACAGACCTCAAAGGCAGAGCCTCTAAAAATAAATGGTAGCAGGAGTGCAGTATAGGGAGAGAATAAACACACAGAAAGACCGATAACAACAACAACAAAAACCATGAAGAACGTAGGAAAATTTACTAAAAATTTCATATAAATATTGAATTCAGCATTCCCTAACCAGAACTCTGATCTTCAGAACACTTTTGCCTTCTTTTATTTCCCTCATGAGAAAAATCTCATAAATCAGTAGCAGGGGAATATTAATCAATAAGGAAATCAAAAGAAGATTGAAAAATTAATATTCTGAAAAATGTCAAATCAATAAGGAAAAGGTATCTCTGAGTTGACTGAAAATTTGAGACTCTACATTGCAAGGTCGTTACAGAATTTTTTAATTATGTGCAATCGAAAGATAGTTCTCATATATCATCCTTCTATCTTTTTTTGTTCCTTTTTGAAGAAGAAGAAGAAGGTTAGCCCTGAAGCTAACATGTGCCACCAATCCTCCTCTTTTTGCTGAGGAAGACTGGCTCCGAGCTAACATCTGTGCCCATCCTCCTCTACTTTATATGTGGGATGCCCACCACAGCATGGCTTGACAAGCAGTGCCTAGGTCCGCACCTGGGATCTGAACCGGCAAACCCTGGGCCCCCAAAGTGGAACATGAGAACTTAACTGCTGTGCCACCAGGCCGGCCCCCCTTCTATACTTTTGAAACACTTTATAGCATTAAAAATAATATGATATGCTAGAATTATGTTACTCTTCATACCTGAGATTTTAAGCTTTACTCTATTTATTAAAAATCCTTTTGCTATAGTAATCCATTCAGGACAATCTCTTCCCATTAATGAAGCATGCTGGTAGACTATAAACCATGATTCAAATCAGGACATGGAAAACTTCCTCAAAATGTATTGAGCCACGAAATCATTTCCATCACTTTAAAATGTGCAGATACTCTCATATTTCAGTCAATATATTTAAAGAAAATATATTCTAGAGTGTCTATTTCTCTAATAGGTATACAAATCTGAAATGCACCATGTTTTCCTAGAATACTTGATTAATGGAAGAACAAAAATTTCCTTAGGAAATCATGAAAGAATAACATTTAAGGGTGAAAGAATCAATAGCTCTGTTTTTTAAAAAATAATGCTTTCTTTATAGTATTTATATTCATATGACAGTGAACAAATAATGTCTGATATCTCTAATACTCCCCTTGCATTTCTACAATATGTATTATAGAGAATACATCATATATTATAATATTATGTGTGTTAGTGTTTCTCAAACTGGAATCCAATGTACAATGACCACCACTGTACTCTCAGAGGTTTTTTTGATGCTGGTTTTAAAGACAATACTTCTTTTCAAGCAATTATTCATGTCTTACACCTTTTTTTTTTTTTTCCTGAGGAAGATTCACCCTGGGCTAACATCTGTTGCCAATCTTCCTCTTTTTGCTTGAGCAAGATTTGCCCTGAGCTAATGTCTGTGCCAATCTTCCTCCATTTTGTAGGTGGGATGCAGCACAGCATGGCTGACAAGTGGTGATCCGAACCCGCAAACCTGGGACACCAAAGAGGAGCACACCGAACTAACCACTAGGCAACAGGGTCAGCCCCTCTTACACCTTTTAAATACGTCTTTTGCCTCTAGATTCTTAAATAAACTAAAACACTGATTTCAGATTAAGATAATGACACAACATGGCAAGGTTTTGTAATACTAATTGCCAAGGGCTAGAGGGAAAGGAACAGAGACAGAAACACTGTTAAATGATGAGACCCCATTATCTAAACCAGGGTTTCTCAGTAGTCCAAGTGGAGAGAGGCTTGAGAGAACCAAGTCACCACATGACCAATGGCAGAGTAATAAGGATAATATTCATCTGAACTGATTTAGTTTCAGGAAAAAAAGGTTCATTACACTAAACCAATCTTATTTGTAGTTAAGTTACGAGTTGTGCAACTGTGTTGGGATCTATGTTATAATTTGTTTCAGTTTCATGGCTGTAGAACTAGGTGTGAGGAATAAGTATAAAGCATGTGACAACTGTCACGGGATGTTTATTTATATTATAGTGTTAAGTCAACAGCATGGAATCCACAAGTTCTTCCTTTAGAGGTGATCTGAAGATTGCTCCATTTTAAGAAATATTGCTCCGTCCTTATCATTTCACCTGATGCTCAGAGCAGCCCTGCAGGGCTCCCCTCCATTTTCAAGATTAGGTGAACGTGGTGCAGTTAGGTTACCTGCATGGTCTGTAATTGTATTTTAGGCTCTGGCTAAGTACAGGGCTTTTTCTATAATACCACACTAAAGATATCAGTGAGTTTGAACTACAATTTTAAACTTTGGGAGAAAAAAAGGAAGACCTCTTGTATTTGCTATTTTTCTAGAAGAAGCAAGATGGATGAGAGAAGAGATACATTGATAGGTATTCACAAGGCAGAAAGCATCCAGTGAAGCCGCAGAAGAGATCTGCGGGCACCTCAGCTGAGGAAGCAACGAATCCGGCCAGCTCCAGGGGCCAACTTCCCTGTGCACCTGCGGTTAGCCACCGAGGCCACGAGCAGGCTGAAAATGGAATGGCGTTCCTGCAAGAGAAAATTTACAATGAAATATCCCGAGACCAGCCGCTCTCAGGGCTCACCTAGGAGACTCAGAACCAGAGCTAACAAGAGCCAGCAGGCCCTGCTTGTCCTCACCATAATACACAGCACATTTTTCCTTGTACAGTCAGTAGAGGATCTAAGTCACCTTGAGACATGAAAGTCTGTTTGACGTCAAATACTGCTATAAATCAAGTGCAGTTTGCAGACTATATGGAATCATGGAAACAGATATGTTTATACTTGAAAACAAAAGGTAGCAGCAAAAGGCACGTTTGAAGGACTCAATTCAACACGTATTTATATAGTGCCTATTTTATGTAAGGCATTGTTCTTGACCAAAATGGGAATATAGATTCTTTACTAGTTACAAGTTTATAATCTTATAGGCACTTATAATCTTATGTTGATAAATAATTACTATAAATTTGATAAGGGCTATGACTAACATAAAAATAATGTGTACGGAAAAATGGTATATAGAGGATTCTGAATTTAGGGATGTTGGGTAAAGATCTACGTAAGCTTATGGAGTTACAGTAGCATTTAAGAAAACTCCAGTCCAATTAGTCTTCCCTCCTCCTTGTCCATACCCCATGGCAGTCTATACCTGTTAGAGAGTCTGAAACAGGGGAAAGGAGCTGAGGGAAAAAAGGTAGATGCAAGTGACACATGAGGTGTCACGCCTAGGGTGGGATAACGGAGGGGGAAAGTGAAGTGTGGAAAAAAAAGGTGACAGGCAGAGATGACCAAGGTTTGAGGCTGAGCAACTCAGAGGATGAGAAAGGAACACAGGAGGATGAAGTGGTGACTGTTCTGGAGAAAATATAAAAACCTTCCTTCTGGGCATATTTAATTTGAGGTATGTGAGGAGGAATGTCTCTTAGGAGATGCCCCCCACTCACAATCAGAAAAGGGGCTCTGCAGCTTGCAAGACAGATCAGAGCTAAATACAGAAATTCCAGTGATCCCTGCATGGGGGCAGCTGAAGTGATGGGATCGATGAGGTCAAAGGAATACTTACGGGGTGGAAAAATAAAAGTCTGGAAGCAGATCATGGAGAAATATGCTATTTGAGAAGATAGGGTCAAGCGAAGCCGTTGAGGGTGGGACAGTGATAAGGCTAAAGGTGAAGAGAATGTAAAGCAAGCAAGGACAGCAGTGTTCAGGGCTGTAGAGAGGGTGAGCAGGAGGAAGACAGAGCGTTACCCTGAAACTAATGGCAGGGTCTCTCACTTGCACAGGCTCCCTTCAAGGACCTAGGAATGTATTCATATGGTCATATGTTTGCGCAGAAATAAGATATTTTTTTAACTGCAATTGGTTTAGACTGCTGTTACTTTCCGCTGTGACTTCTCCTCCATCACTGTGGCTGCTGTCATTATTGCAGCTCCAAGCGGACATTTTTCAGATTTGCCTAAGGAGAATCTGAGTTGATAACATATAATAAGTCTGAATTTGGGGGATACGTCTATGGGATTTGCAGTCACTGTTGAGTATAGTTAGCCAATCGGAAGGGCCCCAGGGTAGGAATGACTTCTAGGAATATCTTACTTCCTCCTGCACTGACTGACCTGGGTCATTACATTAAGCCACAAGGGTTGTATCACAACATGACCATGTCCTACAGAACCCAGAGTGGGAAATATGGGCACAGTGGAGGAGAAACAAAGTTTGAAATATATGGAGACATAAATTTAACAGTGGCAAATTCCCTCCAACCATCAAACACAAAACATTTTTAACGGATTTTGTTCTCTATACCTAAATCAAAACAGACCTTCTAAACTCTTCAATCAGTTTAACAATTAAAAACACATCATACTTTTTCTTCTTTTTTGACAGAAATGCTATGAGATAGAATTTATCAGCATGTCTGTGTTTGGAGGACACAAATTTATAGAAGTACTACAGACAACAAGTCTGTCCGAGGGGGTATTTCACATGCGTCCCAACTCTCAATACTAAAACACGTTACAATTAACTACTGGAGGAAAATAGGAATCTTCATATTCTGTCTTCCAAAATTATATTACAAATTTTTTGTCACACAAAGGTAATCAGAGTGTATGAAGTAAAATATTGGTAAAACATCATATGAAGATGTAAAAGGCAGTTAACACAAATATTATATTTAAAAACTGTGTGACTTTGTAGTATTTGTAGGCTTTTAAATTTGTAATTTGTTTTGATTTTCCTAACCATTTTCTTTCGCACCTAATTTTATATTCACAACTTCAGGCAAATTCACAATTTGTCTTAAAGAGTACACCCACATCGTATAGCTTCAGATTCCGCCAAACCTCGCTCTAGCCCTGATTATACATCTCACCTTCTAGAGGGCTTTATCAACAGAATGGAGGCAGCAGAACTCAGATTGCAATGGATTAAAGAGAACTAAAACTCTTCATAAAAAGAACATCATAAAAATAACCAAAAAAAAGGAAACCACAAACAAGGAAAAGATATTTGCAACACACACAACCAACAAAGAATTAATATTCTGAGCACAGAAACAGAACTCCTATGAATCAATAAGGAAGAGAAAAATAACCCATGAGTCAAACAGAAAAATAAGCTAGACATGAAAAGGCACTTCCAAGAATGAAACATAATTGTCCAAAAGAATGTTCAAGCTCAATCTACGTGAGGGAAATGCAGACATTAAACCATGAGATTTTTTTCACACCCAACAGATTTGCAAAACACTTCAAGTATGATACTACAAAGTACTGTTGAAGTTGTGGAGCAAGAGAAACTTTCATCAGCTGTGAGAGCAAGTATAAATTGGCACAACCACTTTGGAAAACAATTTGACAATACCAAGCCGAGCTAAAGATGCACATCCCTGTGAAGCACTAATATCTTTCTCAGATATAAACCCTGGAGAAATTCCTGTACGTGTGCATTGTATGTAACAGAAACAGCAAACAACAGAGACAATTCAAATGTTTATCAAGAATATAATGTGTAAGTAACTGGGGTATATTCATGCAGTGAACCACAAAATAGCAATGAGAGCGAGCAAATGGCTATCAGACACTTCAATATGGATGAATCGCAGAAATTTAACTTTGGATTAAAAATGCATGATATAGGGGCTGGCCCCGTGGCCGAGTGGTTGGGTTCGCGCGCTCCGCTGCAGGCGGCCCAGTGTTTCGTTGGTTCGAATCCTGGGCACGGACATGGCACTGCTCGTCAAATCACGCTGAGGCAGCGTCCCACATACCGCGGCTAGAAGGACCCACAACGAAGAATACACAACCATGTACGGGGGGGCTTTGGGGAGAAAAAGGAAAAAAAAATAAAATCTTTAAAAAAAAATGCATGATATAAAATAATATACAATACCTGTTTTCATTTACATAAAGGTGAATTCAGGCAAGAATAAGAAATAGTGTTTAGGGACGCATACATTTGTGATGAACTATGGTTAGCAAATGATTCAATAAAATCCAAGACATTGACTGCCTCTCAAACAAAGAGCACAGAATGTGTTGTAGACAGGCACCACGATGAGCTGAACAGAAGTACACTGCTGTTCTATTTCTTATGCATGGTGGTGAATATATAAGCATTCGTCTTGCTATTGTTTTTTAAACTCTAACCTTATGTTATATATATTCCATCACATGTGAGATATTTCATGAAACAAAATTTGCAAAAGAGATTAGAGAAAGGCAATAAAAGTATGCTAACTTTTAAAAAATTATTACTCAAGAAAGTAAAGGTACAAATAAATAGCCACAAATAGCTCCCTATTCAGGGTATAAATACAATGAAGAACTAGCAATAATCTTATTTCAATTCTTTCATAATGGAAATAGAAGGTTTCCTTAGGTAACATTGAGTACTTAACATCCCATTTTTGCATAATACTAGTAGCGTGGATTTACAAAGGATATTGTATATTCCTAGATGATCAAAAATTCTTGTACTATATCCTTAACTATCTCAATGCTATCTCTTTCAGACACTGAGCTCCAAATCCCAGAGGCTGCCAACAGTCAGCCACGGAGCTATAAAATTCAGAGTCAAGTAACAGGTGTAAACTTTCAAGTATAATTCTTACTCATGAAAGCAGAACTGGAAATATAATGCCACACAATTGCCTACTGTAGCATGACTAGCACTGAGGAAAACACTGGGCAGCTCAGGATACATTTGAAAGTGCGTTGTAGAAATTTTTGTTACCTCCCTAAAGTCATGCTAGTAACTAATTTTTTTCTCCAAATTGGAAGCAGCAAATGCAACTGAGACAGAATTGGAGATCTGGAGTCAGAAGTCTGGGCAATCTTGGTTATTTCACTTGCAAGTTTGTGAATTATGGCACTTATGAGGCAATTGGAAATTTGAACACTGACTACATATATGATATTAAGAAATTATTAATTGTTTAGGTATAATAATATATTATTAAATATATAATACATTATTAAATATATATTATTAAAATATATAGTATATTATTATATATTATATATAACATATTAATATATTATATATAACATATAATATATAATACATAAAATATATATAAATATATATTATTAAATTACATTATAAATTAATATATTATTAAATATATTAAATTATATTATAAATATATTTTATAATTGCATATAATTATAAATATTATAAATAATGAAATATATTATTAAATTATTAAATAATATATTATTAAATATATGTTACAAAGGAAAAGTTCTTACTTTATAGAGATACAAACTGAAATATTTGCAGATGAAATTATGCCCGGAATTTGCTTCAAATAATAAAGGGAGGGGAAGTGAGTGGGAATAGGGAAGGAATAAAACATGAGTCATGAGTCTCAAACTGTTATAGTTGGGTGATGGGCACATGGGGACTACACTAATTTGCCGTTTTTTTAATATGTTTGAAATTTTCCATAATAAAAAGATGCATACATACATTCATCATACACACACACACACACACAGCCCTTACATATTTTTTCTTCAGGTTAACATTTTACAATTCCCATTTCTCCTAACCTCGCTTTTTCCTCCTGTTCCCATCACGACCCCCTCCCTTTCTCCAGTCTCTTCACACTCCAAGGAGAGAGATTTGTTGGCTGAAATGCAAAACATTGTTGTTTCAATGACTTTCAATGACTCCTCACCGCCTGCAGGATGAAGGCTCAATTCCGTGTCCTGGAATACAGGGCTCTTGCGGCTGATTCCTGCTCACCTCTCCATCATATCTTCTGCTTGTATTCAGCCACTTCAATTTCAATGGAAGAGCTGTGTTCTCATAGCCATGGTTCTCTCAGGCCTGGACACTCTTTATCAGCCCTTTCTATACCTGGTTAAGCCCAGCTCACCCTCAGATCTCATCCGAGGCCTTCCTGCTCTTTACAAACCCTCCTTGACAAACAGCCTACCTATCCCTCCTGTGTGCTGTCCCAGCATCGGCATTAACCCCTAATGCAGAACCTACTACACTGCAAGACAAGTGCTTTTACTTCCATGCCTAACCTCTAAGTCCTTGACTTAAAAACACGGCATGTTCAGTCAGCATCCCCAGGACCTGGAAAAGTGCATGTAGCATCAAGAAAGCACTCAGGGAGGGGCCAGCCTGGTGGACTACTGGTTAAGTTCAGTGCACTCCACTTCAGTGGTTGGGGTTCGGTTCCCAGCCACAGAGATATACCACTTGTCAGTGGCCATGCTGTGGTGGTGCTACATATACAAAATAAGAGGAAGATTGGCAACAGCTGCTAGCTCAGGGCAAATCTTCCTCAGCAAAAAAAGAGAAAGAAAGAAAGCACTCAGTGAATGTTTGTGCAATTAGGGAATAATCTTATTCTCTCATATTTCCTTATCTTTTTCATCAAAGAAAGGAAGAACTAACCAAATGCTGATCAACTAAGACGGGCTAATGATAATAGTTTTAATAATAATGGGAAGGAGGAAGAAGAGAAGAGTTAATATTTATTAGTATTCACTACCTGTCAGTTATTCTCATAAGCATTCTATTTATATTAATACGTTTAACCTGAAAACCCAAGACACTTGTTAAAAATACAGATTCCTGGGCCCCATCCCAGAATTACTGAATCAGAATTTCCTGGGGCAGGGCCTAGGAATCTATTTTTAATAGGTGCCTCATGCATTTCAGATGTTAAGTCAGCTTTGGGAATAACTAGCCTAGCAGTACAGAGCAAAAGAAAGTTCATGTGATATCATGTACATTTTTCATTTTGAAGTTATTGTTACATAATATTTATTATTCCCATGATATTCTAAAAATTTGTGAATAATCCTAGTGTAGGCAGGGACAATGATATTGAATTAGCCTTTAAAATGGTCAATATTCTATTCTATTAAATTGGAGAATTTAGAAGGCTATGTCTTTTTCTGATAGCTAACTCTGACATCATCAAAGAAAAATTGTTTTAGGTGAAAAATGGCTGGTCAGCTTTATTAGCAAGTAAGGATAAGGTTATTAAACCTCTGTTACTTTAAAGTTAGAATTTGACAACAAATTATATTACAACAAAGAATAATATCCTACTGAATAAATAGCCTTTACAAAAATTTGGAATAGAAACTCTCAATGTAATTTTCTCTTCAAAAGTTAATTCCATCCTTTCCAAAACCAAACCCAAATTCTGAACAACAAAAAAAGCCAATTTCAACAAGGAAAGCCTGCCCTCCTCCCACTATTCTAAACTTTCATTATCTAAACCAGAATGAGCCTAACACAGTCTAATATGTGGCTATGGGAATCAGCAGAGTAGCCGTTCCATCTACGCACCATGAGAAATGTAAGCATCACAGAGCATCCTATGTCAAGTATCAAGTACATTCTTAAAATGAATGTTCTATCTCCTCTCAGTTTCTTGCTTTCTCCTATGATGTATTATTTATGAAGCTTTCATCTGAGAAGAGAGAACATGTTTTAATAGATGTAGCTGTGTGTGAGACCAGTATTTAAGATACCAGCCAGCTTTATCTAGGAAACATTATCCTAATTACAAAAGTACACCTTTGTGATGATAATGAATAAATGTTCTACTACAATAATATCAAAAGGAAGCATTCCTTACTATTTGTAGAGTGCTCTCCAGCCTTCCTTCCAAAGTGTGACACCCCAGACCAGAAGCACTGGAGTCACCTTGGAGTTGGTAGAAATGCAGAACTTGGGCTCCATCCCAGACCTACCGAATGGGGATCTACAATGTTAACAAGATCCCCTGAGGCCTCCATATGAGAAGCACTGCTTTACAGTTTTTATAAATTACTTGAGTCCCCTGGGTTCCATCCCAGTTCTGGACTAACGACCTGTGTGACCTTGGGCAATCTACCTGACTCTGAGGGTCCAGAGCAGCACTGTCCAATAGAACTTTCTGTGATGATGGAAAAGGTCTGCACCTGCGCAGTCAAACACAGAGCATTGAAATGCTGCTATTGAGACTGAGGAAGTGAATCTTTAATTCTATTTAATTTTAATTAATATTTAAGTAGTGTCATGTGGCTATTATACAGCACAAGTCTAGAGAGTACTGATAATATAAAACCCCGTCCAGCTCTAAAATCTTACGATTCTAGATCCAGAAAAATGATTTACAAAATCATATTCAGGATTGTATTTAAAACAAATACTGTTGAGTTCCTACTATGCATCAAGCACTCAGGCTTCATCAATCAACAAAACCAAAATCATTATCCTCACGGCTTACAGTCTCACCAGGAGAGAAAGACAATAAAAATAAACACAATAATAAATAAAATGTAACATTATTAGAAGATAAGGCTATGGAAAAATAGAGCAGATTAATAAAGGATGAAGGATGCTGCTGAGGGGATGAGTGTTGGGAGCACTTATACACGAGATACTAAGAGGAGGCCACCAGGAGAAGCTGACATTAGAGCAACGGCTGGAAGCAGAGACGTGTTAGCCACATAACTAGGGGGAGGAAGAACGTACCCAGAGAGAGTAAACAGCTAATGCAAAGGTCATAATGTGAGTGAGGGCCTGATGTGAATGAGGAACAGCAAAGAGTGCCAGGAAGCTGGATCCGGGTGAGCCACGGCAGGAGTAACGGGAGATGGAGTCAGAGGTCAGAAAGGAAACTGCGGGGAGCAGAGGGTCGTGGATGATGGAGGGCCTTCAAACCACTGTGAGTCTTTGACCTTTATTGTGAGGAGCCATTGTACAGGAGTAACATGTCAGACCTTACATTTATAAATGATCCCTTTGGCTTCACTCCTGAAATCACTCTACAAAGGTGGCAGGGCAGAAGCAGGGGGACTCATTAGGATCTTATTGCTGGATTCCTGGTCAGAAAGGAAAGTGACTTGGTTCATAGTCGTAGCAGTGGAAATGTGAGAGTGGCTGGATTCTGGATATATTTTAAAGGTAGAGCTAACAATAGTGCATGAAATATAGGGAAGCAGTGTGAGAGAAAGAGAAGAGTCAAAGTCGATTCCAAGGTTTTGGTCTAACTGGAAAATGCAATGGCCATCAATTGAGATGGGGAAAACTATGGGTGGAGCAGGGTTAGAAGGAAATACAGAGAGGTGAATTTTGGACGTGTTACATTTGAGATGCCTAGTACACTCCAAGTCGAGATGTATCACACAGAAGAAGAGATCAGTCTGGAGATCAATGGAACAGCCTGAGATGGAGATACATGTGAATTAGAGAATCAATGGCTATAGAGAATATCTGCCAGAAATTGGATGAGATGATAAGAACAGTCAGCATAAACAGAGAAGAGGATTAAGACTGTTGAGAGTTAATAGTTAAGAAGTAACTCATAAGGGGAGGAATTAACAAAGAATTATAAAAGAAATATTCAGTATGGAAGGAAGGAAATCAAGAGACTGGTGTCCTTGAAACAAAGTGAAGAAAGTGCTTCTAAGGGAAGGAGTAACCAATTGTGTCAAATACTGCTGAGAAATCAAGCAATGTAAGAGTAAAAAAATAACCATTAGATTAAGCAATATGAAGGTCAATGGTGACCTTTCCAAGAGCAGTTACAGTGGAGAGGTAGAAACCAAGCTTGATTGAAGTGTGTTCAAGAGACAATGGAAAGAAGGACAATAAGAGATAGGGAGTATAGACAATTTCTGCATAGAATTGGACTATAAGGAGAGCAGAGAAAATACTAGCTAGCTGAAGGGAAAATGGGGCTATACGTGGGCTTTTATTTGTCTTTATTTTGTTGCCTTTTTTTTTTTCTTTAAAGAGCATTAACAGCCAGTTCGTATGCTGATGAGAAACATCCAAAAAGGGGAAAAATCAATGATCTAGGACAGAGCTCAGAAAATATATTGGGCCCATGGGCCAAATCTGGCCTATTAACTGTTTTGTACAGCTCATGAGCTAAGAGTGATTTCTACATTTATAAATGGTTGAAAAGAAAAATCAAAAGAAGACTATTTCATGACACACGAAAATTACATGGAATTCAAATTTCAGTGTCCGCAAATAAAGCTTTATTGGAACACAGCCATGGTCATCATTTATGCATTGTCCACAGCTGCTTTTGCTCACAGCAGCAAGGCTGAGTTGTGATAAGAGATCATATGTGACATTTTAATTGATTCCCACTGTTGAACAGTGCACTATGAATCACAATGATAGAGTTATAACTTGACAGCATTTTGAGTGCCATGAAAACTGCCATACTGTGACACTTTATTTTTTTATTACCAATGCATACATCAAAAGGAGATAAAATGGACTTCAAATGTCATGCTTTGAAGGCACAGTGGAGTGTGGACTATTTTGTTATTGAACACATGTTGTCTATTTTGAAGAAACACCATAACTCTGCTAAAAGAACACAATATAGGTCAACAATACCAGCCAAAGCACCCATTAAAATATCTCCAACTCATCGAAAAGCAATGGTCAGGAAATTTAGAAAATTTAAAACAGAATATCCCATTACAGCAGAATTTCTTCACAAAATGTAAAAACTAGGATGAGGTTGCAACCAAAGTTAAGTTCTCAAATGGCATATTTGTTAGACAAGCAAAGCAAGCTGTTTACCAATTTTAAATGAATTAAAATATGTTCGATTGCAGCAGCCAAAGATGTTCCTAGAGAAAATAAAAACTTGTTTAAGACTAACAGCTTTTTGGCAAGAACGCTTTCAAAAAGTTCAGGAAATTGGAAGCAACATCAATAGCCAATTTAAAGACAAGGCAAGTGGTATCAAGTCATTTTCCTTGGTTCACTATGTTTCAATAAATGTACAGATACTGCTTAATTGTCGTTGTTCATTTGAAGAGTCTATGACGAGTCTGAAGTGACGGAAAGTTAGCCTCTACGAATAGTCTGTGTAGAATAACCAGAGTCAAAGATATGCTTAAAGAAGTTGAGAAAATACAAATTCAGTACAATCTGAAGTGGAATCTGCTACGATGTGTTACAATGGATAGTAGTAAAAATATGTGTAGAACAGAAAAACACTTAGTTTGACAAATTTACCAAGTTAGTGAAAATTTAATGTGTTTACATGCTACGATTACTCATTATATTACTCATTAGCAGGTACTTTGTTAAAAAATATTTGAATCTATCGTGTTATTGAACCAGTGGCATCACCAGTGAAATTCATTCGATTTCATGGACTTAACCATGATTAGCTCTGCGAATTTTGTCAGAAATAAAAGCTGAATATCCTGACTTGCCATACCATGCAGCTAGCAGTGGTAAAATTCAATTGCAATTTTTTGATCTCAAGGTCAAGTTGAAATTTTTCTGAATGAGAAACACAGCCTTCAACCATCTTTGGGAGTTAGCTTTTTCTGAAAACTTTATAATCTTTATTAATGAACTCAACCTAAAAATCATAGGAACTATAGCACCTATACACGAAAGTTACACTGCAGTAAAATCCTTTTGGCAACTAACATTTGAGTCACAAGTAATGTCAAGCTGCTTTATAAACTTCTTGTACTGTCAAAAATTAAAATAAGAAGCAAGATCTCCATCCCACACAAATTTGCAGCAAATATATTCTCTGAGCTCAAACATCAATTTCAATGCATATTTTGAACCTTGATATGATGCAATGGAAATTTCCATATTTCAAAATCCATTTAAATCAGTTAAGAGCAGATCAATCACAAAAGACCAGATATTGTATTACTGTATGATTCTATTTACACAAAATGTTGGGAATAAGCAAATCTATACAGACAGAAAGTAGATTAGTGGTTTCTTAGGACTGGGGGTTGGGGGAGACAAGAAGGCATGGAGTGACTGCTAATGGGTACAAGGTTCCTTTAAGAACAAACTAAAATGTTCTAAAATTAGATATGGAGAATGGTTTTACAACCCTGTGAATATACTAAATAACATTTAATTGCACCCTTTAAACTGTATGATATGTGAAATACATTTCAATTAAGATGTTTTTAGAAATCCATTTAACTGTGCAACTGAGGACCTTCCACCCAGCCTTCAATTGGAAGTAATTAATTTGTAATGTAATAACACTTTAAAAGGCAAACATCAAGAGAAAAATCTAATACAATCCTATAAAGGATTTCCAAATCATGAATATGCACACATGCTGATGGACTGATATCAGCATTTGGCGATACCTATCTGTGTGAAAAGACATTTTAAGGATGAAATATGTAAAATCTCAATACAGATCAGGATTGACAGATGAATATTTACAATTAACATTGATGACAGGAACACTAACTTTGAACCCCAATTAAGCAAAATGTTATCCCAAAAGAAAGAATTCTACTTTTCCTATTAGTAGATCTGCATTACAAATAAAAAATACCCTATTATTATTATTATATTTTCAATTTCGTCAATAAAAATACATGGAAATCTGGGTTTTTTCCTCTTACAAGTTCCTATATAATATGGTTGATTTTGCCTCTTGGCCTGCAAAACCTAAAATATTTACTATCTGGCGCTTTACTGAAAATGTTTGACAACCTATGATATAAGAGAGAGAAGGAACAGATATTGGAAAAGTGTTTGGAGCAAGCAAGAAAAGGAAGCTTTGGCACCAATGGAAAGATTGGTTTAATTCAGACTTTTAAAAAATCTACTTGAAATGATTAGGCACAATTACCAGCACAGAGACAGGACACACGATAATCAAAATAGATTAAAGGAAAGGCTGAGGTCAACCAGGGGAAGGGCTCACTGATGGAAACCATGCATATAATATCTTTGTAAAAACCCATAGGACACTTGAAATCAGTATTTGAAAATAATATCACAGGAAGTATTGCCTAATGGTTATCCTCCCCTTCCTCTAACCACGTAACTGCATCTTTCTCAAGGTGAAAAACAAAAAAAGCCAACATGGCAATAACCAAGAACAAGGTCACAAAAGAAGGTGAGGCATTTATAGAAATAGTGATGTTTGACTTTGTAAATAGAAACAGTTTAAGATCAAGAATAACGCCAACTTGGCTGTGAAGACAGACGCAGACTTGCACTTGGAAGGGAAAATGAGAAACACAATTTGAATTATGCTCCTTTAATGGAGATGATTATTTGCACCTTTGTAACCCTTCTAGCATTCATTTTAAAGGCAATGGAAGAACCAAAGGCAGGGAGCAGTGATAGGTACAGTCTGCATTAAAAACATGATGAATAATTATGGACTACCACCCATAACTTCCATCAGAGAGATCCCCAGGGCTTTTGCTAACACACAGGTATACAGTGGTAGGGCAACAGACTTAAGACAGAGTTTAAACCTAATCATCTCTATTGTGGTATGCTACACTGTACTGTGTAGAAGGGTGATATCTAGTAAAAAATGCTAGCTTACATACAAAATAAATCTAGATTATCTGCCACCACGGATGCCATAACAGGACGATCTTGAAGACTGCAGTCTTCATATCCCTGATTCTACAAGGGCACCAGAGTATTTAAAATGAACTTAAAAAATAAAATACCTATTTTCCAAAAGTCAAATAAATATTAAAAAGTAGATTAATGTAACATACACAGGTTCATAACACCCACTATTAACAAATGTTAACATTTTATCATTCTACTTCCTATTTTTTAGATAAAAAACTAGAACATTACAGATAAAGAACACAATGCCTTACCATCCCTCTCTTCCTCCTCAGAATTAGACACTCACAAATCTGGTTTAGTTTTTGTTTCTGTACACTACACTAAAAACATACCCCTGAACAATCTCTCATGGCTTCATGTATTCTTTAAAATGTCATTGCTTTGAAACTGCTTAAATTCTGAAACTTGGTTGTTTTTTACTTAACGTATTTTCAATATGTATATTTATGTTAATATATAGATTTAGTTAAGTGTAAACACAGTTAAATATTCTACTTTATTAATGTACTAGAATTCACTCATTCATTTCCTAATGATGGAAATTTGTTTCCAGTTTTCCACTACTACAAATAACTTTGCAATACACAGTCTTGTACATACCTCTCGCACATGCAGGAGTTTGTGAGGGAGTTTTTCTAGGAACAAGCAGTGTCTGAACATACCTGTTCCCCATATCCTAACCAGCACTTGGCTGGCATCAGACTTTTTGATCCTGCCACTCTTAAGTGTGAAATATTATCTTGTTTTGTTGTTGTTAATTTGTGTTTTCCTCATTAGTATGAATCACGTGTCCTCATAATGAGTACGAACTTTTTTGTATATGTTTATTGGTCATTGACGTCATTCAAGTTTGCATTTTTCTGAGTGATTTGTCTTTTTCTTATTAATTTGTTGGAGTTTTTATATACTATGGATACTAATCCTTTATGTCTTAAATATATCATAAAACTATTTTCCCAGGATGTGAATTACTCTTTACCCAGGTTTATAGTATCATTTTCCCCCATCAGAGATTTTTCACTTCGATGGAATCAGTCATTTTAATTTAGAGTTATGTTTCTCAGGTGCTAACTAAGAAATCTTTTCCTGTACCAAGGTTATACAGATAGATATCTGAAAATCTATCCTACCAATAGATTTTTAAACTTGATTTACCTATATAGGCCTTTAATATATCTGGACCTTATTTCTCCCTACATTGAGATAAAGAATCTTGTTTAATTTTCATATGGAAAGCCAATCATCCTTGCACATTTACTGAAATGTCCACTCTATCTTCATTGATTTATGGAGCAATCTCTATTATGTCCCAAGTGCCGATATACAATTGGCCTCATTCTTAGCTCTTTTTCTGTTCATCGATTTATTTATCTATATCTATAAAAATACTCCACTATTCTAATTAACTTATCTTTAAAACATGATTTGATATTTAGTAGGGCAAATTTTCCTTCCCTACTTATTCAGAATTTTCTTTGTTAATCTTGGACCTTTATTCTTCAACTTACACAAGATAAACCTATTGATATACATTAAATTTATAGATTAATTCAGGAAAACTGACATCTTTATGCCATTGCATCTTCCCATTCAATGGGACATCTCTCTCCATTAATTCAGGCATTCTTTTATTTCCTTCAATGATCAATCATTTTCTTGGTGAAGACCATGCATGTCTTTAGATTCACTTCTAGGAACCTATCTGAATGTAATTTCTTTTTCTCATTGGTTCTGGCTGGTGAATAGACACCAAGACTTCTGTGGGCTGCTCTATATCCAGTAAATCTATAACCAATGTCTTATGGGTTCTAAAAGTTTAGCTTTGGATTCTCTTGGATATTCTATGTAGGTAACCTTATCCTCTAAAATAATGACCATTTGTTCTCTTTCCTTCCAAATTATGTGTCTTTCTTTCTTGTATTGCATTGGTTAAGATCCACACAATAAAGCTAAACAGTCGCAGTGACAGCAAGAATCATTATCTTTTCCTCATTTAGAAATGCTTAGTTCTTAGGTTTCACCACTAAGTTTGATATATGCTATAAGTTTTTGACACAACTCTAAAAGCTGAAGGAACTTATTTTTAATTTTAATAAATGCTATTTCTTCATCTATTGACATTATTATATGATTTCTATCCTCCAATCTATTAATACGGTAAATATTATGAAATTGATTTGTTCATGTTAAATAAAGCATATTTGCATTCCTGAGACAAAGTCTCCTTGATTGTGATGTAAGAATGGTGTTTCAAAAATGTATTTGCTGGGGGTTGGCCCCGTGGCCGAGTGGTTAAGTTCGCGCGCTCCGCTGCAGGCGGCCCAGTGTTTCGTTGGTTCGAATGCTGGGCGCGGACATGACACTGCTCATCAAACCACGCTGAGGCGGCATCCCACATACCACAACTAGAAGGACCCACAACGAAGAATATACAACTATGTACGGGGGGGGCTTTGGGGAGAAAAAGGAAAAAATAAAATCTTAAAAAAAAAAAACGTATTTGCTGAATTTCATTTGCTAGCATTTTATTTAAGATTTTTAAAATTATTAATAATGAGGGAAATGGGACTACAGTGTCCTTTTTCTTGATGTTTTATATTCTCCTAGTCTACCTTTATCAAGCTCATACTAGCTTCATATAAACACTTTACAATGTGCAAAAGTTTCACAAACACCAACTCATTTAATGTCTTTTTCAAGGGTCCTATGGTTATTATATGGCAAAAATTGAAACTCAAATCTTCTAACTCCATGCCTCTTTTTACTGGTCCAGTAAGTAAGCACTACATTTGAAACAGATCTACAAAGCACTGTGGAAATTAATTAATTAGTTAATTAATTAATTATACATGAGGTGAAAGGTCATTATTACGGCACTTCCTCCCTCACAAAGTGAGAGTTACCATAGACGATGGAATAGAATGACAGGTATTAGTATTTCTTATTAGTCATCTCTGTTCACGTAAGTGTGACTGGAAAGAAGGAAGCTTTCACACACAGATACCTACCTCAAATTAGATGACCTCTAAGGTCCTTTCCAGCAGTGAGAGGTTAAGACATAAATCCACTAAACTACCACTTGGGCTCTAAATTCACACTAGTCCTGGCTATATTTTATCCACCACTTCAATCTTCTAATTTTTGTGCCTTCCTCTGTACACTAAACAGACTGAATATGCAGAGCTCTAGCCCATACCTTGGTTATCAGGAAGTCAAATAACCCCCAGAATTTGATTGTCTCAAAACATGAAAACATTTTAAAGTTAGTAGTTCTAACCCTTTTTGGAGTAATGGTCTGAAAACTCAGTAAGTGTTATGGACCTACTCACAAGAGAAAATGGATTTTGTATAAGATTTCAGGACATTTATAACCCTCTGAAGACAATCCATGAACTGATATGACCACCAAGTTCAGAACCCCTGTTTGGGACGGGGGCATGAGAGGCTGAAGTGGTGATGAATAGTAAATATACAGAAAGCTTTTCTTTTCCTTTAAAACAGAGGACTCTGTAAAGTGGCTCTTCTACTGAAAAAGTTAGATTTGCCTCTTCCCTTTTCTCACCCTGACAGCAAACCTGCTGGCCTAGGAAAGATGAATGACTTCCCTTCGCAGATCTTTAATCTTATTCAAAGACAGTATGTTTGCAATGCAAACCCATTTCCATTCTTCTCACCAGGAACTGACTAAGTTACTTCCACATACCATAAAGTCATCAACTTTTGACATTTTTTTCTTTATAAATTTATCGATGATATACCCAAGGTGACTTAGGAAACAAGTGTTTGTGTATCGTAGGGAAATTTTTTAAAGCCTTTAGGGGGTAGGGACAAAGGTAAAACAACTGCTTGATTTGTTTTCAGATAAAATCTACTATAACATCATATGAAAGTATATTATTAATGTTAAATAGTCTACAAAATAGCAATAGTTATAAATTATTATGTAAAATGTGTTATTCATACAAAATGCAACACAGGAATACTTTCTTTTGGTGGTTGGGGATGGGGTTTAGACTATGGAATTTTTATGAGGTATTAACCACATTTTTGCTACAGAAAATATGGAAATATCTATAAAGTGAGATAAACATTGAAAAAATATCTTGTATTACCTAATGCGCTAGCTTTCATTTTCAATAAAATAGGTACTTTTGAGGAAAAATGTTACAGTGTTGGGATCCAAAAATTAAATCCCATTCATACTTATAGGAGAAAAATAATAAATTCACTTTGAAATGAGTTGTTCTTAACAGGCAGATTAATATAGAGGAAAAAAGAGTTAAATTTCTTGCAAAGAAGTGAAATGAGATATGACAAAGAACTGAAATGAGATATGACAAACATAATGAATGTTCTAAACATAAAATATAAAGTTCAATTTTTAAATTACCTATTTTTTTTTTTTTGAGGAAGATTAGCCCTAAGCTAACATTCACTGCCAATCCTCCTTGTTTTTGCTGAGGAAGATTGGCCCTGAGCATGTGGGACAGCTATCACAGCATGGCTGGATAAGCAGTGTGTCGGTCCACACCTGGGATCCGAACCAGCGAACCACACGCTGCCAAAGTGGAGCACATGAATTTAACCACTATGTCACTGGGCCAGCCCCAAAAAGTTCAATTTTTTAAATTAATTTTTCTGAAATTGTTTTATAAGCATTAAAGTAGTACAAGCATCACAGATCAATTCGTACTTGCCCTATTGTGCCCTATTGTATCAATAAAAAAAAGTCAAAGTTGTTTTGCTGGGTCAACAAGCAAAAACTGCATGAGCAAAAACTGCAAGTCACGCAGCTAGAGCACGCTCAGAAGAAGATGGAAATCTCATCTTCAGATGACCTCGAGCTGCTTAGGAATCAAAAGTTCCCTGACTGTGAAACTCAATGTGAAGAGAAAGCGGTAGGGGAACCTGATAAGAAGCAAGGAGTCTCTGATTTGTAGCACACCAGACTTAGAAGATCATTACCCTCCCACCCTCCAATCAGATTCTGCCAAGCTAGTATTTTTCATAACCACTCCCACTCCCAACTCCTTAAAAGTCTGTCCCCACTTGAGCTTGAGGAGACAGATTTGAGCCTTGCCTCCTGTCTCCTTGCTGGTTGGCCATGCAATAAAGCTCTTTCTCCTCTCAAAAGCCAGTGCTGTAGTACTGGCTTCTATGTGCATCAGGCAGTGAGCCCTTGCTCAGTAACAGTAGTCATAGACACTACGCAGCATCTGTGATTCCTCACACTATTTAATTTAAAAATATTTTAAATTTAGTCAATGCTACTGTTCCTTAAACTACTTTTATCCAGTGGTGTTAGATGGCAAGGCAACTGAAAAACCTGTGATGACACAAATGTATAGGGTTTATATTCTTCTAAAATCTAGACAACCCACACATGGAACAAATCTACTTTAAAGATAAATACTTGAGTTTTTTTACATAAATTTAAAAAAAATTAACATTGTATTACCTCCTATTGAAATATGACTGGTTTTACGATCAATAACAATGAAATCAGAGGAAACACTTCAAGACTCTATGAAAGAAATGGAAATATAGAAGGGAAGGGGACTCAGTTACTCAGCATAAAATCAACAAAGCAAATGTTTGTTTAAGTAGTTACTTTACGAGTTTGCTCCTACTGAAAACAAAGAAAAGGCCAGCCACCATCAAAATAAAACAGCCATGTATGGTTGTATGGCTGTATGGTTAAACCATGACCCCAGGGCCTTTCCCATTAAAGGTACAGGAAGTAGAACTGACACCAAAAGAGAACACCGTTATAAAAACAAGAATCAGAACAGACGAAGATGTGTAATTAGATAGGAATTAACTGAGTAAGCAAACCAGAGTCATGCAAAACAATTCAAAAAAGTAAAGACAAAGACTAAGGAGATTTACCGAAAAATTCTAACAACTTCCTGTCAGAACTGAAGGTTGACCAGTAAGACCTTCGTTATCTGTGGAAAGGGGAGGGTGGGAGTTCCTATGTGCTTTAAATAATGATGAAAGGAAACTGTTGAGCATAAATTGAGGAAAGACTAAAAACAGCAAATTGCAAAAAAATTAGGTAGCAAAGGATAGCTCAACTTCTTCAATAAATTGATTCAGACAATCCGTAAAATAACAACTATGGACACCTATTCAAAAGATGTTCTCAAATTTTTCAGTCAATGACTTTTTACATGGCGTCTCTAGAACCAAACAACTAAAACCAACCAACCAACCAACCAACCAACCAACCCAATCCATCACAGACAGGTAAACGTGAGAGGAAATCAAGCTGAACACAGGTTGATCCTATGCTGCTTGAAAGATAAAGCCTGCAGCTGGTACACAGAGCTGTGCAACTTGGGGCCTCTGAACAGAAAGGGCTGCAAGGATTGGCATGACGTTCCGCTGGACCAAAGGCAATGCACTCCCAACACCTTTTAAAGGCAAAACTCCAATAAGTGATAGGACAGGAGACAGAACCTCCTCCACTGCCTGCACACTGGGGCTGACCACTGTCATCTCTGCTCTGGACTACTGCAGTTGCCTCCTAACCCATCTCCCTGCTTCTATTCTTGCCACCCCACCCCTAAACACAACTCTCTGCCTACACAGAAGCCAGAATGCTTTTAAAGCATTAATTATCATTTTACAATTCTACCACACTGTTCAACGACTTCCTGTCACAGTTGGAATAAAGCATCAATTCCACAGCAGGGCAACAAGGCTCTACACGATCTGGCCCTCATCCACCTTTGTGAGCCATCTTCAGCCAAGTGCCCTTCTGCTCTCTGTTCATGAGACACAGCACGTCTGTGCTCTTGGCTTTGCAGAGGGACTCGCGGTCTCCACCTGTGGTGCTCTGCTCTGTGTTGAGTCTTTGTTCCACCGACTCTCGCTCACCATTCAGCTCTCGCCCTTCCACCTGTATCTGCCATGCTGTCTATCTGAGCCACTCTCTCTAGTCCTGGTCACCTGCACACCCTCTCTCTTTCATTCCACAAGTGTGTTTTGGAGTGTGTAAGTGTGCTTGCTCATTCCAACTCACTTAGAGAGACGCCTCACCCCTAACTCCCTTCTACTCTCCCTGGGCATCAACAATCACTTTTTAGACAACAGTCAAATTCCAACTTTTTATATTGCCCTAAACACAGCTTTCTCTCCTAGGACCACTTGAGTCAACAATTAGCATCATACAATTTAGTCATAAACATTCCCTAATCTGCCTGGAGAGTTTACTTTTCACCTATTGAATTTCTAAACTTGCTAAGAGGATGGATCATGGATTACTCTATGGGGATACACTGTCTCTTCTCACAGGGATTAGCAAAGTGCTAAACCAATAGTCTATGCCTAGAAAATGTTTTTACTAGAAAAAGAATGCTCCAGCTCCCCCTCCCCTTTGATTCCCTAAACCAACTGAACACCAGAGAACAGATCTCCTATAGCTTGACCACAGTGAGAGAAAAGAGAAAGTCTTGGCCAGTGGAAAAGATTTCCCTATGCAAAACTTTCTGCAATTCACTAATTATCTATGGGAACATGTGCTTCAATTTGTATTTCCAGAAGCAGTGATGAGATTAACAGTAATTCTTCCATCTTGTCTCAGCTACAGTCCTATGATCAGAAGGACACACTTTATGATATGACTGTGTACACTTGGGGGGGTTTATGGCCACAGATCAGCATGTCTGTCATTAACCAGCCTGTGAGAAGCCTGCCACCTGGACCATGGCTTCATCAGCAACCTGAGCAAACCAACAGGGTCTGTCCGGTCCAACTAGATTATAATATATTAGCCTAAAGGACATTAGAACAGAACAACGCAAAAGCTCCAGTGACTTTTCTCAGCATCTTAATTTTAATTTATTAATTAATGATATAAAAACATCTTACTATCACTAATAAAATTGTTAATAATTGTGAAAGCAATGTGTTAGGACTGGCTTCCTTATTTTTAAAAATCTTCACTCAGCATTTAGTAATACTGGGCCTCTAAAGTCTATGTTCGATTTATTTTGATACATTGCTTTAATGACTGTCATAACTGGAAAAACACCTCACACAGACACAGAGATGCCAAAAAGTACGCTGTTGCCCGTGCTTCCTAAATCTTTATACTTATTTTTGTGTCTCATCTACCAATTATTCCAAGATTGTTGATGAAATTCAGCTAGTAGATTACATCTTCCCTAACGTCAATCAACTATTCTTGCAGCTAATCAGAAAGCACTAAATTTTTAAACAAACGGGTTAAAAATTCTTTGAAGCAATTCATTTGGGTGATTTTTCAGCCTGATAGAAAACTCTTTCCAAGTTTTTAAAGTTTGCAGTGACTTTTAAAGAGAAAGGCATATCTGAACAAACACTGTTTTTCAGAAATGCTGAAAACCAAAAAAATAAAAATAAAATAGAAGCAAAGATTTGGGAAAAATTACTACTGTTTCAAATGTTTTCTTTCCAAGCATTCCTTCTAACTTCTCCCTCATCTTAAGGATAAAGCCTCAGTAACTCACAAAGTGACATATTAAAAACTAACAACAAGAAAAGGGTAAACTCAAGGAATATCTATTTTTGGTTGCTTCAAACTACACTTGAAATACATGTATTTACCTGGAAATGACTGCACTTAGATCTTTACAAATCAAGATCAGAAATAATCCTCTTGTGAACCTTGAGCCCTTCACACACACACGTAATTTTCCCATAAAGTGCCAATATGCTGGACACACAGACTCTTTCTTTCTTTCTTTTTAAGAGCCTATCATTTTCAAAGCGTTTCTTTCACAAATAATCTTGAGGAGGAAAAATGGTAACATAAAAAAACACTGAAGTTAATGACAAAACCAGTTAAAAATAGGATTAAATGAGAATTCTTGGGACGCACTTATCATTTCCCACCAAGGGCATCTGTGGCAGGAGAATAAAAACCCCCTACTCTCCACAGAACTATTGAAAGAAATTCACTTTCACCACTGAGGTCATAGGTTTATATAAAAAAAGGTGCGCTAAGACCAGGTCATATCAAAATCCCTTCTGATTTGACCCAACAGCTCTACTTAGATCCAAATTAATAATAAACTAAACTGCAAACATTGGGGAAAATGGCATTATCAAAAGGAACAAAACAGGAGTGAAATATTATGAGCAACTGTTTTATTTCACCTGCTGTTTTGAATTGTTAAGCCAGCAACCAGAGGACAAAGCTGCCATGATTGAACTTGCCCCAAACAACTCACAGCTAATGGGCTTCAGGAACACTCAGTATGGCCAAGAAGCACGTGAGGAAATAAGGCAAGAATCAGCAACACAAAAAGGGAAGTAATTTGCTACGTAGCCTATAATTAGCCTCTGAATCTTAAACTACAGATTATTGAGGCGAATAGCTTAGGAAGATTTAAAAAGGGATTAGTCATTCCTATGAATGAATAAGCCCAGAATTTAGTTACCTGAGCCAGGCAAAAAAAAAAAAGGCACATCATCAAAGCAATATATCCCCTCTGTTTCAGGGTGCACAGATCCTCAACCAGGAGGAGAGTTCTCAGTACAAGATAGATGCTTCTGGAAATTTAAATGGTTACCTATTCTAGAGGACACTAATCAAATGATAAAATTTTCACCCAACCAAACTAGAATACCATAAACAATAAAAATGCAGCAGTGGGCCAATTTAACAAAAATTAAGTAGGGTGGTTAATTCTAAGGTGTCATTAGATAAAGTATTATTTCTCTATAGAATATGCCCGGACTACAAAAAATATCTGTTACATCAACTCTTTTTATTCAGAAATATGCTCAACGTTTTCAAATAATATTTTAGCCACTTCTGAAGCTAGAGTTTTGATATAATGGAAAGTAAATTATATTATATAGAATAATTTTAAGTGATATTAATTAGAATAATTAGAAGCTGGCTCTGATCTTGAGATATTTCAGTTACAATAGAATTATCTAAAATATTTAATTTTAAAAGAGAATGACTTTTACGTAACCTTTGCTTAAATTAAAACTAAGTGTTAAATTATTCATGGATAAAGCCCCAAAACACACAACACCAAAGTATATTAATGAATATAATGATATGAGTTGGAAATATTTAATTAAATGATTGACAAGTCATGAAATACTTTTTAAAAACATCAAAATTCAAGCTCAGGGCCAGCCCAGTGGTGCAGCAGTGAAGTTTTCACGTTCCGCTTTGGTAGCCCAGGGTTCACCAGTTCGGATCCCGGGTGCGGACATGGCACTGCTTGGCACGCCATGCTGTGCTGGCGTCCCACATATAAAGTAGAGGAAGATGGGCATGGATGTTAGCTCAGGGCCAGTCTTCCTCAGCAAAAAAGAGGAGGATTGGTGGCAGATGTTAGCTCAGGGCTAATCTTCCTCAAAAAAAAATTCAAGCTCAGTTTTACTAAGTTCACAACGTTTCTGATTTGTTTTGGAAGTAGTGTAGTGCTTTTGAAAATTTGGTCCCAAATTCTTTGACATTTTCACAAAAGTTGGGGTCTGAGTCCCTTTCCCTTGACTCTGGGAGTGCATGTGACTGCTTTGCCCAAATGATGCTGAGCGACTTCCAAAGTTAGGGCAGAAAATGTCAGGCAGCTTCCACCTGGCTCCCTTGCCACTCCAGCCCTGGGCAAGCCAGCCTCCACGCAAGAAGCTGCTGTCCCGAGACTCGCATCCTGGCAGGGCCATGTGCAGGCACTCCTGTAGACAGCTGCAGCTGAGCATCCTGACAACAGCCAGCATCAGCTGCCAGCCAAGTGAGCTGCCATCTGACTACGGCCACATGAGACACCCCAAGTGTGAACTGACCAGCTAAGCCCTTCCCACATTCCCGACCCACATGTCGTGATCAAAATAAAATGGCTGTCTTAAGCTCCTAGGTTCTGGAGGAATTTGTTAAGCAGGAAACATAGTAACCAGACGAGGTTTTATAATTGAAGAAGCACCTCGGTGATAGACAGGATGCCAGGATAAAGACTCAGGCCATAGCATTCCGTTGCATTAAAAATTTCAATATACTGTGGAATAAGACATCAAAAATTCAGGGTCAAATATCTACCTTTCTTTTTCTACCAATGTAAACACGTTATAATTTACTTTCAATCATTCCCTCAGTCTTTTAACAAATATTTATCAAGCACCTACTCCATTCTGGGCTCTGTGCTATGTGCTAGTCATAGAAGTAGCTCAAAGAATAGTGACGGTGGGGGGGAGAGGGGCAAATAATTAATCAAACATCGAATCATCACAAAAAGGTATAATTACAAAAGGGGATAAGAATACAATGGTGGCTGAGTAAGAAGGACTCTAAAAACAGGAACCGCAGGACTGATTCAGTCTGGAGACCGAAGGAAGCCTGAGACCTGACGGATGTGGAGAGGCTAACGGAGGGAAGGATACTGGCTGGAGAGAAGAGGGCACGTGTGACGGAGAAGGGGTTGAAGAGGACAGCAGAGGCCATGCCATCAGCAGTGTTATGAACTGGGATCTTTAGGTAGAGCAATGGGAAGGACTTACGAGTTTTCAAGCAAGATAATGAAATGGTGAGATTCTCATTTTAAATATCATTTTGAATATCTCTTACAATACTTCATATACTGACAACACTAGCCTCTGGTTTATTAATTATTTATGGACTAAATAAATAAGTCAGCTACACAAATACTCATTTCATGCCCACAATGCCAAGAGCTAGGAAATTAATCAGCAAAAAAGATGAATAAGGTCTCCACATGCATTAAGCTGTACAGTCTAACGGAAGTACAGAGCAGGAAACAGGCAATTTCAAAACAGTGAAATAAGTACAGTAAGTACAAGGCGTTGTCAAAGAATATGAGGATGCTTAGTCCAGATATAGGAGGTCAAGAAGAATTCTCAAAGGAAGAAATGTCTAAGCTGACACCAGAAGAATGAGTAAGTGTGAAAGAGGCAAACCGAGCTGGGGGATTAAGGAAAAAAGTGGATCCCCCTGAGACAGACCCTCACGTCACTAAATCAAAGGGTCACAATTAAGAGAATCACAGAGTGCTCAAGGGACAAAAAGCAGTTTAATATGGCTGGGGGTACTTGATGAGAAATAAAGTTGGGAGCGGTAAACAGGAGTCAGATCACTCAGGCACATGTACACCGTGTTTAGATGCTATTGCAAAAGCAAGAGGCAGACACAGAAACACTAAGAAGAGAGTGCCAAGACCAGTCTTTCAGCTTATCAAGAACCCTCTGGCTGTAGTGTGCAGAACAGATTGGAAACAGTCAAGATTGGAGCACTGAGACCAAGCAGGAAGCAGTGGTTGGAATCCAGGGAAGAAATGATGGAGGCCTGAGCAAGGGAAATGTCAGTAGAAACGGAGAAAAGTAGAGAAAAATACAGAAAATATTTTTAGATGGTAGAATTGAAAGGACTTGGTGGTTAATTAGACATGGGAGGTCAGGGAGAGGAAGAACTCAATGATGACTCCCAAGTTTCTGACCTGGGTATAATTGTTGAAATGGGGAAACTCAAAGGAAGAACAAGGCTTTAAGGGTGTGGGAAGGAAGAGGAGGAAAGGGAGATTTAGTTTTGAGAAGTTTAAGGTGGCTGTGGGTGGGACATGCAAGTGGAAAGGCCCAGGAAAGAGATAGCTGGATGGTACTGGAGGTGAGAAGACTGACCTGTGCTAGGAATAAAGATTTGGAAGTCAAGAGCATATATAAGTGTTCCTTAAAACCATGGGAGTGGATGAGACGGTCCCACTAAAAGTATACAAAGTGAGAAGTGAGAGGGTGAGGATAGGACTGTGCACATACTAACATTAAGAGATGGTAAAATAAGAGAAAGTTCAAATGGAAACAAAACAAATGGCCAGAGAGTTAGGAAGAAAACAGCAGAGTATGTTGCCATTAAAACTTAACAGTAAGTTAGATCACAGCTTTTCTAAACTCAATTGCTCTTGATTTTATTGCATGAAGATGAGGCTGAGTTTGGTAGAAATCTTTCTCTGGGTCTGGACAAGAGCCTTCCACTTCCTCCAAAAACGTATTTAAGTTTCTTCTCCTTCTTGGACTGGAAGACTTGTGATTTTGTACAATACAGATATAAATTTGAAGGAAAAATAAAATAAACAAATTTAGCTTATAAATAAGATAATAAATGTAAAGAATGTAAAAAGGCCATGGGTTTTACAGCCACATGGACCTGAATTGAAATCCTACCGTTGCCATTTCTTAGCTATGTGACTTCGGGCAAGTTATTTAATCTCTCTAACCTTGCATTTCCTCATATAACATCCTACTACCTACAGTACAGAAATGGAGCTGGTCCTGTTTTCTTGAACCCACTCTAATCAGAAAGCTAACCCCACTGGTGCCAAGAAAAACAGTACTGTTCACAGTTACAAATAACCTCCTTGTTGGGAAATCTGATGGTCAGTTTCAATCCTCATCCTGCTGAAACTGTCAGAAGCATTAGACAACGAAGATTACTCCTTCCTTTTTAAAACATTCCCTGTCCTAGACTTCTGGGTAACCCCTCTACCTTGCTTCTCTTCTTGCCTAACTGGCCCACTCCATTTCAGACCCTTTGCTGGTTCTCTCTGATGTCCCAGGCTCTGTATCTGTAAACATTGCTATGCCCAGACTCACTCCTCAACCCTCCTTGTCTATCTGCTATCATTCCCCAGGTGACCTCATTTAGTCCCACGGCTTTAAATATCATCTATATGCCAAAAACGTTAAAATGCACATCTTCTGTTCAGATCTCTCTTCTGAATGCCACACACCAACTACTTATACTCAACATCCCTTCATGAATGTCTAAATAGCTTTTCAAACTTAGCACGAACTCCTGAGTCTCCCTACACCTAGTCCTCCTACAGGATTCCTCATCTTACTAAACGGCAACCCCATTCTTCTAATTGCTTGGACTCAAAACCTGAGTCATCCTTGACTCCTTTTCTCTCAGCCCACACCCAATCATCAGCAAATTCCGTTAGCTCTATCTTCATGAGACATTCAAAATTTAATCAGTTCAAACCAGATTCCCCTCTATCACCCTAGTCTGAACTATATCTCCTCGGGATTACTGCCGTCATCTTCTAACTGATCTTTTATATCCATTCTTGACTCCTATAGTATACTCTCCACAAAGAGCCAGAGTAACCTCTTTTAAAGGTTAAGTCATATCTGGTTAGCTCAGAATCTTCTTATAGCCTCCCATCTCACTCAGAGGAAATGCAAATTTTCTGTGGCCTTAACACCCCATCCAACCAGCTTTCCCACTCCTCCTGTTGTTTTCTTATTCTTGCTCCCACCTCATTCCCTCTGCTTCAGCCACATGGGTCTCTTTGTTATTCCTGGAACACCCCCAGGCAGGCTCCCGTCCCGGAACCTTACACCTGCTCTTCCCTGAGCTACCCCGCGGTCTGCTCCCTCCCTGGCCTCATGAAGAACTCTGCTCAAAAGTCACCTTTTGAGTGAAACAAACCCTCCCTGACAACTTTTGAGTATAACAAACCCTCCCTGACAACTTGCCCCAAATGATAAATATATAAAGAAAAACACCCTCCCCAATATTTATCACCCTTTTTCTCTTTTTCCATAGCCCTTATTATCTCCCGATATACCAGATAATTTACTTAGTCTATTGTCTGTCTTCCCCACCCCCCAGCCTAGTATATAAACTCCACAAAGCCAGGGGCTTTATCTGTTTTAGTTCTCTGTATCCCTAACCCTACAACAGTGCCTGGTATGTAATAGGTATTTTATATGCAAGTGAATTAAAATTAAATAATAAAATATGTGTAAAAATGCTCATAATATAGATGTTCAGTAAATGGTTCTTCTTATTATTCACGGAAACTTAAAAACTCAAGTGTAATTACACCAAAATTGATGGGGCAAATAGTACTGATAAAGTTGAAAGAGAATGCTATATTCTAGGAATTATTCTCCTGTAGACATTGAATTTTTGTTTTAAGACAAAATTTGATTTGGGAAGGTTCATTTATCATATAAAACCCTCCTGACAAGGTGAATCTGAATGAAATAAACATTTTTGCAAAAAGTATTAGAACTTTAAAGATTTGCCATATTGTCGTGAATGATCCAAAACAAACTTAGCAAAATTATGTTTGCTTTTAAGTACAGGTAATAAATATTTCGAAAGGAGCAAGATATTTACTAATATTCCCTTTCCGAGAATTAGAAAGAGGCTTGAGAAATGTGTATGAAGAAATAAGTAACGAATGGATTTATTACTTTGGATGAAACATAATAGGAGGAATTGTAACATGCTTACTAAAATGTTAGCTTGTGTTCCAGAACTCCTCTCAGAAAGAAAGAAGAAGAGAAAAAGAGACCCACAGATGTCTGGGAACTTAAAGGGAAACTTATTTATGCCAACAGAGAAAACTGGGAAGAAAGACTGCCAACAAGGCTCTAAATGCCTTGAAGGCATTTAATATGTTTATAGAGTATCTCATGGCAGCTGGCATACAGGTATCCAATAAATGTTTGTTAAATGCATAAACGGTATACTAATAAACAAATACGTTAATAAGAAATGACCACTCAGGTATATGTCTACATTGCCCATCACAAACTTTTAATAAAAAGCTGGGGGCTCAAGTTCTAATGGTCTCCTTTTTCTTTCTCTCCCATGAGGAATAAGGAAGAGCCTTCAAGTATAAAGGCTGAGCTCTACTCCAGGAAAAAGAAAAAATCACCACTCTAAAGGTTTCAGTACTGGTCATGTTATTTGAGATCTTTTGGGCAGTGCAGCACAATGCAGGGTTTCTCCACGCAGCCTCATCTCCAGACACCTGGAGGAGACAGGAAGGGAGACATGCATGCAGCACCCCGACCAGGTCCTGCTGACCCAGAGCTCATCAGCCCTGGACAGAGGATTCCCCTGCAGAAATCAAACACCAATTAAAACCAGATTTTGCAAAGTCGGAGAAAAAAGAACGAAATTATTAAAGAGGAATGAAGAAATTATTAAAGAGACAGAAGAGGAAAATAAGGGCATGAGTCAGTAAGGTGTGAAAGCAAATGTTACCACATCCCTAAACACACGTGCCCGTGCGCACACACACGCACATGCTAATTCTGTACATGCAAGAATAAGCTTACATATGCCTTAATCCTCACTTTTCAAATTTGTAGAGGGATTTAACAGATTTCAGTCTCATATTATTCTTCACATTTTCAGGACTACCAAAATCACACCTGGCCTGACAGGATCTGTAAATTCACCTGTGTGAAGGCAGCTGCGTTCAAACTCCATATTGAATGCAACAGTTTCCAAAAATATACAGGCTGCTTGAAGGTTTAAAGGAAAAAAGTAGGTTACACTTTTACCCATAAAGGGGTGGATGTTGCAGAGTTTAATAATAGGATACATAAGCTTTCACCCCTAGATCACTGATTCTAGGGTGACCATAGTACACAGTCATTTTAGGACATTACCATCTAGCAGCTGTTTTGTTTGCAATCTGTAGAAAAAATGTATTGCTTGTCTCTATTAATACTCATTTGACAGGTGTATACATTCCAGCTCATGTGCATCTGCCAATCGTGAGCACTTTGAAGCAGGGTGATGCAAGCCACAACAGCTGTTACCTTTAGAAAGCCCTCAGCATGCCCAATTCTCTCCTTTCTTTATCCGAAGTACTAAATATTAATATTTCATACTATAACAGGTTTTACAGTCTAAAACCAAAATCATAAAGGAAAGATATCTGTGGAGGATTTCTAAAATGGGCACAGTGTCATTCTATGAAACAAACAAGGCAACAATCTCTCCTCCTAGGAAAATGTGGTAAAGGCCAAACCAGCTGAGAAGGTCGACACTTGCATGGCTCAGTGACCTGCAGGAGACCGCAGGCGTCCCTGGGACAGTACGCTTCAGCCATAGTCACCCATGCATGCAGGTCACTGGGAAATGTGCTTCTAAAATTTATGGACCAAACATTTATGTACCCGGGGAATATAAACCAATGTAACACCCACCGTCCCTCTCATGGTGCTCTAGCGCCTCTAAGACAACACCCATGTGGTGCCAAAGATTATAACTTATCAGGGCGACCCTTCACCATGGCAACTGGAAACCGGATGGTACCGAGTGTGCTGTAAAGTCATCCACTCAGAAGTGTTTCCCACAGCCCCAGCCACAGCGGTAACTGGAGAAGAATCATATTTGGAAAAATAAGACTACTATTTGTAAACCACAGTACGGAGGTATTTAAATCACGGCCTAATCGTCTCTGTCTGAAATAATGATGACACCTGCCCATGGGCCTTTGCCATATATTCAGCCCATGGCACTGATGAAAATAAGACATCATCTAAAAACCCACACTCCTACCTCCCGAGTTCATACCTTCTTTCAAAGAACTCAGCGTCTCCTTTCGGAAGAATGTTAATTTAACCAGGCTAATAGTCCAACTCACGTCCCTAGTATGCATTTTTAATGTCTGTATAAAATGCTTAATAGAGACTCTGCTTTATTTTCTTAAATGATGTTAAATAATGCACTATTTGGCACAAACTCTAAAAAAAACGGTGGGAAAAAAGTCGCTAATAACTTTTTATTTCAAATATATCATCTTATTTTAAAAGGTCTTAGGAGCCCTGCAAGTTCAGGCTTGACAGATTTGCTTCTGTCAAACCCAAGACACCTTTAAAATGAGGGGGAAAGCACACACTCCGCCCTTTTGATCTGGTTCAGTGAGGCAATAAAACAACTCGGCAGGCTGATTGTGTTTGCTTTAGACCCGGTGTGTCATCACACAACGTGGGTGCAATTCCATGTCACCGATGAGGAACTTAAGGCACAGAGAGGTTAAGTGACATGGGAACACAGATCCTTTGAGTAGAAGGGACCTTTGAATGAATACAGATCAGAAACATTACAACCACAAGCCTATATATTTATCCAACTGAAAAAGAACGCCATTTCTGTATAAGCTAAAAGTTTGTCTAAAAACTCTTTAATTCTAAGTTTAACAACAAACTTAGCACAGGATTATTTTGGTCTGCTTTAAGTCTTTGCCTTAAACATCAAGAAGCTCAGAGTAGAATTTAGTGCCCAAGCAGAAGCCCACTTCCTAGCCGTGGTTTCTAGGGGTAAACTCCTCCTTTTGTCGCTCAGCTCTTCCTAAATTCAACAGCTCTCAGCCGAGTGTCTGTTCCACGGCAGACAACGTTCTAGGTGCTAAAGATACAGTAGTGAACAGATTATGTGAAAACTCCTGTCTTCACGGAAATTACTTAAGTAGAAGACAGAGCATGCTAGCGCTCTGGAGAAAATAAACAGGAAAGGAGATTGGGAGTGTGGGGTGAGGCTAACTTTAAACTGGGTGGGCAGTGAAGGCCCCATGGGTGACATTTGCGCACAGACCTGACAGGGAGAGGAGGCAGGAGTAAGCCAGCAAAGGGGATGGCGTCCAAGGGGGATATTCCAGGCACAAGGAACACTAAATGCAAAAGCCCTGAGGTGGAAGCACGCCTGGCCAGCATGACTCACCTTTTTGTTGTTATTATTTCAAATAATATTTTTCTATATTGAAAGTTCCACCAAACACTTTGGAAGAAGATCAGGAACATACATAAAATCGTAAACACCACAGACAACCTTCAGATACTGTGTCACTTCAGAGGAGTTTGCGGTGGTTATGTATGGCAGCAACACTTCACACACTTTGCCACCTCCCACTCCCCAGTGCTTCTTTTCTCCACTAGAGATCAAAACGTTGACATCCTACAAATAACTCACAGAGGTAAAAAAAAAAAAAAAAAAAAAATCTGCTTTGGGGAAAGAGTTTACTTCAAGGAAATCAAACTGCAATGAGTACCCCAACCACAATGACTACCTCCCTTGAACTTCTAACCCCACAGTATTTGTATCCAGTGTTTAACATTAAATGCTACTGTTTACATCTCATCATATGCTACCTCCTATTGTTCTCCTGTACACATCTGCTTTCACAGTGACTTCCTTGGACCAGGGCCCATAACTTGGGAATGTCTGAATCCCACCACAGGGCTTTGCACACGCATGGCACCAAAATCTGTTTGACGGTCATGTCATAGAAGCTACCACTATGAGCAGCAGACGTTCCTCCTGTTTTAAGTATCTGTTTGCGGATAAAGCATGAAAGAAACGTCATAGTCTCTTACAGGCGTTTGGATAATCTCCACCATCTTGGCCAAGTTACTGTTTGTGTAACATTCCATTCTGTCTAAGTTTCCCTTTGCATTTCCATCTGGGCACAGTACATACTTTCAGTCTCGACGCAAGCACGGACTAGCCACAAAACAGAGAGGAACAGCACCGTGTGGAAGCCTGTTCAGTTTGCTTTAAACTATTCTACTATTACGGAAAGGGACTCGACATGAAACTGCCAGATAGAGGGACTATAAGACATTGTCCCTACAGTCTAGCAAGACAAACAGACACACAAGGAACAACTTCAGTGCATGTAAGACACACAAAAGTATTTGGAAAGTATATAAACAGGGGCCTGAAGGGTGAGGTAAGGCTTCACAGAAAAGCTGGCACCTGAACAGCCCCGGTTTTGAAAGATGAATAGGCCTAGGACAACCAGACTGGAGATCAAAGGGCATTCTGGATTGTGCAAAACACTGGCAGAAACATAGATTGAAACTGCTGGAAGAACACATTCACCGTCAGCGAGGGGAGGGCTGATCTGGTGCACTCCTGAGCTTTCCAAGAAAAAAACAAGAAGCTTTCAAATGCGGAGCTGAGGCAGAAAGTTTCACCAGCTGCTTGTTTTGTGAACCCTCTTAGCCTTGCTGTGCTTTGTTTTGCTCTTTCTGTTTTGTTCCCTCTTAAAGAAATAAGGCACTGTGCTGGCGTAAAACTTCAGTGAGGAAAAGTACTTCAACCTTACAGTGGAAAAGGGAAAGTGGGCAAGAGCCAAGGAATAAATAAATAAATTGTACTTTCCTGAAATAGACAAATGGAGCAAAATAAAAAATTCAAGCACCATGGCCCCGACATATTAATCCCAACCCTCCTCTTCACCAACTCAATACATACTTATTTCAAGCCCACTAGTTGTTAGTTCCTGGGATACCAGGCCTCTGAGGCACTCACTGCCCTCCTCGGAACAAGCTCTTGCTTGCAATCTAGTAAAAGAAATAAGAAGAGCGCCCTGCACTGTACCCTGTTCTTGCCACGGATGCCAACCAAAGCCTGAAGCTCAGGCAGAGTTCAATTCCCATCAAGTTAACCATGAGGACAAACCACACAAATAATATTATAACGACAACCACCAAGATGTGAGAAACTGATAGAGGTCCCCGGTAAGGGCGTCTCATCGCCGCTTCCTGTGAGCAGGCAGCTGGACTTCCCCGCCTGGGATTTGGAACGCTGCACGGCGTGGGGACCTGAGGAGGGGATAACGGGGGTGCAGTTACCTGGGAGCTCAGGTAGACTTTGAGGCATTCCTCGCACACGGCCTTCTTGCAGCAGGGCAAGGGCTTGATGGGCTTGTCCTCCAGGCACACCCGGCACATCAGCACCATGAGGGGCGCATAGGCATCCCCTACCCCTCCCAGGCCAGAGTAGGGTGGGGCTCCCAACAGGCTGGGCACGGAGAAGGGCTCGGGCGCCAGGTAGAACTCCAGCTCGATGCTGCCGCCGTCGGGGGACAGGGGGTCCGCTGGGAGGGACAGCCGGGGGCTGGGGAAGGAGGACGGGGTGCTGGGCGGGTTAGTCACCGGCGGAGCCCGAGGTGGCAAGGCGGGCGGCGAGAGCTGCTCCGCGGTGGGGACCTCGGGCAGGTCGTTCTCCACGCAGAACACGGAGCAGAAGACTTGTCTCTTGGCTGAGAGCGGGCGTCGCGGGGCCAGCACGTCCAGGACCAGTTGGTCCGGGGCCCCAGCGCGGGTCCTGGGCTCCTGCTCCTCGCCGGGGGGCGCCTCCTGCTGTTCATCCCCTTCCTCGTTTCGGTCCCCAGCTTCCTCCTCCTCCTCTTCCAGCTGCTGCTGCAAAGTCTGAGGATTGAGGGGCCCGGGCAGTGCCAATCCCGCGGGCTGCCCGGCCGCTGGGCTCTTCCTCCGGCCCGGGGCCCCCAGGGTCCTCGCGGGCTCCGGGGTGCTCGGGTCCACGCAGCCCAAGTCGCCTCTGCAGCCACCGTCGTTCGGCTCGGCGGAGGCGGCGCGCGGCCCGGGAGCCCCGGCGAGGTCCCCCCGCGGCCTCGGAGACTCGTGGGGACCGGGGACGCCGCTGGCCGGGGGCCGCGCCTCCGGGGACTCGCCGCCGCCGCTCACCGTGCTCTGCTCCTCGCCCATCGCCGCCCGCGGCCCGCGCCGCCGCTGCCCATCCAGCCGCCGGGACCCCCACCCGGCGCCGGCGGGCAGCGGGGGCAGCGGCTCGGCTCCACTCGCGGCTCCGCTTCTGCTTCCGGGTCCCTCCTCCGGGGCTGGGACGCCCCGAGCTCCCTCCGGGGAGCCCGTGCTCCGCGGCGGCGGCGCGCGGGGAGCCCTGCCCGGGCCGCTGCTCCTCCTCCTCGTCCTCCGGCGCGGCCGGGCACCGCCTCGGGGGCGCTGGGGGCCGCTTGCTCGGGCCGCGGGGGCGCCCGCCCCACATGCAGGTCCAGGCGGCGCCGGGGCCCCCGCGAGGCCCGGGCGGGGCAGAGGGGTCCGGGGCAGGCGGCCGTCAGCCCCGCGCCATCGCCGCTCCCCGGGGCGGGCCGCGCGCCTCGGCGGCCGGAGGGCGGTGGTCACAGGGGCGGGGGGCCTGTGGCGGCGCCGTGCGCGCCCCGGGAGGTGCAGCCGGAGCGCGAGCAGCCGCCGCGGCCCCTGGGGAGAGGCCGGCGCGGGCGCCCTCCCCTCGTCGCGCGGCACCTCGAGCCCTGCTGGCGGCCCCCCCGGGCGCACACCTCCCCGCACGTAGACACGCGCGCAGGCCCCCGCGCTCTCACTCACACGCACACCCCGAGTGGGTGTGATCGGCGAGCCGAGATGCGCTCTCCCGCCGGGAGTTCGCACTTGGCCCCAACAAACCCCTCAGAGCAGGCAGCTCTAGACGTTAAGCAGAACTTCCTACAAAACTCCTGCATGCTTTTCAGCTGGGGCTAGAAAACCCTGGCGACTTCAGATTTTAGTTTCTCTTCACTTCATCCAATTTTAAATCCTTCAAAAAGGGAGTTCAGAGAAAGAGTGCTGGGGATTATTAGTTCAAATGCTGTATATACAGCTCTCCGTTTCCTGCCTAACGGGGTAGGAAGGATCTTTGAAACCCACAAATAAGCCAACAAGTACTTTTAACCTGCTCTTCCAACTGGAATCCTTGTGGGAGCTGATAACTAATTTAAGATTTATCCGGTTTTCCTCCTCTTTAGTG
This sequence comes from Equus caballus, assembly GCF_041296265.1. Classification (NCBI taxonomy): domain Eukaryota; kingdom Metazoa; phylum Chordata; class Mammalia; order Perissodactyla; family Equidae; genus Equus; species Equus caballus. Next base: position 79,442,964 of record NC_091693.1, on the reverse strand, counting down.
TTCTCTTAGGAACTTTTTTTAACCCTTTAAATATTCCAAACTGGGTAGCACCTGTAGTAAGATGATCTGGCCTAATTAATAAGCTGAGTCGTTGGTAGAACTCGTGAGGCGTTTCATTAGCATAACCATATTTATCCCCCAAACTGTTTCCAAGACAACAATTTATTTGAGCCAGAACTTAATTATGTGTTGATCTGTATTTTACAGGAAGTATTAGTCACCCAGACTGGTGTGTTTTAGTTCCCTAAAGCCAATGAAAACATTTTTGGGAAGCCAACCCTTGTTTTTTCATCTCGAAGGGAATTCAATTTACACATTCATGTAATAGGAAGGAGCTGTGAAGTGTGTAGAATTTTTTTATCTTGAAGTTGTTATTGGGTTGTTCTAAAATAGTTTTCAAATCAAAAAGGGGACTAGCTATGTGGTCCTAAGAAAGCAGCGTAACACGGAAAAGCATCTCCATCAGGTGCGTTTTGTGCTCAGTTGCACCCCAAAGGGATGAGTTGGATCAATCAGTCTAAATGCCACCTCATTTATCAGTCTGACCCAAGAATGAAGAATTCCTATTTGGAAGATTACTGTCATTCAGGGATTTTTTTGATCTTGGCTAATTGATTTACTGGTAACTGCTGTTTTCTCCAAATGATACTGCTAATGTTTGTTGTTTTAAAGGCAGGGACAAGAAGCCCACATGAGTGTGCCTTTTGTGTATGCCATCTGAAAACAACTCCTTTGTTTTTTCAAAAGAACAGATATAAAAGATCTGTGTTTTCTAGGTGACAGCAGGCCTAAAGTAAGACCAGGGTAGCAAGAATGGGTACAAACAAGTATATCTCCACGTAGGAATCTACAGGAATCAAACCCCTCAAGGTCCTCCCTTAGTTTGGGGGATCCCTCCCCCACATTAAGTTGTCATAGGTGTTCCCAGAACTTGTTCCTGCAGTGCCCACCATTTTATTCCTCATCCTTCAGATTCCTGTTCACTGGCAGTGGCTTTCCTTGCCACAGAACCAACTAGAAGTCACTGCTAGAACTCCTGAAGGCTGCCCACAGCTCTGTGCCCTTCTTGCTGTGACTTCCTTCCTAGGGGATTCATTGGCCTTTGTGAAAATAGAACCATGGCATGCCATATCTTCACCCAGAGAGACACAGACTTGCCTGAATCCTGGGCCTAGTACCCCTGGTGTTCAATCTGGGACCCATGGAACCCCAACAGCATGGAGATGAGTTAAAATGCAAGGGTAGAATATGATGCTTCTATCAGTTCCCCTGAAATGAAATTCATGAAGCGTCTATGATGATTTGCTGATAGGGTTCATTTCTTTAAACGATTGGTTGAATGTATAGCTACCATAGCAAAAATTTCACTTATCTACCACAAGCTGAATATTCTCAAAACTCAAACCATCTGTTCCATGTAAGCTATAAACAGTTGTTAATACAACATGAGCACTATCTCCCACTACCAGTTTCAACTCTGAGTATCTCCTCACCTGCAGTGAGCTTTGCACAGTCCCTAAAGCCAAAACCAGTATCAGGAGACAACTTTCAAGAACTGACATAGTCAACTGCTTTAGTCATTAGTAAACGTTATCTTTGCTATTACCACCTTCGCCATCCTGGCCTTTAAACGTGACTTGTTTTTGGTTACCTGGAAATTTTTATTCAGATGTTAATTCAAAACTGAAAGAGCCTAGATATATTAACTTGTTAGAAAAATGTTATGAGACATCAAAAAAGCTGTGAATCATTTTAATTTTACATGTTAAAGGTAAAACTAATTTCCTCTTAACTGTTGTGGAGAAGAAATACATAATGTTTAAATACCATGAAATAATTATACAGCAAATACCTGACTTGTTTTTCTACCTGTCCTTCAACTATCAAAACAGGTAAAAAGAAATAGAAATCATTTATTTTTTTAAAAGTTCACTTCCTGAAGAGGAATGAGCTCTGGTTTTCTAGGTCTGTTTCAGAAAGACAGAGTGGAATGGTGGGCCTCACCTTCCTTTTCTCTCCTCTTCACCCGGAGGAAGAGAACTCAGAATCATTAGGGACAAAGGGCATCAAGTAGAAAAGAAAGGAAGACAATTGTTTCACTTTCTTTTTCCACCTAAAATTTCCTCAGGAAAATCCATATAGCATACTTTTATGAAGTAAAGTTAAAGATAAAATAAAACAGTGTATTCCTTCAAATTATAAAATAAAAGCCCAAATGCTTAGAAAGCCAAGAATAAGGAGGATGAGGAAGGGGTAAAAAGAAAGAAAGGAAGGAAGGCAGGATGGAAGGAAGGAACGAAGGAGGGAGGGAGGAAGGGAGAGAGGAAAGGAAGGGAGGAACTTCATTACCCACTACCCAAAATAAACACTTAAACTACTTTAACCTACAGTTATACTTCATTCTAGTGTTTGCATTTGTGTGTATAAAAAATATGTTAAATGGTATATGCTCTTTTTTCTGCCTTTTTTTACTTAATAATTTATTCTGAACGTTTTTCATACTATCAAAACATCTGTATGTCATGATTTGTGACCACGTAGAATTTTATTGTATAAATGATCATAATATATTTAACCAATTCCATTTTATTTTTAAAAATTAGATCCTTTATGATTTTAAGAAAATAACACAATATATGTTACTATATGTTATAGTAACATATAACATAACCTTTGTGTACATTCCTAATGTACCGTGGCATAAAGTCCTAAAAATTAAATTGCTGCAGAAAAGGGTAGCTGTAATTTCGAGGCTTTCGGCACACATTATCAGAGAAACTTAGCACCAGCTTATAATCCCATCCATAGTGAGGAGAGGAGAGAGTCTACCTTCCTAATCATTCTAAGGAGATTTTTAAAAATTAAAGATGCTATAAATAACATCTCAGTTTTTAATTAATGAGCACATTCTTTTAAGCCAAAAGGACAAAATCAAATATGAACTGTTGATTCCCCTTTCGATATTTACGATTAGCACTACATGTTATGGATCTCTGTTCCTGAGGTTATGGTTCTGACAGCTTCCCTTCCTCCTCTTGGTTTGAATTTCCTCCTTACCTCTTGCAGGGACAATAATGCTCAAAAATGTTCAGTGATAAACTCAGTTGATATTTCTCAGTCCATGATACCAATCCCTCATTTCCAAAATACAGGTGCGTTTATTCGAGTGCCCCAAACTCATTCCCACATGAATACTGGGCCAAGGAAATCTCATCTTTCAACCTGCCCTGTGGAAGCTCTTTGAATTAAGACGAGAGGAGGTCCAGGAACAGTGCCAAATTGACCCTTCCTGACCTGAGAGAACCAGTTCCCTCTTCCCTGATGGAGTCACCAAGACCTTGCAGTTTAAAGGCAACTCAGAGTTTCCACTCCAGTGGCTTTCGTTTACCAGAAAGATGTCAGCCTGGCTCTGCTTTTAGAAATCCCCAGTTTCCTCAACACACATAGTGACATGGACACAGGCACGTTCTCTCTGTTCCTCAGCTTCCCTTTCTGAAAGTGCTGTTAAGTCACAGCCTCCCTGTGACAGGCTTTGTTTATAGCAGGAGTCAGAAAAATTTACAGCCTGCCTCCACCCTGGCCCGGAGACTGGAATCCCTCATTGGTTCAGTAAGCAAGAGCAAGCTCAGTCTCTTCTTGCATAGCCCTCAGCGCCATCCTTGCTTGGCAATCACAGTGAAGAAAAGAAAGGATCAAAGTAACATCAAAGTAACAGCGCTGAAGATGCGCTTGTGTGAAACGACACTTTTACTTCTGAAAATAGTAGAGATATTCTTAGCAAAGGAAAAGTACATCTCTTCCAAATTAGGGAAGAAGTAAAAGGTGATTTAGAGAAGATTTATTTAGAACAGTGGAGAAATGCTTACAAAACTACTTTAAGCGAAACAAGGCAGGACCAATATAACGTACAATATGATTACAGCTGCGTAGGCATGCATATGATAAAATAAGGACAAAAGTAATAAGAGTTATTGTATAAGGGTGACGTGGTTATGATTCTCTTCTCCACTTCCTAAAATTTCTAAAATATTGTGTTGCTTTTATAATGGACAAGAGAGAAAAGGAAGATTTTTTTGTTTTCGAGTGAAACAGTTTTCATCCTAATGAGCAGAGAAATATGTTAATAGATGCTATTTGCATGCACACTCATGACAGTTTAGGTCAGCAAGTCCTCCTATTTGTGTTACAATTCAATTTGACAAGCATTTCCTGACTATCTATTAGATCCTGTGTCAAGCTCTGGAAAATTCAGTTTACTAATTTATTCAATGAAGAAAATAATCCTCTCCCCAAATTTTCCTTTACTATTAACTTTATAACCTCTATGAAAAACTTTAAGCTGACCAGAGCATATCTCACCTACAGGTGGAAGCCTAGTTGCTAGCATTCTGCATATTTAGTTTATTTATATTTATTTTTATATATAATTATATATTTTTTTATTTTATCATATTTATTTAGAACATATTTAGTTCTCAACAAAGCATTTTTAAAGGACAGAAACACCGAAAAATGGTCCTCTGTAGTAACTTCAGCATTATATAGAACTGTGGTTCTCAAGCTATGTGCCAAGGTGCCCTGAGGCACATACCCCTAAATACGATAGGATATTTAAAATCCTGCAAGGAATCACAGCATCATCTGTTGGACATCATGCAAACTACTGCTCTTCAGTTGTTTGGACCTAATTACTATTAGGAATTTCTTTTGGCCTAAAGGGCACCATGAAAAATAACTGAGACACAAGGGTGCCATAAACCAAGAAAGTTGGGACCCTCAGATTGCAAACTTCAGGTATAGGACAGAAACAACAGGATAGAGACCCTAATTTCTTAGAAATTTATATTTTAAATTTATAAGAGACACTTGTATAGTAAAGGATTAACCTTGACTAAAGAAAAGTTGGTCCGCGTCTCCAGCTCCTGGGAGGTAACTTCTAGATCCTGATTGCAGGTGAGTCTCTTTGTTTACTTGGGGTCCTTAGGCCATGTGACATAGTCAATGTTAACAATGTGATTTATGGTGGGGGCCTTGGGTCACATCATATCAGATTGACCTCTGGAGGGGCTGAAAACTAAGGTCAGCCACATGAGTGGTCAGCCATGTCCACATCACTGACTTCCAATAAAAACATTGGACACCAAGGCTTGGTGAACTTCTGTAGTGGGCAATATTCCATGCATATTGTCACGCTTAGTTGCTGGGGGAAGTAAGTGCTGTCTGCTCAACTCTACTGGGAGAGGAGGTCCATTCCTAGTCTCTCCGGGCCCCTGCCCCATGTACCTCTGCCTGATGCTGATTTTAATCTGTGTCCTTTCACTGTAATAAACCATCACTGTGAGCAGACAGCTTTGCTGAGTTCTGAAAGTCCTTCTAGAGAATTATCGAACCTGAGGGTGGCCTTGGGAACTTCCTGAACTATACCACTGCAAAAATGGAAGTTCATTAACTTTTATAGGTTTTCATTTTTCTTGTTTTCCCAAGTAGAAAGATGTCATTGAGAAGGTATGGTATCCACTCTTGCAACAATAAGGCAAGTTGAATATAAAAAGAGAATCAGAGAAAATGCGTCACCTTGTTCTTGTGGCACAAGAAAGTTGATCCTCAGATAATATAGATAACTAACTGGCTCTTTTGATTTATGGGCTGCTTGAAATTGGTTTTGGCATTTTGCTTGACAAAATCCAGCTGAGGATTAAATGATTGTGAAATTTTCTCAGCTGATAGCTGAAGTCATTCAGTTATATTTCTTTTTAAATTATGGCAAATAATTTGATCTATTTGTCTCTTAACACACTTGCTACCAAGTTGGAATGGGAGAACCCAGCTGCCTTTGGGGGATGTTAAATACCACAAGCTGTTTCTCAAACATTGTGGAATCAATAAAGCTCAAAATATTTTCTCAAATACTTTTAAAAAATTTCTCAAATTGCAAGTATCTTGAAAAGCTTTCTATTCACATATTCCTAACTCATTTCCATTTTATTCTTTCTTATCTTTATAACACTTTGGAGTTATGAGCTTTGTAAGAATAATGCTTTATTCCATAATTATATAATGGGTAAAGCACCAGACTGGGCAAATTAATGTCTGTATCCTCATTCTATTTCCATTAATTATCTATTTCTTGGCCTCAGTTTTTACTTCTGTAAATGGGAAGATTGAACTGGGTGACTCTAAGTTTCATTTCAATACTAAAATTACTATTTTCAATTTAACCAATAGGTATTAATCCCTATTTTGTGCCGACTGTTCTAAAATGTATAGGGCTTATACATGGTGAATATAACTCATTCCATGCCCTGAGGAATCTTGCAATAAATAGTGAAGACAGATGCCTAACTACAATATCAGACAGATTTTGGTGGATGCTATCGTAGGACTATAAACTCAGGACTATGAGAGTTGTAATGTAGGGAGGATCTCTGCCTAGGTGGCTTGTAGAAAGTGTCATGGGGAGCCTGGAAGATGAGTTCGATTTTTACAGATGGAGAAGGTGGTAAGGATAGTAAACATTTCAGTAGGGGCACTATAAGAGCAAATTCATGATGGCAGAACATGTGTGGTGCCATGAGTGGCAACTAATGGTCCTGGGTGTCTGATCATATGCAATGTGGAGAAAGGACAGGCGATGAGGCAGGAAAGATAAGTTGACACAGAATTGTTTAGAGATTTTGTGCTAGATAGTTCTATTTGTTCCTTTAGATCCCTTTCTGCTTTTGTCTGCCCTCGGTGCCCCTAGAGGCTTGACCCATAGGGGCACACATCAGTGGCCTCAATTGCCCTCTGCCTTCCAATGCAGTTCAACCAGGGGAAGGCACTGGCAAGTCATCAGAGGGTTGGGGTGTTTATTTTTCTGACTTTCAACCTGCCAGGTCCCTGTGTTCTGTCTGTGCCCCTCTATCAAAGGCATAGGGACTATCATCTCTGGCTTCTGAGAGTTCCTCCCTTCACGCCAAAGGGAGGCATATTCCTTTCCTAGGGTTGCTGTAACAGAATATGCAAACTGCATGGCTTAAAACAACAAAAATTTATTATCTTGTAGTTCTGGAACCTAGAAGTCTAAATCAAGGTGTCAGCGGGGCCATCCTCCCTCAGAAATCTGTAGGGGAGGATCCTTCCTTGCCTCTTCTAGCTTTCTGTGTTTGCTAGCACTCATTGGCATTCCTTGGCTTGTAGGAGCATCATTCCGATCTTTGCCACTGTCATCACATGGTCATCTTCTCCATCGTGTCTCTCTCTGTTTCTTCTCCTCTTCTTATATGGACATCAGTCATAATGGATTAAGGGCCCACCCTACTCTGATATGACCTTATATTAAGTAATCACATCTGTAATGACCCTACTTCCAAACAAGGTAACATTCTAAAGTACTGAGGGTTAGGAATTCACCTGTCTGTTTGGGGGACACAATTCAACTCATAACAAGAGGTAAGGCTCCTCACAGTTTCTAATCCCAGGGTACCCCTCTATCTCTTATGCAAGTCCTAAACCCTGTCCACACCTCTGTAGTTCGTCCCATTACTAAGCTTTCCTATGTTACCCAGTTTGTTTGTACCGTCCGTTTTCTTCAGAGATTCTGATGCTGTAGATTTGATTGCCTTGACTGATTTGACCAGGTGTTTGTTTTGTTTCAGATACTGGGCTATATTTAGTAGAAGAGTAATGATCAGTTCTGGTCTTAAGAAAGACAGATATTGTGACAAAGTACAATATGCATTAGGGGAAATAGACACAGGAGGCAAGATATGAGATAGTAGCCTTTTGTTATGTTGAGACATCATGGGATCTGAAGTGGGAAGGGGCACCAATGGCTTCCTGTACCGCAGAGTAAAATCCAAGACTCCTTAAAGCCTTTTGTATGGTGCCCCCTTTTCCCACCCCCCGCCCTCACTCACCATGCAGACTTACGGGTCCTTTGCTCTTCCTCAAATGTCCCAATCATGCTCCTACCCAGGGTCTTGATCCATGTTCCCTCTGCTTGGAGCGTTCTTTTTTTTTAAAGATTGACACCTGAGCTAACATCTGTTGCCAATCTTCCTCTTTTTTTTCTTCTCCCCAAAGCCCCCCATACATAGTTGTATATTCTAGTTGTGGGTCCTTCCGGTTGTGCTATGTGGGACGCCACCTCAGCGTGGCCTGAGGAGTGGTGCTGGGTCCGCACCCACGATCCGAACTGGCAAAACCCCTGGGCCACCAAAGTGGAGCATGCAGACTTAACCACTCAGCCACCAGGCTGGCCCCTGGAGTGTTCTTGCTTCTGTCATATGCAGGGCCCCCCCTCACTTTCTTCTGATCTCTGTTCAAAATGTCCCTTTATTACAGAGACCCTCCTTAACCAACCTCGATAACTGCCATACCCCAATACCTCATCCCCAGTCATTTCTAATCCTTTATTTTTCCTTATAGTACTCACCAAGTGACATAGTATATATTTATTTCTTTATTTGTTATTTGACTCCCCCATCTTAGATTTTAAGCTCCATGAGAACAGGGACTTTTTCTGTTTTGTCTGCTCTTCTGTCCCCAGTGGGTGGAACTATGCCCTGGCACGTAGTAGGTACTCAGTAAACATTTGTTAAATGACCATCACCATTAGAGATAGAGTCTGTGGGATGTGGTGGGAAGTGCAATATGGTGACAAGGATGACAGAAAAGGCATTAAATATGGCTCCAAGGGATTTTTTTCCTCTTACGTAAACCCGATTTCATACAAGTAATTTTTATGCCTTTCTAAAACAAGATTTGCTAACCCAGTTTAATTACTTTGCATTTTACATTTAAAAAAGTTTCTTTCATTTCCAACGTCATTTTAAAAATCCTAAAGTTAGTCATAGAAATCAGTAATTCCTATGAGAAATGTGAGTAGGGTGTGAGTCATAAATGCATTTTTAAGATTGTGCTTCTGATTTGTATTCTATTAACAGATCCTATTGATACTGTTCTATCTGTGGGTTGTGGCTGAGAGTTCTAGGGCTTTTTTTTTCTTTCTCTTAACTTCATGTAACAGTCTTATTATGCCTATGCTTCATCAGTTGACTCTATGCTTCCCCCTCTACATCAGATAGTTAAGTTAGAGAATCAGTCAATGTGTTTATGATGATTATCCAGCTTGTTCGGTGATGCATGATATTTGTTATTTAATTACTTGCTTCCAATTTTAGGCATGAGTAAGAGACGTTGTGAAATTACCACACAACAATGCTCTATGGCACAGGCTTTCCCACACCTAAGAAACCGTCCGGCATGGTGCCAGCATTTCTCAAAATGGCATCTGTGGATAAAATTCTATGGGCATATGGGCACACAATCAACTGACCTCCAGTTGTCATAGTGAGTCAGGGATCTGCAAAACCTCTCAGACCTTGTAATCTAGAAAGCATTAATTTTATTATTTTAAGAATAATCCATTTAAAGTCATAGGGAAAATTAAGTAATAAAATTAGGATAATGTTTAATGTTACCAGTGATAAATAACTGTCAGTGAACTTGAATCAAACAAGACTTGACTCTTGGGAAAACTGCCTTCTTCATTTCCCCCAGAAAATATTATGATTAATAAAGCATTTTAAAGTCTAGATATAATTCTTACTTATTTATTTCTTTTTTTGCTGAGGAAGATTAGTCCTGAGCTAATATCTGTTGCCAATCTTCCTCTTTTTTTGCTTGAGGAAGATTAGCCCTGAGTTGACATCTGTGCCAATCTTCCTCCACTTTATATATGGGTCACCACCACAGCATGCTGACAAATGGTGTAGGTCCCCACCCTGGATCCGAGCCTGTGAACCTGGGCCACCAAAAGAGAGCACACCGAACTTACCTGTTACGCCATGGGGCCAGCCCCTTAATTCTTACTTTTTATATTCATTAAAATGCAGCAGTGAAGACTCAGAATGTATGATCATTCATTTTATTATTTACAACACTCCTTTGAAAGACTATTAAACAAAAGTTAAAAGTACAAACTTATAGAGAAATTCAATTTTTTATTGAAAGATTATGTTAAAATAAAATTGTTTAAAAAGTCAAATGATGGCACCTTCCTGGCTAGGGAGGATTACGACTGTTGGTTTTGTGCCGTGTTTCTCTAACTCCAAAGCAGCTAGATTATTTTTACTAAGGTTAGCTTTGGAAGAATATTGTGAAGTAGGCAATGTGTGTGTTGGTGTTTCCTCTACCTTGCCTTGCTCATGGTATAAGTGCTGGGATCTTATACTGGTACTTAGAAAATAGTGTCGCACACCACGTTAATCTGGCGAGACTCAGAATTTTCCTTCATCATTCATTCCCTCCATCAAAAATTACCTCACCCATGTTCAGTTCTCTCAGGCATTTGTACTGCCCTTCAATTGACAAGGGGTAATTATCATCATTAATAATAGTATCATGCATATCTATAGCATGATTTACAATGTATTTTCACATGCATTGTCTCATCTGATTCTCCAACATTATACAATAGGAATGTCTAATATACAGAAATCAGCAAACTATAGCCCCCCTCCTGTTTGTGTATAGCCCTTAAGCTAAGAATGGTTTGTACATTTTTAAGGCACTGTTAAAAAAAAGAGAGAGAGAGAATATGGAACAGAATGTTGCCCACAAAGTCTAAAATATTTACTGTCTGCCACTTTATAGATAAAGTTTCCCTATCTCTGGATTAGTACTGTAATATTTATTAAAAGATGCTTAAACAGAGGCAAAGCTACATATAGCTCAAGAGCAAGAAGTCTTTTGATTTTAAATCTATTAACAATGCCAAGAAACTAGTGTGCTCGCTTTCTTTCTCTCTCTCTCCCTCCATCTCTCTGTCTCCCCAAGTTTCTTTTGCTTAGAAAGGAGTGAGAGCAACTGCTCTCTTCTCATTATCCATAGCCTGAGCCCCTTCTGACCTTATCCTGCTTACTTATCTGTCTCTTTGAAGCTGTATTAGGGAGAAGGCAATGGAATAGCAGAGATAAACAAGACAAGAGGAAAAGAAAGGATAGGAGTATGAAAGAATTGTACTATTTGAGAACAAGAATAAAATAAAAGATTCCGAAAAAGAACAGGAGTGCTACTTTCTCTCGTTCTCCCTGAATTCGGCTGTGTCCTGAGAGTACGAGCGATTAAAAAGAAGGATGAGAAGTGGGAAGAAGATGAAGAATGGGTATTATTGAACACTGACCTTGTACCAAGAACTTGAGGATGTGCTTTTAGAAACATTATCTAACTTAATTCTTAATTCATACCAGTATTATCCTATGCATATCAACTACTCAGGAATGTTCTTTGATTCTTAGCAGCTCATGAATATGGTCCTAAAGACATCCAACAGAAAGATAGGGTACACAGAGTTAGAAATATGTAGTGATATACTGCAGAAGCAAAATCCCTAGGATGTGATCCAAATCGCTCTTATTGGACATGCAACATCAGGAAACTGTCTAATTCCCATCTGTGCTAATCTTTAAATTAACATAATCGTTTGGTCTTCAATTTCTCAACTGCAAATTAGCGGGTTTACCTGGATCACTTGAATCTACTCCATCTCTAAGGGCTCTAAGTCTGAAATGCCACCATGGGCTAAACTGTAGATAATTACATCCTTCCAAGTCTAAAATATACCAGGAGTTAAGAAAATAAAATGTTGTAAGGGGGTTGTATCATCACTTTGACTCTCTTGAAGGTATAAAAGTAAACTGGGATCAAGTTCAATAGAAAATACAAATTTCAAAATTCACATCTACTTTCCTTGACATCTTAGACAGTATAGTTGAACTTTTTCTCCTTGAGACATAACAGTTCTACATGTTTTTAAAATTTCAGAAACTGACAACCAAGTTCTGCTTCCCTAGCCATGTAAGTTCCTAGTGGACTGACCCCCCCATGTAAAACAGCTATAAACTCTGAGTCAAAACCAAAAACAAAACAACAGCATTAGACCAAAAAACCCTCAAACAGCTACTTGAAAACTCTAGGCAGTGAGCAAAGCAGGCAGATTCTGGAAGAGAGTTGACATTGAAAGAAGGAGCTGGCTCATGATGAGTCTTTTGTTACTGTGGCTTCAAGCTGAGGACAGACCTATGGTCTGTGCTACACAGGGTGGCAGAAAACCTGTTAGAAAACTCAGAGGTTTGAAAGACCAGAGGACAGTTTAGGGCAACGTCAGCTTCCAGAAAGTGAGAGAGAAATCCCATAAAGAGAGAGTCAGAGGGGAAAGCCACAAATTCTATGTACTAATTCTACCAAAATCTCTGAGTGACCCTGAAACACACATGTATGGGGCAGACTGTAAGCAGCCCAGCTAAGGGTAAAATCATTAAACTGAGATGGAAGCTGCTACAAAGAGACAGCATTTATAGTTTGAATCCAGCCAAGTGAAGTGTTTGCTAAAACAAAATCCACGAGCAATTAATAAACATTCAAATCCAAATATCTCAAAATATCAATTTGGAGAAATATGAAGAATTGAGAATTTCTACAAAATATCATTCCCAATGTCCAGGATGCAATCCAAATTTCCTTGATTTGAACACCAAGGAAAAATGACTCATTTTCAGAAGACTAAACAATCAACAGAGACCAAATACAAGATAACCCAGATGTTGGAATTAGCAGACAAGAACTTTAAAGCAGAAATTATAATTAAAGCAGACATTATAATGAATTTTAAAATCTCAGCAAAAGCACAGAAGCTGTAAATCAGAACCAAATGAAAATTCTAGCTGAAAAATACAATATCTGAAATTTTAAATTACACTGTATGAGCATAAAACTGCATAGAGATGACAGTGGAAAGAGTCAATAAGACTTGAAGATAAATGAATAAAAATTGTTTAATCTGAAAAAGAGGAAAATAATTTTTAAAAAACAGCAAGAGCTCCAGCTACCTGTAGGACAATAGCAAAATATCTAATTTTCATGTGACTGAAGTCTTAGAAGGAGAGGAGAAAGGTTTGGGGATAAAAAATATTTAAGAAAATAATGTCAAAAATTTTCTTAACTTAGGGGCCGGCCTGGTGGTGCAGCGGTTAAGTTTGCACTTTCCGCTTCAGCGGCCCGGGGTCCATCGGTTCGGATCCTGGGTGCGGACATGGCATCGCTTGTCAAGCCGTGCTGTGGCAGGCGTCCCATGTATAAAGCAGAGGAAGATGGGCATGGATGTTAGCTCAGGGCCAGTCTTCCTCAGAAAAAAGAGGAGGATTGGTGGCGGATGTTAGCTCAGGGCTAATCTTCCTCAAAAAACCCAATTTTCTTAACTTAGTAATCAAATATTTCAGCAAACTTTAAGCAGAATAAATAAGAACTTCTGCTCATTATAGTCAAATTGTTGAAAACCAAATATAAGAGAAAAAATTTAAAACAACCGGAGAAAAATGACGTTACATACAGGAGAACACTACTTCAAATGATCACTGACTTATCTGAAACTATGGAGGCCAGAAGATACTGGAACAACATGTTTAAAGTGTTAAGAACACTAACACTAAAGTGTAAAACAAAAATAACAGCAACAACAACAAAAAAACCCCTGTCAACCCAGAATCATATAGTCAGTGAAAACATCCTTCAAGAATAAAGGTGAAATAAAGACATTTCAGGTAAAAGAAGGAAGAGAAGTCATTACCAGCAAAGCTACCTATAGTATAAGTAATGCTAAAGAAAGTTCTTCAGGCTGAAGAGAAAGGATACTAGAAAGAAATCCCTATACTAATGAGGAAATTAAGAGCGTCAGAAATGTGAAGCATTATATAATTTAAGTATAAAATATTTTGCTTTTTAATTTCTTTAGACTATGCACAAATGTTTAAAGCAAAAATTTTAACATTGATTTCTGAGAAATCTCTTTTGAGTTTGTTCTCTCTTATTTTTCATTTTTAAATTTTCTTTCTTACAAGACAAGAGTGTCCACTTTCACCTTTCCAGACATCATTATATAGAAAGTCATAGTTAGTTCAGTAAGCAAAGAAAGGGATATTAGAGAAAAAGAAGCTCACCTGCCTTTATTCACAGATTACATGATTTTTTACAAAGAAAATCCGACAAAATCTACAAAAAAGTCTTTAGAAATAACAAGTATATGTAGAATGTCATAGCATACAAACTTACTATATAAAAATGTATTATATTTTTATGTATTAGCTGTGAATAATTATAAAATGAAATTGAAAAATCATAGTGTCAAAACCATAAAATACTTGGTAGGAAATTTAACAAAAGATGTCAAAGGTCTCCACATTGAAAATTACAAAATATTGCTTAGAGAAATTAAAGAAAAGCTAAATAAATGAAGAGAGAGACCATGTTTGTGGATTGAAAGCCTCAGTATTATAAAGAAGTTAATTCTGCTCAGTTCATCTATAGCTTTAATACAATTCCAATCATTAACCCAAAGGCTTTTTGTTTTGGTAAAAATTAACAAATTAATTAAAAAATTATATGGAAATGCAAAGGACCTGAGCATCCAAAGCAATTTTGGAGAAGAAAAACAAAGTTGGAGGACATACGTTACCCGACTTCCTGACTCATATAACTTCGTGACTCTTCATAAATTAAGACAGTGTGGTATTGGCATAAAGACCAACCAATAGAGTAATGGAACAGAATGAATATCTCAGAAATAAACCCACTCTTTAAACAGTCATTTGACTTTTTACAAAAGTCCCAATGGATATAATGAAGAAAAAAGGTATTTTCAATAAATTGTGCTGGAACAACTGGATATATATTGGGAAAAAAACGAACTTTGACCCTTACTCTCATACTACACATGATAATTAATTGGAGTTGGCTCTTAGACTTAACTGTAAAATCTTTAATCATTGGGCTTTTAAGGAAATCATGGGAGGATATTTTTGTGACTTGAGCATAAGTAAAAACTTCTTAGAAAGATTATGGAACACAATAACTATGAAAAACAAATAGTAGATTATCAATTTACCAAATTTAAATATTTCTCATCAAAAGACACACGTTAACCAGCAAATTGATGTCTGGGAGAATATATTTTAAAAACGTGTGTAATAATAAAAGACTGGTATCCAAGTTCTATAAGTAACTTCTCTGACTTGATGATAAAAAAGTCAAATCACCAAGAAAAAACAAGCAAATAGAAAATTTCATAAAAGAAGATACGTGAATGACTAATAAGCTCAAGAAAAAGTGTGTCCGTCATTAGTTGTCAGAGAAATGCAGATCAAAGCCTCAAGGAGATGCCTCTGCATAACCATCAAATGTTGGTGAGGAAGTTGAGCAAGTGGAATTCTCATACATACTTGCTGGTAGTGTGAAAGGGTATAAATACTTCATAAAAAGTTATATATAACAATTTACTATAAAACTAAACATATACCTATCCTACCCAGTAATTCCAATCTAAGTATTTACCCAAGAGAAACAAAAACATAGGTCTACAAAAAGACCAGTACAAGATTGGTTGTAAGAGTTTTATTCATAATAACCAAAAGCTGGAAGTATAAGGAAATGCATTTAAAAATCTATGGTATATTTATATAATATAAATAATAAAAATTTAAAAAAAGAATGAACTATTGGTACACACATTAACATAGATAAGATTTTTAAAAATATGCTGAGAGACACCTTACACAAGAGTACCTACTGTATTATGCTGTTTATATGAAGTCCTACAACAGGCAAATCTAATACACAGTAGGAAGGAAATCAGAGCAGTGGTTGCCTTTGGGGATGGAGGAAGGGATTGCTAGGAAAGGAACATGAAGAAATTTTCTGATGGGATGGTACTGTCTTGGTAAAGGGTTGGATTATACCAATATGTTCATTTGTCAAAGCTCAGAAATAAAACAATAATGGTAAATAAATATCACACGATAAATATGCAAGCTCAAATACTTGACGGAAAGGTACAGATGTCAGTAATTTACTTAAAATTGTATCAAAAACATAAGAGCGATCGATAGATGGAAAATTGAATGGATGGATAAATATGTGACACAACAAGCGTATAAATGTTAAGGAATTATATTGTGGGAATGACCGAAACGTCATCTTATTTTAAAATCTTCACAACTAGAAGGACTTACAGCTAAAAATACACAACTCTGTACCGGGGGGCTTTGGGGAAAAAAAGGGAAAAATAAAATCTTTAAAAAAAAATCTTGAGTTTACTTAAAAGGCATTTTGGAAAGTCTCTTTAAAACCTATGCATCTATAAGTACTTGAAGGAAAATTCAATTCCATATTAATCTATAGAATCTTAAAGTTAATTCTAATGATATTATTCTAAAATTACAAACAACCCCCTTAGTAATTTACAGTTAAAACAAAACGAATTCTTTATAAACGGGAGAAAAACGTACGAACAAGTTACTATAAGCTGAATGTTTGTGTCTCCCCAAAATTCATATGTTGAAATCTATTCCCTCAGTGTGAGAGTATTTGGAGGTAGGGCTTTTGGGAGCCCTCATGAGTGGGATTAGTACCCTTATAAAGGAGACTCCGGAGAGCTGCTTTGTCCCTTCCACTGTGTGAGATTACAGTGAGAAGACAGCCATGGAAACAAGGAAACAGGCTCTCATGAACACCAAATCTGCTGGTGGCTCGATCTTGGACTTCTAAGTCTCCAGAACTGTGAGAAGTAAATTTCTGTTTATAAGCCACCCAGTGTATGGTATTCTGCTATAGCGGCCTGAATGAACTAGGACACTAGGCCTAATTGCTTTATATAGAAGTTCAGGTTTAATCCAGAGTGAAAACTTGAGAAGATGGGCTCTGGGAGAAATGTGACCAGACAGGTTCTCGTATGAAGAGAAAGCTCAGGGCCCCTGAAAGGCATTGTGCAATAACAAATGTCTTCTTTCTCTATCTGGCTGTCTACAGGAATTTAGACATAAAAGCATGGAATATATTTTGTTTTTTTAAAATATAAATGTTGTAATAATTGCATCTGTGCAGCTCCTTTGATCACTTAGAAAAGGAATTTTCCAGCTATTACTAAACCATCTTATGATTAGCCTTGAACCAGAAGACAATAAATGATCTACTAAGCAGTTGGCATACGTTTACAACATGTCTCCTATGCCTGAGCGATCACAGGATGTATGGCCTTCCTCACGGAGCGTTTTCAGTGAAATATTTTAAGTAACACTATGATGCTACTGATTTTAGATACTTTTCTTTTTCTCCAAATATATATTTTCTAATGAAAGTTCTATTGCATTGTATTTTATTACCTATCAACAGCACCACGTTCTCAGTTTTAGGAAAAGAAAAATTTAGTTAGTTGGAATAATTGTGTCTTTAAACAAAGAGTCCTGTCATTTTTCACATCCTCTCTGGCTTGATTTGAAGTTGTTCTTGGGTTGCATCCATGTTCACTTTCACTGCTCAGTGCTTACCTCTAACTCAGCAATTGTTTCACTGTCTTGTAATTATTTGTTGGCTCATCTCTCTTCCCCAACATACCATAAGCTCCTTGAATGAAGGGCCATCACTTAGACATTTTTCATCACCAGTTCATAGCATAGAATCAGTTGGATAGTCAGAAACTCAATAAATGTTTGTTGATGAATAAATGAATAGTTTGTTAATTCACTCAAATTTAACTAAGCTCTTACATGATGATGTAAAGCTAAGAAAAGTCACAGTGGTGTTGCAAAAAAGGCAAACAAAGTAAATATTAATTTATAGTTTGATCCAAAGATGAAATTCCAGGAGTCCCAACTAATGCACCAGTTTGCTGAGGTCCCTCCCTAGGGCACCTCCCTTCCTTGTATCAAGTACCGGGAAAGCTGAAGCTTCAATCTGGAGATGGCTTGGGTATATATTTAATCTAGCCTCTGCAGAGGCACCCCTCGTCTGTAAAGAACACATTTCTCCAGTGATCATCTTCATGACCCTCAGATCCGTTGTCTCTGAGCTTTAAGCAATACTGGCTAAGCCTTGACAGATATTGTGTTTCTGAATGTGTCCCTTTTGCTAATCATCCAGTTTCTAATGACACATTCAGTAAATGTGTTTATGTTGTGGAATGAAGCATTAGTATCATAAACAGTTAGTGCAAAGATTCAGATCTCTGATTTTGACAAAGACCCACGTGGTCTGGCTCTTGTCCACTCTTTCAACTTCATCTCACAATGTCCTCTCCTTCCCACACTGTGCTCCAATCCTATGGGCCTTCTAGTCTCCTAAAATGCTGAGCTTATTCCTAGCTCAGGGCTTTTGCACTTGCTATTTGTCTGCTTAAAATGTGCTCCTCCAACACCCATCTATGCGTGGCTATTTTCTTCTCCACATTCAAGTTTCAGCCCACATGTAACCACCTCAGTCATTCTCCATCACATCACCCAGAGTCACTTTCTTCATAGCACTTACTTCCAGATGAAATTATCTTTTTTATTTATTTGCTGACTTTTCCTTTTGAATGCAAACTCCGTAAGCAGTAGGACCTCATGTATTTTCTTCAATGCCACAAAGCCAGCTCCAGTGCTTAGAAAATCATCTGACATATAGCAGACCTCAAAAAATTTGTTAAATGAATGACTAAAGATAAAAGTCTGCTTCCTCCCATCACCTGTTGACATTTAGACTGGCTTTTGTAGTCCTAGGAACATTTTCAGCATACAACCTCCTTACCTTTTTTACACCCACTAATCTCTTCAATTTATTCCTAGCTCCTCTGCCAGTCCATCCATTGTTATCTCTGGGTAATTGTAAGTACTTTGAGGTTTAGGTCTTCTTTTTAAGTCTGCACTATTGTCTCTCCAGTAGTGAATGTGTGTTTATTGTTTGATGGTGGTCCATGAAGGGGATGCCCTCTGGACAGCTGGAAATATGGAACTACTCTGTGGTAAGGAACGGGGCATTCAGATTGGGATTATTGAGATAGGGATGAAGCCATGGGGCAAAACTCTCTTGGGCAGTTGAGTTCAGAGGGAAAAGAGCAGAGAATCCTAGCCAAGAACACTGTGGAGGAAAAGTACAAGAGATAAGAAGGAAAATAGGAGCATACCCACTTGGTGGAAGAGAAAATGTGGGAGTGGGGAAGTAATGTATAAAAGAGGATAGAATTTTAAAGAGTGATGAATAGCAGTGGATTTGACTAGAAGAAATAGTTTCTCTAAAGCCGTGGAATCAAAACATGGCTACAAAGAGTTCTGGAAGAGGGTGAGTGTTCAGCCAAATATTTGGCATTAAAAACTCCTTCTTTACTTCCTTAGCAAGCAAAATATTGAATAAATTATTGTGACTTAATATACTAAGTTGTCTGATCTGATTTTCCAGAATGAATATCCACACAAATGTATTTCTGTTGCCTTGGATTTATTGGTTCCAAATGTAATTGTATCTGGATGTTCTCCATTTATCTGCGCTTTTACTCATTTCCTTTTTTTGATAACTTCATACTCTTTAATGCCTTCCCTTTTGCTGTAGTCCTGCCTCTACACCACTCCCGAAGTCATTTTAAAACACCCAGTGGAGTTGACAGTTCCTTGAGAAATACTGAAGAGATCTCAGAGAAGACACTTAATGTCCATAGAGAAGGAAGTGAGCTACAGTAGATAACATAGCTCCATTCTGCCCTTAAGAAAGGAAGAAGGATGTGTCTACTGAAGAGCTACCCAAGGTATGTTGGGATGCCCTTGAGAAAATGCCTGGGTGGAGAGAATATCTTTCCGGGAACATTTGACCCTTGGAATGAATGTGAAAAAACAGGTAGAATTGTACCTCTTTTCAAAGCAATTAATTTGTCAATCCTTTCAAGTTGAGGTTTAGCAGGTCATAGTGGTCTAGTACCAAATCTGTCATGAACTGGTTATATGATTTAGACAAGTCATTTAGCTTTCGTGTCTTTAGTTCTCATGTATGAGTGAGAGCTGTTGGGCACAGCAATCACTAAGGTCTCATTGACATCTAACATTCTGTGATTCCTTGGAGAAGAAAGTTTGAACATGGCAAAATCAATAATAAAATAAACAGCTGGACAAATCAGCCTGTTAGCTTTCCTATGTAGATAGAGAGTCCACTGAACAATCTTTCTTTTTTTAAAGTTTCCACATTTCTAGATCCCTTAATCATTTCTTAATTTTTCAATTATTTTCATTGAGAAATTTTAAATTTCTTCTCTTTACTGCTAGATAAATAAAACACATAACACACTAAAAAGAATTCTTAAAAACTAATGGAGAAGACACAACTAGAAGGACCCACAATGAAGAATATACAACTATGTACCGGGGGGCTCTGGGGAGAAAAAAAAAAGGAAAAAATAAAATCTTAAAAAAAAAAAAAAACTAATGGAGAAGATAAATGGCAAATACAAAGTTCCCAACTCAGGTTTTTACTAAATTATGTTTATTGTTAAAGACTAAAACTTCACAGTCAAAACAAAAGGGGGAGTTGAGGCAATGATTTTGGTTCCTGTAAAGATAAAAGGAAAAAAGTTTCCAAGAATGATGCAACAATGTAGAGAGACACATGCTCCTCCTGTCTAGTCCATAAACCTATCCTTTGAATTTACTGAACCCCTCCTCCCTTTCCCAAGTAGCTTGTATTCTTTGATTGCTAGCAACATCGAACGTCTTGGCATATCTTTATTCACTCTTTGTAGTTTTCCTATCATAATCTTTAGTCATTTTTCCATTTATTGATTTATGTATCTTAAAGATATAACCTGTTGTCTATATGTATAAAACCTGTTGTCTAATATATTAATTTGCTTTGTACAGCAGCAATTTAATGATAGCCAATCACATTTTATTTTATTCACTAATTGTCTCTTGAAGGCATTCATGATTTTATCCTTGCAAGAAATCAGATTTCAGGCTGTAGGTCAGTAGTCATAGGAAATATCTCTACAGGTCTCACATGCACTTTTTAATAAGCTATAGTTTTCAAGCTCTCCCATTACTAACTCAGACTGGCAGGATTATAGCACAGTGCTTTCACTGCAAATCCAGTTAAGCTGGCCTCTACTGCCTCTCTATGCCTCATGGCCCCTTCCCAAATACCTGTGTTTGATGTGTTATACTTATTCTATGAATACTCCCCAGCATGCAGGACTTTATCCTTCAAGAATTTGAAAGTATTAAAATTGCCAGAATTTCAACAAGGACCTGAAAAAAGAAAAGGAAAGAGAGGAACCATTGTTGGCAATGAGGGCAAAGAAATGGAAGAGACTACGATAGATGAATTATCTTGACTTTATGTCACCACTCAAATAGTCCAGCAAAACGAGAACATAGTTTTAGAAGTAGAATTGTAGAATCAGAATGAATAGATTTTGCCCAATTTTATGTTCTTTGGAAAAGGTTTTAGAGAAATCTAAGGTTGTGATCTAATTTACTGAGAGCTGCAATCACATGAAAAAATCCACACACTAAGAACAATTTTTTGTTTTATAAAGAAAGAACCATTGGGCAATAGTTTTTTATTCTATATTGAAATTAAAAATGTAATACTTCCATAGTATTACATGATAAACAGCAGGCAGACAAAAACTGTAACCAAGAAGCAAACGAATTATAACAGAAATCATTAAATTAACCAGCTGTTCATTCTAATATACAAGTGAATGTTGGAATAAATTAAGAATAAGTCACTGTATTATCCAAATTAGATCTTGTGTAATTCTCAACAGAACAGCTTATCATTTCCCTCTTTTATTTCTTTTTTTTCTTACTTGAAGCCTTATTAAGCACCGAACATTTGTAAAAAATTCATTTAGAGTAATAACATTACAAAACCCCATTTCATCATTCAGAACATGAGTTTCACAATATTAATAATTTAAAAATATTCTAGAAGATAATCAAATTAAGCAATTAAATATGATCAATCTGTATGATTACATGGGATGGCTCAAATTTGCCTTTTAATTATATTTCTCTTCTCCTTCAGGCAAAAATTTCAGAATTAGATGAAAAAAAAAAATTCCTTATATTTACATGAATGGCTGAACTAAAACTTCCTTCATCACCTGAATACATATAATCTGTTTCCTAAAGAAATTTACTTTCTTCTGCAATGCTTCTTTGTTAATTATAGTATGAATCTTCAACTAATGAGTTAGCAGCTAAATTTAAACAAATTTAAAGTTAATTCCTCATGTGATATAAGTCCAAAAATTATATTATCTTTGAATAATGAGGTAAAAATTGTAGTTTACGGACTCACTCTTATTTCTTTTGAATAGCTTAATCTCCAGGACATATAGTCTACATATCTTTTACATTTCATTTTAAATAAGTCAATAATGTCTTTAAAAACTGACCAGGTAACCATAGTCAGATTAATCACAATGTTAGAAATGATTTTTAGATTGAATTTTTCTCAATTTCTTTTTATGCCCTAGCACATGTAAGCAATTCTGGGGAAGGGCTTAGTGGCCTGGTCCGCTGGGATGGACCACAAACTGGAGCTGGGGTGATGTATATCTCCCCCACCCCAAATTAAAATCACTCTTCTACGTCATTGCTTCACAATTTTGTATTTGAGACACCCATTTGAATACAAAAATGTTGTTGAAAATTTGGAACCATTAAAAGGCTCAAATAAGTCAGCAAAACTGACAATAAAAACATCCTGCATATAACAAGATCCCACAGAGTTTAGAAAAGCATGTATAAAAACCTCATTATTTATTTGATGGCTTTCTGAAATATGCCTTTGATAAAAATTCTTTACTGTTCTAAGCTCTGTCGTACACTCACAAAGCAAATTTCATGGCTATCCATGTAAATACGTGATTTTTCTTTAACATCAGTTGGACATTACATTAAGCTTTCTTATCTTTTCCTTAGAGCCAGCTCTATCTCATTTTATCAAACCTACTCCTCTAAGTGCTCACATTGTAATATTATGTAGCTTCATTTCCAACAGAACTGACTTTTTCACACCGTAAAGCATTTCACAGTACTCTACAAAGCACTTTGAAGTTCTCAGTAACACTGTGGATCACAGCACGTATGGTTGAGAAACACTCTTGGAGAATCTAATCTGCTTATGTGCCGGTTTCCTTTTCTCCTGATTTGTGCTTTTGTGCTTTATCTAAATTTCCTATTCTTCTGCATCAATTAATATTTTCCAGACATGTAGTGAACTTTGCTTCATTTCCTCTTTCTTGTTGCTGTTGAGCAGTCAGCCTTTTTAATTCTCCTTTTTCTAAATCCACTACAGATGATTACTTTTCTTTGGACTAATTCCAACTTTTGTAGTTGGTGTCTAATAGAGGTAGAAGGGAGATTAAGAAATCTTTGGATCTAGGCTCCTCTTATAGGGGCAGAGAGACATATTGGTATTTGGGGTATGCTCTTCTTTTCCATTCCTGACATAGTCTAAAATCTAGACCATCCGAGTGGCTCTGGAGGGAGTGGCATTTAGGCGCCAGGAGACTTGGCAAACCAAGGTCCAAAACCACAGTGTTACGGGGTCTCCTGCGTCACGAGCATGACTCATCATAACAAAGAAACCGCTCCACTGTACAAATACCAGTTTTCAGCACTATCTGGGCTCTAACCCTTTCACTCAAGCAAGGGCGATATTGTACCTTGCTTGCACTGCCTGTCTGGAAATAACAGTGTGAACAGCTTGAGGTCTGGATGATGGCCAACCTTCAGCCTTTCTAAAACTGCCAAAGAGCTCACTGTTTTTGCAGAATTGTGTCTGTGGACCCACATTTCCATTAGACTGGAGGACCTCCAGGTGTTTGCTTAAGGAAGTCATTGAAATTCAATGCAAATTAAGGCCAGATTTCCAGGAGAAGAAATTGAGCAGCAAGAATTTTCCAGGCCCAAGGTTTCAAGAGACATTATTTAGATGTTTAATATATGCTTATAATGTGAGGAGTAGAAATAAGTTTTAACTTTTAAATATAAGCCCTTTTGCAGTTTGAAATAAGAAACACTTTGGTTGGGGTACATAATACAGCATATAAAGAAATTCTTAAGTTCAGGTGAAATTTGTTTGTTCAATGGTGATATAATAAAATTGTATCATTTTCCAGAGACTTGTTGAAGATGTAATTTTCCACTGAGAATTTAAAACAAATAAATTGTCGTATAGAAAAATCAAGAAAGTTTAATTTTAGAGGAATGTAGTAAGGATGAATAAACAAATAATATTAATTTTAAAAATTCATTTTCACTCTCCATGGGGCTAATCAGGTGTTACCTATGAAAGAAGACCTGACATAAAATGTTACAAAACCAATAAGTTAAGGGACACATTGGAAAGTCAGACTAAAAGACTAAATGAGTAAATGACATGCTATATAAATGCTAAGTTGAGTGTTTACAACCTATCTAGATACAATATTTCTAGAAAAACACCTATCATTTTCTATCTAGCATCTTCATTTTGTAGATGAGGAAACCTAGGAGGAGATGGGTCAGAGATTCACTTGCTGTCACACAGCTGGCATGGTTGAACTGACTTCTTGGCTCCTGATCTAATGCTATGTAGACCAGACCATAAAAAGTTATGCATTAAAAAATAAATTCTTGAGCCAGCCCTGATGGCCTAGCAGTTAAATTTGGCATGCTCTGCTTCAGTGGCCCAGGTTTGGTTCCTGGGCATAGAACCACATCACTTGTCTGTCAGTAGCCATGCTGTGGTGGTGGCTCACATAAAGGGACTAGAAGGACTGACAACTAAAGTACACAGCTGTGTACTGGGGCTTTGGGGAGAAAAAGAAATAGAGAGAAAGATTGACAACAGATGCTAGCTCAGAGCAAATCTTTGGGAAGAAAAACCCAAAAAACAAATTATTCAACTAATAATGTTAAATAGTTATAAATTTGAAGCATTTTGATTAGAAAACATATGTTTTACATGTTTGTAGTAATTAGTTCCCAATGACATCCTAATCAATACATTCATATGAGTTTTTAAGCAAACTTGTAAATACTGATAATAATATGGAGAAAACACATAAAAAACACTGGCGTAACTAAAATGATTGGTTTCATTAAAAAATATTAATGTAGCATATTCAATTGCAAAAAATGCCACATCATCCTAAGACATACTGAAGCTGAGACTATTTCCCTGTCAACAATTTGAGTTATTTTCTCTTGCAGGTGTTTTAAGACAGAAACAGCGGTCTTTTCAGAAAGAAGATAGGTGCTTGGGAAAAGGCACATAGAAAAGATAGGCACAGAAAGCCATAGAAAAGATAGAAAGAAAAAAACAAAGAAACACACAGTTATCCTTTGTAAACTAGTAGTTTAAGAAAGCTACTGTTTTTTAAAATAAAGTAGTTTTTAAAAACAAATCAGATCAAGTCTTGCTCTTGCTCAAAATTATTCATTGGCTTTCTGAAGCTAAGTAAGTAAAACAAGAAGTCTTTACCATGGCCTGTAAGGTCAGTCTGCCTCCTCTAAGATGACCCTTCTCCCCTCCTGCTCCACTGTGGACACCTGGGCTTTCCCCCCAAGTCATTTCCTCCTTGGGGCCTACCTACTTCTCTTCCTGCTGCCTTTCATGCTTTGCCCCCAGACATCAGCATGGCTGACTCCTGCACACCAGTAAGGTCTCTCCACAGGTGTTGCCCTTGCAGAGCTCACTTCCTTGTCTAGAACATCCTTCCCACACAACTCTATCCGTCTTTATCCTGTTTTATTTTACTGCCCAGCACTTATTGCTACTTGGAATTAGCTTATCTGTTGCCTGTATCTCTCATGAGAATATAACCTCCCTAAGGGGAGAAAACGAATACTTTATGAGAACATATATGCTTTTGCTTATATGAGAATAGTGAGATTTCTTTTGCATTTACTGTAATCCCTGCATGATAAGTGCTTTCCATTCGTTTTCTCAGTTTATCTTCATAATAAGCTTACTAGAAAAATACTATTATCATCATGATTGACAGATGGCAAAACTACAGCTTGTAGACCTTAAAAAATTTGCTTTAAGTCACACAGATATTAAATATTTGGGACAGGAGTCACACGTAGGTCTTTTTGGCTTTAGACCCTGAGCTGAAAATGAGAGAAATGGGGTTTCAAGGCAGGCAAGTGACATAATCACCCTTATATAATATACAAAGTGGTAGATCTTAAAGCAGAATGTAGGTGTAAGACTCTCAGGCAATAGGATCACAAAGAGAAATTTTACATAGACTACTAAAAAAAGATGTATTACATCATCTAAGATAAACAGAGCTGAACACATAGTAAGCTGGCAGAAAATAGTTGCTTCCTTGATGCAAAAAATTATTCATGCTATTATCACGTCAATTATACCATCATGTCTGAATACAGAGTTATAGACTCTTAGAAGTGGACAGTGTTTTAAGATCTCCTCATGCTCTGGCTTCCTACATCATTGAGGCTAACATCTAAAATATTATAGACAGACTGCTTTCGTATATTAAATATTCCTGGAGTAGATTTTTCCTTTCTTCCTTTTAATCGAATAAATTCTACCCTCTTTTAACTTGTACTTAACTTTTCTGAACAAAGTTTCTTTCTTTGGATGAGCGTTTTTGTGGAGTTGGGAGAACAACAGATCTGTGTTTCCCCATCATAACTCATCTTGGTCATAGATGTACTTCTATCTAGTAGAACTTCGATCCACTTCTACTGGCAGTAAAGAGACTCTTTGACTGCTCAGTAACTAATTCCTCCCTTTTCATGAACCATATAGCTTAAGAGCTGCCTGCCCGGTGTGCGAGAGTATCTCTTATCAGTGAAGCAGGTGCGAAACTGCACACTGGTTTCTGGAGTAAGCATAGTTTCTTGGTTATCCCTTTGAGATTCTCAAGTATCCCTGGTACATCATCAGAAGACTTCTTGGCAGCACAAAAACTGCAGCATCAGCTACCAAAGTCATCAAATTATAGGACTGGAATGGAAGATGAATACATTTTGGTTGAATAAGTCTGGTCAAAACTAGTCCCTCCAAGTCAGCCTTCTGTTTAAATGCACAAATTATGAGCTAATTATTCTACATGAAACACAACTTGCTCATTTGCCTTTTGATGCTCAAATGGAAAACCAATAGTGTAGATTCGTTCAAACTAACTTCAGTGAATCATGCATCCTATAGAATTAGCCAAACAATTACATCTAGTACTGGCCCAGACATGCTCTCAGGAATTTTTGAGTAAATGACATAGTGATTAAGAATGGGAGCAATGGAGCTAGACCATGCAGGCAC
Organism: Equus caballus; assembly: GCF_041296265.1. Classification (NCBI taxonomy): domain Eukaryota; kingdom Metazoa; phylum Chordata; class Mammalia; order Perissodactyla; family Equidae; genus Equus; species Equus caballus. The sequence continues at coordinate 79,415,841 of NC_091693.1, read as the reverse complement.
ATCTTTGCTAACCGTAAATATTTCTTTTCATAGAGCATAGAGTAATTCTTGTCTTTAAAATCTCTCATGAAATCCCTAAAAGCATGGAATATAATTAATTCAGAGTTTTTCAGATGATTGAGGTTGTCTGTGTGAATAAACATGTGGTTCAATTGGACTGGCTTACAAATTCCTTGGTTGGTTTGTCTGTATTTGCTCTTGCTGCTCAGAGTGCTTTAAAATGGTCCAGTGAAATCAGACTGTCCAAATGGTGAGGTTGGCTGTTTGATTTACCCATGCCGCATGAACCCACACAGACTGTCATGAATGCCACATTTGAGAAAATCTCCCATTTGTGAAAACTTATTGGTTCACATTAAAAAGGAGATTAAATGAATCCCTTTTTCAAAAAGTTTTTGGTAGGTAGAAAGGAATGCTGAGGTGACGCCTGTGTAATGGCAGAACTACAGATGTCTCTTTCTCCTGGAAATATGCTCTTTGAGGTAAATTTCATCATACGGGGGAGGGGAGAACTATAAGAAACATGCTTCAAATTACCCTGAAATGGAAGCCTGGCAAATTAAATCCTGACCTTCTGCAGGGTATTTACAGTGCCAAGCAAGAAACAGCCCACACATTTTCAAAAGAAACTCCATTGTGAGCTTAGCTGTACCTTAGCACTGCCAGGAATGCTGTCCTTCACTGTTCTACATTGTAGAATGCAGGCAATTAAGTGTGTGGCCCACTTATTTTACTCCTATCATTTACTGCAGGCACACTATGTTTAAAAGGTCTCAATTCCATTGCTTTTAAAAGGAATTATAGGGGCGGGACCAGTGGTGTAGTGGTTGGCTTCTGTGGCCCGGGGTTCACAGGTTCAGATCCTGGGCATGGACCTAGCACCAGTCATCAAATCACACTATGGCAGCATCCCACATAAAATAGAGGAAGATCGGCACAGATGTTAACTGAGGGCCAATCTTCCTGACACACACAAAAAGGAATTATAAAGCCAATGGATTTAAATGTATATGTAAGTGTATCATGCTGATGTGTCCTAAGTTAGATAAGATGGGGTTTTATAGAAACCAGAGTGTCTTCCAGAGTGGACTGTGCAACAATGTCCGGCAAGGTGCATGTGAGAGCGTAGGATGACTAATGACTATTTCTGGGGACCTTAATTTATGGGGAACACTGGGGATGAGGAAAGGAATGGGATGGTCAAGATTGAGCTACATCCTTCAATTTAGGGACTCTCGACGTAGGACCAGAGTCAGGCCCTTAAGGAATGATTCTCAATACTAGGAGCTCTGTTGTAAGTAAAATGATACTGATCAGATAAATATCTTCAATTTTCTTGAAATAATTACTCATAATCCTAAAACTGAATTTTGATTTTAAATTAATTTTAAATTTCACAAGCAGCTAAAAGGTTTAAGTGATGTACCATTTATTAAAATGACTTATTTGTGTCCTTTAACATAATTTGTTTATCAAGTGAGTCCTATTGGAGTCATATCACAGCTACAGTTTCAAACCATTACTACAACTACTGCATTGTTGGAGTTTAATGGGACAAGACTTGTTCATGTTGCTCTTCAGGAGCTCTGTGTTTAGTAAACTTCTCACACTTAATTTTGTTTTTGCCCCTTTAATATTACAAATCAAGCTATTTTCCATCTGGTCTAATATGTCATTTAAGGTCAATGTTTTCCTATTGATTTTCTGTCTGGATGATCTATCCATTGATGTAAGTGGGGTATTAAAGTTTCCTACTATTATTGTATTTCTGTCTATTTCTCCCTTTAGGTCTATTAATATTTGCTTTATATATTTAGGTGCTCCTATACTGAGTGCATAAATATTTACAAATATTATAGCTTCTTGTTGGATTGACTCCTTTGTCATTATGTAAGTCTTTCTTTGTCTCCTATTACAGTCTTTGTTTTAAAGTCTATTTTGCCTGATATAAATATAGCTACTCCAGCTTTCTTTTGGTTTCCATTTGGGTGGAATATTTTTTCCATCATTTTACTTTCAATTTGTGTGTGTCCTTACACCTTAAGTGAGTCTCTTGTAAGCAGCATATAGATGGGTCTTGTTTTTTTTAATCCATTCAACCACTGTATGTCTTTTGATTGGAGAATTTAGTCCATTTACATTTAAAGTCATTATTGATAGGAACGAATATATCACCATTTTGTTAATTATTTTCTGGCTGTTTGGTATTTCCTCTGTTCCTTTTTTATTTTTTTTTATGTTATGATAGATTACAACCTTGTGAGATTTCAGTTGTACATTTTTGTTAGTCATGTTGTGGGTACACCACTTCCCCCTTTGTGCCCTCCCCCCACCCCCCCTTTTCCCTGGTAACCACCGATCAGATCTCCTTGTCAATATACTAACTTCCACCTATGAGTTGAGTCATATAGAGTTCATCTTTCTCTGACTGGCTTATTTCGCTTAACATAATACTCTCGAGGTCCATCCACGTTGCTGTGAATGGGCCAATTTTGTCTTTTTTTATGGCTGAGTAGTATTCCATTGTGTATATATACCACATCTTCTTTATCCAATCATCAGTTTCTGGGCATGTAGGTTGGTTCCACGTCTTGGCTATGGTAAATAATGCTGTGATGAACATAGGGGTGCAAGGGACTCTTGGGATTTCTGATTTCAGGTTCTTAGGATAGATACCCAGTAATGGGATGGCTGGGTCATAGGGTATTTCTATTTTTAACTTTTTGAGAAATCTCCATACTGTTTTCCATAGTGGCTGTACCAGTTTGCATTCCCACCAACAGTGTATGAGGGTTCCTTTTTCTCCACAACCTCTCCAACATTTGTCGCTGTTGGTTTTGGATTCCTCTGTTCCTTTCTTCTGCTTTTGCTTTCTTCCTTTGTGGTTTGATAATTCTCTTTGGTAGCATGCTTAGATTCCTTTCTTATTATCTTTTGTGTATCTACTATAGGTTTTTTTCTTTGTGATTACAATGTGGCTTACATTTAACAACCTATATTTGTAACAGTCTATTTTAAGTTGATAACAACTTAAGTTTGAACACATTCTAAAGCTCTGCATTTTTACTATCCCCCTGTTTTGTGTTTTTGATGTCACATTTTTCATCTTTTTATCTTGTATATCCCTCACTTAATTTTTGTAGTTGCAGTTATTTTCACTACTTTTGTCTTTTAACCTTCATACTAGTTTTATAAGTTATGAATCCACTACTTTTACTATATATTTACCTTTATCAGTGAGATTTAGATTTTCAAATGTTTTCCTGTTACCAATTAGTGCTCTTTCTTTTCAACTTAAAGAAGTCCCTTTAATATTTCTTGTGAGGTCAGTTTAGTGGTGATGAACTTCTTTAGCCTTCACTTGTCTGGAAAATTTTTATTTTTCCTTCAATTCTGAATGATATCTTTTCTGGGTAGAGTATTCTTGTTTGGAAGTTTTTTCTTTCAGCACTTTGAATATATCTTGCCACTCTTTTCTGGCTTGCAACATTTCTGCTTAAAAATCTGATGACAGTCTTATGAGGGTTCCCTTGTATGTAACAAGTTCTTTTTGTCTTATTGCTTTTAAGATTCTCTCCTTGTCTTTAATTTTTGACATATTAATTATAATGTGTCTTGGTGTGAGTCTCTTTGGGTTCATCTTATTTAGAAGTCTCTAGGCTTCCTGGATCTGTATATCTATTTCCTTCCCCAGGTTATGGAAGTCTTCAGTAATTATTTCTTCAAATAAGTTTTCTACCCCTTTCTCTCTCTCTTCTCCTTTTGGGACTCCTATAACATGAATGTTAGTCTCTACCTGTTGTCCTATAAGTCCCTTAAGATATTTTCACTTTTTAAATTCTCTTTTCTTTTTTTGCTACTCTGATTGGGGTGAGTTCCTCTGCTCTGTCTTCTAGTTTACTGATCCTCTCATCTGCTTCATCTAGTCTGTTGTTGAACCTCTCTAGTGTATTTTTCAGTTCAGTTATTGTATTCTTCAGCTCTGTGACTTCTGTTTGGTACTTTCTTACGTTTTCTATCTCTTTGTTGAAATTCTCACTGTGTTCATTCCTTCTTCTGCAAAGTTCAGTGAGCATCTTTATCACCATTACTTTGAACTCCTTATCAGGTAAATTACTTATTTTTATTTCATTAAGGGTTTTTCTGAGGTTTTCATCTTCTTGTTTCCTTTGAAACATATTTCTGTGTTTCTTCATATTGCTTGACTTTCTGTGTTGGTTTTTATGCATTAAGTAAAGCAGCCACTTCCCCCGTCTTGAAGCATTGGCCTTGTGTCGGGGATGCATTTTATTGTTCAACCCTCCCTTAGCTCTTGGTTGTCTCTCAGACCTTTGTGGTTGTCCAAGCAGCCTATTTTATTTTTAATGACTCCCAGCAGTTGAGGGTGTGCCAAGATCAGTCAGTGTTCCAAAGGGGAGGATCTCAACCAGCACCAAGATTCAGACTGATTAGAAGCCAGACCTTCAGGGAGCAACTTCTAAAGAATGCAAATATATACAGTCAGATGGGATCATAAGTGTAAGCCCCACTGGCCACCAGAACCAGGTGATCTGGAGGTGACTTCTGGGTGATAGTCACAAAAATTGGGACTCCAGGTGAGTGCATAAGCACTTTTCTGGGAGATATTGGTGAGCTGTAGTAAGGCTGAGGGAGAGCGCAAAGATAGGATCCCTCAGCCTGTGTTCCCTGAGATCAGCTCTGCAGCTTCTAGATATGTGCCAAACCTGAAGTCTGCCTGAAGTCTGTCCTTAAAGCTGAAGCCTCAGAACAAGCAAGTATGCTTCTTTCATAGAAAGTCTGGGGAGGTGTTTCACTCTGCTGTCGGTGCAATGCCCTGGGATGGTAGCCTGCCAAGAACTGTCTCTCTGATTGTTACAGTCCTGTGGGACCCAGCAATGCAAGCTTACCTGGCCACCAGAGCCAGGTGATAAAGGGGTATTCCCTGGGTGACAGCCACAAAAACCAGGGCACCAGACATAAAAACTGGAGTAGAAGACATATATAAGAGCTCCCCTCTCAGAGAAGCTGGTGCTCTGGAGCACTGCAGAATAAAGCTTGAAGATAGTGCCTGTCCTCCAAGGTCTCAGGAAAGGTTTACAGTCAGCCCTTAGATGTGTGTTTAATTAGAAGCTAGCCCCTCAGGCTGCAGCTATGATGATAAGCTAATAGATCTCTTTCTCAGAATGACTGAGCTCCTGGGTTTGTTGCCTCTTGCTGTGCCCTGGAGGTGGTAGCTGTTTGAGAACTCTTTCTCCATTGGTTACAGTCCTGTAGGATCCGCCAGCCACTAGAGCCAGGAGATGTAGAAGTATCCTCTGCAGCAGCTGCTTCAATGTGGTTTCCCTCTCATTTGCCTGATGTGAAGACATTGCTCTGCCAGTTTGTAGGTTTCTTTCAGAGAAAATTGTCCCATATATAGCTGTAGATTTGGTGCACAGGTGAGAGGAGGTGAGTTCAGGATCTTCCTATGTAGTCTTCTTGAACTGGAACCATCAAGCTATTTTTAAACCCAAATTCTTAGTGTTTGAAGCACTAATTTCATAGAGTGAAAAAGACCTAAGCAAAAAGAACAAGCTAATGTTGTTTATTGTTACAAATTTTCCCTCTCAGACAGGAAGAAAGTGGGAAACTCAACCTAGAACTGGAAAGAAAATCTCTCTGATCCATTTGTCAAATCCTTGACACTGTTAATCTACCCGTATAGCCCAGACGAGTTGAAAATCAAACACATATGAAAGGTACATTTCATTTGTTAAGTCTCTGGGATTGTGTCTGCAAGACCCTAAACATGTAAAAGAATATATGTAGATGAGAATGGCTATAGTACATTTGAAGGTGTGTCTGGAGGGTGGCCAAACATAACAAAAACATGCCTGGCCATGGGCGGCTTTAACAGTAGGGGCTGCTGGCCAGGCAGATTCCCTTAGTAGCGGCATGAGCCTGGTCAACATGGAAAGTGTCCTAAACTCAGCATTATATTTCTAAAAGAGACAATGGATCTTGGAATGCCACTCCCTACAGAATAGTCTCTGGTGTCACTGATCTGTATTGGGCCTTGTCCAAGAAAGTACTAGGTAGATGTATCAAAGAGATTAATTTGGTTTTCAAGTGATTTCTCCCAAAAGGCAGATACATTGCAAGGATTTAAAGGTCAGCATGATTACGAGTCCATTGTTTTATTTTATTATTTGGGAATGTACAATTTAGCTCTGTAACCAGCTGCCATAATAGGACTATATTTTAAGCAGTAATTTAATTCTTTGAAAAGTGGTGATAACCTTTATACCAAGAGAATATTTTGGTGAGTTCCTGGCATGTAAGGGTGGAAAAAGATAATAATCTTATTTTCAAATTCCAAGATCATAACCAGATTTTTTCCCCAAACAGATGGGACCTCATACATTGTTTCTTAAAGGTTGCAAAATGTTGAAAACAGACAAACAGAATATCTTGGCAATGGAACTTATAGCAGAGGTAGAATTTACTAAATTACACATTTCATGATAGCACGACAACTTAAATATATTGCAGAATAAATTTAGAGAATAAATGTAAAAGTTTACCATATCAATTATAAGAGGTATCTGAAAAATAAGAGAAACATTCAAAGGAATTCCTATTAATGTGTGCTTCACTTCCAGTTTACAATCATGACTCAAACGTTTATTTGAAATCTCAGGACTTAGAGACAACTTTGTAAAAAATCATTCACACACAATCAATCTTCCATCTATCCATAGAAAATTTGAAGATGTGTATAAATTGTCTAAAAAGTGGCAATGCTTAGATAAATACACTTATCATGGCTATTGTTCTGTGCGATGATCTTTTTAAAAATAAAATTAACAAATACTCTTTGAATGCATGGAGAAAGCTTGATAATACATGATAGGCAGATGATCCAATACATTTCTCTTTTTAAGGAACTAACAATCCTTAATAATACGAGACAATATACCCTAAGGAGTCAAGTAAATGGTAGATGTGGGGAATGTCGTATAGTCAGTAGAGGAGTTCAGTAGGGGGTGATCCATAGAGAGGAGGATCTAATTGTAGAATGATCAAGAAGAACTTATGCAAAGAATGAGGGTTCCAGTTGGATCTTGAGATGACTGAGGGCCCCTCCCCCCGACCCAGTGAAGGAATTCAAGTGAGACGTGGACAAGAGAAGACTGCATAGGATCTGCAAAAAAAATAGAAATAAAGATGGTGATTTCTGCCCTCATGGAACTTACATGTAACTGAAAGACTATGTGTACAGAAAAAATCCCATGAAATATTTAAAAGAACCATATTTTATGGACAATGCAAATTAATATTGTGGGCTCTCTACACTGCTGAGGAAGCCTTAAGATGGCAGCGACATTCTGGGGTAACTTCTGGGAGGATTGTAGAGGAACTGGGTTTAGAGTTACAGTTTAAAGAGAGCCTTTGGTTTGAATTTCTTAGACTTAATTCAACATTCTCACCAAAGTATTTGACTGTCCAGTAAATATATCTTGACTGCTCATTCTGTAGCAGGTTTTCAGACCCTAATAAACTGAATTTGAAAGGTTTTTCCTTTTATTGTTCATTATAAATGTAACTTGTAATTGCTACAATGAACCATAATTACCTGAAGCCAGATTAGATGAAAACTAAGTGTCATTACTATCTTCCTTAATTAGAGAAGGCAAGCTCAGGGGAAAAGGAAATGGATCCTGTGATGCTGACTTTTATTTAAGCAGAGCAAGGATACTCACGGGAAGTCAGACTACAATATTCTAATTCCAACTTATTAATGCATTAAACATTTACCATGTAAGAACTATGATTACTGCTATTCTGAAGTCACATCTCAATTCCCCGAAACCTCTAGTTTGGCTTTTTCTGTAAAAAGCTTTTTTTAATGGGTGTGTCCTCTGAAAATCCTTCTTCTGACAACCAAATATAGAAAGAGAATGACTTCATGGTTGGAACCAATGAATGGGCTTCCCAAATTTTATATTTATGTAGTTCTTTTGCTCTTAAATCATATGCCAATTTTTTCATTTTTTTCCAGTATTCTGATTTGTAAGGGAAGATAATTCTAACCTAGCTTAGATGGAGGAGACAAAAGAAATGGCCTTCTGTTTTTGTGCAGAGAAAATAATTCTGCCAATGTAAAGACTCGCCGTATTTGCTTTCTTCTTCCGTAGCTCTCTTTTATTACTGAAGTGGTAGTAAATAATTCTTAAGGAATTATATAGGTGAACTGCTTCCAACTTTCAAGAAAATAAAACCCAAACCAAACAAACAAGGCAAGAATGGTGCAGATGTTCAACTTGTGCCTCTCAGAGCATAATTTCCCCACTGTGTCTGTCACGAAGCAAGATCTTCCCATGCAGCCCAGGTTCCTCAGGGACTGTCAGCACCGGTCTCAGAAGGCCCAGCAGGAGCATTGGAACATGTTTTATTACAGATAGGAATTTTTCACGTTTCTTTCAATAATCAGGGTTTCATTATGGTCACACAGGGGCTCAAGAACTTTTTCTGATGAATTAGTCAAAAGAGGGTGGAGGAGGTAAAGACTTCTCTTCTGCATATTTTACACTGGAGTTGGGATACAAGACAATAGGATGCCTAAGCGTGTAACATTTGCAGTAAGAGAATTCAGGACCTGAACTACTCTTGCTGTTTGACCTTGGAGATCTCTCCCTTTTTCTTTTAAGCAAAACATTTCTGCTACAAAACAATGCCTTACAGATCACATCTAACAAATATAGAGTAAAAATTCATAATTTCTTTTTGTCTTTCACTCTTACGGTCTAGAGGAAACCATATTTACAGTACGACCATAGGGACCTTTTTCTATATACATCCTTTTTCTATCACATGGATGCTATTTTTTTTAAAACAAAAAAGGGAATTTCATTTACCTGACAGAAATACTTCTACTGAAAATTTATGTAATTTTGTGGGTGGATTATTTAACTTCTCCAAGCCTTGGGGCCCTCAACTTTAAAAGGGGATGTTAATTCCTATTTCAAAGAAGTTTGATGAGGATTTGATGAGTTAACAAAAGCAGAACGGTTGGCAGAGAGACTCAAATATAGAAAGAGCTCAATAAATACTGAATGTTATCCACAGACCTTGCTCACTTTCTCTTCTCTGGTTGCACATCACTTCCAGGGTTCCGGGGTTGCACAAGCCTATGTAACTCACCTACAGCTTCCTAAATCCTGGAATTGCCCACAGCTCAGGGAAGATGCTTAATCAGTGATTGCTGAGTGAATGAACACACCAAAAGTCTAATACATACTAAGCTGCTTTGCAAAGATTATGTCAAGTTCCTTTCATGCCGAAAGCTCCTTGAAGATAGTCGCTTCCTTGTCCGTTTTCCTCCGGTCATCACACAAAGTGGGTCTTAACCAATACTTGGTAGACATTGGTTTTAAGCATGCTCCTAATCTAGTCAGGCCCAGAGCTAATCTTTACTTCAGTGGGAAGGAATCTGAAGGAGTACATTCTAAGCCCTATTTGGGATAGAATGAGAGCCTCATAGCCTCATTTTTCTCAGGCAGGATGTCATCATTTTAAAACACCAAAGAGTCCTTTCCAGCTCCTTGTGAAATTTTGTATTTAGAATGTTTGAGGACTACAAAGGAAGGGGGAGCTGATGCCCAGACAAATGACTCATCTTTGAGAGAAGCCACAGGGGAGAGAGGATTCATTGACAGTTGAGAAAAAGCCAAAGGTCTCTGGGTCCTTTTGGTTGATCTCCAGGCTTGGATTCAGTTCTCTCCTATACTCTTCCGGATTCTTGGAGAAAAAAATCTTGACTGAACAGAAGGCACTATCTCTTTATTTTCATTTTAAAGATTGCTCTAGTTAACTAGCTTTCCAGTCTGGGTACATAGCCCTTGGGATTTATCCCAAGGAATTAACTGGTTTTCAACATATTATTTATATTAAAATCTTCTAGTTGATTTTCCAGAATTTCCTAGAAGCCCTTTTGTTTCTTCCTAGTGCCACATCATCTGTTTACCTACCCTGGAGCATAAACCCACTGATACAAGCAACAATTACCAATATTTCTAGATCCCCTATCATAGCCTCCATATGCCCCAGAAGCCTTCAATTACATGTAATTTTTTATTCTACACAACATATGTAGAAGTTTCCATTTAGTAAAATATTATTATATTTGAGACAATAAAAAGGGCTTTTAAAAAATTAGTGGTAAAATATACATAATGTAAATCTTACCATTTTAATCATTTCTGTATTTTTCTTCTTCTTCTTTTTTTTTTTTGAGGAAGATTAGCCCTGAGCTAACATCTGCCGCCAATCTTCCTCTTTTGGCTGAGGAAGACTGGCCCGGAGCTACCATCCATGCCCATCTTCCTCTACTTTATATGTAGGACGCCTGCCTCAGCACTGCTTACCAAGCAGTGCCGTGTCCACACCTAGGATCCAAACCGGCAAACCCCGGGCCACCGAGAAGTGGAACTTGCAAACTTAACCTCTGCACTACCGGGCCGGCCCCTTAATCACTTCTAAGTGTACAATTCAGTGGCGTTAAGTACATTCATAATGTCATGTCACCATCACCACTACCTATTTCCAGAACTTTTCCATCATTCCAAACAGAAACTCAAAACAGCTTTTGTTTTCTTTTTTTTTGTTTAGCAGATTTTATTTTTTAGAGCAGTTTTAGGTTCACTGTAAAGTTGAGTAAAAAGTACAGAGATTTCCCATATACCTAATGCCCCCGCAAGTTACCAAAATCGAAATGGATTCCCTCCTGGTGAGTTAAATCAGACTCTCCACCAGCTGTAGTTGTCTCACAAAGTGAAATATTTTTGCAGAAAATCGGAGACCATGAGGAATCACTTCCAGAGTCATGGTGTCCCCAAACAAAGGGAAGCAGGGACTTTTATTTTGGATGGGGAATGAATATTCAAAGGGGAGAAGTGGGTATTAGCTTGTGCAGGCTCAGTTGGAAATCATGTTTCCACATACAGTGAAGGTTATGGTAATAAAGCATAAACTCCTCCTGGAGAGATCTCAGCATTAAAAATAAGGCAAAGGTCATAGGCATTTCTCTTGTGGTGAGGCCTGGTCTGGTTCAGGGAGATTGGTGATTGCATCTCCTTAACATAACAAAAGGGAAAAGAACAATTTGGGAAAACAATTAAAATATCCAAACCCAACCCACCTTTGAGTTCCTGGGGGTAACTAGTCGGTGACACACACGCATAGCCTCCCCCATTATCAACCTCTCCCACCAGAGAGGCACATTTGTTACAAGTGATGAACCTACATTGACACATTAGCCAGAGTCCATAGTTTACATTATGGTTCACTGTTGGTGTTGTACATTCTGTGGGTTTGCACAAATGTATAATGACATGTATCCATCATTATGGTATCATGCAGAGTATTTTCACTCCCCTAAAAATCCTCTGTGCTCTGCCTATTTGTTCCTCCCTCCCCCTAGCCCCTGGCAACCACTGATCTTTTCACTGTCTCTATCGGTTTGCCTTTTCCAGAATGTCATATAGTAGAAGTCATATAAAATGTATCCTTTTCAGCTTGGCTTCCTTCACTATGTCATATACATTTTAGGTTCCTCCATGTCTTTTCACCGCTTGATAGCTCATTTCTTTTCAGTGTTGAATAATATTCCATTGTCTGGATATACCACAGTTTATTCATCCACCTATTGAAGGATATCTTGATTGCTTCCAAGTTTCAGTAATTATGAATAAAGTTTCTATAAACATCCATGCACAGGTTTTTGTGTGGACATAGGTTTTCAGCAATTTTGGGTAAATACCAAGGAGCATGATTACTGAATCATATGGCAAGAATTTGTTTGGTTTTGTAAGAAACTGCCAAACTATCTTCCAAAGTGGCTGTACCATTTTGCAGTCCTGTTGACAATGAATGAGAGTTCTTGTTGCTCCATATCCTTGACAGAATTTGATGTTGCCAGTGTTTGGAATTTTGGCCATTCTAATGAGTGTGTAGTGATATCTCATTGTTTAAATTTGCATTTCCCCGATGACATGGTGTGGAGCATCTTTTCATATGCTTATTTGCCATCTGTATATCTTCTTTGATGATGTGTTAAAATAGAGTTAACATTGTATAACAATGTAACAATGTCAACAGTGCAAACAATGTGTTAAACATTTTAATAAGAATTTTGTTTTTAATCAGTAATTCAGAAAGCATGTTGAAAAAATTTATGAAGTTCTTCCTCAAAGATGGGAAAGCACACAATGAGACAAAATATAGAATATTATCTAAGCAGTTATTTATGTTTCCTTTTTTAATTGCAGCTTTTAAAATAATGTAAAAGCAGATTAGAAATATCCTATCTCGCATATAGAACAAAGGTAGAAGTAGAAGGCAGAAGAACCAATTCATCAACAAATATACCTCTCCTCATTTTGGTTTCCTATTTTTTTAGACTTAGTTCAAATTGTACTTCCTCAAGGAAATCTTCCTTGTTAGCCTTCCTTAGAAATAATTTCTCATTTCTCTGAAATCTACTAGTTATTAGTTTCTTTCATTGTACTTTTACTTTGTTTCTCATTTAGAATACATTTTCCTCACCAGAGAACTAGCTTCTTGAGAACAAGTTCCTATTCATTCATGAATAGAATATTCTATTGTATGTCTATGATAAAATGCTTACCTTAATCTTACCTTTAAGTATGTTTACTTCTGCATTAACAAATTATTTTTTCCCTAATAACCGAAATAATATTTAAAAAGAAGAAGAAATTTGGAAGTCTCACACTTTCTGATTTCAAAATTTACTGCAAAGCCACAGTAATCAAAGCAGAGTGGCACTGGCATAACGACAGCTGGATGGATCATTGGAACAGAATAGAAAGCCCAGAAATAAATCCTCGTGTACATGGTCAAAAGATTTTGGAAAAGAGTGCCAAGACCACTTAATGGGGAAAGGGCAGTTTTTTCAACAAACAGTGTTAGGAAAACTGGATATATACGTGCAAAAAAATGAAGTTGGACTCCTACCTTACACCATCTACAAAAATTAACACAAGATGAATAAAAACCTAAACATAAGAGCTAAAATTATAAATCTCTTAGAAGGAAACACAGGGAAAGATCTTCATGACATTGGATTTGATGATGATTTCTTAAATATGATACTAAAAGCATAAGAAACAAAAGAAAAACATAAATATGTTAGACCTCATCAAAATTAAAAACTTTTATGGATCAAAGGACACTAGCAAGAGAGTGAAAACATAACCCACAGAATGGGAGAAAAAAATTGCAAATCCTGTAGCTGATAAGAGATTGACATGAGGATATGTGAAGAACTGATACAACTCAACAACAAAAAAAGCAAACCAGGGGCCGGCCCTGTGGCCAAGTGGTTAAGTTCTCGCACTCCGCTTCGGCGGCCCAGGGTTTGGATCCTGGGCACAGACATGGCACCGCTCATTAGGCCATGTTGAGGCGGCGTCCCACATACCACAACTAGAAGGACCCACAACTAAAATATACAACTATGTATTGGGGGGATTGGGGGAGAAAAAAAAAGCAGGGAAAAAAAATTGAAGATTGGCAACAGTTGTTAGCTCAGGTGACAATCTTTAAAAAAGCAAACAAACAAACAAAAAGCCAAACCATCTGATTGAAAAATGGGCAAAGGACTTGAATAGACATTTCTCCAAAGAAGATATATGAATAGCCAACAAGCCCATGAAAAGATGCTCATCACTTGTCATTAGGGACACGAAAATTAAAACCACAGTGAGATACCACTTCACACCCATTAGAATAACTATTATGAAAGAAACAGAAAATAACAAGTGTTAGGAAGGATGTGAAGAAATTAGAACCTTTGTGTATTGCCGGTGGGACTATAAAATGGCTCAGCTGCTGTGGAAAACAGTGTGGCAATTCCTCAACGAATTAGACATAGAATTGCCATATGATCCAGCAATTCGGTTTCTGGGTATATTCCTCAAAGAAGTAAAACTCATATTGATATTTGTACACTCTTATTAATAGCAGCATTATTCACAATAGCCAAAAGGTGGAAGCAGCCCAAGTGTTCATTGACAGATGAATGAATAAACAAAATGTGGTATATATACATACAATGGAATATTCAGTCTCAAAACGGAAGGCAATTCTGATACATCTTACAATGTGGATGAGCCTTGAAAACATTTTAAGTGATAAAGCCAATCACAGAAATATAAATGCTGTATGATTTCACTTATATGAGCTTCCTAGAGTAGTTACATTCTTAGAGACACAAAGAAGAATGATGGCTGCCAGGAACCGGAGGAGGGACTAAAGAATTTCAGTTGGGAAGGAAGATGGAAGAAGATGAATGGTGGTGACGTTTTCACAATAATATGACTATACTTAATGCCACAGAACTGTAGACTTAAAAACAGCCAACTTGCAAATTTTATGTTATGTATATTTTACCACAAAAATTTCATTTTTGCTGTTCAGTCTTATATGCTTTATTTTCCCTGATGTCTAAAAGTAGATTTGATGAGAAGTAAAGAGAAATTTTTTCTCCTTATCTTTTTGTTCACTAGCATCTTCTGGACCTTGTCCTTGAACAAAGATGATCTAGTGAGATTTAATCAATTACACTCTGGAAGCATCTGTGATGTCTATAATTTTTCCCAGAACGGAAAATCAGCAACAGAATCCTTGAGCTCAAAGGTAATTGAATCTAACTCTGAGGTTTACAGACAGAGATGCTGAGACCTCAGGGATTTCATGACTTGAGGAGATAACACAGCTGCTCTCTGATGCTGTGGATCCACTGGCGTTCCTGCTTTAACAGAAGCCAGGAGGTTTACAGGCTGTGTATTACTTGTGGTGCAAATCATATTAGCTAGGAAAACGAAGTACTTACGAATTCAGTAAACAAAACAGCCATTAGGAAAACAGGATTAGGAAAGGGCTCAAAGAAGCCTCAAGGCAGCACGTTTTATGATTTCAGTCTTTGATCCCCAGTCTCAGCCCTCAGCAGTTGCAAGACCAAGGGCTCTAAACTGCTCACTTCCGTCTGCTGCAAACTGAGTTTAACTGCCGGGCATCATCATGGCGCTCCCACGAGGTAAACTGAGATAGGGCATATAGAGTGTCTGGCATGGAATGTACACCCTGTTAATGTTAGCCTTTGCTATATATAATCCAGTTATCTATTTCATAAGGAAAAAATGAGCTGGATCTTTTGTTTGCTTTTCATAAATCATCAGAACATAAGGGAATTATTTAATGGAAATACATTCTTGAAGAGTAAAACTATTTTCCCCTGGGAGATCAGGTCAGACTCATGTAAGAGGAAATGGCCAGGAGCACAGGAACTGGAACTTTGGGTAAAGCCTCCTTTAAACTGGCCCCTTACCTTTTGTTTTCTGATCGACCTCAGGACCTTGCAGCTTCCTTCCCGTCAACACTGTGACAAGCTTCCTGTGGCTCCTCTCTCCCATGGGCCAGCCAGGCAAGAAGACATCATATCTCAGATGCCCCTTTCTTGGTGGTCACTAAACAAGCATGCAAGCCCTTTTCATTTGAAGGGTTTCATTACTGTTCACTAAAGAAAAACAAAATAAGATGTTGAAGAGGAGTAAAAGTTTAGGGAATGTCAAAGGCTCTCACAGGAGACACGCCCTGGGTTATGCTGAACAACAAATGGAATTAGGTTTGCCTTCTCCTGAGCCGGTTTCTTCTTTTAGATGGCCCTGTGGAATGACCCATTATTGCTGTTTCTGATTCTTTTATTCTGACAATGGAGCAACCCAAATTCATAGAAAAGCTATGATATCATAACCTTAACACTGTGACATTATTGTGCTGCCATCTCCACTTCTCTTTTTTCTTATTTATGGATTTTGTTCACCAAATTGCTGCCTTAAATGTCTGGGAGATTGTGCTAAGAGATATCATTCTTAGATATTCTCTGAAGTGATTGAAAGACTTGAAGTATTAAATAGCAAGCTTATTCATAATACTTATACCTATTAGAAACTAACTAGCCATGGTAACTTGAGGTTTGCAGGTGCAACCCAAGAGTGGACTGTAAGATCTTTAAAGAAAAGAATATCATCTCATCCATCTCTCATAGTAGTTGTATGCCAACAATAGATGTTGTTGATGGTCAAATAAATAAAAGGATGAATAGAAAAATAATGATCTGCCTGTTCATTCCTTATTAATATTGATAGAGCCTTGATTATTTTTTCTATTGCACATCTCCCAGGCATCTTTTATGTACTAGCATTTTGATTAAGTTCTTTCATTAAAAAATTAGTTAAGGCAATATTGCCACAATACTGGGCATCCTTTAACCCCAGGCTCAATATCTCTGTTCTATGGGAACAGATGAATCCTAACCACAATCCTGTATCCTGTGTCGATTAACAACATTTTGGGTCATCCCAGGGATTGAAGTTGGCAAAAGAGCAGGACATCCCAGAATGAAGTGAAACAATGAATTTTTTAGGTATGCAGGACTAGGTCCCAGGCATCTGGTGACATCAGTGAGGGTCAGATACCCATGCGGACTGGTCTGAAAAAATTGCCAACTGGTTTTCTTTCTATCATGAACGTGCTTTCTTTTATGTCTTTAGCCATCCTAATCGATACACTTTTTTACATTAATTTATATTAGTCTGATTGTCAATTTTTTCTTTTCCTCCTCACTTTCTGTTTTCGGTCATTTCCTTTATCATAAAAAAGATAAAATTTCCTTCTAGCACCATCTTCTGTTCCTCAAAGCCTATAAGAACATTCACAAAGTGCAATTACTTTGTGAAAGAAATGTTGCAGAAATCTAATGTGATTTACAATCGTTTTGGAGCTGGAGCAGGACCCAGAGCTAGTCATGTAGAGAAAAGAAAACATTGTGTTTGCTGCTGTCTGGGAAACAACTACTAAGTCTACTGTTCTCTATGATTCTCCTGAAACTTTTCCAAGAAAGGGATTACTGTCATCACAGAAACTAAATTTGTGGTCATATATCACTGCTAGGAAAAATAATTATTATCTCCATTTGACAGAAGTATGTATAAATGTTCAGAAAATATAGAGGCATAATTAAATAAGAAATTTCTAAAAGCCTAGTCGGCTAAACAATTTCATATCTGAACTCTTTTACTTTTAAAATAAGAAGAACTTTAGGAATTTGGTTGATGGGAAGGAAAGCAGAGAGTGTCAGGACCTCCGTGCCCCTCGCGATGTCTTTCTCGAGCACCACATTATCAATAACCTCACAGCCCTCTCGTAATTCAGAAGTGGATTCAGTCACTGAAATTATCTCCTGAAAATATTGGCTCACGTTTCTGTTTTCTAACTTTCCCAATGTCTATTTTAGAACTGGTCCATCTGAAGAATTTCGTTTTTCATTCCAGAAAGTGCTACTTGAGTTATTACTGAATTTCACGTTACCTCCATGAAGCTCCCCTTTCAGTGCATGCTGACATCAGGTTTAGGGGCAATATCCAGATATAAGGGCTGCTAGTTTCCCAACTACTCTCTGCCAAGGTTTCACTAGCATTTAGTTAAGGTGATTCAGTGACGAGCATGGGCATCTACTCACCAAGGAGATGAGTGCAGTCGGCAATATAGCGTTCAAGGGAATAGTGGAGGAACTCATCCAAGGACATGGAGAATGTGATGGGTGGAAGCAGGTGGCAAAAGGCACCTACGGAAGGGCTGCTAATTATTTGTCCTTGATACAAACGGAGATTTTATGATAATGAAATCTCTCTCCTAGTGGTAGGCTTGCTTGTTCTAGAACAAGATGGAGGCCAGAGTAGCTGGAGGGGAATGAGTGAAGGGGACGGATAATAGGAGTTTACATCAGAGATAGGTAACAGGATCACTCTAGCATCTGTGTTAAGAAAGGACAAGAGGCAAAAAAGTAGAATCAAAGATGAACAGGTAGGAGGCCATTACGATAAGCCCGTGTAGAAATGAGAGTGACACAGATTCAGTGGTAAGTGGTCAGATACTGGGTGGGTTTCAAAGGAGTCAACAGGACTTGCTGATACATAAGATGCGGAAATTGAGAGCAAGACAGGATCCATTCTATACTTATTGAGTCAGTATATGTGTCAGACATTGTGCAAAGTACCTTGGCCTAGAAAGATAAAAAAGCACAGTCCCTCCTTTTAAGGAGCAGATGACCTAGCACTTTTTTTTTTCAAACTTTTTGACTGAAACAGTAAAAAATAAATTTTATCTTACGACTGAGTATGCACGTACATATATCTGCATAACTGAAACAAAGGTTTCAAGAAACTATATTTACCCACATAATATAAAACAGAAAATTAATGTAAAATAAGATTTTAGTAATATAAAAATATAATATTGTTTTATATTCTATTTCATTTAAAAAATGCTGGTCACAATCCATTAGATCAGTGGTTCTCAAACATTTTGGTCTTAAGAACTCTTTGTACTCTTAAAAATGGTTAAGGACTCTAAAAAGTTTTCATGTATGTGTGTTATACCTCTTAATATTTACTATATTATCAATTAAAATGAGTAACTAAAAAATTTAATTTATCTAAAAATGACAATAATAAACCCGTTATATGTTAACATTACTTATTTATTTTTTTTTGGTGAGGAAAATTGGCCCTGAGTGAACATCTGTTGCCAATTTTCCTCTTTTTGCCTGAGGAAGATTGTCCCTGAGCTAACATCTATGCCAATCTTCCCCTATTTTGCGTGTGGGATGCCACCACAGCATGGCTTGATGAGTGGTATGTCTATCCACCCCCAGGATCCAAACCCTCGAACCCTGGGCTGCCAAAGCTGAGTGCGTGAACTTAACCACCATGCAGCCAGGCCACCCCCAGCATTGCTTATTTTTAAAGAAAAATATTTTTAAGGAAAGCCACACAAAAAATGGTGAGAAGGGACCTTATTTTACATTTTCAAATCCCTTTAACATCTAAGACAGCTAGATTCTCATACCTGCTTCTCTGCTCAGTCAGCTGAGATGTGTTATTTAGACTGAAGGATGTGAAGAAAGTCTGGCCTTACACAGATGTGTAGTTAGAAAAGGGGGGTGGCGCATTTTACTACCCTCTCGAAGATAATTGGAGATATCCCTCATTACACCAAAATTTGATGAGTGTTAGTTTCTTAAAGGTTACTTGCAGCATGAAATCTGAAACTGTGTCAATGAACTTTCAGTCCACTTTTATTAAAATCCGTTGGTCTGTCTTGCATTTGCAATGGATCTTTTACCCATGCAAGATTTTGGAATATCATGCATTGGTCATTTGGAAAATATTGATTCGCTAAGTTAAGAAAATTTTTATACATTTTATGTTTATACATTTCATTATAAAATATCAAAAAATTACATTTCTTAGTATCACCATCCATCTCATCAGAAAAGCCATTAAGTAGCAGGAAGTTGTCAAGCTCACAGTATTGAAGACAAGTTTTCAAAAATTCCAACTTTTGCTAGAAATTTTGAATTTTTATAATGGCAACAATGATTTGTTCAAATTCAAGACAGTGGTGGTCAAATACCCTGGTCTGAGTGACAATAGTTTCTCAGTTGTTCTTTCAGGTAAAAATGGTGTGTCATTTAAAAAGGATGTGGTTCATCTCATAGTGCAACTGCACAAGAATTTTCCTTGAGACAGCATTTTCCTTCGCTATTGCCATATTGTCACTGAGAATATTGAAAGGATGCACACTTAAGGTTGAGATTTAATAAAATTAATACTTTTACCGTTTCATCAAGGACATCCCTAAAGGAAATTGGCAATTTTTTTTTAACTGTCTGTGCATTGCAGTGAAGAATATAGTGGCTCCTAGCAGAGGTTGGTGCTACTCCTTTGATTTTTGCTAAGGGCATGCAGTTTTACCCACTGTTTCTTCTGCACCATGGTTTTGGAATATCATACACTGTGTTACGTGTCAACACAGTGGGAAAGGCAAAGAACATCTTAGGATTATTATGAAAGTGGTTTTGACCTCATGGATCCCCTGAAAATATCTTGGGACTTCCTTGCCCAGGGTTCCACAGACCACATTTTGGGAACACCAGTGCTAAATTGGCTTGGCAACCCACTAGCAAGTAGCAAACCATACTTTGACATAGAGAACACACCAAGGCAGGAAAATAAAAAAATATAGAAATTTAGAGGAAATGAAAGAAACATAATTGAACTAGACTTTAGTTTTATCCCCACCAACCGGGTCATGGCAAATAATTGGATGAGAAGAAATTCAATTTAAGTTTACCCAATTTAAAAGACCATATTTTTTTCCAATATAAATGCCATTCTTTCAAAGGAAAATGCTGTGAAAAAATAATCATTTACTTTTTCAAAAAATATTTATTTAGTACCTGCTGTAAGCCAGATGTTATTCTATTATCAGGATTCCTATTATTCTAGGTATCAAAACAGGCAAAGTCTTACTGTTTGACCAGTGGTAGCGATATTAAAAAAAACAAGTAGATTAAAACCAGAAACAAAATATTATCTCAGATAGTGTTAAAGTCTATGATTGGAGTGTAGGAAAGTTAGAACAGTACCACCAAGACCCCTTACTTTAAAGGACTCGACGATGGCCCTCCAGCCTTACCTCTGCCCACAAAGCAAGAAGTCCCTGGGGCCAAGGATCATGTCCACCCCACATCAGCAGTCCCAGAATTTCCCACTCCTGGGGCCTCCTAATGGTGTTTGTATTCTAAAGGGTGTGCTCTACAGGTGTGCACATTCCTAGGATGATTTCTGGAAGCACGGAGGGTGGACTGAGCTGTCCATAGGTAAGAGCGTGGGGTCTTTCTTGGTACAGGATGAAGTGGAATGGGAAAGAAAGTGAGCATTGGGCAAGAGGCTCCATTTATACTCTGCCTTGTCCTGTAAATGTTGAGGATGGTCCCAAGTAAAGGGATAGAGAGACTGGGTATGTGGTTTGGAACCTGCTTTTAGTTACGTAGATCAGTAGGTTACATGTGAAGATAGACCAGACCCTCTTGTAGGGGCCCCATCTCACATCACATCAAATGTATCAAAAACGTACACATTTTATATTAATTTTAATAGTTTTTTTTTTTTGAGGAAGATTAGCCCTGAGCTACCATCTACCGCCAATCCTTCTCCTTTCGCTGAGGAAGATTGCCCCTGAGCTAACATCTGTGCCCATCTTCCTCTATTTTATATGTGAGATGCCAGCCACAGCATGGCTCCATAAAGGGTGTGTAGGTCCATGTCCTGGATCTGAACTGGCTAACCCTGGGCCACTGAAGTCGAGCATACGATTTTAACTGCTATGCCACCAGGCCAGCCCCTTATAGTTTTGCTTTTTAATAGAATTTGGCCATAAGAAACTCACTCAATTTACAATTGGCTATGATTTGATTTTTTGGCAATTATCGTGTGTACTTGGAATTCTTGTGAAGAGGAAAAATATAAACAACAAATTATTTGGAAACATAATGTAATTTTCCTGAGTTCTTAAATAATTTTTAAAAACGGGCAAAATATGTTTTCAATATTTAAACATGTATTAATTTTGATTTTGAGGTTTGTTGTTATCTTGTAATAATATTTTTTCAGGCCTCATATATTTTTCCAGGTCCTTGAAAATCTTGTTGTGTTTAATGGGTTGAACCCTCATAACATCATTTGATAGCCTAGGGCCCAGACTTAGACTAACTACATGTGGCTATTTAAATTAAAATTAAGTAAAATTTAAAGTTCATTTCCTCAAATGCATTAGCCACATGTCATGTCCAATAGTCACGTGGGTTTAATGGCTACCATATTGAGGAATACAAGTATAGAACATTTCCATCATCATAGACAGTTTTATTGGACAGTACTGATCTAGGCAAATATTAGCCCTGGAAGTACAGACACTCATGCTATCTGTAGACTAGAAATTAAGTTAGTTATAAGTATTCAAAGTTCTCTCAACTGGATTGTAACAGAAAAGCGTGTGAAGAAGACAGACAATGTTTGTAGAATGCTTTGGAGGATGGTCTCCAAACCAAGTGCAAATGACGTAGAACCGAGTCCAGAATGAAAAGAAAGGCTGAAGGGAAATATGAACAAATAAGTGAGTGGAAAAAGTGATATTAACAGACAATGAAGAAAAATTCAAGACTGAAAATGAGAACTTGTGACACATAGGAAAATGAGAGCCCATTTAGTCAAAGACCAGAAAATCTGATTCAGGTATCTGTCTGCTGCACTGAGAGGAAGGAGCAGATCTTGGAGATAATACAGAGGAAATAGCAGCAGAATTTGGCAACAGATTAAGTGTGATGAGGGGATAAAAAGCTTTCAGGAGACTGAAGAGAATGGAGAGCTGGTTCTATAGAGTTGGCACAATTGAGAAGAGTCCTGTTTGTGAGACTGGACAAATCTTGGGAGGAAATGGAGACTTTAGTGTTTATCCTTTTCAATGGAGAGGGTGCTTAGAGGGTGTCACCATTCAGAAAACAGGAAGAAATGTGGGACTTGATGGGGTCAGGGGTTAGTGGGTAGATCATTCACAAAAGACGATGGTTAAAGACCTGAAACAGATGGGCTTTCTCAAGGAAGGAAGAAAATAACCCACAATTCTTGGTCGGAGGGTGCTCTGCTTGGTGAGAGGAAGGAAAAGCAATGCCAAAAGGAAAGCATAGGAAAGGTCAGTGAGGGTGAAGAGTCCAGAAGAGGAGCAGTTCCGAAAGCCAGTAGGAAGGTCTTAGGGAAAAGGACTGACATAGTGAACCATAGGTAGAAAAAACTTTGAGATTAGAATAGAAAATGAATAGACTTATACTTACAATTACACCGCTGAAAACCTTTCTCATAGTGCTTGACTATGAGGCAAGAAAATGCCTTGGCCCTAGGGCATGATGGACCACATAGAAAATTCTGGAATCAGGACTTTTCGTCGCAACAAGGACATGAGCATTGATTCATGGGGTGAGAGCAGAGGGGATATGCTTCTGTAAGCCAGTGTTTAAAAGAGTGGAGGCTATGATTGCGGTTATTTAGTAAGAACAACTAAAACTTGCAAAACACTGTATTGTTTCTAGAGTGCTCTTCTTGAACATGTTATCTAAGTTTCATCATGCATCCTGTAAAAAAGGCATTATTACACCCATTTTGTGCATAGATAATAAAGTAACTGAGATAAGATGATTATTTGTTTGGGACTATCAATTCTATCTTTGTGGCCCTTCTGGTTCTTCCTTCCACATTCCTAAGGCTGCATTTAAGGGTTTGTAACATATTTCCCTTGTAATAACAACATTCCACCTGTCTGCTTTTTTGAACCTGCTGAATTGAATCTAACTGCCGCAGGACTATGTAATGCTTTAAAAATTCACCCTTTGCCAGGAAAATGTAGAAAGAAAAGAGTTTTCAAAGTTGCTTTCCTGACTGTGTTCTTGTGTCACAAAAGTGGTTTATATTTTGGCTCAAACCTATTGGGAGTGCCTTAGGCCTGGTGTAGATTTTCTATCTTTCTGATCTTAATGAGGCTGTTTTGTCATAGAAAGAGAGGAAGGGTTTGGACCCCTACTGGCAGCAACAGACTTTGGAATAATAAAGGAAACTTACAGCTGGACGAAGCCACACCTTCCTGGTAACTCCTGCATAAAAACTATTGAGAACAAAGTATATTTCTTTAAGAGCAAAATAGAGCAGCAATTTTCATTCGAAAGCGTTAATCAAGACTAGTTCTCTCATTAAACACAGGACTTGAAACTTGTGCTTTTATTTCTGTTTCTGCTGTGAGCATAAGAGAGGTGAAAGAGAGTCAGAGGCAGTAAATCTGATTTAAGGGTTTCAAAAGACTAACTAAGGGAAAACCGTTAATTATCACTAGCAGTTTAAAGAAGATGAACAGCACCTCATCACGTCACTTCTCCGGTTAAAACATTCCTGGGACTCTTATCTCCTACAGGGAAAGATTTAGATCTCTTAGCTTGGGATGTTGCTCCCAACCTCTCTTTCCAGTCCCATCTCCTGTCAGTTTTAATCTTTACTCTGCATCTCAACCACACAGAAAACCACAAACACACAACCGTGTTTTGTGCCTCTGTCTTCAAGATCCACCTCACATATCATTTCCTCTGTGAATCTTCCAGAACTCCCTGAGGCTGAGTCTTTCTCCATTATGCTCACACAGAGCTTCCTATGGACTACTTCTCCAGTGTTTATTACTCCATTCAGTCACTATTTGTTTATGCATTTTCTCCATCTCTAGTTTTTGACTCATGGAGGCAAAGGATCCTGCCTTAATAACTTTTGTGGCTAAATGACAGCCCCAAAATATTTTAATACCAAACATCATTTGATTTATAAACTAGGTGTGCACTGAAGAGAGCCATGACACTATGATAGTTGTTGAGTGAATTTGAAAGAGAACAGTCATGTCAAGGAATTGTAAGGGAGATAGCAGTGTTGATGTCTGTGAAAAATTTGCTCTAGTATTTCCATTTTTAAATAGTTCACATGCAGTTGACTTCATAAATAGTTCAATTTGAACGGAATTTTAATTGGTGTCTCATTCTGATAAGGCCTAGGCCTTGTGTTTTGGGTCACTTGAAGAAGGCACCTATGGTGGTGGTGGAATCGCTCAGTCGCTTCAGTGGAAGAACTCACATGGAAGAATAACAAAGCCTCTTGGGCCGAACTTGAAAACATACTTTAAAGTGGTGGCAAGTGTTGCAGCAGCCAAAGCATAGCGGCCCAATGTAGTGGGCTAATTAAAAAAAAACAAAAGTAATTTTTAATTTGAAAATTAATGCCAAATGCTTTTAATTTGATGATAATTTTTCTTCTAGTGCAGTTTAGGTATGCTCTAAATTTGTGACTTCTAAAGAGTGTTTTAAAGAACACAGCCTCTGTAGAGTATTAATAAGTATTACGCTTTTTAAAAAAGTTCATGGTCAACTTTGGGAAACATTGGGTTAAAAGGAATGACGGTGGTTTCTCTACTATTGTTTTTAATACTCGATGTGTTATGAATCTCCAAAAGATGTATGTGGGGTACTGTAGCTTTACATTTTCTTCACAACAGACCTCTCTCTCTTTTTCTCTCTTTAATGTGACTTGATGTCTTAGTCCGTTCAGCTGCTATAACAAGATACCACAGACGGGGGGGTTTATGAACAACAGAAATTTATTTCTCACAGCTCTGGAGGCTGGAAGTTTAAGATCAAGGTGCCAGTACGGTCACGTTCTGGTGAGGGCTCTCTTCCTGGTTCGTAGATGGCACTTTCTCGATGTGTCCTCACATGGCAGAAGATGTGTCCTCTTTTGTAAGGTACTAATCCCACTCCTGCGGGCTCCACCCTCATGACCTAAGCACCTCCTGAGTCCTCATCTCCCACTCCCGTCATTTTGGGGAATTAGGATCTCAACATATGAATTTTAGGCGGACACGAACGTTCAGATCATAGCATTTGAACATCCCAGAAAGCTGTCTGTTATGGGTGCTCATTTGGATATAAATTGTAGAGGCATTTACTCTTCTGTCTTCCCCTGATTTAAAAGGAAAAAAAGAAAAAGATGTAAGCAAATTGACATTACATGATGCCGTGGGATTTTTAAGAGATGTCCTTTGAACTGTAATCATTCTTGGCCTCGTCAGCAGAAGTGAGAAGCTGGAGGCTGGATAGTAGTGTTTATACATGTTTGCTTGAGACAAAATGTTACAACTGGTATAATATGTGTTTATGTGTTGTAGTTGTAGGGAACTAAATTCTTATAAAGCTTTTAATTTAGAAGAGCATTTCCCAAAGAGTGTTTTATTCAACGGTAGAACCCTCTAGATGTATTATGAGAGATAGAAGGAGAGACATCATTTGACTAAAGAAGCAGTGAACAAGTCAACAATTTTAAGGAATTCTGGGGCTTGGGACATACCAAGAACACTTTGAGTAGGCAGAAATAGCTGAGACTTTCAGGCTACTGCTCAAAGGATTTGAATAGCCCTGATATGGAAGTATTAAATATTGTAAATTAGAGATAGAGTAAGAGCGAGAGAATCATCTAGATAATAAGGCAAAGGATCCATCTAGTTGTATGAATTTATTTTTTTCAGTTCTGGTGTGGAAGAACATTTTAGAACATTTTCTTTCTTAAACTAAACACCCACATCTGTGTCAACTGAAGATTTCCTACTTTCGCAATAAACAAAACAAGGTAGGGATGAGAATGGAGAGAAAAAGGAATGTTTTTTTAACAATAAATCACCCTGGACTTGATAGAAGGTGTAAACCTTTCCAGAAGTGAAATTTATTTTGAGCAATGGTTGCAAGATGGAAATGCCAGTGTATTTCACAACATAAGTAGAGTATTTGACCAAAAGAACAGTACAATACAAAAGCAACCACGTTAAGAACGAGAATATTATTGTGGAATAATGCTTGTCTCTCTAATAAAATTTTCCTGATCAAATTTCACAGGACAATTTGTACCTTTCTATTTTGGGCTGTTTGGGGGGTCTTTTTCTTCCTTGAACGAATCTGACAGGAAATGATTCTTGCCACTAAGTCAAAGGGGGTGTATTTACATAGTTCCTCATGATGTGACCAGGAAATCCTGTGTAGAAAAACGTTGCAGAAAAAGGAGGAAAAAAATGTAGCCTGCTTATGTTTTCTTAAACTTCTCCTGCCCCACCCCTGGAGCGATTTAAAATAAAGTCTCACTGTTTTTTGTTTTCTAACCATAGATGTCAGTACCAAGGCTCATATTTCTGGGTTTGCTTGTCTCTTGTGGATAAAAACCTAAGAAGGTGGAGATTTCAGTAGTGTTTTTTTCTCCTTCCTGGTGTGTCCAGTCCCAACAGGGATGGCTGGATCTCCATGTGCAGGCAAGGCCATTCCTGTTTTGCAGATTTTTAATCTCTTGCCTGACACACCATCAGGTCTCCTGCTGACGTCCGTGAGCTGCACGTCAAAGGCAGAAAGGATACAGAGTCTGTGATCTCTCTCCTGAATGACAGTGACACTGCCAGCCAGGAGGGGGCTGTCACTTCAGATTCCACAGCAACTTGAGCAGCTGCAGCTGCTGCCTTAGGGAAAACCAGATGCACCAATATTTTGAACGTGTTCCCAGGTTTGCTAGGAATGTACAGACTTGTTGCAGTTGCTTTGCAGGATTCTGGTGTTTGAAATCTGTCACAAAGCCAATTCCAATTTGGGCAATAATATGATCGCTCTTGAGCACTAGGTGCCATGTACTAAATTTCACATGAGGGTTCACACATTCTTACTGACAAGTTCTGTGAATCCCGTGTTATAAATAGGAAAACTACCCAGCATGTCTAAGGACACTCGGTGAGTCACTTCTATAAATGGTAATCCGGTGGCACATCTATTCTCCCATAACTTTCATCCATTTGTGTTCTACCTATAACATATTCTATTGTTGGGAAGGATGGGGGCCATTTATTATTACCACCTGGGAATGAAGAATTAGCAAGTTAAATCAATTGCTCTAGAAAAATTTTATTTGGAAGGAAACATTATTACGTGATCCAAAGACAGAAAATTGTGACTTTTATGTTATATATATTTGTTTCTGGTGGTTATTGGGCATTCAAATGGCACTCACTCTCAAATCCCCTTTCTTTGTAAAGAAAGCAGACTTTGTTCTCTCCTGATCAGATTCTCTCCTTCCATAGCTGTTTCAAAGTTTGCTGTTTTTGTCACTTTAGAAAGTGTGAGCCTGACCATTTAAGAAGGCCATCATGCTTCCTTGCTTTATTGACCGAGTATCTTGACCCTCAACCTGAGTGGTATATGATATTTTTGAAACTTAGTTGAATTCTTTGATCAGCTAATAAGGATTTTCATTCAGCAAAAAGTCCTAATGTGATGAACCTCCCTACAGGAAGAGTTTATCTCTAAGGAGAAGACGTGAGCGTGTTGCATAAACAAGGATGCTGCGTGCCTTGTTCTCCTGTATCTCTGGCACATAGAACAGCTCCTGGCATAAAGTAGGGACTATCTAATATTTATTGAAAGAAAGAATGAACGAATGAATAAGCAAATGAATAAATTGCAGACATTCATGAGGAGCATTTGATGTTAATCTGGGAAGAGAAAGGAAGAAGACTGGGAAAACTCTTCCAGCCATTTCTTTTTTCCTCATCTTTAATAGCGTAAATGTATGTTGCCTGCAGGAGAGGGGCTAAGATAAGGTTGCTTCCCTTGAGCCATTTACATAACAGCTACTGATTCAGACGGCGAGCTGCAAGTCCTCGGGCATTCCCAGTAAGTGTTCTCCTATGCTGTTCCCAAGACTCAGAACGTGAACTTTGTGGTTTGCGTCATTGTTTCTCACTGTGGGGTTTCCTGCAGCTCTAATTCCTTATACATATTTGGTGTTCTATTAGTATTATGGTTGAGCTGAATTATTAAATTTCAAAAGCATATTTTTAAAGAAAGCTATAATAATATTTCCACTTAGTATAAATAGCTGTTTGATCACTTTCTGCCAAATAAGGATGCTTAGAGCATTCTCAAAAAGTTCCTTTACCATTGAACTTATTTTACATGGGCATTAGTAAATTTTTCCTGTGTATATATTTATTTTTTTCTTTCCAGCTTCAGTGTCATGTGTCTTTTTCTGACTCTCAGTTTCCTCAGGTATAAAATGGGGATAATATTTACCTTCTGAAGAGTTAGCAGTATTCAAGTCAGCCCATATAAAAACACTAAAACTCCTGCACATTATAAGTACTCTGCTCAAAGTTGCCAATTATTAGTATTATATGGGATTACTATGTGGGATATTGGGATATTGGGATATGCCAGAGATACTAAAGTGAAAAACACATTGACTTTACTCTCAAGCGGTAACCGTCCCAGCACTTAAATGATTGAATCACAACACAACTATGTGATAATAAGAAATAAATAAGTTCTTAGGCATTTAGCGATGAACTTCATCAGGGCTATTCCACCAAGACTTCCCAGAGCGTGGGAATTTTGACTTCAGACTTGAAGAATGGGTATAAGCGTGCCAGGCAAAGAAAATTAAAAGGGTCATTGTGGGCAGTGGAAACAGATTCGCGAAGACTTGCTATATGGGATGTTCATAAAATAGAAGTTCAGAGTAACTAGAACTTCAATGAGGATTCAGACAGTGGTGGTTAGGGAGCTGTGGTTGAAGAAGTGGGGAAAGTTTGTTGCAGATAGGTTGTGAAAGAACTTGTATGTACTTGTATGTAAGGTACCCCAAGGAATTCGATTTGATTTTCTGTCATTAGATCTTTGTTTTAGGAAATTAGCTCAGGAGGGAATGTGGATGCTAGCATAGTAATTAAAAGGATGCATTCTAGAGCCAGAGTGCTTGGGTTAAAATCTTGCCTTGGCTGTTTACTAGTTTATGAATTTAGGGCAAGTTACTGCAACTCTCTGTGCCTCAGTTTCCCCATCTGTAAAATGGGGATAGCAGAAAAATCATACCTCATAAAGTTATTGTGTAGTTTAAATGATTTACCTATGGTTAGAACAGTAGCAGGCACATAATAAGTGTCATATATAAGTGTTGCTTAAATAATTATATAAAGTAGAATGTGCGTAGCATGAAGGCAAAACTCAGATGAAAGGATTTCCAATGGACCAGGTGAAAAGCAGGTCTAGGATTGACAGTAATTTTGGTGGATTGAAGTAATGCAGAAGGAAATTTCTCTGGTCCAAAACATAGAAAAATCTGAATAAAACACAATGTTTCTTAAAACACAAATGAGCGTGAAACCATCAGTGAGTGGGTGCAAATATACAAAAACGCATAGGAGGATCCAAACAAATCTGGGTCCTCTTGCTTAGGACTGGGACCAGCAAGAGATGGAAAAGCCAAGCTCCAAGACATGGGCACATAGAGAGCTGAAATTAAGCTATCTGTATAAATCTAGACGCAGTGAAGAGCTACTCAAGCTATGAAAATGGTGCCAGAAAACCTTTATGTATTGGCCTGGGACATGTGACAAAAACATCTTTATTTTGTACAGTTCCATAAATGGAAAAGTGTCACCTGCAAAAAAATAGGTATGCAAAGCAGCTATGGGATCCTAATTAATATTGCCACAATGTATGGAGATTTTAAGCCAATAAAATGAACATAAAAACTTTTCCTGAACAACTCAACTGTATGCTATTTATAAGAAACACACTTCAAATTCAAAGATGTGGATATTGAAAGCAAAAAGATGGAAAAAGATATACCGTGCCAATGTTAACCAAAAAGAAGGAATTGTTCTATTAATATCTGATAAAGTAGACTTCGGAGCAATGAAAATTACTAGCGCAAAGGAAGGATATTACATGAAGATAAACGGACCGACTCGCCAACAAGACTTAATAAACCTCATTGTATGCACACCAAACAGCATATATGAAGAACAAAGAAGCAAAAATGATAGAATTGGAAAGGGAAGTAGACACATCCTAAATTATAGTTATCTGGGATATAGAAGATCTAAACAATACAATCAACCCGTGGGAGTGGTTGACATCTACACAGCACTTCACTCAGTGACAGCAGAATACACTTTTTTTTAAGCCTTCATGGAAAAGACGAACCAAGATGGGCCATACTCTGGGCCATAACATGAAGAACTGAAATCATCTGGATTCTGTATTCTCTGACCATAACGAAATCAAACAGAAAGTAGTAACAGAAATACAGTAGGAATACCTTCAGACGGTTATAAATTAAACAACACACTTCTGCTAATCCAGGGGCCAAAGAGTAAGTCCAAAAGGAGAAAACAACGGCGAAGAACAGAACGATAAACGAAAATGCAGCACATCAAAATGTGTGGGATGTAGTTAAAGCAGTGCTGAGAGGGAGATTGCAGCATTAAACGCTGACATGAGAATGAGGGAAATTGTCAAATCAGTAAGGTAAGTTTTTACCTCAAGAAACTAGGAAAAGAAGAGCAAAATAATCCAAAGCAAGCAGAAGAAAGAAAATAATAAAGAAAAGAAATCAACAAAGCTGAAAATAGAAAAACAATAGAGAAATTTAATGAAACAAAAAGTGGGCTTTTCAAAACAAAAACAATAACATTGACAAACCTCTAGCAAGACTGGTAAAAATAAAAAGTGAAAAACAGAAATCAACAATATCAAGACTGAAATAGGTAACAGCACTTCTTATGCTGCAACCATTAAATGGATAATAAGAGAATATTGCAAACAATATTATGCTCATAAATTCAACAGTTTGAAAGAACAATTTCTTTCGAATTCTTTAAAAACAAACTAGTACAACTCAACCATGAAGAAATAGTTAGGGAGCCGGCTCCGTGGCCGAGTGGTTAAGTTCTCGCGCTCTGCTGCAGTGGCCCAGGGTTCGGATCCTGGGTGTGGACATGGCACCGCTCATTGGGCCACGTTGAGGCAGTGTCCCACATCCCACAACTAGAAGGACCTGCAGCTAAGATATACAACTGTGTACGAGGGGGGTTTGGGGAGATAAAGCAGAAAAAAAAATTGGCAACAGTTGTTAGCCCAGGTGCCAATCCTTAAAAAAAAAAAAAAAAAAAAAAAGAAATAGTTAATCTGAGTAGTCCCATAATGAGTAAAGAAATGGAATTTATAATTAAAAAGCTCTTATAGGAAGATATCTAGGAGCCAGCCCGGTGGTGTAGTGGTTAAGTTTGTGCTCTCTGCTTTGGCGGCCCAGGGTTCTCAGGTTCAAATCCTGGGTGTGGACATATACACTGCTCATTAAGCCACATTGTGGCAGCATCCCACATAAAATAGAGGAAGACTGGCACAGGTGTTAGCTCAGGGACAATCTTCCTCAAGCAAAAAGAAGAAGGTTGGCAACAATGTTAGTTAAGGGTCAATCTTTCTTGCAAAAAAAAGGAAAGATCTCTAGGCCCAGGTGGTTCACTGGTGAATTCTACCAAATATTTAAAGAAAAATTAACACCAATTTTATACAATCTCTTTCAGAAAATAGAGGAGGATAGAACACTTGACAATTATTTTTATGAGGCCAGTGTTACTCTGATAGTAAAACCAGACAAATATGGTACAAAAACATAAAACTACAGATCAATTTCTCTTATGAACCTAGATGCAAAAAACATTAGCAAATGAAATCTAACAATGTATAAAAAAATTATACACTATGACAAAGTGGGATTTGTTTCATGTATGCAAGGCTAGTTCAACATTTGAAGATCAATTAATGCAATCTAACAGACTAGAGAATAAAAATCATATGATCACATCAGTTGACACAGAAAAAGGCATTTGACAAAATCTAACAACTATTTATGATGAAAAAAACTTAGCTCATTAGGAACAGAGGAAATTTACCTCAACTGGTTAAAGAATAAATACAAAAAATCCATACCTAATTTCATATCTGAGTTGAAAGACTGAATAAGATAGAGAATAAGGCAAGAACGTCCACTATCGCCAATCTTAATTCAGCATAGTCCTGGAAGTTCTAGAGATGGTAATAAGGCAAGAAAAAAGAAATAAAATGCACGCAGGCTAGAAATGAAGAAATAAAACTGTCTCTATTTGAAGATAAAATTATTGTCTATGTAGAATATGCCAAGGAATTTACAGAAAAACTCCTATCACTAATAAGTGAGTTCAGCAGAGGGTTGTATGATACAAGAATCAATGGTATTTCTATATTTGAACAATGAAGATGTGGATGCAGAAATTAAAAAGGAAAGAACATTTATAAACATTTAAAAAAATTAAATACTTACATATACACTTAACAAAACAGGTACAGTATCTATATGCTGAAAATTAAAAAATGCTGATGAAAGAAATCAAAGAAGACCTAAACAAATGGACATACCTCGTTCATGGGTTGAAAGATTCAACACGATAAAGATGTCAGTTCTCCTTAAATTGACGTATTGATTCAATGCAATTCTTATCAAAATTCCAGATATAGACAAGTTTATTTTAAAAATTATGCAGAAGGGTACAGGACCTTGAATAGCTAAAACAATCTTTACAAGCTATTGATAAGGCTCACCACAGCGCTACAGTAATCAAGACCGTGTGGTTGGCAGAGGGGTACACACAGACCAATAGAACAGAATAGAGAAACCAGAAGTAGACTCACTCAAATGTGCTCAACTGATTTTTGACAAAGGTACAAAACAATTCAACAGAGGAAGGCTAGTCTTTTCAACAAATGGTGCCAGCACAATTGGACATTCACAGGCAAAAAAATGAACATTCACATAAATCTCACATTTCATATGAAATGTGACTCAAAATGGCCTTAAATGTAAAAGATAAATCTATAAAACTAAATATATATATTTATATGTGTAAATAGCATAAAACACACAGAGGGTCACAGAATTTGGGCATTTGTAAAGCCATAGGAACGTGCCCCTAAACTTTAGCAACAGGGGAAATTATAGAAGGGTGTGACAGAGGGAAAAATGACACCTCCCTTCACAGTTCTCAAACATTTTTATAAATCAAAAATGACATATCGTAATACACTGGGAAATCTTTTAAATACTTGTGTATATTCAGATATATGAGTGGACATGCTGTTTATAAACATGCATTGGAAGAAACATTCATGTTAATAAAATGAGAGTTTATATTGCATTTGGAACAAAAAATAAATTATTCCATATTTAAATCTTTGAATGTAGACTCAGAATTCTTTTGCTGTCTTTATTTTATAATTTAGGTATTTGTGGTTCAGAATTTGCTTATTTGGAAAAGTTAATAAAGTTTTAGCTTTAGGGTGGCTGGAGTTTGTATTCCAATCTTAGAGCGCCCTCGTCTGGTTACTGGTAGATAGGAGAATTTCCGAATTTTATCAATGAATTCCAAAATTTGTGTTAGAATTTCTATTTCCATATTTTTATAATTAAACTTTTGAAATGTGACTGCAAATCACTAGTTTTTATAGTTAGTGATTGACCGGTTTACCTGAAATCCAGTGTGTGATGACCAGGCACCATCTGTATGCACCAGGAAACTCTAAGAGGCTTATATCTGGGACCAAGATGCTTTGAATTTCAGAGGTCAAAGGGGAACACCATAAGGGAAGAAGAAGAAAAAAGGAAGAAAACTGATATAATTTGGCAGTTAGTATACGCCAGGCAAAGAACTAGGTATTCTGTAGCCATTATCTCAAAGAGTTCAATGGCTACTGGTTTGACAAAAAGGAAACTGACGTGCAAAGAGTTAAAACCACTTTCCCAAGATCACAAGGCCTTCTTGGTCCAAATCCTGTCCTCTCTCCACTAATACATGACAAAGGGTAGAGAGAGAAGCAGAAAGAGAGTGATGTACGACAGAGAAGAGTTTGTGCCTCATTTATTCAATTACTCATTTTACTGCATGATTAGATTGGTAGATTGTAGAGTATATATTATTAAAATAATTTAAATATATTTTAATTTGTAATATTTTAGTGGGAAGATAGATTGAGTTATAAATATTGTTGGATGTCAGATAATGTCTTCATTATAAGTCCTAACAAATTGTGTTCTTCTTATTTTTAACACAAAAAATTGTTTTTTTTCTTATCCCTCAGGGGAGAGAGAAAGAAAAAGATAGAATGGATAGAAAGACACTGATTTTTACGTAACGCTGACTAGATGCTAAGCCTTTTATGTATTTTATTTTAAATTTTCTCAACAATCCTGTGGTGTGAGGAATTGATTTTTAATTATGCTGACAAGATAACCATACATCCTGGCTTGTCAGACAGTCTTGGTTTACTCCTGGTATCCTGGAGGTAATTATCAATAGCACCA
Source organism: Equus caballus (assembly GCF_041296265.1). Taxonomy (NCBI): domain Eukaryota; kingdom Metazoa; phylum Chordata; class Mammalia; order Perissodactyla; family Equidae; genus Equus; species Equus caballus. Next base: position 79,381,093 of record NC_091693.1, on the reverse strand, counting down.
AATTTCACCCTTCAAAATATCCCATTTTGGACAATGTGTTATCTGTCCTTCTAATTATCCATGTTTTATATTTGTGGGAGGCGAGGCCCAGAGAAGTTGAGCAACTTGCACAAGGTGACCAGTTGGTGAATTGCCAACTAAGGACCAGGAGAGAATCCTACCTGATCCTAAAGGCCATACTCTTCCTGCTGGAACGAGGTTGCATCTGTCGAAACACCTTCAGGATTTCTTCAGGGCGTTTTTGGCTCTCCCTTGCCCATGAGGCATATGATTTATCACTTATCTTGCAGGTGTTATAGGCGAAGTTGTAACTGTGATTAAACTTTCCACATAAAATAGAATTCCATTTTCAAAATGAAACACAGATCTTGCTGATATGACTACTCATGAAGGCTAACAGCTTTTTTACCAGCTGCATTTGGTTTCTTTGAAGAGTGATCACCATACAATGCTTTACTAGGTTGTATCAAAAGGCTCTTAGGATATTAACAGGCTGTGTAATCTGTATTTAGTATCCTGCCCTTTCTGGAGAGATCTATCACTTCAAGGTGTTGAATAATAATTCTATGAATGAGCTCCTGGTAAAATTGTGTCATTGTCAGAGAGGTGAGAGTCTTTTGTATTAAAACTTTCAAGGCTGGGGTCATCAAATGGATAGATCCTTGAAATTAACCCTCAGGAAAACTGTGCAGGGCTGAAACAGACTGTATGAAAAGAGGGTCATTGGTGGAGGATGGGGAGGGCCCCTTTGGGGAAAGAGCTCATGAAAAGGCAGCCTAGGGGGCATATAAGAGGTGTGTGCCTGATGAGAAGCAGTTTCACCTCCTTTTTCTTAAAGACAGTGGGGAGCTCCGAGCAGTCGGATGGTAAGATTCTCTACTTGATAAAACTCATTGACTGTAATGTGACAACACTTTTCTTCTCCCAAGAATATTTGAATTTTAAAAAATGATATGGGAGACAGAACTCTGAGCACTGGCTGACAGCCTAGACAACGATATGTGTGTATTTCAGTGAGGGATCTGCCTGGAAAGTCTCAATTCCAAGGTGAGGGCTAGCTACTCTGACAATTGCTGGGCGCCTCCCAGGACAGCGCTGTGCATTTAGATAGCCTGGAAGAAACATTGTGAATGACGATTTTAAAAAGCTGCCCTCTTTCTGGGTTTCGCTCGTGACATAAGAATCCAAATCATATACTCATTTTCTTTTCTCTCTTGGCTGAAAATAACATATACATAACACAGGTATATCATAAACTTTCTTTCTTTCGTGTGAGAAACACTTTTGTATTTTATGTGGTGGGAAAAGGACGTTTTTGTGGATAATGAGGGAGAGGAGAGAGAAATATTTCAAAATCTGTACCTCGTATGGAGAAAAACCATCCTGAATTTTGCAAAAGCACTTCTACAAAGTCAGCTAGCTGAAAACCTGTCCGATTTTTGCAAAATCCAACTGGAAAAATTCCTCTACCATTTTATCAGCATCTTCTTTTACGGATTGTCAAAATGTCTTCCAACGTACATTAAAAGAAGCCTCCCTTTCTTTTTCTACCCGCATGTCCTGTGTCTAGCCTCTTAATAGCCCATAATCAGGTGAATTGTTTATGCTGCAGTTATGGGAAGACGGCCTTATCCTGGAGGCACCCTGGTGTGTTGCCATGGAAATGCCATGATCACTGATTCAGCATTAGGATTTTTGGCCACACTATGGAAATGAGCATAGAGAGAAGGCAACTTGAGATTTTCTTTAAAAGGATCCAAAATAACCCCAGTTATACTTGTTCCCTGCTTATGCAATAGACATGTCCTTTAAAGAGTTTATTTTTTATATATAACTTAAAAAAATAAAATCCTATTGTAGATTTATTAAAGTAGCCGGAATAGCTATAGTTGGCTAGTCTGGGAACAAAGAGTATGGGGGTTTTTGTTGTTATTGCTGTTAGCGATGACAGTACCTATCCCCTGGTTATATTATTTTAGGATAATTAAATACCACAATGTATGAAAAGCATTCAGCATGGCTTTTAACCATGTTGTAGGCAGATTTCTAAAGCTGTTGCCTTAAGATTCCCATCCTCTCATTATTCAACCAAACCCTTGTCTCCACATTTCTGTGAAGAGGATCTACAGATGTAATTAAGGTTACTAATCAGCTGACCCTAAAATAGAGAGATTGTCCTGGATTATCCAGTTGGACCCACTGTAATCTTATGAGCCCTTCAAAGCAGAAGAGGAAGGCAGAAATGTCAGCCACAGAGGAGGCAAAAGAAGAAGTCAGAGATATTTGAAGCACGAGAAAGACTCAGTCCAGCATTGCTGTGAGCCGAGAGAATGTGGGTGGCCTCTAGAAGCTAAGAACAAATCCTGGACAACAGCCAGCATGGAAACAGGTATTCCAGTGGCACAACTGGGTGGAACTGAATTCCAGCAACAACCTAAGTGACCTTGGAAGCAGATTCCGCTCTGGAATGGAATGCAGCCCTGCTAACACCTTGATTTGAGCATCGTGGGACCCAGAGAAACTATCTGAACTTGTAGGACTTCTGACCTCCAGAACCATGGGAAATAAACTTGTATTGTTTTAAGCAGCTAAATTTGTGGTAATTTATGATGGGAGGAACAGAAAACTAATACAGACACAAAGGAATGACTAATAGATGTCTTTCCTTTTCTTCCTCTTTCCTTGCCCCCATCCACTGTTTCATCATTGCTATCTTCCTCCTTTATCGGTATCATTAATTTTCTTGCTGTTGCTCACACACTTGCAAGCAGAGGGAGAGAAAGAGAAGCCTTGTCCGTTTCTAGAGGGCCCTTCTCAGAGCGCTTATGCTCCCACATGCCCCCTTTTTTCCTCTCCTCTTGTCATGTTTATTCCCCTCTTCCCCCAGCAGGTTCAAAGTGATAGATAGGTTGTTGTGGCTGGGAGTAGACCAAAATTATTTGGGAGACGGGGGAAGAAACATTTCACTTGTTTCTTCATACACACAAAAAAATCCCGATACCCTGTTCTTTAGGTTAAAGCAAATCTGTGATAGAGAGGACTCAGTGTGGGGCGTGAAGAGATCTGAGTGCTGCAAAAGGTCTATTACAGCAGATGCTCTTTTGCCCCTTGCCACGTCTCCTCGGTCTACGTCTGATTTCAGTCATTGGGAGGTGGGCAACTCTATATGAGCTCATGCTCAACTGGTGCTGTTCCATCTTAAGGGTGTAATGTGTACCTTTGCACTGTCAGGGTTTTCTCCAATGCCATGAGATCCTACTTGGTGCATGGGTAAGTGAAGCTCAGCAGTGCAGGGGGATTTAGAGTACCCCCGGGGCAACACTCATCTAAAAGGTGATGATGGGAACCAGAGGACAAATCCTCCAGATTCCAGTTCTCCAAGTGGTAGTTTTAGGAAGGTGTTCTCTACCCATCTCAGAGGATCAGAGGTGAGAACCCAGTCCCTATTGCCAACAGCTTTTGTTTCCTTCCTGCTTCCTGGGATGAACGTCCCAATAAACAGCCAGCTTCCAAGCCCTTGAACTCTTTCAGAAAGCAAATGTAGCAGAAAAGTAACGACACCAATGCTGGAATTCACCAGAAGATGAATTTGAAGGGTAACTCCTATTTGCATATTTCAGTTTATGCGTGTATCTTTCAAAATGTGTGACTAAATAATGTATCTTTTGGGAAGGTCTTCTACACGACAACAGTTTGACTTTAGTTCTCTTAATATTATTAGTATCTCTGAAGTTGCAGACAGTAAATCTGCACAGGACTTTTATACTTTTTTGGTGATGTATGCAACTTGAAGAGCATATTTGTGTATGTGACTCATGATAAGGTGGCTACTTATCACTTTTTAAACAATTACATTTTACTGGATATTTTCTCATAATTACTTTATAAACTGGGTAGATATTATTAATTTCTAGATTTATTTTTATGAAGATAATGTGCCTTAGAAAAGGTAAGTTTCTTTCCTAAGATCACATAGCTGTTAAGTGGCTGAGACAGAATTTAAGTCTAGGCATTTCTGTCTCCAGTGTCCGTATTCTTATTATATCTTAAAAGACATTATTAGGAAACCCTAAAATGAATGTTTATCATGCCTGGAATAGGTATAATCAGACCTAATATTTCCTAACATAATCAGAGCAATCATAGAAACAAAATTTTGGAGATGGATGAGAAATAAGAGATTATTGAATATTTTATTTAACCATCACTACATAGTTGATGGTATTGAATATATTAATAACAAGATATTAGATAATAACAGTATATATTAACATGTTAAGTGGCTTTTAAAATTTTACCTAGAGTCATTCAGGGAGATTAAATCATACTGCAAATTTGCTAACAAAAGTAGAGAAATAGTAAATTAATGGTAGACTTTCACCCAGAGAAGAGTCAGAGATCCTGGGCAATAAGTCATCTGGGATTGTCACCCACATTAAAATAACAAAAAACTCAGTATTTTGCTTTCTGATTTTATTTGATTTAAAGGATGGACGAAAATCAGTGAGTAAAAGACAGACTCACCATACCTGAGAATTTAGAGTCAAATAATCACACAAATGGACATAAAAATTTCCTGTGGGAGAGAGGGCTCTGCCCCAGCTTTGAGGGAGCTTCCTGTGGGATGAGGACTTTGAGCAAGATCCCTTTAGTATCTAACATCGGGTAACAAATTAGCACAATTTGGTGGCATAAAACAACCATTTATTATGCTCATAAATTCTGTGGGTCATGAATTTGGTCAGAATACACTAGAGATTTTTGTCTCTGCTCCACGATGTCTGGAACCCCAAATGGAAGACTTTAAGGCTGGTGTGTGGGAGTGGGTGGGTGTGGTGAGGTGAATGAGTTTTTAGCCTGGAATCTGGAATCATCAAGTGCTCAGCACTCAGCCGGCTGAAGGCTGGGACTTCAGTTGGGAGTCTTGACCAGAGCAACCACATGCGGCCTCTTCATAAAGCCTGGACTTCCTCATAGCACAATGGCTGGTTTCCAAGTGCAAGCATGTTGAGGGAGAAAAAGCCAGACAGAAAGCTGTATCATGGTGTTGCTTCTATTACATTCTGTGCTCAAGGCAGTCACAAAGGTCAGCCCAGGTTCAAGGAAGGGGAAATAGACTCCACCTCTTTATGGGAGAAAGGCAAGGTTCTGGGGAAGCTCATGTGGAACAGGAAGTATTGTTGTGGCCATTTTTGTGAAGAACAACCCTCCACAGATCTGAAGAATAAGTGAAAATTAACTGAACTAAGAAGGAGGGAGAGAGATGGGATGAGGAGTAAGACCATTCTAATAGAAGAAAAGTGGATCCCAGGCTGTACGTGAGGGCTGCATAGTTTTAAAGCAGGGAACCAGTAAAGGAGGCAAGATTATCAGGTAGGCAAAGCCAGGCCATGTAGGACCTTGTAGACCATGTTAAGGATTTTGCCTTCATTATAAAAGAAATGAGAAGCCTAGAAGCATTCTAAGTGGAAGTGAGCATGTGCATGTGCGGGATGTTGTGGTGGAGGAGGGGATAATGTGGCTGATCTGATTGGCATTTTTAAGATATCACTTTGGTTACAGTGGAGTGTGGAGTGCAGGCAGATAAGGATGGGTGGCATGTTAATAGGCAAGTGTGATGGACCTTTGGTAACTCAGACCTGAGAAGTAATGAGAGAGATGGAAATAAATAGAGTAGCTTGAGTGTGGTCAGAAGATGAGACTGTCAGCAATGTTTGATTTACTTGTTTTACAGGGTAAAGAAGCAAGAACATTCAGGAATGACTCTTAGGTTTCTGATTTGCACACCTGGAGGGAAGAGTGGTACTATTTAATGAGACAGGAAACACTAGTTTTGGGCGAAGATCAAGTATAGATCTTGGGTTGAAGGTGCCTTTCAAACATCAAATGCAAACAACAGTTTGCAGTGCCAGGAGCTCAATATATTTCTTCAGAATATATCAGATAGATTTTCTGTGGTTCGGTCCCCATTTAAGAACTGTACACTGCAGCCTTCATTACATTACTGTCTGTCATATCAAGACATCTAATCATTCCTTTATCTAACAAGTATACGTTGAGCACAATATATACCAGTCACTGTTGTAAGCACAAGGGTTAACTGTTGGGAAGAAATCAAAGTTCCTGTCCAGGTGGAACTTACATTCCAGTGATGGAGACATTCAATCCACAGGCCAATAAATATAAATTATGATTGTAAGTGCTATGAAGAGAACGGGTAAGGCAGGTACAGTAGCAGACAATGACAGATGGCAGTCATTTTAGACCTTGAGGGAGGACATCTTTAATAAGATGATCTTTAAGGGCAATCCGCTGACAGGGATCATGGGGGATGAGCTAACCAAGGCCAACGGAGGCCCAAGGGCACTGCTGCATCATCTCACCTGGGCAGGACTCTGTTTAGAGGTGTTCAGTCATAATCCCACAGATGGTAGCTTTGTCCCCTTGGCTCCTCAGCCAAGCACATACATCAAATGGTGATGACTTGATTGAAGTGAGAGTGCCAGCCTGCAAATATCTGGGGACACAATGTTCAGGGCAAAGGGAAAAGCAGCTGTCAGGAGATTCCTAAATATTCGAGAAAGATCAAGGGGCCAGGATGACTGGAGAGAAAGTGGTAGGGACTGAAGTTGTCGCTGGATCCAGGGATCAGCTCATGGAGGGACTTTTAAGGCATGGGAAGGAAGGTTGTTCTTATCCTAAGTGTAATAGGAATCTATCAAAAAGTTTTAGGTCAAAGAGTGAGATTTAAAATGGATCCATTTGGCTGCTGTGTGAGAACAATCTAGAAGCACCAAGAATGGGACCAAGGAAGCTGGTTAGGAGTTTACTGCCGTGATCCAGGAAGAGAAATAGTGGCTTGGACCAGAGTGATGGAGGCAGAGATGCTGAGAACAGTCAGATTTGGGGTACAGTTTGGAGGTGAAACCTACAAAGAAGGCTCTTTCTGGTCATCATGAGCCATATCGTTGTTTCTATCTCACCCCACTCACATTTACCACCCCAAACGAGCTCGTTTTAATTGCTTCGCAGGCCACTATGCTCATCTCATGCTGCTCCCTTGGTTCATAAAATGCCACCTCCCGTCACATCATATGTTGCCTCCCTGAAGCAGGGAGAACATAATTCCGGCCCCTCAGACATGACTCGGGGTGCCGGCCCCAGCATGTGTGCCCTGACTCTGTGTTTCTCTAGAGTGATTTTTCTCCCAAGGGTGCTCCTTGGTCTCTCAAGCAAAAAGACCCTGTTGATCCCACCCCTCTGCTCTCCAGGCAGTCCTGAATGTGTCATGTTGGGACACTATCCAGTGACAGCCTCCTCCCCAAGAGCCAGCTGAGGTGGTGTGGGCAAGAGAACACTGAGAATCTGTGTGGTATAGTTATCTTTAAGTTCTGGTATATTTGTTAATTATTTTCAAAATTGTAGGAATCTTAGAACTTTAAAAAATAAAACTGGCTTATCGTGAATTGCACAATGAAAGATTCCCTGTCTCATATCTGAAAGTATTTGCTCCTCCTCTCATAATGGCACTCATTTATTTAATATTCAAATGTTCTCCTTGTCTTTGCCTTCCTTTGTGCTTTATTCTGAAAAATTGTCCTTTAAATCTATAAAATGCCCCAAGGATTGTTGGAATCAAGAAATGACTTCAATATTAAATGAATGAACAATGAATATCCAAGTAAATAAACTACTTTGCCTTACAGGCTTTGCAGCGAAGACCTAGAAGAAAGAAATAATTATTTACCTTACAGAAGAAACCTTCACGAGGCATCTTAAAGCTTGTTTTTCATGTACATGAAAGGGAGTAAAGCCTAATATTGATTTTCTTTGAACACAGGGCCTCAGAAAATGATCCCAGGTGTTTATTATAAATACCCAAGAATAGAAGAGGTATTTGTTAGGAAGAATTTCTGTACAGAGAAAATTGCAAAATATTGGAAAGGATTAAGGAAGGTAGTTGTGATTGGGACTTTTTAGAAGATTCTTTAAAATAAGTTGTTTTCATCTGCTTGACACTACTTGATTGCAATTCTTTGTGGAAAAGAACATAGAATAGATGGGCTAAATAAAAATGATTTTTACAAATGAAAGATGTAATTAACATGTGACTTTCCAATTTATTTTTGGAAAAATAAAAAAATAACATACAGTTTCAAAATGTTCCAATGATAAAAATTTTGGTATGTAATAGCATTATATCACATTTGAAGCAATTTTTTTTCTTTTTCTTTTTTTGAGGAAGATTTTTTCTGAGCTAACATCTATTGCCAATCGTACTTTTCTTGCCTGAGGAAGATCTGTCCTGAGCTAACATTTGTGCCAGTCTTCCCCTATTTTGTATGTGGGTGGCGGCAACAATGTGGCTGATAACGCGGCTAGGTCTGAGCCCAGGATTCCAACCAGCGAACTTGGGCCATCGAAGCAGAGCGCGCACAATTTTAACCACTCGGCCATGGGGGTGGCCCCTTGAAGCAATTTTTAATGGGAGGTTTAAAGGAAAAAATTATGACTGATGAGCAAGACACAATATCTAGTCAAAATTATGATTCTTTTTCTCTCTTATTGTCTCTATAAAGCTTGAGGACTAGTGTTCTAATTGACTATAAGTAAAAATTGACAGCCTAGATTCAACCATCCACTAAAACCAGAAAATAATTTAGGGCCAAAGATGAATAATTCAAGAAATATTTCCACAAGCTCTTTTAATATTGCAACTCTAATCAGCAGGTGGAATTTAATAGCACCTGATAAAGCAGAAACTAATGAGGTAAAAATTGCTTCCTCTCTCTACATAACAGTTTTCTCATTTGCAGTGGCTCTTTTTAAAGGGAGAAATCACTCAGAGTGAATTTATTGAGAATCTAGAATGTCTAGCAAAATAGTAGGAAGAAAAGATGCGTACTTATGGATCAGAGATGAATTCACTGAAAAATGCACTCTTTTGGGTTCTAGTCAGAGAGGCTTATCTGTGTTGCTTGTCACTTAAAATACACTGATTCTCGCATACACCCCCACACACCTGCTGCTACTGATGCTATCTGATATTCGGTTTGAATCAAGGAAATTTCCAGCCAGGCACTACTCACTTGCTTGAACTTTCTGTTCTCCTTCCCTGGGGTTACCTGGAGTTCAGCAGGCCACACTGTTGACTGATAACTTCTTGAAATAACTTGTCCAATATTTCCATGACTTCCAGGTGGACGGTAAAGATTTAGTTCTATAATACCTGGTATAGTGGCTGCTGGCCTGTGCAGGCCTGGAGTGGACTGAGCAGTCTGGGAGTGGTTGCCCCTGGAGAGACAGACAAACTGAGAGGTGGGTGACTGTGTGACCAGGTCTCCTAGGGACTGAAGAGTGAGCATCGGCTGGGCTCAAGAGGACCAGTGTCCAGTGAGAGTCATCGCTCCGTGCCACTGCTGCATCCTGAAAAAAGCCTCTGTGAGCCGAAGGGAGCGCAGTGTGTTACTCTAAGTTTTAAAACATTAACCTGGAGTAAAAACACCATGATGTCTTCGGGATCTTTTGTGGCGTTTGTAGCACGTGTTGCTTTTAAAAAATTTGTAATTTGTTTTGATTTTGTTTCTTAGTCTAAATCCTCTGAATATAAGTGTAATATGAGTTCAGTAGCATGTGAATTCAGCTGTTTTATATGGCCAATGAATTAATAATAAAGGAGGCGAAAGCATGAGTCTGTTGCCTATCTGTTATTTCTCATGTTGACTTTAAAGAAATGTTTTCATTTTTAGTTTTATGTTTCACATATAACAATAATTAGTTCAAATAAACCCTTGTTTTGTTAACCTAGTATTGTTTGTTAGAGGATAAAAATGGGAAAGCCAAACAAGCTATGTTATTTTGATAAAATTAAAGAACTTAAGCATCTGTTTTTGGTGACGACGATAATAAATCTACTGATTTACTGAACAATATTTTTGCTTTTAATAGAGTTATAAAGTTAGTCATCAACAATAAATTATTATCTAAAAAGATGTCATATGCAGCTTAAATTCAACTATATTTGAATAAAACATATCCTTCTAGACCTAAGAGTCTATGAAGAGGGGCTTCCCCGTGGCCAAGTGGTTACGTTCAGGTGTTCAGCTTCTGTGGTCTGGGGTTTCGCCGGTTTGGATCCTGGGTGCGGACCGAGCACCGCTCGTCAGGCTATGCTCAGGCAGCGTCCCACATAGCAGAGCGAGAAGGACCTGAAACTAGAACATACAACTGTGTACTGGGGGGCTTTGGGGTGAAGAAGAAAACAAAAAAGATTGGCGATAGATGTTAGCTCAGTGACAATCTTTAAAAAACAAAAAAAGAGTCTATGAAGAAAGGGTATCTGGTTGGGCATTTCCATGAGAACTAATCTCTTTGTCTTATGGCACCTGAGGTTCCAACTGACATCTCCTGTCAGAGTAGTGAGAGAATTTCTCCTATTGCATGAGAATTAATTTAATTTAATTCCTAGAAGCTTATGTGGGTTTACAATAATTATTTTATTGTCAATATTTAACGTAAAATCTTGGATGTAGATTTAGAACCAAAGAATAGATGTTGACAAATAATTAAAACTAAATTGTGTGTTTATTTATTATACCTTTGACGTCTTTTAAACACTAGATGGCACTAAAAATATATCATGATAAATTCTGTCATTCATCAGATGGGACTAATAATTTTATGATCTCATAAGATGATGCATTCTTTGTTTATATTTTTTCAAATATTTAAAACAGTTTAAGTAAGTGCTACTAGGGCAATTGATCACTGAAATAGCTAATCAGATTTCCAAATGGTGGAAATACATAATTCATAATTACAATTATTCTAAGTGTTATCTCAGTGGCCCACAGACAATGCCTTATCACAAGCTTCTTCATCATATGAAATTGCTCCCTCCAAGTTCACTAAAAGAAAGAAATATGCTGCAAATGGAAAGAATGTATAGGTGCTTGAACTGTCTGATAATCCGATTAACAAAGGTATGAGTCATATGAACATACTGATAAAAGATTTAAATTCTTGACATGCAAAGCTTCCTCCACAAAGATAACACCACTACATGAGGACATCAGTGACCCGTGATTAATTTGTCATCAATCCAAGGAATATTTACAATTAGTCACTGCATAGAATACTTTGAAATGACCTGAAATCTCACATTTTAGAGGGTTTCCGAAATTTGATAGTCGCCCTAAAAATTGACTCATCATCAATAATATTTTGTGAAACTGAAAGAAACTTTTAGATACTATTGATAATAAACAAATTTTGGTCATTTGTGACAGAGGAAAGGCTGTTGCCTTCAGTGTCATCCGGAGACGCGACTGAAGAGTGTGGCCTGTCAACGGGGAGAGGTGCGTCAGACAGCAACACAATCCAAGTGCTTCCACAGTTTCGGGATCTTGTGATATTTGTAGTATTTGACTGCTTTTAAAAGTGTCTAATTTGTTGTAACTTATTTTCTCATTCCAAATGCATATTCATTTTTCTGTGTAATTTTGCATTCTTTTTCTTAAATAGGGCTCAGAAAAACTGTGTAGACTTCAGGCTGTGCAAACCTGGATCCACTCTGCTCCAACCCCTTTTAAGTCCTGCTAATGCCTTGGTCCTACTTCACTCTCTGGTCTTATCTACATTCAGCCCTAACCTTGTGTTCCCATAACAGGTAATTATTCGTTGTATTCCACACAGTCTATGCCTTTTTTCTCTTATTGGACTTTTGCTTATCTTGTTCTCTTTGTTTTTGATGCCCTCTCTCTTCATATTGCCTCTCTAATTTCTACTTGCTGAGGTCTACAAGACCTCGTTCATATATTATTTCCTTCACAAAAGGGGCTCTGATCTCTCTCCCAAATCCCCATATTTTCTCAAGCCAGTCAAGAGTAATTTCTCCCTCATCTAGAAAAATGGATCCTTATTTCTTTTGGGACACATTCCTTGAATACCTTGCATTATATATATTTTTGAATATATGTTATTTTCCTTATTGGGCTCTTAGCTTCCTGGTGAAAGAGTCTAAATCTTCCCCATATTTGCATCCCTTATGGTACCTAGCACAGTAACTTATTCATCACGGGCAATCCACAAATAGGTGTAATACAAATTAATGAATGCGTGAACACTGTCTGATCTAAGAGTCACAGCGTATGTTTTTCTCCACCTGCTTACTTGAACTTTCAGTACTTTGACCTTAGCGGCTGCTTATATGTAACAACCAGAGAGTCATGGAGAAAATAAGGAAGGGTGTATTCTTCTAAGTTTACAGGAAAACATGGCCCTATCTCGATATAGACAACTTTACCAGACCATAGTCACCTCTTCTACCATATTTTTAATCTCTATCAGGACTCAGCAAACTACAGCCCACAGGCTAAGTCCAACCAGCTGCCTGTTTATGTAAATAAAGTTTTATTGAAACACAGCTACACCCATTCATTTTTGTCCTGTGTATGGCCAATTTCAAGCTACAACAGCAGAGTTGAGTAGTTAAGACAGAAGTCTCAGAGAGCAAGTATAGTGAGCAAGCCTAAAATCTTTACTGTCTAGCATTTTAGTAAAAAAATTTTGCTGACCCCTGGTCTAAATCTTTTTGGTACCACTAGGTAGCCAGATGACGGGTAAAAAGAGCCCAAAAAGTTTTCTTTAAAAAAAAATCAGTGGGGAATGAGAGAATTACTACAATTTCATTTTTCGATCTTTCATGTTTTCAGAGTGAGAGGCTAGTGTTCTGTTGGTGCATAGACACCCCATTGGAGAGCAGGAATTGTTCCACAGAAAAAGGAGAAGGAAGTGGGGTATGCTAGCGTTTTTGTTTCTCTTTGCTCAATTTTGGCTTTAAATCAGGGTTAATTTCTCTTAATGGAATCCAGACGTAAATCCTGAAATAATTCACCGGATTTTTCTTAGGCCTTTTGGAAATGGATAAAGTTGTACCATCTCCCCTAAAATAGATGATGTACTCATAGCCAAACCATGAGTACATTAACATGAAATATACCCTTTCCTATAGTGTTAATGAACTAGTGTGTTATAAACTTATACATATTTGTAAATAAATGCAATAGAAAGAAAGCTGACACCAGATTGTTATATATATACACTGAAAGAATCTGTTTCTTCTTATATATCTTAACTTAGTGCTCTAAAAATTGGCTCCTGAGCACTCAGTTTAAAAATCCAACCAGCTGTCTTAGACCTTATTTTTTATGATTTCCCTAAAACTTTTATCACTGTTGACATTCTCCGCCTTCTCCAAACACTCTCTTGGCTTCTTTGATGTTGCACTTTTGTCATCTCCATCCACCTCGTGGATGATCCTTACCTACGTGGCCTTTTGCCTCTTCTTCTTTCCCTGAAACTATCAATGTATCACAAGCCTCAAAGCTGGTCTTATGTTTCTCAATTTATTCTCATTCCTAGAGAGCTCTTCTCTTTTCGTAATTTCAGCTTGTATCCCTCTGTAAATGATCCTCAACCTTTTATTTCTATATCTCTTTTTCCTTAATTTCAGCTCCACAACTGTAAATGCCAACTAGAATGTATAAATTCAACTATCTTGCCACTCAGGAACCTCCTAATTCTGTCATTTTCTTAGTAATTAAAACTCAAAGTGTTATCTCGGTCCTGTCTCTGGCTTCCTTCTTTCATAACATCTCATCATCTCCCGCAGTGAAACAAAGGTTTCCCCAATATCTTTGCTAGCATCTTGGTCCAAATCAAAATGATTCCACACTTGTGTGATACTGAGTATTTTGACTAGATTCCCTGACTCTTTCCGTACCCAATCCATTTTACAACTTATATTCAACTTACTTATTTAATACAGTCAAGTGCCACAGACTGACATTCCGGTTCATGACAGACCACATATATGACGACAGTCCCACAAAATTAGTACCATAAAGCCTAGGTGCACAGTAGGCTATACCATCTAGGTTTGTGTAAGTATACGCTATGATGTTCGCACAATGATGAAATTACTAATCATGCATTTCTTAAAATGTATCCCTGTAGTTAAGTGCTGCATGACTGTATTTGAAGGGAAATAAAGATTCCAGAAAATGCATTCTCTTCATTAATATTATTCATAATTAAATCAAGAGGAATAATTTAATGATAGAGGGTTTGTTCATTCATTTAATATTTAATTTAATAGCTTTGATATGCCAGGTCTATTCTAGACTCTGGAAATAACATAATAAATAATAAAAAAAAAGTCTCTGCCCTAATGGAGTTTATGTTCTAGTTGGAGTAATAGATGGGAAATGAGATCAAGAAATAGATTTATGATATGTTAATTATATGTCCTAGGGAGAAAAATTAAGAGAGTAGGAAGATATGAAATGTTGAAGGAAGATTCCACTAAAACAGTGACTCTTCAGTAAAGAAACGAAGAAAGTATGGGAGACAGCCATGTGAATATATGGGCGAAGAGCATTCCAGGCAGAAAGGCAACCAAAAACGGAGAAAAGATGCCTAACATATTTAAGGAATAACAAAGAGGCCAGTGTGACAGGAACAGAGTGTACAAAACTGAGAGGATTAGGGACGAGGTCAGAGAAAAGGCAAGGGGGCCAGCTCTTGTTGGGTCTTGTAGGTCATAGTAAGAACTCTGGCTTTGTTCTGAATGAGAGAGGGATCCTCTGGAGAGTTTTGTGCAGAGAAAAGGAACATTATCAAACTTAGATTTTAAGAGACTTGCTCTGACTGCTGTGTTGAGAACTAGGGGAGAAAGGATAGAAAGAGGAAGACCTGTTAGAAGGCTACTCCAATTAATCCTGTTGTTTAATTTAGGCTTCCCGGGAAGCAGCCTCTGAGATTAGTGTGAGAGGTTTATTAGTTCTTTTGAAACTGACAACTGTGGAAGGGAAGGGAAGAAAGCAGGATTGGACAATGGCAAGGGTTGTGTTGTCATGTAATGTCCGCAAATTCTCAGCCAACCCAGAAGGGGATGGCCACTCAGACTTGTCCTGCCTTAAGGTAAGAGGACCGGGCCTCTGTCCTCCCGTGTTGGCTAGTGACTGGATGTGGGATGCCCCCAAAAGAGAATATGACCTTGAGTGAAATAGCTTTCTTCAGTGAAGGCAATTTCCAAAGAGGGCCGGCAGCTGAGTTTCTGTCTGCCAGAAGTACTCCCAGTGGCTGGGGAAACTAGTCCTTCAATCCTGAAGGGGATCTGGGTGGTGCATCACTGCATCCACTGCACCAGGTGAGAGATATTGGTGGTTTGGACTAGAGTATGGGCAGTAGGGTGATGAGAAGCTGTCAGTCTGTGGATACGTTTTGAAGGTAGAATACGTAGGGTAGAATCAACGTAGAATGTTCTGATGGATCAAATTTGGGGCCTGAGAGAAAGAAAGGAGACAAAACTGACATCATAGCTTTAGGCTTCAGCAATTGGTAGAATGGATATGTCTTCAACTGAGGTGAGGAAAACTGTAGAAGGAGCTTGTTTGGGAATGGATATCAGGAGCTAAGTTTACACATACTTAGTTGTGGATATCTACCAGGCAGTGAAATGAATATACTGTTCTGGACTTCAGTGAGATGGCCGGGCAGGAGATGTAAATTTGAGTTGCCAGTCACGAGACTGGGTAAAACCCTAAAGGCGATGGCATAAATTGACAAGAAAAAATCCAGGGACTGAGCACTGGGGCACTCTGACATTTGGAACCTGGAAAAATAAAGAATAACTAACAAATGACACTGAGAAGGGATATTTAGAAAGGTAGGAGGAAAGTCAGTTGAGTGTCATGTCCTAAAAGCCAAATGAAGAGAATGGTTCAATAGGAGAGAAGGCAGTGTTTCAAATGCTTCTAACAGGGCAAGTAAGAGGAAGACTGAGAGGTGGTTTAGCAATGTAGAAGTTTAGTAACTTTGACCAGAACAATTTTGGTGTAATGTTAAGGGCAAAAACTTGTTTAAAATGAATTAAAGGGACAACTGTGGAAAGAGTAAGTATGTACAACTCTTTCAAAGAGTCTTTCTCTAAAGGGAAGGATAAAAATCGAGCGTTAGGTAGAGGAAAAATAGGGACAAGAGGAGGAATTTTTAGATAGGAGAAATAACAAGTTTTATATGCAAATGAGTAATGATCCAGTACAGTATGAAAGGTTGATGATAGAAGAAAGAGGTGACTTGCTGATGTTTATGTAAAGCTATATAATTACTTATATTTAGTAAATAATATTAAATATCTGGTAACGATGGCTTAAGATACAGAACCTACACTCATGTGCACGTAATGATATGGACCACATATATGACAGTCGTCCTATGGGATTAGTACCATACAGCCTAGGTGTACAGTAGGCTGTACCTTCTAGGTTTGTGCAAGTATGATGTTCATACAATGACTAAATTGCCTAATGACACCTTTCTCAGAAGGTATCCCCATTGTTAAGCGACATATGATTGTATTTAATCTTTTACTTCAATACATTTCTATTATTTTATACAAGGGAATATAAATTATTGCTACAAGAAACTTCACATGCAGATCATTGTTTTACTCTGGCTTCCTCTTAAAGCAACTCTGAAACACAGGCTGGAGTGTAGATAGTTGAATTGGAGGGTGATCCCATCAAGCACAAGTGCAGGCAGTGGGGTAGGAAACAGAGAAAATAAAACAGTTGGTAACATATGTGATGAAAGCTGTGGGCTCCGTCTGTGCCATTAACCAATTTATTGCCCCTTCTTTCCAAATCCACCCTTCATTACCCACTTTGCGATAAGGGGTTGGAGCCTTTAAGCATGTCTCCTCTGCAACAAGCCTGATATTAAGCTTCGCAATAGAGGGTGCTGGGGGACCTTGCAGGAACAAGGAGATTCTCTCTCTGGTTCCAGTGTGCTCCTCTCAACAGCTTCCTGCAGCGTGTTCTTTTTTTGGTCTTTGCTGGGTGGCCAGCAGCACACAGCGCCCTCTTGTGAGTAGTTTCTCATGTAGAGCCAAGGTTAAGGATCACTAATCTGTAAGGTAAACCCAGATAAAGTTCAGAGAATTCGCTGAACTTCAACACTTATGTAAACTCTCAGCAAACTAGGAAAAAACGGAAATTATTAAAAACGATAAAAGGAATCTACAAAAACCTTATAGCTAATGTCCTACTCAATGTTGAAATATTCATCACTTTTCCCTTGAAATTGGGGAAAAAACAAAGAATACCCACTATCAAGATTTCTACTCTAGACTGCATTAAAGTTACGAGTCAGTACCTTTACTTAAAAAGTCAAAAAAAGGTATTGATATTGAAAGAAGGAAATAAAATCACTGTGTTGCGGAAGATATGGTTGTGTACATAGAAAATACAAGAAAACCTACAGATAGGTTAATAAGTTTAGCAAGATTTCTGAATACAAAGTCAATATACAAAGACCAATTTTATTTCTACATATTAATTTCTATATATTTTGCTTTTGTATATTTATTTGTGTATATACACACATATGTAAAATAGTACACAAAAACTATCAAATACTTTGTAATAAATCAAAAGAAAGATGTACGGATTATACACCGAAAACTGAAGTATTTCTGAGAGAAATGAAAGAAAATTCAAATAAATGGGGAGATATTCAGATACATTGACTGGAAGACTCAATTTTCCCCAAATTCATGTATAGATTCAACATCATACCAATCAGCATCAAGTGGATTTTATTTTGATTTTTTTAAAGAAATTGGTATGCTGCTTCTGCATTTTATGTGGGAATGAAAGGGACCTAGATTAGCTTAGGTAACCTCGATGAAGAACAAAACCGTAGGACACGTGCTACCAAACATCAAAGCTTTTGATAAACTTGGAATATTTAGGATGATGTACTGTTGCTGCAAGGATAGACAAACAGACCAAGGGGACAGAATGCAGAGCCCGGAAGTAGATCCAGATATATACAGTCAACTGGCTTAAAATAAAGGGGCAACTGCAATTTAGTGGGAGAAGAATGGCTTTTTTAATAAATTGATACCAGAGCAATTAAATATTCACTTGGAAAAAAATGATTCCTTACTCTTACCTCACGCCACACAAAAAAACCAATTCAAAATGTCTCGTAAACCTAAATATTAGACGAAAAAGAATGAAGCTTTGGAAGGAAACATAGGAGAATACGTTTACGACGTTGAGGTAGGCAAAGAGTTCTTAAACAGATATGAAAAGCACTAACCCTAAAAGGAAAGATTGATAAACTGGACTTCATTAATTTAAGAATTTCTTTTCATTAAAAGACAATGGAAAGAGAAAAAGACAAGCCAAATCACAGAGTAGGACAAGATATTTGCAATATACATATTAAAAAGATTTGAAACAGAAATATATAAAGCACAGAACAAAATAAAAAAATAAAGTAAAGACTTTGCAGAAGAAGATATCCAGATTACCAAGAGGCAACTGAAAAGGTGCTCAACATCACTAGTCATCAGGGAAATACTAATAAAAACCATATTTAGACACACTACATATCCACCAGAATGACTAAAATTATAAGGGCTTGTGAACAATAATAACTCTTGGGGAGGAGGTCGAGTATCTTTGCTGATTGGAGAGTAAATTGGTACAAAAGCTTGGAAAACCATTTGGCAGTATCTTCTGGGAATAGAAAGATAGGGGCCAGCCTGGTGGCGCGGCAGTTAAGTTCGCATGTTCCACTTCTCAGCGGCCCAGGTTTCGCCAGTCTGGATCCTGGGTGCGGACATGGCACCGCTTGGCAAAAGCCATGCTATGGTAGGTGTCCCACGTATAAAATAGAGGAAGATGGGCATGGATGTTAGCTCAGGGCTAGTCTTCCTCAGCAAAAAGAGGAAGTTTGGCAGTAGTTAGCTCAGGGCTAATCTTCCTCAAAAACAAACAAAAAAAAGATAGACAGTGACAGATAGATAGATAGATAGATGATAGATAGAGAAAGGATAGACCGATAGATGATAGATAGATAGATAGATACTGCCAAGCAGTTTTCAAAAGAACCAATTTGTGTTTATATATGTATCCAATATTTGGTGTCTATCTATCTATCTATCTATCTATCTATCTATCTATCTATCTATCTCTATCTATCTATCTCCAATATTTGAGCAATTCCACTCCTGAATATGTATCCATGAATCTTTGTAGCAGTGTTATTCATAACAGCTTCAATCTGGAAACTACCCAAGTACCTTCAGTAGCGGAAGGAATGAATACATTGTGGTACATTCACACAATGCTGTGTTAAACAGCAAGAAAAATAATCAAATACAGCCTTTGGAAACAACCCGGATAATCACAGACATAATATCGAGCAAAAGAATGCTGGCACAAAAGAGTGTATGCTGTGTGATCCCATTTACATGAAGTTCAAGAATAGGCAAAACTAATTTATGATGATTGAGACTGGAGTAGTGGTTTATTTGGAGGGATAAGTAAGGGGCATGACACACAGATGGGACATGAGGGAGCCTGCTGGAAATGTATATCTTGATCTGGGTGGCTATTACACAGGTGTAATCCGCATAAAAACCTTTTGAGCTAAACACTACAGATTTTTATAGTTTATACTACGTAAGTTATACTTTAATTCAAAAGATCATCTACTGAGAATGGGAGGGGAGTAGCAAAAGAGGAGGCTTTGAGACATACGCAGTATATTTGAAATAGTTACTGTGAAGACTGAGAGAGTAAGCTAACCAAAACAAAGAAGGGCCATCGAGAGCCCAGTGCAGTTGAAAATCATAGATTTTTACAGGAGTTCTCTCAGTGCCTTTGGTATAAGTCTAGAGATGGTACATAATTGAATCTCAGATAGACTTAGTGGGGAAACATTTTGGAGTGAATATCAGATATTTGCAATAGAGGGGTTAGAATTCTGCACCTTGGAGTTTCCCTGGACAAGAAAAGCGGTAAAGACAGGGGAGAATGATGGCAGTGATGAGGCAGAAGAGTCAAGGAGCTGATGATTTATGTAATCACTAAACAAGCGTAAAGGGAATATCTTCATGAGAGGGCTGAAGTGAGAGAGCTGTAGTAAGAGAGAGATTTGGCTAAACTGGTATTTCAAATACGCAACAGTTTTAGTTATTAATATGGTCACAGGTCAATTTTCCTAGGAAGCAGTGTCTGAGAGAGAGAGAGTAGAGTGCAGGAAATTTACTGAGGAGGGCTCTGGGAATTAACATCTAAGAGAGAGTGAAGGAGCAGGACTGGGCAGAGAGAGAAGTTGACCTGTGACGCAAACAAAACAAAAGCCTCAGTTGACTCCACACGGAGCTATGAGGTTAGTATGATGCTTCAAAGCTGAGGCAAGGGGGCTGGGCTTTTATGTTTCCATACTGAGCAGTCATTGATTATGGGCTTTGGTGAGGGGAAAGTGGTGTGATCTTGGGTTTGGTGGCTTTCTTCAGCCAAGGAGATGTCCCAGGGAAGGTGTTGGTAGAAAGCTGTGAGCCACCAGTGCTGTCAGGTTCTGGAGGAATGAGTGCTGCAGCCCTGAAGGGAGATTCAGGATAGTGTGCCACAGCATCCCCCCACAGCTGATAGTCTAGGGTTGGCCAGGAGCTAGCTAAAGAGAAGGGTGGGAAAGATCCCTAAAGATCAGGCAATCAGAGAATCGAGAGGCCAGAGGGTTGGACAGATTATTCACATGGATATAAAGTCATCAAAGATGACGTAAGGAAAAAGGAAATGTTACGAATTGAACTAGGTGCTATGTTCTCATACATTACATTAACTTCACGGCTGGGATGTGGTTAAATGCCCTCCTTATTTCCCAGGAATTGTTGCTTCATAGACCTTGATTTCTCCCACCCCAGCTTCAGTTTTATGCTAATCTGCTAGGCTCACATCAGTTCCTCCTTCATCAATGACCTCAGCTCAATTATGGGCCTCTGGATCATGATCTTCTTTAATATACAGAGTCCACAGGTCATCCTCAGTAACTCAAGCTTCCATGTAAATATCCCATCAAATAACCTAGCTGCTTGGTTCCTTGACTACCTTACTTTCAATGACTTCTGTCTGCACCCACTCCAACTTAGCCACCCACACTCCCGTGGCCACATAAATGCAAGAGTGACATAAGCATTGAAGTAAAACCATTGATGGGCAGTGACATAGACCCATCTGAGATTAATGAGTATGAGTTTTTAGTGGCACCAGTCAGCAAGATCCTAGAATTTTTTCTTTTTCTTTTAAAAAAATCTTTAGCAGTATTTAACAAAAAGTAGTAGAGAAAAGTTTTGCTCCATGAGAGTGACTGGAAGCTAAGTATGCTGAATAATTCAAGGCACAGCTAAGGGTCTGGGAGCCCATGATAACTAGGGAATTAAGAAAGCTCAATAAGGAATTGATAGTCTAGGAGATAATGGAAGGATCAGTGGACTTCTAGTCTCATCTCTCTGAGATGAAAGGCTGCATAGTGGTCTTGGGGACATGAGAGGACAGCAATGACAAGAAAGTGTGGTCAGAGTGGACAACTGAGGTTTAATGTTTCTGGGATGGAGCAGATCCTGGTTATGACAAAATCTAGGAGGTAGCCTGAGAGTAGCTGGAGTAGAAATGGAGGTGACAGCTCTACTCTAGGTGGGACCATCACTTCTGGTGTTTGGATGTATAGAAAGAGTTCTGATTGCTGCCAGAACTTCCCTGAGACTTGTGGAGAAGAATGTGTACAGTTTGGTGGTGAGAGGTCTCTAACGCAAGAAAACTAGTAATCTGAAAGCTAATCCCTCTTAATATTTGAAGAAATGAATTCTTTAAAAAGGTTGTTAAATTGCTTGCTCTTTCCTTCTACAACTCTTGAAAATTTTATATGACTTCAAGTTAGCATTTAATTATATACATTATATGCATATATACATAAAATGACTTTTAAACTGTTTCTTGTAATTTAATTTTTATCCCCCTTGAGATAGTATACCTCTGGATGGCAGGAAGTTTTATTCAAATCGCCAGAATGATTTTTCTATTTCTCTGGTTTCTTCCATAAAGATAGGCCTGAGAAAGGATACGGAATAGGGATACCAGAAATACAGGACATTTTGGTGGTTCCAACTTTATTATTGTATGCTTTCTGCACATATATGTATTTATAATTATTGGAGTTGGCTTTAACCTCCAGGGGACTATTGGCCTAATTGGGTCTTCTGGACAAGCTTCACTTTATCGTGAGGTTTAGGAAAGTGAACAGGTTAACTTGAAGACCTTTGCTCTCACCTTTGCAATCCACAGTTAACGTTTTCTTCAGATTTACCTTCTCCAGGAAGGCATTGCTGACAACATCCTCCCAATGCCAATTGCTCCTTTGCCCCGGTTCCATTTATCCTTGTGTAATCACTTCCTATGAAAATCACATAATTTTATTTTCTATTTATAAATGTATTTTGATTCATTTTTTTCTTTGGACTATAGGTTGTGGGATGTAGCTTGATTCTTCCTCTTAAGCTTGGGTATCAATACCAGATAATTTATGTTGGAACTTGGAGTGACATGAAAGATAATGTAATTCACATTATCTACCCCTTCATTTTATAAACATAGAAACTGACACAGAGAATAGGTAAAGGATTCAAAGACTTATCTGTGACCACACAGCTTGTTAGTGTGTAATCTCAGTTGTACAGTGTATATGCTAGGGCATCCCCATGGTCATTCTGTACGTTAAACCCTGTCAGAGCTAGCCCTCAGCAAAGGATGGAGGGGTTAGGGTACATTGCAGCAAGTAGCTGGATGGTAGCAAAAGGAAGATCAATTTAGAGCAGGTGAATCAGAAGAGACCCAGAAGGAATATAGGAAATAAAGTCTGAGCTACAGTGCGATGAACCAGGCTTCACAGTCTGAGAGCTGGCCTTGGCAGGAGGATGACTGGGCAGCAGAGATCAAGAGGTACTGGATCTCAAGGCAACTAGCAGGAATATGACCTTAGGAGAAACTGATGGCCTCAGAAGTCAATGAAGGAAGAAACCAGGGTGATGGATGGATCATCTACATGGATGTTGAAGTCTTCAGGAATAAGGGTGGAATTGGGCTGGAGAGAGAGACTGAAGTCAACACTAAAAGACGGAAAGAGACTAGGACATACAAGATGATAAGTACATACCTACAAGAGTGGGGTGTGGTAAAGTCTAACTAATGAGCACTTCAGATGATCTGGGGCTTTCGAAATAAGAATGACGAGGAAAGGAATGGAGTGTTGTTGGTGAGAAAGGATACACTCAACCAGTATGCCCTAAGAAATGGGAGGTATGGGAGAGAAAGAGCCTTCACATGTGAAAGGAAAGTGAGCCCTCAGACATTTTCATAGGGAGTGGTTCTTAAAATGTGGTCCTTGGATAAGTAGCATTGGCATACTCTGTGAAAATTCATCGCTTCATCCCCACCTACTGAACCAGAATCTCTGAGAACGGGGCCTGGCACAATGTTCTAACAAGCTCTTCAGGTGATTCTTTTTTTCAGTACCACTAAGTCTTTATTTATTCATTGTATTTTCCCAGGGAAAGAGAGGGGAAGGGAGAAGGGTCAGCATGTGTGTTACAAAATGATAGCAAATGGGAAAGGAAACACTTGGAAATCAACCATCAAATAAACACTCCCCAGTGATGAGGTCACCAAAAACAAGGGCGCTCAGTCTCCTGCAGTTCAGAAATGAGAGGACGGGGTCAGGGAAAGAACAGAGAGGCATATGTTTTCCTACCCTCCCTCCCTCCCCATAAATTCAGGATATCACACAAAGCTTTGGTTTCTAGCAATAAACAAGGAGTTACAGCCATCTCTCTCCTATGAAAAAATCTTGTGGCCACTTTGACATGTTTCTTACACTTGTATGAAAGTTCCTGAGTGACTTGAATATACATTCATTTTCCCTTTCTTGGTCTTCTATCCCCACTTTCTACATGGAAGCCCCTCTCCCCTCCTTTGCTTCTCTCTACTCTATGATTAGAGATTAAAGGAGAGTTGATCCATCCAAATAAAGCAGAGTAAGTGTTTGGAATGAATCATGTCAAGGAATGGTCTTGACTCATGAGGTTGGAACAAGAGATAGAGTGTTTCTAACTTCTTCAGGATTTTTGTGCAAATCATTGAGTTGTGAAGACATCCCACAAATTAAATGTGCATGTGTGTGGGTGTCTGGGCTTTTTGGGAGGAGATGGAGAAGGGAGTAGAGTAGGATTCAAGTTTTTAGGACAGAAGAGCTGGTCAAAAATAGAAACTAGGGGGAGGAGAAGACCAAAGAAAGGATGGTTCAAGATCCGCACTTCAAGGAAAGGAGCCCCCACCCTTGTATTTCAGATCCTTTGCCTAGTGCAGAAGCTTTTGTCAAAGATGCTTTGGCCATTTTTCTCTCAATACAAAAGGAAGTCTGTAAACAATAAAACCCTAAAAGAACGTGGAGAAAGACCAAATATATTTACACAAAGTAGGCCACCTAGCAATCACCAAATCAACGACTTGTGAAGTCCTACAAAGCTCAGAGGAATACAATATCCAGAGGGGGCAGCAGATGAGGGAGACAAGAACCCAGGATCAGACACACGTCACTGATTGTTTTCTATTCCATTCTCCCTGTTCCGACACAGTGAGGTGGGTTTGCGGTGATCTCACAGAGTGTAAATGAAACCCCGTTTTCTCCTTTAGCTCTCAGGACATTAATCACTGTTGCAGCAAGGCAGGACCCTGGCTCTGGGCACCACAAAGAAGCCATCGCTTATGGTCACTCTGGAAGCGAAGGAAGAAAAGCCTAGAATTTGAAAAGGTTAAGGATTTTAGACCTTACTTCACGTGTCCATCCCTGGGCAGCACAAGATGAGTACAGAGGTATCCTTCTTAAAACCTATCCTTACCAATTCACATTTTTTACAAAAACACACACACACACCCTTTGTGCATGGTAGGCCTGGCCCAATCCAGTGAAGGATGGATATTCTATGTACAGTGAGTCCTGGGCCCTGGGATTGGAGGTCTGGAACAGGAAGCCATTATTAAGGATGTAGACACCCTTCACCCAATCTTGGCTTCCCCTCTGCACCGTCCACTTGGCCCAGGCTCTCCTAACCTCTCTGTACCAGCTTTCCTGGTCAGACTAATTTCCAGTCTTCCAGTAGGAGACAAGTCATGGGGAAACCCAGTTTAAACCTAGTCTCCTATGAAACACTGAAGGGGAAGGGGTTTCAAGCACACTATGGCAGAATATCCAGCTCTAGCTGGCAAAAATGAGGTAGTTCCAGAGGCTACACACTCCGAACAGTTATCTCTGTGGTGATACAACCACAGGAAGTATTCCTGCTGTGCAGACCAGAGCTGCTCCCACTTATCCCTGAGATGCCTCATGTGGCTGAGAACACAGTGTGGGAACGAGGGCCTTAGATTGAAATGCACAAAAATACTAAACCAGAATGTTTATATTAGAAAAAAAGGTTAAAATGCGCAAGATGCACCACTCGCAGAGGCCAAGTGCAGTTGGCCCGCTGAGAAAGTGGGACCCGAGGTGCAGTTATTCAAAGGAGCAAATGCACAAATCGCATTGGCCCAGAAGGGGGTGGGAGTGAGCTTAGGAGCAGCCATCTGCAACTCTTCCCACAACCACCCCATTGCCTATCGTCACAACCCAGTGCTTGGCTCTGTTCTTGGTGCCCTAGGCCAAGGGTGGGTTATGAAAGGACAAGACGGTTATGATGGAACAAGACGTGGAAAACCCCTGCCTTACCCCTGAGAGAGTCCCTCCCACAGGAGGTGGTGGCTTGTTCCCATCAATCAGGCGTCAGGCTTAATCTTTTCACTCTGCTATGGGAAATATTATAACACATCCTGCTTTAAAAGGAAAACAGCTTCCCTATCCAGGCCACTTTCAGAACCTGGAGATTCTGGGGCTGGAGACTCAGATAAAGCATGCAGGGAGGAATTGGCCCAAAGCCCTCGCATGTGTTTTTGGTTAGAGCACGGATGGAGTAACTTTGCCTCAATCCCACAAAGAGGGAAGAGGGGGTGATGCGGACACTGGCCTGAGGCAGGAATCAGTGCCAGCTGCCCCCTATCCACCCTGTACCTACTTTCTCCCTTCTGCCAATGGATACTGGTCCCTTGAAACTTCCTGATCCCAAAAGCATAGCCCCTGTCTGCTGCAGCTCATTTTTGGGCCTCTGGGAGCAGGGCAGGGCTGTGAATCTCTTCTTCCTCCCAAAAGTAGACTGGCTTTCCCTGGGAGCTGGGGGCCAGTGGGCCTTCAGTGGACACGAGGCCACCAGGTGGCGGATTCTCCTGCAGAAGGGGCACTTCTGGGGCTGGGGTGGCAGCTTGCGTTTCTTGGCGATGGTCTAGTCCTCCATGATTGTAGCATCTGTCTTTCTTTGATTTGTGCTTCTGCATATTCTTCCCTTTTGGACGCCTCGCACTCCCAAAACAGAACACCACTAGGTTCAGAGCCAGAGAACCAGAGAGACTGTAGACCTTAGCCTGCTTCTTAAAGGTGGACTCCACTGCCTCACCTCCTTCAGGCTCTGGAAGCCCTCCATGTGCAGTTTACTCTGGGCACAAAGACGTCCACCCGAGGGTCCAATCTGGCCCCTGAGCCGGTGGCCGTGGACAGGAAGCCCAACCCCACGCACACCGTGACCTGCTTACAGATTGCTGCACCATGCTGCAGCTGCGGCTCCTTGCACCCTCCGCAGCCTTGGCGCTCCCACCTGCAAACTGCTGACGGGACACGGAGCCTACGGCAGTCAGCTGAGCCCGTGGTCCTGGGCCCCTGGTCAAGCAGCTGCTGGCCCCTGAGAAGTCCGGAGGCAAAAGGGTGGCGGGAGAAGAGGCTGTGGCAGCTTCTCCAGCACTCCAGGTGATGCTTATGATGCAACCATTTGAAAACCACGACGGAGAACAAGAGGGTGAGGAGCATGTTTAGAGAAGCCTATGAGGATATAGGAGAGTTTGCCTATGATAGACCTGTGGATTCCAGAGTGCATACTGTATGGGGTCCGGGGAGGGGAGGGGGAATGGGTTGGAGGTCAGATGGGGTGATGGGCAGGACATAGATATTTAGCATCTGGACTCTGGGACGGCTCTGGGAGGGCGGACTTGGGCCCAAGGCACTTGGGAAGAATCTCACTAACAACCATTAGAGTCCACATGTCTGAAATGTTTCAGATCAGAATAAGATGGCAGTTAGCTGTGAAAAACACACTTCATTCAAGATCAGGTCATAACGGTAGATCTACTGGCTCCCACCCAGGTCTCATTGCAGTGGCACCTAATTGAAGTTTTTATTACCTGAAGAAAAACATGCCATTCAGCTTCTCGGGTTTTCATCTTCAAGTGTGTCTAACATGAAAACTAATGTATTTTTTCTAATATCTGAAATAGAGAACATTTCATTTTTAATTTTGAGCCCCCTTCGGTCTGAATCCTCTAGAACTAGTCAGTTTACACATGTTGGTGTCGAGCCCTCTGGTGTGAAATAAATAGAACCAGCACAGGGGTTTCTGATTCTCCAGCTATTTTGAAAGTAAGACAAAACAATACAAAAAGATAGAAAACCATTGCTTAATTGCAAATTATTTTGCTCTATGCTTCTCTCTCTTTCTCTCTCTCTCTCTCTTTGTAGTAGGCTAGAGGAGAGAGACAAGAAGGGATAGGAAAAAAATGAGAGAAAAATGAGTTTTACATTTTCTACAGTTGACTGCTTTGTTCTTTCTACTGTTTAATGATACTAGATTATGAGCAATTTCTAAGTTTTTTCATAATGTAAGTGCCTGTCTTCATCAGAGGTATTTTGAGGTGTTTTATTTTTCCTCACTAAGACCATTCACTCTTGTTTAGCTAAATCTCAGTAACATGCATAAAAAACAAATCATTGAAATTTAGACCACTTGTTTTTAGCCATAAGTGGCTCTCATGAGAACTCACATCTATTGCACTCAGTGCATATTTACTACGCATTATTAATTCTTTATGTTCACTAAGGCAGATATCTCAGTCTTAAAACTCCTTTGTATTCCATCGGAGTTCATAGTACATAGATCCTCAATATGTATGAGTCGATTTGTGCAGCTACGAACAATAGGATGGGTTCAAATTCATTGATAATCCCAGTTGGAAAATTTGAGATCTGTTCACTGCACATGGCTAGGTTAATGAGCATTTATAAGTGAAATGTCTGGTGAATAATGTGAGATAATGTGAGAATATTCCAGCAAAAAAAAAGGATTTCTGAAAAGTGGGCAGTTATTCACACAACAAATTTACAAAAGAATAATGATATATTGCAAAGTATAAGATTTGTACTTTTAAGCATTTTCCAAAGTTAGAGAAAAAAATATCTATTATGAATCCTTTTTGGAATCAAATATGTGTTTGACTACACTCTTTATTGCAATTTGCATACATCTATACTCTGCAGAGACCTTTTGCTATCAATTTCTCCTTGTTTATTTAGTTATTTTTCTGAGGAAGAGTAGCCCTGAGCTAACATCTGTGCAAATCTTCCTCCGCTTTATATGTGGGTTGCCTCTGCAGCATGGCTGACAAGTGGTGTAGGTCCGTGCCCAGGATATGAACACCCAAACCCAGGCCACTGAAGCAGAGTATGCCAAACTTAACCACTATGCCACTGGGCCAGCAGCTCCTGTCAATTTCTCCTTGTTGATGAAGACAGAGCAGTTGCTGCCTCCTTTGTGGACCTCAGCTTTTACCCTTACTGTGTCTGTCAGTCACACTGTATTTCTCTTCTGTGTGCCCCATCCTAGAAAGTACCCATATATGATTTTCTTTGCCTTGTTTCTGGACATAAATGTTTCTCTTGCTTATCTGTTACATCAAAGATTGGGGTTATTTTGAAATATTAAGAAACAAATGGAAACCCATATGGCAGAGATTTCTTAAAGAAATATTTGTCACCCCTTTTGGAATGATAAGCAGCCATTCTGTCCTCACTGAAGACAAAGCCATTGTCCATATGCTTAAGTTGCCGGAAAGTGCACTTAGAATTGGCATAAAGAAGAGTTTCTCTGCAGAGCATGTGGCTGGGCCCTCGGATGGCTGGCGTAATTGGTAGGTCGACTCAGAATAGATTTTTATTAATAAATCTTGGCTGGCTTCCTTAATAAAATCTGAATTATCTTAGACAAAAGTACATTTCTCATATTTTGGAAGTAAAAAAAAAAGCAAAAAATTATCACCAAAATGTCCTTCTTTAAAAGGCCTCAGTTCTTCCTGGAGCTGGTGATAATCAAATCGTGTAGAGCAGATTTCATCGAAGACTGTGAGGGCTGCCATGGAAAGATCATCAAGGTATTGTGTTAAGTAAAAAAAAAGCAAGACGCACCCAGGGGATGTATAACTACGGCTGCTTCAAAAAGAGAAGTGGGGTGTTAAAGGACAGGGTTGTGAGAGAGACTTATTTGATTTTGAACCAAGTGCATATATTACCTATTCTGAAATAAATGAAAATGAAAAAATTTTTTAAAAATACTAAAAAAAACCACCAACAGGAAAAAACCACAACCCTGAATCCATCTAATGTTGACCAATAGGGGAATAGTTAGATAAATTATTGTGCTCTATATAATGGAATATACTCTGCATCTATTACAAAGGATTCAGTTCAGATCCCGAGTGTGGACTTACACACTGCTTGGCAAGCCATGCTGTGGCAGGCGTCCCACATATAAAGTAGAGGAAGATGGGCACCGATGTTAGTGCAGGGCCAACATTCCTCAGCAAAAAGAGGAGGATTGGTGGCAGATTTTAGCTCAGGGTTAATCTTCTTCTTCTTCAAGAAAATGAGGTAGATGGGCATAGATAAATTAGTAAGTGATCAAAAGAAAAGCACAGTTTGTACACTTTCTTTCTGTGCATTTTTAAAGTTCACACAAAGAACATTATGTACATTTGCTATTCTATACATTAATGTTCTTTTCTAGAAAAGCACACATGAAAGGATAAATAGGGATTACCCTTAGGGAGAGGAAATAAAGTGAATGTATGGGGAGGATGACTTTTATTTGTCATTTTATACATTTCTGTAATATTTGTATTTTTAATATGTGTATATATTATTTTTATTTAGTGAACACTTAAAAGTTAATTTGTCATGCTTCTGCGAAAAATGTTCAATGTCATATTCCATATTTTCCTAAGCTGATCTTAATCCAAATGGATGAGTCATATAATAGAAAATTTCTGTAAAATTTTCTCAAGGAGATAGATAGCTAATCCATTCTAGAGACCTTCTTTTTCTTTTCTTTTTTTCAGTCATAGTCTGTAGAAATAATTTATAAAAAATGGGTTGGATTTTACAAATTATTAGCAGCAATATGATGAGGTGGAAATAGCAGTGGCCTGGGAGTCTCCCTGTGGCTCTTCCACTTGGGCGCCTTTAGCCTAAGAGAGGACAAGCTCCTATATTAAAGGAAGGGGGTGACTAATTCATCTTTAAGATTCTGTCCCACCTTAGAATTCCAGGATCCTAACTCCTATTGCTAGAAAGCAGAGGATTTGATGCTAATTTAAGCAGTTCTGTGAACCCTTTAAGTTTTTAATGTCCTGCATGATATTACATGTCAGCAATTAGGAATGCTGACTCTCAGTAGGAACATTGTACTCCAAGGTGTGTTGAGCAGTACCTAAGTAGAGACTTAGATGATTATGGTCAGGAGAACGATGGCCTCCAATGATGTTCGTGTCTTCATCCCTGAAAACTGAATATGTTACCTTACGTGACAAGTGGACTTTCATATTCCTTTTTGCAGATGTGACTAATTTAGGGATTTTGAGATGGGAAGATTATCTTGGATTACCCCATGTAATCACAAGGGTCCTCCGAAGAGGGAGGCAGGACGGTCAGTGTCAGAGAGGGAGATGTGACCGCGAAATCAGAGGTCATAGAGTCAGAGAGAGATTTGAAGATGCAATACTTCTGACTTTGAAGATGGACAAAAGGGCCTCTGGCCAAGGAATGCAGGCGCCCTCTAGAATCTGGAAAAGGCAAAGAAATGGATTCTTTTCTTGAGCCTCCAAAAGAAAAAAACCCTGATATCTTGATTTTAGCCCAGCGAAACCCATTTTGGACTTCTGATCTCCACAAGAGTATCTTAATATCTTGATAAGGTTATGTTCTTTTAAATCACCAAGTTGTGGTAATTTGTTACAACAGCAATGGGAAATGAACACAGTGATTTATATGTAGAATTAAAATTTGAGGGTCATATAAATTGTATGTGTTTTCATCTCCTTTAATACAAATAGAAATTGTCAGCCAAAGCAAAACTGAAGAAAATTTGTGGCCACCCACTAACAATCAATAATATACATAAAATGCTGTTGACTTTTATGGGCAAGCTATAAGAAAAGATCCATCAGTAGGTAAGTATTTTTAAGAAATATGTATATATTTTTATTTTAGTTCAGATGCCTGGCTTTTAATTGTAAATGTACACTATTTAAGAAGGAGAAATTGCAATAGGTATTTGATGAGACTAAGAATGAAGAAATTCAATTATGCTTGCTGTGAATGGTGGAAAACTTTAGGGAATTGTTTCAGTTTCTGTCTAGCCTTCTAGTATAAGTAGTCCTTTAGGAAGATATGACATTTTTAGTGATATTATATCCTTTCTGTAAGAATGAATGACACTGGCAACAAATACTTAACAAGTCCTGGTTTACTGCCCAACCATAGCCCTTTTTACTCTGGCTCAGCACTTCTCTGTTAGTTTCAATTTTATGTGTCAGGCACAACCAAAGTGGGACTTATGGAGAAAGGAATCTATAAACACAATATATTACAAGTGTCTTGTTTTCCTTCAGAGTTGACCAAGTTTACCAAGATTTACTGTGCTTTTATTTCTCGCTGCACAGACAGGGAGAGAACGTTGGTGAGAGAGGTCTCAATGGTCTTGATAGGACCGTATTTAAGCCAAGGTGACTCTTAGGGAGGGATAATTCCAGAGTCTTTCCCTTAAGTCCACCCTCTGCCTAATGGCCTTTGTTGTCAAGAAATCCCATTTCATGTCTTAATGGAGGGTATGTGAGGAGGTGGAGTGGATGGGAGGAAGCAAGTTCCTTGAACAGGATCAGACTACATATTCTGTCAGTGAATGAAAAAGGATCGACTATAACCAGAGAGACAGATCTTCTTCGATGTCAAAGGAAAACATACCTACACACATCTGCATACTGCCCTCTGGAGATTTTGTTTATTAGAGGTTAAAACTGTGGGCTCTGCAGACAGACTGTGTTTGAGATTTCGATCTGTCACTTACATGCTGTGACCATGTAGAGTATTGCATGACACTTACCATATCTTTAATATTATCTTTCATTGCAGAATGTTGAAAAATAGAAAAAGGAGTAAGGGAGGGG
The DNA here is from genome assembly GCF_041296265.1 of Equus caballus. NCBI lineage: Eukaryota > Metazoa > Chordata > Mammalia > Perissodactyla > Equidae > Equus > Equus caballus. Next base: position 79,348,775 of record NC_091693.1, on the reverse strand, counting down.
ACTTCGCCATACTAGTGCTTCCAATATATGCCCACATCGAGAAATATAAAGGAAGAAACTATCCCTCAATTACATAAAATACAGTCATTTCAATTCACTCTTTTGACGCATAGTGTTTTGACTCATGATGCATTGTAATTAGGTATGTTTTCAGTGTCTAAATGCATTTTAACAATAAATCCATCTTATTTTAAACATATTGGATATCGCTAACCTTGACACTTCTTATTTTAGAATTTTCGTGGGAAGGATTGAGAAACAACCATTGCTGTTATTCTTGAAATTTATTCTTAAACTTGCGTTACTAGATTGAATTATAGCCATGAAATGTTGGTGCCCATGCACTGTAATGGGTTTCAGTTATCCAAACAAAATCTCTTTCTTTAAGAGATTTTAAAGAGAAGTGTAGTAAAAACCTGGCTAATTATGCATATAACCAGATATTTGATCCACTTCATTGGAAAGTCTGAAGATACTGACCAGCCTGGATATCCAAGGTATCCAACCTATTCTTTTTGTATTTTATTCTTTTTTGAAACATAATCATTCTTTCATTCTTAGAAAAAACATCCCAGTACTGTTTTTCTTTTTTAAAGATTTTTAAATTTTTTTCCTTTTTCTCCTCAAAGCCCCCCGGTACATAGTTGTATATTCTTCGCTGTGGGTCCTTCTAGTTGTGGCATGTGGGATGCTGCCTCAGCGTGGTTTGATGAGCAGTGTCATGTCCGCGCCCAGGATTCGAACCAACGAAACACTGGGCCGCCTGCAGCTGAGCGTGCGAACCTAACCTCTCGGCCACGGGGCCAGCCCCCATCCCAGTACTGTTTTTAATAATAAGTAAAATATGTCCTGATTCCACTTATTCCAGTTACAAAATGGGGGTAAGTTTGAAGTGGGGGTAGAGGTAAAAGAATTTTTTACTCTTGGCTGCTATAGCAAGCAGGGCTGGCTTTATGGGCTTGTGACTTGTGTCATCGCACCTGGTTCCCATGCTCAGAGGAGTTTGGTGCTTGGTTTTAAGCTCTACTATCCTCTTGATGAAATTCTTAATATATTATTTTTGAGCATGTGGTGAGCAGAGGAGATATCCCGGGGTGACAGCCCTTGTGAATGTTTGTGATCTACCAGCAGTACCCCATGGTTCTGGCTCAGGCCCGTGGGCACAGTGTGCAGCATGCAAAGCAACTGGCCTGGCCTCAGGGCAATCCAAGGAGCCACTGGGCTGAGTGGGTGACTAGGGAAAGACTTGGAACCAGACTGGCAGTGTTGATAGTGGCAGCAACAGCAGAAGTGGCAGCTGCACTCCAGGGGAAAGCAGAGGGCCCTGGCAGCCCCAGGAACTGCGGGAGGCCAGCGTGTCCATTCATTTCCCAGGAGAGCTGGTCCCTGAAGCTTCTGCCAAATATTAACCATGGTTTAGCGCTGGGACAGGAACTGCTGGTGCTCAGGCAGTAACCTTTGCTGGTAAATTATTACAAGATAAAACATACGCGTGGACATTGCAATGAAGCAAATCAGAAAGTCATTAGAATTAGTCAAAGAGTTTGAGTCTCTGGTTTTGAAAACTGCCACAATATTGTGAAACAAACATCCATAGGCTTGCCAAAAGCAATTAAACTTAAAGACTGTAGCATTAGCAGTAGACAGAAAACCCTATTTTCATATGAAGCTTCAGATGAACAAATTATTAACAAGGAAGATGATTTTTAAATTATTTTCTTGTAATTGAAGATATAACAATAGAATACATAAGTAGGTGTTTTCAGTTATGGAGAAGCCATGAAGCCATTTTGAACTTCCTGAATAACTCCTATGAGTTACAGAAAATGTCAGAGAAAATACTAAAATGCCACAGTATAATTTTTATTTAAAATTAAATTCAGACTCACACAAAACTTATTTATTTATTTTTTTTGAGGAAGACTAGCCCTGAGCTACCATCTGTTGCCAATCCTCCTCTTTTTGCTGAGGAAGACTGGCCCTGAGCTAAGATCCATGCCCGTCTTCCTCTACTTTATATGTGGGACGCCCACCACAGCATGGCTTGCCAAGCGATGCCATGTCCACACCCGGGATCCAAACTGGCGAACCCCTGGCTGCTGAAGCGGAATGTGCAAACTTAACCGCTGCGCCACCAGGCCGGCCCCCACACAAAACTTATTTTTAAGAAGAGTTAAATCTTTTTAGAAAAATTGCTCTGTGAACTATTAACTCAAATGACTAAAATTTGTATTTGAAAATAATCTGTCAGAAATTTATCCCAATGTTATCACTGTTTACAAAATATGCTTCACAGCTCCAGAAGGATTCTTCTCAAAATTAAAAATTATTGAAAATCAATTGTGATGCATTTGTCAAAACTGATGGACATCATATTCACTTATATTGATTGAAAATGAATTGGCTAAAGTATACATTTTGATGAATTCATAAATAAAGTTGTAGAAAGGTTAGTTAAAAATCTTATGATCAATCAAGATATCTCATTAATAAAGTATTCATTTATTGAATTACTTAAAATTATAACACCAAAATATTATTTTTATAGCATATTTTATATTATTTGTGTTACTATTACTTTATTTTACAGTAATAAACTATTTTTAAAGAAAAATCTTTATATTTTCGTACCTTCAGCAGCACTTTTCCCTACTCTTTGAACAAGTGGCCCTACATTTTCATTTTGCACGAAGCCTCACAAACGATGTAGCCAACGCTGAAAGCAAGATTTAATGTTGATGTTCCTTTCCAGGCATCTTCTCCTTGAATCCTTGCTTTTTACAACTTAAACTGACAGGCCCAGTAGAAATAGGAATGTTCCACGTTTCAGAACATTTGCCTTTCAGCACCCAAAACAACGTAATCACCAAATATGTTTTGTTTTCTTTTGGATTATTAGCATAGCCCCCAGCCTCTCAGCCCTCTGGCTCTGTCCTACCTACCTGCTTTTGGAGATGGGAAGGCTTGTTCCCGGGTATTTGGAGCGCAAGGTTGTTACATTCTTACCCATGGAGGATTTTTTGTGGTCTTCTCTCAATTTGATACTTGCCTGTTGACTTGCCATTCATTACTCAGTGTCCGGTTGTTTGACTTCGTCCTGAGAGAGTCTTGGTCAGCTGGAGATAACAATGACAAGAGGCTCAGGTGTTCTGGTGGCCTCCAGTTCGAAGCTTGGAAGATTTATGTCTAGACAGCTGTGTGCAAAACCTCTCTGCACATGGAGATCAACATATCCCCAAAGGATATCACGAGTAAAACTAGGAGAATAATGAAGAAAAATGACAGGCGCATGGAAGGGGAATAAACAGGGTATGCTTCTGGTAAATAACTCCCTGAAGGACTCTTAGAAAAGACTTACTGATTAAATGAATCAATCCATCATCCTTGGGGGTGACAGCATCAATTTGCAATCTTTTTTTGGAAGTTGTTTTATTCCATTGCTGCAACAGTTTAAATTCGTAGGAGTGTAGAATGAGAGGTTAAAAAATATACCTGTTTTATTATTAAGGTGCTACAATTCTGTGCTCTCATTACAGAAAAGGCTCACATTAATTTTAATAACCGTTTAGACTGTGTCAGAGCATCAACATGTGGCTTCTAAAAGGAGTTTTCCTCTCTGAATTTATCTTCAGAAATCAACTTTGATTACCCATGAAAATTTTAAGCTCATCTGCTTCTAAACTCCATAATGTTTAAGGAATTTTTAAAAACAACCTTCACTATGATTCTAGAGAATGTGAAAAGATCTGCCTTTATTTCTTTCAGGAGGAACTCACTTTGTTTTCTTTGTTGTCATTGGCAATCACGACTCATGACACTTCTGCAGATTTTGGTGGTAAATGAGACCCTTGAAGGTATTATCTAGTTGAAGTTTTTGTTGAATTAAAAGACATAGAATATATAAAAGTCTTAGAGATTTTACTCTCATAGCTAGCAAAAGTGATTGTTTCGAGATGCTACCCTATTGAAATTGGACATAATGTATCAATCACAGATTTTGTTCTCTCTTTTCTTGGGAGTGGATGCAAGGTAGATGTAATGCAATGTAAACAGGATTGAACATGGATCCTAAGCAAAGACTCACAGGTGGTGAGAAAAACGGGGGCTTCATTTTTTATAATTTAAGGATCTTGACATCAAGATCTAGCTCTCAAATATTAGCTGTTCGTAAATGTATTATAAAAGAAGTAGAAAAACCTCTAACCCTGAAACTGAACATAATTGATGCATTAATATACAAAAATATATCATGTATATGTTTACATATGGGTATGAGTTGGTTTTTAAAAGAACTATAACGTAACAAACCATATTTAACATTGAGACTATACTGAACTGAGTACGCAATAATTCAGAAGCATTTTATGATCTTATGTTGTTTTAGGGTCTTCCATGTCAGAGTTCATTCTGATTTACACAGTCCCGGGCCAGTTAATAGTGTCTGGGATTTATTTTCCTCTATTCTGATCAGAGTACACATACTAGAATTTGTCGTAGAATGGTGAGTTATTTGCATTTTCAGTGTATATGGTAATCTTGAGTAATTTCTTAACCTCTGTGTTCCTTAGTTTATTGTCTCTATAATGAATGGGCTTGGATCTCACAAGTTTGTTCTACAATGTGACCTATTTAAAATGAATTTGTATTTCTGAGTTTAAAGGGTCCACTTATTATAGTACAGTGGAATGTTGGCTATTCGCTTCACTGTATCAGAGATTATGTTTTTTAATAGTTTTCAGATCAAGATCTTGCTAGGTAACACCTGTTATTTACTGACTGCACACCCTATTTAACTGAGAACTCCAGAAGAAGGAATCTTTTCTTCAGGGTATATAAATCATTGCTCTATTAACTTTGGTCTCGTTATATGCAACTGAGATGTATGCATTTGATCTCACAGTATGAAGAGACCTCCTGACAACCATCCACATCTTCTTCAGTGAACCCACATCAGCAAACTGTCACACAGGGAACAAAAGTGAAAACAGCCTTGATCATTTACAAGGCTCTCACCATGTGGCCAAGAAGTCAAATACTACAGGGTGATCTTCAACTTCTTGGAATGCTGCCTCAAAACCTTCCTTGTTTTCAATCAACTTCAGCATTTTGGCTTCTGGGGGCGGACGTGTGTCTGTGTGCAGTGAGAGGAAGGGCACGACCCCACCAGCAGCCCAACTCTGCTGCCCTCCATCCCTTTAGTCCATATAGTGAACCTCAGCTGACATTATGGTTGTAAAATGCCAGGGGTTAACCTTTTCTATTTGTCTATCCTACCCCAACATGTTTCACTAGAGGTGTCATCAAAGACTATGTCATCAAAGAGCAATAAATGAGGATCTTAAATTGTTTTATTTTTCATAATTTCACCTATAAAAAGCGAAAAACCCTACCTAGGTTAAACAAAGGTTTTAACAGACTGCCCTAACACCTCTGTCAGCTATTAGCCTGATGCTAACTCTAAATTCCAGAGAGATGGAAAAAAACGTTCTCCAAATGACAGCGAGTATATTCCAGGCAGTCTTGTAGAAGAACCCTTAGTGTCAGGAGATAATGAAAGCACGTGTTACCTGTGACTGAGCTCAAATGGTGCCGTGACCCGGCAATTTCTTTTTACTGCTGTCACATCCCTGCACAGCATAGGACATCAGCATTGCCTTCATGTCAATTTAATAAGGTTTCTCTGTCAATGACATAATCAAATACACAGTGGGAAGGAGCAGGGGCTTTCAGGGATGGCTCGGAAACTTTACGGTTTTTCCATTTATTTTTAAAATGCAAATTACACTAGTAAGTCAAAAAAATCACTCTGTTAAAAATACATTCAGAATTAACAAACGCAAAAATGAAAAAAAAGACACATCAGGATTGTAACTCTTGCCTTCTGAATATTAGGTTTATAACAAAAGCTCAGCCTAGAAAAATAGCATTCTTCACCGGATTTTGAGGAGGATACAGCCGTACAACTTAGGTGTTTTTCCAGATATAATCACGCTACTGTGCTCACTGCTCTCAAAAAAAGACCTGTCCACTGATTACTTTTTAGTAGTCAACAACTGTTTTTGAAAATTTTGGTGGTGATGATCGGAGTGATTCGGTGGTAACTTGGCTGCAACTCAAAGCAGGAATATGAGGGCTAAATCTTTGTGCACCGAACTCTCTATCCATATACACGTCCTAGAAGGTGGAATCTCATCACAGCATGAATGTACAGTGAAACCTCATTTTAATAGTCACATTAATAGTCACGTTAGAATAGTTTCTGGCATGTATAGTATTTATATTTTAAGAATCAAAGGACAATACATTGGTAAATAGTTTTCTCATACGTTAAACATGCATGTCACTATAAAATTATCATATGAGGTTTCACTGACATGATTTAATTGGATATTTTATAAGTGTATGTATGGACAAACATATACAAACCACTGAGAAAATTCAAGCACAAGAGCTGGAACCTTTTTTCGTAGTTTATGTTCCAGTAGTAACCTTTGTTCCTTTATCATTTTCAAATGTATATGTGTGTATATCACAGACATCCATGCAAACACAGTAATGGGACTGGTTTATGTGGATCTGGATGGGTTAAGGTCCAAGGTAGGTTAACCCAATAACTTAAACTTCATAGAAACCAAGAGAAAACGTTGCTCCATGCCAATTTGTAACTTTTCAAGTCTGAATTTCACCGCATTTAAGGATGATGTATTAGTTAAAAAAAAAATTGATTTTAGTGTCTCAGGTGGATCCAAGAAAAACCATGACTCATCTGAGTTCCTGACAAGCCTGAGCTAATTATGTTTCCCACTAGTGAAAACCAAATAATGCTTGAATATATAGAACAAAATTTCCCAGGAATCCAGAATATTCCATAAACACATTGATCTACTATTAAGTTTCCAAAGGCATCTTGTTGCCAACTACGTTAACAGCACAGTTTTTCTGCCACAATAATACAGGAGGATTAAAATACACTCTAACACGCAACAGATCCCCCGAATACCACAAAGAGATCTCAAATATTTCACCAAGGTAACTATTGCTCCCCCCGCCCACCCAAAAAATAATCTCGTACGCTGAAGTTAGGAAAAAAAGTTCACCTACATAGGGTCTTCAATTTGAATTAGATATAAAAGAGTAAACATAGCTAATACATATTCAGTTGGCCTCTGTCGATAGAAATCCACAGCTGTTTCTGTTAGTAAAAGACATTTGTAGATACTTTTAAAAGCACCTAGAGTGCGATAAATACAATCAGTGAGTTAAGCCATTGCTGCTCTCTGCTTCCAGTAGATTAAGGAGTTTAGTAGAGTAATAAGTTTTACTTTGTCCCACTCAACCCCATCAGAAGACCATGGTTAAGGATTATAAAGATGACGATTATTGTTGTTGTGGTTATTGTTACTTGTCTCTTTTTGGCCACCACGGAGGCTCAATGGGAAAGCACTTTGCTGACAGCTGGCGGTTTCGTACACAGACACACTGGAGCTGCTGAGCTAAGCAGTCTTGTTCCTCGACATGAAACACACAGACTGGAACCCACTCGGAATTAATAGCAGTGTGTTAGCCTAAAGGAAGTGACTCGGGGATGTCTGCACTGAGATTCTTGGGCGCACAACGTAGGTGGGTTAAGGCAAGTATGTACGGTACAGCCTTTAGGGCCAACAACCTGCCATTCGGACTTGGGTGACAAGGGCATCATGGCGTGTTTTGTTTGTGGTTTTTGCAATTACCTTGCCTACATAACCATGGTGCTATCAAGACGTATGGAGTGCAGAAGACAGGGCTCTCAAACTAATGTGCCCTGGATGACTTCACAGCTCACAGAGGCCGACGGGCTGGGCTGCGGAGGAGTTAGTGACGGCCAGCAGAGGGCACCAACATGTCTCCTTAGGAACTTTCCAAAGGCCTGGGAGAAAGAAGCCTGCTTTCAGGAAATCCAAAATGGGCCTGTCCTGCATATTTGTCTGTTTCAGTTAGAAAGAGGAGGCCAAGAGGAATTGGTGTGTGCCTGTGTTTGTATCTGTGTGTGTGTGTGCGTGTGTGTGTGTCCCAGTATGGAAGCTTTATGTTTGTTTTGTAAATATGTATGTATATTTAAACTCAATTGCTTCTTGCTCTTCATAAAATGCAGGAGGCCACTGCGAAACAAGTTCTTTGAAAGGTCCAGGAGCCGACGTACTGAAGCCATCTGTATTATTTCGACCTAAGAGAGGGAGAGAAGAGAGGTTTTAGTTGAGGGGGAGAGCTCAGCACCTTTCCGCCCCACCGCCAAGCACAAGAACAAGACCCCGCCCCCGAAAAATGAAGTCCAAGCCCCAATTGTGCTTAAAATAGACAATTTTCCTCTCCTTTTCTTTTTTTCTCAGTGTGACCTCCTGGATAGAAAGGCCACTCATGGTAATTTAAAATCCACTTCTGGGGACAAATGAAATGAATATGTATTGCTGTACAATTAGGCTACCAAAAAGAATGTGATGTTTTCAAATGTTGTCTAACAGACCATGAGACATTCTCACAGTTGATGCTGCAGGGAGCCCAGACAGACCCACACGAGCCATGGCACACAGGTCAGAGGTCGTCAAAGCAGCTACTTTGTTAGAAAATTAACCTGTGGACACGAGAATGTTTTTGTGCAGCAACTTCGTAGCTATTATTTGTTTCTAAGAGGCTTACCAAACTATAAGAAAAAAACGAGTGAAAACCTTTCCTTTTTAGATGGATTATAGATCATCTAAAGAATTACAGGCCAAGAACATTCACTCAACTTAACGGAAAAAAAAAAAAAAAAGAGGACCGTCTATTGATTGACTACAGGAACTGAAACATAGCTGTGAATGGAAATCAGTAAGGGCAGTGTTTTCAAAGCTTTGTCCAAGCTCTCGGCCACAGAAGATTTGCTGGGGATAATGGAACCCCCACAGCTAAAAGTGCACATTGCTTTTAAGTGTTTGCTTCCTTCTAAGGAACAGCTTTTATTTCCAGTTGCTATACAATATCGTTAGAGTGCTTGAACTGGCCCATGATGTTCAATTACTCTTAATTTACAACACTTATTTATGGTAGGTTGACAGGAGGAGGTACACCCCAAAGGACAAAGACACGGGAGACGCTCAGGTCTCTGCCTTTCAGCAGCGGATGAGGGTTATGTGTGAATCAGTTTTGGTTTTTCATAGGATTTGAGTAGGCAGTGGCTCTCCAATAATAGGTTTTGAGGGCTCCAAAGTTGAAAGAGCCCTTCATTCCGCACTGTATAATGTTTTCACGTTATATCCCATGAAATTCACATGAAATCCTATGAAAAGGGAAGAAAGGGAATGCAGAAAAAGGGGAGGGGTGCAGGCAGGTATGGAAGCATGGCAGCTACGTTAGCGTGGAGAAGGACAAATAAATAAATTAAAAATCGGGGGATGTAATGCCAGCGCACACTCACAGTCCGTCTGAGAATTTGGAAGAAACATTGAACCAAGGGGTCAGGAAAACTGGTTAATAATCAAATTGTGTGACTGTTTTTCTTTCTCTTGGTTCATTTTCCTCAACTGTAAAATAAAACCTTACTGTTCTAGTATTTGAAGGGGGGTGCTTTGTGGAAGGGATGGTAGTGGTATTTTGGCTGATTTGATATATACCTTAAGTATTTCTAGCTTCCTAAATTTGAATTCCACTAAACATTTAACTTATTTTATGGGCAGTGAAACTGGGAAGCTCTCATATAGTTTTACCATTCCCAGACAGTAAGCAGAAAAAAAGTATTTTTATTATTTTTGGTTTGGCATTTAAAGGATTCTATTTAATGCAATCGTGGGAAGGTTTGTCCTCCAGGAATTCAATGCTGGATATTAAGTTTGCAGAGTCCCCTCTTTAAAGACACTAGAATTATAAATGCCGGATTTGAAACCATATACTTGATTATAAATAGCATTCTCAGGTTTTTATCATAGCTGGTCCTTACATAAGGGGTTACATCTAATTTATTATAGCTTGATCATATTCACCGATCATTCCTATTGACCAACATAATGAAATACTATGTGATAAAAATGTTATGTGATATTGTCTGAAGCGAGCAATTGCAAGCCTTGTAGATGTTCTGATCTACTCTTGAGCACAAACATATTGTGACATGTTATTGGGCTGATTCGTATGTAGTATACTGTTTACAGAGAAAATCCTTTGGGAATGAAATATAGCATATGTTTGATTTCTGACTTGATAGTCTTTCCATGAGTAATATTGGTTAAAATAAGCATTGTTCCAACTAATGATAAATTGTTTAGTAAGCTCTTACTATGTGACAGGTTTTATGTTTTATATGCTTTACATGCATTATTTCATATAAATTCAGAACAACTATATGAAGTACATATGCTGTCATCTCTACTTTGCAGGCGAGGACACTTAGACTTGGCAAGAATAAATAAAGTTATTCAAATAAAGGTATATGTCCAAGGTCATGAAGGATTTTTGCTCAGGCAGTCTGCCTTCAGTAGGTCGTCTTAACCACTACTCCTTACTGCTTTGCCTTTGCTTTTTAATAGAACACTTTACACAAGGCTATGATACAATACTGAGAAGAATGGTAAAGAATTTAAAGGATTTATAACTTTTAATTTTTGTTTAAGCTGTCAAGTCTTTCTGGGAGGATAGGAAACATACGGTATAAATAGAAAACAACTGTAGTACAGGGCAAAGGAAAAAAGAGAAATATCAGAGGAAAAAGAGATGTTTTATACGGGAAATATATTTTAAGATACAATCTGAACGACAGTATGGTTTCAGAGTAGAATTTGGAAAAAGAGATGTTTGGTGTCAAGAGAACAGCATGGACAATTGGAAAAATACATATAATACTTGCAAAAGGCAAGAATTCTAGCTTGTCTGGAAAAAAAAATGGCTAAGGGGAGAAATTAGACTATTTATGTCCTCAGTAGATTTGAAGCTTCAGGAGGACGGGTGCCAATTCTTATTCATCATTACATTTTCCTAGTGTTTCCCAGCATTATCTGCGTATGGTTGGGACTCAAAAGTTATTAAGAGTTGAAGAGAAGGATAATATTTCAACAGAACATTGGGGCTGGATCACAGTAGACTTGCAGGCTATGCTAAGGAGTTTGGACATTGTTCAGTAGGTAATAGGGAGTCATTGATAGTTTTGGGGCAGGGGAGTCAAATTATCAGAGTGGTATTTCAGGAAGATTAATTTGGCAGCCACATGGAAAATGGGATAGGGTTTCCAAAGTAAGAAAGAGACTGAAAAACTTAAGGCAATGAATGCCCAAATTAAGGTACTGGTTGTGGGGGTGTAAAAGAGGGCATGTATGGGTACCGTTTACAGAGGGAATGCTTTGAATGACACACAGTATTGGCTGATTTCTGAACTGATAAAGTCTTTTTTATGAGTGGTGTTACCAAATGCTTCCAGGGAACCACAAGGGACACAAAGAAAAATGCAGGCATGATGCATCGATTATTCCCTTTTTAAAGAGAAGCTTAAAAGCAGTATATAAAGATTACTTTAATCTCTCTGGAGGAGAAATACTCCAAAAATCCATTTATTATCCTACACACTAACAATATCTAAAGGTAAAATGATTCAATGGTGGAGGACAACGACGACAAACACATATCTTCAAAGAGAGAAGCTCACATTTCAAAATGAATTGGAATCTTACTTTCTATTTTGATCTTCGCTTGCAATTCAGCATATCACTTGATGCTGATATATAGAATTTGTTATCAGTTGTTATCCAAGGGAATTTGCCTAAACACAGATATAAAAATCAGGCTTTGATTGTTTGTCTGCTCTCTTGAGTGCTAGAGTTAAGGGTCTGATAAGTTTCAGGGTTAATATTCTGGTTTCATTTTCACTTTTCTCAGCAGAAAAATGCTAGAGAAAGAGTATTATTGCTCAGTTTTTGATATTTTTAACACTGTATAACTAGGGTGATAACCTATCACTTATCATCCAAACGAGAACATTTTCGGGAGTAATGAGTGCTGGTAATAATATACCAGGGCACCCCACGTAAACTGAGACTATCTTGAGAAAACCAGAACATATGGTTTATATAGTTACATATAACCACCTACAATGTTGTAACATTTTCAAAATATATAACTTTGGGTTAACGCAAAGAAGCCATATATTATATAGGTTTTTTAGCCATAGAGTCAATACCATGACTAAAGGTTATTTTAGAGATGGCATTTCTGGTAAGTTAAATTTTAAGAAAATTATGAAGGAAATGTTATTAGAATTATCCCAATCAAAACAATATTAATAGAAGGGAAAATACTGGAAGTAAACAACTGAAGGAAAGCCGCATGCATCTATTTTGTGCACAATGACGTTTACTTAATCCTCTTTCAGTATCCCAGAAGAACACCTCCAAAGTAAAGCACTTACATGTACATAGGCTGTAGTTGTAAATGAGATGTCTTCTGAGGGCCTTGATAGCCATAAGAGTCAAAGCCACCTATGAAATCAACTGAAAAGGGACAATTGCCTTCATTAGTTAACTTTTCAGAAGAGATAAACATGTACGTTCAAGATCTCACACAGGTTACTAATATAAACCTTTTAATAATCTATTAAACTCAAAGTGACTAATTGTGCAGAAAAAAATCCTTCAAGATAGTGATTCCCCCCCTCCCCAACTGTTAGATTCAACTATTGCTTTCCAAGAATCTATTTACTTGGGAGAAGGAATTATGTACTCCTCTCAAGCATCCAGGACATAATTGGAGCAGAAATTCACTTGCACATTAAAGATGCTGTATGTCTTTTTCGTTAGCATGGAAATTTTCTGCAAAACATTACAAATGTAAAAAATAATGATCGCTCAAATGCATGTATCTATCATCAATTGCAGTGCTAGTAACAATATTATGTACTATGATTGTCAAAGTACAAGGTGCTGCGATGGAGCTCATGTAAATTCACTCAACACAGCTGTCCCTGCCATTATGTGGTTTATAATCTGAAATAGACAATCAGAAATAAAGATGTGGAGCAAAGTCTAACCAAACATTCAAATGCAAAACATACCTAGATATTTAAAGTAAATAACATATAACGAGAGTTACTGTGGTAGATTTTACTATCCAAAATGGCTGCAACAATATCTCCTATTCCATATCTGCTTGCGATGTGACCTTGACACTCTTTCCATCTGGTGGTTTGGGCCTATGTCCCTTCCCCTTGAACCTAGGTAGACCTTTGTGCCTGTTTTGATCACCAGTAGAGTATGGTAGAAGTGATGCCATGTGACTTCCGATGCTAGATCATATGTCATGCACTTCCCTTTGCTCTTTTGGGATGTTCTCTTTTGGAACACAGCCCCCATGCCCAAACTAGGAATCCCATACTAGCCCAGGTGGAGAGATGAATGGAGAATCCGTGGATATGTATTTTGGCTGACAGGGTAGCTGAGGTCCCAGCTGATAGCGTCTACCCTCAGACGTATGAGAAAAAGTGCCTCCAAATGATTCCAGCTCCAAGCTGTTGAGTCAGTCCAGACTTGGAGTCTTCCTGGCTGAGGCCCCTGACATCAGGGATCAGGAACAAACCATTCTTGCTGCCGTCCCGTGGCCAAGTGGTTAAGTTTGCGTGCTCCACTTGGTGGCCCAGGGTTTCCGTGGTTCGGATCCTGGGCGTGGACGTGGCACCGCTCATCAGGCGGCATCCCACATAGCACAGCCAAAGACACTCAAAACTAGAATATACACCTATGTACTGGCGGGCTTTGGGGAGAAGAAGAAGAAAAAAAGAAGAAGAAACAAGCCATTTTCACTGTGCCCTGTCTGGGTTCTTCACCCACAGAATCCAGGAGCATAATAAATGGTTTACATCACTAAGTTGTGGAAGCAATAGTAGCTGGGACACTGAATACTAAGAGGTAGAGTGAAAAAGTTTTGCTTTTGTTTTTTCTTTTCCTCCTGGATATAGAGCTTGTGTGATGGGGATAAAAGAGGCAAGACAACAGAAGGCTGACAAGATAGATGACAGGCGGGAGAAAGAAATGGAAGTAGAGGCTGAATTAGGATGCCAGAGGATAACCTTACTTTTACTTGGGCTTAGCTTTGACTAGTTTCTGTTCTCTTTTTAACATCCTAAGTGCTACAGGTAGGAATTAGAGCGAGGAATGAAGTAACGTAAAGTCCATGATGTCTATTTGTTTGTTTAGTAGGGAATTTTTTTATTAGATTTTATTTTTTAGAGCAGTTTTAGGTTCACAGTAAAATTGAGCAGAAAGTACAGAGAGTCCTATATACCCTCCCATCTTCACACAGGCACAACCTCCCCTACTACCAACATCCCACACCAGAGAGGTGCATTTGTTACAATCAGTGAACCTACACAGAGATGACATCGTCACCCAAAGTCCATTTACATTGGAGTTGACTTCTGGTGTTTTAAATTCTATGGGCTTTGACAAATGTATAATAATATGTGTCCACAATTTTAGTATCATACAGAGTAGTTTCACTGCCCTAAAAACTCTCTGTGCTCTCGCTTTTTATCCACCCCCCCTTAACCTCCAGCAATCACTGATCTTTTTACTGTCTCCATAGTTTTGCCTTTTCCAGAATGTCATACAGTTGGAATCATACAGTATGTAGCCTTTTCTGATTGGCTTCTTTCACTCAGTACTATGCATTTAAGGTGCCTCCATGTCTTTTTATGGTTTAATATCTCATTTCTTCTTAGCATGAAAATGCTTTTATCGAAGCAGAATTTCTCTTCTCATCAAAAGTGAGTATCATGAAAAGAACAGAGACCATGATATTAGAAGGATCAGAGTTCAAATACCGCTTTGACCACTTGCCAGCTGTGTGACCTTAAACAAATCACTTAACATCTCTTAAAACAGGAATTGTAATACTTATCTCATACAATTAGTGTGAGGATAAAAAGGATAAGGAATGTAGAGCTCTGGGTGAGACATATTGTATGGAAGGAGAAAATTAAAAGCCTCTGAAAAAATTCAGGATTTTCTTTAATAATTCTTCTAAGCCACACATTGTAGGAGAAAGACAGACAGAAAATGTTTAATTTGAGACAACTATAGAACTATACAAGAATATTTTATAGAGGATGAATTAAAAGAGAGTGAATCTCTTTTATTTTCTGAATTGCCCACATTTGCTAATTAGCTAATGTAAATGGTACCAGAAGAGTTATACAATAATTGAATGGTGACTATATTTAAAGTTGGTGTTTTGAGAAAATGTTGTCCAATATTGAGACATATTGAGAAAATATTGACTGGGGATTCGTTGCAGATAGTGCTTAAATTCCCATTCATTTGGTTTTGCTCTTGTCAACATTGAGACTTAATTAAGGACTAGCTTGATGAAAAGTATTCACAGCATTAGAGTTTCCTTGTTCTGAGGTTCCCTTTCAGTAGCGTGGTCCCACCTTGGTGCTGGAGAATAAAGGGCGTTAGATCAAGATCAGGGCGAATGTAAACAGTAAGGTCTCCTGCACTGAAATTGAGATCCAAGTCAAGCTCAGGTTTATCAGTGTTGTTGTTTTGAAATATCTCCTTAGCTTATTTCCCAGAGGTTTGAGATGGATGGCAGAAAAAGCCAGATGGTAATTACAAGCCGACAACTGTAGAGTGAGCTAAGGAAAAACCTGAAGAAACCAAGATGAATCTTCAAGACCAATGGATAGAACCAGGACCAAAAATGGGAAACAAAGCTTGAGTCAGGAGCAAAGAATACTTTCCTAAGACATGAGAAAAGGCCAGAAGGGAAATGAGGTGTGTCTTGAACATGGGTTGTGATGGAGCTTGAGTTGTCTGAGGCTTGCTCTTATTAGCCATGTTCTGTCTCGTGTGTGGGTTGGTAGAGCTGGCTACAACTGCCCAATTGGAGAGAATAGCTCTAAAGCTCTGATGGAAGGATTGTGATTGTTTTGATCATTCTGATCATTTAGATTAGCCCGGGCTGTGGAAGAGGATCCAGCAGCAGGACACTCAGAACCAAGATGAGGAAAGAGGAGGATCTGAATGTAACCAGGGTGGATTTTTACCATTTCACCCATGAGGGGACATTCAAATTTATACCAGAATCAAAGGGCATATTTTCTGTAGCATATTTTACATACATGCCTGAGTTCACAGCCAAGGAAATGCGTAAGGTCCATTTCCACATTCATTCATCCTCAGAAACTGCTTAGATGTCTTCCTAAAGACCTCGGGGAGAGAAATAGGAATACGTTGGCTCCAACTGACCACTACAGTTAGGATTATGGTGGTCAGAGTAGATAGACTTGATTCCTAGTGCCTTTTGCAGAAAGGGGCTTTAACTCCATCTGGAAATCTTTGGGGTACCATGTGGGTGAAGAGCAGAAGTAGGAGAAGCTATTTTTTTCTCTCTCAAAAAACTGAATTACTAGGGTGAGCTTAAATTTTTGAAATACCCTTAATGCGACTTTGGTCTGTTTTCTATTTCTTTTATATAATCATATTTATTTAGGCCTGAAGAGGTTACTGCATCCTGTAAAACTTCTGAGCAACAGGGGTCATGAAACATCTGACCGGTCCTTCTGCAAGTAATTGTGATGGCACTAGATGTTCGGCTCATAGCTTATCTCTGTATTATTTAGAAAAAAATACTTTTTATTAATCAGGAATCTCCTTAATTCCTGAAAATAAAAACAAAATAAATTCCTGACAATTGCAAAATACTTAATAGTTCCTAAGCCTTTTCAGGTGACATCATTTATCTTTATGATAGTACTGTGAGGTGGGTAGCAACAATTATCTTCACTTTACAGATAAATACAGATTTACCTGATCGCTTGGGGATACACAACAGCTGAGGATGGGATTAGAAGCCAGGTAGTCTCTTTCCCTCCTAAGTATATTGAAAAAGTGATTTCTGCTTTTTATCCATGCCATTCCAGTAAATTCCTGGAAGGTTATCAAAGGTTTTGCATCACATTTTGGATTCAGTCTAAAATCTTCAGGCTTTTGTTTTCTTTTAATATTATTCATTTAATAAAAGTTTTTGAGTTTTTGCTTTGAGTCTTTTATTGGCTGTAGATGCCTCCCTTTGTTCTTTATTCTCCAGCATCTTTCCTCTGTTCTCTCTAGAAAATTTACTCTTCCATCTTCGTCTCATCTCCAATCTAATACGCTAGGTGTATCCCCACGGGAACAGTAATCCATGCAAAACCACCTGTGCTGGATTTGCAGGTGGTGGTTACTAACAAGATGCTTTGGTTTTCTGTAACATATCTTTAAGAGGGGATGAGGCCAGCATCCTTTAAGGTTTAGTTCATTTCTTTTGAGTCTGATAACTTCTGCAGGACACCATATAAACATTTAAGCAATCCTTTCTTCTGAAAATTATTTATATTCTCAGCCCCATCTTGCATAACTCTGATTACAGTGATGTTTTTCAAAGTAAGGAGGGATGTTTTCTTTACAGCCACTTGGCTATTGTCTATGTTATTTCAATGCTTATCAGAAAATGTGAAAGACGGAGGAATTACTGAAGGCCTGAATTAGAATTAGGAGAATGAGAAAGGAAAGATAACAATGAGCGCAAGATAAATGGAGAAAGAGGTAGAAAACAGAGGACATGCCAAGTTTTTGAATATGGATGAAGGGATGGAAAAGGCAGGATTTAAAGCTGGCTCTTAGAAATTTGTTGGCTAGGGGAATGTTGCTGCCTTTAACAGGACAAAAAAGAATGTCAGGAGGGAGTTGGGGTTTGACTTCATTTGGAAATGTAGTAGGTGAGTTATAAGTGGCACATACAAGTGGCAAGGACCAGGAAACACTTGAAAAAGGGAAATGTAACTGTGATTGGTGCAAGGTGAATCGGGGACACGCCGGGATTTTAGAGATGAACTTCTTTCTCCTCATTCAGCTTTGTTGTGCTTCATTGCAACCTATCTCCACCTGACCTATTATAAGTCTACTTGTTTCTTTGCTGATTCCATCACGACAATGTCAGCTGCATGGGATTTACTGTATACTACCGTTTACTACAGTAGCCCCAGAACCCAGGACAGTGTCTGGCTCATGGGAGACCCTCAATATGTCTTTACTGAATGAACTCTGTAGACCCTGTAGGCTGTAAAGAAAAAGGAGGAAATCAATTAGAGCATGGAAGATGCTGGTAAAATTTCTAAGGGAAATCTGAGTGCTTTTACCTTTTCCTCCATAAAGCCTTGAATAATAACAAAAAGAAGACCTTTTATAGAAGATCTAGAATGTTAGTTGTGGCCTGGGTCCTGTGAGATAAAAGAAACTCTTTTATACCAATGGAAAGAAGCCACCACTGTAGTCTCTTTGGCCTGGAGGAATGGAAGGAAAGAGGCTAGGACATCCTTTAGCATGAAAATGGCTGGAGTGAGAGGGTCATTCATTGACGAATGCTATCAAGTGTCACAAATGTTGATAAAATTAGTAGGAAAAACATTGTTCGTTCTCTGGCCAGTTCAGAGTATTGTAAACAGAGGTACACAAGTGAGCAGAAGGTGACAAAACAAAATAAAATTGGAACTTGCTTAATCTTTGCCTCACTGGGAAGATTTGCCTTTGGTTCTCTGAAGACAACTCAAGAACGTTATCATTTTCTTTGCAATTGTGACAGTGTTTTCTCTTTACCTTAGTTTTCTTATCTGCAATATGGGTATGTTTATATCTACTGACCTATAGAGGCACAGGGTGGTCCAATTATTTTAAATTAGCAAAGTGCCATATCAGTTTAATAACTATGATCTAATAACATTAATAATAATGGAATTTAGAAATTACCTAGTAAGAGAAAAATGCTTTTTGAATAAATATGCTTCACTAAAATATATTCCCTGTTGTGAATTTCCCTTTTATATAAACCTTTTGATCACGAACACTGAGTTCAGTGAACCTAAAACTGCCTTTTTAAATACATGTTGGCAGCGAGGTATTGTAATAGAAAATTGTACGTTGGTTGTTAATGACAAAGCCACTAGTCAACATACTCTGTTTTGGAGACAGAGCTGGAAAAGACCATGAGGGGAAACTTTAAAAGGCAGTTCACAGAAAGCTAAGCCTAAATATTTAGAAGAACTCATTGAAAGACATGAAAGAGTTTGTGTGTGCCTATGAAAATGGAGCGTATATCCATTATCTCTGCAGGTAAGAATTTTAGGGGTACTTATCTCCAGTTGCACAAAAAGAACTTAGAGCATAACCAACTGTAGGCCAAATTCAAAAGAAGCACCTTCCCCCCGTGCAGACTTATTTGGTGATGGCAATTCAGCTTATTGTGTGAGCCTGAGGTATTCGGTCTGGGCTAAATGCCCTGAGTGGACTCTGAACTATTTTTTTTTTCTAATTAGGAAAACACAGCCCTTTGTAGGGGTACTTTATCCGGTTGTTGCCTGAAAGGTCACTAAATTGTTTCGCTACAGAGAGCTTCTGGCAGGTGAAGCATGTGGTGAATGAAATGAGACTTATTAGCGAAATCGCTGCCCATGCTTCACTTCCTAACCTGGTTCAGCAAATACATTTCCTCAGGGTCTTAGGCTCCCTCTGAGTTGTATCAGAAACAGATCTTCAATATTTTAAACTTGGTGACACATTTACATACGCTAAAAAATGAAAGTGAAAAGCAATGACTACAATGGTATCCGAATAAATAAAATATTTCTTTAGTTAGAACTAGTTTGAGTAATCACTTTAAGTTTTTGGGCCTAAAAACTTCAAAATGAAATATAACTTCTACTTGATAAGCTGTTTTTTTTTTTTTAATTCTTGCCCGTTTCTGCCAATTCTCAGGGAGGGCAATGCCTTAGGTGAGATTTGGTGAAACACATACTTGTATTCTGCTGAGACCAGGATCCCGGCATCTGATAGTTTTCTAATAATTGAAGCCACCACTGGATACATCACAGGGAAGCTGTGACGTGGCGTAAAGATTGAGGGCTTTGGAGTCAGAAGACCTGGGCTCATGTTGTGCGTGCACTTCTTAGCAGCGTCGTACCCATAAACAGATCACAACTGCTCTGAGCCTTCCTTTCTTCCTCCATAAAGTGGGGATAATAAAACACCTTCAACTTCACAGGGTTACTGAGAGAAGCATATGTGTGCCGTACTTAGATGCTCGTATATTCAAGATACGCTATGGATAGATTTGGGATCTCATTTCTTTTTGAAAGGGATTTATACAAAGAGAATGATTTGAATTATGCTTTAAAATGCATATTGAGTTTCTTTACTGAGAGGATGAGAACTTTGTATTAGAATTTACTAGAATTTTGTGTAGAATGACATAAGCACAGAAGGCATCAGCAGAAGCTGCGGAGAGCTGAGCTAAGGCTGCGGAAACCCTTGACACGTCCATTTAGTTGGTTGAGAGGACTGGCGTCTGAGAAGAAACAGGAAGAGCCTGCGTGACACATGCAGAAAAAAAGGGAAGATATTTTATATTAAAAAAAAAACTACGTAGAACTGAGTTTCCATATTTTCAATGTTTTTGGAAACTACCTCTTATATTATTTGAAAGGACAGAGACAGAGAGACTGGGACCAGAGTGGTTTGTGGTCCATGAGGTTTGACCCGTCTGTGTCCAATGGAGTGGGTGAGAATAAAGACGCTGAGAGCCCGTCCTCCTGGTTTAGGCAGAGGGGATGAGGTCAGCGCTCGGTGGAAGGACCACTTGGAGAGGAAAAGCTTAACTGTTCCTCTCAGACTCGGGCAGGGCTGTGAGGAGACAAAAGGATAATTCCAGTACAGAGAATTGTTGAAGATCTGGGGGAAAAACAGAAGGACTTTATGTTTGATAGCTTTGATGTTCTCAGGTTTGAGCACTAGGCTTATGGAGCCCAGAAAGGTTTGGATCAGGTCTTGTGGCAAGTCAATGGGAGAGGAGTGAAAGCATTGTCAACAACAGAGGAGTGAAAGCATTGTTGAGCAGGAGAAAGTATCCAGCAGAGTTTGCTGACTTTCTCCAGCAATATGCAGCAAGCCAGAATTAGAAGTGGGGAAACTGAACCTGAGCCTCGTCAGGCACGGATGTCGGAAATCCAAGCATGACGCAAGTGCAGGCAGGGAAGGAAACCAAGGGTGCTAGAGAAAGCATCACGGCAATTACTAATCCTGGAGATAGAGGATGAGTCGAAAGAGCCCAAGTATGAGAAAAACAAAGGTTCCAGTGGAGGAAGCTCCTAAATAAAGGTGAAGAAAAATTTCTCCAGGAGGGCAGCAGGAAAGCAAGGTGGGAGAAAAGATAGAAGCGTACAGTCAGGCAGAGAATTTAGAATTGGTGATTTTGGGGAAGTCTCCCTTCTCCATAATGAAGGAAATCCAAATGAGCCTCCCTGATGAAGGAAATCAAACAGGTAGATGAAGGGAGTGGTGATGAGGGTGGTAAGAATTGAGAAGGCCAAGAAATTGTAAAGTGAGAGTCAGAAAATCATGTATCCAGGTATCTTTAACACTTTGGATAGATGTGGAGAAGCATGCAGAATATGATGAAATAACTAAGCAAACTTCACCTTAGAGATGCCTGGGCTCACTTCTTGCCAATGCCATTTGGGTGGATTAGATTCACCAGTCCTTTCTTTTTTTGGTGAGGAAGATTTGCCCTGAGTTAACATCTGTGCCAATCTTTCTCTGTTTTGTATGTGGGATGCCGCCACAGCATGGCTGATGAGTGGAGTAGGTCCGCGCCTGGGATCCAAACCCACGAACCCAGGCCACCAAAGTGGACCGGGTGGAACTTTACCCATTCAGCCACTAGGCTGGCCCCTAGACTCACCAGTCTTTGTTTTGTTCTTTCCCCATTAGAATTGCTGTCAATTATATATGACATGCCTTTCAGCTGAAATTGGAGAGAGCATTTATTACAAGCTATAGGTGAGCTAGGTAGACATGACTGGGTAAGTCTTCTCAGCTGACATCCAGGATGTATTTAGAATATATTTTAATACAGTGGTTTTAATTAGGGTGTGGGCATATCCATGTATGCATATTTTGGGAAATAAAAAATAATGCATGCATGCTATAATCACCCAGTGGAGAAATATTTCTCGCCTTGTGGTTTTTGCTGCCATAATCTTTGCACCATTTTGCAGCCTCCAGAAAGGAAAATTACAAAACTCCTGAGCCTAAATTAATCATCTTTTTAGAACAACAGTTGCAGTTTCAGGAAAGAGAATGTCCAGTGGTTACGCTAACATTTTTATTGATATTTGGGAAAGTTGAAACTAGATTTGCTATGTTGAGCTCATTAAAAACACTTAAGAATATTCCTGTGTGAATTACGGTGTACATTTGGTCAATATGTATAGATCGAAAAAGTAGTCCCTTTAAAAAAGGTACACTTATTTTTGTTAAATTCTATGTATGCCTCTGATTTATCTCAGAGGTTTCAGCTGAAATGTCACTCCCTCAGAGAAGAATTTCCTGGTCTTCTTAATTGGACGAGGTGCCCCTGGGGTGCATGTCCACCTCACCTCTTCCTTCTCCTTGTCCAAGCTCTTAGTACACCTTAGTATAATTCCTCGTGTGAGTTGTGTGCTGGACCGTAAGCACCATGAAGGCAAAGGCAGCATCTGTTTGGTTTCCTGCTCCTCTAGTGACTAACACCCAGCGTACCAGAGAGTGGTTACTCCATAAATATGTGTTGAAAGCATCTATTTCAAGTACCACAGTGAAGTGATGGGGGAAGTAACCTTAGGAGATTTAAGTTCCACTCCCGGTTCTTTCTCTACATAACTGACTTGGAGCAAGTCAATTCGAGAGTTCCTTTCCTCAATTGTAAGATCAGGAGATTAAAGGAGGTAATTGCTAATACTGTTCATAGCTCTATGCTTCTGCGCAATTCCATATTTCTGGGATTGGTTTATATACCAAAGGTGGCAATAAAATATTTAAAATGAGCAAACCACCCAAAGGCATAGTGAATGGGAAAAATTAATACAGAGGAGTTAATTCCCTCTGGCTGTCACTACTATTATGCACTGACTTTGGTAAGCAAGTTTCCAGGGAGAGGAGCTGATGAATAGGATACATAAATATATGGCATTTGGAACCAGAGACATGGCAATTCCCAATTGGAAAACAGTGATGTAAACAGTGGATTCTGGGAGAGGGGAGTAGGATTGACAGGTTTGGAGCCAACAGAAATACTGCCCCCCATTCAATTTCCCTCCGTGAGGAAGGTGTGTGGATGTGTGACTCTATGCTTCCCTTTGCCTCTCTCCTCTTGGGAATTCCTTTACCATCAACTTCATTAGTTACAAAGGCAGCAATCCATATCCAATTTTCTTTTTGTCAGGACTGTTCATGTATAAACTAGTCTCCTTTGTTGGAAACATTTGCAATTAATCCTATAAACCAACAAACAAAAAATGCAAATCTTGCACTGCCTGCCCCAGCCAACCCCAAGGACTCTAAGGCCTGACCACCATCTATTATACACAAAAACGAACTGAAAGTCCCACTTTGGGCCTAACCTAATTTTCAAGTGATAATAGACATGCATTCCCAGAAGCTCTCTATGCCTCTTGATAGCAACATCCTAATTTCCTTTCTGGTAAATGTTTTAAATAAGAGTTTAGCACCAAAGGAAATTAACCTTTAAATTAATTGTAATTATAAAATGCCATCGCTGATTTTTGTCTTCAGCCTAATTACTTTCTATTATTTAAGCAAACCTCACCTCCTGTGAGCTTTAAGTTTGTTTCTCTTTCATTCCCAGCCACACAATGCCAACCAACCCTAGCAAAGGCTTCCCTGAGTCTCTGCCGCTAGAGCAGCCTCATTTAAATGTCACACAGGATGTAGGGTTTGCCCCGTGCTCGCTGGTTTACGAGGGTCTCGTTCAGCGCTACATGAATGCTGCTCAGCTCAGATGTTTTCGTTCTGCATACCTAGCGGCCATCCTTAGCGATGCAGTGTGTTTCAGTTCTCCTGTTAAGGAGATAGCTAAGCCCAGCCTTCTGTTTCTATTAGATGTCACTTGCAAAACTAAAGCACAACTGGACGTAATGAAGTGGACACGTGCCAGCATCATTTATCAACAGACTAACTTTGAATGTGCAGTCTTCTTTCTCAGCATGTCTCTGCCATGGAGGGCTCTCAGAGTTGTTTCCTGTGCCAGCTCTTTGTCTTGTTCTCATTTATTCTTTTAAGATGGGACTAAGGGATCCCAGAAACTTTATTTTGTGAGCATGTATATCTACATTCGGGTGCTAAAAGCATCCTATTCTTTTGCCACTTAGCTGCTTCCTTTCTCATGTTGTTATCAGTGTGAGTCTAGAGAGAGATGGAGGGGAAATGAGCAGAGAGCACCCATTACAGGTGGCCTGGGTATCTGCAGAATTGGAATAAGCAGCAGAATAATCAAAATGGAAGATTTTTCTTCTAATCGTTTCTGTAAATTTCACCACTTGTTCCATTCACATGCTCTGGCTTTCTTTTCTGTTGAGGCTGATTAAAACAACTTGGGTGGTCTTCATCAACTGGATAACTTCTGTTCAATCCGGACAGAAATATTTTCTGCATAAAATAACTCCGTTATTACACCCTAGTTAAAGGTCCTTCTTTGTTAGTCTGAATTGTGTTACCTCAACATTGATCTAGAAACAAGGTCCTGATTGTTCTGAATCAACAGAGGATAGAAAATGAATCAATTTCTTTCACCCATATTTTTGACTTAGGAATATTAGATTTACTTAAAGATGATGATAATGTGTGTGTGTGTGTGTGTGTGTGTGTGTATGAGTGAAAAGCAGTATAGTATAATGGAGAAGAAATTATGAGAAAATAAGAATGAGTGGGTGCTGAGGAATCAGACTCAACTTTGACCCGAATATCTAAATTTAAAAATAAAGCTCATATATTTTCTCCTTAGTACCACAAGGGGGAGTAATTTAACAGCAGGCTGAAAAAGAGACCAGTGCAAGCTAATTTTGAAAACAATGGGAAAACTACGCGTCTCCCTGTTAGGCAATGCTCTTGTCACCGGTGGGATCCTGCGTGTGATTGACAGGCGGCAAATGTGTATGTAGGGGTTTGTTTCAGGTGTTGATCATTTATTCAGGCTTTTATTTTCACATGTGACATTTTTTTTTTCCTTTTCTTTCATTTGTTTAGAAAATGACAAAAGGTGCTTTATTATAATTGGTTATTGATTTACTTAGAATAAACTGGGGTCTAAGGACACGTCACATTTGTTCAGCAGTTTCCATATAGTCCAAGAAATCTTCGTGGAGAGCTGATGGATTGATGCATTTATTTCCCAGATACTTATTGAGCTCGGTTCCAGGTTGGGGATATGCTAGACGCTGAGGATATAGCTGTGGTCAAGACAGGTGTGGTCCCTGACGGCCTTCCCTCAAACTCTCTCATCCTGAGGGAGTCAATAGGTGCTGTATTCGTGTCAGAAGCTCACGGATAAGCTCAGTGACCTTGGGAAAGTCACTGAATCTTTATGGGTCTATAAAATTAAGGTGTTGAAATAGAGCAGTGGGCAGTATTCCATCATCTAAAACTCTGCAGTATCTTAGTCCAAAAGAAATCTTAAGCAGAATAAAAAGTTGTAAAATTAAATAAATGCAGAGCTCCTGTGCTTTGGGGGTTTTGGGAAGGAGCAAGGTGGCACTTTCTATCTTGGCCCCACTAAAATTCTGTAGAGCATAGCTAGAGATTAGTAGTGTTCAAAGTCTGGGGCTCCAGGCTCTAATAGTATGCGTTTCTGTTGAGTGATGGGGAAAGAAATGGCAAGTTCAGGTTTTGTGGGAGGCTGGCAGATGCAGATAAGATGATTTTATTCAGTCACCTTCAAAATCACAACACAAATGTTATAAAGAGATCATGAAACAATAACATACTAACGATATATCACTCTTTCATTTGATTGCTTGAGTATGATACTTGAAAAGTAAAATAGACACATCATTCTTACAACTCTACCTATCATCCTGGCACCCAAGACCTTGGCACCTTTTTTGAACTGCTAATTGCCTGTCCCTAAGGTTACCTTTGAAGAGCGATTTATAAATAACAAGAAAGAAAGCTCAAGTTACCAAACAGAATGTGTAGTATGGCCCTAACAACCAGATAGAGTGGTAGATAGATAGATAGATAGACAGACAGATAGATAGATAGATAGACAGGGAAGGAGGGAGGGTGGGAGGGAGGAAGGAGCCGGAGGGGAAGGTAAGAAGGAAGGAAGGAAGGAAGGGAAGAAGGAAGGAAGACTAGGAGAAATATAATACGCTGAAATGTTACCTGAGAACCAGAATTCAGAATTACGGGTCATTCTAATTTTCTTTGAGTTGTTTTTGTTTGTCTGTATTTTCTCTATATTCTGCAGTAAACTTGCATTCCTTTATAAGCAGAGAGAAACAAGTATTTTTAAGTGGGGCGTCCTCCTCCTTCCCCCACAAGTGAGAGTGTGTGTGACTGTGCTCAGAGAATCGCATCCAAACTCCAAGATCATGACAGACTGGAAAAATGATCAAAACATAGAGCGTGGAGTTCAATACACAGAAGTGTAGGCCAGCAGGCTTTAGAGGAAAAATCAAACAAAAATAACAGAAAATTATTAGCCTCAGAGAAGTGAATAATTTCCTGTGGTTTGCTTTTCAAATGAAAGAGTCTATCAATCGATCGAGACTTTTATCCCCAGGCCAGTTGATTTTGGAGAATTCAGGACAGGTTTTTGTGCATTTGTGCTTGGTTGACGGGTTTGTGCATGTGTGTATCTACAAGTATAAACATCCAGAGTTCATTTTTTAATGTTTTTTTTTCAAAGTAGGTCCCCTTAGGATATTATTTTTTTTAAAATAACATTCTGTATCTTTCCCCAGATGATTTGAATATTTAATAACATTTGCAAATACGTTGAATTTCTTTTAGTAAAGATAGTGACTACTTAGAAAAATGGACTCATTTTCCAGAGGACCAGTATTCAGTTTTAGTTTAACTATTAAGCCAAAGGTTTATGAGAAAACATAATAAAAATTGAGAATTCATATGATGATTTTTTCTGTTCTGGATTAGTGATGTTTTCCATGGCTGCATGTCTTCCTTTCTTTCTTTCCTTCTTTTTTTTGTGTGAGGAAGATTGGCCCTGAGCTAACATCTGTTGCCAATCTTCCTCTGTTTTATGTGGGATGCCACCACAGCATGCCTTGATGAGTGGCGCTATGTCTGTGCCCAGGATCTGAACCTGGAAACCCTGGCCTGCTGATGCAGAGCACATGAACTTAACCAGTACGCCACAGGGCTGGTCCTGCATGTCTTCGTTTTTGTTTTCCTAAGATTGGCCCTAAGCTAACATCTGTTGCCAATTTTCTTTTTTGCTTCTTCTCCCCAAAGCCCCCCAGTACATAGTTGGATAAGCTAGTTGTAGGTCCTTCTAGTTCTGCTACGTGGGACACCACCTCAGCATGGCACGATGAGCGGTGCTAGGTCTGCACCCAGGATCTGAACCAGCGAAAGCCTGGGCCGCCAAAGTGGATCTTGTGAACTTAACTACTCGGCCATGGGGCTGGCCCCTGCCTATGTTCCTTTTAACTGTCACGTCTAACAATGATGATGAAGCAGAGAGATAGATTCTTAGTTCTATCACTTTAAGTGGACATCCAACTGTGGTGCTGAAGAGCTAAGAATTGAGTGAGAGAAGAGCCACGTATATAATAAAAGGCACAGTGGAGAATATTGTAAAAGAGAACAAGTAGAGGGAAATGGAAAAGGCTGGAGGTCAGAAGGAGAACAGCTTGGCTGGTAACATGATACAGTGAAGAGCCATCCACAAAGAAGCTCAGCGAGGGACGCCCGCTCTCCTGGAGAAAGCCTTTTCTCTTAAGACATATCACTGCCTTTTCATGAACAAATATATCAAAGTATGTTGTGATGGTTGTCCCACTCAAATAGGGTTCAAGTGTCCAGGCACACCTTCTGGAGCAGGGTCCCTGCTTTTTTACTGGTGAGGAGTTACTCATCTGAAGACAGATCACCCCACCCTACAGCGGGAGATGCTGACCGGAAACTCCTGCCTGGTGGCCATGAGCGTGGAGCCTGGGAGGAGGGTAGCATTACAGCCTGGAGCCTCTTATCCACAGGCATTTGATGAGCCAGAGAGCCACACCTAGTCCACTCTGTTCCCCACAAGTATTTTCAAATATCCAGGAGTCACATGGTGTATGTGTGTGTGTGTGTGTGTGTGTTTGGATATGGGATGTTATGGATTGAATTGTGTCCCCCCATATTTATATGTTGAATGCCTGACCACCTCCCGACATGATGCATTTGGAGATGGGGCCTTTAAAGAGGTAATTAAGGTTAAATGATGCCGTAAGGGTGGGGACCTGGACTGGTGTCCTTATAAGAAGAGAAGAGACACTGAGGGCATGCACAGACGGAGAAAAGGCCGTATGAGGACACAACGAGAAGGCAGCTGTTTATAAACCAAGGAGAGAGGCTTCAGAAGAAACCAAACCTGCTGACACTTTGATCTTGGCCTTCTAGCCTCCAGAATGGTGAGAAATAAATTTCTGTTGTTTATTGCCCCCTAGTCTGTTGAATTTCTGTTGTTGCCCCCTAGTCTGTTGAATTTTGTTATTCCAGCCCCAGGTAACTAATACATGGGGGCAGGCGTGCCCCCATCTTCCTATTTGGCACCTCTGCCCCGAAGGTGGTTGTTGTCTCCTGGCAGGCACAGCAGAGGGCAGTGGTGGTCTGTGAGCTTGCACATTGGCCAGCTATCAGGCTGCGGCTGTGGCTTAGATAATGAAAGGGCCAGAGATGGAAACTTCAAGGTCCAGGCTTTTTCATTGTAAAAACAACAACTTTGCATTAAAGTATCTATATAAATATTAATCAAACTGTGCTCTAGAAAGGTAAGTGTGATACTTTTTAAAAGGAGAAACAAGAAAAAGAAACTTCTCAGGCATTTGCTGTGCCGGCAGTCTTACTCCCTATAGGTCAACGATGAGTCATTGCTGTTTCGTGGAGTCCCGGTTTGAATCTTTGCTGATGGAGCCTGAACCCTCTCCACTGCTCCCCAGAAGTTTCTCCTCTGAAGCTACCTGGCTACACTTGCTGCTGAGGCCTGAAGTATCAGAACAGAGCACATCGCTGGTCAGCTTCCTATTAACATCAAGAATACTTTACTCTTTCAGTTGCCATAATTGGGCCCTTATCTCCACAATCCTTTCTCAGCACAGATGCAGAACCAAAACTGTTCTCTGTTCCTCACGAGACTCTGAGGAACGAAAACTGAACTAATTAGGCAAGCGGAAAGCTAGCCCCTGCCCCTGCACTCCACTGCCATCTAGATGCTTCACTCAAATCCACAGCAGGTCTGAATAGATACACAGAGATCCCTTCCCTGTTCACATAGACACTGAACTTTCCCCATACTTTAGGGCTTACTGTCTGGGAGCATTTGTGTGTATTTTACTTTCATTTTGCCAGAATGCTTTCAAAGGATTAAAATAATTTTCTTTATAATATAATGACCCAAAATTAGAAATTTCAAACCTTTTTTATACTCTTGAGCATTGGAAGCCATATGTTCTAGGCAGTGTCTGGAGGTGAACATACAGACAAGTGACCAAGACAATGATAATACATGGGAAATATCAGTCCACAGCATTGTTCTCAACGAATACTCATAACTGTCTTGTGTGAATGACCACAAGTAAATGTACCTAACTGGACAGAGATTTGGCCCAAAGGAGTATGTCCTTCAGGCTGGTTAGTGGCCCCAGGAATGTCTTAGGTAAGCTTCAGTCTACTTGCATGTAAAAATAAAAGTAGTTCCTATCTTACCCACTGAGCAAAAAGACTAAAATTAGAAAAATTATCTATGAGAAGTCTGCTTATGTTTTAGATTAACAAAGGCAGATAAGGGGTTGCGGTCAAAATATATATAAAGACATAAGCATTATTTTTTGGAGTTTTTGGGAAAATAGTTTATTAGATGCTTTAAAGATAAAACTGACCTTCCAAAAGGTATTTGTGATTTCACAAACCCTTGGATTTACACGGCTTTGGTCAACATTTGATCTAGAGCAGAATTCCCTAAAATAATTCCCTTATTCTCTGGAACATGAAGATTTCTTGTGAAAAAGAGTTTTGTGTTTCCATGTTTGGGATATTAACCAAACTTTTGATTTCTATAAATTGATGCCTTAGCAGCTACAAAATGACCACTGGCTGTTTCCCAACTAAACTTAGCTCACCTAAAACCTCTGGCGACTTTAGATAGCCCCAAGCCATATTCTCTAACAGTTGAGGGAACACGAGTTTCATGGGGTGCCCCTTTCAAACTGCTGGCCAATCCTAAACCCACTTACTCTGCATTCCTTTCCCTGGAAACCACAATAAAGGCACTTGCCCACAGTTCTGCTCTCTCTCTGCCTTGTCACCAACCCTAGTGCTTCCTGAGTGGCCCCGCGTGGCATGTTATGTTCTCCCCAGGGAACTGTGAGTATAATGAAACTGGAAAACTCTTTCTGGTTTCTCTCTTTCATCTGCATTGGCTTCTCTCTACCTCACCCACATAATATGGTTAAAACAAAACTGTGAATTAGGAAAAATCAAACATATTTCTTTACTGCAGGACTCTCAGAGATGTTAATACGTAAATGTGCATTCTAAATTTTCACTGATAAACTTACTTGGCTTTGGAATCTCTTTTGAACGGTATATCTTATGGATCTAGCTTTACTGAGATCCCCTTGGGGAGGCACTATTCTAGAGAGATACTGATTATCTGTCTAGGAGACTTGGTGTGTCAGTATTTTCTGAAGACAAAAATGCATGGGTATCATTGTGAAATGAAATCAAACTATATAGTCTAAGGAAAGCTCAATTCCTATATAAAATTTAATCTGTAGACTTTCCCTTCATCAAGGATTTGTCACAACAAAGACACTGAATGGTGAAATCTGAATGAACTTACATAGTTTGTGCAGTCCACACATTATAAAATCCATATATCTATTACCCTTCCTAACCTTTGACTAAATCTTTTGTGCACAAGACAAGTGCTTACTAGATGCCTTGTCTTGTATATTCATAAGGCACCTCAACCTCAACTTGTTCAAACTGAACCAATTATCACATCCCCATTCTATTTTCCTCAAGAGCACTTCCACTTACCCACTCACTCATACCAGAAACCCAGGAATCTTATCAGTCTCTTCCCTGTCCCTTACATGGTACCCATCCATAGCCCCTTAATCACTTTATTTTAGCATGTCTCATATCATATCTGTCCTCTCCATCTCCAGTACTGGTCTTAGTCCAGAACCTCATCATCTTGTACCTTAGTCATTTTCATGGTGTCTAAGTAGACTCTCTTGCCCTAATCTTGCCCCCATCCCAAAGTCTTCCCTTCATACTGATACCAATGTGATTTTTCTAAAGAACATTTCTGATTATATTACTCTCTTTTTATAAGCTACCTGCTAATTGATTTGCCAGCATGTTATACAAAATAAAATCCAAACTCTTCACTCTGTCATAACCATTTTCTACTATCTCATCCATGCTCTCTTTTCCAATCTTCTCTGGGTGCCCACCTCTAGCACAGGATACAATCCAGTCATATTATCTGGCTGCTCTGCCCCCAACATGGCAGGCTGTGATATGCCTTGGTGCTTTTTCACTTTTTGCCTGGGTTCCCTTACTCCCATATCAGGTACCCAACAAATGCCTATTCATCTTTCAAGAGCAAGCTCAAGAGTGTCCTTCCCTCTGAAATCTTTCCTAGTCCCTTTCCTGTCTCCCCTGAGTATGCACTCCATGGAGTTTTATTGTACTTATTTGTTCACGTGTTTGCTTTTCCCTACTAGATGGCAAATTCCTAGAGGTGAAAGATTGTGTATTACTAATCTTAAAATCTCCAAAGCCTGACACAGCACTTGACACATTGAGGAGTATTTTACAAATGTTTATCTAAAGGACCATCATTTCCTTTTACACACAAAATAATGTAAACTATGCATTGTATATTCCTGATTTTCCATCAAATTGAGTGTGATTGAAAAAGAGCCTCTTCTAATTCATCACTTGAGACTGCCTCCTCCTTTCTAGTGTGATTGGAAAGTGAAAAAGAAACACACATTTCTCTTTGGGTCTTTTCCTCAAATCATCCTGTGTCAGAGCAGTGGACTCTTGTCTTTTTCCCCACTGTCGAAACCCCAATTGTTAGGAATATTTTTGGAAACCAAGAAAAATGATTCCCAACTCTGATTTTTCCTCAGAGTAAATATAGCTGCACGGGTAAGTATGCTTGATATACCCAGAGAACAGAATTACTGCTTCCAGTCCTTCTATTTCACATCCTCAGGGGGCAAGGAAGGATGAAACCTTCTACCTGCCACTTTTAGAAGAGGAGAGGACAAGGGAGCCACTTGGAGGCTTGTAAGAGAGTATCGCCGTCGACACCCTGGATCAAGCAATAGTCCTAAATGCTGAAACTCGGACATAGAGTTCTGGCCATGTGTATCAAATTGTAGGAACAAAAAAGAAATAACGAACATTTGGTTTCCTGAAGACAAATTTCTTGAATTAATCTGAAGTCCGTTCTTTGGAGAATTTTAGTAACTATTGCAAATGGTTGATTATTGAAATTTGTAGCCCTGGGTGAAACTGATTAGTTATCAATACCTAATAAATGAGTTATAAAAAAGAAAACAGGTTAACCACATTTAAACATCGCTTCTGTCTCCAATTTCCTCTCTATATTCTCCACTAGCATTGTCATAAGAGGAATAGACTAAAAATATTTTTCAATGAAAAGAAAGGAATATGTTTTCCAAACGGGTGTTTCTCCATCTCTTCAATATGCTGGATACTTTTATGAAAAACATTTCAGCCCGACGGGTACAAATGGCTTATCCCCTGTTCTAATGCTGTGTTGGGGAGTATTGTTTGAGAGGTAGGAAGACTTGGTAGCAGGCAGAAAAGAAGATGCTTTGAACTTGAAAGAAACAGAATAGAGCTTTAATACTCACAGCTGTCCTCTTCTTCAGTTATACATTTCACAACATAACAGGCGTAGATGAACCCTGCCAGCTGAAACAAAACAAAGACGCTTTAGACGTGAGGCAAAGGCAACAGTACCGGACCTCACTGCGGGGTGGCTTTTCAAAGGCATGCAGTTTACGACTAGATTCTGCGTCCAAAATGTTTTATCAGGCTGGATCTTGACTCCAGTGTGGATTCTTGATCCAAGTGACGTCTCTGCCTTATAAACAAACATGTTGCTCTGTTTTTCTCTGACCTGAATTTTTGTGTAAGATTTGTTAATTGCCAAGCAATCTAAAATAAGTTATTTGAGGTGCATGAAGAAAAAAGAATTATGGTCATTCGTTAATGTAATAGCATTTACATTTGTGCCAATAAACTTCTAATTTCCCTTCATTTGCCAAGAGCCTTAGATTCTAAAATTGGACTCTCACTGACCATCAGAAAAATGTTTTGAGGGAAAAATATTAAGGAGGTTCCATGGTATGTTGCATGGACACTCTGTAAGTAAAAAAAAAAATCTTATTTAGACTTGGACCAGGAACCAAAGCATCCAAGGGTAATTAGGACAACATGCTACAGAGAAGCACTGCGGTGGACCCTGTGGGTAAGGAGCATCACAACACATTGAATTGGGATTGCACACATCAAATCATCTTTTCTGAAACATCCTTACAGAAAGGTCCCTATGGTCAGGGAAGTCTTTGCTCAGGGAAATTGGTACCTGTAAAGGAGCACAGCGAAGGCTTTTAATATCCATCCCCTCAGATTGAGCGGTTTTGTATTCCTTCATATCAGTATAATATTTATTTAGTCAATATGAGTGTTGATGGAAAGAAGGAAACTAACACAATTTCCTGATAAGCAGAAAAAAACGTTTTTTCCCCAAAATAATACAGTTTGGGGGAAAATCTTTAAAGATATGCCAGTTTCATCAGAATGATGATCAGAACAGTGATGAAGATTATTCATGATGACAGTTCAGAAAGGCATTGCTCCGGCTGAGTATTGACCCTACGCGGTAGTATTTCGTGTGGGGAAGGGGCTGTTAGGAAAGGCTGCAGTCTTCCATCAGGAGGTTAAGGCACAGAGAAAAAAGGAGCTGCCCTGATGGCCTAAGGAAGCCTAATGAAGCTGTTTTTCATCAGCTGAGAGATAACGATCTTTTTGGAAGGTATGAGCAGAACATTTTACGTCAGAGAGTACACTGATAGCTATTTCATGAGCACAGAACTGTTTGGAGACAAAAAGAGATCCAGTTAAAAGGAACTTCAGAAAATCTTCATTGGGGTTTGAAGGAGAAAGCATGTTCTGGCAGATTCTAGCTCTCTTCCAAAGAGAACTAGCATAGGATCAAACAGTGGCTCCTGGAACAGAAGCGGCGACCTTACTTGGGGGAGGAAATGATGGAACAGAAGACCTGCGTAACACATTCCTCAATGGCCTTTCCTTTCAGATCTGGGAGAAGAGGGAGTGCGCACTCCCCCTCTCCCCCCGTGTAGTATCTGACCCTGTGCACATGACAGAGAGAGAAATGAAAACAGCGCTGATGCTATATTAGCAGTTAGTTTTCTTTTTTAAAAAAATATCAAATTAGCGTTTTTCACTTTGACTTATATGTTGCTGTTGGCAATAAAATAGTGATAATAAGAACTCTTTCCTTATATAAGAGGATCATCAGGATCATTGTTTTTATCTTTAGAATACAGAGTACTATTAAAAACCAGTGTCTCCCATTTGGCTTTAGAAAAGATTTTGATTTGCTCAAACAAAATCACGATTTATAAAAAGAAAACAGACTAGTTAACCACATTTTTGTGATTTGGGCATTTTTATGGGTACTAGAAAAATAGACTAGGCTAACACTTCTTAATTTTTTATCCACAAAGACCCATGAAAATGCTCTAATCACTGAGTGACCCAGTCCAATGGGTACTCTGTCATTGGTACCTGGATCTGGCTATGGCTAGGTGAAGAGGCTATGCATTTTGTTCAGTCCCCTGGGTGCTGTCTATAGCTCCTGCCCTTCCTCCACATGAAGTCCTCGCCATCATGGTTCAGTGCTGAGGATTTATCAGTAGTTTAGCTCTTATTTTCCGTTTTAGGTACTTGTTACTTGCATTATCTATAAAGCAATTTTTCCCCAATCACGATTTTTTTTTTTTTGATTCTTACTCATCACTTCATTCCTTTGAAATAAAAATCTAGGTAAAGAGCATTGATGAATTCCGAGATTCAGGACCAATAAGTTTAGATTCCTCATTGAAGTGTTACTAGTTTCTAGATTATTAACTGAACTACTCTCCCAGATGCAGCCCAGACACTGTATTCTGCTCACCAGAGACCTTTTCATTGTATTTGGTTGCATTCTTTAACTATCAGGGGACCTCCTTTGATATAAAAGGAAATCCTACTGCATTTCATTACAAAAGCTTGCTGATTAAGGGCACTTTAGCTTTTAAACTGGTTGCTTCTAAAGACAAATGGAAATTTATTCCTCCAAAATTAATCAAGATTCATAAACCTCTGTTATCTTCCAATTTTCCTACATCATATAAATTTCTATTTAATTTTTACTTCCTTATAGCATTTATAAAATTTGCCTACAGAAAAGGGGTTTCCAATCATTTTTAACAACTCTGAATGCCTCCTGTGATGTGCAACTCTGCTATTTGCTACCTGGGCTGTAAAGATGAGCTAAGCCAAGGTTTCTTAACCTTGGCACCATCGACATTTTGGGTTGAGTAATTCTTTTTTCGTGGGGTCTGTTCTGCATTATAGGATGTTTAACTAGTAGCATCCTACAAACAAGACAGTTGACAACTGAGACAACAAAAGTGTCTGCAGACATTCCCATATGTCTTCTAAAAGGCAAAATTACCACAGGTTAGAGCCACTGCTTTAGACACAGTCCTATCCTGATGGAATTTGCAATTTCATAGCAGGGATATGTGTGTGATTGTAATTCGAAGTAGATTAAGATAAGCACCAGGAGGAAGGAAGAAATTGATTGTCTAGTAAGTGACAAACAGTAAACTGGGGGTTTTCACACATTAGCTCATTAATTCTCACAACCACTCTTGGAAGGATGCTATACGTTTTTGCAGAGGAGAGGTAAAATGGCTCTTGCTTTTCCAGAGTGAGTTCAAGTGGGAAAGCTATGGGTTGTGTTCAGGGAAGAGCCAGTAGTTCCATCTGAGAGTTTGGGGACCTCATACTAGAGCAACAGAAATAAAAGCTGTGAAGGCACATTTGGGCTATAATTGGAGAGCTTTGAGTATGTATCAAATTGCAAATCTGTCATTTTCTACACAATATACTTAAGGAGCACCCTGTCTTCTACTGAAAAAGTGTAAAAGTTTTCATGAAATAAACATCCTTCCTAACGTGATCCTTAGCTCCTTTTCTAGCCTCACTCCCCATCACTCCCGGTCTCAGAATTGATGCTGTGGGGACCTGGAATTGGCCACCCCAAGATATGTCTCTTTGGCATCAGGATTATTTGAAGCTGATTGCTTTTGATAAACTGGGACAGGCAAGGAGGCTCTGAGGAATGGAACTTGCCCTTTGTTAGGACACCTTTACATTTGTAAGGTAATCTCTATCTGTAAAAGGTGCCTCCCTCTCTGTACCAGAAAGAAGAAAGGAGATGACCTTCTCTCTAAAAACTCTTAATCAATACTAAAGGCAAGGACTTAAATCTGCATTTTATTGTGCTAGTCTGGTAACGTAACTGACTTCCCTCCCCCTCCCAACGTTGGCATTTCTTTAAGGATTAAGCATCTTTCCTTAGGCTAGGAACTGATTGCTGCGCTCACCTGTGACCGCCCAGCTCCAGACAATAGACTTGCCTCCGGCTATGCCCTCTGAGATAGCCGACCACTACCTGCTGTGTCCATCAGGCACTGTGCCGACAGGGCGATCTTGTGACTATTGTGGGAGGGACATTTCAATCACATGTGAAACATCCTGTTTGGGGGTATATAACCACTATGTGCACCCCACTTCTTCGGTGCCCTTTCTTCCTTCGGGAAGAAAGGCCCCGGGCCATGGTTCCTCATAAAGCTTTGTTTAATTTTCTCTTGCTATTCTGTCTCATGTGAATTTAATTCGTTCTCCAGCCAGACGAACCCCCATTTGGGAAGAGGAAATGTCTTCCTCCCCTACAATGCCAATATTAAGCTGTTGGTGGTTTGTTAACAAATATAAAGTGGTTTCCCTCCTCTGTTCTTTAATTCATTAACATATTCTGCCAACAAAGCTTGCGAATGCTCTACACCTGCTCCCTCCCCTCCTTGCTCAGCCTTGCACCTTTGAGTAACTGGAACTCATCCTCTAAGACTGAATTGACGTGTTGTCTCCCCAAGAACTGGCAAGTCGTTCCCGGGGTAGGTTGTAGGTTGCACTTTGGAGACGGACCTCGAGAGGTGGGAGGGCTTTGAGAGGGAATGACAAGGGGAAAGCAGAGGACACGTTCCAAGCAGAACTCAGGACAGCTCTGGGAAGACGTGGATTATGTTCAGAGAGGAACAAGTGGCCCCAGGTCAGAGGAGCTGGGTGAAGTGAAGGGAGTAACGGTGCCAAAGCAGAGAACAGTGACCCATGTTGTCAAAATAGATCTGAGTACCTGGAATTAAAATAAAATTATTTATTTTAAAGATAGAATAACAATGAAAGGTACCAGAGGTATTACACTAGGCAAACATACAATTATCCACGTGTAAGAAAACCAAAATATTACAGTTGTCTTAGTC
The DNA here is from genome assembly GCF_041296265.1 of Equus caballus. Classification (NCBI taxonomy): domain Eukaryota; kingdom Metazoa; phylum Chordata; class Mammalia; order Perissodactyla; family Equidae; genus Equus; species Equus caballus. The sequence goes on along the minus strand of NC_091693.1, from coordinate 79,311,025 downwards.
TTTGGCATTCAAAGCAGAGCTAAACCTAAATCTTTTTATTTTTATTCATCTTTTCACCTCAATACATATAATATGATTTGTTCACTTCTAATTCACCTGATGGGGAATTACTATCATCTTGATATCATTACCGGCTGAAAGAAAGGATATTTTCTCTCTATAACTAAATCAGGTTAAAATTCTTTTTCGTATCTACAAACCATATTATGATTGTATGTCCCAGAAATTCACTTAGAAGCTAATAGATAAGGGGAAACCAAAGCCTTTTGGTAAGTATTTAAAAAGATTCAATTGTAGTAATTGAAAATATAACAACCTTAGTTTCTAAAATAGTATCTTTTGGACTTTTGTTTCCAGGAAGTTGGAGTAGACATCTTTTTCCCCAACCCTCCCAATAAGTACGACTAAATCCCCTGGACATTACATACACACACACACACACACACACACACGTATATGTATATGTAGATAAAACACACAAAGGAAGACCCCGAAAGGTGGAAAGAAGGTAGACTGTTTAGGAATCTTGGGACCAAAGGAAGGACATGGGACTGAGTTTTCTATTTTTCTTTTGTCTCATATATACTAGACTTGGAGCTCAAGAAGCCCACAACCCAGACATGCCAATGGGCACAGATAAAAAAGCTGAAACAAAAGCCTGCTCTCTGTAGCCAGAGAATCAGGAAAGGGATAGCTTAGCAAGACGAAAAATTTTTAAGATAATAACAGGTCTTCTTTAGCCAACAACATGGAAAAAACTGCAGCCCCCCCTCCCCAAGCACAGCAGCAAATAGTGGAGAGCAAAGACTCCCCGTCAGGCCAGGCTGTGGTGCTGAGAAGTCAGGCAGGAAGCCTAGACTTTTGTTCTTGCCAGGAAGGAGGAAGTCCCCCTCTCTAGTGTCAGTAGGCACCACATGGGGCATCTAGACTTCTAGCCTCATCCTGTAGTAAGAAGGCACTCCTCCCCTCCTAACTCTGGTGGTGTCAGAGGAGCCCTACTGGAGAATCAGAACTTGTATTAATGCCGAGCAGTATTAAGGCCAATCTCATGCCCCTATGGTGTCAGACGAGCAGGAACAAGGCACTTCTACCCCTCCTAGCCTTAGTGGTATCAGTGAAAGCTGAGTAGAGAGCAGGAATTTCCACTCCATCTCAGCCTTAATGAGAAGCCCTTCCCTCCTTGGGTCTCAACAAAGTCTGAGTGGGGATCCTGGACTTCTAAACTCCACTTGGCAGAAATGAGTCCGTGTCTCTCCTTCCCGTTTCAAAGTGGTATCAAAGGAAGCCAACTAAAGCAGAAGGTTTAGGGAAAATCTAGTCTCATGACACAATACCCAAAATGTCCATGTTTCAATTTAAAATTACTCATCACACCAATAAGGATGAAGATCTCAGCCCGAATGAAAAAAGACAATGAAGGGAAGCTAACACAAAGCTGCAGGACAGAGATGTCAGAATTTCCTGACAAATATTTTAAAGTAGCAATCGCAAAAATGCTTCAACAAAGCAATTATGAACGTGCTTGAAATAAATAAAAAATAAACAGTCGTAGCAAAGAAATAGAGGATATAAAGAAAAACCAAATTGAAAATTTAGAACTGAAAAGATGCAATAACCAAAATAAAAGAAACAACTGCAGAATGGAGGATACAGAGGAAAGAATGAGAGAACTTGAAGACAGAACAATAGAAATAACACAATATGGACAAGAGAGAAAAAAGTAGACTGAAGAAAAATGAATAGAGACTCAGGGACTTGTGGGACTACAATAAAACATCTAACATTTATGTCACTGGAGTCCTGAAAGGAGAGGAAAAAGAGAGCAGTACAGAAAAAGTACTCGAAGAAATCAAAACTGCCTAAATTTGACAAAAGACCTGAACTTACATATTCAAGAAGCTGAGTGAAACCCAAACAGCATAAACCCAAAGAAATTCACACCAAGATACATGATGTTCAAAATTTGGAAAACCAAAGACAAAAATCTTGAAAACAGAAAGAGGGAAAGATTTATGTACAGCCACTTTGGAAAAGAGTTTTGAGGTTTTTTATAAAAAAACTACATATACAACTACAATACAACCCAGCAATTGGGCTCTGGGTCATTTGTCACAGAGAAATGAAGACATGTTTACACAAAAAACTGTACACAGATGTTTATAGCAGCTTTATCCATAATAGCCAAAGACTGGACACAACCTAGCTGTCCTTCAGTGGGTGAATGGTGAAACAAACTGTGGTATATTCATATCATGGAATACAAGCAATAAAAGGAAGGAACTATTAATATATGCAACAACCTGCACGAATTTCCATAGAACTACACCAAGTGAAAAAAGCCAATCCCAAAAGGATTGCACAACTCCACTTACATAATAACATTCTTGACATGACACAACTATAGTCATTACAGATTAGTGGGTGCCAGTGAAACTGGGTAAAGAGTATATAGGATCTTTCTGTATTATTTCATACAATTGCATTTTGTATGATAAAATACAATTATCTCACATAAAAAGTTTAATGTAAAAATACTACATTTTAGGGTACTATTAGTTATGTTAAAAATATTTTGTATTATGAGTTCTAAATTTGCAAATATATTTAAACAAGGTGGATACACTTGTTTTCTTAAGTACAAAGACACATTTTAATTCTGAGTCCTTAGACCAGCATAGAAGTCCACAATAGTTTTTGATGTTGATACAATGTGGAATCCTTATTCAACAATCTTTTTTGGCTGGGAGTGGAGATGGGGAATAGCAAACACCAGTTTTTATCTGCAATTATCTCATTCTCATATAAATTAGTTCTATATTTCATTTAAATTAAATCATCTATTTTTGTTCTGAATTCATATCAGATGCTATAAGCCCATGCTTTTTGTAATATGAATTTGAACAGAAGGATATTATGCCCTCACAAAATATACTTTTAAGTTGCAAACGATTTTACTTGCTCTTTTGCACCTTATTCTATTTCCATAATTTGAGAGAGCTTCAGCAAAGGATTCTAATATGATTATATCAGTGTTATTAATGAAGGTCTTTTATGTGAAATGTTTTTTATGTGGGCTGGTGTATCATCTCTGTGGTCCACCAGATGATTTTTATCCCATACTATTCCACTGGCTGGACTCTCAGGGAGCATGTTGCAAATTTTCTTTGCTACGAATAATCCAGGTGCAGTTATCAACCTACTATAACTCATGGAGGATTGCCTTTAGGGCTATTGTGAATGTTCACAGCCTACTGAGTCAGAAAAGCTTTTCAGAGGATCAGAAACATATCTTAACCCTAGCCTTTAGGTATTGCGCCGCATCATCGAGCATGACTGTATTAAACACTTTTTAAAAGATTTAATAAAAGTAGACGTACATGCAAACTTGTATTATCTACTTAAGGCTGGGAAATGGACTGAACCAAATGCCAACACTGGCTTAACCAATAATTCCCGTTATAAATTGCCCTCTGGAGACTGGGAGATTTCTTCAGGCCAAACCCACCAAAAAGTTACCCGAGTTCAAATGAGTCTAATGTATTAGTCAAGCCAGCAGAGCAGAAGGTATTCAGGCAGGGTGAAAGACAGCTAATAAAATTCAAATGTCATCATGGTTAACACCTCTCTCAGAGTTTAAATATCTGATTAATTTTAAAAACTGTATTGACAGCAGTAGTTCAACGATTCTATACATATGTCAGTTGGGAAGTGATCAAACAAATAGCTGATCTAGTGCAACAGAACAGCCACAAGATGCATTCAGTTTTTGAGATAGGAGCCATAAGGGGAATCCTTAACTAAAACTGCTCATTGAAAATAATTGGCATTATGTTGTACACCTAAAACTAATACAATGTTATATGTCAATTATATCTCAACAAAAAGAGAAAATGATTGGGAAATGCAAAAAGCAACTTATTGACAACATCCTACTATTTTAATAGTAAAACTAAGTTTAAGATTATATATATTTCACATATTTGGATCCTGATTTATTTATAATGAAGCATTAGAGAAAGAAAGTGCAATTTTAAAATGTTCTGTAAAATGTAAACAATGAATATGTCTGGCCGAAATTTTGAACAAAATGAAATGAACACCTCCACCCATGCTAGATTAGTAAATATCTCTTATTCCTCCATGTTAAAGTAACAATGATGAAATACAGCAGGCTAGTTAACATTTTGGGCATGATAAATAAGACACTATATTTGGTCTCTAAGATTCTGTCTTGTCCACATTTCTAGAGGAATCTGGGGCCATCTAGGATCCCTAGAATAACAGAGATGTATATATGTGAGCAAAAGGCCCCTGTTTGGGTAGAAGTCATTCCTTCCAATTTCGTCTGAAGATATTAAGTAGATTCAATAGAAATCTTTCTGGAATTGACTAGTTGTCATCTTCCAGACTAGAAGTTGACCTCCATTTAAGTGTTTCTTTATATAAAAAAGGGCTGAGTCAAGAAATATAGCGGAGATTCATAAATCTCTTAAACTATAAGTCTGCCCTAAAGCTCCTTGCTGGCTCTATGGATTTTTGGCATGGACAGCTGGGATGTCCCTATGGCTTAGAAGCACATGTTGTTCTCTCATAGTTCAGAATCCTTGGTCCAGGCTGTTTGGTTATGTGGTAGGATGTAAGAAAGAGTTAGTTACCCAACTTTGACGAATCTTCATAAAGCATCTTTTCCTTTGGCAGATACTGTGTGCCAGAAGAGGTGTTAAATGACAAACTCATCATTATAAAAAATAGTTTATTGATTAACATTATATAAAAATAGTGCCAACAAAAATAGTATTCTCACTGTTCTAAAAAGAAAAAACTAAATGAAAAGAAAACATCAGAACATACCAGCTAGAGAGAAAAGTTGCTTCAAAATGTTATAGTACACTTAGATGTATTATTAGGGCTTGGAAAATATAGTTAAGTAGGAACCTTAGAGCAATTGGTCTCTTTACCATGACATCTGTGGGAATAAGCTTTATGAACTATGAAAAGGTATTTTATGTTGCATTCAATGAAGCTGGCTTCTGAAGCAAAGTACTTGCTGCAATATGTGGTAGAGGAAGATGAATGGGAGTGAAGAGAGTAACAGAAAAAGATCCCCCAAGGGGAATAAGATGTGCATTGGGGAAGACACAAATCTGAAGACTATTTTTTTCTCAAAGCAATTTTAAAAGGCACGAAACTGAATCAAAGTGTCACTTAAAAGGCCTGTCAACCCTTCCCATGTGTAGCAGTAATCTAGGTAGACTGAATAACTTTGGAGTCAGAACTTGGCTATGATTGGTGTTCTTCACTGACTCTTTCTTCCCTTCTATCTGAGTTACCTTCTTTTGAACATAAATCCTAGATTATCTTCTTTCTACATAACTCATAACCAATAGGAGGGTGAAAGACAATGCATCAACTACCTCAGAATGAAAAGATTTCATCAGTTACTGGTAACATGATCATTACCATTTGGGAATAAACTAGGAAAAACTGTAACCATATTTGTATGTTTTACTTTTTTATTTTCCACGTTTAAATCTCAAAACAACCAGCCATCTAACTAACCACTCACTTCCCAGGAAGTAGGAAAGGAAAGGCTAATGATTAACAGTCAAGGTAATAGTTAGCATCGCTGAAGTGCTCACTATGTTCTGGGCACATACTAACAACTTTATAGCTATTGCCCTATCAATTCTTTCCAGAAAAAAGGAGAGAGTTTCTGTCATCACCCATGATTTATAAATGAGAAAACCGACACTTACTGGAATTAAGTGATGTCCCAAGATAAAGAGATAGTTAGGAGAGGACTTGAATCCATGTCTACAAACTTGAAATCCTGTATTTTTCACTCTTACATGGCATTGTTAACTTATCCAACAGGCAAAACTGACAACACTCTTAAATGAAGGGAACTTGAGATTCTAAAAATCTGAATGGATTCACATTCAGAAAAAAAATCTTAGAGACTTCATTATCATGGTGGCTGAGAGGATTCTTTTTGTCTATCCCCTTCAATCTATAACAAGTAGAACATCTATAACCCAACAAAGGCTACATTGCACAACACACCAGGATACTGGAGAGATCCACACATTGGTACACAAAATGGTGGGTGAATTAAAGCACATAGAGGAGGCTAAATGGAGGAATAGCAGAGACAGAGCCCAGGATCCTGGATCCCCAGCTGCAGTAGCTGACCCAGCTGCCTCTAGCTATAGAGGACTTAGTGGGCATCATCAGAGGGCACACGTGTGACTCCAGCCAGAAAGCCACAGTGGCACCTGTGGCCATGGGAAATGGAGCAGCAGTGGAGGCAAAGCCCATGCTCCTGGCCTGGCCATAATTCATAGCCTAGTGTTAGCAGTGGAGGTATGCACAAGATTTTGCTATCCCAACAGCAGTGGTGTCTGTGGTAAGGGGCAATAGCTGAGGCAGTGCCTGCAGAATGTGGCTCCCTCTCCACCACCCCCAACACCGCCCCACCATGGTGTGGAAGCCTCTAACCCGGTGATCCTGGATGCATCAGCCATCCCCGTGCCCCTGGCAGCAAAACCGGTGACTGCTGCAAGACCAGCAACAGCAACCCATCAGTGACCCCAAGAGGTGAAGGGAGTAATGAGGAGAGTGCTAGTGGCAACCCAAATAGAGGGAGTGGAGGGTGGAATGTGTAGATCCTCAAATATAGCCAGAGGCAGCTCAGTTAAGAGAAACCAAAAGCTAGTGCTATAGCGCCATCTATTGAAAAATAAAAGAAAGTCTTGTAACCTCCAAGTGGTTGAAAAGTTTGAATCAAAACAAACAAAGCTAATAATTAACAAGACAGGGAACAACAAGTGTTGGAGAGGATGTGGAGAGAAGGGAATCCTCGTACACTGTTGGTGAGAATGCAAACTGGTGCAGCCACTGTGGAAAACAGTATGGAGTTTCCTCAGAAAACTAAGAACAGATCTACCATATGATCCAGCTATTCCACTGCTGGGTATTTATCGAAAGAACATGAAAACAAATGCGTAAAGATACACGCATCCTTACATTCATCGCAGCATTATGCACAATAGCTAAGACTTGGAAGCAACCTAGGTGCCCATCAAGGGACGAATGGATAAAGAAGATGTGGTATATATACACAATGGAATACTACTCAGACATAAGAAATGATGAAATCTGGCCATTTGTGAAAACATAGATGGATCTTGAGGGTATTATGCTAAGTGAAATAGGTCAGAGGGAGAGAGTCAAATACCATATGATCCCATTCATAAGTAGGAGATAAAAAATGACAAACAAACATATAGCAATGGAGATTGGACTGGTGGTTACCATGGGGAAGCAGGGGGAGGGAGGAGGGTGAAAGTGGTGATTAGGCTCATATGTGAGGTGATGATTTATAATTAGTCTTTGGGTAGTGAACATGATGTAATCTACACAGAATTTGAAATATATTATGATGTACATCTGACACTTATATAATGTTATAATCCAATGTTACTGAAAAAAATTAAAATTTTTTTGTTGTTTAAAAAACACAAAACAAACAAAGCTATACCTAAATAAGAAATGTGTTTGCTACAACAAAAGTGTTGGCAGAGGAATAGCTCAGCAAGCACCACAAAAAGCCCCAGTAACATGGGATCTCAAAAAGAAAATAATAGCTCTCCAGAAACCAAACATAAAATCATGGAAGATTGTTATCTAACTGATAAAGAATTCAAAATAGCTGTTGTGAAGAAACTCAACTAGTTACAAGAAAACTCAGAAAGGCAGTTCAATGAGCTCAGAAATAAAACCAATGAACAGAAGGAACAGTTTACTAAAGAGATTAAAACTCTTAACAAAAGAACCAAACAAATTCTGGAGCTGAAGAACTCAATAAATGAGATGAATAATGCAGCAGAAAGCATTGGAAATAGAGTAGATCATATGGAATAGGGAATTAATGAGCTTGAAATGGAAAACCAGAAATGATTCAGGTGGAAAAGGAGAGAGAACTAAGACTTAATAAAATGTAGAAATTCTATGGGAATTATCTGACTCTACTAGAAAAGGAAACATTAGGAGAATGGGTGTCCCAGAAGGAGAAGAGAGAGAGAAGAGAACAGAGAACTTAACTAAAGAAATAATATCTGAGAACTTCTCAAACCTGGGGAAAGAACTGGTTATACAAATCCAGGAAGCTAATAGAACACCCAGTTATCTTAATTCAAAAAGACCTTCTCCAAGACACATGATAATAAAATTGCCAAAAATCAATGACAAAGAAAGAATATTAAAGTCAGCCAAGAAAAAAAGAACAATAATCTGCAACGGAACTCCCATTAGACTATCAAGAGGTTTCTCAGCAGATACACTATAGGCCAGGAGAGAGTGGAATGAAATACTCAGAATATTGAAATATAAAAACTGTCACCCAAGAATATCCTATCCAGCAAAGTTGCCTTTCATATATGAAGGAGAAATAAAGACTTTCCCAGACAAACAAAAGCTAGGGAACTCATTGCCACTAGATCTGATTTACAAAAAATGTTGAAAAGAGCTCTCCTCCCTGAAACAAAAAGGCAAAGGTTTACAAAGCTTTGAGCAAAGTGATAAATAGACAGAATCAGAAAATTGAGACTCTGTATCAGAATAGGTTAGTAAACAATTATAACATAGAAGCCAAAGGGAAAAGAAGCATTAAAAATAACTATAACCACTTCAATTTGATAATGAATTCACAATACAAAAAGGGATAATTTACAACAACAAACACATAGAAAGGGAAGAGGAAAACTACAGAACCTGCAAAGGCAACTGATACTATGATGCTATCAGCAGAAAAAGAACTATTTATCTATGAGAGCTTTTATACAAACCCTATGGTAACCAAAAAACAAAAATTCAGAGCAGAGACACAGAACATAAAAAAGAGGAAAACGAGATACATATCACAGAAAACCACCACACTGAAGTGGCAAACAAAAAAACAAGGAAAAAGTGAAAAAAGGAAAGATAAAATGGCAGTATTAAGTCCTCATATATCAACAATCACCCTAAAAGTAAATGGATTGAACTTGCCAATCAAAAGACAGAGTGCCTGGATAGATTAAAAAACAAGACCCAACAATATGCCGCCTCTAGCAGACCCATCTCAGCTCATAGGTTCAAAGTGAAAGGATGGAAGATGATACTCCAAGCAAATGGCAATCAAAAGAATGTGGATGTAGTCATACTTATATCACACAAAATAGGCTTCAAGCCAAAAAGTTAACCTGAGACAAAGATGGTCATTATATAATGATAAAAGGGGTGATCCATCAAGAAGATATAACATTTATTAACATATATGCAGCTAACATAGAAGCACCAAAATATATAAAGCAATTATTAACAGAACTAAAGGGAGAAATTGACCTCAACACAGTAAGAGTACGGGACTTTACTACCCCACTTACATCAATGGGTAGATCATACAGACAGAAAGCCAACAAGAAAACATTGGCCTTAAATGAAGCACTACTCCAGATAGAATTAGTAGATATACATAGAATATTCCATGTAGAAACAGCAGAAAACACATTCTTCTCAAGTTCACATAGGACGTTCTCAAAGAAAGACCATGTGTTGGGAAACAAAACAAGGCAAAAAAAATTTAAGAAGATTGAAAACATATCAAGCATCTTTTCTGACCACAATGGTATAAGACTAGAAATCAACTACAAGAAGAAAGCTGGAAAAGTCACAGACATGTGGGGACCATACAACATGCTACTGAACAACTATTGGATCAACAAAGAAATCAAAGGAGAAATCAAAAACTATCTGAAGACAAATAAACATGAAAACACAACACACCAAAATATAGCAGATGCAGGAAAAGGAGTACTAAGAAAGAAGTTTATAGTAATACACTATAAATTTTTTGTTGCTTGTTGCTTAAGAAACAAAAAAAATCTCAAGTAAACAATCTGACGCTACACCTAAAGGAACTAGAAAAAGGACAAATGAAGCCCAAAGTCAGTAGAAGGAAGGAAATAATAAAAATCAGCAGAAATAAATGAAACAGAGACTGAAAAGACAATAAAAAAGAACAATGAAACTGAGAGCTGGTTCTTTGAAAAGATAAACAAAATGGACAAACCTTTAGCCAGACTCACCAAGGAAAAAAAGAAAGACTCAAATAAATAAAATCAATAACAAAAGATGAGAAATTACAACAGATACCACAGAAATACCAAGGATTATAAAAGAATCCTATGAGAAGCTATCCACTAACAAATTAGATAACCTAGAAGAAATGGATAAATTTTTAGAAGAATATAAGTTTCCAAAACTGAATCAGGAAGAAATGGAGAATCTGAATAGATTGATCACTAGTAAGGAGATTGAAACTGTAATCAAAAACCTCCCAAAGAACAAAAGTCCAGGACCAGATGGCTTCTCCGGTGAATTCTACAAAACATTCAAAGAAGACTTAACACCTATCCTTCCCAAACTCTTCCAAAAAATTGAAGATGAGGGCATGCTTCCTAGCTCATTTAATGAGGCCAACATTACCCTGATACAAAAACCAGACAAGGATGATGATACAAAAAAGAAAACTACAGGCCTGTATTGCCAATGGACATAGATGCAAAAATCTTCAACAAAATATTATCAGATAAATACAACAATACGTTAAAGGGATTATACACCATGAAAAAGTGGGATTTATTCCAGGGATGCAAGGATGGTTCAGCATTCACAAATCAATCAAAATGTACACCACATTAACAAATGAAGAATAAAAAATCATATAATCATCTTGATAAATGGAGAGAAAGCATTTGACAAGATTCAGCGTTCATTTATAATAAAAACGCTCAATGTAATGGGTATACACCTCAGTGTAATAAAGGCCACATATCACAAACCCACAGCTAACATCATACTCAAGTGACAAATTGAAAGCTTTCTCTCTAATAACAGGAACAAGACAAGGATGCCCATTTCTGTCACTCTTGTTTGGCATACTGTTGGAATTCCCAGCCAGAGCAACTAGGCAAGAAAAAGAAATAAAAGAGATCAAAATTGGAAAGAAAGAAGGAAAACTGTCAATGTTTGCAGATGACATGATTTTATATATAGAAAATCCTAAAGAATACACCAAAAAACTATTAGAAATAATAAATACAGTAAAGTTGCAGGTTAAAAATAAGCATACAAAGTCAGTTGTGCGTCTACACACTAACAGCAAACTAGCAGAAAGAGAAATCAAGAATACAATCCCATTTACAGCTGTGACAAAAAGAATAAAATACGTAGGAATATATATAACCCAGGAGGTGAAAAACCTGTATGCTGAAAACTATGAGACTGTTGAAAGAAATCAAAGAAGATACAAAGAAATGGAAAGATATCCCATGTTCATGTATTGAAAGAATTAACATAGTTAAAATGTCCATATTACCTAAAGCAATCTATAGATTCAATGTAATCCCTATTAAAATCCAAATGACATTTTTCACAGAAATAGAACAGAGAATCCTAAAATCTATATGGGCAACAAAAGACCTCAAATAGCCAAAGCAATTCTGAGAAAAAAGAACAAAGCTGAAGGTGTCACACTCCCTGATTTCAATGAATGCTATAAAGCGATAGTAATCAGAACAGCATGCTACTGCAGAAAAACAGACACACAGACCAATGCAACAGAATCAAGAGCCCAGAAATAAACTCATACATTTATGGACAGCTAATTTTTGACAAAGGAGCCAAGAACATATAATGGAGAAAAAAATGTCTCTTCAATAAATGATGTTGGGAAAACTGGACAGCCATGTGCAAAAGAATGAAACTAGACCACTATCTTACACACCACACACAAAATTTAACTCAGAACGGATTAAACACCTGAATGTAAGACCTGAAACCATAAAACTCCTAGAAGAAAACATAGGCAGTATGCTCTTTGACATTGGTCTTAGCAATATCTTTTAGGATATGTCTCCTCAGGCAAGGAAAATCAAAGAAAAAATAAACAAACGGAACTACATCAAATTAAAAAGCTTCTGCACAGCAAAGAAAACCAGCAGCAAATATTTTCAAATTGTATATCCAATAAAGGGTTAATATCCAAAATATAAAAAGAACTCATACAACTCAACAACAACAACAAAAAACCATTAAAAAAATGGACACAGGATCTGAACTGACATTTTAGCAAAGAAGATATACACACAGCCAACAGGCACATAAAAAGAGTTCAACATCAGGGAAATGTAAATCAAAACCACAATGAGATATCACCTCACACACAGCAGGATGGCATTATTAAAAAGACAGAAATAACATCTATTGGAGAGGCTGTGGAGTAAAAAGAGCCGTTATACATTGCTGGTGAGAATGTAAATTGGTACAGCCACTATGGAAATCAGTATGGAGATTCCTCCAAAAATTAAAAATAATATTACCATATGATCCAGCTATTCCACTTCTGGGTATTTACCCAAAGAACACAAAAACACTAATTCAAAAAGACATATGCACCCCTATGTTCATTGTAGCATTATTTACAAAAGCCAGGACTTGGAAATCATCCAAGTGCCCATCAACGGATGAATGAATAAAGGAAATGTGGTATGTATATATACACACACAGTGGACTATGACTCAGCATAAAAAAAAGATGAAATCTTGCCATTTGTGACAACATGGATGGAACTTGAGGGTATTAAGCTGAGTGAAATAAGTCAGACAGAGAAAGAGAAATATCATCTGACTTCACTCATACGTGGAAGATAAAAAAAATAATAAACACATAGATACAGAGAACAGATTGGTGGTTACCAGAGGGGAAGAGGGTTGCGGGGAGGAGAAAAGGGGAAAAGGGGCACATTTGTACCATGTCAGATGGAAATTAGACTTTCGGCGGTGAACATGATGTAGTCTATACAGAAGTCAAAACATAAGGATATACACCTGAAATGTATATAATGTTATAAACCAACGTTACCTCAATAAAAAATAGATTTAAAAAATCCTAAAATTAATTTCACCTAGTTTTCCAGGCTGAAAATTTGAATACAGAGGATCGTATTGAGCTTTGGGTGAGCAGAATTTGGAAATCAGCAACAAACAAACTGGCTCAGCTACCAGACAAACCACAGAGGACTTGAATGCCGCTCTTGGGAAACCTGGAGCTTGTAGAAGAACTGGCCAGTTCCTCCTGCTCATTTAATTATCATTTCACTTCTGTCTCAGTGGTTCCAACTCATCATGATTTTATAGTCCTCCTCTGAATTGTTTATATGTGCTCCTAAACACCAGAGTGGGCTTCTTTTATTAGAAATATATTGGTGAGCCACTAATTACCTTCAGTTTACTACTGGTGAGCAAGGCGAGCCTCACATTAGGTGGATAGTCACAGGAGTGGTATGGTTCTAAGAGCCTGAAAATCTAATCAATGGCTCCCCCTGCTCACGAGATAAAGAACTGATAACAAAGCATCTAAGAATATATGTGATTTGGCTCAAGCCTACCCTTCTAGCCCCAACTCTCGTGGCTCCCCTTGAATTTCCCACATTAAATCTCCAGGAAGTTGCCCCAATATACATGCCATGCTGTTTGATACCATCATGCTTTTGAATATGGCATTTCTCTATCCAACAAACAAAATTTAACAACATTTAGTGAGTGCCTACATGCACATGGGCTATTTCAAGACTACTTTTCAGGGAAGTGTTTCCTAAATGTCAAAAGGCACAGATAGGTACTCTTCGCTCTGTACTCATATAGCACCCTGTTAAATACCTATATTATACAACTTAATTTATTTTATTATGATTCATTTTCTGCATATTAACTCTTAAACTGGGCTATGAACATTCTTAAGAATCCCCAAGAATATGTCCATTATCTCAGAAAGTTCGCCCTTGACCCTTTTTCATCACCATTCCTCCATCCTCACCCCAGCCACCAGGCAACCACTATTCTGATTTTAATAACCATAGAATAATTTTGCTGGGTCTTGAACTTCATAAAAATAGAATAATGCTTTTTGTCTGGATTCTTTCATTGAGCATACTGTTTTTGACATTAATCCAAGATATTGCATGTATCAGTAATTTATTCTGTATTATTTTCAACTGGCATTCCATTGTATGAATATTCATATATCAGTTAACTTTTGCTACATAACAAACCACCCCAAAATTTAGGATTTGAAACAACAGCCATTCATGTTTTGTTCATTGTTCTGTGGGTTGGCAATTTGGGCTGAGTTCAGATGGGCAATTCTTTTGCTAGACTAGGTTGATTTCACTCATGCATCTGTGGTTGACTGTCAATCATCTAGGCAGCCCTTTTCCTCTGTGTTGGCCGATTGTTAGTTGAGGTGATGAAGACAAATGGACCACATATTTGTGGTCTCACATATTTAATCATCCATCAGGGCATTCTGGCTTACTCAAATTGATGTGGCAGTTTGCAAGAGCAGTAATAGTAGGTTGAATTTTTCAAGTCTCTATATTATCTTTGCTATCATCCCAATGTCAAAATGAATGGGTGAGCACTACAGCAAAATTCTCCCATGATATCTCAATTTATTTATCTATCTATCTATTGAAGGACCTTGGGGTTGCCGCCAGGTTTGGGCTACTATGAATAAAACTGCTTTAAATATTATCTATGGATCTTTTCATGAACATATATGTTCGTTTCTCTTAAAGAAATGCCTACTAGTGGAATTGCTGGGTCATTGCAGGGTAGGAACCTGGCTGGACAGAAGTGGTCTGGGCTTCTGGAGATAATTAGTAGAGAGAATAAACAGTAGATTCTTCAGGAATATAAATTGCTATTGTCCAAATTTTATTTTAAATTTTTGGTATGTTTATACAATGTGATCATCTTTCCACCATCTCATCACACTCGAAATTTCAGTTAAGTTTTGCCATGCATTCTTGTGTGAGCAGCACTTTGTGGAGCTGAAGGAATCAAAGTGGCAATGTACACAGATGAAATGTAAAGAGACAATCGAGAATTCAGTTGAAAGAGTGGAGTTAGGGGAGTCAAGAAAGGTCCCAGGAATCCTCCAGGGGTACTCCAGAATACTTTGTGTACGAGATGGGAGTTTGAACTCTTTTTTAATCCCAAAGAACAAGTTGATCCCAGTGGATGGAAGGCTTTTGCTGACAAATACATCATAAGCATAATGCCTAACATTTAGTGAGCTCTCAAGCAAGGATCAACTAGTTCCTGTTTCCAGCTAGTTCCAATCTTGTATCTTGCTCTAATTCATTTAAATAACCATATTTTAGAATTCCTGATTAAATAGTGAGAGGAAGATATGTTCCACATAGTTTACAGGTCCATGTGAAGATAAATGAAATCTTAACTATGAATGTACTTTGAGCTCCTAGGGGAAACACCGTATGATCTAGTCATTCTCCTCATCGCTAAATGTTCATCACACTAGACTCTGTGCAGCCATCTCCCCAAAAAGAAAGGTGGTCCCTTTATTTCCTTTTTGTCTTCGGCATTTGTTAATTGTCTCAAATGATTTGCTTTTTTTTTTTTAACTTTAAGGGTGTAGAAATTGAGAACTGTCAGCTAATTTAGAGATTTTTAGGGAAACACCTTCTACAATTGAAGTTTAAATGTGAGATTTAGAATTGTTTCTCTTACCCCCCAGATTTTAAAAGTCCTTTAAATAATAATAAGTGAATATGAATATGTATTCACTTATTATTTATTGGTAAATGTCATTCATATTTCTAAGGTTTAATAGCTTTAATTCTTTCTATACTCATGTCAAATTAATTCTATATGGATTATCAGTTCTTATTTTAGTGATAAAACTTTATCACTGGTTTTTCAATATATACTTGTCAAAAATCATCAAAGAGATTTCAACATTGATGACTCCATTAAAGAAATAAGAAGGGAGGAGAAAACAAAAGAGAAAGAAAAGGATTTCATAAGTATGTAAAGATATTAAAAAAAACAAAAAAGAAACTGCTGGGAATGGCTCCCATGCAGGGATTAAAAAAAAAATTCATTTTTTAAAAATTGTGATCCAGATGCTGTAAGACCCACGTTTTCATTCCTTTAATTGAGCATATTAGTATTTACACTGACTTGTAGTTTTTTTCACCCTAATCCAGGAAAATATGTTTTTTTATCCCATTATATATATTTTTATTACATTTGAAAAGATACAAAAGAGCATGCTCATCTTAGCCACAGCATCAGAACTCAGAGGGAGAGAAAGCCATCTGCTTTCGTCCTGTACTTAAAGATGCTGTCGTTATCTCATTATCTGTTGTCGTTATCAGTTGTTCTCCCAAAAAAGTAAGGCTTTGGGACAATCCATCTCTACACTTTACCTTAATGACGTCAAAACTGCTGAAACCTCAGGGCTGAATGTCATTGCTGTGTGCCTGTGTGTACGTGTGCACATGTGTGCGTCAATGTGGGTCTTAAGAAAGCAAGAAATACTGAGAGAGAGATGACATTCTGTTGATGTTCATGGTCTCTTGTGAAGGTTGACTGAGTTCTTCTAAAATTAGCCTCCATCTGCTTTTGCAGCTCAATTTCCTAAAATTAAGTCTAAGAGATATTTTTCTACACCTCACTTCTCCCCTCCACTTCAAAAGTCCCCATCTAGAATTGGTTTGTGACTAAGTGTGATTCCTTTTAAATCCCTTTCTTCAGAAAGCTGATTCCCAACTACTTGCAATGTCACTATCCCTGTCACATGACATGTTCAATCTTTACAGCTTCCTGAAAAGCAGGTGGATTTTGCTTCCTTGTCTCTGATGAACAGAGTCAATCTGAGTACTAGTGACTAACAATAATTAACATTTATATAGCACTCAGTTTGTGCCAGGCAATGTTCACACATAAACTCTTTTACTCACAATCACCCTATGAGGTAAGTATAATTGTTATACTCACTTTATAGATGAAGAATTTGGGGCATGGGGGGTTAAATAACTTCTTAGATGCCACCTGCTAGCAAGTAATAGAGCTGGAATTCAAAGCCAGGCTGGCTAGCTTCAGAATCCACGCTCTTACCCACTACACTATGCTGCCAACCCAGCCGAGAGCCCAAAGGCTGCATTCTCCCTGGCACAATGGCTTTTTAGAATATCTACTTCATGTATTAAAATTTGTCCTTTGAAATGCAGCTGGCAATAAAAGCAAACATAAATAAATACCAAAAAGCATAAATTTCTTTCTGGGCTTTAACATTATTTTTTTATTAAAAATCCTGAATTAGGGCCCAGCCCAGTGGTGTGGTGGTTAAGTTCATGCACTTTCCTTCAGTGGCCTGGGGTTCATAGGTTCCAACCCCAGGCACAGACTTAGGCACCACTCATCAAGCCATGTGGTGGCGGCATCCCACATACAAAATAGAAGAATATTGGTACAGATGTTAGCTCAGGGACAATCTTCCTCAAGCAAGAAGAGGAAGATTGGCAATAGACATTAGCTCAGGGCAAATCTTCCTCACGGAAAAAAAAAAATCCTGAATTAAAGACAATATATTTTCTTATATTTAAATCTCCAGGCAATTAAAAAAAAATCTGACCACATGACAATATATTTTCTTGACTACATTTTATTTTGTAGAGGTAAAAACTTCAAGTTCACATCAACTATTTCTACTTACGAGTGACAATTAATGGAACAAACAGCTAAGCCTCTAACCTAAATGGCATTATCTACAAGTAAGATGAAATAATCTATGATAAAGGTGAAACATAGACATTCAACAGGAGAAAAAAGAGAACTTTTAATTTTCCTAAAGGTGAAGTAACTCAGAAAAAACGACATGGCACAAAAATACATAAATAATTGTTAACATAGAGTTCCTATAACTTGAAGGTGCACTTTCCCCCTTACCTTTGTGTGGCTGTGATTCCTTCTCCCACTCTAGGGGGTGTATTGAGTAATTGGAGGGTGAATGAAGAGCAGAAGTGAAACAGTCTACTTATTCTCAGTTCTTCTAGCCTAGAATTTCCATTCTTTTTCAAACTGAATAATGTCAGCCTCAAGTATGGTGTCTTCAGTAAAAACGGAGAATTGGGTACAATAAACTCGAGGGCACTGGAATTATCAGAGAAACTCTGATGTTATACTTTCGGGTAGAACTATGAAGTCCATAGTTAACGCAAATATATCTGTGGAGGCTGAATGAACAATCAAGGCAAATTAGATGTAATCATTTCTCACAGGATGGACTGAGTGTGAACACGGACCTCTGCATAAGGTTTCACAACAAAAATTCCGCAAAACAAAACTGCAAATGGGAGGATGGGAGGATGAGGTTTGATTTTCTTCTCTGCCAGAGATGCCAGCCTCACTCAAAAGGAGCAGAATATTGAAGCTGGCACAGCAAGTTGGGGCATTTTCACACTATGGAATCTTCCCAGGCTGGACCACTTTAAATTTCTCTTTTGGTCCTCTTGGCCCTGACTCTTTGAATGCTCTTGGTACTTCAGCAGCTTGACCTCTCTAAGAGTACAGAAATGTTCGGGATAGTAAAAGAAAAAAAAAAGCCTTTATTTCAATTAAACCGGTGTCAAGAGGATTCTGAAGCCGCCCCGTGCAATAACCCTGATTGACAGGGTTTGGTTCCTCGCAGCATTATCACAGCTGAAATGGCAGGGTCGCTGCTCACGTTGAACGAAAGATTGAAGCTAAGGGCGTTTTCCTACTTTAGAGATAATCTCTTTATGTTCACATGGAATTATAATACATTCTTTCAAAATAAATCGCAAAGTTTTACCTGTATACAACTCCGTCCTATTCAAAGAGCTCTTGGGGAAAAATGAAGTGGGATTAAATAAACAGAAATAATGTTTTCTGGCTGGTCAAAGTTTCCTAAATAATTTAGAATGTAAATATATTATTTGAAGATAATCTCAATTTATAATGTAGGTTTTTAAAAATCTGTCATGTATGAACTTCTTACTTAAAACCAGTAATCCAATGGATGAAAATAGAAGTTCCTTTGAGACTAAAGGCTGGCTTCATCCCAAGACAGCTGCAAAAGAAGGTTCAGAATGACTTGGCCCAATTAGTCTCCTGAGAAATGGGTATATGCAGAACTAGCTTCTGAGTTCCATTTTTGCCTGTGTCAAAAATCATCTGAACACATGCTCTTGCCTTTACCGCTCAACCCATTGAATACTTAATATTCCCAAATCCTGTAGTTAGAAGAGATGAAGCATGTTCCCTTCAGGGAAGTAAAGAACAGTCTCGAATTATTTGATTATCAAATATTGACTGAGCCCCTTCCACATGCTATGTTCAAGTGTAGTGGGCGTACGAAAGATTGAGGGGTCAGGAAACAAAACCTTCCTCTTCTGTTCCCTGTAGAATTGGAAACTTAACTCTTAAAAGTGGTCATCAAATTCCTTGACAGTATCTCTGGAGCTTCATAGTTGTGTTTCCAACTGCCCAGCACGCATCTCCCCTTTGGTGTCTTAGACTTTGCAAATTTACCATGTCCCAGAATAAACTCCTGCTCTTCTCCCTAATACTTGAGTGTACCCACGGCCTTTCTGTTTCCAGTGATGACAATGCCGTCTTTCCAGATGTTAAATCCCAAACCTGTGGACTCATCCTTGAGGCTTCTTTCACATCACAGAACCAATCTGTCAGGAAATACTGTAGGTTTTGCCTTCAAAGGTATCCAGAATCTGACCACTTTTAACCACTGCTGTCTCCTAGGTCCAAGCTGACATTTCTTTCACCTGTATTAATGCCACAGCCTCCTAACTCATCTTCTCCCCACTTCCAACCATTCCCTTCCACCTATAATCTACTTGCAACACAGTAGCCAGTGTGATTGTTTAAGAATCTAAGTTAGATTCTCTGTTCAAAACCCTCTTTGGGTCTCCAGTTTACTCAGATTAAAGGCCAAAGTCACCAGATCTGTCCCCTCATTAACTCTCTGATGGGATCTTCACCTCTTGTTTCCCTTGCTCACTCTTCTCTAGCCATCATGAGTTTTCTTGCTATTACTTGAACAAACAGACCCATGGCAGCCTTTAGGCACTGGATATTCTCTCTATACCTCTTTTCAGGTTTTGTTCAAGTGTTGCCTTCTCAGTGAGACTTACCTCTCTGCTCTATTTTAAACTAATCTCTCCTTGGCACTCTCAATACCTCTAACCCTTTTCTGTTATTTTTTCATAGTAATTTCATCTGCTGCATGAACAAGTCTTTTTTATTTCTTTTCTAAAGTTAATTATGTGGTTAATCTGGGTTATTTTGGCACTAATAGTGTGGATAGAAATTTCTTGGTCTGGGCCCTGTTGGGGAAACTGGATATAAGTTGTAGTTTAGTCCTGTTATCCTACTTAGAGAAAACACTCCAGAATTTCTTCCACATTCAAAGTTACCTCCAACCCTGTTCATGCTGAAGGCCCATGATCCCATTTCCATTCCATCTTCATCCTCTGGGCCATAGTTGATCCTTTTACCATGGTTCAGATGTTGCATCTTCTTGCTTCTTTTCTTCATCAACTACCTTTACCTCCACCTCTACCTTTAAATGTTCCCAATCCACTGTTGGAAAAAACACTGAAATTTTAAAAATCTCTCCATTGATCTCTCTCTCTCCTCTTCCCATTTATAGCCAGGCTTTCTGAAGGTTTATTCTACACTGCTCTTCATATGTCTTTCATTCCACAACCCAGAACAGTCAGGCTTTCACTTTCTGCTGTATATTAAAACTTTCCACACTAAGATGATATCCAATGACTTTCAGGATACTAATCTCATGGACAGTACTCAGACCTTATTTTACTTGGCTTGGCTTTAGTACAACATTGTTGAAAACCCCACTGTGTGTTGAAATTCTCACATCTCTTAGCCTTAATGGATGGATTTTTTCCCATCTATTGGTAAATTTCATTCTCCTTTCTGGGTTCTTTTTCTCTTAACAGAACATTAAGTAATTACGATCCAAAGTTATCTCCTGGGCCCTCTTTGCTATCACTTCACATACTCTCATACGTTCACTCTCACAACTTGCACTGCCTATGTGCAAGTTCACATCTGCTGCCCAGGTCTACCACCAAGGCTACAGACTCTGATGTGCAGCTTTCCATGGCACCACCATTTTCCTGAGTTGGGGCTATCTCAGATTCATCCTATTCAGCACTGGGCCCTCTTTGCCCTCAACTCTAGCCCTCCTCTTTTGCTCCCCGTCTCAGGAATAGCATTAATCTATTTCACTGTATTAGCCTGAATCCCAGAAATTATCACTGACACTTGCACCCTCTCCTCCAACCTATGAAGTCCCGAGTTTGTACTTACAAAAGATCTATACACTCTCATTTTTCCAACCACATCGCCACTGCATTCATCTAGGATCTCGCTGTTTCTTGCCCAGTGTACTGTAATAGGTTGCCAATTTATTTTCCACAGTGCTGCAAAAATGCAATCCTATCATGTCAGTCTTCCTTTAAAAAAATCCTTCACATTCCTTCAGGACAAAATTCAAACTCTTTCACCTGGCATATGTTGTATTTCAAGATTTGTCTCCTGCCTGTCACAGCAGTTTTATTTCCATTGCACTGTTTGTTCTAGCCACACTGAGCTACTTGCAGTTGTTCACAAAGATCATGCTAACAATGTCCCCAACATCTAACAGCCTCGCCCCTGCTGTTCCTTCTGCCAGAAAGGGAATGACTGCATTTACCTTGAGAACTCTTCCTGTTTCTTCAAAGCTCTGCTTAGATGTTGCCTCCTCAGTCTTTGTATGAGGTCCTTACTTAATGACACAAAACTTTTTTTGTTTTTGAGGAAGATTAGCCTTGAACTAACGTCCACTGCCAATCCTCCTCTTTTTGCTGAGGATGATTGGCCTTGAGCTAACATCTGTGCCCATCTTCCTCTATTTTTTATATGTGGGATGCCTGGCACAGCATGGCTTGATGAGCTGTGTTTAGGTCCATGTCTGGGATCTGAAGCAACAAGCCCCGGGACACTGAAGTAGAGTGCATGAACCTAACTGCTACACCACTGGACCGACCTGACAAACCTTTCTTTTTAAAATTGGTTTAAATTTCATTAAGTTCAAAATTAAGTTATGCTCACTCCAAAAAAACCAGAAAGAGAAAAATAGAAATTATTCATAATTCTGCCATTTACTTAATCCCTGTTAACATAGTTTTGTCTATCTTATCTATCTAATAAAACGCTTTTCTGAT
Source organism: Equus caballus (assembly GCF_041296265.1). Classification (NCBI taxonomy): domain Eukaryota; kingdom Metazoa; phylum Chordata; class Mammalia; order Perissodactyla; family Equidae; genus Equus; species Equus caballus. The sequence goes on along the minus strand of NC_091693.1, from coordinate 79,288,847 downwards.
ATCCACATAAAACCTCAATTTTTCAAAAATGTTAAATACTTTTGTATTATATATGCTATTTGAAACCCATCCTTTTCCTTCAGCAAAACATTGTGAAAATCTTTCAATGACACCAAATGGAACTCTTGATCATTTCTTTGTAATGGTCACATATATTTCATTATATAAATGGAGCATAATTCACTCAGTTTCCTATTATTTTCGGGTAGCTTTAATTTTTTTGATTAAAGACATCCTATTAAAACACACATGTTGGTTCAATTATCAAATTATTTCTTTGGGACACATGCAGAATGGAATTGCTGAATCATGGACACTAATACATTTCACACCTTTAGCAAAATTTCACTTGATCCTTCTATAAACAATTTCAAACTCCATTTTAAACATAGCTTAAACGTGATAAAATAGATCATAACACTTTTAGAACTACTTCAAAGGCACAAGTTCTCCAAAATGCCTGTGGGTGAAGAAACTGTCTTAGACACCATTCATTTTTCTGTTAGTTCTTGAGGAAATGAGGGGCAAGAACTCTCAGACTGGTCAAGATGCTCACGGAGTCAGGACCTTCAGAGGAGCCTTAGGGGATTCTAGAAGTATTAAAAACAGAAACTCAGAATTATCAGTAGCTGTTGACTTACGGTGAGAAGAGCCATTCTTAGATTTCCTATTGCTCTCTTTTCTTCACAACTGAATAGTCCTCCTGATGTAGCAAAAGGAAGATGAACTGTGGATAATATTTTTTTGGTATTATTTTAATAACAGGGATGATATAGTATATGCTTGGAAAGAAAACCTTAATGAGGGCATCAGATAGAAGACAAGTGAGAATCACAGGGCTAATGTGAGAGTACCCATCAGTTCTCTGGAGGTTTAATAGTCTTTTAAGTAGCCTCTGATGGACTTAAAACAGTCAGATGATAAGAAGTGAAATAATGAATCAGAGAGCAGTTAACAAGAGAAGGAAGGCTTTTGGCAGTAAAGAGAATAGGGGAAAAAAATAAAAAGAAGAGAAGAAAGGAAAGGAAATTAAAATGTGTAAATTACAAATGAAATCTTGAAATAGATGACATTCAGAGGCAGTTAAAATAAAAGATACTGTCATCCTGAAAAATGGAAGCCAAACCACTTAATATCTCACTCCAGGAAGTCCAATTCTGCAGGGAAATGGGATGAGATTTTAAGGTGTTTGTCAGCACATTGTTCAGAGATACACAGCTAGAATTTTGCTACGAGATTCCTGAGGTTTTATCACCTCCTTTCCCTGAAAGACGAAAATGAGTTTCAGGGTGTGAATGGAGACCAATAGGCAGGAAACAGAAAATTCTCAAGGGGAAGACTGGCAGGAGAGAAGCCAACCCCAGTGGGGGAAGGGTTGGAGTCATGCCTAGGTAGGTGACACCAACATCATGTTGCAAGATTTAGTTAGGCATTTTTAACTTTACAACTTGATGCTTTCCTATATTTAAAAGAACGTGCTTAGTTTGTTCCTGTTTTCCTCTTTTTCTGCTAAAGCAAATATATACTCTGTTTTCTCTCACCCCTATTGAATGTGACTGCTCTCATTTGAGGGAGCTATTGAAGTGTTGACAGATCTGGTCTCCAGAGAGGAAGCCTACCTGCCTTCAACCAAGTTGAATGTAATAAAGGAAAGGAGTTAACTCCTGAATTCCCCAAAGAAGGTGAAGTATAAGATTATATACACCATCCGTCCTCCTTCCCTGCTCCTCTACCTAAAACAAGAGTGTCAATATAGAGTGTGCTCCAGGGACCTCAAAACTGTCTACCCAAGTTATGAATCACCATGTTAGGTTCAGGATTAAGGGTTTGCTGTTTAAAAGCAAATAGGTCTTGAAGTTGCCAGATCAACCCATCAATCACTTGTAATTAATCTAGCAATCTCAACTGTCCTGAATATATTTCAATTCCTTTACTGTTTAATGTGCAGGAATGAGAACAATAAATAACATGAATTAATAAAATGAATGAGTGTGTCTTTTAGGCATGTTGCTTGAAATAGGGAAAACAAGCTTCCTCATGGGGAGATGTGGAAAATTCTAAGCCCTTTTATAATCTTTCAAAGTTAATCAAGTTGATATTTCCACACAGCAGACAAAGAAAAGAATTCCCAGTAAATAGATATTTAAAAATTATCGTTCTTCCCTTTCTGAATTCTTTATTAATATGAAAAACTATAGAGGCAGAGGGTCGGGGCTTGAGGGACAAGAGCACACACAGCATGTGAGAGTTCTGTTCTGAAGGGTTTTTCAGCACTAAGCATTCTAAACATTTTTTTGTCTACTTTGTCTTTGGAGAATGCTACAGAATAGTTTAATCATTTGGCTTTGGTATCTGACTGCCTGGGGCAGCTGTAGGCTTTCTTATCATTATGTCTCACCGTGTGTCACCTTTCCCAGACAGCTATAGGATCAGGACAAGAAAAATTGTTTCTTTATGCTGTAGATCTAACCAAACCACAGGCTGTTCACTGCCCACCAAATGAATGCCTAGCATTTAAAATTGACCTGAATTAAATGAAGCAGTTGATTATAAATGCTAGACACTCAATTTAGAAACTGCGGCTTAAAGAAAGAAGCAACATATGACTGTGGAGGGTTCATTTTGCATGAGAGGAAAAAAAGAATGTTATGACCAGAATGAAATATTTTCTGAGAGGTGAGTGAATTCCAATGATTGAAGTGACCCAAAACATCTTAGTAAATGTGACAGTGTAACACGGGTATTTAAATGGCAATTGCATCAATATTTCTATCTCTGGAAAGAAGCACAGGCCAGTAAAGGACAAGATATAAATTTTTATTTCATATAACATGCCAATTATTAAAATGCTGCAAATAAGGCAGAGAAAATAACACAAAAGGTTTTTTCCCTCTAGGTAGGAAAATTTTGTAGTCTGAGTTATTAGACAATTCCTATATCTAGGAAATGATTGACAAGGTTTACTTGGTGATTGACATTTGTTTATAGTTGCCTCGAAAGTGTTACATATGAAGATTTTGATATTGCTTTTTAGCTTAAGGAGCACTGTAGGATCAGGACAGTCTGGTTTGTTATATTTCTGATAGTGAAGGTTAGGAGTCTGGGCTCTCAAATGGCTAAGACAGAAGGACGCTTCATAGAATGGCCAGTGAGCGCTGCTGAGATGACAGATTAGATTGATGTCTTGATAGAGAGGAAAGAACTTAGCCAAGATGACTGTTCAGCATTCTCGGAGGGAAAATTTATTATTTCTCCACACTGACAGAAAAGTCGAGTTTGTACATGCTTTCCTTTGCAATAAGGTTGGATATAGAAGCTTAATAAAGAGTTAATTTATTCCATCCTGATCTGTTATATTCAGTACTGTCACACATTATGGTAATACACCATCCAAAAATGACATACTTACACTTAGTTTTTTAAGACATTCTTTTGAATCTAATGATTAGAATTTTTATTTTAAATGTCTTAGGCTTTTTTTCTATCTGTAGAATGGGGACACAAACATTCTATTTTACTTTTAATGTATTGCAAAGATTAATTTGATTATAATTTTAACTAATATAAAGCCATTGTCACATGACATGATCTAAAATGTTAATAGTTAGTAACTACTCCTGAAAATCTACTATTTGCTATTCATGGCATCATGTATTCAAATACAGTGGTGCCAGATAAGGAATTTGTTTTTCCAGAGAAGCCAGGCAAAGATATAAGTAAACTATGAACTATCCAATAAGTAAATGGGCAAGCACAGTGTGGATCAGCTAAAACTGAAGAAGAAAACCAAAGCCATTTTTGCCTCAGGGGTCAGAGGATGGGTTCAGGACCTCCAGAGTGTTGGAAAGGAGAGAGAAACAGTGAAGGATACCAAAGTCTACTTATAAAACTCTTTCAAATCCTTGGCTAACTCCTTTCCTGCATATGTACATATGATGTTCCAAGTTGCCCAGGGAGAAAATAATGGTTGCTTCCATTATTTTTAGCTCTTCCAGCTGAAAGAGCTGCGCAGAGAGTTCAACTGCAGAAGTAAGAAAATTTGGAGTTCAAGTCCAGCCAAGCTGATGGGGCTTGGTAAATACTCAGACTTTCCATTCAGAATGAGGAATCCATCCTAGGACTAGGTGATTAACTTGGATTAGGAGACAAATCAATATAGTCTCACTCTAACAAAGAAGAAAACCAAACCTCTACAGATTTAGTATAATCTGCCAGTCATTTAAGTCCTTGGTAGAAAAGAATGCATCAATCTTTAGGGGAAATTGAAAAAATCCTAAGATTTTACAACACATTATTTTCAATGTCTAGTATACACCAGGAATTACTAGGCATGTGAAGAAACAGAAAATGTGAGAAAGAGGAAAATAGAAACAGAATTAAAAATAGCCCAGATTTTGGAATTTTGTAATAATTAAAAATTACTATTAGTAATATGTTAAAGAATCTATATAAAAAGATTGTTATAATAGATGAAGAGATAAGGGAATTCCAGGAAAGGTTTTTAACAAGAGCCAAATAGAAACCTTAGAACCAAAAAATGCAATATCTGAAATCAAATATTTGTTGGATGAGACTAAATGCACTCTATGTAAAAACAGAAGAAAGGATCATTATACTTGTAGACAGTACAATATATATACCATTCAAATTGAAGCACAGAGAGAATAAAATGAAAACAATTAAAAGAGAGATTCAGTGATGTTTGAGATAGTATCAAACTGTCTTACCTAGATATTATTGAAGTCTGAGAAAGAAAAGAGACGGAGGACGGGACAGAAAGAAAACAAACAAATGTTGCTAAATATTCTTAAATTTGTTTAAAAAAATTCACAAATCAAATAAACTCAGTGAATATTCAATACAAAGACATGCAATTAAAATTAAGCCTAAATACAGGCGAGTCAAACTGCTAAAAACTAAAGATAAAGAGGAAATCTTAAAAACATCCAGGGGGAAAATGATAAGAAATGTCATTGACTTTTCATCAGAAACAATAGAGGCTAGAAGACAATAGAATGTCATATTTAAAGTACCGAAGGAAAAAAAAATATTTGTTGATCTAGAATTTTCTATTTTTATGTCAAGGGAAAATTTTTTTACCAATAAAGAAGGTGATAAATTTTGAGTAAAATTGTTGCCAGCAGATCTTCACTATTAAAATTGTTAACAGGAGTTTTTCCACTTGAAGAGAAATGATACTAGGATGTACATTAAAGAAGAAAGAGCACTGGAAATGTTAGACATGTAGATAAACATAAAATGTTATTTTTCTCTCTTTTCCTCCATCCTTTAAAAGACAATTGGTTAACACAGGCAGAACAATGAAAATGACCCCCATCTTACACCAGTCACAAAATTAACTTAAATGGATCAAAGATTTAAACATAAAACCTGATACTATAAAACTCCTAGAAGAAAACACAGGGAAGAATCTCCTCCACATTGGTCTTGGCAATGATCTTTTGGATGACACCAAAAGCAGAAACAACAAAAACAAAACTCAACAAACGGGATTACATTAAACTTGAAAACTTTTGCACAGCAAAAGAAACAACAAAATGAAAAGGCAACCTACAGAATTGGAGAAAATATTTGCAAATCATATAACTGATAAGAGGTTAATATCCAAAACAAATAAAGAACTCATACAATTCAATAGCAAATAAACCAAACAATCTGATTAAAAAATGGGCAGAGGATCTGAATAGACATTTTTCCAAAGAAGACATACAAATGGCCAAAAGTACAAGAAAAGATGCTCAGCATCACTAATAATCAGCGAAATGCAAATCAAAACGACAATTAACTATCACCTCACATCTCTTAGAATGGCTATTATCAAAAAGACAAGAAATAACATGTTGGCAATGATGTGGAGAAAAGGGAACCCTTGTGTACTGTTGGTGGGAATGTAAACTGGTGCAGCCACCATGGAAAATAGTACGAAGTTTCCTCAAAAAATTACAAATAAAACTACCATATGGTCCAGCAATTCTACTTTTGGGTATTCATCCAAAGGAAATGAAAACACTAATTTGAAAAGATATATGCACCTGCATCTTCATTACAGCATTATTTACAATAGTCAAGACATGGAAACAAGCTAAGTTTTTGTAACTGTGTATGGTGATGGATGTTAACTGTATTTATTGTGGTGATCATTTTGCAATACATACAAATATCAAATCATTACATTGTACACTTGAAACTAATATAATCTTGTCAATTATACCTCAAGTGTAAAAAAACGGTCTTATCTTGAGCTTATTTTGTTTCTATGACAAATCTTTAAAAGAATCTTGCTCATGCAAACATCTGAATAATTTTTATCTGGGTATTTTATGATTTGACTTTATTAAGTGTTTACTCATTTATTCTTCTGGAATTCATTTTGGTGAGAGATATGAATTTAGTGTGTATTGCACATAAATTACTGGTTTCTCAAATTATTATCCAGCTATCAACTTGTTATTTAATAAACGGTTTTTCTCTTAAAAATATATATTGTGAAATTATAATGTGTTGATTAATAATCGACATGTTGATGAATAATTCCTATCCAAAAAATGGGAATTATTTAAATGGGATTGTGTTTTTCTTTAAAGATTTTTATAATATATGTGAAATAGTATAATTTTAATTTATGTTAGACTGTGGCAAATTAAGGATGCATTGTATCTTTACAGTAATCCTTATATCATACAAAATGGCATAGCTAAGAAGCAGTAGAGGACAGAGAATGGAAAATCTAAACATAAAAGTGTCAAATTCTTAAGTATTTAAATTATACAGAGTATGTTCTCTGACCACAACATAATTAAATTATGAATTAATAATAAGATATTTACAGAATTATTAGATCTTTAGAAATTTAACACCACACTTCAAAATAGCCCATGGGTCGAGAAAAATCACAAGGTAAACCAGCAAATATTTTAAAATTAATGTCAATGAAATCACAAAATGATAAAATTTATGAGATGCAGCTAGAGTTGCGATTAAAGTTACTTTTCTAGCTTTCAAAGAAGAGAGATTTAAAATCAATAATCTAGGTTTTCACTAAAAATTTTTCAAAAAAGACAAACCCAAAGAAAATAGAAGAAAAGAAGTAGTATAGATAAGAATGACAATTAGTGAACTGGAAAACAGCAAAAAAATGGACAATATCCATTAAGCCAAATGTTGGCTGGAAAGATTAATGAAATAATTATTAATAAATTTGACACACCTCCAGAAAAATGTATCAAGAAAGAAAATCAAAGAAAAATATTGCCAGTATTACAAATGATACAGGAAACATCACTACAGTCCCTGTATTTATTGAAAGACTAATAAAAGAACATTATGCTAATAAATTTGACAACTTAGATAAAAAGGAAAAAATTCCTTGAAAAACACAAGAGCAACGTACCAAGACTAACGCAACTACGCTGAGCAAGAGAAGGCAAATGTGGAAGAATACGTATGGTATGATTGCATTTCTATCAAGGTGTTAGCATTGGCAAATGAAGTTATACTGACAGAAATAAGAACAGCAGTTGCCTCTGGTGGTGGGCTAACAAAGATTAATTAGAAAGAGTGCACAAAATATGTCCATTCTATTTTATCTAAATTATACCCTAATTAAAAGAATAAATATAAATAGACGCAATATTTCAGATAGTGATAAATATTATGAGAAAATACAAGGGGCCAGTGTGATAAAGGTTGACTGTATGTGTGGGAAGAATTAGATTTGGGTTGGGTGTCACTGAAGTCTTTTCCGAGAAGGTAGCATTTGAACTGAGACCTAACTGGCAACAAAAACCAGCCATGGGAAGATCTGGTGACAGAGCTTTCTAGGTATAGGGCCAAGCAAGTGTAAAGGCCCCAAGGTAGGAAAAATTCTGGCATTATTTGACACCAGAAAAAAAATCAGTGGAGTTAGCACTTCTTCCTGAAGTGTGGTGGGAGCTGAGGTTGAAAGGGGAAGCAAGGACTAGTTAGGAATTTTTTTAAAAGCCTTAAATATAAGAATGTGAATTTAAAATGCTATTTTAAGTCTATAGGAGGATATCAGTACTTAATTATATCAGCAATTGGCCATCTACTTTTTACATATCTGAACACAGCTAAGGGTTCATATAACATTTTTACCTGGCATAATTAAAATTAGCAGATGAACTCTTGGAACCTATATAAAGAGAAACTGTGTGAAGCTGTCTAGTTGGCTAGAATGGCAGAATAGAGAGAAAAGATGGAGGAGGAAGGAAAGGGAGCACATGGCAGAAAGATGGCACTTGAGAAGAACCGGGTGAGAAGAAAAGCATTGCAGAATCTTCTACAAGTGGTGTATGAGTGAGTGAGAGAGAGAGGGAGGACGAGCACGGGGAAGAAGGAAGCATCTTTGAGCACTTGACATCTTACATACCCTTCCTCCAATATTTACAAGTACAACAAACAGAATATTCATGTGGAGTTTGAATGTGACATTGTCCTTAACCATGAAAGCAAGAGCACATTCCATTGCCTTCTTGCTATGAGTACTTCTTGGGTGGATAAGACCATATGGAATCGCAAAGCAAAATCTATGTTACATTGAGTAGTGTTTTAGAACAGCATTGTCAAAAAACAGGAAAGGGAACAGTGTTGCTTCTTTTCCTTCTTCTCCCTCATTAAACCTGAAGTAACACAGGAAGTTGGCATGAGGCACAGTTTGAGACACGTGGAATACAAAGTGTGTCCTGTACTTCACAAAAAAGGCGCCTCAGAGGAAAATACTCAAAGATGAGGAAGGCTTCTCAATCGTCTCTGTTTTCCATTCCTTTGCCTAAAAGTTTTAAACTCTTCCTTCTGTTAAATCTGTTAAAATCTCAATCTTTGGATTGAGAACACTTAATCAAGAGAGTTAGTTGGAAAAGCATATAGTCTAGAGCCTATCTTCCTGCATGTTAATATTTTACTACGTCAGAAACTGCGTCAGCAAACATGAAGCAAGGGCTGCCTGTACTTTTACAGTCTCTGCAATATGGGCAACGTTCTCTAAGTGTGAAATCACCTCAGGGGTGGGGGACTGGAGCACTAAGTGTCCGAATGAACGTTTCAGCAGAAACAGAAAGGAACGTCGGCCCTTACCCAATACGAGACTATGATTCTGTTGGTAGGCAGAGGAGAGCATGTGTGGGAGGGACAAGTGGCTGAGAACGAGGAGGCCTCAGAAGTTGGTGTGTGTGTGAGTGGAACTGAGCACCACACAACCAGGGCATCTTGTCCTTGTGCCCACTCTTACAAGGCAACCTTAGGTCCTCTTCCTCTCAATGGGGCAACAAAAGTAAAATTCATCTTGACAACCTCAACCGTCTGAAGAGGCACTTTAAACAAGTGTTTTAGAGAAGGCCCCGCACGCAGTCTCCTGCGAGCGTAGAGGCTGAGGGTGCAGCTGGCGTTTCATGGAAAGCTAGTAACTTGGTGATAATACGGAACCCACCAAAAGCTCGGTTATTATACCTAACGTTTTCTTTAAAATAAAGGCCCATTATCTTAGTTGTGTCCTATGAAACATTCTGGTGGGGAAAGAAATGTTGAGGCAGAGTGCAGGATGCAAAACATGCCAAATAGCAAATATTTAGATGGCTCACAAAAATTTAATTTTAATTTAGATGTGTAGCAGGATAGAGACCATTTTATACAAACACAAGATAGAATCAATTATTGGTCCTCAGAGCCCCCTAAGAGGACCAATTTAAGAGCCTCCGTTCAGCTCCTGTATGCCTGATCTGAAATTCAGCTGGCACAGTGATACGGGAATCTCGCCTTTAACATGTTTTTGGTAGTGCTATAATTTAATTTAATAAGATTAAAGAGGACTCCTCAGTTTTTAGAGATTCAGGTAATAGTACACAAAGGGAGGAACTTATGCAAAGAAATTCAGTTATCTACGGCAGAGGCTGGCAAGACCAGGCATTAATGCTTGTGCACGCTCATATTCTCCATGAGGCCTTCCACACAATTTCAAAGAAGAGCTTAAGAGGAGTGTGACCTAATCTCAGCCCGAACCTCTTTGGCAGGAATAAAGGCTGGAGAAGATAATTTAATTGGCAAGACATAAGAGGATCCAGTGTGACTCTGTGAAATGGTATCCAAGTCACACAGGCGTCTTTCAGCCCAGAAGTGCTGTGCAGCAGCTTGATAAAACCAGGCACTAAAGTGAGCCAAGAAACAGCAAAACACACATTTCCTTCTTGATTGTTGAGGTCTCTCTGTCAATGCAGTGAAATCACTAAGGAAGGCTTTGAATAGTGTTGGACACACTAGTCAAGGGCTCATTTGATAGAGCCGTTGGAATTTTAGCAAACTCCTCACTGAGACTTTATGACTTCTCACGCAAAGGAAGAGGAGCAGGCATTTCCACTGCAACACGCTTTGATTGCATTTTCCTATGTTCCAGTAATTTGAAAAGAATGTCAAATGTTTCGGTGAGATCCGAACATCCAACTATTTGCGAAAGTAATAATGATTGTAGTTTGTACTTACATAGCAGCTTCCATCTGAGGAGCTCAGACATTATTTCATTACCTTTAAAAATATTATCTGGAGGCCGGTTAAGTGGAAGCTATATATTTACATTTTATCCCTAGTGGAACTCAGTGAAAAGATGTGCCACAGAGTTGCAAGCGTTCAGGCAACCTTGTGATAAGTTCATTCAATATGCTGAATTTCACTTCAAAGTAATAAAAACCAAGAGAATAAATAAAGTGTTTCTTTGCATTAACATTTAATTGATGGAATTTTCCTTAGTGTGCTTTACTCCTCTCAACCTGATTTCTTCCTGCCTGTTCTGACTCCAGGGTAAACTAAATAAAAGAATCCATTTACAGTCAACTTTCAAGTGATAAGAAGCTGTCTAGGAAGGCTCAGAGGGATCGACTCAAAGAAGTCTGATAAATACAGAAATACATGGTTTAGTAGTCAAAGCAAAAACCTCAATACAGGTTTCTTACAGCAAGGAGGAGCAATAATACAAGGAAGGTCTCTCCCTCTCCCAATACCTGATTAATATATAGACTCCTTCTAAAGCATCGGTTCTTAATCATTTTTATCCCATAGACACCTTTGGCATTCTGGTGTATCTTACGAAACTCTTCTCCCAATAATGTTTTTAAAAGCATAAAAATTAAACTTAAAGGCTTACAGAGAAACCCAACTATACAGAATTATAATAATCAAAATATTTAAAAAATCATAATATTTAATATAAGTGCATTTTTATTAACTCAATAAATAATAAGACCTAGCATCAGGTTTGACAACTTCTATAGTTTTGAATTAGTGATGAGCACAAAAAATATCCAAGGTTTTCACAGTAATTGTAATGCCCTATCAAGTTATCTGCCTATTTTGTCATCAACATTCATTTTAGAAAGAAATGTCATCTTTCAGTTAGAAATTAGTGAAAATAAAATATGTAATTATTTTCTCTTCTGTCTTTAAGAACTCCACATTAAGAATCTATAAGCTAAAGAAAAATTATTTTCTTCAACTCCTGAGAATAACTCCATGGATGCCTAGGGAACTAAAGGCCATAGTTTAGGAAACACTGATAGAAGGGACCCAAGGGTGTTAAAATTTGTGAAAGGCGATCATGTGACTAAAGTAAATCATTGGTTTGGGCTCTTAAGGATCAGAATAGGAAAATTTCAACTGAGTTTGGGGTGCTATTATGAAATAGGAAATGTTCAAACATTTGGGGGGAGCCAAATGTTTTATGATTTAGATTTCATTAATACAGAGTTTCAAAATATGAATGATACATGTAAATAACAGAACCAGCAAGAGTACTTTGACCTTAATACTTTCCTGTTACTGGCAGAGTAAAATCCAAATTCCTCAGCAAGAGAGTGAAGCCCTAGCCAGCTTTTCCAGTCTTTATCCCTCTACACTTCTTCCTACCCAAGGGGCACCCCTGCTCCTGCTCTTGCAAATCACCGCTCTCCAATATTCAACGTTCCAGACAGACCAATTCTCTATTCTTTATCCTACGCTTTCCTGTCATTGGGGATGTGTGCAATTTATTCCCTTCATCTCTTCTCCCATTCTACTGTGTAGTCCTATCCTTTAAGCCAAATTGTATCCTCCTGTGGTCTAACTCATATCCCACTACTTTCCAATAAGAAATGACAACCAAACATCTAACCAATCAAGACAAGAACGTGCCATACGTATTATTCACCATATTTATCATAACATACATTGAATTATATACTTCTGTGATTGTATTGTTCTCTAAAATGAGCTGTTATGAGCTGAATTGTGTCCTTTCAAAATTCACATGTTGAGGTCCTACTCCCGGTACCTCAGAATGCGATCAGATTTGGAGAGAAGACCTTTAAATAGGTGATTATGTTAAAATGAGGCCCTTAGGGCAGGCCCTAATCCAATCTAACTGGTGTCTTTATAAGAAGAGGAAGTTTGGGCACAGAAAGAGACACCAGAGGTGTAAGTGCACAGAAGAAAGATGATGTGAGGACAAGTGAGAGGGCCATAATCTGCCAGCCAAGGAGAGAGACCTCAGGAGAAAAGAGGCCTGCTGGCACCTTGATCTTGGATTTCTAGAATCCAGAACTGTGAGAAAACACATTTCTGTTGTTTAAGCTACCTAGTCTATAGTATTTTGTTATTGCAGTCCTAGTAAACTAATACAAGCTATAAACGCTTAAACATTGAATACCTGTTGATTCTTTCTAAAGACAAAAATAGAGAGAAGGCAGAGAGGAGGAGGGAGAGTGAGAGAGAGAGAGAAGAGCTGAATGACCCTGAAGTCAGATAAAGTGTGTATCTGCACATTTTGAAGACATCCTTCCCATTTCTGTTTCTCCAGAATTCAAGATGCCTTAGTCAAATGGATTTATAATAAAAATACTGCAGAATTGATTATTAATATAAAATTCTAACTCCCTTTTTTCTCATTCAGATTGCTAATAGACATTGTGTGGTTATCATCACAAAGATGTATGTTGCAACATACTAGTTTGATAAATTATATTGCACTTATAAATAGAAATGCTATAATGAAAAGAGAAGTCATGTTAGAGAGTGCCAATTAAAGAAAACAAAGTAAGAAAGTGCTAACATGTTTGAAAAAATATTTCTCAGAAGGTAATTTAAAGGAGAATTAAGGGACTATTTGACATAAGAGAGAAAGAAAGGCTTTGTTGTGCAAAAATACGTAATATTATGCAATAGGAAGAAAAGACATCCTTGAGAGCTGATGAGTGAAAGCCTGTTGATGAGGGTCAGAAAAGATTATTAGAAAACAGATGAATGGCATCTTTCCACTAGTGGCAGAGTACCTTAGAAATAGCAAGAAGTTAAGAAGAACCTCAGTGTGAAAGCATGATGTCATCTATAAATAGGGTCACATAAGGTCAGGTAGGGCCAAGCGTATGAAGCAAAAGAGAAGCACGTAGCCAGCTCATCATGTGTAATAACTATTTATTCTGAATCTGCAACAACAAATCAATAAAGTGATAGCAAGATATTTCATACTATAATTTTAAAAAGGGATTTTGAAAGGTGATTATTATAAGGAATTTTATTATTATTATCAGCTCATTCTCATGGCTGCAAAATATATAAATGATTAAATCAGCAATAAACTCTTATATTAAAGTACACAACTCTTGTATCTTTACTGATGATACAGACATGAGAGAAACAACTGAGGGCAAGACGTTTCATCGATTGGCAATCTTTCGTTTATTCATTCACACAATAAACATTTATTGAGTGCCTACCATGTGCCAGGAGCCATCCTACGTACTTGGATGCAACAGTGAAGAAAGTGGAGAAAAATTCTGGTTCATTCCCAAGGTTTGTTGACAGCCCCCATTTGATAGGCTGTAAACTCATAGAATATTAGGAAGTGAATGAAGATTTGGGGGGGTGGTGTGGTTTGAACAACTCATTTCTATTGCAAATGTGGACAGATAGCCTCAAACACCTTTCTAAGATTGTCCCAAGCATTGGCTCTTATACGAACTCATTGTAATATTGGATATATCATTCTTTACCTGACTCAGCTGCAGGGGAAACTTATTAACACGCAACTCCCACAAAACAGAGTAATTTAGTGTCAGTCACAGTTGATTAATAGACTTATATACACTGAACTCCCACAGACCCGAGGGTGGACTGAGAAAGTCCAATTGGGATGGTCCCGAAGGCTCTTCCTTTTAGAGAGAGTAATAGGAATCTAGCTTAATGGAAGCTGCCTATTTCTAACAAGGCCATTCTCTGATCAGGAGCTCTCATTGTTAACAGTCAACTAGGTGTTCCCTGTTCCCTCCGCATCTCCTGAGATTATGTAAAATAGCTCAAGGGTAATGTTCCTTTTTAGTTTGTGCATTCAGTCCAGGTTTGCCTAAGCTTGCCTCTCTGTGGGCTAATGAGGGCGCATGGGATCATGTTTATTCTGTCACTTCTCTGCTTGTAAATTTCCTTTTCAATAAGTACTATATTACATTTACTATGGTGCTCTATTTGTGTAAATATACTCTTTGGATGTAACTGTTCTCGTGGAATTTACATTCTGGTGGGGGAAATAGACAATAAAAACATAAGTAAGCAAAATATTTGTATGTTGGATAGTGGTAAGTGCTAAGGAGGAAAATAGAGCAGGAAAGGGAAATAGGGCGCGCGCGTGTGTGTGTTGCAATATTAACTAGGATGGCTGGAGCAGACCTCGTTAAGAAAGTGTCATGTGGGCAAAGACCTGAAAGAAGTGAGGAGAGAATTAAGGGAATTTCTGCAAGAAGGATAAGCATTCCAGGCATAGATCACTTGAAAGACTAAATGTTAAATTAACACTTTATATATTTATAGTCTAGATTCATTAGTTAACATTTATTAAATTAAAATAATTTTGTGGATTCTTGCTAGGACTTGGTGGTATACAAATTTTTTATCCAAACTATGTTATAATATGAGATTGAAGAATTTTTTTGGACTTAACTTCTGAAATTCTATTGTAATGTCAGTAGCATTGTGCTTGGCACATATTGACTATTTGACAAGTCTTTGTTGAATACACAAATAAACAGATGATCAGCCACTGTTTGCCTGGCACTGTCCTGGTTACTGTGGGAGATGTACTCTAGAGTTAGATGCTATATCTACTCCCCCAGAGCAGAAGTGCGGACACCAGGGACATGGCAAATAGAAAACAACCAGGACACAAAGTACAATACAAGAAGAAAAAATGATCGGTATGTTAAGAAAGGAATATATGATTGAAAAATTAGAAAACTTGCTTTTACAGAGGTAGTATTTAAACTCTTGTTGAAGGATAGGCTCCTGACAGAGCCAAATAAAAATAATGCCCTGGAGCAGAGAAAAATACTGGAAAATGTGATATAATACAAACTGCTCAATTTGCTGGAATACAGAGTTTGAGTGAGAGAGTTGAAAGTGATATGCTGAGGAGATAGGTTGGAGCCATATTGTATAAGGCTTGGAGTTCTGGGTTGAGACATTTGTAGTTAATTCAACAGAAATGGGGAGCCATTGAACGTTTTTGAAAAGAGAGAAAAATAAGACAATCTGAGCTGTAATTTAAGCAGAATTTTCTGGCACATTGGACGGTGCAGAGAACAGAGAGATTAAGCAGTGAGCCTCTGCCATGGGGGTGAGGTAGATACTGGGGTCTTATCAAGGTGCAGCTTCTGGAATGCCTTTGTTGGTAACAAGGAAAATTAGAGGGGAGGCCATTGTGCAATGGCGGAAAGGGGGCAGGTGCTGGGTGGAATTGTTGACAGCCATTTGGATAGTTGGCAGTTAGAACTAGAGTTTGAACCTGAGTCTTCTTTCAAAACGCTAAAAAAATGTAAGCCTTGGATAATGCACTCACAACACAATAAATGAAATTTGGGGATATATCACCCTACTGTTCATTTGCCAATTTACTTACGGAACTGGAATGCTTACAACCATAAAAAGAAATTCAGAGACTGTAGGTATTCACACTTTGCTCTCTTTTATATTATTCTATCTTCCCTTAATAAAGAGAATCTCATAAAGCAACAATACTTTATTTGTTCAAAACTCAATAAATATGGTATTGACACTTATATTGAAGTGTGGATTATTTTATGCTAAACTTCAATAACAGTGACTTTTCTTTAACATTTCAATTTGAGCCCATGCTGTTTAAGACTATTTGGCTCTATTTAATTTAGTGTGCTGGCATATTTTATATTTCCAAGATAACAAGTCACTCCTCATTAGAGTAGCTCATTTCTGGATAACCCAACACAAACTTGTATGCCCCAGGATGCTCTACTTCCATGGGAACCATTATCTTTTAATGACTATAGCCTGTCATGCTTTACTGCTTTGGAAAATGTAACATGTATCCTAGAGAAGCCTGTTTTAATTCTACAGACATACATCAGTATACAGGTTGGTCTAAACTTAGATGAAACATCCTATCACTGTCATACTTACTCTTGTCTCTGATGAACTACAATTTACAAGTGGATGTATCTGGTTTCATTTCTGATCATGTTTACTTGAATAAAATGTAAAAGGTATCTTGTGAATCCTTCACAAGGTACATGCATCTTGGAAATTTGGGAAAAAAATGAGAACACGGATCCTAGTACATAACAATATGAATCAATATATGATTGTGACAGGAAGGTTGAGGTGTGCAAAATAATAGCAAGGCAAATGAGGTCCCTAAATGGCCAAACAAATCTATACTCTAACAAAAGAAGATGCAGGAAAAACAAATGTGGAAAATGAAAGGAAGATAGCATCAGAGGTCAGATAAATAAATGATGTTTCAAATACATATTTTAAAGCTAGTAAGGGATGAAATGACCTCTGATATAAAATTCCAATTTGTTAGCAACAGAGTTGTTCTTTGCCAATAAAAAGGAGGAAGGTAGAAGGAATAGAAAAAAAATGACAAATAAATACATAGAGTTCTAACAATGTCTCTAAAATTTTCTTCACACTGATTTTATACAAAACATGAATGCAAAGTAGGAAAAACAAAAATGAAGCAAATAATTTATTTTCGAACATATGTAGAAAAATATTGAAAACTATGTGAGAACAATATAAATACTAAAAAATAAGCAAATATTTTTAAAACATTTAAACATTTCCTACCAAATATCAAAGAAATAAAAATAAATGAAATGCTTCTATAGTATATAACATGAAGGAAGACCAATGACATGAAAGGAAACAAAGATAAAGAAAAGGAAAGAAAAACTTTCAAGAGTCTGAAAATTCCAGAGCTTATGGTTTAATTACGGCCACTTCTCTGATCTACTGCAAATTCCACCACTTTATTTCTTGATTTTCTTTACTGTAAGTTGCCTTTTCTCCATTTAAATATTCTTTTAGTATCCACTGGTATAGAGGGATAGCACTCTTGAGTTTGGGTATTTGCAGAGGTTGGTCATAGAGGGAGAGTAGGGAAAGTCCTAGATAAGAATCTTTCCCCCTTTTCCAAAGAAAACACCAATGAGTTTACTCCAGTGCTTTTAGAAAGTCTAGCGTTGAAAGCAGAGGAAGGACTCTTTCCTCACACTATGGCCTCACTCTCGCACTTAAGAATGAGGAAGGGGCCCCAGGAAATCAGCCCTGGCTTTTAGTTAATTTAGGCTTTCTATCCAGAAACTCTGGAATACAACAAGGTGGAAGAGCTTGGGTAACACATCGAAACCATCACTTCTTTTGCTTGTTTGCGTATTTATCTACTTATTTTATTTAAAAATATATCTTTTGTAATGAGTACCTTGAAGCAAAGGCACAAAGTGAGCTTATGGAAACTAAGGCAACCTACTGAATGTGTTAGTCTCTAGCATGGACATTCATCCATCAGTTAATTCATTCAATAAATATATATATATGTGCCAGACATTGGTTTAGGTATCAGAGCATGAAATGAAAGAAAATACATAATCTTTAGCCAGAAAGCATTTCAAAGAGGATAGAAAATCAGACCTTATTTAGTATTTTCATTTTTTATTTCCAGCAATTACTTGGTGACCAGCAGATAGGAGATTCTGATTAAATTCTAATGTAATGAATTAAAGGATGTGACGAGAAATCAAATGAGACAAGGAATTCAGTGTAGCAATTAGACCAGTTTGCTGTTAGCATTCTTCAGAACTGTTTATTATACTGAATTTTGTATTAACTACATTTACCACCATAAATACCGACTGAGCTCATCCCAAATGACTTCTGGTTCCCAAGGTTCTCGGGCAAAACTCTCAATAGTTGCAGTGCACACTGCAAGCTCAATTAATTGGAACCTGCTACTGATGCAGGTGCATAGTAGAAGCAATTGAACAAGCGTTTTGAAAATTGAGCCTTTGAGGAACTTACTGAAAGAGTCGTGGAAATTAGAGCTGAGAAAGATCTGAGTGTGCTATGTAATTCATCCCATGAGGACTGGTATGAGATTGTCTTTTACAGCCTATTTTTCCATATATTTTCCTACTTGAAGTTTGAATGACTCAAACAAAAGGCCTTCTAATTCTTCCATTGGGACAATATTATAAAAGATCTCATTGTTAAGAAGTGTTTCCTGATATATATCCTGAATTTTTCTTTGCTTAATTTCATCCCATTAACCCCAATTACACCTCCCTGGGGCAACAATAAACAATATCAGCTTCTCTCTGAAGTTACACTCTGCAGAGATTCCTCATTCCTTCCTGGCATCATGCAGCCTGGCTGTGCACCTTGGTTCCTTGATTCTGTGTTCATGAGCCAATTGTGGGCTTCTAATCACTTTTACTTCTTTTCTTTGAATGCCCTATAATCTCTAGGCATTTTGACTCTTGGTATAAATCCTCATATACTTTATATCCATTGTGGTCCGTGCATATGAACCCTGATCATATAATAAGCCATTTTTCTCCAGGTTGAATTGGTAATAGGAGTGTAAAAAATATCTTAGTGTAAATGGCATGAATGAAAAACTAAACTGACAGAAATCACATTCTTGTTAGGATTTTCATCTTGCTGAATACAATTTTATGCTAAAGAGATTATTTTAGGAGGTTGTGTCTGCAGTACTGTTATTGTACTGGTTGATTTATAATCAGAGTGTGCTATTTAGCAAAGCCACACGCTTCATTCGGAAAGAGATTTTGCTCTACAGACAAGGTGACATAAAACACTTGCCCTTCTAAAAGAGGATTAGAGACTTTTACATTTTAAAGCCCATTTTAGTACAATCGCTAACATGAAGCCAGTTTCCAATTTCACATGAGAAAGATCTCTAAGGAGATATCCAGCTTAATTAACTGAGAAATGACGAATGCGACAAAATTTCACACTGATAGAGTGTGACTTACTGTAAAGACCCTAACCTCACCTGACCTCTTCACTGAGAACTGGTTAAAAAAAATTATGCCTGAACATTAGCATTAAGAGCAAAGACAGCAAGAAAAAGAGGGAAGAGTAATCCAAAATTTAGATATTTTCGTGTTCATTTTGTTGATGTGTAGTCTATGAGATACTTGAAATATTCTTAGCATATATGTCAGAATTCATTTCACAAGTATAATTTCATTAATAGCATTTATTTCATAAAAAGAATTTATTCATTTCATAAGCAGAATTCATTTCTCCCTTTATAGAATACGTGCTTAGACATATAGTCTTTTGTTTAATCTGTCATTGTATAATGAGCATAGGAAGGTGTGTATGAGCTCTGCTGACCTAACCAGAGCTCTAGTCAAGCTCTGCCAAGTGGTCATTAAGTAGCAGACAGGTAATCGTGGGATTGTTTCCCTATATAAAATTAGTTGGTTATTATAAACCCTCACACTTTCCAAACATACGGGCATGAATGCACACACACACACGTACCAATATATCATTTGATAACCAGAAAGTTTGATCACGTTCAGAATGGAAGAAATAACAAGGAGCAGATGGGAGTATGAATGGAGAGAAAAATAAAAGAAAACCAGAGGAAAATAAAAGAAGATACACTGGGAAGAAGAGAAGCAAATAACTTTTCTCCCCGTACTTCCCACTTTTTACTTAATGCCTGGGGTATGTTTCAGGAAATTGTAGACTCAAGAACTTTGACTAAATGTGAAGAGCAAAGAAAAAAACCTTAAAATATTAGGATTTGAAAATTCTTCTGGAAGATGCCTGAGGTTAATTGCAATGCTCTCTCAAGAGCAGTATCTGAGCTTTCCCTTCTATATCACTCGCTTCTGTAACTGGAAGAACAGAAAGGAAGTGAGGACATGGACCATCTAGTGAGACTATGACCTCCACTGCCTTTTAGTTGAAAATGGGAGTCGAAAAGCAAAGGTATATATTTTCTGAAGCAATAACATTTTCTGATATATAGACACTTCTGCATATATGTTCATATGAAATCAGATTTAAAACTCTATTTTTTAACCCCAGTATTTCTTT
Organism: Equus caballus; assembly: GCF_041296265.1. Classification (NCBI taxonomy): domain Eukaryota; kingdom Metazoa; phylum Chordata; class Mammalia; order Perissodactyla; family Equidae; genus Equus; species Equus caballus. Next base: position 79,268,408 of record NC_091693.1, on the reverse strand, counting down.
ACACCTAAGGATTTGGGCATATACCTACACCAGCTCAGCCAAGGGCTTGCTTGGATCAATTTGCTTGTCAACGGACCTACTGAGGTGCACCATGATGGGTAGATTCCATTAAGGAATTTACTCACCCATGCCTATCCTGTTTTTCAAGGGACATTTCTAACTCATCCCCCCTGATCCAGAAATAAACATTTAGGTTTCTGCTCACCAAGAGGGCCTTAACATTCCCCTCAGCTTGACTAAAGTTTAGATACACTTCTTCCAGACTCTGACCTCCCTTTCCTTAGGGCACTTACTTCACAAAATTTGTATTTGTAAATTCTTTCTCTGCCCCTTTAGGATGTAAATCTTTTTAAAAGCTTCTTGCCAGTTTGACAACTCAGGAATGTCTTTCTCAAGGTCCTGGGGAGCCATCTCTTTGAAATAAAATCATCAAAGAAGTAGTACCCCTATCTCCTAGTTTCTGTGGGAGGATAGGAGCTTACCTTCCTGGGCATCTTCCACCAAGTTGTAAAACTATCTTGTGTCGTAGAAAGTTTACTTTTCCTTTGGCTAAGGCCAATTAGCAAACATGGGTAGCTTTGATGCTACGAACTCTCCAAATATTTATTATGTTTAGGTGAGCTCTTGACGCTTTCCTGTGTACTCATCTGGCTTTCTAAGAATCAGCTCCTGCCTATCTAGAAATCCTAAATATTAGCTGTGTTCTCTTTTAAATCATAGCATCTTTTTTGATCACTCTGTCAAACTGCACTGAACACCCACCATGTATAGAACACAGAGCCTTGTTTGAATGAAGGTAACAAAGAAATGAAAGACACAGGCTTCTAGAAATTTACTATGGTTACAGGGATAAAAATACAAAGACACAGACATTGACATTTGGTAAGCAAGACAGCCAAAGAGATAGAAAGATAAAATAACACATAGTCAGAGTGGTGTACTTACAAGATAGGTATATTTAATTTCAATTCAGCATATATTTATTAAATATGTACTTCGTATTAGTTACTGTGCTAGGTTCTATATTCATTCATGCATCCATCCATCCATTCATCCATCCTTCTTTCGATCCATCCAAAACTTTTATGAAGTGACTAATTTGTACCTTTTGCTGGGGGCAGTGGTCAAATGACAAATGAGACATTCTTGCACTCAAGAAGTTCAAAATGTACTAGAGGGCACAGATAGGTGTAGACATTACCACTAAAATATGATAGTACTAACTACACATGCTCATGGAAGAGCAAACGCTGAAGCTTAACTATATCTGAGGAGTATATCTGAGGACAACTTGACAGAAGAGGCAGTGAGCTGAGATCTGCAGTAAAAATGAGGTTTTTTGGGGGAAAACAAGAACTAACATTTAGTCAAGGCCTAAATATTACAGATATTGTGTTATATGCTTTTATGTACATTGTTTCCAAGCCTCAAAACATCCCTGGGAAGTAGGTTTTAATAATCCCATTTATTCCCCAGGCAAAGGAGGCTTTCAGCGGCTTCAGGTCTGGTAAGTAGTAGAGTGAGTAGTTCAAATGCAAATCAAAGTGGCTTCCAAGCTCATGCTATTTTGGTTATACCACACGTCCTCACAGAGAAGGGCAGAGGAAGTTCCGTCCAAACAGAAAGAAGAGCATGAGCAAAGGGAAGCATCAAAAGACACAGAATTTTGCAATATTTTGGTACGTTGTAGGTGATGAGTAGGAAATTGTAAGAAATGGGGCTATTGAGTAAGAAATGGGCCAAAATTGTGAAGAATCAGATTTGACGGACGAAATAAATTGGAGTTTATAGTGTGGAATTTGGATCTATAATAAATAATTTTAGGCAGAGGTCTAGGGTGTGAGTTAACTATGGCTGCTATCTGGAGGTTGCATTGGAACTGGGAGAACATTTGGGGAAGAATTCAATAGACCAGGTGTACAAACACAGCATAGACCCCACGCTAAAAGCTCTTAGAACCTTACTGGAAGTCCTCATATAAGATTAGCACCTTATCCAAGGATGAAATTTAATAACATATTTTTAATATTCTTTTTTACCCAGCATAAATTCATGGACTTCTTGTTATGTTAGGCAGAGTTAGATCCCTAAAGATGTCACCTCATATTGCCTGGAGCCTGTGAATGCTACATTACATGCCTAAAGGAACTTTGCAGATATGATTAAAGTTGCAGATCTTGAGATGGGGAGTTAAGTAACCTGTATTATCCAGGTGGGCCCAGTTTAAGCACATGAGTCCGTAAAAGCCTTTCCCAGTGAGGGTTAGAGAGATGCAGCATGAGAAGGACAGCATCCACCTCTGCTGGATTTGAAGATGAGGGAAGGAGACCACACGCCAAGGGAACTGGTGGCATTTAGAAGCCGGGAGGAGCCGTCCGCTGACAGCCAGGGAAGGGGGCCCTCAGCCATACAACCTCAAAGAACTGGATACTTCCAGCAACCTGAATGAGCAAAGACACGGATTCTCCCCCAGAGCCTCGAGAGAAGAATGCAGCCCTGCTGACACTATGAGTTCAGCTCAGTCAGACCGTGTTGGACTTCTGACCCAGAGAAGTTGTGAGATAATAAATTTTTGTTGTTTTAAACCGTCAAGTTTACGATAACTTGTTACAGAAGTAATAGAAAATTAATACACTTGTATACTTAATGTCAGAGCTGAGGAAAGCAACAAATGGCTCCAGGAAAAGATTTAAGAAGCATTTTCACAGAGGTGCAGTAAACCAAATGGGGGAAAATAAAGGTACAGGACCCCAGAGTTTTTATGATCTCCAAACAACAGGAACCAAGAGGCCAAGTCTATGCTTTATTCTGGAATCTCTTAAAGGAAGTGAGGAGAGCATGGGAGCTGGTCCAGGCGTTAGACAGGTGCTCAGAGGCCTTAAACGCGGAAATGCTTACGTCCCTTTGTGCTTCATTCATTCATGCATCCATCCACTCATTCATTCAATAAATACCTGCTGAGGACCTCTGAGTGTCAGGTGTTGGCTCTCCCTTTACAGAACTCCCAGTCTAAGGTGGGGGGGGGGGGGGTGTATAGAACTATAAACAAACAGCTACAGAGTAGAAAAAGCAGAGAGAAGTTCTTTTGTGGTAACTGTTGATCACAGTGCTATTCAAAAGTGCCTGTCTGGATGTTGTGTGTTATTGGTCTGCGATGGCAACGTGCAGAGCTAAACGTTAAGAAACTTGATAGCAAATTGACAGAGTGATTTCATGTCTGCTGAATCTAATAACAAAAATGGGCTTATTTTTATGTTTTTTTAAATTTAATTTTTGTAGTAATTTATTTTTCCTATGCTTTATAAAAACATCCATTGGGATTGATTGAGAAAATAAAAAACCCACAGAGAGTTTGAGAAGCACTGGTCTAGCATTTAAAATAGGTATCAAGACTGGGTGGAAATAGAGGGAAAGAAGGGAGGTCAGGGCTGTCCTGTCTCAGCTTTTGCTTTGGCCTGCATTTTACATATTTTCACGAGGTCACGTTATGGAAAATTTTGCAGAAGCAACACTTCTTCTCTGTTAGCGTAGGGGCTCTCTCTCCTTTATTCGTCCTGTTGGCCCAGTTCTTTGGAGAAGCTTTCATATAGCAAAAATTTATGCAACTATTCATCCCATCAATTAAAGATTTTCAAGTAATTCCTGTTTAAGCAACACCCACACACTAGCTGAGCATGTTTTCCTCTTCGCCTTCTGTACTAGGAGCTTGTGCTAATCTTCCTGGCACTTTCACACCCCTGGCTTCAGCATAACTTCTCTCCTTCACACTAAGCTATTCTCTGATAAGGTGCAGCTGGGGAAATCCGTTGCTCTCTGGACCAGTCAGGTTTTCACATCAGTTAAGTTAATTGACAGAGGGCTTAACATATTTCTTAATTATGGCTGCAAAGTCATTACTGGAAGAATCCCCAAATCATAGAAAAACAGTGTTTTCTGATTAACTGGTAAGGAAAATGGCACACACAAAAAACTGCAAGCCACAACCTGACGGGATTGTTAGAAGTGAGAAAGGGCAGATGGAAGTCAGGGATCAGGGCACGTGTGTTCCCCCAGCTCAGACCTTATGCAGCATCTCTCCACCTTGGGTGGTGTTGTCTACAAATCTTACGGGGCTATTATTAAAAATATTGAATACCGTCTTTGAAATTGTTTTGGAAATTTCATATTATTATGAATAGAGAGAAATGGCCAGTGAATCGTGGTTTGCTATAATCGCCTTAACGCATATGCTTAAAGCATATGTGATAACTCTTGTTGCTACTAATACTTCAACTAGTCTTTGTTTTCTTTGGGTATCACGTGGTTAGTAATACATTATAAATTCATAGGATTATAGAGTGAAAGTGACCTTAGGAGGTGACGTAGTTCAATTTGCTCCTTTTATGGATAAGAAAGCTGAGACTCAATGAGATTAAGTGACTTCTCCTAGGTCACTTACTTATTAACGGTAGAACCAAGTCTAGAAGTTTTCCTATTTCTTGGCCTTGAAAATTTTCTTTGTGTGCTTATAAAAGTGGTACATACTCCTTGTAGAAAACTTGGGACCTACAAAAGGTATAAAAATAAATGAAAATCCTGCATAATTCCACAATTTGGAGCTAAGCATCCTGAATGATTTCTTACTGTGTGTAGGTATAGATATAAACTTTTCCTCTAAAATTGAGATTTAATTGCATAGTTTGGTATCCTCCTCTTTCACTCAACGTTAATCTGTCAAAACTTTTTTCACAGTCATCAAAAAACTCTCTAGCCTGTTTTTAATAACTGAACAATACTCTTTGTCAGCGTGGTCCAATAAGTATAAATATCTTTGGTCACTAGTGAAGGGAAGGCTTTTAGCTCCTTGTACTTTTTTTAAAACTAGTCTGTTTTTTCCTTTGTCTATTTTGCTTGTTTTTGATCATGTAATTCTTTCTCAGTGATTTATAAATGTTCTTTACCTATTAAGGATAATTCTCTTTTCTCCCAACTTCATAAAGAGAGTATTAGAACGTTTTAATTTGTCTTATGACTCAGGGTCACGGTTTTGAATTTCAGCTCTTACCACAGGCTCTATGACAGGTAAGTAACTTGCTGAGATCATACAGCTAAGAGGCAGACCTGTCACTGAAGAGCAACAGTCACGCCAAAACCTAGCGCTTCTTGCCACACAACACCGCTTTTCCGTACAGCTGAGATCTAAGGTAGGGCTTCTACCCAAATTGCTAGACAGCTACTGAAAGTTCTACAAGACAACTGGTAAACCATTCTGACAAGAAGTAACTGGCAAGTCAATATCTTGTTTTTACTTTTCATTTTAATTCTCTTTGATTCCCGGAACTGAAAACATCCCCATACTGTTCAATCTTGAGATTGGCATTCAGTTAATAACTCTTAACTTTTATTTTCCGTTAATGCCATACAATGTCTCAAGATTAATGAACAACTTAATGACATATTTGTTATTATTATTTTGATAAGTGGGCAATTTTATACGATTTGTGCACTAATGATTTGTCTGATCTTTGGAACACAGCAATGTCTAGATTAAGAATATACAGAAATACAATTGAGAAATAATGGTACCATTCATACCTTTTTGGAGACATGAATGTTTTTCTTATTTCAGTATCTATGATTGTACTAAATTTGATATTTTGTCACAGATCTCAGAAAACAGTTTTAAAAATAATATTTAAAAGAAAGGACGTGTACAGAAATTTGAAAATTTGTGATGTTATCATGTTTTTATTCCATAACAATTTTTGTTTTGAAAAATAAAGACAATTTAAATATTATTACAGATTCATATTTCAAAATATAAGGAGATTTCAGGAAAATTCTGATACCCATAAAATTTCCACTAATGGGAAATATCCTAAATATTAGATTCATCTTTAAATTTAAATTTCAGAAATTCTGTCATATTAAATGTTAAAATACCATCAGGAGATGGACAAATTGAATGCCTCAAAGTGTTTGTACATCTTCTCTGATATATTCATTTTTTAAGCCTTTTTGTAAGATCATTTTTAACTTTAAGTATGTGAGAATATTTGCATATTCTGTCATTCACTTTCCCAGTTTGATCTTGTTTCTATTAAATTCCTTCCTTTGGGAACTGGCCATATCTTTTGCAGTAATTGAACATTTTACAGTATCCTGCATTAGACTAATTTATCTTCTCTGCTACAGTATGAGGTGTCTGAAGGAAATTAAATGGGAAAAAAATCAGAAGAGAATCCAAAGATCGCCAGCAATTTGAAAGTGGTTGGCGCTCAAGCCAGGCATTTTATGGGCTGATGGAATCTTTGTTAATTGTGTGACATTTGCCCTTTACTGGAAAATGGAGTTAACATGTAGCCAAGGATGACATCTTCCCTGTTTGAACTTGACCATCTTAAGGACGTTTCTTGGAAAACATTTTAGTTTTATGTTTCTAAATGGATAGCATCTATCTCTTTAGTGCTGATAAGAAGTGCTGATAGAAAGATGTGTCGGAAAACATCTCTGCTAAAATCTGTGTATTCCACAATCATGACAATTTTTATCCTGGTAGAAAGGATTTACACCATCATTCATCAATTGATGGGGCCCCTATGTGACCCCAAAGGCACAAATAAAATAGATGTAATGTTACTTGCTTTTAAAGTGGTTTGGAATTAATTTATAAGTTATAAACTTTCTGGAAATGTCTGATGGTCACTACATGAGTATAAAGTGAGGCCTCTCCCCACCCCCAAAGTTTGAGAGAAAACAGAAAAAATAAATAGATGCAGGCCTACTAATTTTGTTTTTTTGTTTTTTTTAACAGAGTAGCAGAGGAAATTTGGGAAGTCACAAGTTCAATCAAGTCATTTGGATGAAATATGAAGGAGGCACTACAATGTGAGTAACCAGAAAAGTTATACATAATCACTATCATAAGTGACTCAGAGGTCTTCTTGTAATCCAGATCCACCCCTCTCCCACCAAATAAAAAAAATAATAAAAGGACAGAGAGTAAGGATTTGTCTGTGTTCCTTCAGTACATAAGTACATAAGCCAGGGGAATGTGTGTGCAGTGGAACTAAAAATGTTATTCTAGTTTATCCCTACAGTAGCAAGGGGTGTTTAGACTACCCTGGTATTATTTGTTTTTGTTTTTGGTGAAGAAGATTCATCCTGAGCTAACATCTGTTGTCGATCTTCCTCTAGTTTGTATGTGGGTGGCTGCCACAGCATGGTCACTGATGAGTGGTGTAGGTGCATGCCTGGGATTTGAACCCACAAACCTGGGCTGCTGAAGAGGAGCAGAACTTAACCACTGCACCATGGGGCCAGCCCTAGGGCTACCTTGTTTTAATTCCATCAGCCACTAATCAAAGTAACCATTATACTCTGTTTCTAAGCTCATCCTCAAAGAAAACAGAAAAAAAAGGAAACAAGAATTTTTCTTGCTATAACCTGCTCTTTAATGTAGATTTTTCTAATAAAACCAGCTAATTGGGGGCTGGCCCCAAGGTTAAGTGATTGGCTAAGTTTGCACACTCCACTTTGGCATCCCGGGATTTGCCAGTTCAGATCCTGGGCACAGACCTACACACTGCTCATCAAGCCATGCTGTGGTGGTGTCCCACATAGAAGAACTAGAAGGACTTACAACTAGGATGTACAACTATGCACTGGGGCTTTGGGGAGAAAAAAAAGAGGAAAATTGGCAACAGATTTTAGCTCAGGGCCAATCTTCCTCACCAAAAAGCATACCTTCAAAAAAAAACAAGCTAAACATCTTTAAAAAAAAACAACAGCTGATCACAATGATCTTGTCTTCTGTGTAGTTTTAGTTTTCATTATAAATTAATAAATTCATCATTATTAACATTTTTATAAATTAATAAATTACCTTTGGTTTTACAGCAAACTCTTCCAGCTGTGGTTTACGTCAATGAATTTAGTGAGTCTCCTGACTCTGATTTCCTCTGGCAAACTTGAATGTCTGAGAACCTTGAAGCCTGAGCTAAATAGCGGACTGTGATGGTAACAGATAATATCCCCTTCTTTGGGTTGGAGGGGCAGTGAATTTACCAACAAAACCTCTAATTTCAACACTGCCTCTAAGGGACACGGAATTCATGGAATGGGAGAAACAGGATAGACAGCAGAAGCAGCTGCCTAAATCTTAGCTCGGGTGCACCATTTTGAAAGATGGAATAAATGTGGAGGCAGTGATTTTAACTCATCACATACATAACATTCTCAATTCATAAATAATTCACCATCAATATCTAAAACACATTGAGATCTCACAACATTTTAAGTTTTATTTGTGTGGTGATATACTGAATCTAGCAAAAATCTGGCGCAGGTACTATCTGTTTTCACAGACCACGATATTGAAGTATAGAGAGGTTAGGTAATTTGCTAAGGTCACATGGCTAGTAAGGGGCAGACGGATGGTTTGTCCCAGTGGCTCTGACACCACAGTATGTACTTTCAACCACTATACCCTGCCTGCAAGATGCCACGGTGTCTAGGTGTCTATTTATTGATGGTCTACAATGCGCAGGGCCTAATGCCAGATGTTGAGTATGAAGCGGTGAACAAGACTGACAGGATCTCTACTCTTAGGCTCAAGTTAACACTTCTGAATTCTGAAGGAATTAATTTTTGAATTATAATTTTACTGTTTTGATCATGTTATGTTACAAAATCTCCATTATCTTTTCTTTTAAATTCTTTTTTTGGGGAAGATGAGCCCTGAGGTGATATCTGTGCCCATCTTCCTCTATTTTTTTTTCCTTCTTCTCCCTAAAGCCCTCAGTACATAGTTGTGTATTTTGGTTGTGGGTCCTTCTAGTTGTGGCATGTGGGATGCCGCCTCAGCATGGCCTGATGAGCAGTGCCACGTCTGCACCCAGAATCTGAACCAGCAAAACCCTGGGCCGCCGAAGTGGAGCACGCGGACTTCACCACTCAGCCACAGAGCTGGGCCCCCCATTATCTTTTTTGAAAATAATAGCCCTGTGCTTTTAAAATCTGACCACCTTCCAGGAAGCAGAACCTCAGACACACACGGGCAGGGGCTGGGATGATGTCCTGGGCGGGGGTGTAATGGAGCAGGTGAAGAGGTGCTTGCTGGAGCTCTGCAGCGGAAACTGCTAGGGCGAGGCTGTTTCCTGAAGACACACTGCATTGGTGATAGCAGTCAGGTTAAGACAATCGACCTAAACTATAAAATCAGAGCAAGAGACACTTGTAATCCAGAGAAGGCATCATTTGCTGCGTTTTATAGGGTAGCTATGGCTTGGGGTATGAGAAGTGAGGAGTCAGTGAGGGCAATATCCCAGCCTTGACATTGACCCTGTCAGAATATGAACCCTCTGCTCTTGTTGTTGGCTTGCTGGATATCAAAGGACAAGTCGATGATCCTCCAAGGCCTCTACTCTCTGCTGATAAAGTTAAACTTGTACCATTTACCTATTAACTGACTCAACTTGCTCATTATAAAACATTGTTGTTTTGATTTGTGTTCTAAGGAGGATCAAAGTGGCTTACATGTTAAAATACATGTGAATTAGAACAATAAAAAAAGACCGAAAGGCATATAAATAGAGTAGACTGTGATGGATTAGTAAAATCAATTATAAAGCAGTTTGCTTTTACAAATTGCAATGTAAGGGTACAATACAGAATCATAATCACAGTAAATAATAACAATAGCCGTCTTCAGCTGCTTTTGCCCTGAGGTTCAGTGGAAGTTCAGCTCCTCATTTTCTATTCTCACCTGACTTAGTGTTTCTAGGCAGAGATAAGCACACATTGCATTTCTATCTGAGGGGCTGCGTATTTTGATAGCGGATTAGTCAGAGCCTGGGGAGCAGTATTTGCGATTCACACTGGTATTATTTTCAGCCTTCATCTCCAATACTTAAAAATCTTGAGTTGTAAGTCCTGTAAAATCAGGGAACAATTTCTAGACTAGAAATTCTAGAACTAGAATTTCTACTTTCATTTTGAATGAACTTTAATGAAGAAAATTTGAGTCATTATCTTTTAATATTCAATCTCATGGATCCAAACAATATCCAAATACTGATGAATTCCAAATTTCTATTTCCAGCACTGACCTTTCCACTGAGCTCAGCTTAATATAGTCACCTGCCTGCTCAGCCCCTCTGCTTGGTTGTATCATAGACATTTAACTTGAGACGTTCAGCAGAGCATTCTGATTTTTCTTCTTCTGACTCTACTCCTTCACATCTTTCCTGTCTCAGTAAACGACGTCACTATTCAACTGTCGCCCATTTACAAGTTATTTGTGATTTCTCTCCTTTTCATGTGCATGTTTTGGGCAGATTTCAATATATAGCCAGAATCTGAACCTTTTTTGCCACCTCCTCTGCCCTACCATCCTGGTCTCAGAAACCATCTTTTCTCAGCTAAATTACTTTAATTGCATCCAAATGGGTCTCTCTGTGGAATTCCACTCTTGACTTCCCACAATCAATTCTTTGCACTGTGGTTCAAAATCTTTAAAAAGCTTCCTATTAGATAATTAGATCAAATCCAAAGTCTTAATCACCGCCTTCACTGTCCCACTTGATCTGGATTCTTCTCTAATTTTATCTTCTACTATGTTCCTTCTCACTCATTCCTCTTCGCAGACACTGGCTATCTTGCAGTTTCTTGAGAATGGCAAACTCGTGGCCATCTCAGGACTTGCTCTTTCTTAGCTTGGAACTTTTCTTCCATAGATAGTAACATGGTTCACTTCATCACTTCATTCAGGTCCTTGCTCAGATGTCATCAGAGATGACTTCCCTGCCCTTCCACATCTGAATAGCCCCTCCCACCATCTTCCTTTTGTTTCTGTACATTGCTCCATTTTTCTTCATAGCACCTGTTGTTACCTGACATTATATTATGTCCATGTTTATTTCCTATCTCCTTCATTTGAAAGTGAGCTCCATGAGGGTAGGGTCTTTGTCTGTCCTACTCTCTAAGGTATTCTTTGGGCCTCAAACAGTGACTGGTACTTAGTAGGCACTCAGAAAAATATTTGTTAAAATGAATAAATACTTACCTACATAAGTTCTCTGGGTGTAGATTATGTGGGCTATGAATTAAGCTTGTCTTCACTATTGGCTCCTTACCATTACTCTTCCTTCCTTAGTTATTATAATACTTACACTGCACATTTCAATCATAATTATGTGATGATGGAAAGGAAAAAAGAGGCATAACCAAGTTTTGGTTATTTTGGATGGGAACCTTTGAGGGAAGACTAGAGGAAATGCAGTTGACTTCTGTGCACAAATGGAAGCACCAGCCATTAACTAAGTGCCTCTCTAGGCCACTTTGTCTCAGACAAAATGAAGCTGGAGGGCAGCCCCAAGACCACAGAGCACTCAAACCTTCCCCATGCTTTCCTTCCTGCGGGGAGCAGTCCACCTGCTATCCACCTTTCCCTTGCTTGAAGGTGAAGGAGCTTCTCAGACACCATGAGGCCTCCTTAGGAACCTGAACCATCCCATAAAGAGACAACAAGAACACACAGGCTCTTTGTGAATCATGAAGTGTTTTGGTCTGGTGGCCTAGCATCAGGGTGCTTGTAGTACTTACCCTTTGATTCCATTTATGACCTGGTTGAAAATATCATAAGCCAACCCATCTTCAAGATGTGTATGGTGCCTCTTCATTGCTTTTCATTGTTCCTAACACAGTCAACTAAGCCACATGTCGTCCACCTTCCCCTACCACCGCCAGGACACATGCTATGATGACAACAGAATGTGTAGCCCTGAGCTGGCCCCAATGATTACTAGTAATGTCTCAATGATCACAGTGTGGAAGGGCCACTGGCCACAGTGCTCCATAACCCACCACTGCAAGTCACTTCCTAGTTATTTGTGAAGGATAGTACAAAGAGACACACACAAAGGGAAGAAAACAGAGTTTACCTATGATTAAATTTTCCCTATGCTGACCTTGGCTGCCATTGCCTCCAGAATCAAAATCTGGAAAGGCAATGATAATTCTTCATAAATTTTTCAATAATTCCTTTTGGTAGTCATAAGCATTATGTAGTATGTAGTATGTAGCCAGCCAGGGTGGTCTAGTGGTTAAGATTTGGCACCCTCACCACTGTGGCCTAGGTTCATTTCCAGGTCAGGGAACCACACCATCCATCTCTCGGTTGTCATACTGTGGCAGCTGCATGTTGCTGTAATGCTGCAAGCTGCGCCATGAGTACTTCAAATACCAGCAAGGTCACCCATGGTGGACAGGTTTCAGTGGAGCTTCCAGACTAAGACTAGGAAGAAGGACGTGGCCACCTACTTCCAAAAAAATGGACCTTGAAAACCCTATGAATAGCAGTGGAGTATTGTCTGATAAAGTGCCGGAAGGTGAGATGGCACAAAAAGACCAAGCAGGGCTCTGCTCCGCTGTCCACAGGGACACGAAGAGTCAGAATCGACTCTACGGCACTAACAACAAAGCATTATGTCAAAATATCACTTAAAGAGAAGGTATTAAATAAACTGATAGACAAACTGGAGTTAATAAACATAGCTTTGAGTTAAAACTCATCGGGAATCACTGGGGAAAATACTCTTTTAAAAATAAACAAAGAAATATAATAATTGCTAACATGCATAGTACATTGCAAGTTTCAAACCATTTTCTCACACAATTTATCTTTTAGCTCTTATAACAATGCTACACTGGAGATACTGAGCTCCATTTTATGATGAAGAAAATGAGATTGAAAGAGATTAAGTGAATTTATCAAAATGACTCTCAGAGCCAGGACCCCAACCAAGGTCTTCCAGTAACTTCATAGATGCACAGGCTAGGTGAAGAGAAGTTGCATGCATACTAAAACTTCATGATTGATAATTAAGAAGAGTATAAAATATTGCTAAATGATACAGCAATAATTTCCATTGTTTTTCCACGTTTAGACACAAAAATATTGCATTTACAAGGTATTATTTTAATTTTGCTTTGTGGAATATAGATAGGGAACATATTGTTTAAAGGCTATACATTACTGAAACACTTGTTGGACATTTAAAAATAATTTTATTTTTAAAGTTCTTTTCTTTTTTTTTTCTTGTTATATTTTATTATCCAAGGGGAAGAACTATATTCATACTATCTTGGCTTATTTAATTAGATTGCTTATGTAATAACTTTTCAAATGACAGACATTTTGCTAAACATAGTAAAAATATTTAAAAAATTGGTTGAGCTTGCTGTTTGTTATAGCCAACAATATTACCACTTTTTTAATATTCAAGATTTGATGCAAATTGATCTAATGCTAATACCAAATTGGATATGGATGGAGATAAATATGAAACCAGGATTTTCTTTTTTTCTTTTGAGGAAGATTAGCCCTGAGCTAACACCTGCCACCAATCCTCCTCTTTTTGCTGAGGAAGACTGGCCCCGAGCTAACATCTCTGCCCATCTTCCCCTACTTTATATGTGGGATGCCTGCCACAGCATGGCTTGACAAGCATCCGGGATCCGAACCGGCAAACCATGGGCCACCAAAGCAGAATGTGCGAACTTAAGCACTGTGCCACCAGGCCGGCCCCAAACCAGAATTATTTTTACAGGATCCAAGTTCAGGGTTAGACCACGTTTTTTTAAATATTCCTTAGACCTCAAAGACCATTTGAACCTTAAATCACATTTTACTTTACTCTATTTTCCCTTGAAGTATTTGTGACCTCATTTATTTGCATTACCCCGCACTTCCCCTATGTTTGCCCATATTGTTACTTATTATGTTGTCATAATGCCGTTGGGATTTGATCTTTGGAATGGCTTCTTTAACTCAGTTTAATATATCTGACAAACTGAATGAAGTTCTAAATTCCTAGGGTTTATTTTTAACAATGGCAAGCCAACACATTATAATCACTTTTTGGCTAACCTAGACTGGAAGATACTATCTGACAGAGTAACTATCGTTGGCCGATCCATGTGGATAACTGCAACTGAGACTACATCATGCTGTGCAGCTCAAACAATTGGTTTGCTGCTGTTATAAAGGTGGGTTACAGGTGAAAATAAGAATTCTTTTCTCAGGAGGGCTCCTCTTACCTGCTCTTCCTTATATATTTTCACACAGTTCTGACAATTTTTGAATTTTGAGAAAAGGTATTTGTGAAAGTGTTGGTGTACCATTTTGGATGCTTCTTGTCAAGGTTAATGATGTGTTTGCTTAACTTCCACCAAGACTGGAAGGCAGCAATTTGTTAGGACTCACAAATTGGAAGTATATGTTATAAAATCATTTTTATTATTGAATGTTTTGTAATTCTGCTTTCTTCAAAAGATTCTGGTTTATTTTAATACTTCACTATACTTGTTTGCAAAGTACATTTAAGCTTAATGGGAGAAAAATGCTAAACTTCGCTGTCAATGAAAAATCGTGCTAATTCTGATCTCCAGGCCCCTAGTTATGTAACTAACACCACCCTCACCACCTGACGTGTACTTCCTGTTCTTCTGGAGTCCATAAGGTCCTCCCCCCCGTCAATCTCACCTCGTCTGGTCTCTTCCATCAATGGACACCTATAATTTTCTCTAACAAGCATTTGGCATGCAATTATCTCCTGCCTCCCAGGGTTACTTAGCTGCTTCATGTCTGGATCACGCTTCTGAAGATCACGATCCCTTTTCATATTTTTCATGTCTTTATGGCATCCCTTAGCATAATGCTTAGAAATTGCTGTCACTACACGTTCAGTAAATCAAATTGTACCGTTTGCTACTTCTTATGTTTAAGATAGTCAAGTAATAATGGACAAGAAAATAAGTATCTCATACTTCCAAACAGAATGGGTTTATAATTTCGATAAGAAAACTGCCAGCCGAGCATCAAGCAGGGGCAGAATTCCCCGAAGGTGGGCATTTGGCAAAAGGAAAGAGAACTGTGGCGGCTGTGCCAGGAACTCTTTGTGATCTCGAGTAACTTCATCTGTGATTTACCTCTGTTCCTCTGCGAAATGAGGAGGTTGGTTTAGATCTCTTTAAGTTCTGCCTATGGATCTGTGAGTATTGAGTACCTTTTCTACACCAAGGACTGTGGCAGAGACTTTTACAGATATTATCTCAAGGTCAACAAAAATCAGAAGAAAGGTAATAGCGTTGAAAAGCATATGGAATTATTCAGGCAACCTCAGTTCTGGTCCCAGAGACGCTTATGTGAAAATGCAAGGAAACAGCTGAAGAGCAATATCCCAGATGGCAGGGCACCCAGGGGGCTGTGCAATAGGGGGAGATGGGAAACATCATTCAGTCAATGACTTCAGCACAGTGGGCTGTATTTAGCTTGGAAGCAGTTCTATTCCTGCCAAAAACCATAACAGCACTCAAATCCTTCCATTCACCCTTGCAGGCAGGGCTGGTTTCATGGGCGAGAGATCTGTGCACACAGAACCTCATGCTCAGGAGGGCCCAGTACTGGATTTAATGTGCTGCTGTCTTCATCTTGAAATTCTTAATAATTTTTGAACAGACTACACATTTGCATTTTGCACTGGGCCTCACAAATTAGGTGGCTGGTCCCCTTTGCAGGTCAGAGAGAGACTGAATAGAGATGAGTGAGCATAGAAACAGAGCAGGCACAGATCAGCTTGAGAAAGCTGTCCAAACTACAACGGGTGCCAGGCTTTTGGCAGAGGATATTCTTCCCAGTGAAACCTCGGCACAAGCCCAGACAGGAGTTAGCATCAAGAGATAATCAGAATTATTGGAAGATAGTTGGGGAAGAACCTATACTTCATGCTTCCAACTCTGAGCCATTGCAGAAGGAAGGACAGAAAATGCTGGGCAATTAAAATAAAACCCAGGTTTCAAGAAAGTTATTTTGATGCAAGATGATATGGTGCAGACACAAGATAGAAAAGAATAAGTGAGAAAGAAAGAATGACAATGATTAAAAACACAAAAAGATAAGGATTTAAAAAAATATATATTTTCACTGTATTTTTCTAATGAGTAAAGCATATGTCACATTATCTAATTGTATAAATGTATATTAACTCTACTTTGTGCTATTTACATATGCTTTCTTACATACATGTTCATTCACTATGTATCTAGAAGTATGTACCTAGGCATGTATGCATGCATATATATATATAAAGTAAAGGTAACTTAGTTTCTCTCTTTCTCTCAATTTCACAGCCTGGATTCAGTCACCACATCACTCTAACTCTGTGACTAATAGCCCTGTGAGTCCAGGCAAGTCATCTGACTTTCCTAGGCTTTGGTTTCCTCATCTATATTAGGAGAAAATTAAATTAGATCTGTCAGGTTCTTTGTGTATGTAAATTTTTGTTTTTTTTTTCTCTGAGGAAGAGAAGAAGATAGTAATCTAGTCATTTTCAAAATGTGCATATTGTTAAAAATAAGAATTTCACTACAGGAGGGACAGAAAGCTGTCAGCTTAAGGTCACCCAATCTAACTTTTGGCTGGTGATAAGAGAATAGGAACTTGGCTCCTGGGCTCCTGTTCCTCACACTGCTGGGCAGTTCTCTCCCTGAATTTATGAACAGAGCCAAGGGTTGTTAAAAGGTTGTATGTTGTAGATCTCTTTTCTGTTGTGCCTTTGTGGTCCTATGATCTTTCTTTAATAGAATGCACTGTGGAACCTCCCCATTCACACAGTCACTACGTTTCTAGAGCAGCGTATATTTTATGCTCTGTGAATACATTCTGTACAGTACATTTGCACTTTTATAATCTTTTGTTCACTTTTAATAACCTCTCAGCAGTTCTACCCTGAATTATGCCCTCTAAAATATGTTTCTATTGTGCTCTAAGAGTTTTTCTTGGCCTATTACAAAGTAATCTCATGCTTTACTTTCATTTTGCTTGTGAATTTAGACTATTTTCATCTTGAATGGGATATTTTTCTCTGAAGTACAATAAAATGTTTGCGTATTTTCCTAGGGGGGGACGAAATAGAATATGAATCTCATGAGTCTGTTCTCTTGTAAATTTCAGTACTACCAAACAGTGAAACTTCTATGTGATTTGACTCTTTCTAAAATTTTATTTGCATATGTTTCAAAGAGTGCTATATGGTAACTTCATTGCTTATATAAGGACGAGAAGTGTATCTACTCCTCTTTCCTTGAAAAATTAACAACAAAATCTGCTCTCTCTCTCCTTCTGTGTGTTTGTATATAGTACCTACATGTACATATCTATATATCCATATACACATAAATATGTACACACATGCAAACATATGAACACACATATAAACACATATTTATACATATTTTGCATATGTGTGTATAAATTCTGAGCTTCTCTATAGATCGAGAGATATTTGAGGGAAGGATGCATGCCATATTCCTGATATTTAATATAGTACCAGGCACAAAGTAGGATAAATAAATGTTTAATGAATGAATAAATTATTACCTATGATTAGCTACTTAATCTTATCTTTAAAAAGATTACTACATTATGACATTTTAGCAGTACTCAAACTTGTCATTTTGAACTAGTTGTGATAGCCCATAAGGTCATTTAACTTTTTGAACTTAGTATCACCCCTGATTAAATGGGAGATTAATCCCACTAGCATCCTCATTGGCAACAATCTTGATATCAGAATGGAAAAGCATCTGTGAACGTCTACCAGGAACAAGGAAATATGCCAGAGTAGAGGAGTAAAGCCCTTGCCTTAAAGCTCCTATAGTTTTGTGTGAGGAAAGGGAGAATAAACGATAAAAAATAAATAATCAGATTGTTCCATGTTACATGAGCCAAGTGAATGAATACGAAAACAAGTGCCACACGTATTTGGAGTGAGAAGTTTGCAGGTGTCAGTGAAGCTTCATGGAGGAAGTCTAACGCTTTCCACTGAGATGCTTTGAAGGACTCTGAAAAACCAGGACTAAGTAAACATAAACCAAAACTTCGGTTAGAGAGCTTTTAAAAACAGGCTATAGCATTTAAATTTTATACCTTGGGCAATGGGAGGCCACTAAAAATTTTTGAACAGAGTGGCAAAAATGCACTGCAGTTTGCCTTGGAAGGAAATATAGGCTAGAGTAGATGTGAAGACCCTTAGTAAATTATGGCAATAGTTAAAACACTAGCATGCAGTGCACACCACAAAGAACCTGATGAATGGGTGCAGACAACGGAGAACCAGGAATACAAAGGTTTCAGAAATGTCAGCAAGGATTCTAAACCTAAAGAACTGAGTAAGTCCAGAGGAGGGGATGATTTGATTAAAGTTTGATTTCAATAATAGTTACAGGTTGAAAAGATATGTTGACGTGCTAACCCCAAATACCTGTGAATGTGACCTTATTAGGAAATAGGGTTTTGTATATGTAATCAAGTTAAGATGAGGTCATTAGGGTGGGTCCTGATCCAGTATGATGATCGGTGTCCTTAAAAAAGAAAGGAAATTTGGACAGAGAGATGAGAATGCCACATGATGGAGAAGCAGAGCTTGGAGTGAGGCAGCTACAAGCCAAGGAATGCAAAAAATTGACGGCCACCACCAGAAGCTCGGAAGAAGCAAGGAAGGATTCCCCCTTATGGGTTTCAGAGGGAGCGTGGTCCTGCTGACACCTTTATTTCAGATTTCTAGGCTCTGGAACTATGAGAGAATACATTTTTTTGTTGTTTTAAGCCATCCCAGCTTGTGACACTTTGTTATGGCAGCCCTAAGAAACTTATACAGTAATACTGAGCCTGAGGTCATAGCAGGATGTCTACATGGAAATATTTTCCAGGTAATTAAAGACAACAATGAAGTTAAGAAGTGGGTTTAAGGCTAGAATTTTTTTAAAACCACTTCATTGAGGTATGATTGACATATAAAAAGCTGTACATATTTAATGTATGCAACTTAAGTTTGATAAATATACACCTGTGGAACCATCACCGCCATCAAGGCTATAGACATATCTATCATGTCCCAAAGTTTCCTCTCACCTCCATTGTTATTATTAATAATGGGTCACTACTATTATTGTGTATGTGTATGGACAAGAAGACAATATGAGATCTGCCTTCTTACAAAATTTAAGTATACAATATAGTATTATAAGCTATGGGCACTATATCTTATAGTAAATCTCCATAACTTATTTATCTTGTATAACTGAAACTTTGTACACTTTGACCATCACTTCCCAATTTCCCCCTCCCCACCAGCCTCTGGTAACCATCGTTCTACTCTCTGCTTCTCTGACTTTGACTATTTTAGATTCCACACAGAAATGAGATCACAGAATATTTGTCTTTCTGTGTCTGGCTCACTTTACTTAGCATAATGCCCTGCAGGTCTATCCAGGTTATCACAGATGGCAGAATTTCCTGCTTTTTTAAGGAAGAAAAATATTCTATTATATGTATAGATCACATTTTCTTTCTCCATGCATCCATCCATGGACGTTTAGGTAATTTCATATCGTAGCTATGTAATTCTGCAAGGAACATAAGAATGAAGTTATCACTTTGAGATCCTGATTTCAATTCCTTTAGATATATACCAAGAGGTGTGATTACTGGATTGTATGGTAGTTCTATTTTTAATTTTTTAAGGAGCTTCTAGACTGTTTTTCCATAATAGCTGTACCAATTTACATTCTCCCCAACAGTGTACACGTGTTCCCTTTTCTCCACATCCTTCCCAACACATATCTTCTGTTTTTTTATTAATAGCCATCCTAACAGGTGTGAGGTGATATCTCATTGTGGTTTTGATTTACATTTCCTTGATAATTAGTAACATTGAGCACTTTTTCATATAACTGTGAGCCATCTGTATGCCTTCTTTGGAGAAATGTTTATTCAGATTCTTTGCCCATTTTAAAATCAGATTACTATTATTTTTGCTATTGAGTTGTATGAGTTTCTTATATATTTTGGATATTAACCCTTTATGACATATATAGCTTGCAAATATTTTCTCCCGTTCTGTAGGTTGCCTTTTCATTTTGTTGATTATTTCCTTTGCTGTGCAGAAGATTTTTAGTTCAAGATATAGGAGAAGTTTGAGTTTAAGTGAGAGTGGAAACCATGAGAATGGATGAGTTTCTTAAGGAAGAAAGCTCACACAGAACCAGAGTCAAGGCTTGGGCCAGTGATGTGCTCATAAATGTTTATGCTCTCCAAGAAAAAAAGCCCTAATTTCCAGCATTTGTGCATTCCACATTGTAAATACATCCATCATGGCTGATGTCACTGGCTTTCAAAATTCACAAAAATGTTACAGTTGACTCCTTGTGAGCTGGTTCCAGCACATCACTGCTGTGGTATATTCATATTTAGGGCACATGTGGAGGAAATGGTACCAAGGAAGTGGCTATACAGATACTAGGACCAGGATGGTGATGATCACAACGGAAATTGTAAGAAAGATTTTTAACAGGATAGTTTAGGCTTTCTATCCTTTATTCCTAACTTGCATCTAATATTAACAGCACAACCACGCTCCCTAGAAAAACTAATCTACTATTTGTTTCTTCCAACATTCCATTACTTTTATTTTTAACTCTGTACCTTTGTTAGCATTAACAAAACAAAAGGACAATGGCATTGTTTTTAAATAACTAAAATTTCTAGAGTGATTACTGTGTGCTAGAATACTTTGTAGAAATATTTCACGTATTCTTCACAATAACCGTTTTGTTGAGAGATTATTATTATTCCAACTTTATAGCTGAGGAGAGTGGGGTACAGAGAGTTTATCTAATACGCCTAGATCAACCCTGTTGGTAACTGGCAGAACCAAGACTCAGAAAAGTCTGACTCAAACTCAAATGCCTTCAAGAGGTGAGTCAGGTAAGTAATTGAGTGGATTTGGCCCTATGCAAGTGCCACTCTATTCTCATTGAATGTTGCTGTGCTGAAATGAAAGCTCTCGATCACAGATCTTGCCATTTTTCAAGGGAGGGCAGAAATCAGATTTAAATGTAAATTCTCCATTTTTTAAAATGTTGCTCAAATTTTTATCGCTTAAACATTGTGGTGACCAAAAAACTATGAGTGTGTGCCATCAGATTAAATTCTGCTTTTGATCAGAAAATTATTCATCAATTTCTAAAAGCCACATAGAGGCTTAGCATTTAAAACCTCCGAGAACAGCAGACTGTTTAGTTGGAATGATATAAAACTGGAACAAAAGGCAGCCACTCTTCCTGGCTGCCTTGGCGTTGGCTCATTGGATTCCACGGTTCAGCGACTCATATCCGAACAGTGCGAAACTTTATCACAAAGAATTTTATTCTGCTTTAAACCTGCAGACGAAAAGTAATTTAGTTCATATGCTGCAGTGATGCAAATCAAAACCCATAACGTTTTTATTAATTGCTGAAAGCAGACAGGGTTTCAGAAGCACAAAAGTACCAGCACAGAACTACAGAAACAATAAATCTGAAGGCTAGGTTTGGAAAGATGCCCAGTATCTTGGAAGTGAAGGATCTGCTTATACATGATTTTATAAGTGTAATTTTGCTGATGCAAAATCAGTAGAAGTAGGCTAAATTTTTAGAAATTCTTCAGCATAAACTAAAGCTTCTTAATTCGAATCTTGACATAAAGCATCTTTTAACTTATTCTTCACTTACAGTGAAAAGTGATTTTATTCCTGTGAGGACTATGTTCCTACCCACTGTCATTTTGGACACAATTTCATTTTGGTCCCTCAGGTCTTGTCTCATGATAAACAAGCACCTTCCAAATAGCTAAGGTCTAAAGCACTGTCTTCTCTGTTTGTAGAAAATAAACAGTGCCAGCACAGTAGTTAGTGTGAAGTACTCAAATAACAATAAAAGAACTGAAATGTCAACTCTGATTTTTACTGCTCAAAAGAAGGGAAATGGATAAAAATAAAAATCTTTGCCAGTGCAGCAAGTCAGAGATCATTATATAGGTCACACGTACACACAAACATACCCCAAATGAACACGATGGAAGTGCTTATATTTTTCCATCAATTCAGTGATGATAACAGTAACATTCAGTGACACACAGTAAACTGTCACTGTGTGGCTCAAGGACTTAGTTATGCTTGTGAAATTACACATCTATATAGGTGACAAATTGCTAGTTGTTTCTATATAAGCTCTGTTTATTTATCCAGATAAACAGTGAGAGTTTTTATAGCAACTATTCTACTCTGCACAGTATCTGTAGGATTGGCTGGTGTATTCTCTCCTACTTTGAGGTACTTTCACATCACATCCATCCAATATGGTAAGTTGCATGTCAAAAGTCCCTAAAAGAATAACCTAAGGAACTTGTTAAAATATTGCTCAGGCCCAATCCCCAGAGATCTGATTTCAGAATCTGGCTGTTTCTAATACGTTTATGAAGTGATTCTAATCATGTCATTTGCAAACCACACTTTGAGAGACTGTCTAAAATAGTAGGTCTAAATATGAGCTGCTGCTTCTCACCCCTTAGGATGGCTACTCTCAAAAAGACAGAGAATAACGAGTATTGACAAGGATGTGGAGAAATTTGAACGCTTGTGCATTCTTTGTGGGAATGTAAAATGGTGTAGCCAGTAAGAAAAACAGCATGGCAATTCCTTAAATAATTAAAAATAGAATTACCATATGATCCAGCAATTCCAGTTTTGGGTATATACTTAAAAGAATTGAAAGCAGAGTCTTGAAGACCTATCTGTACACCCATTTCATAGCAGTTTTATTCACAATAGCTGAAAGATAAAAGCATCCCAGTATCCATTGATGATGAAATGGATGAGCAGATAAGCAAACTATGGTAGACACATACAATGGAATATTATTCAGTGTTAAAAAGAAAGGAAATTCTAACACATGCTACAACTTAGGTGAACCCTGAGAACATTATGCTAAGTAAAACAAGCCACACAAATAAACAAATACTATCTGATTCCACTGTTATGAGGTACCAAGAGCAATCAATTCATAGAGACAGAAAGTAGAATGGTGATGTCAGGCTCTAGGTGGAAGGAGAATGGGGCGTTGTTGTTTATTTGGTATAGAGTTTGAGCTTTACAGATTAAATAAGTTCTGGAGATTGGTTACACAACAATATGAATGTACTTAACACTACTAAACTGTTACCTAAAAGTGGTTAAGAAAGTACATTTTATGTCATATTGTCTGTGACAGGAAAGTGGGGATGGGCAGCAGTTTGAAGGAGAATAAAGATGACATTTCTTTTTCGAATGGAAGAGAATTAAAAAAGGCTGTAAAATGAAGGAAAGGATTCAATGAAGAGAGAAATGTTGATAATGCAAGGAATATAAATATAATATAATACATGTGAAATACATTTTTAATTCACAAGTAAAACTTGGTACCTAGTAGGCTCTCAGTATCCTTAATCCTCCCACATGCACTTTGCATCAGAGAGTGAATTAGGTGAAATGTCGCAGGGACTCTAACTTTCCATATTTCCAAGATGTAAATGAAAGTGGGCAGGTATCATGGTTAAAAGTCCTTCCTTCTTATCTTACTGGAACCATGCTAGCATTGAAATACAGAATTTATTACAATGTTCAGAAATGCCAAACAGGAAAAGAGGTTCACTTCTTTGTTCTTGCACTGCACACTCTTATTCATAAAGTGAGTTAATGATACTGATTCTATGAATAAAATGGCGACCAGTATTTCAAAACGTAATGATCTTGGCAATTCCACCATACTGCTGAAGATAAAAAATACAAATTCCAATATTGGCATCAAGATTTAATTTTATCTCCTTCAGAGTTTACAAATATTCTTATACTGAAGTTTGTAGATCCTGCCATTCTTTTCTGCAATGGAACAGCCTGCCTCCCAAGCTTCTCTGGGCTTTGGGGAGGCAAGGTCATGTGGTGCTGAAGGCATTCTCTGCCCATACAATGCTGAACTACAACATCCACTTAGCGATCTGAATGTCCAGCCTCCTAGGTTTTTAGAGAAAATCTAAAGAAGTCTCTATGCTTACAGCACCGTTAGAACACTGTGAAGTAGATGCTATTTTAAGCGTGGCATGTATTTCCCCTAAAAATTTTAAAATATGCTTGACACAGTGAAAGGTAGCAATTCAGATATTTCAAGATTCCAAATAAGCTTAATTTTGCGTGTGTTGAAATCATTTAAACCATACATGTCTCTTTTTTCCATTACAATTTGCTCCACTTAATTTATCACAGCTTACAATTAATTGATCTACTCTCCTATACTTAACGAAACAAACTAACTAACTTGTCAATTCTTGGTTGAGGTGAGATGCCCCCAATGAGTCCAGTGAATCATAAAGAGGACTAAAATTTTCTGACAGCTACGTTGGTCTTTGCAAAAAGTTTAAACTCCCTCCCATCTATTACTATAGAAGAATCTGACATATGCTTCTTGTGCTGCTTAATTACACATTTCTTTTCCACTCCAGTTAACATATTTCACTTATTTGTCATTTCTAATATTTTAGCTAAAATTATGCCATTTTTCTTCCTTTCAGTTTGACTGATAGCATGAATCTTGATTGCTAGGAAAAAAATGGTTCCTTCCTTTAAAGAAAGAATGAGGATCTAATCAACGAAAAATCCTGAAAGAACTTGACATTCTCTTTTGAGGATGATTGGCCACCCATAAATGGGAGCATGTGTGGGAAACTTCCTTAAGTCTCTGTTATTTGATTAACTTGTAAAGGCTAAGATCAACTGACAAATTCAATTATACAGTCAAATTATATTTCTAAATTGGCTTAATTTTTTAAAGTGATGAATAAACCATAGGGGAAAAATTCCATTACGATATGAACAAGGAGAACTAAGTCCCACCACTAATACCATGCCTGTGCACACAAACTTCCCTATTTCTCTTGATTAGCAGGATAGGCTTAATGAACAGAAATATACGGTTTATAGGTCAAATGTGGTGTTTACTTTCAAGGAAGATAAAGCTTTTTAGTGTACAAATGAGAAAAAAAATGATGATGTCCTTGGAAAAGCAATAAAATGTCCTCTTGGGCTGGTTTTACCCTAATAAAACAGACCATAAATAAAGAGAACTATCTACAGATTATCTCTAAAGGTACAGAATTTGCTAATGTCTGCCTGGTAGGAACAATTCGGAAGAAGTCATTGCTGATTGCTAAAGACATTTCTGAGTAGATTGTAATGCAGTCACATAGTGATAAGTAACATGTTGCTAAACATTGGCCCCCTCTAGAGACTTAATGTACCATAGTTAGAAAAAAACGAGTAATATGCCCTGTATATTCTCATATGAAAGTTCGAACCATTGTCAACACTTGAATACAATAAATTTGTATTTATGGAAAAGGAATAAATTCCTTTTATGGAATAGGTTGAGACAAGACTGTTTCATAAAAATTGATTTTTACACAAAATGGAAATTAACAATTTATCCTAAGAAGGTTATCGAAAAAAATGGTCTATTTGACTTATGATAGATGATAAATCACACTACTATTTCTCCTTTTTCCTTCTATATTGATAAATTAGCACACACAAAAAACTCAGTGAAATTACACTTAAACTCATAAGCATTACTTAAATCTTCTTTACTAGTCAGTTACTTTCATTCGTCAAAAACGGCATGTTAAATTGAATTTTTACTCTATTAACAAATGCTATGGAGTGAAGTTTATTATTTTTTATTCCTCAAATTTTTCCTGCAAAATTTAGATTATTTAAATTGACCCAGAAAGGGAGCACTTCCCAACTAGCCATCTTGTAAGTCAGCTGTGAAGACAGACACGGGCTAGAATGTTTGGAAGAGTTTTGAGTTTCCTGCATAAAATCACTTTTGAGTACTTACTTTTTGCCAGGACATGTTGCAGATTAGAAAGTAGATTTATGGTTCCCCCTTCCCTGGGAGGAGGCAGGGATGGGGAGTGACTGCTAATGGGCATGGGGCTTCTTTTTGGAGTTATAAAAATGCTCTAAACTTAGATTGTTGTGATGAGTGCACAAGTGTGATTATACTAACAATCATTGAATTGTACCCTTTAAATGGATGCATTTTATGGTTGTAGATATCTCATTAAGATGTTAAAAAATAATTCCATTATTAAACGTCACAATGATCCCATGTTTTCTCTTCATTTTACAGTATTAAGTAGATGGGTCCTCAGAGATGAAACCGTTTAACTCAGAGACCAATTGTGAATATGCCTGGAAATCACACCTGTGCTAGAATTCTGAAAAAATCAGCATTCCTTCTCATTCCCCTTTACTCTCTTGTTTTACAGAAAATATGCAAGGTAGACCGTCCTCCAGGAGACCAGGAGAGTACCCTCCCAAAAGCCAGAATACGAATGTGCTAACCTCTCATGCTTATGAATCCACAGAACACACAATTAATTCATAGAAATAGGCCTTAAATGGTAGAATTCCAGTCATCTTGGGAGAGAGATACCTTTTAATATAATGTGGCTAAATTAGTGCTATTCCTTTCAAAATAATAACCAAGGAAGGGTCTGTACATTCTCTAAATATGTCTATTGATTTAAATGCTTATTATTGCTACAATGATCAATATTACCACTCTCTAATTGTTTTAGAAAGTTTTTATACTTTCTCTTGAATAGTGGAAATAACTAATTCTTTGGGGCTGAATTTTATTTTTGAGATATTCTAAGTTATTTGAACTCAAAGCAAACGAATATGACTAGTAATCACAATAAGTAATGCCACTGGGGTTCAGAAATCCATATCTATCCAGTTTCTCCAAAAGAAGAATTTCCAATTATTTTGGGTAATTGCTGTGTAATTCACTTGATATTTTACATATATTTATTAGGTATCAACAATTGTCTTAGACATTGGGAATATGTATTGTTATACAAGGTGACCTCAAAATAGAAAAGTAATAAACATTTATTGGTACTACAATTTATAAAATGATTTTATATAATTCATCTCAAAAAATTCTTCAAAAACTCTGAAAGATTTTTTTTATCCTGCTTTAATTGAACGTGAGGAAATTGTACAAATACTGTGGTGAGACAGTGATAGAGCAAAGCTCAAAACCACGTGTGTACAGCAGTTCTGGACTTTTCTTTTTAACTGAGATATTATCTTGTACTACAATTTTATAAGACACTTGTTTAGATACACCTATACATATATGATGGTACTCATTCATTCAGTCATCCAACAATTATTTATTGAAGGCCTACTATGTGTCAGGTGCTGTTCTAGGTGCTAAGAACAGCAGAGAAAAAACAAGCAAAACTCCCTGCTTTCAAGGAGTTTACCCTCTAGCAGAGAAAACGACCATAAACATGATAAATTGGTGAACTCCACAGCATGTTAGATGGCACAAGTGCTATGGAGGAAAAGAAAGCAAGAAGTGAGGGAGAAAGCCATGTGGGATAAGCAGAGGAAGAGAGGTGTAGGCCGAGGGAAGAGCCAGTGCTCAGCCCTGAGACCAGAGTGTTCTTGGCATGTTCGAGGAGAGGTGGTCAGAGGGACAACAGGGACCAGATGATGAAGGAGATGTAGACACTACATTGAATTTGGCTTTAACTAAGTGATATGGGGAAAGCCTTTTAAAGAGACAAGTGTTACAATTATAGCCATGCTTTAAAAGGACTGTTGCTGCTGTGTTTAGACTGAAGTGGAGCAAGGGCATGTTTCCTAAGGATTCATCTCATTACTCTGGATCCCAAAAGATCTTCTCAGACTTGGGGTTTTTTTTTTGAGGAAGATTAGCCCTGAGCTAACGTCTGCTCCCAATCCTCCTCCTTTTGCTGAGGAAGACTGGTTCTGAGCTAACATCTGTGCCCATCTTCCTCTACTTTATATGTGGGACACCTGCCACAGGATGGCTTGACAAGTGCTGCGTAGGTCAGCACCCCGGATCCCAACCAGAGAACCCTGGGCTGCCGAAGCGGAACGTGCGAACCTAACCACTGCACCACCAGGCGGCCTCTCAGACTCAGCATTTTTAATACTCCTCAAGCCACATTTTGGACCCAGGTGTCTCTTGCTTTGCCCATTCATAATGTTCTCCCAGCTTCTCTGGGTGCTGCTGTAGGGAGTATGTACAAGGTTGTTCAGGAACACAAGGAGCCTACAGTGGAAACAGCCCTGTGATTCCTATATCTGATGGATGCAGTAGATACGGGCAGAGGAATGTCCATAATTTAAAAATTATGTCCTGAACCTTGAACCCTGATCACAAAGCAAGATGAGATCTCAATTATATAGGTCTCCTGATTCTTTTAGCATCTTACGTTATCTGTGTGTGTGTGTGTGTGTGTTTTAATAAATAACTTCTGTGTGCTAATAGATCTCCAATCCCTGGTTTCAGAGCCTATTGCTATGAAAAGAGGGACCAAAAAGAAACTTTATCAAGCTGATGGCAAAGTACCAAGAATAGCCCCAATGGGAGGTCTTACTTGTAGACATTGCTGTTATTCTGGGGGAAAATGTGTGTTGGAATTATTTCAGGGAACAGCTCCTCCAACCACCATATTTCCTTAGCCCTAGGCAATATGCAGCATGAACGTAATAGCTTTTGCCAGAATCTAGATGTTATATTTTGCCTTTGGTTTTTGTTATGTTGGTGGAAGAGAGGAAGAGCAGGGAAGGCAGAAGAAGAGAGAGACGGAAGGAAACCAGGTGGCAGTTATTGGAAGTCTGGTGGGAGCAGTGACAAGGGGCGGAGGTTGATGGGCAAGGGCTGTAATCTGCATAGGCCACTAGGAATACCCATTGTGACATGATTCTCTCAACCGGTGCCCCTCAATGACTCTTCCCTGATCATGCTGCTGACTGCCTTGGATGGGATTGCCCAATGGTGTCAAAACAGCCTGATTTCAGAAGGGACATAGTCAAGGCCCTCAGCCCAGGCCTCTTCCTGGATTCTTTCTAGATCTGCCTACAGAGTGACCGGTGGTGGGAGGGTGGGAGGCTCATGGCAATAGAAGGTGATCAGAGCTCAAGGCTGATCCTCCAGCTCTGGCAGCACAGGGAGGGGAAGGGAGAAGAGGACATGAAGAAGCAGGGCAGAGTGAGAGAAGCAACTAGGTGGTGGAGCAGCCCTCTCACCTTTCACTTCCAACCCCACCCCCTTCCTCAGAGAGGTGGGCAAGCATCCATGTCTGGGATGGCAAGCCTTGTTGAAGCTTGTTCTGGAGTATGGAGGGAGATTCTACAGCCCCTTCTCATTCTTTTTTTTATGTGTGAAGAAGACTGGTCCTGAGCTAACATTTGCCACCAGTCTTCCTCGATTTTATGTGGGACGCTGCCACAGTGTGGCTTGACGAGTGGTGCTAGGTCCATGCTTGGGGTCCGGACCTGTGAACCCTGGGCCGCTGAAGCGGAGTATGTGAACTTAACCACTATGCTCCCTGGCTGCCCCTACACTTCTCATTCTTAACAGCAACAAACTGGGGAAAGTAGCAAGTGTAACCTGGCCAGGAGAAGAGAAAATGGAAACTGTCTGTCCTCTAGAGGGTTCCAGGGATGAAGAGCCACAAGGTGGAATGGAGGGAAATCCACTTTTTCACAGCATTTGTAGGAAGTGGATGGCATTAATAGGGTTAAACTGCCTAATGAATTCTGGAGCCTGAGTGTTCAGCACTCTGAATCATTCTGTCTTCTCACGGTTCCTGGGACGGCTGGCAAGGCTCCTCTGACATGAAAAAGTGCCGCCTGCCACCACTGGGCTCTGGCTCACCCAGTTCAAATGAGGAGCCTCCCATTACTCAGTCAGGCATCTCTGCTTCCTGCTTGGGAGCCTCTGTTTCTTGGAAATAGCCTGTCAGGTCCCATCTGCTTCATGAAGCTGCCAGTCCCCTGAGAATAGGACCTCAACTCAGATCTCCTGTCAGATGCTGGAAACCCAGAGGGGAGTAATCCTTCCAACCTGCCAGAAATTGCTTTTGTGATATCAAGGCCTGCCTCAGGGAACCACAATATACTGTACTCAGATGAAAATTAGATTTGTAAGGACACACTTTCTTCTCTGGGTGGCTTGCAAAACTTCTCACCTTCGTTTGTAGGGAGGGCTGCAAGAGCTTTAAATTTATACCCATTAATAAGCAGGATTCTGCCAAACACAAATATTGTTTTCCTAGATCAGGCAGATGCAGAGAAAGCCCCAGAATAGACAAAAGGCTTTTCACTAGTGAAAAATGAAAGTTAAACTTCCACGTCAGCTCTAAGCATGAAGTGGATTATAGCAGGTGCAATTAATTGCCATTACATTTATTGGAACCTTGAAAACAATTAGCAAGTGTCCTAGTTGATGTGACAGATTCATTAATCATTTAATATATTCCTGCAAATTGACTTATCAATCA
Organism: Equus caballus; assembly: GCF_041296265.1. Lineage (NCBI taxonomy): Eukaryota > Metazoa > Chordata > Mammalia > Perissodactyla > Equidae > Equus > Equus caballus. The sequence continues at coordinate 79,238,128 of NC_091693.1, read as the reverse complement.
AATAGCTACCCCTGGTTGAATAACTCATGACTGTGCTTATGGCTCTATTCATAACGCTGGTTTTCTAAAGGAAACCAAGAGGATTTAGCTTAATTTAGATCCCTCAGTTTCAGTGTGTCGTTACGTAGATTACATCTCAGTTTCTTGATGTTAGAGCCACCACAGCAATAGAAGGGGCTCACAAAGTAGACATTTAAAAGGGCTGCAAACAACGTGTCAGGGTCAGATATATGTTCTTCAGGGGCAGAAATGGCATTGACAGAAAGGACCTATTCAGGAGAATGTCTTGAGGACAATGCAGCTGGGCCTCAGGAGCAGCTAGATCTTGTCCAAGTCAATTTTAAAGTTGCTAGTTGAGTAAATAGGCTTCTTGGAGGTTTAAACTACTCAAGGTCACTTACCCATCCTCCTTATAGCATCTCTGACAGGTGACCAGACAACATCTCCTTGAATCTTTATATTGATGGAGTGCTTACTTCCATTATATTTTGGAATGGTTTTGATTATCAGAATTATTTCTTAGTCAGTGTAATATTTTGCCTCCTACCCTTGGAACTACACAGTGAACTTACACTTCTTCCAGGTGACAGCCTTTCTAATATTCAAAGACAGCCGTCCTAGTCTCCAGAGTTCACTGGGCTCAAGGACACGATTTTTCACGCATGACGGCTCTCAAGTCTCTTCCGCATCTCCATTTTTAGATGCATTTCCATTTCCTCAAGTTTCACCTAACACGTGATGTCCAGAAGTGACCACCATACTCTAAATGTGAAGGAGTGAGCTCTAACCACCTCCACTGTTTGAAAATCTGAGATCTTTTAATGCACCTTAAGCCTGTTTTATCTTTGTTTGAAAATTTTAGTCACATTGGTTACTCATATTGGGCTGGTTTTCAACTAAAAATTTACAAGGCATTTTCCTGTGATCTGTTAAACCATATATACCCTACCCCTACTGTATTTGAGGCTATTCTTACAAGCTTTTTAAGGAAGGAACCAAGCTTAATGCCAGTTTATTACGGTGATTAAGAGAAAGAGTTTTCTGGATTTGACAGTATGCTCTTCTACTTAACAGCCTTGACCAGATATAGGGAACTTAACCTTGCTGAAGCTTGGTTTTCTTATTTACATAACAAGGATCATAAGAACACCTATATCATTGGATTGCTGTGAGGATTAAATGAGCTTTGTAAAGTGTTTCTTTGGAGTGTTTGATACATAGGAAGCACTCCATAAATGTACACTATTGTTATTATTTTAAATGTTCACTCTGTCATGCATCACATTGGTTTTTTCTCCTTCTATCTCTACTATTTATTTATGTAAGGCAGAGATAAATATGTTGAATATAACTGAGCAAACCCCCCCAAAACCATAATTAAAGACCTAAGCCTCTTTTTTTCCTACCTACCATGAAACCTGACCTCTCTTTGTGCATAGTTAGACGTAATGCTATTTTGTTTAACAAATAGAATTTCTTAAAATAAAACCAGGTGTAAAAAAAGAAAAATCCCTTTAATAAGTTCAGCCATCCTATCAATTTAATTTAATTTAACGAATTTCTTTTTTTCAGTTGGACACTCATTATGTCCCAGGTATTGTGCTAGGGTTAAATAAAGTTCTGGTGCCATGTTGTTGTGGGGGGCACACTGAGTGCCTTGATGCTCTTTGGCAGTTTTCTACCTACTTCCACTAGCCCTTATTCCTGCATTCAGCTCCTTGGGTCTGAATTCCTTTGAATGTGTCAGTTTATTCATTTTATTCCCTGGAATTTCCAGATTTTCTGATACCTCTGCCTGGATTTCCTGCCATTCACTCTTTTTTCTTGGGACCTCCACAGAGCAAAGAAAACTATCTCAGTTGTCACAGAATCAGGCTTCTGTCAAGATGGAAAGTTGCTCATTGTTGTACAAGATCTAATAACACTGGTAAAGAGCTTAAGGCTTTGGATCAGACAGCCTTGGACTTGAAGTAGAACTTCCCTATTTATTACCCTATTTATTAGGGGTGACCTTGGCTAAGGACCTGCCTAAGCCTCATTTTCTTATCTGTAAAATAGAGGTAATAATAATTACCTAGACCTTAGAAGGTCGTTGTGATGATGAAGTAAAATAAGGCATTAGAAGATGTTTAGACAATTCTAGATCAGTTATTATTATTAGCTATTATTCAACTAAATTAAAACATATTGATGTGGCACTAGGTACTAGGTACTGGACTATACCAAGGAACAAAATGAAAATGGTTCCTGTCCTCAAGAGCTTATGGATCAGTGACCCTACCATCATCATCACCATCATCATCATCATCGTCATCATCTTTGTTGCTGTTGTAGTGGTCCTCATTGCCTTGTCTTTGTTGTCGTCATCATCAATCTCTCTAAAGACCCAGTGCCACCAACAATGCATGTAGGGGAATCTGTGGGTCCCTTAATTTAGTGAGTCACATTGTCTCTAAGCTTTCCTCTGCTGCCTTAGTTTTTAATGCTATTTCTTTCTCTTTTTTCTTATACATGACATATGCTTAATTAAGTCATTTCCGTCAACTCTTTTCCAGCCCTTACTATTTTGAGCTTTAGTGATTGCCATCTCCATTAGGTGTTCAAAATCTCGAGTTTAATAGTATATTTTATGATTTTACTGTGATGCTAAAAAGCTTATTTGTCTTTTTCTCCCTTGAGAAATCTTCTTTTTATAGCTTTTGAAAATCAGTACATAATTTCCTGTTTCTAGTCTTCCAATCCCTACATCTTTATAATTCCCCCAAAGCTACTGATAGGATCTCAGCAGTCTTCTTCCCAAACTTTTTCAATATGCTGGGATGCAATTTTTACTCAGCAAGAGACTTGGATCCATGTAGGGTTTCCAGGCACTCTTCTTTTCTCCACTTAGGGTTCAATTCTCTCTTACCAATGTTCTCTTCTCCCCTCATCAGTCCATGACAAAGCAGATAAGAACAAGAAAGCAGCTGGAAATGTCTGCATTTTCCATGTCATCTGATACCATTTTGTCAACTATCTTAACAGCAGATTATTCCTCTCTTATTTGCATCTTGTTCTAAACATACTAAAAAAAAATCATTTTTACTATTCTACTTATTTTTCAAAAGCTTCAGTTTGCTCTACTTAATAACAACTGAAGTGCTTCCAATCTTCTATCTGAATTCCTTTTCCATGAGAGCTCATAGAGAACATAAATCCAGAATCATTCACCTACTAAGCTAACTACTCCTGATATTATCAAATTTGTCCTTGTATGATCAGGATTTTGTTCTGGGGAACATCTAGTTCCTTTCTGAGCAATATTCATTTAAGACCTTTTGCCATTGTCTCATATCTATCTTTTAGCAGAACTTTTCAAAGAGCAGAGGACATATTTGTGACTAAATCAAGCGTTTCTTTCCATGGCTATTATAAACATTAAGATCATGTTATTACATTCATAGAGAGTTGCCATGCTTCCATTTTAACTATTAATTGGTCCTTGGGTGGTCAGGATGAAGTGCAGATAACACTCCCCCTGTTGCTTCCTCTTCCTGCTGAGAGGTAAAATCATTGGGAAGGTAAGTAGTGTGTTAGATGCTGTGGTTCTTTCGGGATGTAAACCATAGTAGAGGTCCAGATAATGAAAGTCTGTCAGAATGAAGACATTTTGTCTTGTATCTGGTATTAGGAGAATCTAACCATCTAACCAGAAGGACTGTAGCGTACTTTCATCGTGGGGTCACTTCTCTTGCAATCTCTCTCTCTGTCTCACTCTCACCTTTTGTTCCCAATCAAATGCTGTCCATTATTCTCCCACAGTAGGATTATGGTTTGCCCTTATAGTTACATATTTCTGATATACACTCCTTCTTCTCATTATGATCTTTTGGGGAACCAGTTAGCCTTCCTTTGCCATTCACTAGTCACAAGCCATTCTGGTCAGTCATGAGAATACCTATGGGATTACGTTTGTAATCTTGCATTTAAATTTCAGTTTACATTGTTTCTTTAATTTCTATGAATTGGAATATAGATATTGTAGTCACAGCATTTGTGACCAATGCTTTTTATTTCTTCTTTCTATAGTCTTCTCTGATTTTTTTCCCGAACGTTTTCGTAGGAAGTTCCTAACACAATGTCTGCTATATAGGATTATGTCAATAAATGATTGAATGAATATTTTAATTTTTATGCTTCAATCTCTGACATATTTCTCATTGGTTTTAGTTCAATGAGGGGGTGCATTTTTCTCTTTCAAATTCTCTTCAATGCTTTAGTGAGCATCTTCTTACAATATTCTTTTGGGCCATCCTTATGATTAATGTGAGTATTTTCTAGGAACTCCCATTTTGGTATCTGCAATCTTGGTCCAGAAAAACAAATACCACTCTCCAGCTTTATATATATAGTCCGTACTTTGTTTCTCCCTTGTTATTTATCTACTTTTTGTCCATATGCACTACTTTCAAATGGTAGAGAGAAAAGTCCTACATAGGTGCTCCAAAGCCTTTTTCTTTCCTATATGACATTGAATTTACTAAACGTTATTTCCAGATCTTTTCTGGCACATTCCAGATTTACCCACAAACTAGCAGAAGTAAATATCTGATAGTGAGTTTTATGTTTCTTGGTAAGTTCTCAATTATGGCTCACATTTGTACTCTGGCAAGATAGCTTATCTCCTAACAGACACGGCAGAGCTAGTGTAGGGTATTTCCTTACTCCTAAGCTAAAGGAACTAACCCTCATGGCTAGTCTTGTGCTCCTGGGACTAAAAACTATTTTCCATACACTTGACAGAGCTGCCAGTTTTTAGACTGTACAATCTTACAGGGCTTTTTTCCCCTCTTGCTAGTAACACTGTAGATTAAGGAACAGTTGAACGCATGAATTAATGTAGCTATTAAAGCACCACATGAAAATCAAAGAAATGTGTGGATTAAATAAGCCAATGAAAGAGCAGAATTTTCTGCTATATAAAAATCATCATAGTCAAACAACTTCCAAAGTTGCCCAAGAAAGGAAAGGATGGTAGGGAATAATCAGTGCTCATGGTTCAAAGATTACGGCGATTTTTTGAGGTCTGATTTTTTGAGTTCTAGAAGAAATCTTCCCACAAATTAATTGCTTTTTCTCTTTATTTTTTAAGCCATTCTCACTTTGGAGACCCCCACAGTAAACCCGTCAAAGGTAATCTTGACGGATCATTGGTTTGTTCCAGATCGGAGTTTTTGTCTTTCGGTGACAATACATTTGTGAAAGGTTTATGACTTTCCTGACAGACACAATGCTGGCTGAATCTAAATTTAAATACACCCAGTAGAATGATGGAAACAAGTAGTAATGTCCTTTTCTTGCATGCAACATTTACTCTATTCGGCACATGAGCTCAAGATGAATTCCAAGCCCACAGAGCTTATTTTTAATTCGTTTTTAAATAAAAATGTTATCATGTGAGTAAAGCAGCGAGCCAAATTTAACTGTATGAAGCCATATATTTAAGGAATATATTCGATTTGGAAAATTACCCACATAGCATTGAAATAATCTCACTGTATTTCCAATGCCATGTTTGCATTTTTAATGACTAAAGAGATTCTGACCACCTTTGAGGCACAGATATATAATGACCAATGTCAGGGCATTTGTGCTGTCAGTTCAGCCTTTGAAATTTTTCATTCTGCTGCTCCCAGAAAGCTAATAAGCATTGCCGATTTAACAGGAAAAGGACAGAACTAGCATCCAGGCAGGCGGACCGGGAGTGTGATGAATATGGAAGTGGGAATGAAGGATCATGAGTCTGTTTTTTCTCCCCCTTCTCCACATTTCTTGGCTACAAATTGTCTTTTTCTGACACTTTACTAACTCTGTAATGTATCTAAAGAAGCCCCATTGTGAAAGAAAATGAAAACAATGTTGGCAAGAATTTGCTGGCTGTTCCTATTAGCCAGATATGAGATCCATGAAGACAATTTTCAATGCTTACTAATCATTCAAGTCAACACGAAGGGTCTTTTTGTTTTTTGTCTGAATACCTTTTAAGTGCAAATATGTCATACTCCAAAAAGTAGAACTTTCATATTTAGGATTTGTAAGATGAAGATTTCCATGAAATTCAAAACGTGATATACTTATCCATACAGAAAATAGATATTAAATATTCAGAAAGAATTCTAAAGCAGTTCAGAATGCTTCCTGTGTCTAATTTTGGTATTTTATGCCATTTTCTTCATGCATATTTAGTATATAGGCAAATATGTACATATAGCAGTACTTGCACTTATTTGTATCTGTCAGTTAAACGTAACCCAGTTTTAAACTATTCTCTGAGGAGGAATGTTTTAAACATATGAATGGTTAAAATTGTAGCCATGTCTGAGGTCTCTGAAGCTGTCCTGTGTGGGCTCACTGTAGTTCCAGAGGTCAGCACTAATTCCTAGGCCAATTTGGGATGGAAGTACAGAGCTAATCCCCTTCCCAAAGCATCCTAAAACCATGTAATGCCTTTATTAAGACATGCGCTACTGGGTTATGCAATAATCCTGGTAAGTACATAAAAACCAAGTGATTGGTCCTCATGGCAGAACTGGTGATGGACAGAAGTAATTCCAAAAGCTTTTAGATTCTTCATGTGAAAAACACAAAGACTCAACTTTGGTAACGACCCAAAGAAAAGTAGCATATGTAAATGTATGTCACCGTTGATTAGAAAAAGAAAATTTTGTTTACATTTATCATCAAGTTTCTTTTTCATCTGAGAAACTGTTATTAAATCAGTGTTATAAATAATAGATCTGTTAACTTATTTCTTCCACTTGCTTCTCTGCTTCTTTTAATTAGTTGTTTCTCAGTTTACGTTTTGATTGTATTATGTCATGTTGCTTAATTTTATAAACCTATCTCAAATTTTTCGTAGACAGAGAACAAACTGTAAATAAATACACGCATAACTATTCTTCTGAGTATTTTTCAATAATATGTATAAAACTCATATGCACAGATGTTTGACGTTAAGCAGCTCAAAGAAAGTCATGGTCAATGAATTGTCCTTAAGAAAGACTTTCTAAGATCACACAGTTTAATGTCCTTTCTCATAGACCAGAGGAAATGAAACAAAGGGGAAAAAATTATAAAAAAGAAACGAAATCCCAAACTTGTGGCCCATTTTATATGTGTGTGTGCGTGTGTGTGTGTGTGTGTGTGGTCTGGTTTGCATATGGATATATCTTTAGTTTTATCAACCAGGATTTCAGTTTTTATGCTAAGAATTCTAGATGACAATATTCCACCAATAAATAAAATAATTTACAAAAAGCATAGTTTTGAAGGTTTATGGGACTTAGTCTCCACAGTTACAAAATTCTAAAGCATATTTTAAAATGTTCTAATTTCAGTATTTATATATCAGGAAAGCGATGATTTCTCCAGGAAGCGCCTGATCCAGCATATTCCTTTATCTTGAAATCCAAGGAAAGCCCCCTAATATTCTGTTGTCTGAGTTTGGAAAATGAACTTCCGTGTTAGGGCACCCAGTTATTTTAGGTATATTTTTCTCTCTTAGTTTAGTTTCTGTCAAGTATTTTACATTTTGCTTGCTCTAAATGCCTGCAAGCCAGCTTCTAGGTAAACATCAGTGGGCTGACTTGCAATTGTTTTTTGGGGGCATGCTTTAGCATCTTCGGTCAGTGATGGCTTCTATCATATAGTGTTCATATATTAGTTCATCTTTGAAGAAGGCTGGTAAAAATAAAATTATGTATCCATTTGCAAACTGAAGCCCAAGTCAGTTATCTGACATTCACAAGGGGCTGAGCTGTGTTTGGGACATCAAGTCCTCCATCTCGTGACTATAATTTAATCTCTCAGTTGTGACGAACCTCTTGCTTTTGGGAGGGTTAATGATATAACTCAACACCTTGGGTTTTCATTAATGAGATTCTGAGTGAACAAAAGTAATACTAATCAATTCAGAAGGAAGTATATTTTTAAATGTTCTTTCCCACCTCTGGGTGAGATCTTACTGAAAATTTACTGCATGGGTTATTTTTCCTTGTGACTCCCATGATTTTGCCTGATTTTCCATATAATTCCCATAATGCTCATCTGTAGAACAATGATTAGGATCACTCACTTAAAGAGTGAAAATAGGTTATTCTAAATATTAGCAATGAAGTGTGTTGGAAGCAATCAAAATGTGAAATTAAACATATCTCAATTAATCATCTTTTAACACATTTCTTTTAATATTTGCTATGAGCAAAGAATTCTGATAGATTCTAAATCCTCCTTAACCACCTCAGTGCAAGAAAACGTAAAGAAAACTTAAATCTCTCTCCATTTGTTTTTAGTTAGAATACCGGTGAAACTGTACTTTGTCAACATTGTTTATCTTTACTATTTTTTGGCAGCATTTTTGGTTATAAGAATAAGATTTTGCATATCAAATTGAGTTCTTTTTCTGGCAATGTGACGTTCAAGATAAAAATATTATGCTTTGACCCAAGAGCTGTTTTAATTTTTTAAAACAAGATAATCTTTTCATTACTTCTGTAAGATTTTATATATACTATTGGGACTGACTCATTACAGACTGGAGATTCCACATACCATGGCCAGTCCTCACAGGTTGAGGCAGTGGGGTACTAGTGAAGGGGCACAGAAGGAATGTATTGAGATTCAGCAATAAGGAAAGCTGCTCCTTAAGAGGAAGAATTCCACAACCTATAAACTATGAAGAATATGAAGAGAGTGAATAATTACATATTCACCCAAACACAAAAAATCAGGAAATGTTTCCTTTCCCCTGTCTGCAAGAGTAGGCACAGATTAAAAATGTTAATTTTGAAATACTGGAAAAAAAGTGATCACGGTTACAAAGAGCAGAGATGATAAAGAGATCAGGATACAGTCCAGAATATTCCAGAATGTACCTGGAATATTAATACCCAATATTTATTGAGGGCTCGAGATATGCCAGGCGCTGTTCTAGATATTTGCTTAGTATTAATAACTCATATAATCCTCCCCAAACTTTATGAACTAGATACTATAATTGTTAGCCTATGACAGATTTTATTTTCCAAATATGATTACAATGACCTCTTTCATCCTGCATGCTGTTCTACAACATGATCTTGCCACTCCCTCGAGAATGTGGTGTCTTACTCTTCACCCCATGAATCAGAATTCCAACTCTAGGTCATAAAAGCCTTGCAGCTTCCTCCTGGGTCTCTAGAAGACACTCCACTGGGATACTTTCTCCAAGCTAAGCTTCCATGCAAGGAGAAGTCCAAAGTACATGGAGAGGCCATGAGGAGGTGCTCTGATTCACCTCCCAACTGAGCCTCCAGCAGCCGCTAGTGTCAGCCGCCACCCATATGAATGAGCCATCTTGGATGCTCACTCCAGATGACTCCAGTCCCAGGCTCAGCCATCAAGTCAGGACCACCCAGCTGAGCCTGGTTAACCAACAGAACTCTGAGGGATAATTAATAAATTGTTGCTTTAAGCCACTAAGCTTCAGGGCCAATATACAACTACAATTAACTGGATTGCATTCCCCTTTTACAGATAGGGAAGCTGAAGGGCCAAAAAGTTGAAAAATTTGCCCAAAGTTACACAGCTAATAAGTGGAATTGCTAGGACTGGAACACAATTAACTTAACTCTCAACCTTTATCCTACACTCCCCCTCCATCTTTCTAGAAAACATTCTATATTGTTACCAGCAGTGACAGAACTGTGGACTGCATGGATGACTCTGATGACCTTCTGTGACAATTCTTCTGCTCCTAAATAACTTCCCTTCCTGTTTTCTATTGACAGTGACTTTTTTTCCCTGATGAAACATTGGAGTTGGACAGGGAAATTAAAATGGCAAATCTGATACAGCTTTGAAAAATACAGTACATAAATTACGATCACATTAAGATGATTACAGCACAGGAATGACAGTCAAAAGTAATGAGAAAAAGACCTCTTTTCTAGAGAGCAAAGCAATTATCCTGCATGATTGTAAGTTGGCTGTAAATCTAAGATACACTGCCTGCCTACTTCTCACGCAGATCTGGTGTTGCTATGTCATTGCTATGTTATTTAATGATACCAATTATTTAAAAATTAAGCACAGGGTACTTCATGACATGGTATTTATTATATCCAAGTGGAGCTGACTTCAACTTTGCTTCAGGGTAGCACAGGCTTTCATGACTCCTTCCATTGCCTTTCTTTTTTCCCTGGAGCTGTATTTTTTTATTCTACCACATTTAGTGGAAATTTCTGACATAAAAAATTAAAAAGGTCAATTTTATGATGAAGCATAGTAGCTTAGATATTCTAAATGGCACCCTAGACTCGAGAAGCTAATTGCCTTTTCATAGCACAACTCTCTGAAGTGCCCACACTGCAAACTGGTCTGGACAAAAACCAGGATGCATCTCTCTCTTCTGTTTCAAGGTCCACTGGGCTTTTTTGAGATGAGTGAAACCGCAAAAAAAATAGACATTGCCTGGAGTCTATGAAAATTACAGTCGAGTAAAACTACAATTATGACAATCCTAATCCATCTGTCTCTGTATATTCACTCCACATGTGTTCACCTGTTTGGTCACAGGTGTATATTTAATCAAATCAGAAATGTCTTGACCACCCCACCAAACTAAAGCTTCTGAGTGTAGGACACACACGTGTCAGTTATGGCTCATTTAGATAGACCAGCTGCAGAGATGGGTCACAAGTACATGCGCTGCCAGTTTATGGGATACAGAAACTTTAAGGGCAAGACTAAGGGAATGCCTGGCTTCTTCCTAGAGGAAGTGTTTTAGGAAATAATCTCTTACTGATTTTTGTTAGTATACAATAGAAATAGTACTATCGGTATGCTTTATAGGAACAATAAAATTTGCAATTTGAGGTAGAAAGAATATAGGCAGGAAAAGTTAGCTGAAGTGCTATAAGTAACAAATGCCTGTTAACCTACATTGATTTTGCAGACCTGAAATCCTACATTAGTTTCTGCAGGAGTTTATAAAAGCCTTGCTTATGCAGAGTAAGTGTTCAAGTGTCACACTGTTTATCATTTAGGAAGGCTCTAGTGTGATAAGGACACATAAGTGCACTTATAACTTCAATATAAAAAATAAATATTTCATATAATAGAACAAATTATGAGCTAAAAACTCAAGATCTAAGTTAGGTATTAGACGGCTAATGAGCCACTAGATTAAAAACCTATTGAGTAAGCAAAGATTAACTCAGAAATACTATCATGTACTTAATTATATTTATCAAAACAAAATGTATTTTCCTTATTCTTCTTCCGATTCCCACACCTCATTCTGTCACGATATTTGTCCTATTTGTTGCCTTTGACCAGTTACCTTTCCATTCTGAAAATCTGGTTGATTTTTTTGGCCACTTTAAGGCCTAGGGATTCTGCAGAAGCTCAGGTTATGTGTTCAGACTATTAGACTTCTAATGATTTTACTGCACTTGAATTTTAAAAAGTCCTTCAAGACTTAAGAAAACCCTGGGAGAAAACCAATTAATATTATGATTTCTGGTTTTAAATGGAGATGACAGAGGCTATGTGAAAACAACTCATGGACGGCCATGCAGTGAGTCAACAGAAAAGATTCCATTTTTCTAGCCTTCTTTGCTTACTGAGGCTCTCACTTACTAAGTCCCGAGTGAGCTGTTTTGGAACCCTCATTCATAAAAGTGACAAACAAATAACAATAGTTTAAATAAGTCCTGGTCCTGCCAGCTGTTGGATAAATTCCCTAAATTGTTTTATTTCAATCTTGACCTATACAGCCATTGCTAGTTATTTTCCTGCATGAGATAGATCCCTTTACTGTTTTGTACATATAGATACAATCGAACCCATGAGACAATGTGTCAGTTGCTTTGGTTCTCAAGAAGGGATCTAAAAGTGGTTGTGGTTTCAGCAATTTAACTTGTTGGGGGAACACAGAGAGTTAAGTGTTTGTTTCTGTTACTGGGGATTTCTTTGGCTTCCCATGAGGACTGCACAAGAAAGGCCTGCTATCTAACACTATCAGGCAGGGAGGGGAACTCCCATTACCTACCCCAAAAGACAGCAAACCTGAGGGCGTATTTTCAACCCCACAGGCCCCAGGGCACTGGAGGTAGCTCGTAGCAGGGACACAGGGCATGGAGAAAACTCTGAAGCGAGAGCAGTTTGGCCCCATTCCTATATGAACCCTCCCACTTTGAGCCCTCCCACTTTGGCAGAATTTTTCTTTTCTTTTAATGTGATTCTAAAATGGCGTATTTTTTTTTGTATCATTGTCTTTTGGGAATAAATGTCCTTTCAAGTCACAAGGCAGGTTGCCCAGAATCCTCCAGGACTCTTGGTTTAGGATGGACACAGTCTAGGATTTGGTTTCTCAGGGCACTGTTATCAAGGTGGAACTCCTGTACTTTGTGAATGCACAGAACAATATTTCACTCTTTTAAAGCTCTCAAAAATCAAATCAAGAAGTGGGATTGCATGGAAAATATCTGGAAGAGAGTGATGGAATGTTTATATTTTTCTGAGACTCATTCCATTGGCCTGGTAAGACTAGACTTGCCCTGAGAATCCCGTCAGTGAGTTTAGGAGGCTGGGATTCTGGGCTAGTCCAAGTCTCTGATATTTGTATATATCTAAATTTTCTGCAAAATAAATCATTTTCAGAAGCAGAGGCAGAGACGGCATTGATTGATTCCTAATAGACCACAAGGTACTGTGCATATTAACAATCTGTTTTTCCTGAACTGGCTACAGAGGCAGTAAATCCTATTAACCTGGTCAAAGTCAAATGAAGACATTAAAAGAAACAGAGAACCAGTCCTTCCAAGTACTGATGAAAAAACACTGCCCACAAAGAGGGAAGGAGAGGAGGTTGAAAGGTATATATTACATATGATAAAAGTATTGCTAGAGTAAAAACGAACAAAAAAAACTCCACAAAAAAAGAAAACAAAACTGCTATTCACCCATTCATATATTTCAGGTAAAACAAAATTCAAATATTTCTATTAAATCTACTGGCACACTTAGCTGACTGTGCAAATATAGTCTTCACTTTTGTCAATAAATATTCATGTTAATTTTCTGCATAAAAAAACAATTTCATGCTAGCTGGAAGACTGTCGAAAGTGGCTAGATTAAACTATGGCTCCGGGCTCCACGTTTCCAGCACCAAAAATAACCATATGGCATTGAATGTGTGCAGGTCACTCTGGAGCTTCACTGTAATTATGTCACGGTGTGCTTATTGTTACGGATTCAGCCGCCTTTCTTGCCTCTCTACCTGCTTTGTTCCAGAGCAGCTGCTGGCTTCAAGCTGTTGTTTGTTTCCAGCACAGAGGCTGAATGAAGAAATGCTTTCGAGGGAAGTCATGTTCCAAAGCAGGAAAGGCAACAATAAACAGACTCAATGGGGGAACATAAAGTTCACTGGGCAAAAGTCTAGTAATCAGCTGGTGCTAATTTAATGCTGCCGGTTCCAATTGGTAAATAACACTGCCTATGCAATTTATGCAGAGTTGAAAAGGATGGGGGATGCATTTAATGGACAGAAGAATAGAACACTGCCTTGCAGAGTGCCTGATTGTGATGGTTTCATTAAAGTGATTGCATGAGTGAGTCTCAACTACCTTTCCCACTCACCATATGTGCCAGAACAGCAGAATCGTGGATGCCAGGGTGCAAAGCATTCCTCTATTTTTTGCTAAAGATAATGCTCAATAAAGATATATATACACCCATATACTTGTTTAACTACATACCATATATTAAGTGTTCATATATACAAACAGAGGTGCTTTTAAGCAAATACCTAAAACCCTTGATAGAATGGCGCGTATGAGACACAGATTTATGGTAATTGCTTTGGGTTACTGATTTTAATGGTATCTGTTTTCCCTCTTTTTTTAAAAAAAATGTGTTTAAAAATTCCTTAAAAAATATGCCTTTGTCTTTCTTACAGTTTACAAGCAAGTAGGTAGGATTGAGACAGCTGCAACTCAGGGGACTTTATTTCTCATGTCAGGTCCCTTTGGATTCTTAGGGTGTCCTGTCCCCATGGGTCCTTACACAGAAAGTGTATAATTAATGAGGGTGATAAGGAATGACATGCTCACATGTGCACATCGAGTGTCTCTGGTCCTCTTTGGCTTCCACCAGTTGTCTCCCTCAGTGCACTGGCAATGTTCCAGTCACACAAAGCCTGGCCTTTTCCTTTTCCTCTTCACCTGCTGCTTCTGGATAACTCTTTCTCATCCTTCCAGACTGAGTCACAGGTACCTCACCCACACCTCTGCTTTCCTAATCTCCCCCGGGGTAGAGTAAGTGTTCCTTATCTGATCCCATATTGTCTTGACTTTTTTCCATAACACTACTTGTCACACCACCCGGTAATATTTTTCTTCAATCTGGAATACACTCCCAAGGGCAGGGAATTTGTTTACAAAATGATGCTGTCCTTAGTGGATACTTTTCTAAGAATGTGACTTGAGAGAAATGTACAGCGTACATCGCTGCAGTACAGTAGAAGCTAGATCGTGCTTCCCTAACACCTGCACTGTGACACGGACCACTCGTTGTAATGTGTTCAAATTATACCAGTTGCTCCAATGAATTGGTTGGGTATTTAAAACCACAAAAAATTACAGTTCTCATATCAAATGCATAGCTTATCTTGTGTTAACACTGGAGCCTGCACCATATAACGGGCTTTTTCATAGTAAGTGATTATAATATGTGGGGTCCCAAGAGTCTTCATCATAATCAGAAAAAAATCTTAGTTTTTATAAGGAAAAATAACCACCTTAGTTTTTAAAAATTACCTCATTTCATGCCCACTTACCTCACTTAGCTTTATGTTTATTTTTAGATTATGATATGGGAGAGGGGCAAATAGTACCTTTATGAGGATATGAATACTTTGTCAATGACTATTATGTCATCTATAAAGCCTGAAGTCATTTACATAAAAATCTGAGAAAAATGGAAGGATATTTTGTTTATTCCTTCTACCCTACTTTTATGCCTCATGAAAATAATTTAAAAATAAAGCTTTCATGGAATATTACTTCTCTGATACATTGGTGAATTATAACTAACTAGTTACAATAGGAGTTAAACTAGTATTTCAAACAGAGGCAAAATATATTAGTAAATGTAGTAGTACATTTTGTAATAGAGGTGGTTTTAGGTCCCTTTGATAAAAGTTAGCTAATACTCAGTTTTACCCAAATATTGCATTCCAGATTTTTACCCTGTACCTTTAAGTATCAAAATATAACTAACATTTTAGTTATATATATCAAAATAAACTAACATTTAGCATTTTGATCATCTGATGACTATGGGGCAATCACAGCACACCAGACACAGGGAAGAGGTCTGAAAGTAGTGATCTGATTCCTTTAAGACGTATATTCAAAAGAGAAGATATGAAGAACATTGCTTGCTACCATGTGCTTTTTTCCATTGTGTGTTTCCTGACTGGGCTTGTTCCAGTTGTAAGAGGAGGTGGCATGAGTCAGGGTGAACTTTCTGAAGGAGTAGACATGAAAAGTAAGCTTGGGTGATGCAGAAGAAAAAAGAGAAATGTAAAGTCGCGAACTGATGCAGGAACCAGTGGCTATACAACCCAAAAATAAGGGATAAAGATGGAAGCAACATAAGAGGCCATGGACCTTCATTTGCTTGAACTCCCTACGGAGGCACTCATCTGAAAGGCCAGAAAAATGAATTGTGAAGAATTTGAATTTTATACAGAAGTGACAGGGATTAAAAACGGGGTTTAGGAACTGGCGGGCAATAAAGCTGGCTTTGGCAGCAGTATTTTGTGCCGATTGGAAAGGAGATAGGCTGAGAGCGGTGAGGTTAAATGGAAATTAAGTTGAAGTGGTCCAGGAGTGTAGTGATGAGAATGAAGATCACCATCTGGTCAACGGGGATGGAGAGGCAATTTCTAGAGAACTTTTGGTAGAAGGGGTCCGGGATTTTTGGACAGTTTGAATGTGGCATAAGAAAATATGGAGGTAAAGACAAGCCTAATTTCATGCTTGGAATAAAAGGAAGGTTTCCTATAATGCAATTTGGAAAAGGGGAAATTTAAAGAGAAATATAAAAAATTACAAGGTAAACTGCTGTCTTTCTTGTGTCCTTTTTCCTTTTCCTTTTCCTCCTTTCCTCCCTCCCTTTCTTCCTTCCTTCCAGCCTGCCTGCCTGCCTGTCTGCCTCCAAATCATTTTAAACACCTACTCCAGGCAGAGTGAGAAGTTGGGAGAGTAAGATGGGGAGAATGGATAGAGGGTCTTGAATATTTAATTCTGAAATGATAGGTAAAAGAAATCCATGTGACAGTATGAACACAGTGCTTAGGAGGAAAAGTGTGACTATGATGTATAGAACAACAGAACAGAAGAGGGAGGAAGTGGAGTCAGTATTTTCGAGGAGAAGCGTGTTATAACCACCCAGGCGAGACGCGATGAGACAGCAATGGTGGTACTAGGGAGGAAGGCTCCACCTAAGATGCACTGTAGAGGAAGAACAGATAGGAGGAGCCCAGCTGGAGCAAAAAGGGACAGGAGAAAAAGTTCTCGAGGTTAAAAAGACCTGAGAAACCAGAAAAGGGTGTGGCTCAAAAAGATACATTCAAACTTAAAGGCAGAGTAGAAGGATATAAAAGTCAAATAAGCTGAAGTAAAGCACCAAATGTGATAAAAGAAGAACACTTGGTGATATCGTTATTTTTGTTAAAACTTGGTAAATAGCAGAAAGCGAAAAAAAAGTTTACAGAAAATCAGTGATATCATTCAATTGGGGACATTAGAAATGTTTTGTATCAAGAGGACCCTCCTACTTAGAGCAGAGGAAAATTGACCTGTGGTGAATAAAGTTGGTTACTAAATTGTTTTCCAAAAAAGTAATAGTCAGTTGATTGCTAGAAGCAAGAAAAGAATAATTAATCAGTGATAAAAGAGCAGGAGTATTGAATAAATGGGAGTTCTATCAGACAGATAGCAGACAGACTCTAGGAGGGTCCCCATGATTCCTCCCTTCTGATGATCACGGCTCTGCATAGTTTTTGAGTGTGGCCTGAGACTTGCTTCTGAATAAAAGAATACAGCAAAGGTGATGGGAAGTATGTGATTACATGTTCATGATTACCTATAGAAGATCTTAAGGCCTGTCTTGCAGGAGTCTCACTCTTGCTTGCTGGCTGCCATATTGTAGGATGCCTATGTCAGGAGGTGTCTTTGTCAGTTTGGGTTGCTATAACAAAGTGCCATAGACTAGTAGCTTATAAACAACAGACATGTATTTCTCACAGTTCTACAAGTTGGAAGTCTTATTTCAGGGTGCCAGCATGGTTGGGTTCTAGTGAAAGCTCTTTTCTAGGTTGCAGACTGCCAACTTACTGGCATTCTCACATGGCTGAGAGCAGAGAGAGCTAGTGAAAGCTCTCTTCTCTCTTCTTATAAGGGCACTAAACCCAATCATGTGGGGTCTACCTTCATGACCTCATTACCTCCCAAAGAACTTACCTCCTAATTCCATGACACTGGGGTTTAGGATTTCAACACATGAATTTTGTGGAGACACAAACATTTACTCCATACCAGGGGGCCCACAAGATGATGAATTGCAGGCAGCCTCAAGGAGCTGAGGCCTCTGACTGAGCCAGTGGGAAACTGAAGCCCTCAGTCCTATATCCACACAGAACTGCATTCTGCCACCAACCTCACTGAGCTTGGAAGTAAATCTTTCCCCAGCTCATCCTCAGATGAGACCGTAGCCCTGGCCAAAACCTTGATTGTCACCTTGTTGAAAAATTCTGAAGCAGAGGACTCAGCCACACTGTGCCCAGAATTCTTTCCCACAGAAACTGTGAGATAATAAATTTGCATTATTTTAAGCTGCTAAATTTCTGGGAAATTGATATAGCAGCAGTAGATAATTATTACAGACACCAAGGTTTATCGAAGAAGTTTCTGGCCTAGTGAGAAGAGAATGGTATTTTAGTAGTCAAGGTACTTTACCTGAGTCATGGTTTGTCTTACTCATAAAATGAAGGAGTTCGACCAGAATAACTCTCATTTCCTGTATAGCCTGAGTTTGATCTAAACAAAGGGTTCTCAGGATCATCTCAGGATGATCTAAAGAAGAGCTTTTATCATACAGTCATTTTATAATGTAGAACTTTTCACATTGTGCGTTTATATCTTGTGCCAGGCTCAATGATCATCGCTTTTCATACATTTTCACTTTGATTTCCCAAAACTCTTTATTGTTATCCCCATTTTAAAAGATGAGAATGCTAAGGTTAGAGGACATTCAACTATTTAACAAATGCACAGAGCTGGTGAGTGTTGGAACTAGGATTTGCATGTGGATCTGTCCAATTACAAAGCCCATGCTATTAACGGACCTCTTCCTTGAGAAGATACAATGATTCCAGGACTATGTAGGCCAGAAGTAAGCTTTGTCTTTATGGATTCCTGAGGAAGCCAGGGCCAAGCAGACCTTGGGATAGGATCTATGACGTTGACATACAATAAACATGAATGTAGAAATTCTTTGAGGACATTACATGTATGTCATATCTCTTATACCAGTTTCTAGTTTCTCTGGTCAAGGGTCTAATAACTCTTTATATGATCCTGGTTTTGGGTTTGTTCTCCATGTTTGGCTTTTTCTTTTTTTTTAAAGCAAGCTTTCTGAAGTTACCTCACTTTCATGGCAGGTTGACAAAAAAAAAATCTCTTCCAGTTTCTATGTTTTAAGTTTGTATCACAACTAGCTTGATTCACTTTGCACAACTTCTTGCAAGCAATCTCATATATAATAGGATTTGCAATTTTTAAGCGTCAGTTTTGAACAATGACAAATGGATCAAACTTTGAGAAATCACTGCATTAAGAATCATACTTCATCTTTAGTGTATTTTTTACTACTAATTATAATTATTCTCTGCCTTTTTAGTTTAACGTAAAATCCTTCACTTCTCCACAGAGACTAAAATAGGCAGAACTTTTGTATATTGCTCAGGTCTCTATAGTACCTTCTACACGTTTACTTCAAGTCACTTGTGTGATATATGAAAATATCCCTAGTACCTAATTGTTTACTTAATCTGCCAGTCTCTCATCTTTAGAAGCCCTCAACCTAGCAGATTTTAAATCTGTAAACAAATGACTTCCAATACAATGTGATAAATGCAGGGGAAAAAAAAAAAACGCCAGTGCATTTTTGCAAAAGTCCAGAACAAGAAGTAACCAGTCTCACCTAAGGAAGTGAGGAAAGACTTGACCTATTTGAGCTGGATCTTATAGGATGGTTAAGAGTCTGCTTGATGGAGCAAGAGGAGTACGAGCGGAATAATGTTTTAGAATAAGGAAAAGCATGTTCAAGTTTCAGAAGCACCAAAGCGTAGAGAGTGAGACGCATGAAGCTGGATCTTATGTCCTTAGGGGTTATGGCAGTTGGATATGATTATTTGTCCTTCCCTATTGCTTATGTCCAAATGTAGCAGGTACTCAGTAAATATTGGTTAAGTGACTGGCTGGCTAATGAAAGAGGCTGGGACGTAGACGGGGAGCATACTGTGAAGAACTTTGTGTGTCAGACTAAGGAACTTATATTTTATCCCTGGGTTAGAAGAAACCCATTGCAATTATTAAATTTGTCAGATTGTCTAGATTCTCTTTCATGGGTTCTTATATGTTTTAGGAAATTTCTCTCTATTCACTTTCACCCCAAATGTTTCAGTGGTTGTCAAATTTTAGTGTGCATCAGACTCACCTGCAGGAGTTGTTGAAACAGATTGTTGGGCCCCATCACACAGTGCCTGATCTAGCAGTCTGGGGTGGGGCCGGAGAATTTGCATTTTAACGAGATCCCGGGTGCTGCTGATGCTTCTGATCCAGGGGCCACACTTTGAGAAACCCAGTGCTGAGGAAACTGCTCCAAGTTGTTAGGCTAACCGCTGTTCTATATTTTTTTTAATGTAAAATATTTTCAAAACATCCATGAAAACACAAAATTTCGAGCAGAGATATAGTTATTTTGTTATTACCTTTGAAGATATCAGATTGCAGGTGTAACCAATTTTATGGAATTGGTACATTTCTGCAACTTTATTCATACGTTGAATTCCATTTTACATCACTAAGGAAACAAACCTTTAGTTGAATCCTCAAGAGAGAAAAATATTTTGTGATATAAATGCTCAGCACTAATTTGTGGGTTTGTGTGTTTTTATTTTTGAAACTTATTGGTTTCTTACGTGGGGACTCACCTGTGAAGAACTAATCTTCCTTTAGGAAGGTAGAGATTTTGACTGGATTGCAGGGAGCCCCACTTTCCATAGTACTCTCAGAATCCCACGTAGATGAGCCAGAACCATGTGGGCTGCGCCACTTACTGTCAAGTCCCAGCTCTCTTTTCATAGTGACTGTTTTTCCCACTTGCTGTGAATAAGAACAGCTGCCCCTTTTGTTTCTGCTTTTGAAGCCAGTGCATGTGCTTGAGTGATTGAATAGAGGCTGATGTTGGCTCTTCATGTGCTAAAGCAGGAGGGGGACCAAATGCGGTGCATGCACGCTGGTCAAGCGCCCACCCACGAGGCTGATTAGGATGTGTGATGAGCCACTGCTCAGCCCTCACAGACTGTCCTCCATAAGCGATTCCTGTCTCTCCGAGCCCTTCATGTGGAATCTACTTGGTAGATGCATTACCAAACTCCCTTTTTTTAGTGAACTCTACGCAAGGAAAGCAGCTTCTCTGAATTGAGGACTGACATGTGGACAGCACAAGGAGATTGAGATGACAAAGGGTTCAGAGATGGATGAAGAGAAAATTCAGATAAACACAGACAATTGAAAGCATATGGAGATGTAAAGTAGTCTTGTTTAAAAAGTCCCCATTTGGGGCCGTCCTGTGGCTGAGTGGTTAAGTTCACGTGTTCTGCTTTGGTGGCTGGGTGTTCGCCGGTTCGGATCCTGAGCGCTGACCTCCACCCTGCTCATCAAGCCATAGTGTTGTGGCATCCCACATAGAAGAACTAAAATGACTTACAACTAGGATATGCAACTATTTTCTGGGGCTTTAGGGGGAAAGACGTCCCCATTGGACCCACATTAAAATACCTAGACTTAACCTGCGGCCCACAGGAACAGAAGTTTCTGTTCTCCGTGGCTATGTTAAAAGCCATGGGAACGTGTGATCCTTTTTCTGCTAATGGCATGTGACCTCAGTACTGAATTAATACTTTCTACTTATGGTTCATTCTGGTTCCATGAATGGCACAGGTAATATTTCACTCGTCAAGTATTCACTTATGTTTGTCCCAAAATGTGTTTGAGGAAGAGGGTGGGTGGGAAATCGAGCTTAATCTTGATCAGAGAACAGTGTGTCTTCTCTCTACTTAGAGAGTTGAAAATTTATCATGACATATGCTGGCTGCACAGTCAAAACTTATCACCTCCCACAACTTCAGAAGCACGACAGGAGAACTCTGTAGGAGCCGCTCCCTCGGCAGATGTGGTTTGATATGTCAAACGCAGGACCTAAGTAAAGCAAAGAGGTAATCCTTTTAGCTGGGCCTTCCCTATGTATGAAGTGACTAGGGAGGTTTCATTAATCTTGCTTCATAAAATTTTTTTTTAAAAAGCGTTGTTTTATCCAGTTTATAGTTCTGAAGAGAATTGGTCATGATTTTAAGTTGGACTATATCAATCTTTATATTAGGAAACATTGATTTATACTGTCCTTGAAAATGTAGATCAAGAGGAAAAATTTTATTCAAGTCAGCAAATTTTGTTTATATTTTATCAAAGGTACTGGGAGTATTTCTCCCTCTGGACTGACGTGACTTCCAATACTATTTTGCTTACACAATCCTTTTTGAGACTTAATATTAAGTTGATATAATAATATCCTATGGTTGTGAGTTCTGAGAAAGATATTGGCCTCTACCAGCAGAACTTTATGTCACGTAATCTAAAAGTTAAAATTTCAGCTAATAAAAGATTTTTAATGTTTATACCCCTAGTCAAACATTGTAACCTTTTTATATATCATAAATGTTTTAACAAATTAATATTGTGACCACTTTCAAGTATATGGTGTCAGCATCTCAAAGAGGCTTTTTGAAGTTTTCTAACTTATGACCACAAGGTTCTCCTTCCTGCGCCAGATACTAGTCATTAAAACTTGGGAGCTCTCTGATCATAGCTCTCTGGCTCTTTAATGATTATCCATTTCATGATAATTTGCCCTCTGAATCTGTTCACCATTTCATTTAAGTGTGTTACTGATAATTTTTATTCCTAAAAGAAAAGCTTGGATTAAGAATGTTTTTGGAATTTGAAGTAAATCTTAGCTTCTTTGAAGGATACGTGCATTGTATCCTTTTCCAGTGCTGGCTTTCTTCTTTACGTTTCTCTGACATTTTCCTTGCCTTTCCTATGCCATTGTTTCCTCCTTCTGTTCTTTTCTTTCACAATGTTTCTCTTTCCTGCAAGTTTGTCTGCTTCACTGATGCTCCAGATATCAAGTCTGAATTTCAACGATCTCTTAAGCCTTTATTTCTACTTCTGGCTTCTCACCTGTTTACAGGTGAGGGTGCTTAGAACGATAGACTTACAAGAAATACAGAAGATTTTCTCACATGGAAAGGAAACCAGAGGGATTCTAAATTACATCCAATTATAGATTTTCCAAGCATTCATTTTCTCCATCCCCATATGTCTCAATCTCCACTCTTCGTTGCTATCTATAGCAGCACAGCATAAATACTGTGCATATTCTTTGGCCATATGCAAAGTAACGAGGGTGAAACAACATAAAAAAATTACCCCCTCTGAAAACTACATCATTCTACAGCAAGCATAAGTCAAAGGCCACAGAGACATTTATCTGAAAATACCAAATAAATTACTAGGTTAACAGTATACCAACATACTGCATCAAATTATTGTTCTACAAACTTAGATATTTGAACTACACATAATCTATATTCATTCTGAGATGTTCTTTTTTCTAAATAATGTTTTCCCAAAGAATAAGTGGAAGACAGTTAAGTGATGTGATCTATATCAAACAAGGTAATATTCTTAGTGGGAGGGAGAAAGGATGGAAAAAGGATGTTAAAACAAATTTCCACTGCTTTATGGTTGAACTTGGAAATAGATAATATGTCAATAGAGCCCTAGGTCATATTTCTTATGGTGTTAACAAAATAGTATGTGAATTTTAAAATCGATAGAAGGATTTGCAAAGAATATAGGGCTGCAGAATAGGACTGAGTTCTAGCTCAGTCTCGAACTAACTAATGGACTGGTCAGCAAAATAGGGTTTTCATAGACATGTAACAGGGAAATATGTACTGTTGGGGTTTTATTTCTCTATATAAACACCTTACTTATCTTAAATTGCTTCTTAACTAAGGTCATTAACTAGAATGTGGTCACAAGTCAAGAAATGTGCAAAAAGACACTGAGCATCTAAAACATTTCACCAATCCTGTGCATTTTATTCAAGGGGAGGCCCTCCGTGACTCAAAAATGAATTATGGTTTTTTTTTAATAATTCAAATAATCTCAGTTTTCAATTCCACAGAAGACTAAAAATAAGAAACATATAGAAGCTGAAAAAGAGGAAAAAGATAATTTTGGTCAAATGAGGCAGATGTAACTCAACAAAAATGACTTATGATCAACTCATTGTAAGAGAACAGACAAAAATATAGATAGCATATATAAGGACACAAAAATTCCTATCTATAGCTATGTGATTTAAGAAAAACATCCCAACACATTTCCAATTGGCCTTGAATATGCCGTCGTATTTCAAAATGCTTCATCAAATAACGGATATCTTTACTGAAGGTCTATGGTGTAGTATGTTAGTTGCTTAACAGATGTTACTTTTAATTTTTAAATAACCTTTTCAAAATCTTGAAAATAATGTTTGTAATAGTATCTAAAAATATTTTAAGGTAAATAATATAATATTCATTTTGCATATGGAGAAACTGGAAACTGAATGGTTATTTGCTCAAGTGGCAAGAGCAAGTGGCAGAGCTGGACCTAATATTCCATGACAACAGTACTCTTTCTTATATCTGGTTTGGAAAATGATTTTTAAAAAGGATAGAATTATATCCATTTTTGTCTGTTTAATAAATCATGAAGATATATAATATATTATAGAACAACTTCTACCAAAATCATTACCGTCATTTATAAGAGACTCCTAGTCAATATGGTGAATGGAACATATACAGGAATTCCCTCAGATAAAATATAATCAAAATGAAAGCCATAGGTGCTGACCCATGGCCGAGTGGTTGAGCTTGCGTGCTCTGCTTTGGTGGTCCAGGGTTTCGCAGGTTCAGATCCTGGGCGTGGACCTAGCATTGCTCATCAAGCCATGCTGAGGTGGCGTCCCACATAGCAGAACCAGAAGGACCCACAACTAGAATATACAACTATGTACTGGGGGGCTTTGGGGAGAAGAAGAAGAAGAAGAAAAAGGATTGGCAACAGATGTTAGCTCAGGGGCAATCTATAAAAAAAAAAAATGAAAGTCACAGCTAAGTTTAAAAGGAAAGAAAGGCCAAAAAAAAAAAAAAAAAAGGAAAGCTTTAAGTCCAATGCACAAAGTGGGATCTTTAGAGGCAAGACGTGCATGGTGCTAAAATTGTAATTTTTAGGGGTATAGAGATTAAATATGCCCCCTAGGGTATAGAATAGTTTTATTATGCCATGGGAATTGGGATCAAAAGACCCAGGTACAATGAGGAAATGGAAATATGCTTTCTTCCAGAACAAGAGGGGAAACAGAAAGTGATAGTTTTGATCCTGAATGTGGACTGACCCAAGGAGTGGCCCCTGAATCAGAAGTTCATGGAGTCAGTCATCATGAAAACGGAAGCCCTATGCTTCAGCTGTGCATGAAAGTGGGGTCTAGATTTGGACTGCATGTGTGGCTGTGGGATATTAGGCTAGGGAAATGCAAAACTGCCTTCCCAGCTTAGAGCAATGGTAGAGCTTTACTCAAGACAACTCCTGATAAAGAGATGCTCACAGATAGTGACTACAGCGTGTGTAAGGTAACCCTCAGCTACAGAACAGATAGCAGATGTAGCAAAGATTCCCAGTCCAGGAACTGCAGATGATGGAGCAACTAAATTATACTTTAAAACCAATATGGTTAAAATATGCAAAAAAGATAAAGGAATAAAAACCAAAAGAAAAAGAGAAATATTTGAGAAATAGAGCAGATTTTTAAAAGAACTAAGAAGAAATTACAAAAATATATATATTCATTAAAATTTTAAAAGTTCATCACAGAGAGAAAAAAGATATAAACATGAAATAAAACTTAAGAACAAGAAGCTTCAACACAGAGTTAGATTTCCAGAAGATAAAACAATATTTGAAAAGAAAATGGTAGAGCATTTTCCTGAATTAAAGAAGGATGTGAAGAGGCAAGTGCTGAGGGTTGAGTAGGAAATAATTTTTAAATACCCACATCTAATTATGTCCTTCAGTGATAGTTCAGAACATTAAAGAGAAAGACAAAATTTTTAAAAGAAATAGACACATTACCAACAATGCAATGACAAGTGGACTCAGAGCCAACTTCTCCTTAGGAACAATTGATTCTAGAAGACAATAGAATAATAGTTCCAAAGTGCTTAGGAAAAATAGCTATCAACCTAGAATTCTATACCAAATAAATTATTATTAAGAGGTAAGGATAAAATAAACATTGGTTTGATATATGAAAACTGAACATTCATTACACACAGAAGCTTGTTTAAGAGAGAAATGACATACTAGCAACAAGAACATTGCTTGTAGAAGAATAGAAGGGAACACTAGAAACAAGAGAAGACAGAGAGTTCTTCAAAAATGTGGGACAACATAAACATTTAAAATAAAAAAGTAATAGTGAATCAGGAGAGTTATAAAAATAAAGCAGATGTAAAATAATAGATGACAAATCATGGGATACAGAAAGTTAGGGTGTTTGGGGGAACTTAGAGCATTATAAATGCCTTGCATGATTCAGGAGGATGCTAAAGATACTGATCATATACAGTTTTGTTAAGGATGTAGGGTAAAACGTAGGGCTAACCACTGCTAAAAGCAAAATAGAAAATAGAACTTCCTATGAAGTACAGAATAAAAGAAGAATGTAAAATTCAAAAATCCAAAATAAGGCAGTCAAAAAAAAAGTAAAATAAAAGGGGCTGGCCCGGTGGCACGGCGGTTAAGTTTGCATGTTCCGCTTTGGCGGCGCAGGGTTCACAGGTTTGGATCCTGGGTGAAGACCTATACACTGCTTGTCAAGCCTTGCTGTGGCAGGTGTCCCACATATAAAGTAGAGGAAGATGAGCACAAATGTTAGCTCAGGGCCAGTCTTCCTCAGCAAAAAAAAAAGAGGAGGATTGGTGGCAGATGTTAGCTCATGGCTAATCTTCCTCAAAAAAGAAAAAAAGTAAAATAAAAACTCCCATAACATGGTAAATAAAAAACATGAAAGGAGATAGTAAGTAGGGTAAACATCTCAGTAATTCCTCAGAGGTGTTTTTAATCCTGCTGTATACTGTTTACATAATGTCATGGTACTGAAAATAAAGTAATAGAATTAGATTTGTAAGCAAAGATTAAGAAAAAGCTGATGTGGCAATAATAATTCTTGGCCCCAAAGAATTAAATATGAAAGAATTAACAGAGGTAAGGAACCACTATATAATGATAAAAGAATAATCCATAAAAAATTATTAGGTGTTTAGAATTTTAAAATAAACCCAAAACATATAAAGTAAATACTGACTCAATTGTAAAGAAAAATAAAAAAAATCAACATATTCATAAACATAATAAGAGTTTAACAAATTATCAACATTTGATATACTAAGAAAACTAAAAAAAATAGTTAGGATATAAAAGCTTTAAACAATACAATAAGCAAATTTATATGATAGCTATGGTACAGAAGCCTGCATCTAATATAAAGAGAGTATATTTAAAAAAAAAATAGTACATTTACAAGGATTGACGATCCAGTAGGGTACCATGTAAGCTGAACAAAAATACCTAAGGAAAAATTATCTGATCAAAATGGAGCAAATTTTGAAATAAAATAAAACCCTCTTTATTTTTGAAAACCAAAGCACAAAACTTCAAATTAATGCCTGAATTAATGTAAATTACTAATTGTTTAGAACTGAATGACAAAATATTATATTGCAAGTCTTCAGTAAAGCAGCTAAAAGTATCCTCAAAATTTTTGAATTAGAAAACAATGCAGATAATAGGGCAAAGTTATAACTCAAAGAGCTGGAAAAATAATGGCAGAAAAAAATCCAATAAAAGTTAAAGTAAATAATGATAAAAGAAGATTTCCTGAAGTTTTTAAAAAATAGACAAAAGGTGATTCTTTAGAAAGAATAATAGACAAACTTCTGGAGAGATTAATAAAGAAAAATAAATTGAAGTCAAAACACATAGCATTATAAAAAGAGGACATCATTTATGAAACGCATATTTACAAAAATAAGATAGTACGAAATATTTTGCCAAATCTTTTCAGAATTTAAATAAAGTGAAGAATTTTTAGAAAGGTATAAATTGTCAATTTCTGTAGTCTCAAGAAGCAATAGAAAATACGAAGAGATATATATAGTCATGCCTCACTTAATGATGGGGATACATTCTGAGAAATGCATTGTTAGGCAATTTCATTGTTGTGCGAACATCATAGAGTGTACTCACACAAACCTAGATGCTATTACCTACTACACACCTAGGCTGTATGGTATACATCTTGTGGAACTGCTTATCGGGTCCACCGTTGACCCAAAAGTCATTATATGGTTCATGAGTGTATAACAATTAGGTATATTAAATTCATGGTAAGAAATCTGCACCCTCATTTCACTTCCACAAAGGGAGGAGGCCAGTATTTTTTTTCTGGCAATTTTAATGAACTTTGAATATACAGAAAATATCTATGCTATATGACCTCTTCCAGGATGTTGAAAGAGAGGAAATATAATCCAATGTTTTTGAGACTCTAGTACGGCCCTAATACCAATAGTAGTGACAGATTGTAAATAGAAAATCGTAAGACAATTTAATTTATAAATACAGATTAAATATCCCAAATAGAATATTATCATATTTAATCTAACTATTTATCGATACCAAGACAACAACAACAACATGAAAATGTATGATTTATCCAAGGAATGAAGGATAGTTCAAGTTAGAAAATTTATCATGATTAACCACACTAAAGATTCAAGGAGATAAATTATATGATCATCAAGATAAATGGAAAAATGTTTAATAAGTTTCACAAATACTCTTAGCAAAGAAGGAAGAGAAGGGAACTTGACTTGATAAAGAATATAATACAAAAAAAAAAAAAGCAAAAAATCCCAGCAAACATCTTCCTTAACACTAAATTTTAGAGCATTTCCAATAAAGGCCAGAACAAGACAAGCATGCCAGATTCCTACTATTAGTTTTATAATTCATTATCTTTCTGGCAGATATAAGACCACACAAAAATATAAGGTCAAAGGAAAAGCAAGGAAGGAACCATATTATCATTATTTGCATGTGTCCACCTACATTGAAAATCCAAGAAAATCTACAGGTGTACTTTTAGAACTTAGAGTTCATCAAGGTTGCTGGACACAAAATCAAAATTATTCCTAAATCCCAATATTTTCAGTTAGAAAAAGCAATAGAAGTTTTAAAAATCAAATTCATAGTTCTAATAAAATTTCAGTTATCTAGAGATTTTTCCTAGGTATAATAAGAGCTGTGCTAGTCTTTTATAGAAATAATTATTTAATTTGTTGAATTACATAAACGAAGATTTGAAAATTGTAGAGATGTAACATTCATAGTTGGAAATAATTATATAATGACACAAATTCTTTTCTACTCAACATTGTAAGATGTTATTTATCCTCTAATCAATCTGTATATTTAGTGAAACTTCCAACAGTGATTTTCACAGAACTTGATGCACTAATTTCAAATTCATACAGAGGCATGAAAGCCTATGAAGAGGCAAATGATCTGGAAGAAAAAAACTAGAAATGAGGACTTCCTCTATCAGATATCAAAATATATTCTAAGGCTAGTAATTAAAGGATTTAGTCATAAGTACAGGGATGGCTAAACAGATAGGTGGAACAGAGGAGAGAGCCTGGAAACAAACCCAAGCATACAGGTAAATATGGTTTATTACAGAAATAGAATTACCAATCAGTTGAGAAATAAAAGATTTTTCACTAAATGATGTCTAGTCTTACAGGAGAAAAATCAATTAGGTATTGTTCAAATATCATACTAATAAAAAAAGTAAATTCGAGATAAATTAAAGATGTAAATGTGACAAGCAAATATTTAGAACGTTTGTTTTAGGACAAATATGAGTGTATTTTTTAGATATCTAGGTGGTAAAATATTCCTTAAATAAGACTTAAAAATCACATGCCTTAATGGATATGTTTGATAAATTTGACTACATCAAGAGAAAATATTTTGCACAATGGAAGACAACATAACAAGGCTAAAAGACCAGAGAAAGACTGGAATAATAACCTCAAAAAGATGAGATTTCAGAATATGTATTTAAAACTAACAAATAAATATTAAAAAAGTAAACATAGGGCCAGCCCAGTGGCATAGCAATTAAGTTGGCATGCTCCCTTTTGGAGTCCTGGGGTTCACAAGTTGGGATCCAGGGCACGGACGTAGCATTGGTTGTCAAGTCATGCTATGGTGGCATCTCACACCAAGTAGAGGAAGATTGGCACAGATGTTAGCTCAGTGACAATCTTCCTCAAGCAAAAAAAGAAGATTGGCAACAGATGTTAGCTCAGGGCCGATCTTCCTCACACCCTTGCACACACAAAAAGTAAACAAACCAACTGGAAAATGAACAAAGGTATGACTAGCGAGTTAACAGAAATGTAAATTTCTACAAAGCATACAAAAAGATCCTTATCTTTCCTAGTAATCAAAGAAACACAGATTGAAACAAGATAACAATGCACAACTGTAGACTGCCAAGAAATTTAAAAGTCTAACATTTCTGAGCTTTTAAGGCCCTTGAGAGGACGAGAGCTACATTAGCATTTGTCTTGGTTTTAATCATTTCCTAATTGACCTGTCAGCATTCAGAGGCATCAGCCAGCTGCACAACAGGGTGGGTGGTAACAGGAAATGACGAATGGAAAAAGATTGTGGTGGTGAGCGGTGGATATGCCCAGAGCTTGGGAAAGAAAATTGCCAAGTGCTGGCCTATTGTTTGGGTAAAAATCTCCAAAGCGGGCATGATAGGAAGTTGGCACCAGATGTGGAAAAAATTTTTTCCTTCTGAAAGGACCTGAAGAATGACCAATGTTTTTAATAAAGGTAATCAAATCTTGCTGAACTCTTCATAGGATCCCTATATACTGGTAATAAATGACTGATACACACAGCTCCAGTTGGAGACCCCTTTATTTAATCTCCCTCAACATGTGTTCTTATCATTTAGAGACTCACTCTTTGATTACAAAATAAAAAAGCAAAATAAAAGTGAAATAGAATTTCATCATGGGTGAAATTTGTAATCAAAATGCCTCATGGGCCTGCAATCTTACCCCAGACAGAGGATACAAAAGGGCGGGATAGACTTCCCTTTGGCTGGACTGGAGCCTGGGCAACACTCTGAGACAGGGGTTTGAGAACATGATCTTCCTTCTGCTTCCAGCCAGAGTGAACAATGCCACCTCTGGGATACAGGAGCAAATCCCTCAACCCGCTGGAGATTCCCAACTTCAGCCTGAGATGTGAAAGTTGTTTGGGTAAAAAACTAATCATCAAATGTG
The DNA here is from genome assembly GCF_041296265.1 of Equus caballus. NCBI lineage: Eukaryota > Metazoa > Chordata > Mammalia > Perissodactyla > Equidae > Equus > Equus caballus. The sequence goes on along the minus strand of NC_091693.1, from coordinate 79,207,212 downwards.
TTGAACTCTTCTGCCAGTCTCTGTTTTTGGTGCTATGAAATGTCCATCAATTTCCAATTAAATAATGAAAGTATTGTCTAGCTCAGAGCAGAGTGGCCTTTTCAAGATGGCAGATTACAAACCAGTTAGTTGGACAACATTTGCTGAGCTGGGTTTGTTTTTGGACAAGGCTGCTAACGTTAAATTGCTGACTCTACAGGGATAAGACTCCATAGTTATGAAGGCCCAAAACCACACTCCCTCAGGGATAATGGATAAACTGAAGGGCAGTTAGCTTGGAGAAGAGAGCCTTGGTAGAAAGGGAAAGATACAGGGATATAATAGTACCTAGAGCAGCTACGTTTACTGGATGCTTTCTATTAGCCAAGAACTATTTAAGGCCCTTTACAGGTATTAAGTAATTTGAACTTCACAATAATCTTGTAAAGTCAGTCCCACTATTATCCTCATTTTAATAAATGAAATATTTAATGAAAAGGGATTTGGGAAGTATCTGGCATCATGAAATTTCAGTCGAAGGTGGTGATAATAATGCTGAATATTATTGTTGTTGAGTAGTGTTTCCAATTGTGAGAAAAAGGTAGTCAGCCACAGTGAATGATTAAAGAATGCCTTGAAAACATTCTCCAGCCAGAAGCAACATCCTTATTTCCTGCCATGGTAACTCAATTCTACTATCAAAATTCATTCTTCTGACTTCTAAAGAATTTTGTTCATTCTAGAATCCTATATTGATTTGCAAATTTTTTGCCCCTGTGAGAAGTTGGCTAGCATATGTTCCCGATGTCATAGCTGGCTGATAGTATTCTGTATTTTAAAATAAATATTTATTAAGTACTAATCAATTCTAAGTAGTAGCTAGGTATAAGCGATATAAAGATGCTCTATCCACCATTTCATCTGGAAGGAGAGCAGGAAGCAGAATGAACATCTGGGTTTAGGAGAGGGAAGGGCTCAGCGGCACCCCCCAAGGAGGGGAAAGAGACCTGAAGGAAGCTTCTGAAAGCAATTTGTGTTCATCTTCTCTTTTCTCCTATAGTCAACATGGTTTTCAACTCTTTGGTTTTATAAACAGAAGTCATAAAATTTTTCAAAAGATATTTTTTCTATATGAAAGATAAAAGAAATTGTTGACTAAGGAAATAACCTTTGGAATTTCAAAGTAAGAATGGAAGGAATGTGTCTTGTGGCACAGAAGACCATGCTTGTAGTCCCAACCCTGGAACCACTCAGCTGTATGACTCAGTGTTCTCATCCCGGAAACAAAGAAATTACACTAAATGATCTCTATGGTCTGTTCCAGTTTTTGATGCTTTAGAGTGGTGTTTAGAATGAGATTAACTGGAATCATTTGTCTTATATTGCCATCTAGTTGCATATTTTGGTTTACTTTTTTTTCAAGTATGAAATGAAAGTATATCTTAAATATACCCATTTGTCAGTTTCTTTTCTTATTTTATTTTATTACTATTTTATAATTGAAGTCAGGTAAAACATCTTACTGCACTTCTAAGGGAGAGGACAATCACTTTGAAATTTGCTTTCAGTCCTAATTCAGCACAAGTATTATTTGCAGAGTATTGCAGAGTATTATGTGTTCTATAAAACTCCTTATTTCTTCCTGTGGAAGTATGAAGTAAAAACAAGAAAAAACAAATATGCCAAATCCTGGGCTGTCTTGTACTTCCTTTGCCTACCTGTGTGGATGATGTTTTGTCTGTATGTGTTCAGTATTTGAATTTATAAACATATTTCAATTTGTGTGATCATTCAAGGAGAGTCATCTGAGTGCCAAGTACCCCTGAGAAGTAAAATCTAAGAATTTGGTACCCGCTTGTGGGCACGTTGGCATCCGTGCCAGTATACCGTGTGGACTCGAAAGTGTGATTGGCTCTGATGTAAACTTTTCATACGTGAGTGCTCTACTTTGAAAAGGCTCGCAACCAGGTTTCAAGCTAATTATTCACCATTAACTAAATTGAAATTCCACTCTCAGACATACACTGATTCTGTCTTTGACTCTGGCCAAGTCACCAGCAACCAGGATAACATCTGTTTGCCTCTCCTTTTGGAAATTTGAAGGAATCAACACGTCTTGAAATGTCTGTGATAAACTTTCTTTAAGGAGAAACATTCTATAAATGGTGAATGCTATCACTAATTTTTCCTTTTTTAAAGTCCCATATTCGAATAGTCATTGAGTTTTGGGTTTTACTTAGGTCATTTTATAACTGGAATATTATGGAGGAAGCTTTAGTATAATAGAGGAAAAAATTAACTATTATCACTTAATAGAAAATAAGGTAGGTAAGTAAGAGAATGATAAAAAATTTGGTGGCTCAGGATAATGAATAAACAAAGATATCTCTTGTCTCCTTATCTGTTCAGGAGCTTACAGCAATTTCTCTCATCTTTAAAATCACATCTAAGCATTTTGCCTAACTTTCAGATTCCTTTATCAAATGACACCCTCGAATTTCTTAACTCCCTTGTGAAAATCCCTAATGGTCACTATTTTTGCTTTTTCCAAATAACCCTGTCTGCTTCTTTTCACACATTAATAATGACAACAACAATAATAGCTAATTTTTACTGAATACATATTCTGTGAAGGAAATGGAGATGTTTTTAAAACATTCATTATCTTATTTTATTCTTACACACAAAACCCAAAGAGGTAGGGTTGTCAGGTGATGTCAGAGATGTCAGCAAGATGGTGGAATAGGAAGCCCCAGACCGTCCTCCCCTTCAGAGACATACCAATTCAACAACACAAGAGTAATAAGGAAACAGAGAACTTCAAAAATGCTATAGACCAAATGGTCCTAACAGACATATACAAAATATTCCATCCGAGAGCAGCAGAATGTTCATTGTTCTCAAGTGCACGTGTAATCTCCAGGATAGATCACATGTTCGGTCACAAAACAAGTCTTAACAAATTTAGGAAGACTTATGTCATATGAAGTGTCTTTTCTGCCCACAATGGAATGAAATTAGAATTCAACAGCAGAAGTAAAACTGGAAAATTGGCAACATGTGGAAATTAAACAACATATTCTTGAATGACTAATGTGTCAAAGAAGAAATCTAAAGGGAAATTAGAAAATACGTTGAGACAAATGAAAATAAAACCACAATACACCAAAACATATGGGATGCAGCAAAAGCAATACTTAGAGGAAAGTTTATAGAAGTAAAGGTCCACATTAAAAGAGAAGCAAGATCTGAAGCCTGGCCCAGTGGTGCAGCAGTTAAGTTCACATGTTCTGCTTTGGTGGCCTGGGGTTCACCGGTTTGGATCCTGGGTGCAGACATGGCACTGCTTAGCAAGCCATGCTATGGCAGGTGTCCCACATATAAAGTAGAGGAAGATGGGCACAGATGTTAGCACAGGGCCAGTCTTCCGCAGCAAAAAGAGGAGGATTGGCAGCAGATGTTAGCACAGGGCTAATCTTCCTTAAAAAAAGAGAAGAAAGATCTCAACTAAACAACCTAACTTACACCTTAAGAAACTAGGAAAAAAAGAATAAACTAAGCCAAAACTTAGTATAGGAAAGAAATAATAAAGATTAGAGCAGAAATAAACAAAATAATAGACAGAAAAATAAGAGAAAAAATCAATAAAACTAAGAGTTGGATTTTTAAAAACATCAACAAAATTTTAGCTCATTTTAGTTCGACTAACCAAGAAGAAAAGATAGTGCTCAAATAAAATCAGAAATGAAAGAGGAGACACTACAACCGATGCCACAGAAATAAAAAAGATCATGACACTATTGTGAAAAATTATAGGGGGTCGGCCTGGTGCACAGTGGTTAAGTTCACATGTTCTCCTTCGGTAGCCCAGGGTTTGCCGGTTTGGATACTGGGTACGGACCTAGGCACCACTTGTCAAGCCATACTGTGGCAGGCATCCTACATAAAATAGAGGAAGATGGGCATGGATGTTAGCTCGGGCCAGTCTTCCTCTGCAAAAAGAGGAGGATTGGCGGCAGATGTTAGCTCAGGGGCTAATCTTCCTCAGGAAAAAAAAATTATATGCCAAAAAATTATACAACCTTGAAGAAATGGATTAATTCCTAGAAACATACAGCCTACCCAGGTTGAATCATGAAGAGACAGAAAATCTTAACAGACATATAACTGTTAAGATGATTGAGTCATTAATCAAAAACCTCCCAACAAAGGAGAGCCCAGGACCAGATGGCTTCACTGGAGAATTCTATCATACATTTAAAGAAGAATGCCAATCCTTCTCTAATCTTCCAAAAAATTGAAGAAGAGAGAGCACTTCTAAATGCAGTTTATGAGGTCATAATTATCGTGACACCAAAGTGTCTTAAACACTTTGGGTGGTTATAAATGAATACAACAGGTTGAGTGGCTTACAAGCAACAGAAATGTATTTCTCACTGTTCTGGAGGTTAGAAGTACCAGATCAATACATCAGAAGATTTAGTGTCTGGTGAGAGCGCAGTTGCTGGGTGCAGATTGCTGACCGCTCCCTATGTCCTCAATGACAGAGAGGGTGAGAGAGCTCTCTGCTGTCTCTTTTATAAGGGCACTAGTTTCATTCACGAGGGCTTCACCCTCAGGACCTAATCACATCCCAATGACCCTGTCTCCTAATAACAACACATTGGGGGGTAATATTTCAATATACCAATTTTGGGGGTACACAAACATTCAGTCCATAACATGCCACTCTGGTTCCTCAAAATTCATGTCTTTCCCACATGAAAAATACATTCATTCTATCCCCAGCCATAAAAGTTTTTATTCATTCCAGCATCAACTCTACAGTCTAAAGCTTAAAGTCTTATCTAAAAATCAAATAAATCAGATATGGCTGAGACTTAAGGAACAATTCATCCTGAGGCAAATATTAAAAACCTCTGAAAGTAAAGAGTTACGTACTTCCAAAATGCCTTTAAAATTCTGTTCATGGTTATTTAGGTTTTTTTCCAGCATGTACCTCAAAACTCTTCCAGCCTCTACCCATTGCCCAGTTCCAAAGCCACTTCTACATTTTCAGATATTTGTTACAGCAGCACCCATTTTTCAGTAGCAATTTCTGTCTTAGTCAGTTCATGCTGCTATAACAAAATGCCATTGATGTGTGGCTTACAAACGACAGAAATTTACATAGTTCTGGAGGCTGGAAATCCAAAATCAAGGTGCCCACAGATTTGGCGTCTGGTGAGGGCCTGTTTCTTGTTTGCAAATTGCTGACTTCTCTGAGTCCTCATATGGCAGACAGGCTAAAAGAGCTCTCTGGTGTCTATTTTTTTCTGTTTTTGAGGAAGATTAGCCCTGAGCTAACATCCACTGCAAATAGTCCTCTTTTTGATGAGGAATATTGGCCCTGAGCTAACGTCTGTGCCCATCTTCCTCTAATTTCTATGTGGAATGACTGTCACAGCACATGGCTTAATAAGTGGTGCATAGGTCCACACCTGGGATCTGAACTGGTGAACCCCGGGCTACCAAAGTGGAGCGCACTAGTTTAACCACTACACCACTGGGCTGGCCCCTCTGATGTCTCTTTTATAAAGGCACTAATCCAAGTCATGAGGGTTCCACCTTTATGACCTAACCACCTCCCAAAGGTACCATCTCCAAATACTATTACATTGGGGGTTAGGATTTCAACACATCAAATTTGGTGCTGGAGGGACATAAACATTTAATCCATGATACAAAGTCAGACAAAGACACTATAAGAAAAGAAAACTACAGGCCAATATCCCAGAGGAACATATGCAAAAGTCCTCAACAAAACACTAGCAAACTGAATTCAACAACACATGAAAAGTATCATACACCTTGACCAAGTGGGATACAAGGATGGTTCAACGTGAAAATCAACAACGTTATACAACACAATAACAGAATGAAGGACAAAAATCATATGATCATCTCAATAGATGCAGAAAAAACATATGACAGAATTCAACACACTTTTGTGATAAAAACGTTCAACAAACTAGGAATAGAAGGAAATTATCCCAACGTAATAAAGGCCAGTTTTGAAAAGCCCACAGCTAACATCATATTCAATGGTGAAAAACTGAAAGGTTTACCTCAAAGACCAGGAACAAGGCAAGGAAGCCCACTCTTGCCATTTCTATTCAACATAGTACTGGAAGTTCCAGCTACAGCAATTAGCTAAGAACAAGAAATAAAAGGCATCCAAATAAGAAAAGAAGAAGTAGAATTATCTCTGCTCACAGACGAATATGTTCTTATGTGTAGAAAATTCTAAAGATTCTACAAAAATACTGTCATAACTAATAAATGCATTCAGCAAAATTAAAAGATACAAAATAGACATACAAAAATCATTTGCTTTTCTATACACTAACAGTGAATTATCTGAAAAGGAAATTAAGAAAACAATTCCAAATCTGGGGATGGCAGTGGCCACTGAGCAGACCAAAGTGGCTCACTGAGGCAGGTGAGGAAGCCCAAAGCAGACAAAGTGGGAGAAGAGACCACCAGTGCAGATCTGTCTGCCATGAAATACTTAAAAGAAAAGAAAATCCCATTTAAAATACTATGAAAAAGAATAAAATACTTAAGAATAAACTCAATGCATGAGGCAAAAGTGTTGTATACTGGAAACTACAAACATTGTTGAAAGAAATTTAAAAAGACACAAATAAAAGGAAAGACATCCTGTGTTTTAAACCGAAAGACTTAATATTGTTAAAATGTCCATAGTACCTGAAGTAATCTACAGATTCAGTGCAATCCCTATCAAAATCCTGATAGAGTTACGGGTCACTTAACGACAGGGATACATTCTGAGAAATGTGTTATTAGGTGATTTTTGTCATTGCACAAACATCCTAGAGTATACTTACACAAACCTAGATGGTATAGCCTGCTACACATCTAGGCTGTGTGGTACTAATCTTATGGGACCACTGTCATATGTGTGGTCTGTCGTTGACCAAAAGGTCATCATGCGGCCCATGACTCTGGTATTTTTTGCAGAAATAGAAAAAACACTCTAAAAGCTGTATGGAACCACAAAAGACCCTGAATAGCCAAAGCAATCTTGAGAAAGAAGAGAAAGCTGGAGGCCTCACACTTCCTGACTTCCTAACATATTACAAAGCTACAATAATCAAAACAGTGTGATACTGGCATAAGGACAGACATATAAAACAATGAAACAGAGTAGAGAATCCAGAAATAAATTGATGCATATACAATGAACTGATCTTCAATTAGGGTGTCAAGAATACATAATGGGGAAAGGATAGTCTCTTCAACAAATGATGTTGGCAAAACTGGATATCCACATGCAAAAGAATGAAATAGGACTCACTTCTTAGACTATACACAAAAATCAACTCAAAATGGATTAGAGACTTAAACATAAGACCTGAAACTATAAAACTCATAGAAGAAAACACAGGGGAAATGCTTTGAAACACTGGTCGTGGCAACAATTTCTTGGAAATGACATTGACAGCATAGACAAAAAAGCAAAAGAGACAAGTGGGTCTACATTAAACTAAAAGGCTTCTGCACAGCAAAGGAAACAATCTACAGAGTAAAAAAGCAACATACAGAATGGAAGAAAATATTTTTAAGCCATATATTTGATAAGGGGTTAATCTCTAAAATATTTAAGGAACACCTATAATTCAATAGCAAAACATACTAATAATCCAATGAAAAAAAGGTAAAATATTGGGCCTGCCTGGTGGAGTAGTGGTTAACTTTGTGTGCTCCTCTTCAGTGGCCCAGGGTTCACAGTTTTGAATCCTGGGCATGGGCCTATACATCGTTCATCAAACCATGCTGTAGTGGCATCCCACGTACAATAGAGGAAGATGGCACAGATGTTAGCTCAAAGCCAATTTTCCTCCCCAAAAAAGAAAAAGGTAAAATATTTGAATAAACATTTCTTCAAAGAAGACATACAAATGGTCAACAGGTATATGAAAAAATGCTCAATGTCTGTAATCATAGGGAAATTTAAATCAAAACCAAAATGAGATATCACCTCACAACTGTTGGGATCACCTCACAACAATTATTAAAAAACAAAAAAGACAATAAATTGGAACACTTGTTCACTGTTGTTGAAAAGGTGAAATGGTGCAGCCATAATGGAAAATACTATGGAAGTTTCTCAAAAAAATTAAAAATAGAATCAACCCCATATGATCCAGAAATCTCACTTTGGGTATTTATCCAAAAGAATTTAAAACAGGATCTCAAAGAGTTATCTGTCATTCTGTGTTCACAACAGCTGACAGGTGGACACAACCTAAATGTTCATTGATGAACGTATGGATAAAGAAAATGTGGGATATACATACAGTGGAATTATTCAGCCTTAAAAGAGGAGAAAATCCTGTCATATGTGACAACACGAATAAACTTTGAGACATCATGCTAAGTGAAATAAGTAAGTCACAGAAAGACAAATACTGCCTGATTTCACTTATATGAGGTATTTAAAACTGTCAAACCTACAGAAGCAGAAAGCAGAGTGGTGCTGCCAGGAGCTGGGAGGAGGCGGGAACTGGGAGTTGCTGTCCAGCAGGGATAGAATTTCAGTCAAGCAAAATGAAACGCTTCTAGAGGCCTGCTATACAACCATGTACATATAGTTAACAATACTGTATTTGTACAATTAAAATTTTTTTAAGAGGGTAGGTTTCATGTTATGTGTTTTTTACTATAATAATAACAAAAACCCAATGACGTAGACACTCTTGCTATGCCTGTTGTGGATGAGGACACTGAGGCTTAGAGAAGATGCCTAATGTCTGTCTCTGTGCCGTTCACACACAGTTTCAGTCATCTGAAATGGTGACTCCTCTCCTTTGCCATCAGTATACATAATTTTTTACCTTATTCAATATCCAGTTACACCTACCTCACTCAGTCCTCTCCCTCATTCCACGCTCAGTAAGGCTCATGGTCAAAGACTTACTGTTTCTCTTTTCTTTTAACATTCCCCAGAGAGCCCTGAAGAATATTTGGTATAATTACTCGTTAAAGTTCATCTAACTGACTTGCAGAAAATAAAGACACTTCAACTAAAGGTCCTCTTGTTCTTGGGATATTCCCATTCCTTCCATAGTTTCAATGACATAATGTTACAAGCACTGTCCCACAGTCATAAAATAGAAATCTGACTGATTGACAAGGATTCAGAAGCAGACATAATTTAGCAAAACCCAGTCCAGGGTTTGTTTTTCCAAAAAATTCCCTTTCATATGTTAGAAAGGTGAAAGAGATGGAACAATGCTCACATTCAACATTCCTGGAGACTACTCTGGCAGGAATTTATTTTGTACCCAATATTCTTGAAAATCATCATCGTAATGCTGAAGGTGAAGATAAGGGAGGAAATTTAGTTTCCTGGCTCACAGGATTTGATTTCCTCTATTCGCTGGAGGCATGCATCACTGCTCAAGATTTGAAAGTCCTTCATATCACCTCTCTGAGTCTTACAGCAATATCTACAAGCCTCACCAAAGAGTGTTAATGAGGCACGAAAAGATGGTCAGTGGACTTTTCTCCTTCAGGCTAAGAATCTAGTCAGTGGTAGAGGAGTTAAGAATGGCATTCTTGTTCACCCCTTACATATTTAGACCAGTTTCCTCTCACTTTTTCAAGTATGTTCATTGTCAGGAAAAAGCAAAATATTGTCTAGTTCTTGGTGGCCAATCTAATATTAAAGGTAACTGTCCCTCTCTGTACTTAAAATGACCTCAATTTGTAAGCACCTGGATTGCATCCAGAGTCATCTATAATTTGATTATATTTATCCCAGCTCACCTAGAAGAACTCAAAATGAAATGGTGACTTTGGTTTGTGAGGTCAGAATCAATAGCTATTAAGAGAATGAGGAGATTTTTAAATCTAGGAAAACAGCAAGTACTTAAAATATCCCTTGCATCAGCTTCAAAATTCTGGGCACTCAGACAAAGCAGATATGATGGAATTTTATCATGGTGCATGATCCAGCTTTAATGCCTGGAAAGGTAGGAGTTAATGAAAGAACTGACTGTCAATCAGAATAAAAGCTAAAAGTTCAGCTTTCAGAGTATTTTGGACTTCTGCGGCACATTTAGAGAGGCAGACAGATCCTGAAGAAGGACTGAAATAGACGAAAGCCATAAGATAAGAAGAAAATTCTATGTAAGCCAAGTGTATGCATTTCTCTAATCATGTCATTGGCATCATGAAAATGCCAGACACCATTTTATGCACGGCTTAGATATAGCAGATGTTAGCATTTAAGTATAGGTTGCTATGAGAGAAAATTGCCCTTGAATGGAAGAGGAAGTTTACTGGCAAAGAAAAATGATTTTCTCAGTTAACAGTCATAACCCCAATAATAGAATTGTTTTCAACCAGAGGTTGCAGGGTGGGAAAGGAGGAGAGATATAATGATACCTCAATTCCAATCTAAAAAAGAACGAAAATCAGCTTCAGCTTAAATTGCAGATGTGCGGGTTGTATACATAGAACCTTCTGCTCCCTCTCTTCTCAGACCTCAAGTCTTCATGTTCAATGGAACAAATCACATCCTTCGTGGTTCTGCTCTGTTTGGTACAGCTGCTTGCTGCAGGTGGTGCCCTAAAAATATATTGTTTGTTTATTTTGCAAGATAGCAGTCTGCAGAGTGGTACCTAGAAGTGCTCCAGCTCTCTTCTTTTTCTGTCAGTGAACCCAATGATGAAAGATGGAGACCTCTGCCAAACCTAGCATGAAAGGGCCTGAATAAGAGGCCCAGGTAGCTCTCCAGCCTCAGCTCCCGATAAGTTCCATTTTCTTTGGATTCTTGAAGCAAAGCTGACAAGCAGACTATCTGTCATCAGAGCTCGGACTGGGTTTCAGCGAAGCAGAGCCAAGCAACAAACCACCTTTGTTGGGGAATCATTGTGCTTCCCTGGAGATTAACATCCATAAGCATAGGGGGTTTAAAGGGAAAAAGAATCGCTAACGGATCACAAAAAAATAAAAGTGGAGGTTAATCTCAGGTAAATGTTCATGCAGATATATTTAAATAGAGCTTTCAATGATTTTTTTATTTATAACTTAAATGGTCAAATACTTTTTTCAGCCACACTGGCAGGATTCTCAGAGTTAATACTGTTTACCTCACAGAGTTGTTGAACACAACACAGTAACATATGCAAAAATATTTTATATACTATAGTTAAAATAATCACACATGATTTAGATTTTCATGAATACTATTCTAGACTTGTCTGATTGATGAACCTTTAAAAAACCCCTTCCTCCCCCAAATTTCAAGGTTTATATAAATTCATTGGTACAGAGGGATCACTGATGATAATGAGTCATGTCAATCAATCTTTGGCAAGCATCGTTTACTGTAAAATCTTACTTAACATTAAGGGAATTGTGATGAATGGATTTTACAATCTAATAGATGAATAAGTAAAATGGAATACTAAGAGGGATTTTCCAGAAAAACCTTGAAAAATATTGACTTCTAACAAGCAAATAACTAATGTTACTCTAAAATTTAGTGAGGGAAATGCATTTGAATTATTACTATGGGAGGAGAGAGAGCACCAGAAGAGTGAAGATGATGTCATGATTCCAACCTTCAGAAACAGGGATGATATTGTTTATCATGACAGTGATGGAGAGAAGGATAGAGGGTGAACACTTGAGTTGGGGCGTAATAAGATCACCGTCAGGATTGTCAGGCAGACAGAGACAGATAAATGGAAGAAGACATGGAGTGTAAAAATAGTTTAAAAAATAAATCTAAGAGGGCTGACCTGGTGGTATAGTGGTTAAGTTCATGCGCTGCTTTGGCAGCCCAGGGTTCATGGGTTCAGATCCCAGGCATGGACCTACACACTGCTCATCAAGCCATGCTGTGGTGGCATCCCATATACAAAACAGAGGAAGATTGCCACAGATGTTAGCTTAGGGACAATCTTCCTCACCAAAAATCAATCAATCAATCAATCAATCAATCAATCTAAGGCCGATGCAAATGTGGGAAATAGAAAGTGGGAGAATGACCAGATTCTGAAGGAAAAGTGTTGAGCATTTTAAAGAAAGAGAAAAATTTAAATAGACTGAAGGCAGAGAGAGGAAAAAAGAGAGATACAGATAAGCCAACCTACTTTTGAGGATGGTGACCTGGCTTTACTGACTGTAGGTTGGTGACTAGGTTACACATAGTCAGAGCTCCAGATACACTCTCATGAGCAGAGATCACTCTCTTTACTTTTCTCTTACCTGGAATGTTCTTCTCCCAAATATCTACGTGGCCCAGCTCTCACAGCCCTCAGAACTTGGCTCAAAAATCACCTACCAGAGTGTCCTTCCCTGGCCACCTCTGGCAGCTCTCTTTTATCCTACCCTGCTTTACTCTTCAGGAGAGCACTTGTATGGGGCATACTATATATATTCATTAATCCCTCCTGGTAAGAATTTAAGCTCTATGAGACTAGGGGGAGGCATTCAGCAAATATTTGCTTAGTGACTGAATGAATGCAAAGCTGTTTTTCGCTCCAAGCAGTTGAAAGTACGGAGGAATAAAATCCTTTTAAATTTGAGTCTTTAGATTGAATCTGCACAACCTTAAACTACCACTTAAAAACCTCAAACTTCTACCCACTGGTAAGGCATGGTGTCTAACAGACTTCACTGAATTACGGACTGTATTTTTTAATTGAATGATTAGCTTGGCTTTGTGTCATTTCAGTTTGGCCTCTCTCCCAGGCGCAGTATGTCAGGGGAGAGCTCTTTGGCCTGCAATACAGAGCCCAACAGGTGACGAATTGAAATGAGAAAAGGAAATTATCTTTCTCTATGGGTGTGAGTCTATGTGTCAATTCCATATAAATGAAATATGTGTGTAGGGTTAATAACTGAAGGAAAGGTGCATTTTGCACAGAGCTCAGTTACGACCACTGGGAAAGGAATAGAAATTTGAGAACATGCGGGATGACCAATCATCTGGATTTGCTCAGAACCATTGGTCACCCTAAATCCAGTCTCTGATGAAGCTCCTGAATGTATTAGAAGATAGCAATTATGACCCATTACTACACATGCTATCCTGGCAATAAGTTGTCATGGGGATCCTATTATATAGCTACAATATTTTGCTAGTAGATGAATCCATTCCACTTCTGGAGTATGGTTCCTCCAACTCAGTCCCTCATTAAGTACCACAGCAACTCCGAAGGTTTTAGACCATAAATTTGAAACAAAGGAAATGTGGGCACTTCCTGGCTATGTCATTCCAATTCAGATCCCAGACTGACCGTTAAAGGACAATAAAAGAGTGGCCAAACACATTTTCTCATCTAGTTTTGGCCAGTCCTTTACTATCTTTTTAGTATCCAGCTTCCTTTGATAACTTGTCTTTAATATTTTAATTTGCAAGCAACACAGAATTTCCTAAATTTGTGAAATAAATACATTGGTGAAAATGAATGCATGAACATCTATTGAATCTCTGACATGGAACTTTTCTATACCTCATGGTATAATTTCACTTAAAATTGGTTTACATTGTAACATACATAGTATATTAGTTGAAATCAAATTAAACATGGCATGTGACTAATAGGATGGCGTGAAATTACAACAAAAATTATTTGTAAGATTGAGAAATTCAAAAAAGAGGGAGAATCTACCCATAATTCTGTGATGAAGAAATCAGTAAGTTATGGAAAAGGGGTAGGAAAAGTGAAGATAAGTGACTAGAAGACACTTATGGTGAGAGGTAAAAGGAACAAACTGTATTTATAAAGTTGCTGATAAGAAGCTGATGAAACTTAAAAGGTGGAGAGATTGAGAATCAATAAGGAGAGTAAAGCAATGCAGACACTTTGGAATAAAAGAAGAGATAAAGAAACCCAAAATATCCTTGGAGCCATGATACCCTCTAATTCAGATCTCAACTTTGGAGCCATATTTGCAATTAGCATTAACCAAGCTAATCATGGGACAAAAAGCTGCTTAATTAAGTACAATAAAATAAAATATCGTGAATTACTTAGGAGATTACAAGTGATAAACATATGTGTGTAAAAAGTTGTGATCTTGACTCTCAGAGTTACCGCTTTAAACGAATTTAACATTGCGTGAGAGGCAGGAGAGAGGTCAGAGAGGAACAAATGGCAGGAACAGAGCACAAAGGCAGCCAGGATGCCACAGGATGGGAATAGGCAAGAGAATGATCAGACTAGGAATCATATACTCAGTTGTGTTGAAGAATGTGTGGATTGCAAATAGAATTTAAAATGCTATTTACAGGATCAGTAAAGCAAAGGTACAGAAGGCATATTACAGATGGCTCTTTTTCTACTGTGTAAGCACTAGTTAGTTTAAGTGTGTTTGCCCATATTTTTATTCTTTTTCACTCAAGTATAACATGCTAAACAATAAATTATCCCTCATATTATAGCTGTCATTATACATCATCTTTACATCCTTCCTTTGAGAATGCCTTGCTGTTATCTGAAAACATTAACACCTTTTACTATTATGATTCTATCTATCACTGCATTTAGAAGTTCCTTTGAAGAGGAAATTGCCATCAAAGACTTATCTCTTAAAAAAATTTTATCATAGTAATTGATCATGACTGGAAAGACATTCTAAAAGACAATGATATATATTACAAAGGAAGATGGTAACCTTTTGTTCAAGCCCAACAGCTTGTCATATTTTTCAAAAAATACTCTATTTCAGCATATTTACATATATTTTATTCCTTTCTTTCTGAAATAACTTATGATTTAATATATTTTACTATTTCATTCTGAAATAATTTTATAATTATAAAATTCAATATAAGAAGTGAGTTTGCACATGGTTCATTGCATAATATTCTATGTAGACAATTTCAATTTAAATCTCATATTATTAAAGAAAACCCAATTACTGATGATTTATTGTAGCCTATAATCCTCACCACCATCTTAACTGTATTGATATTTTTATTCCATGATGTCTCCAAGCATTCTCATAGGTCAAATGATATTATGCTTCAGGGGCAAGCCAGAGCTTCAAATATTACATATAGAAGCAGATATTGCACACTGATGATAATGGTTGACATGGGATAAACTGGGCTCTGGGTAGACTAGTGTGTCGGTTCTCTAAATAGTATCATACTGGCCTTAAGAATCACCGTTCTTTCTGGGGAGTAAGTAAATTTAGTAGGATTTAGTTCATTTTTGCACATCACCAGGAGTTAGCCTGAAAAAATAATAGTATTCTCAATGAGCAGTGGAAGAAACTGAGCTAAGGAGAAAATAAATAATACCACCACCTTTATTGTTTTCAAGGCAGTTTCTTAAACATTATCTCATTTAGTTCATAATTACAAAATAGTTTATTATACAGCTGGGTGTAAGATTTAAGGATTGTTACTCCCAAACTGTGAATATTTTACCTTATATTTCTGAATTTGCATGTAGGGAATACCAGAGAATATTAAAGGCAAAAAACTCTTAGACTTAATTTGACTTTAGAGGCTGTTCAAGTTCTTGCACTCTGCTTGTTCATGGGCTCACAGAACTAGTCACCAATTTACAAGGACACCTTTCAGGATTAAAACAAAATAAATAAAGGGCATGAGAACTGATTCTTCAGGGTTTATTTTTGCCAAAGCTTGATTGACATCTGTGGGTAACACATGGGGGTGTTATGCTCTGAAGATATAGTGTTCAAATGACTTTGTTGTTGTCTAGAGGAATTGAGAATAGGTACAAAGTTAAACATGTACCCATTTCAGAAGTAGCAATAGGTCTTGATATTTCTTACTATTCGGGGATAAGTCCAGTTGGGGTTCTAAAATTAGTTTGTGGACCTTTTTTTTATATGTTTTACAGCACTCAATTGTGCCAAGAAGTGTCCTTTCACGATTCTATTTACCATCTTCATTCTCCAATTTCAGAAACTTTGTCGTTGGAAAAATCCCCTGTTCACAATTGTGATTTGGTTCTTACATTTTCGTGATTATTTGAGTAAACTATTCTGATTACAGAAGAACGAATCACATTTATTTTGCTTATTGGGTTATTACTTTTTGACAAGTAGGTCTGCATATCTGAGTACCCAGGAGAACTAGAGTTGGGGCGGCATGTATAGTATTCAAAGCCAAGCAGTAAAGCTATTCAACCATCGTGGGAGCCAAGAAAGAAGCCGAGTGCTTGTCATTCTGCCCATTTCCATCACAGGAGCAAGCAGTTTTGTCCTAAGAAGAAAACTGTTGTACAGTCTTGGACACTGGACTAGAAATCAGAAGACTCAGTTTTCAGTTCCAGCTCAGTAATCAGTTCAATTCACTCTGTAGTGTGGAGGTACAGTAGACACAATGTACGTACACGGATTCAGTATTCGATAACAGGCTAGTTCTGTGACAGGCTTGACCCTGCAGTACTGGAAGGGAAATGACTCTGAAGGCCCTGAATGACTCAAGAAACGAGTTGATAGAGCAACCGGAGGTGAGGGACCATTTTGGTATTATACATCTTCCTGGCCAAACACCATGTGTTCCTGAGGAATTCAGGACAATAGAGGGATCAGTAGTGAAAAGAAGGGGAAGGCACTAACATTTCAGGTGAAAATGTTGAAAATTACACCAACTTAGGCCCTACCTCAGGCTTAAGGACACAAAATTTCCAGAAATAGGTCACATGTATGGCAATTCTTTAAACAAGTGAGAAAGTAATTTCTTTTCTGAGCTGGCATTAAGAACCACTGCTTCAGAGTGGTGGCCTTGAAGCATTTCTACTCCCTATGTCCTGAAAGAATTTTTAAAAATTCACTTGAAAACAGTGAACATTTGAAATTGATGTTTGATATTTTTCATCATTAGTTTAAGTGGCTGCAAAAGGGCTGTTTATTTGAGCACATTATAATTATTAATACATTTTAAAGAGATATATTAGTTACTCTTTTAAATATATCTGCTGAAATTTGAATACCACTGTGATTTGAAATTCACCTTCTTTCATTTAAAAACACATGTACATATTATTCTCTTATGATCATAAATTGTATGTAGTTGCTTTTCTTTTTGAACTTGTATTTCCATGTGACTGCTTCCACAGAAATTTCTCCTAATGTTTATTTACTTGAAAGCTTTATATTGATCATTCTATCATAATTTTCTGCAACAATTATATATGCAGATATGCAAATTTGTATATGTGTTAAATTAAGTAGGTATAAATTTAAATTTGATTTTTCTTTCCCATGTCATAAGGCATTGTGTTAAAAATGCATTCTTTCTTTTTGAAATTTTAAGTTTGTTTCAGCTTTATTTAGGTATAACTGACAAAATTGTAAGATATTTGAAGTATATACTGTGGTGAGTTGATATACATACATTGTGAAAGGATTCCCATCATATAGTTCAATAACACATCTATCATCTCACATATTTGTCTTGGTCGTCATTGAGAACATAAAAACACATTCTTATTTGAGTTATCGTCACAATTAAGATTTTACACACTTGATCAACACAACGTAGGCTACTACAAATGTTGATCAAAAGCACTTGGTACCAAAATAAAATTTTATTTGAAATGCATTTCTTATCAGTACTATAATGAAGCAGAGTTCAGCATGAATTCTATTCTAGGTTTTTAAAGAATTTCTTTAAATTTTTCAATTTAAGCATGGAAAAACCTTATCCTCTAAAAAAAAGGGAAGTATTAGAGACATTTTGTGATAATAACCTCACTCAACTCCTGCAACTTCTGAGTTGGGTGCCACAATTTACATAATTATCTATCATAAAAATTATTTCAAATAATCTACCAACTGACAAATCTATTAGGTTTTCCTTCAATTTTAATGAAAGCAAAGAATTGGAAATTGCCCAGTTTGCAAAAACAATTTCTGGAAAATATGCCCAAAACACTATCAAGACATAATAAACAACCATTAATTATGCTCCTAACTCTTTCTCTTAAAGGCACCTAAGTTAATCTGATATATATAAAAAAAAGCATGGGAAATACAGAAATATTATTTAATTTCAATCTATTTGTTGACATAATATTTTTTGTCAATTTTTAAAAAATCATGTGCTTTGAGAATATTTTTTCATTAAACTGTGGAGCTGCAGATCTGGCTAATTTAGTTTATAAAAAGTGCCAAAACCAATAACTTATAAATTAAATGGCTAAATAATTTTTCATTGTGAAATAAATCAAACATTTTTTTCTTAAAAAATCTGTCAGTTTTTTCAATTCAAATAAATGTGACGAAGAATATTCAGCTGGCAACTACGTCACTTCTGAAGGCAGCAGTAGAGGGTCATCAGCTCATACCACTGCCCCACTCATCCCTTTAAAACAATGCAAGTTCACAACTTAGATTTACTGTTTACCACTTTAAGAGCAATGTCCTAGGCTACTTGAAAATCAGGACTCAAATCTTTGACAATCAAATCTTTGTGAATGTGTTTCCAGATTAAAGGAGGAGTCAAAATGCAGCATGAGTAATAAGGCCATTCACTGTCATCCATGCACCACACACCTCAGCAACATCCAAAGAAATCCTCATGTCATCTCACTCCCAACACAACCCCAAAACAACTGGGATAAAGGCATTCACAGTTTTGAAAATTTCTTCACCATTGGTGTTCCTAGGCAAGTCTTAGTAAGCCAAGTGGCAAATATATATCGTTAACTGGGAATAAGTGGAAACTTCTGTGACCCCATCCATGTGAAGGCATATATTTTACCTTCAAAAAATTTTTACCATGGGGCTGGCCCCGTGGCTGAGTGGTTAAGTTTGCGCGCTCTGCTTCAGTGGCCCAGGGTTTTGCTGGTTCAGATCCTGGGCACGGACATGACGCCACTCATGAGGCCATGCTGAGATGGCATCTCATATAGCACAACCAGAAGGTCCTACAACTAGAACATACAGCCACGTACTGAGGGGCTTTGGGAAGAAGAAGAAGAGGAAAGAAAAAGAAGATTGGCAACAGATCTTAGCTCAGGTGCCAATCTTAAAAGAAATATATATTTTTACCATAATCTGTTGAACAATAATTTCCATGCACTCTAAAAAGTACAAAGTTTTCTCCCAAAGAATACATAGGAAAACTAACAGAAATAATTAACAACCACAGTAAAGTTGCAGGGTACAAAATCAACTTACAAAAATCAGTTGCTTTTCTATACCCCAATAATGAACTTACAGAAAGAGAACTCAAGAATACAATTCCATTTGCAATTACAACTAAAAGAATAAAGGACCTAGGAATTAATTTAACCAAGGAGGTGAAGGACTTATACAATGAAAACTATAAGACATTACTGAAAGAAATTGATAATGACATAAAGAGATGGAAAGAGATTCCTTGCTCATGGATTGGAAGCATAAACATAGTTAAAATGTCCATACTATCCAAAGCAATCTACAGATTCAATGCAATCCCAATCAGAATCCCAATGACATTCTTCATGGAAATAGAGCAAAGAATCCTAAAATTCATATCAGGCAACCAAAGACCCCGAATTGCTAAGGCAATCCTGAGAAAAAAGAACAAAGCTGGAGGTATCACAATCCCTGACTTCAAAATGTACTACAAAGCCATAGTGATCAAAACGGCATGGTACTGGTATAAAAACAGGCATGCAGCTCAATGGAACAGAACTGAAAGCCCAGAAATAAAACTGAATATCTACGGACAGCTAATCTTCAACAAAGGTGCCAAGAACATACAATGGAGAAAAGATAGTCTCTTCAATAAATGGTGTTGGGAAAACTGGACAGCCACATGAAAAAGAATGAAAGTAGACCATTATCTCCTGCCATACACAAAAATAATCTCAAAATGGATCAAAGACTTGAAGATAAGTCCTGAAAATATAAAACTCCTGGAAGATAATATAGGTAGTACACTCTTTGACATTGAACTAAACTGGATCTTTTTGAATACCATGTCTTCTCAGACAAGGGAAACAAATGAAAAAATAAACAAGTGGGGGTTCATCAGACTAAAGAGCTTCTGCAAGGCAAAAGAAACTAGACTGAAAACAAAGAGACAACCCCCTAAGTGGGAGAAAATATTTGCAAATCATATATCTGACAAGGGGTTAATCTCCATAATATATAAGGAACTGACACAACTGAACAACAAAAAAACAAACAACCTAATCAAAAAATGGGTAGAGGATATGAACAGACATTTTTCCAAAGAAGAGATACAGATGGCCAATAAACACATGAAAAAATGTTCAACATCACTAATCATCATGGAAATGCAAATCAAAACTACACTAACATACCACCTTATGCCTATTAAAATGGCTATAATCACTAAGATTAAAAATAACAAATGTTGGAGAGGGTGTGGAGAAAAGGGAACCCTCATGCACTGCTGGTGGGAATGCAAACTGGTGCAGCCACTATGGAAAACAGTATGGAGATTCCTGCAAAAACTAAAAATGGAACTACCATACGACCCAGCTATCCCACTACTGGATATCCATTGACTGATGACTGGATAAAGAAGATGTGGTATATATATACAATGGAATACTACTCAGCCATAAAAAGACAAATTCATCCCATTTGCAATAACATAGAAGGAACTGGAGGGAATTTTGCTTAGCGAAATAAGCCAGACTGAGAAAGACAAACACCAGATGATTTTACTCATATGTGGAATATAAACAAACACATGAACAAAGAAAACAGTTCAGTGGTTACCAGGGGAAAGGAGGTAGGAGGTGGGCACAGAGGGTGAATGGGAGCACTTAGGTGGTGACAGACAAGAAATAATGTACAACTGAAATCTCACATCAATGTAAACTATTATGAACTCAATAAAAAGAAAAAGAAAAAACAGTACAAAGTTTTATGAATAGGGAATAGACACAATTGAAGGGTGAACTTGACCATGAACCTATTTTTAGCTACTAACAGTGTACCAGGTATTAGAACCTTTTCTAAAGTCTTCTACGACTTTCCTGCTAATCTGTATATGGTTTCTAAGCCAATTTTAACAGCTGCGGGAAATAGTAAGCTTATTTACGTTTTTACCAATATCCTCTGCTGGTCTCCTAAAAATATTAACAGGCAATCTGCTATGAACTTAAAAGTGTGTTGGAAGCAAAAGAAATAAAGAATAACAAAACCCAGCAATTTGGGTTGGAGAGCCTTATATTAAATTTAGAGATATTGGTCCTCTGGAGGTAGCTAGAGATAAGAGGGATTAAGTATTGCTTTTGGTCTTTTCCAATGAATTATTTGGAATTTTAACATATTTTCTAAAATATAAAGTTACTTCAGCCTTTGTAATAAATGTCTTCCCTTAAAGCTTCATTTATTTACATTCCTTTGTGAAACAGCCTCCCTTTTCATTGTGTTGGTTACAGGAAGTGACGTATAATGTGTGCATAACAAATACAAGGCACACACACCTCCATTCCCCTCACTCATGGCCGACACAGCTATTCAATCTTGACCTTCTTTGCCACTGAAGAACTCCGAATTTTTGGGTTTCAGGAATCTGTTACTCATGAGCTGGTGCTGGCATGCAGGTTGAAGCCTATTTCCTATTCTTGGTACCAGAGAAAGACTTAGGGCATCAGGTCCATCCTCCCTATTTACTCGCTAAGAAATCATGGGAAAGGTTTTTAACCTGTTCTGCTGTCCTCCCTGGATTGTTAAACAAGTCAAAGATTTAATTCCTGTGAACACATTTAGTAAGTGTGGATTTTTTAAATTTTTGGTTTTATTAAAACTCTGCACACCTGTATTCCTTTTGAATGTGATATCTGATACTAACTAAAAGAAAAAGCTGCTGGAGAAGGAAAAAGCTGGAAATCTCACACCTGGCTCATCATTATGGGGTTCTGGCAGTCCTTTCTGCTTGGTTGGAGGCTGTGTGATTAATCACCCCTCTTCCCAATTATATGGATATTATGCTCGTCTTCCTTTGGCTGTAGATGGAAGATATCTTATGTATGTGCCATGCAAATGTGGGCTTTGTGAATGCTAATTTCAAAATCAGCTAGGAGGTGATTGACACAAAACTGAACAATAGGGTGACAGGCGTGCCAGGGGTCAGGAATCTGTGAAAGAAACGCTGAGTGAAGGTGGAGAAAAAGAGCTAGAGAGATTTGGAGTTAATCAAGAGCAGCAGCTGGGAGAGCAGCAGTTTATGAAAGCAGATCTAAGACAGATATCCTGGAAGAGACGGCAGCTTCAAAGAATGGTAAAAACAATGAGAAGAGCGAGAGTTTAGCTGACTTGACAAAAAGCAGGATAGAACTAAGAAGCCAACATTATGCCTTAAACTGCACAAACTATATTCTCTGTCTATTACCTCCCTGGAATGTGCCTGTTTGCACCTGGTCTGTATCCTGAGGAACCTCGCCCCATTTTTGACTGTGACATCCTCAAGGTCAGGGATCCTGTCATTTGTTTCTCTAGGTGCCAGCAGGAGACCAGCACTCAGGAAGTATTCACTGGACTGGACTGAACTGAACATTGGATTGTCAGGGGGATAATTTGGGCAACATGAAAAGGTGAGGAGCAGAGATTCAAGACACTATTTCATCTCAATAATGACAGCAGAAGTGGTCGGAATGACTATGGGAAAATGTAATTGGAAATTTTCCAACAACTAGGTGGAGCAAATTGTTCAAGATAAGCCCCATTTTGGTATGTATTCTGAAACTCTAGTTAAGATTTGCTATGTTTTCTGCACAGCAGATGCCTTCAGCCCAAGGCTGGCTAGACAATACCAGCCCAAAGACAGACAGGGGGTTGAAACTTCTCCAAATAACTGGCTGGGGTACGATGTTGCTAACTTACTCTCAGGTGATCCAACCTTGACATTGCAAAAGAAGAATGACCCTGAAAGGAAGAACAGGTGGCAAGGGGAGAGGTAAAGATGCCACATCCTGGGATGGTTTGCTCAAACCATTTCTCCACTCAGTTGGGGGCAATGTAGACAGAAGTGAGAGCCAGTAGATTGAAATATTGGTCACATCTGCTCTTAGGGACACTCCATCCATCTTCTTTGCACTCTAGCCTATTTGCTTTTATAGATGGTTTTTACTTATGTAAAAATATTTTTTATTTGGGTGGTGTGACAGCCTCAACATATGCTTCTGTGTCCAAATGTATTTTTTAGCAAATTACCTATGCGACAAAATCTTATGTGGGGTTTAATAAATCTGTGAATATAGTTTATACATACACACATCAATTCAAATATCTCTCTGAAATAGTCACACATAACCATCCATGCACATAAACTATATCTTTATATCATCCTTGACATATAAGTGGAAGTTTTCCAAAAAGTGTGGGTGCAATAAAAAAGGGAGTTCCAACAAAGGAATATTTTCTCTAAAACCCCTGTCTAACACATATATGAAGACATATTATCTGCCCCAAATCCCAGAAATATTTTACTTTTCCTATGTGAGAATGAATCCTTCATTTAAATGGATTTTAAATACTGAAATGGCTACTTCCATCCCATCAAATGCAACCTATCTTTATTTCAAGATAATCAAAATGAACAGTTTTACAGTTTAAAAGTATATAGAAAAAATTATTTATTAAGTGTCTCAGGTGAGTTGAGTAGTCTTGAGAACACAGGATCTCAGCAACACCTTTCTCACTCTGTGAACCTTCTAGAGCACGGGGCCTGGGTCAGCACCATGGACAGGTCCTCCCTATCCCATGGGAAGAGTAGATCCCCTCTCAGTTGACCCTGGGCAGAGCAGACAAGGCACGAAGGCCAGAATGAAGGCTGAGCTAGTGGTGACCATCAAAGGACAGCCATGCAGCTTGCACGTATTCAAGAGAGATCATTCGGTGCTTTAGGCAAAAACGTAATTCAAATATTGTGGAAATAATTTATGCTGATCTCTAAGCATTTACAGTTCCCCATCTTCCTGCCATTTTGTGATTGGGTGGGGCTGTGTGACTAGTTCTGGACAATGAACTGTGAGCAATGAGCTATTCCTCCCAAGGAGGAGCACTTTTGGGCCAATGGAGACACTCCACATCTATCTTTGCTCTCTGGTATGGCAACCGATGATAATTGAGATGGTTGCTGCTCCACTGGCCTTGTTTCCTTAGTGGCAGTGGTGACACTGATTGGTAGAATTTTCTGCTAGTCCACAAGAAGAAACCTTTGTGGTTTTTAGTTACAGGGATTTGGGAAGTATTTACCAGAATCTCATACTTAGCCTATTGTAATTTATTTAAATATGTGTGTGTCTAGGTGTATATATATTCCTCACTTAAAAAAATCTAATAACTATATATTAGTTATCTAATCTAATAAACACATACTTGCATAGTTTTTTTTTTAATTACAGAAGAATTTTATTTGAACTAATTGGAACCATTCTACCTATAACCTGTTATGTTTTGTTGTTTAAGAACTGTGAGTTAGTATCATTCCCAAAGTAATTAAATGAAGAAAGAAGTAAAAAGCAGATTTTACTTGCATTATTTGTTCTCAACAATTTTAAGACTATGCACATCAATTGCAGATCTACATACCTTCTAAGAAAAATATAGGTAGATCTGTACATATAGTATCTGCAATAAATAAATGGAGACATATACAATAAAGTTGCCTTCACTTTATAAATTCCACAAAATTATGCACTTAACCTTAGTAAAAGTTCTTCTTGAGAAAAAGGTGTGTTATTTACCTCTCTGTCATAGTGATACAATGTAAAATATTATGTTTTATGTAACATAGGCATATATTATACAAATATGCTTTACAAATACACAAATACAAAGGAGTTATTTATAACTCCTACTGACTCCTGGTAGAGGGAGAAATCTTTATCAGCATAATACCATGCAAAATAAGGCCATGATAGTCTAGAAGTAGAATTGTTAGAAAAGCTGAATTGTTTTGAAAAAGTGAGAGACAATAGAAGGTGACGGATGGTACCTTAGGGAAATTTAGGAAGAAGTAGATAGGGCAAATGGAGACGAGAATTCCCCAGGACCAGCAGCACAGCCAGAAAGAAGCATTGGGGGAGAAAATATCTACTGAAATCTTATAAATTGGGGACTGTAGCATGTTAGTTGTGAAATCTCTCTGATCTTCCTTCCAGAATCTTTGGAAAACTCTACCAAAAGCCAAATAATCAAACCTTGAGTGGTTGGATTTCTTACTTAAAATGCTGAAGAGGCCAGTCTATTTACTGATTGCTGACAAAATTCGGCACACTCAGTCCAGGGCCTGGCCTGGTGTAGCCTGACAAATCCCTACTAAAAGTGGCATTAATTAGGAAAAAGCAAATAGCCATACTTTACCCGCAGATTCCATTTGTGTGCACTGAGTTTGCACAGAAATAAAGCAATTCCGGAAGCACTAGAAGGAGTGGTTGGCTGTCAACACTTACTGCGAGGACAATCTGCAGGGAACTATGAGCCACTTCTATGTACTGGTACTCCAGAAAACACCCTGAGACCGTGATGTAGCGATGGTCTTCTGGGGCCCAGTCTGGGGCGGGTGTCACTGATGTCACCGTACATCCTGGTCCATTCTCCATCCACCAAGATCGGTGCATTGAAATATTAAAAGTCAGGATAAGGTCTGTTTCCTGCAAGAAGGCAATTTATAAGGATGAGAATTACTTTATAAATGTTCGTTACTTTATTTGGACTGACTTGCTTTCATTGGAAATGTGGTTATTTTTCCCTTCCTTTACTGTATTTTACAGGCAGAAATGAAGCATCTGAAGAAGAGCTATCAGTTCCACCTGAAAATTATATCTATGGACTCCAGCTAGGAAGGTTTTTCTGCCTACAATAAAATAAATAAAACGTTTTATTCATAAAATTATAAATGATTTACATTAATTGTAACAGTGAAGATTCCTTGCCTTTTAGGACTTGTAAATACTACAAAGGGAGTGATTTACACTATTTTATCAAGTGAAGTTCATCTTATTTTAAATCTGCTATTTTCCTCTGCCTCAGAATATTTACTTTTTGCATATTTTAAATATTATAGTTATACTTCAGTTTAGCAAGATTTAACATAATGTTGTGGCTAATGCTAAAATTTGGAAGACCATAATTTATAAAACACAGTATTACTTGTCCCCAGC
Source organism: Equus caballus (assembly GCF_041296265.1). Taxonomy (NCBI): domain Eukaryota; kingdom Metazoa; phylum Chordata; class Mammalia; order Perissodactyla; family Equidae; genus Equus; species Equus caballus. The sequence continues at coordinate 79,181,092 of NC_091693.1, read as the reverse complement.
CCCTTCCTATTATTTGAGCAAATCAGGGTCTTTTCAACTTGCCAGCTCCTACTGTGAAAGTAGTCATAATATTGCCTAGAAATATCGTTAGCAACATCTTGCCAGGTGGAGATAGTAAATCAATAAATCTTTAGATTAGGATCAGCATGGCGTGTGGTCTGCACGATAAATGAAATAAAAGGTAGAGTGTTGGCACTTAGAGAGCTTGCAATCATATCCACAAATGTGGAGCTATCAATAGCACAGGGACTAATGTTGTTTTCAGGAAGAGAATGGCTAGAAGGAATGTATGAAGCACATTCTATTACTCAGCAAGTCATGAGGGAAGATGAATTCTAATAGGGAGGGTCAGGGGTGGAAAATGGAATTATTTTAGCCTCAGTGATAGAGCTGCAACATAATAGATGCCAACTACTCTCACTCCAAAATGAGGTGCTAGGCTGACAAGGAAGATCCTGCATAGAAAATATCTTACGGCAAGTTTTGTGACCTCGAACTGCTCCCTCACACTGGACATATGAAAGAGTTGAGCTGAAGTGGCCAGGGAATTTGGAGACTGGAAGGAGGATTCCTTGGGAGAGAGCTGCGTGATGAGTCTTATCATCTCCTTAGGGAGGTGGTGGTGGATGGGGTAATTTCTCTTCTCCTCAAGCCTATTGAGAAAGGCTTCAAGTATCCCTTGGAACCTGGGAGAGACAGTGGACTAGTATCTGACTCAGGCCTGATGCATCTCAAAATAAAGCCTGTGGCAGGAGTTACTTGCTCGGTGGCCAAATAAAAAGTAGGCTATGTCTGGCAGGAAACTGCATTGCTATGATCCTTGGGAGCAGATGTGGGCCATCATGAGAGAGAGCTAATATGGGCTTTTTCTCAATGCTGTCAAGAAGACTAGAGGATGATGTGATAATGGGCAAATCTGTACTGCACACATCCCCAGGGTCTAAGGAAGGAAGTGTAATAGAGTAAGAAGGGAGGATGTACCAACCTACCGGTGAGATATTTAAAGTAATTCAGGGTCTCTGAAAAACTCAGAAAAAAGTCTTGAGAAAGAATCAATTTCTCCACCCATCATTCTGGTAGTACCCATTCAGGTAAGAACTTTCCTGTCCCTTATCTCCTCTCCATTACTCCAAGTAGGGAGGAAGCTTAAATCTCAGATAATAATTGCGAGATAGGGAGGGAGTAGGTTAGTAAAGACAGAAGAAGTCAAACACCGAGCATACGACTCTTTCTTCTAGGAAAGGAGAAGTTTAATTTTGAGTGAATTTTGGACTTTTTTAAATTATAATGCCAACAGCCACATTAATTTCTGAACAGAGACTATTTGGGGGACCACAGTGACTTTGGATGACTTCATCTGAGAGTAATCACAAAAAGAGGAGCCCTGCCATGTATTTTATCCAGTGGCAGCAGAAGAAGCAGGCCCATAGGTAGGCTTGCAGGGGCAATCGTGAGAAAGGAATAGTGTTTGTTTCTTTCTCAGAATCTTGATCATTTAATGTGTTGGTTACTAAAGCAAACTGGATAAGTCACAGGGTCTAAGAGAAAGAAGAAGACGGTTCTAAATGACGACCAACAAGAGACTAAGTTGTGAAGACAGCCGGGCTTGGACAGTCCAGCAAGAACACAGTCTGGTTCCTAATGACTAGTGATATTTAACATACATTCCTCAAGGTCTCAGCAAACCTCCCTCTCTCATAGGATGCCCAAGACAAGCCTCATATGTAAATTCCCTTACTTATTAAACTTGCCACCTACCAATCTGAAGAGGTCTGCCTCTCTCTTCAGTCATTCCTTGCCCACCATGTATGGAGGCCAGGTTTCGAAGTAACAGCTTGTAGAGTCATCACTCGGAACTCTGACTTCATCTCACATGGCATTCTTCTTGTGTACATTTCTGTGTCCTAATTTCCTCTTTTTATAAGGAAGCCAGTCAGACTGAACTAGAGCCTCCTCTAATGATCTCATCTTAAATAATTACATCTGAAATGACACTATTTCCAAATCAAGGTCACATTCTGAGGTACTGGGGATTAGGGCTTCAATGAGGCAGACGCAATTCAACCTATAACACGGACCTCTAATTTCTAAAGATCATTTGGGCTTTAATGTTTGGATGACAAATACTATATTTTATTACTTCATATATTTATTTATTTGCTCTCTTTATTGTTTATTTTTTTATCTAGAATACTAATTATACATAGTTTAAAAAACTCTAATTACCATAAAGCATTCCTTTTCCATGGTTTTGTCCATCTCCTGGCACTCTGTTGATAAGGCAAACAGTTTCACATTTTAAAACTGTTTCTTTAAGTACTTATTTTCATTTTATAAATATTATGCTCATTTGACATTATTCATTTATCATTTAAATGTTATTTACTGATTTCTACTACGGAAGGTGTAAGTAGTATTCTTATATCGCATACTTCTCTTTCTCTCCCCCATTGTGCTGTACAACTTTCTCAAAAATTTGGTTCTATCAATGTAATATTTATGACTATATAAGTATTTTTATGGCTGAGCCAAGAAGTGAGTTATGACAGCAATTCCTTTTTCGCATAACTTTTTGTTTTCCCTAGAGTTAATAATTCCTTCATATTTTTAAAAAGTAAACTTTTTTAGAGCTGTTTTATGGTCACAGCAAAACTGAGCAGAAGGCACAGAGATTTCTCATATACCCTCTCCCTGCCATGTATGCACAGCCTCCCCATCCATATCCAGCCTAAGAATGGTACATTTGTCAATTAATGAGCTGTCATCGACACATCATTATCACTCAAAGTCCATAGTTAACATTAGGGTTCACTCTTGGTGATGTGCATTCCATAGGTTCTTGACAAATGTATAATGACGTGTATCCACCATTGCAATGTCATTCAGAACAGTTTCACTGACCTAAAAATCCTCTGTTTTCACTGTTCATCACTCCCTGTCCCCTAAACTCTGGCAATCACTAATCTCTTTACTGTATCCATAGCCTTTTCCAGAATGAAATATAATTTGCCTTTTCAGATTGACTTTCTTCACGTAGTAACATGCATGTAATATTCCTCCATGTCTTTTCATGGCTTGATGGCTCATTTCTTTTTAGCACTGAATAATATTCCATTGTCTGGATATACCACAGTTTATCCATTCATCTACTGAAAGACATCTGGATTGCTTCCAAGTTTGGACAATTATGAATAAACCTGCTATGAACATTGTGTGCAGGTTTTTGTGTGGACATATATTTCCAGCTGGATTGCATAGTAAGAGTATGTTGAGTTTTGTAAGAAATCTCCAAACTCTCTTCCAAAGTGTCTGTATCATCTTCCATTCCCACTAACAGTGAATGAGAGTTCCTGTTGCTCCACATCCTTGCCAGCATTTGGTGTTGTCCATGTTCTAAATTTTGACCACTCTATTAGGTGTGCAGTGGTATATCATTGTTATGGAGGAGAGGTAAGAGGGGACATCCTTGCCTTGTTCTTGATTTTATCAGGAAAACTTCTAATTTATCATCACTAAGTATTATGTTAGGTATAGAATTTTTGTAAGTATTCTTTATCCAGTTGAGGAAGTTCCCCTTCATTCCTAGAGTTTTTATCATGAATGGGTGTTAGATTTTGTCAAATACTTTCTCTGCATCTATTGATATGGTCATGTGATTTTTCTTGTTTAATTTGTTGAGGTGATGGATTACATTAATGAATTTTTGAATATTGAACCAGTCCTATATACTTGAGATAAGTCTCACTTGGTTGTGGTGTATAATTCTCTTTGTACATTATTGGATTCATTTTGATAATTTTTTTTGAGAATTTTGATATCTATATTCATAAAAAGTTTTGGTCTGTAGTTTTGTTTTCCTGTAATGTCTTTGTCTGGCTTTGGTATTAGATTAATGCCTGCCTCACAGAATGAGTTAGGAAGTTTTCCACTTGCTTTTATCTTATGGAAGAGATAGCATAGAATTGGTATATTTTCTTTCTTAAGTGTTTGGTAGAATTCACCAGTGAACCCATCTGGGCCTGGTGTTTTCTATTTTGGAAAGTTATTAATGATTGATTTAATTGCTTTAATAGATGTAGTTCTATTCAAACTGTCTATTTCTTTTTGTATGAGTTTTGGCACATTGTGTCTTTAAATAATTTGTCTATTTCATCTAGATTATGAAATTTGTGGGCATAGAGCTATTAATAGTATTTCTTTATTGTCCTTTCAATGTCCTGGCTTCCAGAATGACGCCCCCTCTTTCATTTCTGATGTTAGTAATTTGTGTCTTCTCTAATAATTTTTTCTTAGTGAGCCTAGCTAGGGGCTCATCAATTTTATTGATCTTTTCAAAGAACTACATTTTGGTTTCATTGATTTTCCCTATTTATTTCCTGTTTTCAATTTCATTTATTTATGCTCTAATTTTTATTGTTTCTTTTCTTCTGCTTTATTTGGATTTAATTTGCTCTTCTTTTTCTAGTATATTAAGATGGAAGTTCCGATTATTGATTTTAGATCTTTCTTCTTTTCTAATATGTCCATTCAACTCTATACATTTCCCTCTAAGCTCTGCTTTCACTGCATCCCACAAAATTTGGTACATTGTATTTTCATTTTTGCTTAGTTTAAATAATTTTTATAAGTTTTACTCTCTTGAGATTTCTTCTTTGACCCATGTGTTATTTTGAAATGTATTACTTAATCTCCAAGAATTTTGGGATTTTTCCAGCTCTCTTTCTGTTATTGATTTCTTCACATTTTTGTGGATATTTTTTACCATGTGTCTGTAGCATATCTATCACTAATTCTTTTTAAACTGATCAATAGAATTGTAAAGACTCATTCAATATTAATTTCTACATGGTTTAGCACTTTAGAATCAATCAATTCCTTTTTTATTTGTTTGTTCTTTTCCTGGGGACCACTGACCTAGAATCCTACAAGCTTCTGTTCCCATCAAGCTCTATGTGCTTGATGGATGGAATTGGACATGGGACTTCACTAACATCATTAGTTTTCTCTTATGCTGGATCCTCAGTTTCCTGCTTGACTAAGATGAGCTTAATGTTCCCTTTGGTTTGACTAAACAGGTTTCTTCTTTAGTATAGAACTCTGACCTCACTTTCCTTCGAGCATTTACTTTAGAAAACTCGTAATTGTAAATTCTTTCTCTTCTCTTTCGAGACGTAAATTTTCTAAAACTCAAGAATGTTTTTCTTAAGGCCCTGGGAGCTATTCCTTTGAAATGTAATTGTCAAGAAAGATAGCATCCATCTCTCAGTTTCTGTGGTTGGGTAAGAACCTAAGATTGATAAGCAACAATTAACAAACATGGATGGTCTAATCACATTGACTAACTTCCCCTCTAATGTCCTCTAGTATTTTTCCATTAGCTCACCCCAGTGCTCAAAAATCCTCCCAACTTTTGTTTCACTGGAGTTGAGTTCAATTTCTCTCCCCTATTGCAATGGTCTCAAATAAATTCTTCCTTGCCGGTACAACTTGGAGTTGAGCTCAGTTCTATACTGAAGTCTCTCTTCCCTACTGCAACAGTTAAAATAAAATCTGTCTTGCCATTTTTAACAAAAGTCCAATGCAATTTTTTCTTAACAGCTCTCATGTCTTTCTCTTACTTAGTTTGCTCTCTTGTTTTCCAGAGTACATAATTCACTAGTTTCTTAAGAAGAGGTGAATGATTTTAAGTTTGACATGTTTTCATCCTACTTTTATATTAAATGACTGATATTTGGGCTGGATTTATGCTTCTTGGTTGGAGATCATTTTCTTTTAGAACTGGGTGGACATTTTTCCATTATCTTCTAGTTTGCATTATTACAATTAAGAAATCTGATGTAATTTTGTTTCCTGCAATTTTTTATGTAACATGTTTTCTTTCTTTTGGTCTCTTGCATCTTTTTGTTTTAAATAGTGAAATATTTCAAAAACAGTGAAAAGTGTAGAGGATATTATGAAAACGTCATCACACCTACCACTCAGCTTCATTAAATCTTATATTTGAAGTCACTTTTTAAATAAAATTTTATACATATAAATGATGTCTCCTCCTATAAAATATTTCTCTCTCTCCCTCTCCACAGATAAAGACTATCATGATTTTGGTATTAACATTCTCATGAAAGTGTTTTGTAGTTTTACTAAATATTTACATATTCATTAATAATATAAAATGCTGTTTTTGTTGGTTTTAAAATTTATATATACTCCATAAATTTTTTTGGTTTCATATTATATTTTTTGAGGTATATCTATGTAGAAAATCTTTTCAGCTTCAGGTTCTGAAATTCTGTAAGACAGTTCCTTGATGCGTTTTTTTTTTCATTTGGTTTGTAGTGTTTCTGGCGGGCTTTTCAATGCAAGAGTCCTTTCCCTCCAATCTTGGAAATATCCTCTCTTATGTCTTTAATTTTTTTTTCCTCTATACTTTTTCTGTTACTACAGGAACTCCTATTAGTCAGACATTGGACTTCCAGGATCGACCTCTTATGTTCTTATCTTTTCTATTATTCATATCTTACATTTCTTTTTATTCTCTTGGCGATTATCTTTACCAAGTCTTGCCAATCTTATATTGAACCATATCCTTTATTTTTAATATTTTGAACATATAAATGTTAATTATTCTTTTCCAATTGTTGTTTTTGTATAGTTAATATTTTTGAATTGTTTCTGGACTATACCTTTTTTTAGTTCTCTGAATTATTATTGTTTTTAAATTGTGTTTCCTACTTTGTTTTTGCTTTACTCAAGTTACACATTTTCAATAAACAAATAAGTATATAAATGAGTAAATAATATTTAAAATAATTATCAAGGGTCTACTATGTACCATAGGCAACATTCCTGACCTTATGAGTGTTCATTTTGGGATGTGGGAAATGAGTAATAAATATGTAAACATATCAAAATATCTGTGAAGTGATTAGTATACAGAGAAAAATAAATTCAAGTAAGGAAATGGAATGACCTAGAATTGTGTAGTGGGGGAATGTAACAAAATTTTAGATAAAATGGTAAGAAAATATACCTCATTATTTTGTACTTGAACAAATTCCTGAATGAAGTATAAGAGTAAATAGAGCAAAGATTGGGAAGAAATTTTCAGCAGCCAGTGGGAATGTCATGAATATTTTCTATTATGTTTATTTTTGTGTTTGACTTTTCTGTTGGAGCCTTTCTTTAAAAGTCTGGTGATCCCTGGTTGTCTTTTCATATCAAAGAGGAAAAATTAAAACTTGATTGGCAGTTTGTTATGTGTTAGTGGACTGGTCAACTGATATTCTTCACATATGATGACTGAGCAGTGCCTTCCAAATGTTAGATCTGTAAGCAAATGTGGGACTTTGTTCTGTGTCTTCCAGTTTATTTATGGGGTAGACACCAGACCCCCTCATCCTTGGGCTGAACTCGGAAGGAGCTGGTGCTTTTGCTACATAGTAAGCAGATTTTTTTTTCAGTATGCAGTCTCCAAATTAATCTTCATGAGTTCAGAAACTTAGCTCATGCCTACCTGTGCCTCAAGAGTCTTGTCTGTCCAGAGGAGAAGCCTGGCTGTGTAGACCAAGAGAAGAGCCTGCGGCAGTCTGACTGCTCCTCGGAGATTGTTCCATTCATTCTTGTTTTCCGTACTCTACCTCACACCCTTCTTCCACTTCTAAATTCTGATTTTTGGAGGGTTTTATGGGTCAAATCTGCACATTGGAACCCTCCTCTGCATGTTCGTACATTTTAGGTTTTTCCACTTTGCTGTCATTAACCAATCCTCCATCTACTTTCTTTCTTCCCAAAATTGTTGACACTTCTTGTCCAATTTGTCCCTCTCTCATTCTCTTTGTCCTGTGGGTTTATCATTTTCTATTCTTAGTATCACTTGGTGGGGTTTCAGGATGAACTGTAAGCACCTATCTTCACCCAGCAATCATTAACTGCAAGATTCCTGGCATTATCTTCTATTTTCATTCATTCATTCTTGTAGACATTTAAACAAAAAGTCTCTTCATGTACGTGCATATGGCATCATTTTAATCATAAAATATAAATTCTTGGTTGTAAAACTGACAGTAGAAAGGTCTGCTTCGAGTCCTCTTTTAAATACAACAGGAATTCCTGAGTGTGATCTGCTCCATGCAGAATCAATAGGTTATGTAACTCCCATATATTGTGTAATTTTGAGCTAAAAATTATAAGGACTTTTGAGACAAAGAACAAGTCTTGATAGCACAAAATAAGGCAGAAAACCACGAACCAAATCTTGTATGTTATGGATGAATTCATATTGAAAGAAATTACCAAATGGGTTCCAAACTGTAAGATTCAAAAACTTGTAAATCTAAAATAAATTTACTTAATTATATGTTCAGATCAGTATAGTGACAAAAAAAAAATCTTTGTATCAATATAGTCATTCACCTCTCTTAGTAAGTCTTCAAAAAGTTCAGATAAAAGGACCCCATCATTCGTCATGTCGTTTTTCAAAATAACGGGGTCTGATGTGTTACATGAAAGCTGTTATTAGCACTAAAAAGTTGTTTCTGACGGGGCTGTGTGTATTCAGGTCAACAGAAGAAGCCTAATTGTTCAACAAATAATGTGTTTAATAAAAAAAAAGTTGACAAGTAAATGAGAAAATAACACTAGTAACATCTCAGAATTTCAATAAAAATCTAAAATTTACTTTCCCAGTTTTATGGCATTTGAATTAAAGCACACATGCATTTATTTGTTGTGCTAGTAAGCAGTGGAGGCTGTATTGCAGAGATGAGAATGTAGAGGGTGAGAGAGAGAAGTTTTGAGTTGCAATTCAAAAACCTGAAATATTTTCTTAGATTTCTAGACTTTTCTATTACTTAATTCTTCTTTTGGAATAACAATATTGAAAATAGGTACTTCTCATTTCTGGACTGCTTGTGTGGGGACCTGGAATTGGCCACCCCAAGATATGTCTCTTTGGAATCAGTATTATTTGAGGCTGAGTGCTTGTGATAAACTGGGACAGGGAAGGAGGCTCTGAGGAATGGAACTTGCCCTTTGTTAGGACACATTTACATCTGTAAGGTAAATCTCTATCTGTAAAAGGTGCCTCCCTCTCTGTACCAGGAAGAAGAAAGGAGATGACCTTCTCTCTAGAAACTCTTAATCAATACCAAAGGCAAGGACTTAAATCTGCATTTTATTGTGCTTGTCTGGTAACCTCCTGTAACTGACTTCCCTGCCCCTCCCAACGTTGGCATTTCTTTAAGGATTAAGCACCTTTCCTTAGGGAAGGAAGTGATTGCTGCGCTCACCTGTGACCGCCCAGCTCCAGACAATCGACTAGCCTCCTGCTACGCCCACCGAGATAGCTGACCACTACCTGCTGTGTCCATTAAGCACTGTGCCGACAGAGCAATCTTGTGACTATTGTGGGAGGGACATTTCAATCACATGTGAAACACCCTGTTTGGGGGTATATAACCACTCTGTGCACCCCACTTCTTTGGTGCCCTTTCTTCCTTCAGGAAGAAAGGCCCCGGGCCATGGCTCCTCATAAAGCTTTGTTTAATTTTCTCTCGCTATTCTGTCTCATGTGAATTTAATTCGTTCTCCGGCCAGACGAAGCCACATTTGGGAAGAGAAAATGTCTTCCTCCCCTACGCTTGCTTACTACCTGAAAGGCTAGAAACTGTACTTCTTAGTAAATGGAAATCAGGTTATAGTTATTGGTATAGTTACTAACAAGTATTAATTATTGATACACCACATGCAAAGCACTCTACCAGGCCATAATGAGGTGAAGAGATATATGATGTGATCTCTAACATTATGGGACTTGTTGTCTCTTTTGGGGGACAAGGTATGAAGAGAAAATGTAACAAGACAAGGAAGCATTTGATAGGTAGCTAACGAGAGGTGTGAACAAGCTATTCAGAGGAATTCAGAGGCTGGGATGCTTGTGGACTCTGGTGGGACAGCCTCCGAAGGATGGGAACTCTAGCTAGGGCCTGAAAGAAGGGTCAGGCTTAAATAGGCCCACAGGCTGGGAGAAAAAGACCATTTTAAGTAGAGGGGACCAACTTATCAAAATTGTAGAGCTGTGACAACTTGTATATTTAAGGACCAGTAAGTGCCTTATTTTTATGCGATGAGAGTTTGGAAGAAGGAATAGTATAAAAGAGTTTTGAAAAAATGATTTGGGGCTAGGTTGGGGAGAGACCTAAATGCCAGACCAAAAATCTTGGCTTATTGAAGGATTTTTGACCAGGAGCAGACATTGGCACTGTCAAACATGAACCAAGAGGTATTACAATAAACACAATCGAGTCTCTTTCAGGACTGGATCCACAATGCCGTAAGCGTGTGGTAAGACTAGTGCAGGTGCAGTATTGAACAACAGTCATTAGGGAGGTGAGGACACCGATGCTATAAAATCCAAAAGCTTGACCTGAATCTTCCCAGACTATTGTCCTGAGTTCCACAAGGGTCCAGGGAGGTAGGACCAGGACCATTGCTTTCAACACTTTCAGAGTAAGAACAAGAACAAGTCAGCATTCTCCTTACCTTAAAACATACTTCTTGTGATGATATTAGAGGAATGCCAAGCACAGTTAATGGAAAGAAGCAAATTTTAACAACAGCAAAAATACCCTTGGAGGTCAAAATGTTTATATTAATAAAAGAGTGTATATTTAGTCATTAGGACTAGGAGAAGTAGTTAGGAAACTCTGTGATTAAATGACATCCTGTAATTAGCTGAGGATGCAGGAGTTGACATAGTGGAGAAGGCTGTATTTATTTGACACTAAGAATCACTGTTTTCAATGAACTCTTATTTATTTACAACCAATATACACTGGGTTAAAGTTTAAAATATCATCAGGAAGCATTGTGCTATATCTCATTGCCACTATCTACATATAGGTACTAATTCATAGGAAACTGAAAAATCCTTAAAAATTATCATTCATGGTTTGTTTCTTGTTCATGAACTTAATACTCTAAACCCAAACACCACCTTTTTTCATTAATGTATGCATAGATCTATGCAAACCTGCTTATACACATAAAAACCCCAATGCTAAATTTATCTTAGTAACATGAGAATCAGTGAAAGCAAATCATATTGTCCAAGATGCTAGGAGGAAGGAGCTGAGAAAATATGGTTTTGAGAAGATAAGCAAAATTACAAATGCACTTCATTTAACAGGTTGAATGAATGTTGCTTATGCTGGAATACGGCCCATGACTTAAGGAAGTTCATATCTACCAACTCCCAAATCCAAAGATGTGATTCATCCTACTAGATCAAGAACTTAAGAGGAGTAGATGGAGCATGTCACATACATTCATGCTCCTACTTTTTTCTAGAGTCTTTAACCACGGACAACTTTGGGATTTGGCTGAATTATTGAATTATGAATCATAATTCAATACTACCCCATAGCTAGTGTTAACTCAAGTCCCTGGTTCCCATTGTTAGTTATTCAAGAAAATATTTGAAAAACTGTTTGTGTCAGCATGGAAAACATTACAAGGATTGCTTTAAAAACAGATGAGGAAAGTCCAATGGTATTTGAATTTCTAAAATCTAAAGTCTTAAAACAAAATGTCTTTCTCCCCACTATGTAGAAAGATTCACTAAAGATTTAATATAAAACGTTTAGGGTTCATTGCTATTAAGCGTTTTCATTGTTTCTTTGCTGAAAACAAGGTTTCTCTTGTCTGTGTTCCAACAAAGCCTGTTATTTCACTTTTCTAGATCTTATCCTGACTGCCTTCTTAGCCCAGACAAATGTTTTATGTTATTCCATGCTTGATCTGTAACTTCTGCATCCAGAACATTGCTGCAAAAATCGCATTTTAATAAAATTCTCCTGAATACCTCCTATTAACACCTTGTATATCTCTCTGAATTTAAATTAATACTTTGGGCTACCCCTCCTAGGAAGCTTTTCAATTAATTCCACTCTTTTTTCAACATCATAATGTTATACCTAGTACTTCTTTGTATTTATATGAATGGCGGTATTATCTTGGTCAATTGCTTTCTTCTTATCTGTAATGGAGTATGTTAAGCACAATATAGTCCCTGTTCCTGCTCAAGAAATGCAGATTAACTCTCAGATGGAGAAGAAAGTCTGCATCTGGAACATAAAGAATTTTATTTTATGGTGATCCTTGTAATGTTCTGAAAGGGAAGGAAGGAAAGAAGATAAGGAAGGAAAAGGGGAGGAAAAGAAAGAAAGAATTCAATAAGGAAGCCTCCATGCTTTGTTAAAGTTAATTGAATCTCCATCCTCAAAACTCTTAATTTATTTTACCTCTAAAGTTAGGACTCATCAGCTACGAGTGGGATCTAAGTTTGGCAAAATGAGTCTTCTCTCTTTCACACCCTTCCTAACAGATGCTAGAGGCAGAATTTTCTCAGCTGGTTACAATAGTGAAAGATCAACTTCTCACTGACTTTATAGTTTTCGATGTACTGAAACCTCTTCAGGCAGCTTTTCCTGCTGTTCTCTCACTTTCCCATTCGTTCCCTCCCTGCAGGTATTGTTCCCTGTCTTGAGTGTCCCTTTCCCGTGTAAGAGCTTTGAAAAGTGATCTGCATTCACTCTGGGATCTCAGGGAGGCAAAGAACATGTTGGCTATTCCAAGAGAAGATGTTACCGCCATTTTAGCAATCTTCTGAAGGCCACCATTTCATTTGTTTTTAAAGCACATTTATGTGGATTTTTAATTGGTAGGGAGGCATAGATGCATTGATGATATTGAAGACTTGGAGACATTTAAGGAGCACTGATATGTCCTCCTCAATAGTCCCCCACCATTACTGCAAGTCATTATCCCACCTACATGCGCAGCCTACACCTGGTACTGACATTATCATTTTCCCAAAGTCAGGCATTCTGACTCGACTAGCATCTGTGCTTGTCTCCAAGGATTTCAACTTATCAACACAATAGAATCGGGAAGCTGATCTCATTTTGATCCGTAGTTCAAAATGTCTCTTGGTTAAATTTTTTAACAGAGATGCTAATAAAGTTGTATGTCCTTCCCTTTCTTCATTCATTTTCTGGAAGACAACAATTCACGGGAAGATGACCAAAAATGATAGCAAGATAGAGAAGAGTGAAGTGTTAATATAATTGATGATAGACATCATAGTCATTTTTTAGTTAGTGAGAATGGCCATAATTGGAGATGCAATGAAATACTAATTAACAGAAAATTTCTCTGTAAAATCTCTATAAATCTTTTTGTTTTGAAGATAAGTGTATCTCCTAGTTCATATAAATTCTGCAACTTATTGTTAAATTCGAGGAAATATATACCACCAAAAAGAAAGGAAATAAAATTTATGTATTCACTACTTCGTATATAATACAACATTTAGAAGTAGGAATTACTATCCCTATTCAACAGAAGAGAAAACAAGGCTGAGAGTGCATATATAACTTCATCAAGTTATTTTTATTAGGGATGAGACTGGGTTTCAAACCTATTTTTGTCTGACTTCATGCCTTCCCACAGAACCTTGTTGCTTCTTAAGGAAATTCTCTTGGCCACCCAATCAATCATTGCCAAGACACCATATTCGTTACTCTTTAGTGAAATGGACTGGAATAAAAAATAGTGGACAGATAATTCATACAACTTATTTCAAAAATTTCCAAATACTATTCAAAACTCTTCTCAGCACTATAAAAGACCTTTGCGTGTCCTCCTAGATGTTTTGCCAACTCAAATCCAAAATTCATTGTACCCTGCATTTACAGGAGAGTTATATTTGCCACGCATTCAGATGAAGAAGCTTTTAAAGATATTTTAGTTGTACTTTATTCTCATGAGAGAATTTTTTTAAGTGGTAAGATTTGTCTCTTGTCTTGTTTTATCCTGGCAAGTACATAGATCAATATTGCTTAGAGTTTGTGGAGACAAATATAAATAAACCTCTAAGTCTAAATAAAACAACTTTAAGTATATGTACCTATTTTATTTGGATTGCTTCCAAAGAGCTCTTTGCAGCTTTTGTAACACATAAGGCCGAGAGGCTACTGGTGGAAAGGTCACTTTCTAGAAAAAACATTAAGAAACAAAGAAAAATATTCCTCATCACTTTTATATGGAGAGAACGCGTAGTTCCCTAGTCTCCTTCAGGAAGAGAGGATATTTTCCCTAGCAGTACAGAAGGAGACAGAAGTGGAAATTGGGGGTACAAATATGAGGAAAGAAACAATTCAATCATTTTGTTGCAGTGGTGGAAAGATAAAGGTGGATGGGGATGGTAAGCAAGACAGTAGTTCATTCTAGAATTGGTGCTGATATTGCAGGAGCATCAGCCACAACTTAGTCCTTCTTATTTTAAAAATGTGCTTCCTTCCAACTCCTTTTTTGATTCATTTTGCTTACAGAAATCATCATTATTTATCAAAATATTCTTTTCTATTTATTGATGACTTTTATTCTTCTTTTTTTTTCGTGAGGAAGATTGGCCCTGACCTAGCATCTGTGCCAATCTTCCTTTATTTTATGTGGGATGCTGCCACAGCACAGCTTGATGAGCAGTGCATAGGTTTGCACCCAGGATCTGAACCCACAAACCCAGGGCTGCCACAACGGAGTATGCAAAATTAACCACTATGCCACTAGTCTGGCCCTGATGATTCTCTTCTTAAGAGTTCAAAAATGACTTGAGAAGTCTTATGAAAAGGAATAGCTTAATAATTCCTCATCCAAAAGTGGTTGTTCCTAGCCATAAGCCAAGGAGCCATTTGAATTTACACCATATATGTTAGCATATCCAATATGAAATTGGAAATCACATGAAGAAAAACATTGTGATATGATTTTAAGTTGTAGGTAGATTTTGTTAAGCTGCTTCAATAAAGGAACAATAAAATAACCAGCTCTTTTCCTACAGGGGCATAGGAACTGTGTGACATCTCATCTTGTCATATACCTAAGAGATCTTTTATAGGTTTCGGAGCAGACGTTGTTTTGGGGTTTGCATCTGACCCTCATGAAATTACATACTGATTCTGTGTGCAGGGCGGTTGTGGGAGCTAAAAACAATATCATATGAGGAACTTTGAGAGAATTTTGTTTGAATTGTCTGGAAAAGAAAGGAACAAGAGGGATCTTCATAATTACCTTAAAACATTTAAAGAAATATCAAAAGTCGGGGGGATCAGACTCGTTATTTATAGTTAACTCCAGGGAGGCAGTCAAAGATTCAAGCTGAATCTAGAAGGTAAAGCAGACGATCCCAAAGGATTACAAGTGCCCCCAAATAGAATGGGTGGTTCTCCGAGTAACGAATTCCTGTAGCGAGTGGTATTCAAACAAAGGTTGGATGGCCCTTTAAGAGAGAAGGCTGCACTCAAAACGTGTACAATCTCTTCCCAAAATGATTCTGTGATTATATGAGTAGAGAGAGACTAAAGATTGTAAATAACATGATTTCCTGTTGCCTAGGTTTATTCAGTACTACTTAAATAGGGGAATGTAAACTTCTGAGGTGATCACTCTGTCCAGTTCATGTGAAATAAGTTAGAAAAAGCTCACATAATTTTAAGTCTACAAAGGACCAGTGTATGTCCAGCTGTTAATAATCTGCTTCCACTGACAACTCCTGCTCTTCGCTCTTAAATACTGCACTATGCTGTATTTGACAACAATTATACATAAATTCTCAGCCTTGGGGCACTTAAGGAATCTCTTTAGGAGTATCAAAAACACAAACACTCTTGTGAAAAGGAACAATTTCACTAAATTTTCACCAATCAGTGATTGCTCACAGCTAGAACCACGGGATCCACTCAAATTTACACAATGAATATGAGAAGATTCCTACAAAAATTCAAGCAATTTAAGAATTAATCTAGTTAGAAAATTTTAAAAGTTCCTGTTATAGAATACGGCTACATGATTTTGAGTAACTTTGCACTTTAAAAAGTTCAGTCACAAAAGAACTGAAATTTACTGCAGATCCTAAGGCTAAAGTCAAACCTGCCATATCTGACTCCTTTTACTCTAAAATGCAGTAATTAATTTTCCATCGTGCTATATTGTCACTTAGCATGGACTGAGGCTTTAGTTTTTATTCACTGCATAATTTGATTTCTCCCTAGTTGAGTCCGTGTTAATCATTCTCCATAAAGAGAGATGTATGCACCTGACTGAGATCATTGAGAATAAGAGAAAAGGAAAGAGTAAAAGTATTTCATGTTCAGGAAAATTTTGAAAGAGCTCGTGTAATTCATAGTAATCACGTTTTTTCCCTAGTCGAAATTATCCAGGTAATTATGTAATTTCTCTGCTCTGTTTGCCAGTGGAAACTAAGAGAGTAGGGCTCGTGAGACAAGTAAGGGACTGAATGAGAAGACATGAGCTAATGACCAACGGCATCGTTCTCTATATTGCTTCCTCATTCAGTAATGCAAAGGAGATAATGACAATCCCTTTCCAGGTAATTGAGTACCAGAGAAGTCAAATGTGGATCGTTACCTTTAATCAGGATGAATTTGGTCTTGGCGGGAAAGCTCTGTAGGATATTGAAATAATGAGATATCTGATGATTTGTAATAGTTAACCATTTTCATCTGAAGAATTCTACCTTCAAATGAGGATTAGCACAGAGCTTGAGAACTTCTTCCCATCACTTGAAGACACTTCCTACTACAGTATAGGACAGTCTTGACATGCTTTTGTCAGTATTGCTGCCCAGATCCTGTTCCCTGGCTACTCTACTTGGTCTCTTTGTCCACAGTGCTCCCCGCACCCCTATCCTGACCCCTGCCTAAGTGCAAGAAGCTATATTTGCCTGCGTATGTTTCTAAACAGAATATTGGCTTCTCTGCGTTGCTCTAAACCTTCTTCTCTCCACTCTAACCTAACACCCCAGACTCCATATGGGGAACTGCAGTACTGCCATGACGACTCTTCCTATGCTGCTTGTATTCCTGCCTGTAACTTCCTGCCATCAAGGTTGTCTTCAGATCCTGGGCCTGACAGTCCTTCACCAACTGCTTTCCAAGACACAATGCACACCAGCTTAGAACCTAGAGTCTAAACATCGAGTCAATGTGTCTCATGTACGTGCAATGAATGTATTGTGGTCGTGCGAACTCTGTCTCTTTAAGACTTGGTTTAACAATTCTTTTTGACTAAAATGGATTTCTGGAAAGTATATCATTTTTTTTGCAATATCTTAATGTTGGAAAAAGCTTTATGTGTATCAGATTTAAGCCATAAACAAAAAGAGGCTGAAGGAATTGAACAAGAAACTTGTGTTCAATTAGATTAATGACTACCAATAGGTGTGTCTTTACCTCTCTTAAGCTCCAGGGTACTTATTTTCTTCCTCAACATAAGCAGAAAACAATATTTCTCATGTGCACAGGAGTAAATTATTCCTTCCCATGGGGAAAATAAATAAGAAAAAAAATCTTGATACACTAGTTTTTTTGGGGGGCACAATTTGAGATGGGAAATAGAATTGAGTATGAATTTTGGAGCTGGAGGAGTCTGACAGAAATCATTTCAGAGCCTTCTAGAGGCAAAAGATAAACTATCAGTGTCTGAGGAAAACACCTAAAATTGCAAAAGTTAGGTTTGGGGTCAAAAGCCCCCTGAATGTGGGAGGACTGTTCTGGTCAACTTCTGATCCTCTCCCTTCTGCAGATTATTATAACCCCTTCTTAGACACAAAAGATTAGCCGGAAAGAAAAGGTACTAACGGCCCACTTTTCAGCTTTTCAGAGATGAAAAAGAATTTCCATTTCATTCCTCCTCAGGGAAAAGGTTGGGAGAATATACCTCCCACGTCTCTCTTTCCTCTCCCTTAGCTCCAACACTGCCATGCAGAGTGACTTATTTGATGGATAAGTTTGGGAAACAGACTGAGCATGCTCAGTTCAGTCACCCCCTCCTCTTACTTGGAGCCAGCCTATCTGTAGAACGCACACAATTTTTATAACTTCATGGGGTGACATCAGAGGCATATGCTATACCATTTTTGAGTAAAATTCATATGGATATTTAAAAAAGATATATTCATATTTTTATATTGTCATCCTTTATAAAAAATGCAGCTCAACTAAATTTATGCCTGGAACCTGAACAATACTGAACTGGAGAATGGGGCATGGAAACAGGAGGCCCAAGGAAAGTATTGGAGAGAAATCTGTAATACTCAAAGGGCCCGCCATACCCACAGCCCCTGTCAAGGAATGCTGAGTTTCGGATCCCAAATCCCTGCCTACAGCTATTGGATTATGCATGTAAACCTTATAGTACAAAAACCAACAGAATGTTAGCTCTTGTCCAGGTTGAATATAGTACATTCAGATGCAATTATCTGTATATCATTAAAGCATACATCTCCAAGTCATTTAAGGTATTCTAAACATGTCTTGGTTCCTGGGGACCTAAAGGACCTAACTATTTCATGAAAATTAACTAAGATTATAGTTCTTCAAGGTAATGAAGGCCATCACTGTGAAGGATAAAATATAAATAAGACCTGATTCTAGCCTTCAAAGACTGTGCAGTCTGATATGCAGGCAAACAACATGAGTAACTCCATCATACGGTAGAATATGGCTATAACCTGAGGAAAGATTTAGACACCCCTACCCCCCACTTTTGAAGTTAAGGTCATATCCCTTTACGTTATCATGAAAGGCTTAATAGGGAAGTTGATGTTTTAACCAGGCCTTAAGGAACAGAGAAGATTTAAGTAGGAAGGGATGTAAGATGGAATTGTGAGCAAAAGTACACAATGAACAAAAGAAGTTACAAAATGAATTACTTAAGAAATGGTAAGTTGGTCTTTGGGGCAACAGTGGTTTGCTTTTGTATGTGTGTGAGTGTCTATGGGCATGAGTGTGTAAATGTATGTGAGTGAGGGTATGCATGTGAGTGTGAGTGCATGAGTGTGTGTGTGTATGTACGTGCCCCCGGGACAGTTACTGTGGGGCGGTGAGGTAGCAAGTGGGGAGTGCTATGGGGAAGATGAGAATCATGGGGCACTAAAGTAGAAACTAAACCTAAGATGAACAAGTACCTTGGGATCGATGGAGTATCCTTTTGGATGTTACCCACATGAACCCAGCACTTTGAGTTTGCACAATCTAGAAGCCAGCTTGGACGACTGAGGATTTAGACTTGCATTGCATCAGGAAAGGTGATGGATGGAAACTAACATCTGTTGACAACTTTATAGACATAATCTCATTCCATTCTTACTACAGTCCTTTAGATAAAACATTGTTACATAGAGCGAGAGAAAATTGGAGCTGAGCTATGAAGTGACTTGCAAAAGGACAACTAGGACCTGGACTGAACTCATATTCATCTTTTGACATAGGCAATGGTTTCCCAATACCAGTGACTGTCGAATTTTAATTGTTTACGTAATATCTTCCTTGGTTTGCCTTTCTACCAGTTGCACTAGTTTCTTAATATTTTTCTTGTAATTAAATCACACATAATTTAATTAATTTATTTGGAAAAGGAAATTCAGATCACTATTTGATGTGCTGTTTACGCTTTTCTAATACAAACTGAACATTCTAGTATAACATGGCAGCCTGCAGCTAGCACATAAGGTATCTTTTGCATTAAAAAGCTCCCACTCCCAAGGATGCTGGCCTGGCTTAGCTCGGACTAAAGATATAGGGCTTGCTGAGCAAAACTAAGACCGTATTTCAGCCTCCCCTTGTCCCTTCAGGCAGGTGCCTTGGGGTATCATACAACCCGCACAGCTGGAGGAGGTGACCCTGAATAACTGAAAAAAGCAAAAACAAAAAGCCAGCCTGGCCATGTACCCCATGATATAATCTAGCACGCTTTCGGAAATACTGCATTTCACAGAATAATGGGGGTCTGTCAGTTGTTTTGATATCTGTGAACTCATTTAGACTACTACTTACATACGGGAAGCATTTAATGATGCATGAGTCATTTCACAAAATGGATTTCCTGGATGTTTAACGCATCTTTAAATGTGTGTTAAATAGATGGATTTAGACACTTGGATATGTAAACGCTGCTTCTTTGGTCCATGAATCTCCACTGTATTATGTCGATGATGGCACAGGTATCCTTGGACCTGCCCCCTAATATGACTACATCATGACTGTGACTGATTTACTATATATTTTATCAGAAGTTTCAGAAATTCCTCAATTCAGAGTTGATCTCAACACTCCCACAAACTCAGGAGAAAGCTTTTTGAAGGGGACTGTTGGAATCAGACCCTTGCTTCATGCAAGACGCAAAGAATATTCTTTTTTTCTATTTTCAAGTGGTAACACAAAGTAAATCCACGTTCTTTTGTTTTTTTTTAAGAAGACAATGTATTACAGTAGAAAGAGTAGGGACTTTAGAAAAAGACACTTTGAATCAGGCATTTGGTGGTTTCTAACTGTGTAACCTTAGCCAAGTTAATTAACCTTTCTGTCCTCCTCTTTAAAATGTGGATGACACTTTTAAGTTTTTCTGTGAGACCAAAAAACAAAGTATCTGCAGCACAAAGTAGGTCCTCAATGCAAATAAGGTCTTTTCTCCTTTTATAACAACTTTACGTTGTAAAAGTGAAGTAAGTTATTCAAGAATTTTGAAAAATACTTTTGCTGTACCACTGGTTCATATCTGACTATTTGGCATTATTAAACTAACCGGATATTTCCCACTTGCTATCATTTCAACAAACTACTCACCCGACAAAAAATCAAACAAAGGACTATGATTTCACATTCCTGAATTGTAAGTTCTAGCATTTTCCTTCCCCGGTCACTAGAGTCACAGCCCCAGCAAAGAGCAGCACGTGCTTGGGCACCTCGCTCCCTTGCTGTGGCAGGGGTGGAACCTTTACTCAAGAAACCAACATGTAGTCAAATCTTCCATCCAGCTGCTCCCTGTGTGGTTTAAAGATTAGATTTTTAAGAGAAGATATGTCCCAGGGAAAGAAAGAAATTATGCTCAACTAGGGCTTCATGATTTATGTTTAGCCTTTTTGATGATTGTATTTAGTGCATAAGTGGAATGAAGGAAACTCTAGTGTCAGGAAGATAGAAGAGGCAAACGCAGATCAATATTGCAGGGGATGCTCAAGGAAATGACTTTTCTTCCTACTTGGTATTTTTGATACATGAATGATGCATCTTAGCAATTTAATTCTCTTAGTTTAGAACATAGCCAATAGAGAAAAACTGGATTTGAGAAAGCTATAAGTTAAGATGGAAAATTTTCAGAAACTAAGCAATACAAATGAGCCACTTTAGTCTATTTAAAAGAAATGAGAAAATACAATGATGGATTTCATTTTTTATTTAAATAACTCATAACCATTTGCTCAAGTGATATTTTCAGATCCAAACCTTCAGTTTTAACAGGTACATACTCTGGTTCAAGACAAACACATACCACAAATAGACTCAAACTTCTTGAGGACAATATATTGCCAGAACTAAAAGTTCTATCTTAAAAAGTGTAATTCTTTTTTTTTTTTTTTTGGCCAGGAAGCACTTGCCTTGAGCTAACTTCTGTCACCAATCTCTCCCTCTTTTTTTTCTCCCCAAAGCCCCAGTACATAGTTGCATATTCTAGTTGTAAGTCCCTCTAGTTCTGTGTGAGCTGCCGCCATAGCTTGGCTACTGACAGACGAGTGTAGGTCCACGCCCAGAAACCATACCCAGGCCGCTGAAGCAGAGTGTGGCAAACGTTAACCACTAGACCATCAGGGCTGGCTCTACAATGTGTAATCCTGTGCGAAAGTATAAGTGTGAAAAATAAGTAATATTCTGGCCATAATTTGTAAGGTTTCCTCAGATTTGGGATTTTTAAAAAAAATTTAGGTGTAACTATGAGAAGATCTTTTGCTAAACTTATATCCTTTCACTTCAAACCATCCCACCATCTCATGGTAGGATAAGAAAATTGCTATTTAAGCACTAGAACTAAGCTCACTTTATTTCCATCTTCTCCGATTTGTGTAATCCTTGGTCTTAAAGTCACAAAGGACCTCCGAAATTATGTTATCTGCTGTAAGTAGCAGAACCAAAGGCAAGTCCCAAATCTCCTAGGTCTTAATCCAGTATTCCTTTTTATACTTCGATTCTTCTGGAGTGGACAAATACGCATTCTTATCCTATTGCCTTTACAGAGATCATCACTGAAGCAAAATGCCCTCCCTTTTCTCTTCCTTTCTTCAACGGCTGGAATTTGCTATCTGTAAGTAAGCTCACTAATCACTTCTATTGATCCCTTAGACTGATGTCTTCACTTAACATAAGAGTCCAGGAGGCTTGCTCTTCTTACGAGCATGTAACTGTGTATGGGTTACTATTACTCACTTGACACCCATTTTTCTTTTTCCCAATAACAGGAATACTATGTTGTTTTGAGAACTGCCTTTCCACGTGATGTTAAGTTGACCAAAGTGCTTCATCTTCCTAAACACAATGATTTGTAAAAAGGAAAGGCCCTGTTTCAAGTAGAGTCAATCAGAGTTTATTTGGGGGACTGAAACGGACCTCGGAAGAAAGAGAGTCTCTCCTGAGATGGAAAATACTAAAGACTGAGAAAGCCTGCAGAGGCCTGGTGCCATCTCTCCCACCACATTAGGAGGCACGTCTGGGAGTGAAGCAATAACACAGGGGCAAACAAACCAGAAACACAATGAAGAGAAGGAAAGACAAATTCTTAGGGATTCACACCCCTCATATCTTTAGATTCTGCTGATCCTGAAGTTAGCACCACCTCCTTAGACTTTTCCAGTTCATGAATCAATACCTTCACTCTTTTTCTCCTAAGCCAGTTTGAATTGGGTTGTTTTACTTTGGTTTCAAGAATTTTAATGCAATATTATTCTTTCTTTACAACCTCAAATTTTCTACAGCTAATTGTACTTGTTATTACACGCAATCCTCATTCTCTACAACTTTAAGAACTAAGGAACTATGTCACTTCTTTTGTGTTTCCTTTTCCTCTTACATTTTAAAGTTCAGTGTTGTATGTGGTGCCCTGAGGAATTACTTTTAGTTTTCCACAGAGGAGCTGCACATGCTCAGGGAGCTTCCTGTTCTCACAGTTGAGTGTTCCCTTTCTCTACAGTTGAGATGTCTATGCTACTCCTTCTGTTGCAGCCCGCTCATGCATGTGACTAGCCAAAGAACAGTTCTAAAGTGAAAACCTAAAATGTGTCTCATTTCCCAGGATAAAACGGCCAGAAGCTGAAGGGCAATGAGCATTGTAGTGGGTTAAATGGTGGCCTCTCCCCCTATATCCATATTTGAACCCCTAGAATCTGCAAATGTGATCTTATTTGGAAGAAGGATCTTTGCAGATGTAATTAAGTTAAGGAACTCAAGACGAGATCATCCTGGGTTATTCAGGTACACTCTAAATCCAATGACAAATGTCCTTATAAGAGCCAAATGGGGAGAAGACACAGACACAGAGGAGAAGATCATGTGAAGACAGGGGCCGAGACTGGAGTTATGAATGCCAAGGAATGCCTGCAGCCACCAGAGCTGGAAGAGGAAAAGAAGCATTCTTCCCCAGAACCCCAGAGGGAGCATGGCCCTCCCAATGAGCACACCTTCGTTTCAGACTTCTGACCTCCAGAATTGTGAGAAAATAAATTTCTGTTGTTTGTGGTAATTTTTTACAGCAGCCACAGGAAACGAATACAGGCATTATAAAACATAAAGGTGAAAATCAATTATTTCAGAACCAATGAACGTACAGGTTGTTATTTTTGTCACTGAAGTTCCCAGCCTGGGACACAGCCCTGGCCTGCCCTTGGACAGAGCTGGCTCTGGAGCAAAAAGAGGGAAGGGCAAGTGGTTGCGAAGCAGTGAGGAAGGGAAGTGACTGCAGCCACAAAGTTGGCAGAGGTTTCAAATATAAGCAAAGTCTTTTTTAGGGATCTCTTTATTTCCTAAATTCTTCATTAGGAAAGAAACGTTTTTTTCCGGTCAAACTGGTAATATTTTCTGGAGGCAGTGCTATATAATAAAAGGTGGCTGAACACTTAACCAGACAGGTCTGAGTGCAAATTACAGCTCCAGCCTCCACTCTGAGATCTTGAAGTGTCTGATCCAATCAGAGCACAGGAGACTTCTGATCAGAGTCTGAGAAAGAAACCCTGGCTCCTTTTACGGATTTGAACATGAGAAGAATGAGTGTCGAGAGTTGCTAACTTATCTTCTGACTCTGAAGGGACATATTGTCTTAGAATGGAGCCAACCAGGAAAATTGGAACAGATTCGGAGAGAAGGGAGACATCAGTTATATGATTTAAGATTTCAAGTTCGGTTCTGCTATGTCCCCCAGACTTTTTAGTTACAAGACCCAACAAACTACATTTTGTTCAAGACACAACCCAAAGAGCATTGCTATACTATGTAAAGCCACTTAATATAATCCCTGAAATGTAGTATATACATATTAGTATCCTATTAGCATGGAATTCCATCGACGTCTTGCCAAAGAAGTTGTCTTAGAGCGGCGGTGTTTCAGCCTTGGCTGTGCAATAGAATCACCTGAACAGTTTTTAAAAATTCTGAATCCCAATAGCATTCTATACCCATTAAAACAGAGTTTCTGGTGCTGGCCCCGTGGCCGAGTGGTTAAGTTCATGTGCTCTGCTTCGCCGGCCCAGGGTTAAGCTGGTCCGGATCCTGGGAGCCAACCTAGCACGGCTCATCAAGCCATGCTGAGGCGGCGTCCCACATGCCACAGCTAGAAGGACCCACAATTAAAATGTACAACGATGTACTGGGGGGTCTCTGGGGAGAAGAAGGAAAAGTAACAAATAAAAATAAATAAAAATATAATCTGAAGAAAAACAGAGTTTCTGGGAGGGAGGTTCAGGCCTCACTATGTTCTTCAAGTTTCCCAGGTGATTTCAGTGTGCAGCCACAGCTGAGAACCACTGTTTGGCGGCTAGCTCGCAAAAAGGATTTGTAGGAAAAGAAAAAGAAAAAGAAGGCTTTTACTTTAAATAGCAACCCTAAGTATTGCCTATTCATTGTGTCAAGGTTTTGAAGTTCACTACCTCTGTGGAGACAGCTTCTAATCTTGTTTTTTCCCCTCTGGCAAACTGTGGCTCGTTTGCTTTCGCAGGAGTTAAGGGAATATCTTTTTAGCCTCGGTAGGCTACGCTCATTTATTTTTATTCTTTGACAACCCCTCCAAGCTTTTGAGCTTGTTATTTTATTAGGGACTAATAAATTTAACTTGACCATACACACTGCCCAAAACCTTAGTGTTTCATGTGAGGCAGGCCAACAGACTGTGTTATCTTTAAACTCTTCAGCTTAGTTTACAAAAAGATATTGTTGTTACACTAATAGCCGATGTCAAATTGTAGGCAAGTTATGGATTCCTTAAGTCCCAGCCTCTATGAGCATATTGTACTGAAGATCACTTAGGATAAACCTTGGAAACTTCTAGAACAGTGGAAATTTGAAGCTAGCATGTGGCAAAAGAAAGAGCACTGGATTTAGAGTCGTAAGACAAGTCTTTTTACCACTGAGGAGCTGTGTTTGCCATTCTGAGCTTCAGTTTTTTTCATTTTTAAAATGAAGTGAATAATATTTCACCCATTAATCTTACAAGATAAATAAAATGTAATTATTTGCATGGAGGAGGTTTGTAAACCAAAAAATAAGGATAAAATATGCTAGAATTTTTTGAAAAATAGGATTACCGTACATGTGAGTTTTGCCTGTATGATTTGAAGAATAAAGATGGCTTAATAAATGCGAAAGTAATACTTTCCCAAAAATTGTGCCTCATGGATCAGAGAAGAATCGGAAACCTGCAGAGATTATCTGGGTCTATGGTGTTGGCCACATGTTTCTGTTCAATGTCAGCCACGTCAAAGGGAAAAGGACTCCAATCTCTGTGGGCATCTATAATGAGCCAGGAAGTTTGAAAACATCATTTATTGGTTCAACATTATTTATTTGAGTACCTGACACATACCAGACACTGTCCCATTTAATCCTCACAACAAGCAGGTGAGGAACTCAAGGCCCAGGGATGTGAAGAAACACAGGGTTATATTGCAAGTAAATGGCAGAACTGGAATTTAAAATCAGTTCTAACTCCATAGGCATTTGCTCGCAGTGATGTCACACTAATTCTCAGTTCTAGCACATAGACAGTTTCACCTAAAAAAGGGCTAGGAAACACTGACACACATTATCACACATTTTTTTCCTACCAATTATTTTTTATACTTCAAGTTTAGAAGGTAGAATTCAATGCAGAAAATGTGCTGGTTGAGATTTCTTGGTCCCAAATCCAAACCACTTGTCAGATTTTCGTTTGTCATCTTAGCATCTCTGATGCTCTTATCACCAAAGTGGTAATGCTTTTCAGAGACACTGGCCTCTGTAAAAGGACACGATTTTACAAACTGTAGGCATGCTAGTTTCTAAGTCCAAATGTTCTTTTAGGAATTTTGGGCTTTTCCCCCTCAAGTGAAGTGGAATTACCAGGTCAAAGAACTGAATGCTTTTAATATGTGTTGAACTTGTTTTAGAGACCATACTGTGAAAATGAAATATTTTATTATCTCAGTTTCACAACAAAGATTTGAGGCTTAGAAATTTGCAGAAATGGAAGAAACATATCTCAGAACCAGTTAAAACCATTTCTTTACCCACAATCCAGAAATAATCCTGTTGGCTCCCAAGGAGTATAGAAAAATGATTTATTTGGTAGAAAACCTCCTCTTCCATTTTAACAGGAATGGAATTATAATGATAACATGGCACAGACTGAGCACCTCTGCAAACCTAAGGAAATGTGGTTTCCCCACATGCATACCCACCCTTGAGCTCAGGGCCCTATTGTATCAATTTGATCTTCCGGTAATGAATCAAAATTGTATATAATTTGGTCTTCATGTTCTAATTACGCAATGTGATTCTCTTCCTTTAATGTGATGATTAACGTGGAAACCTTTCCAGGAACTTTTGGGAGAAGAGGAAGTTTTTTCCATTTTTAGGAAGTTTTGTAGAAATCTTATATATAGTGCTTTCTTATTTTAAATTCATCTAAAGGAGACCAGGTTTTTATTTTAAAAACTCATTTACACAGAAATGCCTGGCCCGGAAGATGATTAACATATCAATAAGGTCACAACAAACTACTCAGAAGAAGTGGTTTATGAATATAACATATGAACCACTTTTATCTCTGTCTCCTTCACATTTAGTGGGCCCACAATCTTGACATGCCACAGTCTCAAAAGTATCTTTTCATTAGCTGCTTTTTCCGCCCTGCTCATCAAGGCATTAAAATAATAAACGAATTGCTTCTCATAGCCACAATGTTCCCCTTCTTCTATTTATCTCTGTCTTGTGGAGTTGTACTATATATTGTTCCTGTCAAAATTTAGATTCATCGTTAAGAGAATTCCAGACTTATTGGCTCTTGCCTTATGTGGAGAACAACTTTATAATGGCAGGAACTTCTAAGTATCTAGCTATGGATAAGGAAAGGAATTTGTAGGGAAATGCAAAAAAAGAAGCTGTTCTTTATTCAAATAATCCAAAATAAGATATTAATAACCTTACTACTGGAATCACTCAGTGAAAATTAGTGAAGAATTGCTGACTTTTAAACAGGTGCAATTGCTGATATGAACTTGGGCAGAAATTGTGCTCTGTGATTCATTATATTCATTTTTTGAATAAAATATTTGCTTTTGCATTCATTTGTCCAACTGCAAGAAACAAATCCTTCATCCTTTGCCTTCTCTACTCCAGAGCTGTCTTAATTAGATTGTTCTTTAAGCCAAAGTAACCCTTAGAATTTTCTCATTTGGATGTTTAGGTTCAGCTGGCTAATTGAATCATCCACAGATAGTTATAAATAAGAAAAAATTAATCTTTTATTAAGCCCATACTTATTAATATACTTCCTCAATATAATTCTTCTAATTTGTGGTACTCAAATCATAGAGCGTTGTCATAGTTACCATTTGTGACCATACAAAGGTTTTAGAATTCATAATCCCAATCACGATTTTTATAAGCAGCATGTATACTATTTGTTCATTCATCCACTGAACAGATTTGATGTGAGTGAGTCCTTGCACTGAAGGAGCTGGTAATTCAGCAAATAAGGCAGCTAACCTATGCCTATAAAGTATTATAACATGACCTAGAACCTAATAGGAACATAACATAAAATTATGTTGAAGAGATTCACAGGGAAGGAAGATCATAGAAGGATTCGGCGTGGATATAATATTTAAGCTGGTCCTTGAGGGATATTTAGGAATTGATCAAGCAGAATTGAGGAAAACAAAGAATGGTTTGAACAACGCTATTGTGCTGGGCAAGTGTGAGAGACATGTTTTAGTTATAGAGAACTGTGTGATTTGAATTGTGTAGATGAATAAGAAAAGTATCAGAATAGATAGGAAATTAATTTGGGACCAAATCAAGGAAGACCTTGAATCTAGGAGGAAGAGTTTTGTTTTTGTGTCTTCTATTTAAAAATAGCTGCCAGTTACTAGGCACTGACTATATACCAGGAACTAAGAGAGCCACTTTATTTGTAACATATCTGTCAATTCTCATAAAGATTCTTTGAAATAGACATTATTCTCCCTATTTAATGTGATAAAATTAATACACAGGTGAACATTTTGCCCAAGGTTGTGAAGCTAGTTGGTGGCAGATCTTGAACTCAAACCCAGATTTACTTGATTCAAAAGGCTACGTCCTTTCCATACAACCACACTCTTGGAATTTATTCTTTAGGAAATGGAGAGCTGTTGAACACTTCTGAAGAAGGGCGTATCATGACCAGAGCCATTCTCTTGCACAATCTTTAAAAAATAACATGACCATAGCTATGCACCAAAGAGGATATTCTGCCAGTGGTATGTTGGATGAGGAGCAAGTGTCTTAAATAAACATATGCACGAGGTAAGGAGAATTTTACTCCAAAAGTTGGCAGGAAGGAATAAGTTCTAGAGGAAATGAGAATTTATGAAAAATAGGATTTAGGCAATGAATACTTTCAATTAAAACAAGAGAGATTGATTTAGTTTCTGATATAGTCAAATAAGTTCCTACCCGACCAACACTCCTTCAAGAACAACTATAAACTTTAGGCAAAATACAAAAAGCATAAAAGAACTGGAGAGTGAAAAAATGCAGGTAAAAGTGGAGAAAAGTTGACACTTGGAAGAAGGGAATGGCATACTGCATGCAGTATATAAAATTCTAATAAAAACTCATAGAGTTTTTGGGTGGAAGAACCAGATGACAGGGCTCAGGGCAACTACAGATGCAGGAAATAAATATAAAAAAGGAGACAGCCAGAGAGGTATACCCCTAATTTCTGTGTGCATATCTGCCCAAATCTCTGGCTGTGCCTTGAACCACACATGCACAGGGCAGAGTCCAAGCAGTAAGATGAAGAATTGAAGAACTAAATGGACATTTGATCTACTGCTCAAGGAACAGAATTTGATTTGCAGTTTGAACCCAACCAAGTTAATTGCCCTCCAAAACTAATAAACAATGAAAAGTCAACATCCTCGGAGTAAGATAACAGAACCCCAAGTTTCTACAATATAAAAATGACAACATCCAGGTTAAAGTCCCTAGTAAACCCACACATTAAGATTCAAGAAAATATCACTCATTCTGAAGAGGAACATCATCAACTTAAATCAGCCCTCTGGTAACTCAGATTTTGGAATTAGTGGCAGGATTTTAAAGCAGTTATTATAAATATGATTAATGATAGAAATGAAAATATGCTCATAGTGAAGGAAAAGATAGAAAATATCAGCAGAGAAGTAGAAACCGTAAAAAAAGTTTCCAAATGGAAATTCTGGAATCAAAAAAAACAATATGTGGTGAAAAAAATACCCACTGGACAGGCTTAATAGCAGATCAAGGATGGCAGAGAAACAACTCAGTGATCATGAAGATAGAGCCAAAAAAAAGTTTCTAAACTGAAGAACAAAGAGAATTAAAATAGAAATGACCAGAATCTTAGGAATTTATGCTACAATATCAAAAGGTAATGTCCATGTTATTGCAATCCCAAAAGGAGAGGTAAAATAGATTGCATGGGAAAAAAATACTTGAAGATGTTATAGTTGAAAATTCCCAAATCTGGGGAAAGACATACAAATTCAAGCAGCATAAATACAAAGAAAACCATATCTAAGCACTGCATAGATAAGCTGCTAAAAAGCAAAGATAAAGAGATTTCTCATGACATACTTTGCATCAGAAACAATGGAATTGAGATGACTTGCTTAATAGTAGCACAGCAATGAAATTGAAAGACTGAAGTGGTAGCAAGTGTGAACAAGCCCATTTATTCCACATGTATTTAATGGCATCTTCTATGTTTCAGGCACTGTACTAAGTACCGGACAAAGAGTGATGAATAAAAACAAGTCTTTGCCTTTCTGAATCTTACATTCTTGTGGGAGATAAAAAAAAAAAATTATTATTTAGTAATTCTGCTTGAAGTCCTGACATATATTGGGTCAGTATAGCTTGAAAGATACTCATTGTGTCATCATATTTGGGCATCCTCCTACTCCAAATTTAACTGGGCCCCTACCTATATAAAATAAGATTATTTAGATTCTCTTGGTGGAATTTCTCTCTGCACTTATAAAAAGCTTGATAAATGAAGTGTTATGTAAAGAAAAGTCAGTTGAATCTGAGTAAGAACTCACTGGGCAGTGCCTTGATTAACTGCCTCATCCAAAAATCTGGCCCAGTGCTTTGAATGATCGGACATTTCTTGGTATCCATCACTTCTCACGCCCTGAGTGTCGATTTTGTTAACTAAATGTCGTATAAGATTGGAGTATTTATTTATTAATTTATAATGAGCAATATACTTACATATAGAACAGTCTGATCTCCTGGCCTGATGTCCTCCCTGTGATCAAGCACATGGGAAGCCAAATCATAATCAGAAACCCATTTTAATTTTCCACAAGAAATTATGGTGATAGGGACAGGAAATATTCAAAGTGCATATCCTCAGTGCACTTTCTCCCAGTAGGCAGTCATGCATGAAACGCTAGCTTATGATCAGAAAGTAGCTTGGTGAGCTGGAAGTCAGAGTAAGGGGAGTCGGATGAATGGAAAGTCTAATAGCATCAGGGTAAGATAACCTGATGTATTCATCTCACAATGGGCTTGTTATTGACATGGAATTACTTAAAGCACTCTTCTCACTTCCCACTGGATTATGCTTGCATGGGCCCTGCCACCATTTGTGCCCTAACTCTCCTTTTTCTATTCTTCCATGGCTGATTAATTCCACTACTGCACATTCATGCTTTGGATATATTGAAACATTCAAAAAGTTACACTGCCATCCCGCTGGCATGAGAGCCACCTGCTCTCCTTTAGGTGACTTTGTATTTCTCAGCTCTTGAACATGTTGATTTGACAGTGTAATTCCCAAAAGATTATCCTATTTCCTTCATTTTTGTAGTTGGTTCTCCCAGCAGTCAGATGTTGCTCCAGACTCTCCCGTGGAAATAACAGATAATAAACCATATCAGTAATCATCATCAGAGTTACATAGCTGGAAATGATTTGAAGCTATACGCTCTTTAGGATTTCTACTCATTTGGGGCCTTGTGATTATATCTTTCCTGGACTTTTATTTTTTTCTTTTAATCCATATATTCATAAAGCTTAAAAGTGACCTTGGAGATCATCTGACTCAACAACTTCTCTTTATAAGAAAGAAAAGTGCTGCTCCAGAGATTTTTAAGCCATACAATATGTAAGGTGTACATAGTGGAAACTAAAGTCAGGGTCCACTGACTTACAGCCTCCCCTATTCTCTGCTGCCTTAGGGGCATAAGACTTCAAGAATTAGATTTCCACAGAGATTTCTCCTGTATTCTTTAGGCTGGTAACTCCATCTTTTGAATATTTGTGTTTCTTAATACCTCTACCATAAAAGGAAGTAAGTTCAAGCTAGTCAATATTTGTCAGTTATGTGAATTTAATTTCTCTAAAATAAATTGCTGCTGTATCACAAAACATAAGGAAGGGGAGAATTTCTCTTTTAATTAATGCAAAGCAACCTGTGTTACTTGACTCTGGAATTTTTTCCTGGCAGTTTTCACATAAAAACTGTGTTCCTATAAATAAGACCTTCATCTATTCCAAAAACATGGAGTGATTCAAACGAAAACTCAACACAAATTATATAGTCAAACCAAAATGCCTATAAATTATGGGAAGAAGATGAATATTTATTTAAAATATAAATGGCAATCTTCACACGAACTTTGAAAATGAATGGTAGTTCTAAGAAGTAAGAAGAAATGAAAAAAACAGTGGAAATACCCACTACTTGTCTCTCCAGGTGTGAGATTGAAATTCAATTGATGTCTACATACACTGTAGAATTTAAAGTTAATAAAAGAAATAATTTATCTTCTAAATTATACTGAGAGTAAAGCACTCAAAATTTCTCCCACCTTGAGTCCTTGTCACACTCTGGAGATCTCAGGAGAGAATGGCATGTCTAGTTTAGCCCATACAGATGCCTCAAGAGAGTCACACTTAAGTAATCTTAGCAAAGCTCATTATATCATAAACAGCCAGGGATAAGGGAGACCAAAATTTCTTTTAGTATATATGTCTACATATCTCTTTGGTTACATATATCCACACACACACACAATTATTTCATTCTGCCCTACCTATTCTGTCTGTAATTTAAAACAGAATGTTCACCTAACTTGTTTTTAATGCTCTTTATTTTCTTTATCTCTTTCTGCTCCAAAGTAAGTGATTCCCATTCCTTTAACTAATGTCTTAGGCCAAATTTCCAGCCCTATAGTCCTGATGCACTAATGTCACTAAAAAAGGATGACCAAACTAATAACAACAGTAGTAAACTAAAGAAATATTATTTTAGAAGTAGAATAATATTTAAATGAACTAGTTCCAATTTAAAAAATAGAGTTAAAGATGCTTGGTTGAAGTTTTTCCGGCATGAAACAGTGTTTTATAAACTTTTCTGAGTGGCCTTTGGTTAAATGCAAGTCAGAGCGTTTTAGATTGAAGTCAGGAATTCAACTATGACAAGAAAATTCTATCCTTTATGTGTATATTTATTAAAATAGGCCAATAATGATGCATAGGTTACAGTGGAACTTACTCTGAGTCAGCTTTTTTGATATATAAATATTCTATTGATGGTCAAGCATCTTTCTTTGAAAAAAAGTCATAAAATATACTGCATCAGGAGAAGTGCCACTTAGAGTTTTACTCATTTTTTATTTCATCTACGATGTGGTCAAATTTACTGATCTTGTGAGAGTGAAGTAAGTAAAGTTGCTATGTGCTTCCTCTTTCAATGTGAATCTAGAGAGAACAAGGTTATGAATGGGAGATAAGGCCCTAATGCGACTTTAGTAGTCCAGAAAGCTAGTGTCAAACGCAGCAATATTATGAACTTATAGCAGAGCATGTGAATAGATTCTATTTAAAATTGGAAAAGTTAGAGTTTACTAATGAAAGGGAGAGAAATGGTAATATAAACCATTATTTTACCCAGTACAGATAATATTACTGTGGAAAAGATATCAGAGCACCTTTTGCTATGACAAATATCAAGTCAAAACCACAAAAACACAGTATGGGTTCCAATGTACATTTAATCTAAATGCAAGGCACGAAATAGCGTGAGACTCAAACTCCCCACGCAGGTCCTTACTCATTCATTCATCAAACTGACATATTTTGAGGGTCTGTTATGTGTTAGGCACTGGGATAAGTTCTGGATAATACACCAAAAGGATGTAATCTTGTTTGTTCTCTGAGTAGCCTACAGTTTAGGAGGATGTGTAAGTAAATATTATAATACATCATCTTCAGCATTTGTGAGTAAAAGGTCAAATATAGCAGTTTCTTTTAGATGACAGGTGCCTGACAGTGCTACAACCAACTTTGGCTTAGGACTCAGGACTAGCTTCACAGAGAAGGGGATGTGAGAGATAATAAGAAGTCTTGGCACTACACTCTGTTTACTACCAGGCTAGAACTCTTCCAAGCGCTTTATGTCTACTAATTAATTTAAGCTCCAAAGCCTATCCTGCAGGTAGGTACTACTATTGTCTTCATTTAAAGACAGGAGCCTGAGGTACAAGGTCACATGGGGAGGAAGGGATGGAGACAGAGGAAAAACCCAAGGCAGTCTGGCCCCAGAGTCTGAGCCTCAACCATTACCTCATTTTGTCTCTTTTAATGCCTTTTGGAGATGGATTTTGAAAGATGAACAAAGGAGTTTTCAGGTAGAGAAGAGTCTCAGACACGTGGATGCAAAATCTGAGTTCAAAAAGGGTGTGTTGTGTTCATGGAAAAGTAAGAAATGTGGGACTTGTGGAGGCTGGCGGCACATTAGTGAGAGAGCAGGAGAGGAGGCAGGAGGCGAGTGGGGGACGGAACAGGAGACGCAGGTTCATCGTCTTCCCTCGTGCTCCCACCCCCCATACCAAACTTTCCAGGTGTCTTTTTAAAATTTCCCCTATATCATAACTTCTAGGCAACTGACAACCAAGTGAGTTTTAGAAATATTCTATTAAAAAATTTCCAACATTTGAAGATTCTATGATTTCTCTTCATTCCGGATTCTTTCAAATCATCCTGTAAAACCATCCTAGGGTGAATGATGAAAGAATAAAGTAAAACTGACTTTAGCCTCCAGCTTTGTAAGATTGTTTTGGCTGTCTTTCTTTTCTTTTCTTTTCTAATTTATACTCTCTAAATATGGCCATAAGAGGAGTTTTGCCTTCTCTTGGAGCTGTGAGAAACAGTATTTGTTTTTCTTCATCAAATCACTTAAATTGAAGGGAAATATTGGTCAAGTAACTAGGAGTATTGTTTGTGTTCCAGACAACAACTGAAATTAGAAGTGGCATTCTGGTTTCCTGACTCACCCGTACCTCTCCTCCCTGAACAATTCTTATATTCACTTACATTAAGGTTTGCAAGCTCTTAACCCACAAATACTCCTAACCCAGAGTTTCACCAAACAAACCACAACGACAAATAAGAGTCAGCTGTTTTTCAGCCATTATGAGAATATACCACAGACTGACGGATCTTCATGGACATGTGCATTTCCTGACTCGAATGTCATTAATGCTACTACCCTATACCCAGGTGACAGCAAGGTGAAGAATTAGAGTCGATGGGCACCTGCCTGTGGCCAGCAGTGCTGCCTAATAAACACACTGACCCTCTTGGTGGGCTTTTCCATTCCCCTAAGTGAGGTCGAAAACTGTCAGCCCCGGGACTGGCTGTGAGCCCGAGAAATATTTTGTCAGGGGCAGCGTTTTTAAAAGTATTTCAAATTGTTTGCCAAGAAGAAAAATCAGAAGTTTCCACATAAACATTGGAAGGCCTAGCTCTTTGGAACCCTGGGAAGATTTGGCAACATGGGGTTCTGCAGGAAATCAATCGGAACTGAGTGGCCCTAGCCGCATTTAGGCCAAGCATACTGGCTCCATTCTCATCACCAGCCCCCTTCATGGCCAGGTTGCCTGCTGAGCTCTGGCAGATCTTTGAACTATTGCCCTCGGTTGTTCTGCTACTTCAGATGGCTATATCTCCCTCCCCTCCAAATATATTACCTTCTATTGTCTCCATCTTTTTGAAGGGGATGATAAGGGAGACAATTCAGTTCAATTCATGAAACATTTACTGAGTGCCTGGTTTGTGGCAGTAATATTTTAAGTGCTAAAGACAGGGGGAACTTGACATGAGAAAAATGTAATTTTTATCCTTAAAGAGCTTATAGACTAATAGTAGAAGGGAAACAAACAATATTGACGAGAGATCATGGTAAAGCCGAAAAGTTTGATTCATTTGGTAATGAAAACATGAATGTTATCCCAGGTCGTTCCTTAAGCAGTTACTTCTTCAGCTTATGCTTGTGAGAAAGACATCTATATCTATACATCTATTTATCTTTATATATATATAAGTATATATACTATACATGTATTTGTTCATATACAAACACATATGTACATATACATGTGTGTACAACAAAGATTAACTTTAGTAAGTTGAAGATCATAGATACACAGTAAAATCATACTTTATCAGCATTTGAAATGAGCATTAGGGTCTAGTGTCTTTAAAGAAACTGACTGAATCATTCCAAAACTAATATACATTATAAGTTACAACAGGTTTTTATAGCATTTCAAGTTCATTTCTCTCTATTCCACTTCATTTTTATTTTCCAGGATAACTCTAAGTCCAACAAGCTTCAAACTTTCCTGCCACGATTTCACTTTTCTCTGTTGCTGACAGCTCATCCCAACTCGCATTGATGAAGGACCTGACAGTGCCATCTGCCTAGTAGCCTAGGAAATGATAATTCCCCATTTATGTGAGCCAACTGTTGTCCTATGTAATTGTTAACCAATTTAACCAGGGTCCTTTCTCGAAATGTAGTTCAAAATTATAAGCACGGATTCTAAACCCCTTCTTTGGAAGGAGCAAGAATGGGGCTGGTGATGTAAATAGAATGACACAGATGACAAGGTCACTGATTTACTCTTACTAATTCTATTGACTATTACTCTTAGTGATTTGCTCTTACCATTACTGACTGACTTCATGAAGATAAAACTATTATGAATTCTCTTTCTTTTTACTTCTCCACTTTTCTTCATTTCATGTATCTTGCTATTAAAGTGTATTTTTGAAAGAACATATTATTATTTCTATTATTGTTATGCATTTATCACTTACATTAAATGCTAGAAATTTCAAAATTTTGATTTTTTTCCTCAGTGCAAAGTTCTCTTCCATTTGGATATGTCTAATAGGTGTACAAGAAAGAAGGTTTTTCATAAGTTTTATGAAGCTGTTCAATACTTCAATGTAAAAATCCCTTAATAGTTGTGTTTTTACACAACTATTTTTACTAACTAAAAGCAAAGAGCAAGTAGACCTGTGATTTTGAACTTATTCAACCTTTTGCTTCTGTTCCTTCCCTCTGTAAAAAATAACTTTCCTTTGGACAGGAAATGAGGTTGGCAGGAAATTTTTTTAAAAAAAGCAGAAGTCTCTTGGGAAAAGTCATCCTGGGATGCTATCTGCTTTTCTTTGCTCTGAGATCATGGTATTTCCAAGAAATCAAATATTTATGAATACAGAGTTGTAGGAGGTGAGGGGAGGTACTACCACTTTGGGAAGATTTATAATAGAGGCCGAGCGGAAATTTTAAATATGTATAAAACCGAAGTGGTGAAAAATAGGACCAACCTAAATTGAGATCTTTGCTTTGAGAAATTCTTTCCTCAAGTCCAAATCATTATGTTTCAAAAGCTTTGGCATCCCAAAAGAGTTCATCACAAGGAAAGATGTGGACAGTGGGAACAGTGCCCAGCAACAAAACCACTGGAGGCGAGGGTCGCCTTGGACTCCCTGCTGTAGCAACTCCACTAAACAGACTGTCCCTGTCCTGCAATATCTTTAAACTAAAGGGATTTGGTACAGACATCGTCAGCAAACACAAATATTTTTAAAGGAAATCATGTTGTATAATACAAAGTTGTTTTTTTTTTCTTTTAGGTAGCTGTGGTAGCCTGTCCTAAATTCATGAAATAGAGGATTCTTCAAAATAATCTACAAAGAAAAACTCTGATACAGAATCACATTTTCTCATCATGTTGAGCTAATAAATCTATTGGGGAAATACCCCCAGGATATTCCCCGTAATAGAATTTGAAATCTTGTGTATTCCATCTTCAATTAATTTTGGCATGCTTCATTATACTGGCAGCCAATATCAATCTTTCCCCCTCTGACTTCTAGTAGTTTGGAATTATTAATGGAAAATGTGCTTAATTATACCCAATTTAGCAATTTGCTGTACACAGTCTTATATTGTTCCTTAATTGTGCTCTGAATCTTGCCTTCCATCAAGGTTGCATGCTGCAGAGGAAGGGAATACGTCATGTACTTTATCTCTTTCAAATCAGCTATGCCATTTTTAAATAGTACCATGCAAACAGTAAGGGCTTAATAAATGCTTAGTAACATGCCTCTCAGAGCTTTGTAACTATACCGCCAATCTTCTCACAGTCTCAGGGAATAAAAATAATAACAAATCTGTACGTTTCCTGGCAATACTTCAAATTATTTGTTTCTACAAAACATTCTCTTTTATTTTCAAAGTCATAACACCTACAAAGGTTGAGCCTAGTTGTTAAAAATATTGTTACAAAGCCACACAGAGCAGTCATTATTCTTCTCCTTTGTACCGTGAAAGGGTCTCTTTATGCTTTTGATTCGCTCTTGAGCCCAGTGTGTCAAGTTAACAGGAAGCTCAGGTTTCCCTTCTCCTCTGTTCATTCATTTGACAAATATTAATGGGTGTCTTCCCTGTACAAGACATTCTGCTAGGAGCTATTCAGGATACAATGATGGATCAGCAGAGATCTTGCCCTCAAGTCTCATGATGCTTTGTTGTAAGGAGTACTGTCAAAGCCAGGTAGCAAGGCCACTGAGCCTCGAGGCCTGAAATCTGTAACCCACAGATTTCCTACAGTATTACATGCAAATGAATAAAGTGACTGGGAGAGCAGATTTCATTTTTCAATTCAAATAGATAAAATGCTTAGAGGAGTACCTTTTAGTTGGGGAAAGGAGTATATATTGACACTTTTCCATTTTATATTTTTATTAATATTTATTAAAAACACGTTTTATATTTTTCTGGCAGAGAGAACGAGGGAAAAGGATCAGGGATGGAGAGAAAGATCTAGTGATGATCCATCTATTTCTTATGAGAAGAGGAAGAAGACAGAAAAAAGAAAGAAAAGGAGAACAGAAAAGAAGGGAGGGAAAGGGAGAGACAGAAACACTAGGAAAGAATGAATTTTAGAAAGCCTGAAAATGCTTTAATTCAACTCAAATTTATGGGTAAAATGCAAATTAATGGAAGGTTTTGACACTTGTTAAGAGCACAGATAAGCCAAGGAAAGGGCTAAGAAGGAGCAGTTAGGGATTACACTATATTATTTTAGTATTTGTATTTAATTTAAATCAGCGGTTCTCAACATGCAATATGAATATGAATCACTTACGGATGGAGTCTGGGACTCACCCAGTGGTCCTCAGCTATGAGAACTACAAGAAACAATGTTATGAGCCTGTTCTGCTTTCATCCTTGGGGAGAAAGCTCTCATCTTGATCCTCCAAGAAAAAAATGCATCCTTCACACTCTTTATATCTCAGGCCTACAACTGTAACATTGCTGTCCTCTGAGGGCAGCAAAACCAATAGCCGAGGCTGTCTTGAGAAAGCGACTAAGCCCCTGTGAAGGTGCAGTTTTGTGGTACTGCATCTCCTGAGACCAGCATTGTGGAGAACTCTCCTGGACTGATCTTTCCAAGCATAGGTAAGGGGACACAATCACATTCATTTGGTCTAATGTGACATCGGTCTACAGTGACCACGTGTCTTGGTTTTCCCAGGACAGTCTGCTTAGCCTTGTTCTCCCATTTTCTTGTCCCTTTCACTGTCAAAGTGCACCAGTTTGGACAATAAGTTATATGGTCACCCTATGTAAATAGAAAGGAGAGGAAACTAAAACTGTGAAAACTCTAATTTGTAGAACAACTCAATGAGGAATAGTAAATTTTGAGGCAGTTTAATTCATCAAATGTTCTATCATTTTATATCATTTTGAGCTGACATATAAACACAGAATGCGTTAAATTAAGGAATTAATTTCTTAATTTTATATACATGAGATCCTGACAGTTGAAATGAGTAATTCTTGATTTAATTCTCTTAAGAGAATTAAGTATTGTTAACCAAAATATATGTAATTAAAATGGATGTGCAGAAACTTAAGGAAAATCAGTTATCAAAATTGACTATCAAGAAAACCATTGCAAATGACAGTCATAATTTGAGTATATATATATTTCCATAAGAGCACCATTTTGCTTTGAAGGCAGTCATGACATGCTACCATGCAGAATCATTGTCAGTAGTGTGGAAGAGAGAAAATATCAGGATACATGGAGTTATTAGATCTTGTGAAATAAAAGCTATGTGGCTCTTGTGGGTTTGCATTCATTTAATCTTTGTGACGGTCCTTTTCTTCTTCTGTATAATCGGGACCATGTGTCCTAACAGGGTTGTTGTGACGATTAAATTTTGAAGGTGAAATAAAGTAGCATAGATCATAAATGCTCTATAAATTCTGGTTGCAAAGCACAAGTCTTTCTAATCTTCACGGTCTGTTATGTCCATTGTGCAGTGTTTTGTCACTAGACTCCTTAATGAGGTATGACAGCAGTTGAAAGTTCTTTTCAAGTGTACTGATTTTAGATCAAATATCATTAGCAGCAAACTATTATTCCATGATGACGACAGTGTGGAGACAGAGGGGATGCGAAGGGGCTTGGTTTCGATGAGCTTGTGGACAATGAAAGCGCTACATACCAGAATGTGGGGGATGCGGGTAAAGAACTATCGGGGCCATTTTTATCCTCAAATACATATATTAGAAAAAAAAACGCAGATCAACAAAGCCTGAGTTTCCAAAGTAGGGAGTTAAAAGCAGAACAAAGAATAAAAGTGTAATCCTGAAGAAAATAAAAACAAAAGAAAACAAAAATTCCTTCACCATCATAGTTTTGGGACTTTTCCTTAGCTTTTTCTTTTCTTTTTCCTTTTCATATCTTGTCTTCTTTTCTCCTTTTCTTATGCAGAGTACTATAGCCATGCCTTTATTTCAACCTTCAAAGTTCTAAAAGTGGCTTGAGATGTGCTATCAAAAAAAGCTATTTCTAAGCGAACCCTGGTAAGTAGCTGTTCAGTAATCATCACTTATACCTGTTACAAATAGGTATAAATTCTGGTACAAAAATGAACCAGAATAAAAAGATGTTAAATATAAAATACAAACATAATTTTTATGCAAAGAAATCTTTAAGACTGTTTAGCCTTCACGATATCAAATAGGAATTCTTTTCTCAAATGCAGTTAGTATGAAACATCTACTGATATAGCTCAGTTTTAAAATTACAAATACCTGAGACCACATAAAACCTTAGAGCCACTGTACTCCACTCATGCATTTATCCATTCATCAATCCAATGTACCTTCAGATTTATCGAGTGCCCATCACATGCTAGGGACACAGGTAGAGGACCCCAAACACAGCGCATGGGCACATTCAGCCTCCAGGCATGTTCTATGATGCCTACACAATGGTCCCAATACCTAGAAATTGGGAGATTCACATCAATATCCAAATGTACACTTTTTTTTCTAATTAGAAGGAATGACAGCACTAGTTCTAAACTCCTACTTGGGAACAAATGGCTGGACTTGAGCTGCTGCTGCTCCCATTGGTTAGACTCTCCAGGTTTCTATAGCACCAATCCTCATTAGGAGACTGTTAAGGACACACTTGTCACTCATTTGCTTTACAAGCCTGGCCCATGTCAATTCTACAATCTAAGCATCACTGGAATTCCTTCATTTTCCATACATCTCCATTGCCTGTGCCCTAGTCCAAAGCGCCGTTATCTGCAGATTGGATATCTTCAGCAGCCTTCTAACTGGTACCTCTGCTTTCACTCTTTCCCCACCAGAGACCCACATTTCCTAACCAAGTAGCTACTCTTCAGACACACTGCACTTCCTATAATGAAAATCTGACACTTTATAATGGCTCCCCTCTTCCTGAACTGGGCCTTCTATTTACTTCTGCAAAGTCCGTGGTTGGCGCTTCTGAATTGTACACTCTAACCATGGGAAATAAGCTTGAAATGTGGTATTTCTAAGAGTATTAAGATAAAAACATTTGTCTCAGATGGACAAGCTGATTAATTTGAACAAAGAGTTTACTGGCTAATCCAGCACTTCAGTAGCCCAGAATCGTGTAAGAACTAGGCAGGATAGTTGTCAATGGACACAGGCATCAGAGCTTCAGTTCAAAAGATCAAAATCGATAGCATTAGAGGGCATTCTTTTCAAAGCATAGTAATGGTATAACTCCCACTGGCTTTAATGGAAGTCATGAAGATAACATGCCATGTAACCTTTTTAAAATGGAAGGATTAGCATTCAACTGGAGCTGCCTCATGGTGCGTCTATTGACAGAGCATTATGCACAGAGCTTGAATTGATCAGTGACTTAAATTTCTTCTCTTTCCTCTTGTATAAACCGAGTACCATATGATCCTCCCTACCTATGTGATAATGATTTGGACCTTCGGAATGGAACACAATGGGGATTCAAAAAATACCGCCTGCAGCAGGAGGTCTATGTTTCTAATATATGATTCATATAGCAGTAGAAATGTCATTTGGGAAATTATATTTAGATCATCATTTTGTCTGGTGGTGTTTCTCCCTCACTGATTCATTTAATAAAAATATAGAGAAGGCCTATTAAGCACAGAGCACCATTATTTATTAACAAAAATACTACTGGTCAAAATTGAGAGACTATCTCTGACTCTTCTACTTATGAAAATGTTTGCTTTCCAAAAGTGTAACTGAATTATTATCTACAAAGGATTTACATAAATTTTTTTCTTGAGTAAATTATGAAAAGGGAGTTAATCAAAATATTCTGCTATTGTAAAAATTCAAATATCAAAAACACTCTAGAGAATTTTAACCCTTTGGATTTCATCTGCAGCTACCCATGGATTCTTCAAACACTGAAATAATTTCAAAGTAAATTATCTTCTTTTAAAAGACCAAACATAAAAATGAGAATACAAAAAATGAACTGTAAACATGGATTCCTGAAAATAAATATATTTAGTAGGGTTCTGGGGCAGCTCACTGTCACATAAAATGTTTCATATGACATAAATCATGATTCAAAAATAAATTTCCTTTGTAAAAATAAAATTTAAGTTCAATAAGGTTGACTGCTTTTATATTATAAGAGCACATAAATATGCCATTGGTTTCAGATGCTTTTACAGGTTGGCTTGAAAAATAGCTGTTTCCACTTGAAAAAGCTACATATATGGATGGCATTTAGAACTTAGCTGAATGCTAACCTCTAAATGTTCACTAACCTGTGGGTGTCCATAAGCAGTAACGTGTTACATCCTTCTATAAACAATATCCATAACTGCAGTCATGGTGTGCAGTCACATCACAGCTGCCTGCTTCACTGAAGTGAGTATTAACACTCTCCTTCACTCACTGTAACATGGTTCTGACTTAAAGAGTGGCCCAATCCTTCTGCTTTCACATATATTCTCCAAGATAATGAAATCCATTTGGGACCCCTGGGAACCTTAACCAGCATAGATTCAAGAAGACATGCTGCCAGACCCCTTAACAGGGTATTTGATGCTCTGCCCCACTTTTTATTTAGACAGAGCCTCTGACACAAACAGGGCATGCCTCACATATTCCAGAGCCTTGTGTTCTGTTTCATCATACTCCAAGGGTGTCACTTATCATCACCGTTGGTCACATAGAGCTGAAAGAACAGGAGAGGTAGATGTGCTCTGCCATTCACAGCTGGTCCCTTTTGGCTGCAAAAGAAAGCTACTTGACACATTGTGGACCATTTCTTAGCCATTCGATGATATTCTAAGAAGAACAAAGAGCACCTTTTATAAAAATGATATTTCAACGACTCTATCTTTTCTGATTTCTACGCCTCATCCAAGAAGTATCCACCATCCTAAGAGAGGCTCAGTTTCGAAGGGTGCTCAGGGTACAAGGTTCATGGCTGTGTCTCTGCCCTCACACATAGATTAAAGGTAAT
Source organism: Equus caballus (assembly GCF_041296265.1). Lineage (NCBI taxonomy): Eukaryota > Metazoa > Chordata > Mammalia > Perissodactyla > Equidae > Equus > Equus caballus. Next base: position 79,137,282 of record NC_091693.1, on the reverse strand, counting down.
TTCTATTCTGAGCTGTAGTACCATGTACTCCTTTTCAGCAGGGTATTTCTGTGGAATCTCATAGCACGGCTAAGAGAAGAGACTAAATGGAAGTATGACGTCTTGCACCAATTAAAAATGTTTTGCTAAAATCCACACTCACTTCAAGCTGTGAACAGATGATTTTTTTTTACAAAAAATCTCCATGATTCAGTCAGTTTTTATCTTCCATACATCAATCTATTTTACCTGATTTACCCTTGGTTTTTCTTACTCCTCATCACCTTTTTTAGTTAGAGTTATTATTTTTAAATATTATTCGTATTAAGATAAAAAATGTAAGATCAAATGTCCAGGACTATAGGGGTTTGGTGGGAGTTAAAGACAGGAAGTAATCATTAGCTTTTCCAGGAAGACATCGCTGGTTGGCAAGAGGCTGTTTGTACTCCCTGTGATGAAATTTTAGGTTCTCTTTCATGTTAGGTTTTAGGTTTAGGTTGATTGTTGTTCAATCAATAAGTTTGTGTAACTCCTTTTCTTTACTGGTCCATGAATTTGAACATTCATGCGCCACATAGCGATGCTTCAGTCAACAACCAACTGCATGTATGACGGTGGTCTCTTAAGATTAGCACCATGCAGCCTAGGTGTGTGGTAGGCATTACCATCTGGGTTGGTATAAGTACACTCTATGATGGTTGCACAAAGACAAAGTCACCTAACGATGCACTTCCCAGAGCAAATCCCTGTCATTAAGTAATGCATGACTGTATTAGTCCCCTTAAAGTGATTCTAGAAATATTTGATTCATTTTCTTCCTGAACAAAGAGATAGAAGGGGGTAACATCTGTAAGAGAGGAATTTGAGAAGCTACAGTATTTAGGAGCATGTCTGCCTATATTCATAAGATGGGGTCAAGTACAAATGAAAAGAAAATCTATGAACAGATAATTAGGAAGCTGTGTTCCAATCATGGCTTTATTAATAACCTACTTGTGAATTCGGTCATGTGGTTTAGTTTCTTACTTGCTTTGGGCTTTAATTTCCTATATTAAATAGCATGACTTTTTTTTTTTTCTTTAAAATACTCACTGACTACTCTGTTGGGCTCATCCCTACAGAGCCCTCCTGGGTACCCCTCCCTGTGTAAGGAGTATACTTCCAATCCCATTGAGGTCAGCTGTGGCTGTGGACTTGCTGTGGGCAATGAAATGTGAGTTGAAGCCACATACGCCACATCCAAGCAAAAACTTTAGACCCATCACGTGGTTCACCATTACTCCTTTTTCCTCTGCATCAAGAACCATACATCCCAGTAACGGGATATTAAATATGAAGAGAAAAGATGCCAACAAAGCCCATTTGTCTCAAGAGTGTTAAGCCTAATGGTAGTTTGGACACCGATTAATTCATGAAGTGATGTAGAGCTGACACTTTTATGGATCATGATAAAACCAAAGAAGTTTTATGCTCTTGATTCCTTCTGAAAGAAAAAGTTGATAATTACAATTTTAAGTGTTCAGTTATTTAGGGAGATTTCCTAGTAAACATAGAGATATTTCAATTGGCAAGATTCACAACTAGTTTTTCCTGGAAATGTAGTAATTAAAATGGTTTCAATGGTAGTTTCTCAGAAGCACTTTTGAAGGAAGAAGTCACTCTATCTAGGTAATTTTTCATAAAGTGAACTTACACTTTGAATTTTCTCAGAAAAGGTTAGACAGCTTCAAAGTTAGATGTTTTAAGAAGGCAGAACTAATGACTGCTTGACAGGTTTAAAAAGTCGTACTTGACAGCATGGTTATAGCGTTTGACAGCAAGAGTTAGATGTTCTGCTTTATTGAATGTCAGGCAGCAGAGCTGAAAGATCAGCCGAATAACTTCTCCTCTTTAAAAGCAGTGATTTTTCATTAAAATCACAGGAGTAGTTTTAATCAAATGATGATCCCTAATATCCTTATAGCTCTAAAACTCTATGATTTTATGAGCTCAAACCATTTGTTCGGGGTTAGAAGAAGCCAGAATTTCAGTTCTGTTATTCACTCTGCACTGGAAGTCCAGATATCCTAACTCCCTTAAAATTCTGATGGTGGCTCTGAGGTGGAGAATTAAATAATATTATAACTTCCTTCTCAAATGTTAACACGTAAACAACATGCATTATTGCTTGCTATTCCCAATATGTTTCCATTGGAACAAACGAAAGAAATACAATTATTTTTTGTATATAGTGTGTCAAATGAATGAAAAAAGCACGTCTGTCTCATTTCCTAACTCAAATTATTACTCATTTTGGTATAGGGAATGGTAGTAGGGTTGCCAGATAAAGTAAAGGATGCCCAATTAAATTTGACTTTTAGATAAATAATAATAATATTTTAGTGTTAGTATGCCTCAAATATTGCATGGCTCCCTTAACATCTTGGTCTGATTAAATAGGTTTTCAGGCATTGTCAGCTTTTAAGAGTCTTAATCTAATTACGAAGACAAATTCTGTTCATTCTGACATTGGGATTGTGTGATAGTTAATTTTATGTGTCAACTTGACTGGGCCACAAGGTGCCAGATATTTGGTTAAAATTATTTTGGGGTGTGTCTGTGGGAGTGTTTCTGGGTGAGATCAACATTTGAATCAGTAAACTGAGTAAAGCAGGTTGCCCTCTGCAATGTGGGTGGGCTTCATCCAATCTGCTGAAGACCTGAATAGAACCAAAAGGCTGAGTAAGGGAGAATTCACTCTCTGCCTGACGATCTTAGAGCTGGGTCATCGGTTTTTCTCCTGCCTTTAGACTCAGACTAGGACTGGAGCTCACACCATTGGTTCTCCTAGTTCTCAGGCCTTTGGACTCAACTGAAGCTATACCATCAGTGGCTCTCCTGGGTCTGGACTTGTCAGCCTCCATATTCGTGTAAGCCAATTCTTCATAATCAATCTCTTTATATATATACATCCTATTGGTTCTGTTTCTTTGGAGAACACTGACTAATAGAAATGAGAAAAAGAAGAAAAGAAATACCCATTCTTTGTATAATTGATGATAGCAAAGTTGCTATACCCTGTATTGGTCTGCTCCACTGATCTCACTTACTGTGTATGGCCTCGTTGTGGGTGGGTGGAGACCTCTGTATGGTCTGCTGCTGGGAGGACTCAGTCTCAAAGAACTTTCCTAAGCATAGGTTGTGTCTTCTGACTCACAGCCACAACTAGCAGCCTACTACCACCTGGCGTTCTCCACAGCATTCTTCTGATGTGTAAGTCTTTCTCCCCATCCTGCAAGTCCACAACTCCCAATCTCAGCTAGGACCCAATTCTGGGCAAGCATGGCAAGATTCACCTCACAGACATGTTGGGCACTGGGAAGTCTAGGGGGTAATATTTGATGTCCTCCACCTGCCTCACCAATGTTCCTCCCCATATTTAGATAGTAACTGGGCAAGTCATCAAGGACCAGGCTAAGCAGACACCAGTTGGAGGACCAAGGCATCAATCTTTTCTTCTTGCAGAAAATCTAAGTATTCTCAATAACTGTTGTGGTTCCCATTTATTTATTTATTTTTTCTCTAAGGAGAACAACTAATCCAGCCTCTAGGAGGTCACTGCTAGAGGTGAGAGGAGATTTTATGGATATTGTGCTTTCCCAAACGGAGAAGTCTTTGCACTCCCCTCACTCCCTTCCCCTAACTTTAAATCTATTATGGTCAAGGCTGCTAAATCAGTTTGGTTTCTCTAGTTGCTGGGAACCCTGGTAGTTACACCTTAAAAAATAGGCCTGGTGTGAAATTGGCCCTGGCGAACTCAGTAACATCATTCTTGATGCTCTGGTGTAAAATCTGCACTACTCACTTCTTACCTGGGTGGGAAAGACATCAATAAGTAACAGACAATGTGGTAGCACCAAAAAGAGGTTAAATTTTATTGGAAGGTGAATTCCCTATTAATGTTTAATTTTGTTTTTATTTTCCCTTCCCTTTTCCCAAAGTTTATATGTTAAAGTGAATTTAACATTGTTTTGGGGAAAAAATAACGCCAAGAAGTTCCCGGAGATATCTGGAGATACCTTGGGTTTCATCGAACCAGGATTGGTGATCGCTTGCTCAGAAAATGGTTGTTCTTTCATATCCTCAAGTAGGTCTCGGCTGGGGGCCTGACAACCAAACAAGAGCTTTCCAGCAGTTGTCAGAATGTCAGGGGGATCAGAAGTCAGGTCCTACAATGTTAACACAACCAGGAAGGAGCAGGCAGGTTCTGTGGACATGGCCAGATAAGAGGTCTGGAGTTGCAGTTTGAAGAAGTGCTGAAGAGGCGTGCAGACTTGCGAGGCTGGGGTCAAAGGTGAGTGGTCCAGGTAAAGGGGAAAAGCAGAGATCAGAACCTAGACTAGCAGTCCAAATGAGTACCATGGGCATCAGCAGTCAGAAGAAAGAGTCATCCTGAATAACAATTGACGCTGTGGAAAGAAGCCACCGCAAATTGATGATTTCTAATTTTAGTTGGGTCCTTAGGATGACCCCAAAATCTTCTTACATAAACCTACACAGCTCTTCTTTTACTCTGCTTTTATTTCAAACTTTCAGATTTCTCTTTACATTTTCAACACAACTACTTTTCACCTGTCTCTCAGTTGATGACTCCAACTCTCACTTCACTGAGCTCATCAGGAGAAAAGTATCTCGATTTTCTTCCTTATCAACAATATTTATATCCCTCCCTGTGCTTATCTTCTCTCCTTCCTTCTTGTGACAAAGGAGGAGGTGCTCTTCTTCCTGTCTGATGTAATCCCTCCTTGTCTCTGAATCTCCATCCTCTCCTCTATTCCCAGGCTCCTCCACTCTACCCTCTCTTGCTCTGCTACAAGCAAGTATACTTAAGTCCCTCTACTTAAAAAGAAAAGAACTCACATTTCCATCCAGCTACACTCTCTTATTCCCCTCCCAACAAAAACGTGCAGCTCTTATTTTCTTATTTCCTCTTCTCTGCAGACCTCAACATGCCTAAATCAGGTATGAAATCCTACTACTCCATGGAAATATCCCTGGCTATATCAACCTCCTCTTTTTGACCTGATAAAGTACACACACTTCAATCCTTATTCTAATTGAACTTTCTGCCACATTTTACAGTGCTGACATTCATTCCCTCCTTTTTTAAACTCTTTTCTCTTAATGCCAGTGGTTATTGTCTGAATTTCTATCTACCATGTTTCATCTTTCTTAGGCTCCTCTCTCTGCCTCCTCCCTAAATGTTGATTTGCTCATGGCTTTGTTTTTGGTTCAGTTATCATTTCATTCCATTTACTTAAACTCTACTTAACTGTGTTTACATTTAAGTAGATTTAAGGACTTAAATTCAAGACTTTCACTGTACTTGAGACTCTTCAATCCGTGGTTCCAGGCTAACACATTTTGTTGAGTGTTGAGTTCTGCATATCTGACTGGACGTCCTGCAGGGGCCCCAAGTCTAACTCAGCAAATCCAAAACTCAATTGATCATCTGTGTTCACCTTTCCTTGCTCCCTCACACTGACCTTAACCCCAGGTACAGTCAGTATTTCTGCAAATAAAAGACTTCATACCAGGAATGGTTTAAGGCACTTTAAATGTACTAACTCATTTAATCCTTATAATAACCCTATGACTTAGGAGCTCTAATTATGACAAAATATAATAGCATCAGTATTTACCTACTTGCTCAAAACAGAAACCTGGAGGTTACTTTGGGCTCCTCTCCCATCAACACCCTAGACATTCCCCAAGTCTTTGTTAATCTACTTCCATAATATCTCTCAAATTCTCCCTTTATCTCCAGTCTAATTGGGTATAGCCTTAAGTCATGTGTAGCAACAGTTTCTGGAACCTTCCACAATGTAGTCATAGTGATCTAAAATTCAAATTTGATTACTTCTCCCCAGTGTTCAAAATCCTTGAGTAGCTCCCTATAGCTTTGAGAATAAAGTTCAAATTTCTCAGCTTAGACGACTCTTCATGAACTGATCTCTTCCTATTTTTCTGCCAATTTTCTCACTTTGGAAGAAAGTCTCTCTCCCTCTTTCTACTTCCCTAGGGGTGCATAAACTGTGAACTCCAGCCCTTTGGGAGGTGACAGAATGGAAGCTTCTGCCTTCTGCCTACACTGCCCACTTCCTCCTTTCCCTTTCTCAAACTAAGTAATAAGACTGGGGAAAAGGTTAGTAGGAATTAATAATTAGGATATACGCAGAGTGGTACTGCCTGATGACATAAATCTTGGGGAAAGCAAAGCTTTTAGACAAGAGGGTAAAAGAGCAGGGTCACGAAGAATAAGAATGCTGAAAATCCTTTAATCTTTCTTCATCTTTTTGGCCTATTGATAGGTGAGGCACAAAATACCTCATCATCTTCTTTGGACAGCTGAGCAGAAAGCATTGTACTTAGAGTAAAACTAAATTTCAGTTAAGAAATTGAGGTAGAAGAATTGTTTTGGGAAGAGACTAGGGGTTTTGAAGAGTTTGTTTACAATGAAAGTGAAGTTCCAGAGGGCACAGAGAATAGGATGTGGACAATGGGCAGCAAAGGGAGGGTGTTAGCAGAGTGAAGAATACAATGGTTTGCTGATAGAATATAAGAAAGTAGGGATCTTTGGAGGGACTTTCAGTTGGACTTTGGCGGAGGAATAGCTAGTTTAAAGTTCAAAGTAATTATGATATCTAGCATTTTTGAGTTCTTACTACATGTCCAGTACTTGCCCAAGCACTTTACATAAAATATTATGCTTTCATTTTCCAGGTGAGAAAACTAAAGCAGAGGCCCATGCCTAAGTTTACACCACTGCAACGTGGCAACTCCAGATCCAAACCTGACCACTGTATGATAAGAGAAGTGTATTGTGAGGTGAGCATATTGCTCGCATGGTTTGGGCCCAAGTATTGGTGAATAAATACTTTCATTGCCTCTGCAACTTAACTCTGGGTGAAATAGAAGGTGAATTAGATCTCTTTAAAATTCTATAAAGTAGAGGTTTCCAAAGCTTCATAGCTCAGGCAAACTTTAGCTTTCCTCATAGTCGGTCTATGCCCTTCCAATAGTTAAGTGTTAGGAATCACAATAATTATGCAAAAGAGTTTGCAAAATGACTCTAGTATGGTTTAAATAATGACCTGTATATTTCCGGGGTTAAGAGGTTCCTCAATTCTTGCATTTTGCCAATGACAGTAGCTGTGTATTAATGTAAACTGCCACTGAAACATTTTCTTACATGTAACAGATAGTGAAGAAAATATTATGTATATAAGTACATGATAATACAAAAACAATTATCTAAAACTCTGAAAACTGGCCCATACCTAAAATATTTTTGTTGTTGTTGTTTTGTTTTTCCCTTAAGGAAAATGAGTCTAACCTCTATGAGACTCCAAATTTAACGCAAACTCTATAGTCAAGGACATTTTCATTAGAGTGGACTTTTTTCATCCTCATCAAAGTTGCAGAAGCATAAGGCCTTGACTCTTTTGGGTCTATTCTCTGTAGAAGAAAGGTTGGTCTAGTGGAAAGTGTATGGATTTTTATTCATCAAGACCTAACCTTAGCTTTACACTTTACTAACTATGTGAAACTATGTGACCTTAGGCAGGTCACTCAAATTCTAAGCTGTGATTCCTTAAGTGGTTAGGACTTTAATAGAGAAGACATCCTTGCTTAGTTCTTTACCCTTCCCTCTCCTGCTTCGCAACCCCTGTGACAGGCTTTCCTTGGAATGTACTCCCTGATAAACCCCACACATTAAATCTTTGTCCCAGACTCTACTTCTAGGGAACTTGGCCTAAGACACTTGGCGCACTCCCACTCTTGTTTTACTGTTAGTGTTGGTGATGGTGGTGGGGACTTTGCTTTGACTTGGTTTTTAGCTAAGAATGTCCTTTTCTGTGAACACTTGGCTGATTCCCAGACCTTGACCAGTGCTCTTTCTTCTAGATTTCTGATGTACTTGGAATAGACTTAATATTGTAACAATTATGCATTTTCATTGTGATTCTGTGCATATCTCTCCCCTAGACGGTCCGCTCCAAGAGGACACTGCAATCACTTTTCCTTTTTTTTAGCTTCAGAGCTTGGCAGAGTTCCTTATTCATGGAATATGTGAAATAACAGTGGAATATACAAGGACAGAGGGGAAGAGAAAGAAGAGGAAAAATATTTATTACCTGCCTGGTTCTCTATTATTTTTATTGATATCCTCAACAACAGCAGCATCAAAAACAACAGGAAAAATAAAACCCTTTCAAATTGCTTTGAAGAGAGGCAGCAAATTGTATGGGCAATGGGTAGTGGCAAGGATTGATAGGGAAAGGGAGCAGATAAACCAATCTCGACTGAAGAAAGGACAGAGTATGGCTGGAAATATCTCAAGGCCGTGAAACATCCCAAAAGAACATACGGTCTCGAAGGCTTGCCTCTCACAGTTCAGCACTCCTTCATCCTCCTGCCTTCTTCATATTGAATTTCACACTCTCCCTAGAGTTTTTGTCTCCAGACCTCACACCCAGTCAGATCAGTTCTTTTCAGTCTGTCATATGGACATTTCTGTCATCCTTCTCTCAAGAGTTTCTTGTCCCAGGAGTTGTAAACAATTGACTTATAAATAGACCTTTGGCTAAATCCGTGTTTTTCCTTACAAAGATGGTACATTCCAGGTTGTGACACCATGGACTTTGAAAACAATCCTGTGCTTGTCATTTCTCAACCCTTCTAGAATTTCCCAAGTTCTTACAAGAGAAGTGGGCACAAATGGGCTCAGACTCAAGAGATCCTTATGAAAAAGCAAATCAAGACGTCTTTATCTCCCTCCCCACTCTTGGTGATGGCTGGGATTGCTCCTTCTTGCTGAAATAAGGGATAAATCCAGACACCATGTAACCCTTGAGTGATTACATTCTCTACTGTTATCTTGTTGATCCAGTTAGAAAATCTAGGCCTTTCCAAAATTTCCCTTCAGGCACTCCAGTTACCAGCTAGAACCTTGCCACCTAAGTGGAACCCCACCCTGCTTCTCTGGAGCTTGAAGACGTTGGCCAGCATTGTCATCTACTTGGGGTGATGGAAGTTCCCTCCTTTATTTATTTATTTATTTTTTGCTGAGGAAGATTAGCTTTGAGCTAGCATCAATTGCCAATCTTCCTTACTTTTTTACTTGAGGAAGATTTGCCCTGAGCTAACATCTCTGCCAATCTTCCTCTACTTTATATATGGGTTGTTGCCACAGCATGGCTGATGAGTGGTGTAGGTCTGTACCTGGGATCCAAACCTGTAAACCCAGGCTGCCGAAGCAGAATGCGCCAAAATTAACCACTACACCATGGGTCTGGCACCATGTTCCCTCCTTTCTTAAATCCCCTGTGAAGCCACTGGCTGAAGTCTTGTCATGAAGAACCCATGCCAATGCTTTCTTCATAACTTTCAGAGTCACCTCGGACTTCGTTTCTCACTGTCTCTCACTCCCTGGAAACACCACTGTAATACTTGCCACAGATATGGGGCACTGTTCCAGGGACCTCAAGGCCACTGGTCCTGGTGGCAAGGTGAAAGAGACATCCCGTCCCTCCTTCTCCCTAGTTCCTGTTTCCCACATATCCTTGTCCCTGTGATCCCAGTGTATCTCCTGACAGAGCCAGCTCTGAAATGAAGGTATAGAGTGTCGACATTTCGCATATTTCTTTCAAGCAATGAGAGCACAGGACTGTGCAGACTTCAGGAGTCTACATAAAATGCCTTCAGAAACCCTAATGTAGTTAACGCCATTCATCCAGGGTGCAAGTTCCTGGCAATCCTAGTCCATTGGAATGTAGTCCTGACACTGGGTATGATGCAAAACCTTTGAGCAGAGAAGCAGTTGTCACAGAACTTCAGCACTGAATGATGACCTTAGGGTCTAATGGAAGAAGACTCTGGCTGCTACAATTTAGCACATAATTATTGATTAGTTTGCTATCTGCCTTTCCCAACTTACAGCCAGCTGCTCAGGGAAGAAGCAAAATAGAAGGGAATGGACAGGAGTTTACACTGGAGGCGTAATGAGTGAGAAGTGACAACCGAGAATCCAGTGACCAGTGAGGAGAGGACCCAAAGAAAGAGCAATTTGCTGCATATTGGAGAACATTTTAAGAATTAATACAGGGTTTCTGCATTTGAAGATGTAATTTCCTCACACGTTTTAATGCTTTGAAATGGACACGTATGCATCTTGTCAATGAGTGTATTTAATATTGCTGTATTTGGTTTTCTTGGAAGACTTGTTTTTGCAGCAACGGTACTTCCTAATACGAAGAAGTCACCCCGTGGAGAAAATATGGTATTAATAGTGACCCCAAAGTACCAAGAAAAGTTTAAATTGTGGTCAAAATTTTTACTTAGGAAGATCTTACAATATTTAAAAAAATATTAGAATATCTCCCACAGGGGAAAGACATTAAACAAGTAGTTTTGAAGATTATTGAAATTATAGTTCAGATATCTGGAAAATTCACTTATGGAATTCTGCAGCAGGAGCAGAAAAGTGAAGCTTTATGCTGAAAAAAACCTTTGCTTTAGCGTTTGTTCTCCTTTAACAAGTGAAAAGAAAACACTCTGCAAAACGACCTGTATTGTTTCAAAGCATTTCTGCGCAATTTCTGTTCCTTTCAATACTGATTTATAAAAGATTAGCATGCCATATTTAACCACAAAAACACATATTTCTCTGATTATGAGTTTATCTTTTGCCTTTTGCTTTTAAAGGATTATATACCAGAGAGATGTTTGTATTCTATATACAGATGAACAAGGAACACAGCATCACTATAAAATGACATTAAGGAAGTATAATGTATTATTTACCATAATGAGAAAATACCCAAAATAGGTCACTGAAGTAGATTTTCCCAATTGTGAACCATACTTTTTTATTATAAGTCAAGATAGGAAATATTTTCCAGAGGCTGCACAAACAGACTAAACCACAGAAATAACATTATTTCAGATAAATGATCAATCTCTCTATGGTTCCCGAGGCTTATTTTAAAGGAGCTTTCAGCTGGGGGTACACTAGAAAGTCTGTGATGCATGTAATAGAATCAAGAGCTCCATTACAATCCCAAATTGGAAGCACCTCTGAGTATCTCTGGGCTCACTTTCTTGAGAAGGATATATGGGCCCCAAGTCCCAAGTAACTTACCATAGCTCACTCAATTATTAGTATACATAATTGAAAGGGAATTGCATTTATTGAGCTGACCCGTCCTACAGGTTCATTTTTGAACCTGAAATATCATTTAAAATGGCGGCAAAAATTCAAAAATAGTGAATCCAAAGAAAACATAAGTATGTTCAGTGAATAGGTGTATGGTGATTACTGTAACAATTATTAATTTAGGTTTCAGATTTTTAAATTCCTATGGTCAATTTTTCTCAAGTTCTCATTGTCCATAAATATTTTCAAATAAAAGGTTTTCTTAAATTTTAAGAATCTTAGCAAATTCTTGGGAGCAGAGGGATGTGATGGGTGAAGAAAATCAAACTACAGGAAATTCATATTTACAGCTATAGTACACATCATCATTTTAATAGAAGCAATTTTTAATTAATTATCCCTTCATGATACTGTATTAAACACTATTCATAGATAATTAAATAGACATGATCCCTGGCTGCTATAAAATTTGTACCTATGCGAAATCACCGAGACTTAAATGACACGCAGTCAAGTGGATATTGCATTGGAACCTACATCATTTACTCGGGCCATGAATAAGCAATGGAGCATGCTCATTTAGTGATTTCTTACAGGAAAAAGAGTTTCCTAGAGATAGTGCTATTAGGAGGATTGGGCACTTGCTGCAACATGCCCTTTTTAAAAGCACTGCAGTCAAGTCAATTGATAGAAAAGTTCCATCATCCCCAAAATTCCCCTGTGCCCCTTTGTGGTCAACTTCTCCTCCACCCCAGGCCCTGCAAACCACGGATCTGTTTTCGCCTCTGCAGTGTGCTTTTTCCAGAATATCATCTAAGTGCAATCACGTCAATGGAATCGTACCCTTTTTAGTGTGGCTTCTTTCACCGGGCATAATACATTTGAGAGTCCTCCATGCTGTTGCATGTATCAGTAATTTGTCCCATTTTATTGCTGAGCAATATTCCATTGTATGGAAGTATGGAAGTTTATCCCTTCAACAGTGAAAGGAAATTTGGGTTTTCCCAGTTTTTGATGACTATGAATAAAGTTGCTATAAATATTTACATACAGATTTTTGCATGACCATAAGTTCTTATTTCACTTAGGTAAATATCTAGGAGTGCAGTTGCTGGGTCTTACAGTAACTGTATATTGAACTTTATAAGAAACTGCCAAACTGTGTTCCAAAGTGGCTGTACCAATTTGCATTCTGATGAGCAGTGTGTGAGAGTTCCAATCACTTTGCATCCTTGCCAGTACTTGATATTGTTGTTTTTCTCCATTTTAAACATTCTAGCCATTTTAACAACTGTGTAGTGATAGCTTACTGTGCTTCTAATTTGTGTTTCCCTAGTGATTAATAATTTTGGACAGCTTTCATATCCTAATTTGCCACATGTATACCTTCTTTAATCAAGTGTCTGATCAATATTTTGCTCTTTTTTTTTTTTAAAGATTTTATTTTTCCTTTTTCTCCCCAAAGCCCCCCGGTACATAGTTGTGTATTTTCAGTTGTGGGTCCTTCTAGTTGTGGCATGTGGGATGCCGCCTCAACGTGGCTTGATGAGTGGTGCCATCTCCGTGCCCAGGATTTGAACCAGCGAAACCCTGAGCTGCCGAAGCAGAGCGCACGAACTTAACCACTCGGCCATGGGGCTGGCCCTGCTCATTTTTTTAACTGAGTATTTGTTTTCTTATTTTTTAGTTCTGAGAATTCTTGATATAGTCTGGCTATAAGTTCTTTATCAAATATATGATTTGAGAATATTTCTTCATTTGCTTACCCGTGTTTGGAGAAGAACAGAGGTTTAAATTTCGACAAAGTTCAATTTATGATAGTTTTCTTTTATGGACAGTGCTTTTGGTGTCTTATCTAAGAAATATTTGCCTAACCAAAGGTCATGAAGCTCTTCTCCCATGTTTTATTCTAAGAGTTTTATAGTTCTGGGTTTTACATTTAGGGCTATAATCCATTTTGACTTATTTTTTGTATATGTTTTGAGGAATGGATCTTCTTTGACTCACTACTATATTCAATAATTATTAATTTCTTAAAAGTTATTTGCAATGTACAAATATTTGCAACACTACCAATGAACTTTTCATTGTTTGTTACAATAAAATTTGTTGGTTTATCTTACACTTACATGAATCTTTTACCATCCATGATTTTGTGAAATTATATATTGCTCATTTGGAAAATATTGGTTCACTGAACTATTTAAATTTTTCAAAATCTTGACACACTTAATTGCAAAATATCAAAAAATCATATATTTTAATATTACCAAGAATCTCATCAAAAATGTCTTTGCATATTTCCAAGCTGTCAGGCTTACTGCGGTTGATGTAAGTTCTAATTTTTGCTTGAAAGTTCGGATGTTATCATTGGCATGAAATTTGTTTTTTGCCTTGAAATGACATGTGCTTTTGTTCATTTTCTCAAAAATGTCTGCCAAATATCTAAGTTTGTATAACATATTTTATCTGTCAGTTGTTCTCTACAGTAAATATCATGTTCGGTGAAAAAAGTCCTTAGTTCAGTTTGCAACTCAATCACACAAATGCTTTTCCTTCCAGACAACCGTCACACTCCCATATCCAATAGGAGTGTTTTATGCATAATTACCATTTTCTGACATAGAATATTAAAAAGATGTGTCATCGGGTGTTGAAATTTAATAAAGATTAACAATTTTTACTGCTTTTGCTGCTTAGGATATTACTAAACGAAACTGGCTTTCTTTTTCTCTTCTGTGAATGCATGTTGGTAAAGAACACAATTTCTACTAGAACCACTGTCTACTTGTGCGAAGGTGCCAGTAGTTTAATATACCATTGCTTTTGCCCCTTCAATGCACATGTTAACACTGTGAAAAAGGTAAATAACATCTTAGCATTAAAAAGAAAATAATTTGTACCTCATAAGCCCCCTAAAAGAGTCTTGGGACTCCCAGGGGTTCACGGACCACACTTTGAGAACCACTGGTCTAGGATATTGAAAAGAGGAGGAGAATAAGACAGAAGCAGCACCAGCTTGAGAAACATCAACTGAAGCTTCTTTCAGGAATCTACTGAAAGAAATACAGATGACGAAAGAATCTTCCTTAGAAGGCAAGTTTCATAGGCATTAGCAATTCCTTTGCAGGAGGCATATGAAGCAGGCCTGGTGGCACAGGCCTGAAATGGCTGCTCACAAGAGAGAGCAGAGCCATGTCACTAGACAGAGCACACACTCAGTGCAGAAGCAGGGTGCCAGAAAGTCATGGCTGAAAGGGAAAATGGAAAGTCAGGAAGTTTCAGAAGGCAAGCAACCACCTTAGAAGTGGCCTGAGGACTGAGTTCCTACCATTCCTGGATTCTAGACATTGCAACAAGGCAGCGATTTTGCAAATACCACTCAAAGAGAAAAGACAGTTTGCATGGATGAATTTATTTTTAAATCCAGGGTATGACACCTGAAACAACATACAGTGGAAAGATGGGATTTTCAGAGATCTAAGAAAATAAACAATGGAAGAGTTGAGGTTTTGATGCCCCTGGCACTGTGAGATCTGTAGATCTCGGAGGCAGGACAGATTCAGAATGGCCATCTTCCCTAAGGTCTAGCGGCCCAGTTTTAAACAATAAGCTTACAAAAGGAAGTTGTTTGCCTTCATTTTTTTTAGACAAAGAACTTTGCAGTTTAACTCTAGATGATTTAAGCAGGGAAATAGTTTGGTTTTATATCTGGTATCTCTAATATACACCTATGGCAGATTTTTATACACTAATGTGGAGGTGCTCCATACTGCGACGTTCACAGAAGAAACTCTAATCCTTCAGCCCTTGAGAGACATTCTGAATAAATCTGTAACTCAATGTATCTTACAATGCTGACAGGCAGATGAGTAGTGAAAAGCAGCATTAATCCACCCTTCACTACGTACTAGGCATTTGAGTACTTTAAAAAGAAAGTAGTAATTCCAGTAACCACATGAGCTGGGTTGAATTTCATAGATGAGGAGACTGGGCTTAGAGAGGTTAAGTAGCTCAAGATGCCACTTCCAATTTAATTTAATTGTAATTAAACCCAGATCTGTCAGACCGCAAAGCTCACAAATTTTCCATTTTCACCAGTATTTTTCAACGTATTTTTTGTTTGTTTTAGCGGACAATTTTTAAAAAATAAAACTTTAAGCAGAACACTAAAATGTTCAACTTCCTTATATAGCATCAGCATCCATGAAATTCTAATCAAATATTTAAAGAACCTCAAAAGCACTTCCAAAGGGCTCTCCACATAGAAAACAGCTGCCCCGCAGCTGCCTACACTACGTGCTGTCTCTAGTTTAACATCTGCTACTTGTTTTTTTCACCTCTCTCTCTCTCTCTTTTTTAAATCGCCCCCAACGCCTAAGATTGTTCATGCCAATGCATGGAGCTTTTCCAATTTATATCCAAGCTGAAGGAACTGCTTCTGGTTAAATCTACCTTTTGTAGCTTAACTGAACATGAGTAAAAAAGCTTCTGTTAGCAGAGCAAATAAGCCTTTACCTCTTTGTTATCCAAACTGGAATACACAATGGCTTTTCCACCCAGCCTAACTCAGAATAATATTAGTTGCACGGTCAGGAGGATTTGAGTGGAGCATTTTACCTAGAAGGAGGATTTAACGTTAGTGCAATCCCCTTCTATATATCACACACTGTGCTGTACATCATCTACAAATTTAGTATATGTAATACTATGCTGGGTGCTCTATGCATTATGTCAGGCCTCAGCTTCATATGCGAGAGGGGATGGCGCTGGATTATTCTGCCTTAAAATGCATCTTAAAATTCTTTTGATGCGAAGCTATAAAAAAATTCAAAACAGGACGAAAAACAGGAGCAGTTTTGCATTCTAGAAGTATCATTTTGTCAAGAATTTAAAATGATAATTAGACAGAGATAAGGTTAAAGGCAAGAAAACCACTTCAAGAATCTGGAAAAAGAGGTAAGATATGAGGAGTTAGTTTCAACAGTTGAACAAGAAGGCAGAAGAGGGAAGTGAAGAGTGAGAAAGTCAGGAGAGAGGAATTAGCAGGTCTCAGTGCGTGGAATGGAAGAAATAACGAGGAGGACTTCCTGGCCTTCTAGTTCTTGGTTCCACCAACTCCAATAGGAAATACTGAAGGAAGGGCATATGCTGGAGCCAGAACATCCCAAACAACATTGGATAACAGTGAAATCACACGCAACGCATTGTCCCACGTCTTTGTGTCTATGGTGTGCCATTGACTCGAGTTAAACAGATATGCTTTCTGTTAATAGTTCAAAAGTATTCATAGTATTCAAAAGTATTCAGAGTATCCAAAAGTATTCATAGTTCAAAAGTATTCACAGTATTCAAAAGTATTCACAGTTCAGAAGTATTCGTTGCATCCAAAATTATTCACAGTATTCTTGGCATTACGGTCCAAAGAGCTTTTTGCAGAATTGGGTATGAAATCTTATTAAATACTTTTATTAAATTAATTGATATAATTATATAATTGAAGCTCATATTATAAAATATCTCGATATTGATCTAACCTTACATTCCTGAGATAAACCTTACATAGTCAAGATAAATGATGAATTCTTATAATCAGATTACATTTCATAGGGCTTTATAGACATTTTTAGTGCAGCTATTCATAAGTGGAGCAGTTTCTCTTTTTGTGCATGCCATTTTTATCACTTTGGATGTTCAAACTCTGTCTTTGTAAAGGAAATTGGGATTAGCTGCTCTTTGAAAATAAGAAATAATTTACCAGTAAGATTATCTGGGATCCCACATTTTCTGAGAAGTATTTCTTCAATTATTTTCTGGATTTCTTGTTTAATTATCACTTATTTTACTTCCTCTTGTATTAATTTGGTAAATTTATACTCCACAAAAATATATCTTTTCAATTTAAAAATGCCCAATTCTTCTATAAGTCTTAAATTCTTCTGTGTTTGATAGAACTATTGGTAGCCCTTTTTTTCTTTTTGTCCATGTTTTATTGAAATACAATTTCCTAGGTTGTTTATAGCATTTTTGTACATTTTTTATTAATTATATCTCTTGTAAAGAACAGATTAGATTAAAACCAAAAGATTTATTACTCTTTGATAAGGCAGTTTAACTTGCTTATATTTACTGTCAATACATGAAAGTTGGTCTGACTTCTCCATCTTTGATTTAAATAATGTTTTAGTTCTATTTTTATGTTTTGTCTTTTTTAAAAAAAATACAGGTTTACTTCCTATTCTGCAAAGATTTGGAAATTAGACAGTCTTTTAAAAAATTTTTGGTTGTAACGTATTGTGTTACTAAATCTTATTAAATCAATATTTATTTAATTCTAAAATTTGAAAATAAAACAATAGCTGAAGAATTCCATTTGTAGAAGATGAAGAGTTTAACTATTTTACCTTCGCTATTCCGTTTTCCTTTGTCTGGTCTCTATTTATTTTGGGATCAGAAATCCCATTTGAAAAATTAAATTTTCAGTTTCTAGATTTCTTTGACTACTTTTGTGTTCACAGTCAAAGCAGTCATTTCATCTGTGTGAGATCAAGAGTTGCCTTTCCTATCTGGAATCAGATAGTAATCTGATTTCAACACCTCACACCCTATCTGGGATGATGAAAGAGTGTGTGAAATGTGTGCCTAGTCTATGCTGGTCTAGACTGAGAAGCCATGACTCCCACTAGCTTTGTAGGCATCCCTCTGAATCAGTGGCCTTCCAGTGGTGCAGGATGGAAATCCAGAAAAGGTAGTTGAGTGAGCTGTCAAAATAAGGAGGCCGAAATGCACATCCCGAGAGCCAGAAAGTTCAGCCAACAAGAGTAAATCAGAAGGAGAATTTTGCTGGGTAAATATCTCAGCTGAGAATGTCTCTTTCTGGCACATATTTGGGGGAGGACTGATTGCCTTTAGGGATTCTGGAATGGGACAGAAAAATACATTTATATTTTAGAATCCATTTCTTCTTCACAGCCACATTATTGAGTTTTAAGTTTGACTCATTTCTTGATCATTTCTTTGGAAGCTTTCCCTGAACATTTTTCACCTCAAACTGCTTCCTTCCTACCCCTGCTACTCCCATTCCGTATAGAATCTAGCTAAGTCATTACTTCTCTGCAATTCCTCCAAACTTTGTGGGTTATTTATTTCTTTACTGCAGTTATCAAGTGGAATTCAGCAACTGTTTACTTTCTGCCACTCCTGCCAGACTATAAGTCTGCCAGGGTTGGGTAATATTTTGTTCATCATGGTATGCAGTGGCTGGGACCAAGTAGGTACTCAACAAATGGTGCTGTATTGAAAATCCCTATGCATTACTTAGAGAAAGCATGCAGAGAGAAGAGGGGAGAAAATGCTTGTATGTTGGCAGGAAGAAGAGAAGCCACCAGAGATAGAATAGAGAGTCCTAGAAGGTAACAGAAGAAGCAGCAGAGTGCAAGAATCAAGGGAGGAAAAGTGGGGCGGCCTGGTGGCGCAGCAGTTAAGTGCTCATGTTCCACTTCGGTGGCCCGGGGTTTGGAGGTTCAGATCCTGGGTGCAGACACGGCACTGCTTGGCAAGCCATGCTGTGGTAGGTGTCCCACATATAAAGTAGAGGAAGATGGGCATGGATGTTAGCTCAGGGCCAGCCTTCCTCAGCAAAAAGAGGAGGATTGGCAGCAGATGTTAGCTCAGGGCTAATCTTCCTCAGGAAAAAAAAAAAAAAAGAGAGGAAAAGGGCTTGAGCTGAAACATGCAAGGTGAAATACTGAGTGTTGTCAGAGAATGAGGACTAGGAAAATATCACTGGCGTTGGTAGTGGGCTGGTCACTAATCAGTTTCAAAGTAGCAGATCAAACAGTGATGGAGACAGAAACCATACTGCCAAGGGCAGAGTGAGTGAGAGAAGAGGAGAGAAATAAGGAGAAGATAGCCTATTTTTGAAAAGCACTGTGGTTAGAAGAAAGAGAGATTCTGAGTCAGTAGCTTGTGGGAGTTATGAGGTTGAGAATTCTTTTGTTCTAGATTAAGAATACATGTATATGTTTACACGCAAAAGAAAAGGAGAAAAAAGAGAGAATGAAATGTAAGAAAAATGGATAATTGATGGAAAGTGATGGAGCTGGAGAGGAGGAGATGAGATTAAACAAATGTGAGGAGAAGGTGAACACAAGATGCAAGGAGAACACATTAAATTTTTTCTAAGTCAAAATAAAGCTAAATAGGGAAGTAGAAACTTTCTTTGGGTTTTCAGGTAGAAAGAAATCTGTGAGAGTTGGCATCAGATGGTATCTATCTCAGTGAATTAGGAGTGAAGCCATCTCCTGGGGTGGAGTTGGTGGAGTGGAATTGGGGTCTGCAGAATACAGAATTTACAACAGCCAGGGGGTAGGCGTGGGCTTAGAAGCAATCAGTAAGAAAAGAAGGGCAAGATGAAATGCAGCAATGAGGGCCAACATAAGTGTCATTAGTGTGAATCATTTGTGGTCTCAGATAGGGTTTATTGAAAGTCTCCAGCACTTTTTGTCATCCTGGGTAGCATAGATGATCAAATGAGTGTGAGATTCTAGATGGTAAGTGAGGGCAGTATCGACAGGATTAAGCCTGGATTCCAAACCTGATGGAGATGGAATAAGGCCCAAATGGGAAATTGCGTAAATGTTAGGAAATGGAAGAGAGAACAGATTAAGAGCTTGTGGTCAGGAATAATGAGTGTTGGGTGTTTATTCACCCCTTTTAAATGTGCTTAAGTATTTATGGATTTATTTTAATAAAGCCTTTCCAGGAAGTTCCTTCTTTTTTTGACACATTTCTGGCAATAATATCAGAAAACAAAAGCTGAACAAAGATCTTTTTTCCCCCTTTCTGTTGACATCATCCTTAGTAAATAGCCTACAGAATCCCTCTTTCACCACTAGGTGACCACCCTGCCTTTGTAGGAGGCTACACAGATTGATTTCATGGAAGCCAACCAGGAGCGATGGAAATGATGTGTATTGAGAATGATAAATTCAGTATTATCAGGGGTGAGAAGAACTGAACCCAGATTTTGGAAAGTGACAGAAGTCTAACTTAATATTAATTGACCCCAGAAAATTACTTAAACTCTGTGAGACTCAGTTTTCTCACCCGTAAGTGGAAATAATATTAGCCATCCCAAACAGTTGTTATAAGAATTGGAAAAGATAATAGATGTAAAATGTTTACCATGGCTCCTGTTTGCTGTATCTTGACCATGGTTAATTTTATAGTTATTGCAGAATTCCTTCCTTCATTTGTTAAATACTTATTAAGGACCTACTGTGTGTCAGTTGCTCTTCTCAATACTCAGTATACAATGATGTGGGGGGATTGATTATTAGTCCCAATTCTTTACCACTTGCTGTATCCATACCCTTTGCTACACGTTTTTCTGTCCTTCTACTACAGGCAAAGTGAGCCTCCCACAAGGAGAACGTGGGCTCAGTCAAGTGACTTACTTTGGCTAAGAGTAAGGGTTGAAGTCTCAGTGACCCAGTTCCAAGCTTAGGCCTTAAGAGGCATCATGTGTTTTTACTCGCTCCCTTCTGCTTTCAACATTGCCATGAGAAGAGCATCCCCGGGGCCCCAGAATGCACACTTATGAAATGAACCAGAGCCTCACCTGCAGCAAACAGTCAAGCTCAACTAGACAAACAGCTGGAAGCAGAGGTGCCCAAGCAAACAGTCTAGATCAGGGGATGGCAAAGGATGGCCCAGGGTCCAATCCAGCCTGAGGCTTGTTGTTGTATGACTCACAAGCTAAGAATGTTTTTTGTATTTTTAAAGAGTTGTTAAAAAAAAAAAAAAAGTTAAATATGTGACAGAGACCATGGTTGGCTTGGAAAGCCTAGCATATTTACTACCTGACCTCTAAAAGAAAAAGTGATCCCCATGAGATCAGCACAGCTGCCCCTGCCAAATTCCAGTTATGAGAGAAGCAAATGCTTGTGGTTGTCTCTCACCATGGCTAATTGTTTGGCAGCATTATTGTGACAAATGCTAAGTGGTAGAAATGAAAATATGCATGGACTCTACCCTCATGGAGCTCATGTTTTGGTTAGGGAGATAGCTATTAAATATTGACAAGAACAAACACAGGAGCATAAATTTGATAAATGTTATGAACAGAAATGTGAGAGATTGGAGGTTTGAAAATGGAAAGTGCGTGTTTGAAATAGTCACTGAAGTGAATGGAGAGTGAAATGATCAGAGATGCACAGTAGGATTGCTGGATAGCATTGAAGGCCCAACTAACTGGTGATTATGAATTTAGAGTGATACCCATCTGCATTGTGTCCCATTGTTCAGCTTTTTGGGGTGGGGGATAAATGGTCTACAGCACATTACTGGTTTCATCCAGGATTGGGTTTTCCAACCAGGGTTTGATAACAGAGCCAGAATATATAGGAACTTAGTCAAGATTATTGAAATGAGAATGGAATCTGAGCCCCAAGAAGAGGGCTGATGGATTGGGAAAATCCTGAGAGGTCAGTGGCTTAAAGGCAGTGAAGAATTTAAAGAACAGATTGAATGAGTACAGCTCACAATGAAGCCAAAGAACAAGAGTTTGTGGTTAGAATACACGTTTCCATTGATGACTGTGGATTGTACATTTTTACAATTAATCATGGAAATTCCTTCCTTCCTTCCCTCCTTCCTTCCTTCCTTCCTTCCTTCCTACCCTCCTTCCTCTCTCCCTCCCTTCCTTTCTTCCTTCTTTTCTTCCTCCTTCCTCTTTTTTTCTTCCTTTTTCTTTCTGAACATCACAGAACTATTCTTCTTGGAAGAATTTGTGTGTGTGTGTGTGAAACACTAAATTACAGCTTTCTTTATATTCAATTTTGCCTCCCTAAGAGTTCACCCTAGTTTAATTCTTGAAGATTTAAAATACATATTAGTATATTAAATTCTAGGAAGTCCTGCAGTAGAGAGTCTTGTAAAGGTTTGTTTAACTCAGCATTTCACAGACTTTTTTGACTACTAAAATCTTCTATTGCTTAATGCCCACTAATATCCTGCACAGGAAAACATTTTAGTAAACAATGGTGTCAGTTAATCAATTGTATTAAAGTAGCTGAGGAAATATTGTGTCAACTGGAGGAAAGAGGGATTCGCGGAGTCAAAAAGAGGCACCCTGGAGCAATTCATTTACTGATTCACCCATTCAATATTTTCTGAGCCCCTGTTATATGCCATTCCCCATGGAACACAAGGAATACAACTTTGCCTCTACTCTCAATCTAATTAGAGAGATAGAGACACAAACTAACAAAAAGAATTGCCACAAAGAATAGGGAGCACTAAAAAAGGTT
The DNA here is from genome assembly GCF_041296265.1 of Equus caballus. Lineage (NCBI taxonomy): Eukaryota > Metazoa > Chordata > Mammalia > Perissodactyla > Equidae > Equus > Equus caballus. The sequence continues at coordinate 79,114,794 of NC_091693.1, read as the reverse complement.
TATGCTGAGTTCTCTCCAGGAAGAGGACCTATGCCTCTGGGTGGTTGGGGCTGAATGATAAGAAAATGCCTTTAGGAGGAGGCAAGACTTGAATTAGGCTGCCATATCTGTGATTTACTTTAAAATGCTTGAATATGGGCAAGGTGATACTAAGTGCTGGTTGGTTTAAGTTTGCATTTTGGGAGCAATCAGTATCGGTGAGCATCCTCACTCCGGCAGTAGTTAGTAGCTAGTTTTATTGCAAAGGGACGCTCCAGAAGTGGCTCCAGTAGAGGTGACTACTAAGTCTTCCATTATCCAGATCTTGTAGTTCCAGATCAGCAGTCTTTACTGCTTAGCATAGTAAATACGTTTTTATTTGAGATCTGAAGAATTTACCCCTTGCAATCAAACTGCCAACACCTTCCCATAGAAATCCTGTATCCAGTCATCATTATAAGATTTCCTGTCTCACTCACCTCAAGCTTCTTTATCCACTACCCTAACCCACCAAAAAGAAACCTAGCTAAGGCCAAATCACGGGGGATCGGTGCCTAACAAATTCTGTAAAGATGCAGAAGAATGAAACAGCACTATAAAGGCAAGGAACTCTAAGTAGTTTCACACAGAATGAAGGAGGAAGTGAATTGAAAGAGGGAGAGATTAAGTCTCTAGCACTATCCCCGGAAAATTAGGTCTTAATCAGATATTGAGATATAATATCTTTTTAGAATGGCAATAGATGCATCAGGTTACTGTAGCCTGATAAAACACCCATTTAGATGATCCCGTTGATTTCCTTTGCTTTGATTATATGTTGGCTTCCCATGTAGATTGTATTAAGGTAAGCGAATGTACTAACCAGTTAACGCAATTATTGAAGTCTCTTTGGAAGTCAGAGTACTCAGCAAAAGGTAATGCACTTGCATTCTGGTTTATGTGCAGTCTCTTTGGGGAGCTTAATATCAAACATTCCACGGAGTCTGGTCAATTCCACCTGCACTCAGAGAATCAAGTTTCTGTGCAAGCAAAGTGGAGGGTCAGAACCTTTGAAACAGTCCCTGCAGTGCCCTGGGAGACCCTCCCTGAGCCTGAGTTCAGCGACACTCCCTGCCTCTACTCCCAGATAAATCACTTGCCCTTAGGGTAACAGTTGGAAAAATGGGAAAATGTGGGAACCTTTATAGAGACTGGTGGGATCTGAGTGGTCAAATTTGAGAAGTTGGTAGTCTTTTAAGCAATAAAAGTCAGTCTGAGAAAATTGGGGGAGAAAGAGTAACTGGAGTGATAATATTTCGGTTCTATTTCCTTCACATATATTTAACATGGAGAAACAGTCTCTAAGAAGATTCATGTCTTGCCTTTTTGCAACTATTTTGCTAATTATAAACACATCAATCTTGCTTTCATCCTGGAAAGGATGAGAGGAGGGTATGGACCAGAGAGAATGCAATCCAAGAAGAGGTTCAGAGAAGTGAAGTACAATTTTAAGGTGAAGTACGTTTTAAAAATAGAAAGATTACCTTGAAACAAAATATGTCAAGGGACTCGATTAGTGCTACTGTTGTTTTAGGTGTCAGCTTGCAACTAATCAAAATAATACTAATGATCACAAATTATCCAGGGATTCAAATCTGGGAAATCTCTACAGAATCAAGTGCGGAGATCTAAAAGTGTGATCCAGGGACGCTTTCTTCAAAACAATTTTCATAATAATACTTTGACTTCACTTGCCTTTTCTGTTTTCTCCTAAATGCATAGAGGAGTTTTCCAGAAACTACCTGATGTGTGATACTGCAGATATCAAACATTACAAAGTGAATGCAGAAACAGATATCAAAATGAGGAATCTTCTATTAAACCAGACAATAAAGAGATTTGCAAAAGGTAAAACAACAACACTCTTTTCATGAATGTTATTGTTCTAGAAAATTATTTTTCATGAAATGTGTTGCTTATAGTAAACTATAATGGGTTTATTTTTGATCTTTTTAAATAAATTGATAGATAACATTTTAAAATATTTTTAGTTTTAATTGTTAATATGGTAACTGATAAAGGCTGAGGTCCTCAATAATTTTTAAGAGAGCAAAGAGGTCTTGAGAACAAAAAGTTTGAGAACCTCCAGTACAGTCAAATAAAGCTTTCAATATTTGACATTATCTATTTATTTTCTTCTATATTAAATAAACTAAACCATGGGGGGAAAAATCAGTTTCATGTGTGTGCCTTAGCTATTGTAGTTGTTGATCTAAGAGAGTCTAAAGGTATTGGCGAGTTTGCACTTCATTTTTTACTTGAATAAAATGGTGTCTCAATGGCACTAGCATGGAGGAAAAAACCTTTTTACTCTTCGCACAATGGTAAATTTCCCTTTTTGATGACTTAGCATATCCAGCATCCATTCCACAGTATTATGTGAATTTCCAAGCGCTGAAATTTAAAAGGAATTTGTGTTGATTGTTAGACCCTCAGAACTAACTTGAAAACTCACTACACATTTACATGACTATGAACCGAGCTTTCAGAAAACTCCCAAGGGCACCAGATTCCAGAGACTTAAATCTTAATGGTAAATTTCTCCCCAATGACAGATACTAAAACGCTGCAGAGATAAAATATGAGATCTGCCCAGATTGAAGTCAGCTCACTTGAATGTAAGGCGCTGTGTGCATTGCTTTGACTTATTATGTGAAGAATTCACGGCCATGCATTTGCTGACTGCTGTCCAGAGAGCCGACGGCTGCGGATGGATCTTCTTGTTGTTAATAGTGCAAAGTGCAGAGGAGTCACCCAGCATGTTTTAAAAACATGGGCTATTTCAGCAGAAAACAGTATGAGACTTGTGTCCTTTTAGGATATATTTACTAGGAAAATAATACAATGGAACTACACAAAAAACTGTCTCCCACCTACCTGCCCCAGTTTGTAGGGTAAATCTGTTACTCTTCTTTTTCCAGTCAGACATCAACAAAAATACAAAACAGCACATCTTGTTAACAGTACACCTTATTAAATCTTGTTACATAGAGAATGGTATGGAGAGAGAGGGAGAGAATGAGAGAGAGAGAGAGAGAGAAAATGAGAGAGACACTCAGCTAAGCAACAAAAACAAATTTTACTTTTTTAAAATATTTTTTTCTACAGACCAGATTGCAATTTACAACCTTGCCATTCCATCAAATGCTATGACACTTTACAATGCTGCCTAAATGCAAAATTGGCCAGGTTTAACATAATAGTTGCCTGCGTGAAACATGAGATTGCAAATGTCACAGGAAAGAGATGATGAATGTCTGTGGGGTATTTATATACACTATATAGATATGTTGGCTAAACTGCTTCAAGAAAATCTGTTAAAACCAATTATTTCAGTTACAGGTTTGGACCAAAAATGGTTTCTGGATTGCAGGCATTTAGGAACCTAAGGTCTCCTAGGGTAGGATGGTTTTACTTTTCTCTAGTAATTGCTCTGTTTGCATCTATGTTGCTCTGTGCCCCGAAGCAAGACAGTGACTCACATCCAGGCTGATGAGGGCACTGTTGAGAACTTAGCCTTTGCTTCCAGGTGACCTGCCCAGAATCTTGCTTTCCTATCACCTCTGTGTCTAGAATGTTGCTAGGCCTGGTTTAGAATGTCTGATGCCTTAATCATCTGCTTACTTCTGTAACTTCTTCCAAGAAGCAGTCACATTCAGGATGTGAAAGTATTTAAATGATCTTGGCATTAAATGATATGCTCATTCTCTTTCATTACATTAGTTTGATGTTGGAATTTTTGCATACAGAATTTAGTGTTATGACAATAATAGCTAATCGTTGTATCATGATTACTATGTGTCAGGCACAGTTCTCGTTTAATCCTTACATTATACACATGGGTAGCCTCATTGTTATATTCACTTTAAACATGAGGAAACTGAGACATGGAAAAGGTAAATATCTTTACCAAGGTCACACAGCTAATGAGTATGAGAGTCAAGATTCAAGCTCAGACTGGCAAAGAGTGCATGCTTTTAATTATCATGCTGTACTGCCTTGTCAATAAATAATACAATAGTCAAAAACATAATGCCGCATTTGTAATATGATATATATTCACTAATCTCATCTTCTGACCTAAAGGTCCCTTGAATGGATGCTAATATTCTGTTACAGGACTTGAGGCAGCACAAATTGAAGTGTGGGCAGACGTATGAGTCACAATAGGCTAAGTTATGCTGTGGTAATAAACAGCCCCATTATCTCGATAGCCTAAGGCATCAAAGATTTATTGCTCACTTGTGTTGCATGTCTATCATAGGCTGGCCGGGAGCTCTGCTCCACAGTGCCATTGTCCTCACACCAGAACATGGGATGACCCTGGACTTGGCATCCACACCATTGTAGCACGGTTGGGGGAAGAAAGAATGTGACAAAGCATTTGCCAACTATTAAAGCTGCTGCCTGGAGGACTTGTATGTCTTTTTTCCTTATGTCATATTGGCCTAAGAGAATCATATTACCCCACTTAACTCTGAGAGGAAGTATAATCTTCTCACGTGCCCAGAAGGAAAGAAAGTTGGGATATATGTAAGGAATATCATAGCAGAGTCACCATGTTGAAGAGGGGTGAGTTGAGACAGCAAAGGATAGTCTTTCACCAAGGCCTGGGAACATTGATCCGTGACACTTGAGAGTCACCTTAGTCTCGGCTAGTCACTTCTTTGGGACAGCTTTTATGACTACTCAAAACTAGGTTAGATGCCCTGTTATACACTCTCACAACACCTGCTTCCTCTTTGATAGCTCTCATCATATTTCTCATTATTTATTCACTTCTGTGGAAGATTTTATATAAGCTCCATGAAGGCAGGGAATGAATTTGTACTAGTCATTGTTGCATGCAGCCACCTTCCACTCAACCCTGATACTTCAAGATTCAAATCAGCCCAATAAATATTTATTAAACCAGTAAATATGTATTAAGCTCAGAAGAGTAAACAAGAAAAGGAATCTGTGCCTGGCACACGCTGACTTCGTAAGCCAGTTTCACTTAAGTACCTTAAATGATTAAACAGACCCATCCTCTCAGTTGGCCAGTCTAAATCTTAGCATAATTTCTGAGACAAAGAGAAGGTTCTTTTCTTTCTGCCCACCACTCCTTAGGCCATCTTGAACAGGATACCAGGTTTTTCCTTCCACAAATAGAGCTTAAAGGAATAAAGGTGCAAATATCTAGGAGAGTTAACTTATCAACATGAACTACAATCAAAGTAATTCTTTTCCCGGTTTGATAGAAAAAAGAAAGAAGAAAAAATTAGAAAAAAGAGTCTGGAGGTAGAAGACTAATTTGGAATTTTAAATGTTGCCATAAGCCTCAGCTTAACTTCACCTATTCAACCAAGCATCTTCCATTACGTCTCAATTAAAATGTAATTATAATTTCCTATTTCATGCAGTGTCTGAATACCTTCATGGGAATTTTAGGCGCTACACATAAATCATGAGCAAGACTGGAACCTGATGCAAAGAAACAAAAGCAGTATGTCTGGCCTTTTTCAATAACATCGCCACCTGTTGCTTTCCGCCACCCAGCCCCATCACCGTCATAAACTGCGCAGAGAAAGGTTCAGATCTAGACGAAGTTCTCCTGGGAAAGAAGAGTTAATGGATTTTGGAGCACAAAGCGTAACACACTGTCTTTTTTTTTTGATCCAAAAAAGCAATGCATTCCATGTCGTGTAATACATGGGTTACTAGGCCATGTGCAAATTTAGGGTGATTACTAATATTTAAACTCAGATTTCTATGATAATTTAAAATCATAGCACCTTCATTTTCATCAGAATAAGTCACTTTAGAAATCTAATAGTATTAAGTGAAAGTGATGCACTGTTAATAACAGAGGGGGAAAAAGCTTTTCTAATAAGAAAGCCTTTTCTTTAAACCAACCCTATATAAAAGAACAAGATAGGAAGCTTCTAGTTTTCGTAAGCAGTCAGGCATCGTAAATTATGTTTCATGTCTGACCTCAAATAGAGCAGAATTATCTCAGAGGATAAGTTAAATAAACATTAAAAAACTCAGGTTACACACAATCCTGCAGAAAGTACCAAGGTGGAAAAAAGTCACTGATAGTGCACCTTGAGTCCTCTTTTTTTCCCCATCAAGGTTCACATTGTCTATGGGGACAGTACTAATCCGTTAAAAAATCAGTTAGAGTAGTTTGGGGGCTTTTGTTCTGGTCTGTTTTCTTTGGCTTAATCAGCACAATTACTTGAATCAAAAGGGAGTCTTTGTCCACGCAGTCAGAATAGTAGGATTACCTTGAAAAGGGAAAATTGTGCCTTTAGCGTGAGGTTATCAAGCAAAATGTAACTCAAAGAGTTTTTTCTAGGGAAAGGCAAGCCATCTTTAGAAAAATCTCTATTTCTTTGTACCCTGAATATTAAATTCTCAGATGGTAAGATCACATTTCCACTATGAACTGTTTGATGAATCAAGGAGTAGAGGCATTTCTCCATAATGGGACTGTGCTCACCATGAGTTACTGCAGCCAATCTATAAAACCACAAGAAAGTCATCAATATTTGCCAATGTTAATGTTATGCGTGAATCTTCTATATCTTACTGTGCAATATGTATGTGGTATTAGTGTCAGAAACAATAGTGACCAGATCTCTGTTCTGTTGTTTATCAAAGTCAATTATTAACTAATGTATTAGCTTAGATAGCTTTATATCATGCAAGATGCTTTGAAACAATGATAAAAAGAAAAGAATAAGATTTTTCAAACATATATAAGCATATTTTCAAAACAGTTTCTCAACTGTAAATTTTTTTAAGTTATAAATTGAACAGTTAAGTTTTGGTTGACTAAGTGGGGATTTTTGTTTGCTTTAAAATGGGAACACTCATGGTGGAGCTGAAGGAGTACTCGACACAGAGTTTGAAAGCTGGATTCTTAACCCCAGCCTTACCAATTACTGGCTACAGGACCTTAACAAACTAAGAAACTTTATAAATTTCAGTTCCCTCATCTGTAACACATATAATACCTACCTTGTGGAGGTTAATTTTACATTAATTCTACCCTACCTCTCCCTCAAGTTTGCAGTGGCTAAGAAGGACATACATGGAACAATATTAATTTCTAACCTGGTGTCTTTGTTTTGACTCTTTGTTTCTTTCTTTGACTCCCTTCGGATTCGAGTAACTTCTGATTAAGGCAAACAAAACAGGAAATGGAAATGATTAAGCATCACATTGGTCTTTGAGCTTCCTGCACATCAAGATAAAAGTGGAAATAGGAGAAATACACAGACTAATAGAACAAGGAGGATGTAGGCTAAAAGTAGGCTAATTTCTCAAAAGATGCAGATGTTTTCCTATTAATAGATTCTATATTTTCACATAGAAAGCTCAATAATATAATGGAAAATATAATTGAAGCAAAATTGGAAGAAGTTTTTATATGACTTTCCTATTGATAAAAGCCAAGGGCACCATTTAAAAAACTCACTAAAGGTCAAACTGAGTATCATTCAACTTGCTGGTGACTTAACACATAGGCGAAAGGCTAAAGCATGGTGACATCAACCTTCACTTAACTTCGATAAAAATTTCCTTTCTTGGTCTAGTTTTGATAGGAGCTACGTAGAAGACAGTTTTCGTTCCTTTAGTCCCTCCAGATCCTTTAGTGAGAGCAGATTGGACCAAATAATTTGTGTAATTCAGAAGCCAGCTTAGGTAGGTTGTCTGGATTGACAATCAAGTGTAATATGTTTTGACCACCTTAGTACGTTTTTTGGTCTATTAACGTATTTGCCTTCTCTTCAGCCAGGATCATCCATTTGCCTTTGGGAAAATTAGGATACTTGAAGCAGAAATGCAAAGAAAAACAAAAAGACAGAAGTAAGTGTTTGACATACGAAAGAGAATTCTGAGTCACAGGAATACATCATTTTGAAATCCATGGTTTAGGGAAAGAGAACATGATTTTCGATTTTTTCCATCATCTGTTTCTATGTTAAGAGTCAGGCTTTGCCAAGGACATTGTAGACTTTTACATGGAGGGGTAGAGAGTACATCATGGAATTTTATTGCCTATCAGAGGTGGAGAGAACTTTGGTAAGTCCTTGCCACAGAGTATAGGGAGATAAAGTCTACTTCTTTACCTCTGGGGACTGTGCGACAGAGGCAAGAGAGACAGGCTGTCAGTCACATCCAAAGTCCCAGAGGCAACAGGTGTTTGAGAGGCTTCATGGAAAGCTAAAAGCAGGGGGGGACTCTTGCCATGTTCTCTGTTTGGCATCCAGGGACCAACAGCCACCCCACCGGGGGTAGTCCTGCACCGAAATCCTGTTCACAGCATGGAAGTGATTGTGAGGTTGCTATGGAGCCTAAGAGGGACCTGGAAAGAAGCTGGGATTCCAGGTGAGGAATGCGCCGAGGGCCTGCAGGAGAAGCGGTCCCAGATCTGAAGGTTTCACTGTGGGCTGTTCAAGGAGCCTAATAAGAACCAGACCCAGGGGGCATTTGGAGCACCGATAACAAGAAGTGATGGCCAAAGTTTCAAGGCAGAGACTGGGCTCTGAGTTATAGCAGCCTGAGGGACTCAGCAGCAGATGCCAGCAGGATGCACAGAAAGACCACCTCCTGGGCTTGCAGATGAGACCAGCAGGCAGACCACTGCGAAATTAGAGGCTCCTCCTTTGCCTGCCTTTAAGCCCGAGGACCCTGCACTGGCCCTTCCTGAAGCTCAGAGACCATCTGGGGAAGAAGGAAGAAGAAAGGGGAAACAGGGCTGGTCCTGAGTGGAATTTTGAACTGGCAAAAATTGTAGCAAATTGAACCTATTTTTAACCAAAAAGAGATACCAGTAACTGGCAATTTTAAATTAAGTGCCTTTCCTTCCCATTGTGGTGGGGCTCATGAGGAAAAACTAGCATCAGGTATGGAAAATAATAAATTTACGTTTTCCTACAACATCTGGGTTGTGTGGATAAAATATCGACAGAAAATTCAAGAAGACTAAACAGTGCCTTTTGGATTCTGGTGCTCTTCTGGGCAGGAGCACATAGCCAGGCTACCTAGAGGCAGCCTAGGGTCCTTCTGCAGGAGGAAAAGTTTAGATCGGTTTGGGCTCTTAGATAAACATATGACTGAAACGCCACATTCCCTTCAGAGAACACAGCAGAAATGGTTTTGGCTGAAAAGCGCTTCACACTGGGAGAACTCTCCCCGACACTGGCAGCAGAAAAGCGGCAGCAGGGCTTCTCAGAAATGTCTGATTTAGAGCAGCCCTGATTCTCAGTATGCCAGCCAGGAGCAGTTAGCTGTGAAACGCACCCCCAGGAAAGGAAGGTTCACTTGCTTGGTAGAGTTATTTGGAACTGACCAATTGAATTCTGAAGAAAGTTTTAGCAAAAACAATAATTTTAGTTTTGGCATAATTAAAGTTGAGCTATCAGTTCTGTCTGTGGTTTTTTACCATAATCAACTGCCTCCGGGGGATGCTCCTGTTTAAGATAGCAAAGTTTTGTCATTGGCATAAAGGAGATGACTTATCTTCCCATTTTCCTGTTGTGAAAGGGCATACTCCCGTCTTAAAAACAATGCCAGTTTATTAAAAGTATATGATAAAGAGAGGATGGTCGTTCAGTGATTTAATGGAATAATGTTTTAAGAGGTACCTGTACCTGTCAAGATATACTCTCCTGTCCTCCTTCACAACCTTTCCCAGGAAAACTGTTTGCTGAATCAAAATACTTTCTACTAGATGCAGGTAAAACCTTTGGAGTTGGATAGACTAGGGATTAAGATAAACTGTGCTGTGTGACATCGGCCAAGTTACTTCCCTGATGTAAATGCAGCTGAATAATGGGGCTAATGTTCCAATAACATATCTTTCATTGGGTTTCTGTGAAGATCAAGTGAGATAAGTGTATAAGATTCCCAAGTGTCTGGCACAGCATAAACGTTCTGTCCCTCTTATCTACTAGAATATAACCTTGCCCAAAATTCTGACAACCAATCAGAAATCATTTGAAGTTCTGCCCAATAAGGATTCGTTGCTGAATTTCAAAGCATTTTGCCAAAGGAACTCTGATTTTGAAATTTCCCCTCTACTTGTTATTAAACATATTTGAGCACAAAGAAAGGACTAGGAAATACATAGCATTTCTGTTTCCTTAAAAAATTTCAAGGCTGGCCCAGTGGTGTAGTGGTCAAGTTCGTGTGCTCCGCTTCAGTGGCCTGGGGCTCATGGCTTGGATCTGGGGTGTGGACTCACAAGTCATGCTGTGGTGGTGTCCCACATACAAAATAGAGGAAGATTGGCACAGATGATAGCTCAGGGACAATCTTCCTCACCAAAAAAACAAAAAAGTTTCAGAGGGAAGTTTTTGGTTTTGTTTTTCAGTCAAGGAGAGGAAAAGAATTAGATTTTTTTTTACCCTTCTCTTTGCCTTGTAGAGTACATTCTTTATTTGAGCAGTTTGAAGAAAATGACTGTGAAATATAAAATTATTTAAATAATGGCCCCAGAGCAGCATTTCTTTTAAATTGTTATGAATTACTAGTTGGATAAATATGTTTTGGACCAAGTATTATGCCTAAACTTAATCCACTGGGATGTTCAGGCTCTGATCTGCAGATTGGGAAATGAGTGATTAATTTGTTTTTCAGAAAGCTAATTGCTTGACCCTTAGACTGTGATTCTGAGATTCTCTTTCCTTTTGTTGGCCAAGTGAGCATCAAGAAGATTGTTTTCTCTCTGAAAATTCAACTCAGTGGCTTCACTGGCTGGGCTTCACTAGCTGTATATTATTGGGAAATTCATTTAACTCTCTTTGGATAATTTTTTATCCCTTTATATAAAAGAATATGCCAGACTAGACAGTCTTCAATGTTTCTTCCACATCTAAAATACTGTGAATCTGTGTAGACCTATCTGTGTGTAGAAAGAAGTGGTCTGAGTTGGCAACTAACTTAGATTCAAAAGAATGTGAAATAAAGATTGTTCCAACTTCTTTAACTTTGGATATCAGAGAAGTGCTTGTCTGACTCATTCTGATTTAAGTGACTGCCATGCGGTCAGCATCTGCCAGACTCTGAGAATCCAAGGAAAACAGTCTTGGGCTTTGAAGTTTAGTTGAGAGAGGCAGATATAAAACTAACACGTACCCTAAGGTAAGTATATGATTTAGTTAGAGCACAGAGAGAGCGTGAGAATAATACCTGTAGCATCCCTGATAGATAATTGAAATTAGAGTTTCTGCATGTCAAGGAATGTTTCTTTTAGCAAATTTTCTCTTTTCAGAGCTGTTAATAGTGTTTTCAGGTCAGGACCAAGTCCAGTGAGAAGAGGGTGGATAAGACTGAGACTTCTGCTCACTATGCTATTGTGCAGTGGGTCATGCTCAGTTTCTAACGATCATCAAACTGGAAACCAACTTCATTAACCACTGAGTAATTACTAGCACTCTCATGAATAATGGTCAAGGTAATTTTAGAAACAGCCATTTAGCTGACACATCAAAGGTGACCAAACATGTCTCACAAAGTAATGACTCTGACCAGTGAAAAATTAAACCACATCCTCTCATCAATTTGTTTTCACATCCGTTAATGGAGTCTTCTACAGAATAGGTTTTATTTTTACTTTTCTGGCTTTATTTATATGACCTTGATTGGAAATAGAGGAAATGTATTCAGATAGAAGATTGGCAATGATGCTGTCAGTGATTCTCAAACTTGTTATTCTGATGACCTTGTGGAAGCTCACCATGATTTCCCAAGCTTAATATCACCTTCTCCCTGACAAAGACTTGAGTGAGATGTCTGTGACTTTGCAAGCAGGTATACCATTTTTTCTTTTGCTTGCTTCAACTGCTTAGGAAATGATTGTGCTCTCACCTGAGAAATGGTCTTGAAGTATTGAGATTTGGTAGAAAAAAAGGGTGATGAAAGAAAAGAAATGTCAGAGACTAAGACAAATAAGAGATAGGAGGTCAACTGATAAGGTCAAGGGATGAAAACATAGGGAAGATGGTAGCACTGCTGGTATGGACTCTATTTAAAGGGAAAAGAAAGAACCTGATAGAGATTCTCTACCATTCTCAATTGCAGATACACAGTCCTCACCTAAATTATATACATGAATTCTTAGCTATAAACAAAACCAATTTTTTTTCCTATGACAACAGACTGATAACATACCACCATTTTATCCCGTCTATTCCCTTATTCCTTTATCCAGTTTAATTCCATGGTTCACCATTACAACACCGAAACAATGACTTACAAATACCTTTCTCTCTCTTGCCCACTTCCTTCTCAATTACGGTTATCTGGAAAAACCTCAGTTCTAGGTTAATCAAATTTATCTGCCTACTCCACGCCTGCATCAGACAAACATACTGTGACATTTTACATTTATGACCATAAATCCCAAAATGGCAATCCATGAGGCCCAACAGTTCTACCTTAATTCCTTAATATATTAGGTTTCATGCTCTCCAACACCTTTTCTCTCCTCAAATTTCCATCACTTTCCTCCTTCACTTTTAGCCGATGACCTTGCCTAATAATTCATTAACAACACCAGACAATAAATAGGAACTTTCTCACTTTCTACCAAAATTCAAATCTATTTGAATCTAAGCCAATAGTCTCTCTTTTCCTCTGTTAGAATGAACAGTGACCCAGTTTTTATCAAAGGCCAACCTCTCCACTTGTGCTCTGGAGCTCACCATCATTTCCTTCTCAAGGAGTTTTTTCCTAAAAGTATTACTACTCCTCATAATCAATCTCTCACTTTCTTTTGGATAAAAAAGGTAGATACAAAAACTTTTTTATCTTTCATCTTAAACATCCCCCTTGAGACCAGAAGCAATGACACTATGGTAGTAATGAGCACACCTAGGGCCAGAAGGCAGTTTCTAAATACTTTTCTCCAGTAAGGGAACCAGGGCTCCTTGGAGAATTGGTTGATTCCAGGGCTGAGTTGGGGAAATAGATGATGAGCATTTTATGGTGCCAGAAAGTAAGAAAATGTACATACATACAAGTACACACACACACACACATAGAAAAGAAAAGATAAGAAGAAAAATGAAAAGAATTGGGGCATATAAAAAGGTCACAGGAGGCAACCTGAAAGAGTCTCCAATGGGTAGAGTTGAACAACCTGAACAACAGAATAAATATTGATAGTAACGGATTATAAGCAAAAGAATATAATAAATACCCAAGAGTTCATACTGATATAAATTAATAATGAAATAACTAATGAGCTAACTAAACAAATGAGGAAGAAGCGACATCTCTTCCCTACAGAGGAATTTCAAGTAATAAGTGTAGAATCAGTGAGGAAAACAAAAATTACCATTAGAACGCTACAGTAATATTTGCCACAGGCAAGATCCACCAGTGGAGGTAAACTTAATGAGCAAAAGTTTAAGGAGAAAGGAGATCCTTGCATGCTCTCAAAGAATCTCCACCAAAACATTTAGTGATTATGAAAGGAAAAATAGTGACTTCACAGAGGAAAATCATGGAAGACACCACCTTAGTCGAGTAGTCATGGTCAACATCACCAGGAATACAGTTTGACATCATGTCTTCCTGATTTAATGCACTGAGAAGGGCACATCACCTTTGTGGTATCCTTTTCAGTAATATGTACCCTCAATCCAAACATGAGAAAACATCAGAGAAACCCAAACCGAGGGACATTGTATAAAATAACCAACTTGGACTCTTCAAAAGTGTTAAAGTCAAGAAATGCAAGGAAAGACTGAGGAACTGTCACAGATGGGAACAGACTAAGGAGGCATGACAACTAAATGTGATATGGGATCCTGAATCTGATCCTGGAACAGAAAAAACGTTGGTGGACACACTGTATTAGTTATGCACGTTAGTTAATAATATTGTACCGAGGGTAATTTTTTAGTTTTGAGAAATGCCCTATAGTTATATCAGATATTAACATAGGAAGAAGATGGGTAAATGGTATACAGGACCTCTGTACTATTTTTGTAATTCTTCGGTAAATCTAAAATTTTCTTAAAAAAAGCCACCCTTAAACTAAAATCTCCTTCCAGATACCATTTAGCAAAGCTCCTTGAAAGAGCAGGGCGTGTCTCCTGTCTCTGTCTCCTCACCTCCCATTTCCCACACTTCTGTCAGGCTTTGGTTGGACCCATTGTCTAAAACTGTTATCAATCAGTTCCATCTTTGGCAAAACTGATGGTTCCGTCTTTAGCCTCACCTACTCTGTATTTCAGCCTCAGTAGTTTACAAAGTTGGTAACATCCTCCTCCTTGAAAAGCTATCCTCTCTGAGCTTTCATGTCTCCACGCATTCCTGGGTTCCTATCTGGCTTACTAGGGGCTCCTTCTCCATCTCTCTGATTCAGTCTCCTCCTCTGTAAATGCAGGAGTTTCCAAAGTTTAGTCCTTGGCTCTCTCCTCTTCTCTGTGCTCCCTCTCTCCGTTATTTATCCACTCCCATGGTTTGAAAAGCTGTATATATGCTTATATCTCCAGCCCTGACCTTCCCTCTCCCTATACGAAGGGAACAATCTTTGAATGCCTGAAGGATGCTGACTTTCTTCTTCAGCAATGAGATATGGATGAGGAAAGAGTGGGCACCTGAGTTTTGTGGCTGTATCTCTGGAATATTCTCCAAGCTTCCTTTTCAGGGAAGGGGAAGGGAAGAGCTGATCCTTTCAGTATTTTCTAGGATGAATATCATATGCCATTGGAAAAACTTAATTGCATTCTTTGCCCAATCCATTTAGGACTTGCACCCATGAAATCTGATCCTTTCTTCTAGTTGCTTCATTTGTAATTCAAAGAAACAGGAGGACACATATACTAAAAGCACAAGTTAGTAGGATTCCTATACAGATGCATTTCTACTTCAGGGATGAGATTATTTATGTTTTATTCCCCAAATGATGATTTGGACTGGACTGGATCAATTTCTTGGCATGTTTTGCTTAGAAAACGTGGCAATATGGTAATAGGCTCTGCTGCCGTAAGAAAGAGGAAACAACACATGGTTAGCATCATAGGCCTTTGAGGGTTCATTTTGAGATTTTACTGCAAATTTCATATAAAAATAACGTTGAATCCAAGAAATACTAGGAGCAAATTTGTAACATTATCAAAAAGAAATTCATGATTTTCCACTGACCTGAATTGCTATCAGTTTGCTTGTGTTGATGTCGGCGGGGGGCGGGGGGGAGGGTGGAAGAGGAAAGGGGAATGGGAAGCAATTAGTCAGGCTCTTGGGCTTTAGTTCAGGCAATGGTGTTAGAATTGAACCAGCAGCACTGTAAGTGAAAAGAGAGGCACAGACGCTACAGACACATTAGACCTTACTCTTACCAGGTTATCAAGCACCCAGACTGATCTCCGCCCCTTACTTGATTCTTACAGAAAACTTTTGAACACCATTTTCAGGAGACAAAAACATATACCAAGACATCTGACAAAGAAATAATGTACTACTGGGGTTTAAGTGCAATTTTTAAACTACTGCCTCTGTGTATTACAAATGTCAGTTTTAGGCTCCAGCTGTTCCAAATAGGTTTGTTCTTAAGATACTGGCTGAACAAATGTAAAGGATAATTGTTTTGTAATGTTCCAGACTTTAAAAAATTTCTGTATGTATTTATAATTGAATGGTCAATTCTTCCAAATGTTATTACATACCCAAAATGTTATAGCAAAACATAATTTAGAGACTCTGAATACTTCATATCATTCAATTAGTTTTTGTGTATTGGATAATTCCATCAAAAAGCAATAGAATGCTCTTTTTCTACTTTATTTAAGCTACTAATAAATCAAGGATTTTAGCAAAAGCAAAAAAACCCCACAAAAACCTGGTCATATTTTAACAGTTTATGGTTTCCTTGTCCATTTTAAGCATTTAGCTTTCTCGAATATGTTTTGCAATGAATAACAATTTCTTACTTTGTTTCCCTTTACAATGTAAAAAAAAAAATTGTTTTCATATGATTAACTAAAAAGAACCACGTAGCCTGTGTCCAGAAGAAAATGTGAAACAAGATCTTAATGTTCATGTAGAATAGCCCTATGACTTGCCAGAGGTTCATTCATGTTCAGGTATTTGGTGTGATGAGTTCACCTGGCTTGTCCATTAGGAAAGGAAACATTGCTGTGCACTTCACATTCAGAAACTTCAGTGATCCTCATCTCAGAACTGTGACACTGAGAACGTCCCTTTAGATGCTTTCAAAATGAGTCATCCACTTTCTCTTAGTCGCTTCTCCACCTGGAATATTCTTCTACTCGCTACTGCCTCCCCTGTCTGCACCCCCACTTTCCCAACCAAAAGCATTATTTCTTCTTTAAAGCCCAATTTAAATATTTCCTGCTCATTGGTGACTTGAGTTGTCAAGCCACGAGTTCTCTCTAGTCTCCCCTAAGACTTTATTCAATCAGGTTGCAAATGTCTTGAGGGTGTGCTATGGACTGGATGTTTGTGTCCCCTGAAAACTCAGCTGTTGAAGCCTAACCCCCAAGGTTGTGGTATTTGGAGGTGGGGCCTCTGGGAGGTGATTGGGTCATGAGAGTGGAGCCCTTGTAAATGAATGCCTTTTATAAGGAGAGACACCAGAGAGCTTACTTCCAGTCTCTCTGCTTTCTGCCATGTGAGGCTATAATGAGAAGACTAACGCTGCAAACCAGGAAGCAGGTTCTCACCAGACACCAGATCTGCCAGCACCTTGGTCTTGGACTTCCTAGCTTCCATAACCATGAGATATAAATATTTGTTGTCTAAACCCTTCAGTCTAGGGTATATTTGTTATAGCAGCCTGAACTGTCTAAGACAGGGTGGAATCATATTTACTTCTATACATCTTTGTAGTCTCTCAACAAGTTCAATAAAGAAAGATGTACTCAGATTATATTAGGTGAGATAGGATGGAGATTATATATTATGCTAGATAATTTGAGATTCTTATTCAAGGACACGAGTTCTGACTTTGCTGGAGAATGTGGCTTGCTGGTGATATATAAAAAGCAGTTACTCTACAAGTGCTCAGCAGTTTTCTTAACTCAAGGTGGATAATATCTGCATGGAGAGTATCACCAGTAACTGCTTTCCATGTTTGGCAACTGAGGAACCACACTGGGGCATTAAGGGAACAAACTGAGAGAACAAAAGCCACACCAATATGCTCCTCTTCTCCTGCTTCTACCAAGTTCTGTATCCTCGGCTCAACAAACCAGAAATTTGATGCATGTGGGAGCTCAACAATATCACTTGCACCTTGATCCATATATTATTCCTTATCCATACTGTTCTTTCATTTTATATACAACACCAGAACTTTGATCAGAAATAAGGATGAAAAAGAAATCAGGAAGCAACAAACTTGTGTTTTTCTGCACTATTATTATTTTTTTTTCTGGGAGAGCTGGTTCAAAATAGAACATTAAAAATAGTCGGAGAAGAGAGAGCAGTCTTTGAATTCTGCTGTTTACTTCTAATGTGTCATTAGAGTATACAGTATCTGTCACTAACACAGAATCAAATAATCAAATTTCATGGCAGAATTCCTGAGACTAATGTTTGTGTCATTTCATTTTGTAGTTGTTTTGCGGGTAAGTGAAAGCCAATTTTACCAATTATATTACCATCATTTAGAACATTGCACATAAACAACTATATCAGTGTCATCAAGTAAAGTGGTTAGCATATGATGGGTGCACACAAAGGTAGGGAATCAGCTCTAATAATAAAAATAATTATATATATATATATATATATGTATCTCCTAGATATATACTCTGCAGATTATTCATTGTAAACATGGAAATGGAGAAAATAGTTAAAAAGTTGACTTAAATTATGTTTGTCAAATAATAAACATGTAGAAAGGACAAAAATTACCTGTGCTGTAAATAGTCTCAGTCATCTAAAGTATCTCACTATAAGATTTGCTGCTATAAGCTAGCTGGGTTGCTGACACGTCTTTGATGTTACCCCACCAATGATCTTCTCTCTTGCATGGATTTAATCCATTGCTTGTCTTTATGGGAAGAGGTTATAGCTTTAGCCAGGAGAAGAGAATAACATTCTTGAATTATTTTTCATTGTTTCTAATGAAAAGACGGTAGCTCCCTTCCTAAGCGTTTGAAATTATTTTCAAGTCAAACAGCTTCCGGTTTCCACTTAAAGAGCAAGTGACTCAAAGTTAAGCTATTTTCAGGGCAGGCATTGGAGCAGTGCTGTGTACACAAGATGCACCTTAGTAAATCGAATTCAGTCCCAGACCTCTGGAGGCAATTCAATTGATGTAAATTTTGGATAATTTTCCTCTCCTTTTTAAATGAAGTGAGAAGGGCTTACAATATCCTAATAGAAGAGTTTTAAGTCACTGCCCAGAGAAGGAAAATTATTGATTCTTCCATAATTCGCTTGATTTGTCACAGACTTAAAGGGATCTACTCATGCAATTGTTTGTCATCAAATTATATTCATCTTCATCTAGAGACACACAAAAGCACTTTTGAACGGTACTAGGATTTAAAGTGCACTTTAAAATGTTGATTCTATCGCTTCATAGTCCTTAATTTAAAAGCTAGAAATCTTGAGTTTAGGAAGTTTTGAAATTATCAGTAACCCATTTTTTGTTTAACTATAAGAATTGTAACTGGTACGTTGAAAACGTAGGACCCATTGAATTTAATCAGACACCATCTAATTTTTTCCTCCTCCTTTCACTTCCAATTTATTGAGGTGAGGAAAATATTCCCTGCGCCTGGATTAGAACACAGGCTGTTCTGTGACATTTCTGCTCTCTGTTAGTTACTAAAAAGCTCACTCTTTAAGTGGTGAAACACAAATTCCATTCTATAATTAGAATGCCCAGTTCCATACAATTTTCAAAAGCTTTATATTGATCCCAAATTGCTGTTGCTGCACTTTCCACAGCTGTACCTGCTAAAGGAGAAAACCTGGGGCAGATGAAGAGGGGGGTGGGGGCTGCCATTCTCTACTGTACAGATCCTTATCCTCCATCTGGCAGAGAGAGATTCCTGACCCTTCTGAGGTTGGAGATCTAGCTGAGCGGTGAAGAGTGGAAAGAGAAGCAAGGACGCTGAAAAGTTCTTACTTGACTGCAGTGTCACGGGCTGGCTTCCTGCTCTCTGGGCCTGATAGCTATTTGGAGCTGGGTCTCTGAGGGTTCTTCAAGGACCCCAATCCCTGGTGGGTCTCTCACCATGCAGTTTATTTGACCAGTGCAAATGCACTCTATTCCACCCCAGGATTCTAATGGCCTACTTGCAGTTCCTTCTCTATCAAGAACGCTTCACCTCTAGGAGTCATCATTTGATAGAATTTAATGTGATGCTTGGCTGGTTCTCACTCTTAGGGGTGACCTGCATCTGCTCCTTGGAAAACAAACATGCATCTTTATCTCAAGAAACACTGGGAACAGGCTGATCCCAATGCAGAAGCAGCTCTTCTCGCTGTTGGGTCAGCAGTCCTTGCTTTGTCTTTGTCTTAGACACTTCTAGGCAGGGGTCAGATACTAGCCCAATGTGCCCACTAATTGCAGAGCTCATAGCTCAAGTTTTCCAAGTGGCCCAGTGGAAGACCCTTCTAATCTTCAGAAGTACCACATCCCTTTCCTTGGGGGTGCGGGACTTTCCTCCTACATGTCTCCATTGAAACCCTCTTCACTGTCTGCTCTCAACTCCCATAATCTCACCCCCATCTGCTTAATGTAGACTAGAGTTTTTGTACTACTTTTCTAAGTCTACATATGGTCTTGTACCATTTCAGAATTCAGCATCTTTTGTGTTTTGGCGCATCAGACAAAATTTCTAATTTAACACTGTATTACACTATTTATTTAAATCATCTAATGCTAGTCAACAGAAGACTTTTCCCCTTAAGAATTTTTATTAAACATCAATTGGGGTCATAGATTGGTAAACTGTATTTTGTTTTGAAGTTATATCTGATAAAAATAAACATCAGTTTTCTTATTACAATGAAGAGCTCATCAAACATGTAGGCAATTAGTATTGAAATTAAGTGCATAATGAGTCATTTACTAATCTATATTTTATGATGCACTTGTAAAGGTATTAATTATTTGGTTAGGTAGTGAAAGGATCAGTTGTATAACAGCATGTAGGGTTTCCCAAGGAAAATGGAATGCAATTTTGATTAAGATGACAAAACATCAACCACATTTCTTAATTTTTAGAACAGTTGGTATGCATAGTGTATACCATTTAAATTCTGTTAAAATTGTAAACATGGGGGAAAATATCTAGTAAAAAGAAATATTCCTTTGACTTCACAGTGGTGTTTTGATTATTTTTTATTATTATTTAATATCCACCGAGCAGACATGCTGAGCAAAGCTCTAATTTAATGTTTATCAAGTGCTGTGAAGTACTTAAATAAAGGGGACCAATCTAATATTATCGTATTTTGAAATTCAGACTATCTATTCATCAAAATGTTTGGTGAACACATAGTTTTCTTTTTTTATTACTTCTCATTTCATTCTTTTTCAAGTTTGACTATTATGAATATTATGTTTTTACAGCCACCTCTTTCTGTATTTTATTGATGACAAGATAAGAACTGTAGTAGCTGTTGCATTATACTGATGACCGTGCACTTACGATAAACAAAGTGGAAGGTAAGAGGCTACTATATTGGATTGGGGCCTGTAAAGACTCTTTTGTAGTCATCCAATCTCTTCTCACATCTTTGCCATTTTAAACAAGCAATGTTCTTATTGCACTGAGGATTTTAAGACTGAGAAGGGCCTTTATCTAATCTAAACTTGTAGTCTGTATCTTGTTTTTCATTGTTTGTTAGGCAATTGTGAAGATGTTCAAAAGAACCTGGAATCAGAAGACCTGGGTTTGTGTTTCTGCTCTACCTTTTACCAGTTGGCCAAGACACCTATCTGTGTTTCTTCGTTTAAGTGAGGCTAAAAATAGCAAACTTTCAGAGACAGGAAATAATTTATACAAACAAAAACTATAAAATATTATGCCAATGTTAAGTATTTTTATTTTTTCGCTTTGCTTACCACCACAATTTCTCTTCCTTGAACCTAAGAGAAAACAAGAGATTCTAGAGTATTTTGACTTTTAAACTCTAGTTTTATTTAACCAAAAATGAATGGCATAGCTATAAAACATGCTATATATTTAAATCATGAAAATAAGGCTGCCCCTAAAGGTGGACAACACGTATTTTTTGCAAACATCTCATTTTCCTTTTACCTTAAATTTATATCAGTGTTTATCAATTTTTCTTATGTTTTGAAATTCATAGTCAATTTTATTTATATCTAAAATTTAGTTTTTAAATAAATTTCTTATATTCAGAAGACAAATTGCTAAATTTATAGTTGTCTCCTGTCTAGATAGTCAACATGCTCAGTCCTTATGCTTATATCATTAAAAAAGGGGCATATATCCCATGAAGCATTATTTATTATAAACAAGCTTAAAGGTAGAATGAAAAGCAAATGTTGTATTGTCTGTCAATGAAATTTAGCAATAGGCTGATCACATATTGGTCCCATCCAGATGCAACTTGAAAGATGTTAACACAAGACTCTGACGGATGTCTCCAAGGAGACGGATGCCAGCGTTAGAAAAATGACTTAACCAACTGCTAACTGGGGTCTCTCTAATTTGTGTTCCAGATGGGATTGGCAGAAAATATTGGTGGGTGTTTTAAAAACATGACCTAATCTTTCCCTAATTGAGGAGGCTTCTAATTGTGTAATAATTGGTTTTCACAGTTGAATGTCACAGTATTGAAGACATTTGCCAATGTATTAGCACTCACACCAAGCAAAGCCTATACTTTCTCTCAAATGCATCTTTCTATAGACAAGTTTGCAATGTTTATCTTATAAGAATGGTCATAATTATAGGAGATACTGTTAACTGAGTACTTAGTATGTTCCATACATCGGGGTAGCCCTTCATATGGATTAATCCACTCAGCAACTTATAGAGTTCCGTTATCTTTTTCATTGTAAGAATGAGGAAATTGGGGTTTAGAGAAGTTTAGTTGCTCATGCTGCCGTCTATCTCACCCTTATGTATCTGACTGAAATTATCAAGGTGCTAACCTCTATGGTACACTGCCTGCCAGGCTAACAGTTGCATCATTCTCGTCTGGAAAGGATTGTAAGGAGTCAATAAGCAAAGTATTTTAAACAATCATTAGTAAGAGCATACATGTTTTAGAAATACAGGTTAAGACAAGGGTGTCTACGTGTGTGTGTAAAAGTGGAAATAACTCTAGAAAGAGCTAGGTAATATTTACGGAATACTAAATACTACACATCTCATTTTCTCTTCATAAAAACACTATGGAGCATTTATTCTTATCCCAGTTTCACAGACTTGTTAACCGAGGCTTAAAGGAGCGGGGTAACTTAGATGCTATGGCATAGTTAACACATGCCAAGCTAGGATTGAAACCTAGATCTGCTCGACTGCAATACTTCGTTCTCAATCACTCTGGTGAACTCTATTTCCTTAAAAGAAAAGGAGCACGGATCATTACAGACGTGCAAAAATTATTAGTGATAACAAGGAGAGAGAAAGACAGCTTTCTAAGTGCTGGCATATGTAATTGAAGGAAACCATTTTCCAAGAAAAAAGTAAATTACAAAACCAGCTGATTTAGACCTATGAGCCTTAATTTCTTAATTTGAATTTTTTAATTGCCTATCAGTACATCAAAATAACTGGAGCTGTGCTCTGTGAGGAAGTTGCCTTGTCATTGGAAATTTGTCTGAAATTTAATTCATGAAACTTTTAAGTATTTGCACAAATTACTTAAATTGGTTTCTTTATAGCCCACTATATCCTGTTATGCTTTCTGGCTACATCATTAATTTGCTTAGAAATCAAATGTAAAATCCACATCCTTTCTGCTACAGAAGACACTGAGCATGTTTAATACATAAATATTTTAAAACCTGGGTGTTTAAATAACAAATTTAAGGTTGACTAGAATATGGCTTGCAAATTCATAATGGATCTTGCCATTTTCTTTCTTTAATCACTGTTAAACCTATTTATTAAAACAAATAAATTAATCAAAACATACAATTTTTCTTGTTGAATTTTAACAAAATATTTATTTTAAAGTAACAAACACATTACTAAAATTTACTTCAAGTTATAAAATATGATGCTATGCGGAGAATTTATTCCAGATAATTAATTTGATTATTTTGTATGCATGCAAAAGGAAAATCCTAAAAATGAAGGAAAGCATACACGCACGTATGAATAAATGAAGGACTGAATGAAAAAAGAGTATTTTTTTTTAAAGAAGATTTTACTTTTTTCCTTTTTCTCCCCAAAGACCCCCAGTATACAGTTGTATATTCTTTGTTGTGGGTCCTTCTAGTTGTCGCATGTGGGACGCCACCTCAGTGTGCCTTGATGAGCGGTGCCATGTCCATGCCCAGGATTCAAACCGATGAAACACTGGGCTGCCTGAAGCAGAGCGTGTGAACTTAACCACTCGACCACAGGGCCAGCCCTGAAAAAGGAGTATTTTCAGGCAGAATAGAGTAAAGGCAGCTGGAGAGGCATTTGCTTCACTCATAGCTCTGACCCAGAGTATCTGTTTAACTGAGAAAGTGAGGGAATTAAGCTGAGTGTCAGTGCTCTCATCACTGAACAAGAGCAGTAGCAGACTATGTGCTCTCTAAACTCTAGATGAACATTACGTATCTCTGATTATTCAAAAAGAGAACATTGATATATTTATTCATGAAACATTTTTCTGAATCTCTACTAAGTGCCAACGTGTGCTATGCAGCAGAAATGTAGAGATGTAAGATATGACCCTCACCTTACCTGTCATTCCAAATGAAATTTCATGGAAAAGTCTAACAGTTTATGTAAAAGTATATTAAGAAGCTCCATGTGATAAATGAAGGAATAGCTTTCATGAAGAAAGAGCAATACTGGGGCCAGCACCCTGGCTGAGTGGTTAAAGTTCCATGCACTCTGCTTCATTGCGCTGGGTTCACGGGTTCAGATTCCAGGTATGGACCTACTCCACTCACCAGCCATACTGTGGAGGCATCCCACATATGAAAAATGGAGGAAGATTGGCACAGATGTTAGCTCAGGGCCAATCTTCCTCAAGCAAAAAAAAAAGAGGAGGATTGGCAACAGATGTTAGCTCAGGGCAAACATTCCTCACCCCCCAAAAAAAAATAAAGAGCAAAAGCAATATTATAAAAGAAAAACAAGTAGAAACAAAACAAGAAAAATTGACTATGAAATATACAATTAAATATTTTGAAATTTAAAAATATAGTAATTGAATAAAAAGGAACTAAATATGTAACAAATATATTAGAATATAGCACTGCAGAATTTATTCAGAACACAGCATGAAAAGATACAATCGTTAAAATTATACTAAAAAGTAGTTGAGACACAATTAATGGTCTGAGAGTTTTTCCAAAGGCAAAAATGAATTCCCAATAAAGAGAATGGAGGCAACGGCAGAGAAACAACATCTGAAGAATAACAACTGAGGATTTTCCAAATGAGTATGTTCTCAAATCGAAAAGTGTTTTTCAAACATTAGGTGGATGCTACATCTAAATATACCATAATGACATTCAGGGTGAAAAAAGAAACAAGCAAACTACAAGATAGAAA
This sequence comes from Equus caballus, assembly GCF_041296265.1. Taxonomy (NCBI): domain Eukaryota; kingdom Metazoa; phylum Chordata; class Mammalia; order Perissodactyla; family Equidae; genus Equus; species Equus caballus. Next base: position 79,090,093 of record NC_091693.1, on the reverse strand, counting down.
GGAAAGATTATTTGCAAAGCAATGACAAGCAGACCAAGAACAGATTTTTTTCACATGCAACAATTGATGCCAAAAGAGAACAGAGTAGTATCTTCACCCTGCTAAGCAACCTTAGACGTCTTTACCTAGCTAAACTATCATTGGGATCAACGTAAAATAGAGACACTCTCAGAAAAGAACTGAAGCACTGGTCCTACAGACCCTCCCCTGAAAAATCAATTATTAGAAGATGAACTTACCAAGAAGAAAAGTAGACGCAGAAGAGAAAATGGACCATAAGAAAAAAGAGAGCACATACAAAAGCAGACTTATAAAACTTGCTAAATGTAATTAACTAGGGTCTATAAAAGGATGGGAAAAGAGGACATTAATTAAACTATTTGAAATAGCTGAAAATACAGCCATAATGACAATAAACTAAGTCAATTTGGCTTACATTTAAAAGCAGAATTATAAAAGTGAATAAATCAACAAGATATTATTTATTATTATACTCATTGCTTAGAAAACATATATGTAAAAACCCCAAATTGCATGAAAATATTAAAAATAAAGCAATTAAAAAGATTTACCAGGCAAACACTAGTGATAACAATGACAGCCACCACCAAGATGCAGCAGCATTATTCTCAGTCATTACAGAATTTAAGCAAAAAGCATCAGTAGGGATAAAAAGGCATACTACATATGAATAAAAGGAAATATTTACAAGAGAGATATAATCATGATAAACTTGTATCTAATGCATAGCCTAATATAGATAGATGTTTGCATGTGTATGAGAGAGAGAAAGAAATAGGTAGGAAGAAAGAATCCAGCAGAATTTGATAAAACAATTGACAAATCCACAATTATAATGTCAGAAAGTGAAAAAGAAAGCACACACAAAAGATAGTAAACATATAGATTTGAACAACAAACCTGTTTTAACACCCACGGAGATGTACACATATATACCTGTGTGGGCATAAAATTATTTCACCCAATAAAGTGAAAATGTGCATTTTTGAAAGCATAAATAAAATATTTAGTAAAGCAAGCAACAGAGTTCACAGAAAAAAGAAAATTTGTGGGGTCATAATGGGGGACACTGACCCCAGATTTGAAGCAGGAAAGCACAGGGGCTGGCCCAGTGGTGCAGCAGTTAAGTTCACACATTCAGCTTTGGTGGCATGGGGTTTGCCAGTTCAGATCCTGGGTATGTAGGTCCGCTTGTCAAGCCATGCTGTAGCAGGTGTCCCACATATAAAGTAGAGGAAGATGGGCACGGATGTTAACTCAGGGCCAATCTTCCCCAGCAAAAAGAGGAGGATTGGCAGCAGATGTTAGCTCAGGGCTAATCTTCCTCAAAAAAAAAAAAAAAAAAAAGGAGAGGACAATACTGAGTCTGTGAACATTAAGTTATTATTTGTCAATTTTATCACATGTAGAACAGACTAAATCAGGATCAATAGATTAACACTCCAGCTACACGCTATGATTTGAGGAATTTTAATTTCCTCTTCCACCAGCTCTAATCCTCAATTTAGGAGAATTTTCCAACATTCTTTCTGAGACCCGGTTTGTCAATAGGAATGAAGCAGTAGCGAGCTCCTGGTGTCCATGCATGGGGAGACAATAGCACAGTGGCTTTGCAGACAAAAGTACAACACCTATGGGCCGTTTGTCTCCATTTTATAGGAACTGTCTCTCCCCTTCCACACATTCACAGAAGTGGCAGCTGAGGTAACATTAGTTGGGGCAGGGGCAGCCATTATTATTAAAGTGCGTCCAAACAGTGGCCTTTTCTCATAAAGCTGAAGATTCAAATAAGTGGCTCTCACCCCTGGTTGCTAGCTATGTAATGCACACTTCACTGAGAGTCATGCTTATTTGCTTTTGTTTTGAATTTGTTTTGCCTTTTTTGTGTATTTGTTTGTTTGCCACATGGATCCCTAGAGGAAGATATTTCATGGAGACAGAAAAAGATGAAACCAAAATCTTGTGAGATGCAGCAAAGGAGCCTGAGAGAGAGTCTGAGGGTCTGCAATTCCAGTCTTTGAAGCCTAGCAGCCTCCTAGCTCTTGAAGTGCATGAAACACCCCTGCATCCTTGTGATAAATTCTCCTTTTGGGTTAGCCAGCTCATGCATTTTTCTGTTAGTAGCAATCCAGAGAGTCCTAACGATTCAGGCAAGATTCAAAAAGAATGGGGCTGGCATGCTTGGCAGGGGTCGGGAGACAGGAAGGGTTCAGGGCACAAGACACCGGACACAGCTATGGAGCATCCCCACGCAGGACATGGGGGTTCAGCGGGCAGCACAAGGGCACTGAGGAGGCTTAAGATGAACCCAGCTAGAGGACCAGGAGGACATTGGAGGTTGTCATTTCTACTTGAGAAGTTTTGCCCAGAGTTGACCTGCTGAAGGTGTAAACAAATAAATAAATCATATACAATAAAGACAGTTGCAAAGAGCTCCAGGGCAGAAAATATTTACGAAGACTTGACAAAGAGAAACGATTTCATGTTCACAGTTTTATAATTCTTCCTCATTGCCCTTGTTTCTTCTGTTTCTTGCGTTCAATAGTTATTACTTGGGAGTTTGAATTTTTTATTGAGCAATTTCTAGTTCAGTAGTTCTCTTTCACTTGCAAAGTCCAGCGTTGCCCTCTGCTGCATCGATCCGTGGAAGGGCAGTCTTCCAGGCCTGCTCTCTGACCTGCCATGACCAGCCGCCCATCAGCAGGTTGCGCATCAGCATCTTATGCCTTATCACAAACGTAAAATAATGATTCATTTCTTCCTCAGCCAGAACTGTTGCTTCCTGCCTGAGGGAAGCAGCAAGGAGGAAGAGAGAGAATTCACAGGCCTGTCTTCCTGAACTGCTCCTGCTGCTTCTTGACTAGGCCAGCAAAAGGGAAACTTGCCGGCTGCTGGCAGTGTAGCAATTTGAGCTCCAGGCATCTTTCAGCAAAAATTGAACTTTCATCAGAAGCAAACTTACGTGACAATTATTTCAGGTCACTGGTATTATCATTGTATTCTTCAGTGTAAATAGGCACATGGAAGTGACAGTAAGTCTAATGAACTATTGGTTTTGGAGGATTTAAACAGCAAAAATCCAGTACTTCTTAAGGGCAACCTGGTGATTCACACACTGTAATTTCAAAGGCTTTCTAATTAAAGGAAGTCGTTGGCTTGGTTTACTTTTTCACTCCAATAAACAATTCAGAGGTTCTGCACCACAGCTGACACTCTGCAACATAACCGTCATGCTTTAAAGGCCAGTGGTAGAGCATTGCAAAATATAACTACTGACTTGAGTACTGACTACAAATAAACTAGTAAATTGAGCTACAAATTTAGAAATTCAATGTGATTTAATTAGTAAACCCGTCTTTGCTCAGAGCCTCCTGTGAACTCAGCAGTGTGCTAACTACTGTCCTAGATAAAGAATGGATTGGATGTGGTCCTTGCCCTGAGGCAGCTTAAAATCTAGTTGAAAACATACAATTAGTACAGGTAAAGCCTTAGTGGAAAAAGATAAGAGCCAACTGTTACGGGAAGATTTTCAAATGCAATAAGAGTTGAGCGCCGTTAGGGTGGGCTGGGGAAAAGAGAAAGTTTCATGAAGGCAGTTGCTACTAAAGGACTGGTGAAGTGGGACAAGGGAGGGAGAGAAGGTGGGGGATGCTGGGCAGAAGTAAGAATGTGAATGAAGTCCAAGCATCTTTCTTACACATTCCAAAGTCTGCTTCCTAGGACAAACACTAAGCTATCCTGAAATCCAAACCAACTACCTGTCTTTCTCAGAAATAGCTATCAATTTTTGGTATCACATGCTTTCAGTAACCAGCTATTCTCCACGAAGGATTGGGCTAATTTCAACTTAATTAGGTGGAAAAGACAAAAACACACATGCAGCGCAGAAGCACTGATGGCCGTTATTTCCGGGCAATTATACTGGCCCAAAAATGCAGGACCGAGCGTCTCTGTGCTGAACACTGGGCCAACTACTTCACATACATTATTTATTCTTCACACTCTGAGTTAGGTATTCTTATTAGATCCACTTACAGAAAAAGAACCTGAGGTACTGACAGGTGTCATACAGACACTGAATGGTGGAAGAAGATATAAATCCTGGCCACTAACCCTCTCTTGCCACCCATGGAAGGAATGTCAACTAATCAGCAGGAACTTTTCAATTGCCATTATCTGCCCAACACTGCCTTAGGTGCACTAGTGGATACAAAATATATTGTACCTTACTATGCCTTGTGCCACTTATTTACCTGAGTTAAAATGTACATATGAGAAAGCTAGTGATAAAATATATGTTAGTCACGGGGGCAGGCAGAAGGTTTTGAAGGAACTCTGAGAGAAGCAATATGGGTTCCAGTAGGTGAGAAAAAACTTGGATGACTTAAGCTTCAGAGGATGTGTATAGTTGGAGAGCTGATTGAGACAGGCACTTCAGTGGAAAGACCAAGAGAAGCAGGAGACAATATGAGCATCTAATGTTCATATGACATTTTATTGGAATAATCATTATTACTTGTAGACTACAAGTAACCCAGATTAATCAAAGTGGAGGGAATTTGTTCGCTTGGGACAAGTTACGTGTTTCAAGACTAATCAAAGTGGAGGGAAGCTTGGGACAAGTCACATGTTTCAAGAGTGGCATCAAATTTTAAGTGCAAGGGATTGGCTAAGCCAGGAGAAACTATAAAAAGACAAGCAGTGAGACAAGGCAGCAGAGCCAGAGGCCACCAGTCGCTAAAGAGCTAAGTGTCCGGGGCTAGGGACACGTTGACGTGCAGCAGACAATCTCCATTAGATCTTCACGCATGTGAGGGAGAGCTTTGAAAAAACCAGGAACAAGGCAGGTATACCAGACACCTATTGTCTCCGCCTCACATCCTCTTGGCCTCATTTCTGACTCCATCTCTGGCTGCAGCAGACAGTTCCAATACAGCTTCACTGTGAGCTGACATCACCTTGTCTCAAATATGCATTACTGTCCTTTGCTTTCTGGTTTGGGGTCTCTTGGGAAAGCAGGAATGTCTGTGCCCCAAATGAAAATCATCTACAATGGTGGAGGGACCCATAGCGACAAGCTACTCCCTGTCATCCTCAGGCATTCTAAAGATTCCTCAGAAGGTCCTGGTGAAATCTTGCCCCGGTTGCCTTGTGAACACAATAATTCACCTGCTTATTAGCTTTTCTCCTTCTTTATTTAATTTTTCTGGTCTCTCATTCCTGCTCCTTGGGATCACTTCCCCAACAACTACTCGCATATAAGTCTTTGTTCACTTTTTGCATTTGAGGGGTACCTAGGCTGAGCACAAAGCAAGAAGAGACCCCAGAAGGGAGGGCCATTTATTAAGGAAGCGGTCAGGTTAGGGGTAAGGAACACTTGCACCAAGGGAAAAATCTAATATGATTCCAACTCTCACCTTGTAGAAGGACACCTATCTTCTCAGAAGGAATCATGAAGCGTGAGAACTGGAAGAGTTCCTGGCAATCCCAGCCTCTTCATTGTGGGCAAGAGGACACCCATGGTGGTGAATGCTAGAACTAGCATGCTGATCTCTGGAATCTGAATCAGTGCAGTGGCCATTGCCTCATGATGTCTCCACTCTCACGGAGAGTGTCAAGAGTCAGCACTCTTTCATGCTGTCTCTAATAATCTCCAAATCTGGCTACCCAAGGATTTGGGGATTGCATGTAGAACAAAACAGAAGTGCCTGTTTGGATTAGAACAAGAGGGCCATTTCCTAATAAGGAATAAGTTTGAGATAGAAAAAAGGACCTAACACAAAAAAGCCTGTTTGGGGGCTTAGTGATAAGAGTTGGCACAGAGACAAGGAAAAATTGTGATGTGAGTGGTAAAGAAAGAGAATCACAAAACTGCAATGTAGAGAACATCTGCTGTTTTTACCGGACCATTATCCATTGCTCCTTCTTTTTCTGCTGAGATCACCACTGTTTTCCCTTAGGGGGCCACCTTGTCATCAGTCTTAGTCTAAGTGGTTCTAGTCTGCTGTCCAGGAATATGCATGTGATCTGAGCCTGGCCATTCAGAGTTTTCCCTCCCTCAGACATGGTACCATTATGCAGGGTGGATGGGAGGGATATGTAGGGGCATGCATGTAGAGGGATAAAGGGAAACTAAATCCGACTCTAGTGGCCCCAGGTAGTCCAGTGAGACCAAATTCTGAGTGTTTTCTGTCACTACTGGGTAAGAGAAGCTGGGCTTTATTTGCTGAGTTATTGAGCTGATTGACTGAAGGGAAAACCTGTCTGAGAGTGAAGCCAGTGCAGAGAGATGAAGAGAAGTGAAGTCTGGGTAACATTGTTTGAGCCTCTAGATCCAGTTGGGCCCCGGACTTTTGGCAACATGAGCATCCCCTTCATCCCCCTGCCCCTGATTTTGTTTGGTTGCTCATCCTAGTTTGAGTTGAGTTTCTGTTACATAAACATTAGTAGCAAATGTTAAGAGAGAAGCTGATGATAGGCACTAAGATTAGTACCAAGGTGTAAGAGATGATTTCTTTACCCCAAAGAAACATGTAATTGACTATTGCCATGGTAATCAATCACTATATTGAGTCTTACAGGAATATAATCTTTCAATGAAATACACCCCAAATCACATTCTTGAGCACAGAGGGCATATGTCTTTTCAGTTGTCTGGACCTTTAAATTCAAACAAGCTCTAGCTTTATTCCTAATAAATATTTCTATCTGAAAACTTGATTTCAGTAGTCCTTTCTTACTCTAAAATTCTTTAAATCTGTACTCTGAGTTTATCCTGTATGGTATCTTTAATTGATTTAAAAATAATCATTTTTGGATGTTGATTTTTATTGCTAGGTGCTGCATAGTGAAGAATAGCTTACCTTTTTACCCAATTAAGTGGTAGGTGCAGTTGAAAGGATTTTTTTTTCTAATTTATTGTTTCCCTTTGAGGATTTCTCCATACTTGGTTTCTTTAAAGGATACAGAAAGTTATTAAACCTCTGAAAAATTAGATAGTATCACAGTCCCTTAGGCACTGATTTTGGAGAAAATTACTACACCAAGCACTTGATAATATTTCTGTATACGTGGTGATCTCAGTTATTGAAACTATTACAGGGTAGCAGGTTTTTTTAGAACAATGGGCTAAAATGATCCAATGACAGTCAATTATATTTAAAGACTGCATTGGGTAAGCAAATACTTAACACATTTGCACAAGGTGTCAAACCTCTTGTGAATGTTTACTTAAAAAGACAAAATACTATACTACAATATTTGACCCATTGTTTAATAAAAACAGAAAATATGTCCATCAGTATATATAAAAGAATCTCAGGGAAATAGAGGGCAAAACAAAGTGATGAGATAAAATGATGAACACTGTGTTTTCCGTAGCAGAAGCATCTTAATTCCCTTTGATTCTCATTTCTTCACAGCTGTTGAATACATCTTTCTGCCACCATCCCATTGAAACTATCTTTGTTGAGGCTCTCAGCATCTCTCTATGGGTTGCTTTAACAGCCTCTTAATGGATCCCGCTATTCCAGCCTTTATTTCCTCCAAGCGAATCTCACATTGCTGCCGATCTTCCCCAGTGTGAAGCTAATCACATCACACTCCTCCTTACCAAGTTCCCTTTGGGTGGAGTTTAAACTCCTTGGCATGAGATACAAGATAGTTAATAATTGGGTGGCTGTTGAACTCTCCAACTTTGCTTTTTGCCAGTAAAGTCTCTCCACCTCCCTTCACCTGTGCAACCTCTACTCATCCTGCATGACCCATTTCAGGGATGTGTGAAGCCTTTCCTGGCATATTCCCACCCACCCTGCAACACTCAGACTGGGTGATTTACATCTCTGTAGTGTCCCAATAGCTTTCTATTGACCCAAATCATAACATTGACCATGATCTATCATGTCTGCCTTCCCTGAATGACGACCTGACTGTGTATTATGTGATTTATTGTATGTACTCAATAACCATTAGCTCAATTTAGGAGCAAATGAATAATTTTATCTTAGCAAGTTGTTCACAGAACAAATGAATGTGGAAGCCATCGTTTGGACGCCCACAACAAAAAAGTCTATAATATGAAACAGAAGTCAGGAACAAATTTTAGTATTAATGATACACCTTCAGAAATGTTTGCCATCGAGAGAAGTTGAGGAAAAGTAGACTGTGCTGTTGAAAGTAGAGCTTGTGACACTTTAGTCCTTCAGATATTTCAGAGCGGTTGTTTTGAACAGGGCTTAGAGTAAGAACACAATGGCAAGGTGGAAATCATATTTTTTCTGACATTCTTAAATGTTATGTGATGTTTTTGCCACAGTAAGCACAAAAGGATAATAATTCAAGTTATACCAAAAAAACATTCAACTAAAGTCATTGCGGCTTGCCCTGATTGCACATGGAACCATATTGACTATGCATCCAGTGATTTTGTAAATACAAGACCTCGTATTGACGTGCCTGTTTGTTCTAATTACACTAAAGTGTAGGTTATACAGTAGATAGTTCTGGGTAGCGTACTTATTTCCAGTTTTCTAAAGGAACAAACGCTGTAGTATTACTTTCCAGGTTTCTAGGTAACATGGGAGTTAGTGCTGCAGTACTTAATTAAATATGCAAGGTACACAAAACCTTTTCTACAACAGCTGAAGTTCATAAGGAAAAAATAATCAAACCAGAAGCCTGGTCCTGAAGATCTATCTTTTTGGGTATTGTATTGACAGTTGAGTATTACGCATTAACATAGAAACTCATCACACACACCACCCCTCCCCAACTGCCCCAATAGTCATGCAAGAAAATGGTACTAGCCCCTATACTTCTTTGACTCATGCATAATGATTAGAACTGTGCCTTCTACAAGATGGTGCTCAACAAAAACTGATTAGTTGAGAGAATCATAAATTCTGGTCATGTTCAGTTGCATCATCCTCCTCATTCCTTGGGCTCAAATATCATGGATTCATTTTTTAACAGTACTCTTTTCTCTGACTTGATCAGAGATAACCCATTATTAGGTTCTATTATCTTTTTCCTGGGAATGTCTCTGAGACATATGTCTTTCTATTTCTTTGGAGCCCTCTTATACCCTTACAGCAATTATCATGTAAAAGGCCTGGGGGCATTCACCTCTTCCATTTGGCAGAAACAAGGAACCTCATGTGGTCTTCAGTTTATCCAGTATTTTGTTTCACCTGTAAGATATGTTTAACCCATGTAATTGTCATGTTCAAGGCTTTTCAAGGGCTCCCTTTTGCCTATCATAGTAACTCTAAACTCCTTACCTAACCTCCTATGTCATCTGTGGCTACTCTCCCCACCTCTTGTCCTGCTATGTGCACTTGCCTTATGGATTTTTAACCTCATCTGAGGATCACTCTTCCATCCCAGCTTCTCTTGACGATCTCATTCATGTTGCTTACCATGTACTGGTTTTACACTTTTTTATATATTTTGCCCCTTTCTACATATTATCATTCCTTCTATCTAGAATGCACCCACTACACATTCTACTTCATGTGCAACACCTACCTCGACATTTGAATTGAAACTTACCTCTCCTGTAAGCCTGACCCATCTCACCATCAATCTTTTCTTTTTTATTGCTCTATCTCTACATGTTCTGAGCACCCTGGAACTCATGTTATGCTATGTTGACTTGCACTTACTGATAGGGAACTTGGTAAGTTTTCTTAAGCCCTTTCCTATGTGTTTATTTTATCTTCTCAATATACGTTTTTTGAAAGCTTCTCAGGTTTGGAGCCACACATTTCAGGTTCTTAGTATCTTTTACCCTCAGAGCACTTCCAATAATGTAGCATTTTCTGAAGTCCTCACTCTTAAGCCTATATTTCCTGCATACATAACTTAATATTTTAAAACAAAACAACAACTATAAAAACTCTTATATTCCTTTTATACCTCCATATTATGGTAGAGAAATTAAAGTTGACCTCTAGGTATACATTATTATGACAGAGGATAACATCCTCATCCATGCCGGAAACACTATATGATGCAAAGGAGGATGTCTGGGGCCGTGTAAGGCTATTTCCATTGCTCTTTCTGCCTCTCATCACATTATGACTCACATGAGGTTGCTAGAACCACGAAATTAAAAGTTGTACGAAGAGCCAATTTCACATCCTGGCTAGTCTTGCTTTGTTTACGATGTTACAAGAAAAACAGCAACTCATAAATCTTTTCTGCCATTAATAATAGAAAAGAATTTTATCAGAAAATACCTCATTTGGGATTTTTTTTACAATATATAAGAAAAAAAGGTTAAACTCCCACTGCCTAAATGAGATAAGTAGACAGTTCTAATTAATGGAAAAATCAATTCTGAGTCCGGAGAGAGACACACATACAGTGTATAAGGTCCTATTGTGACCTTTCAGATATTCCCATCACATTCTCCTTGCTGTCTCTCTCTAAGCTGCTGTCTCATTTCGTCAGTGGTTCACTGGGCTACAAAAGATACCCACAGAGCCTGAAAAGAAGCTCAGCCTTTCTCTTCAGAAACCAACTGTGTCACTTAACTGCAGCTCTCACCCTCCCAGTCTAGAAATCTGGCAAATTCCACTCTGAGGAATGTCTGCAGGCTGTGCTGGTGTTCACTAGCGCAGGTGCCCTTCCGTGGAGATTTCACCTGGCGTCTATGTATGGACGATGTGAGGACTGGGGATAGGCATAATACTTCCAAAAGTTCCTCACTGGTGGAACCTCAGACTCTGGTTCCTTACCATCTTACACTACAGACCGCCTGTAATAATGTCAAAATTTCTATGGTAACTCACTATGTGAAAAAAGTATCCTTATTCAATGAAGCACAGAGAAGCATCTTGGGTGAAGGTGCACGTTAAAAGCTAGGGTGTCTGGCGAGCACATGCAAACGCAAGAAATTGATTCATGAGTCTACTTCTGTCACCAACTGGCTCAGTCAGTTTGAGGAATTTCCTTGAATTTTTGTCACCCAAATGTACTCATCAGACAAGGGGATAAGAACACATGTTCTACTTTTTTCTTGAGGTTTTTCTAGGGCACAAATACAACAACGTATGTGAAAATATTGGAAAAATATATATTTGTAGAGAGAGACATGTATGTATAGTGAGCTTTACATAAAAATGGTAGTATTAATACACTACTATTTTTGCTATTTTTGTTAAAATGATAGAGTGAACTTTGATGTTAAGCAGTGTTTTAAGTTATAGTAAATTAATTATATAAAGCTCCTTGTGTAGGCCAGTAAAATTTCTTCAAGAAAATACATAATCTAGCATTTGATAAATAAATAATGTTTACAACATTCGTAAAGGCTTATTTGTATTTGCAGATGAACAATAAATACGCTATAACATGTAAACAAATTTGGGCATTTCTTATAAAATTTGTGCTTATTTGCCATAGGATAATTCCAAATTTATTTTTCTAATAACCTAGTCACTGAGTAACTATAATATACATTTATGTTGTTTCATCTAGATCAATACCACATTGTCAAGACAGATTTTCAGTTTTTCCATACACAACATCTGAAAAAGTATTAACTGATGAGTGGAAATATTATTAAGTTATTTTAAATGAGTAATCATTTACATAACATTCAAAACAAAACATGCCATTCTCAGACTCTCAATACATACAGTTCTATTTGATCCACTTATTCTAGACTAGTTTACTATGGAGCTGAGAAATTAATTCATTAATAACCAGACTATTGCCTGCTATGACTTACAATATTACAGGAACACTATATTAGGAGTTTCTTAAACACAAGTAATGAGCGAAGATTTGTGTCTTCTTTAAAGACCTCCTGATCATGATAACACTTTCATAATCCGTGTTTAAAACCTTATGAACACTGTTTTACTCCTCTTCATTTCCTTTCCTTTCTGGCCATGGTTTTGGTAGTTGGCCATGGTTTAGAGAAGACAGAAGTATAGTTTCTCCTCTTCACATATGTCCCTGTGGTAGTCTCTCTTTTATACATCAACGTGACAAAGTTTTATTAAAGTGTTTTTAACTGCCAAGTTCCGAATGACTATAATCATCTTGCGTTGATAAGACGATTAGAAAGCATCATTATGTCCACCATATTTATTTTCTTTCTACCCTAACTTTCCATTATAACTCACCTTTGTTTCTCATTATCAGTGAATCCTTGGGGAAAAGTGTGGAAATGGTATCTTTTACAGAATAATACCTGATACGTATAGCCACACTCAATATGTGTTGTGCCCCTTTATACATATTATCACCTCTTCCATGATGTTGCCAAAAAATCATGGTTTAAGAAACAAAGGAGTATAATGATAACCATCTCCATGCACTTGACAATATGAAAGGACCCATTCCATTCATTTCTATGAGGCAGATAAAATATATGAACATAGTCCTATACTCATTTTGTAATATAGAAGCTGGTTATTCTTAACGAAAGAGAGGATTATGGAAATGAAGAGTAATATAACGAAAAACAATGTTTGCTTAAAAATCTTTTTTTTAACCTAGAGAAAAACCTCATAAAACTGATATGCTCTTTCTCCCCTGAAATAGTAATAGGAAAAGAGTTTTATCAATATAGATTTTCCATCTTGATTTAAATGGAATCATCTATTTTAAAGTAATGGACTTAGAGGAAACTCTGCACATGGATCAACCTTAGAGTTCCTACAGAACTGCAAATTCATAAGATGAAATCTGTAGACAGTTTATGTTTTTCTAGGTTTCTATTTGTAATAGAAAATAAGAGAAAACCACAGGTTTTCTGTCACTTAAGCAGGTGACACTATAAGCTGACAAGAAAATCATAGTACCCAGCTGGAGAATAAACTGAATGGCAATGCTCCACTCACTGAAGCATTTGTATCTCTTGCCATGCACAGCCTCATCGAAAACCTATTATTAATACATCTACCCCAAAAAGAATGCTCACTATTTCAGGAATCATATTTCTTCAAATTCTCCTCTGAGAAGCCCTTACAACTACACTAAACGGCTTGCTGTGTACAATAAAGAGCATATATGTGATTGAGTAGTAGCATCTTATATTTTACATTATATAAAAGCAGTTTTGCATTAGTTTAGCACCATTCTTACTAGAGAATATGACATAACTTTATAAATACTCCATTCTATGTGGTAGTGACTTTATGTATTGAACTCTGGGTTAGAAAAGTATCATTTAATGGTTTATAGCAATTCTACAAAACAATTCATTATCCCTAATAAAAGCCACTATAAGCATGTGAGTTGTATGGGAGAGGGAAAAATATAGAGAGTAGAAGGCCAAGAAGCAGTTGAAACATCTGCTGGGCTTAGTATTGAGAAACGTTCACTAAGCAAGATATGTTTCCATTGTCTATTAACGATTAGGAAATTAAACTTAAGGGGGATCACTGAAGGGGCAAAAACGATTTTAGGGATAGGAAAAAGTATATATACACATTGAGACACACACGTACCTCTAAATAATTCATTTGCTAAAAATGAGCATTATATCTCTATGCTTATTTTGTTTTTTGTACAGCACATACTCTCTGTCCATAATTCACTTATTATAACTGAACATTTTAAGGGAATAATTGGCTCCATATATAAAATATTTTACCTAGTCTTGATTTTAAGCTTATAGGGAGAAAAATCATACCATCAATTACCTATGCATATAATTAATCCTTTTTGTATATTTGCAACCTAAAATGCATTGCATAAACAAGAATTGTACTTACAGAGAAGGGAAGCGAAGCATATAACCTAGAGAACTCTGAGCACCTAGCACAGTGCCCAGCATTCTTGTATTAGTCACCGAATAGGTATTTATTAATTGCCTACTATATTCCAGGTACTGTGCTAAATGGCAGGGTAGATGACAAAGGAACACTGAGGGAGATAACTGCAGATGAATAATTAAAATACAATATGATGACTAAAGAATAAAAACTATATGATCATCTCACTAAATGAAGAAAAAGCATTTGAAAAAATATACATCCTTCATAAAAACAATTCACTGAAAACTAGGAACAGAAAAACCCTCCCTTAACCTAATAAAGTATATTTAGAAAGAACCTACAGCCAACATCATACTTAACGGTAAAACACTGAATGCTTTTCTCTTAAGATGAGGAACAAGGCAAGGATGTCTGCTCTCACCACTCCTGTTTGATATTGCACTAGTTGTTCTAGCCAGTGTAATAAGGCAAGAGAAAGAAATAAAAGTCACAGAAATTGAAAAGGGAGAAAAAAACTCTATCTATATACTCCATGATTTGTCAAGATAGAAATCCCAAAGAATCTACAAAAAAAGGCTACTAGAAACAGGTAAGCAAGAACCAAGTTACCAAACCAAAATACAAGTTCATATACAAAATCAATTGTTTTTCTTTGTACTAGTAATGAACAATTGGAAATGGAATATTTAAGAGTTAGGGTTTAAAGAACTCTTTTTCTTCTCCTGAGATTCTGAAGCAATTTCACTCAGATCAAATCAACAAAGGGTGTATCTTCTTTGCTCAGACTATGTAATTTCCAGTGTCCTGTTTGTTGAAATAAGATAATCAGGTCACAGAAATTTGGAGCAGGAAGAGATTTCCATTTATGTAAATAATGAATAAGAATTCAGAGAGGTAAAGCGACTTAGCAAACCCACATAATTAGTGCCAGAGTCTAGACCACTATTTTGTTTTTTTGAGTCTCTAACTTATTTGGGATGTTTCCCCTTCTGATGACTCCTGTTAACGCTGGCAAATATGCTGATGTGAAAACCAAGTGGCGATACATTTTAGGTCTTCTTCATGGTCACCTTTTAAAAATAACTGTGAAAGTGGTTGTTGGTGTTGATGAAAGTATTGCAATTTTAAAACAAAATCCTAAATGTTATTAACGTTAAACAATTTTATAATTACTAGAAATTATGAACAGTCTACCCATAATTCTTTTTCTTTTTAAATACTTGCAATTTGTTTTTTTTTTTAAAGATTGGCACCTGGGCTAACAACTGTTGCCAACCTTTTTTTTTTTCTGCTTTATTTCCCAACCACCACCCCCCCCCCCCACCCCCCCGGCCCCGGTACATAGTTGTATATCTTAGTTGCAGGTCCTTCCAGTTGTGGGATGTGGGACGCCACCTGAACGTGGCCAGACGAGCGGTGCCATTTCCGCGCGCAGGATCGGGACCCTGGGCCGCCGCAGCGGAGCGCGCGAAATTAACCACTCGGCCACGGAGCCGGCCCCCTACCCATAATTCTTCGTAAGAAAATTCTCTGTGCAGTAGCTTTTGGACACCTCTCAAAAGTCAATGGGAAGAAATTTATCTTTCACTGAACATAAATGACATTAGAAGAAACATCTTAATCAAGTGTGATGGTAACAAGATCACCAGCATCACTGAGGAAAAACAAACAAAAATAAAGACGAACTCATTATGCCTTTTAGCCTCTTTTCCCATACCTTTCTAGAAACTAAATTGCACATTTTGATAATACATAGGGAAGGCTCCTTTTCTTGTTGGCCTTTCTGTTTTTCTATCTTGCTAGACGATTTATTGTAAGGGTTAAAAACATAAAGCCTAGAGCCAGCCAGACAGGTTTGCATGTGCGCTCTGATACTTACTACCCCTGACCTTGAGTGAACCTTCTAGCCTCAGTTTTCTTGTTTCTAAAGTGTGTAGCAGTAGTTACCCCAATAGAGGCGTCATATGGATTAAATGAGGTCATGCCAGTAAAGAGCCGGGTATGGTACTGGGTACATAATAACAGCTCACAATATTTTATATATTACGTCTCCTCTTTTGACAGTCTACATCTAAGTAATAAGATATGTATTGAGATATAAATGTAGGTCTGTTCTTATATGTCTTTTGTAAACTAGAACGGCTGATGTTGAAATCTGCTACCTAAGTTCTTTTAAAATTCTTAAATACTCTATTTGTAGAGTAGGTCTGGAATTCCTCCTCTGTATAGGCGCTTTTGTTAATTCTTCAGTATTGCAGCCAGTCGTTCTTAATTTAATTCAGACTCTAGAAACTTGCATTAAGCTTTGAAAATCTGCAGGGGTGATTATGCTTACTTGGAAATTTTGAGTTGCTTAGCTACAGTAATCTTGTTCTAAGCGTGCTGGAGAAAGTAAGGTTATGATTTCTACATCTCAAATATGAGATTCTGACTCATAGTTTTTACACCTACAAATCTCACAAATTCTCTCTAACAGAGGAATTCTCGTGTGCTGTTTTCATTTTCTGGAATCCTAACTCCAATTGTTGAGCCCACACAAATTTCCACCAATTCATGGGCAGTTCTTCTTGACTGCCAGCCGGGAACCATGGCCTACTAACAGACATTCTAGCCAGTTCTCGTCCTTGTTCATGCACCAACCATCTTAATAACTCCTGTACTTATGTTGGTTCTTTGTTATATGTGTTTTTTGGTCTGGTTCTGCTTTGCTTATATTTCTGTTATGTTTGTTCTCTGTGTTTCGTTGTGAGTTTTTTTTCCCCCACCTTTAGCTCATTTTGGTCAAGAAATTGAATTAATTTTCTGATTTTGTTTCACTGATCTCACAAATAACTTTACTTCACTCAGTCTCTGCTCTGTTTGTCCCAAGGCCTTCCAGCCAATTGCCTGGCTGCGTCTGTCTTGATGACCTCTTCCCCTCGTCAGCTAATTCCATCCTGGTTCTGGTTCTTCTAATTCTTCTGGGTCCAAGAAGAATTCACTTTCTTTTAGGAATTCCTAAATGTTGGTTGAATGAACGGTGTTCCATAAAGAACACATTCTAAAGTGCCTAAGATCACAAAGATGTACACGTCATTATATCAATTAAGTCAAGCGATAATCTCTCAACGTCCCCTCAGTCTTTCTCTCCCCTTCAAGCGAATCAATACTGTCAAGATGATCAGTGGCAGAAAGAAGCATATACACGCAACACTGCTGGGGCTAACCTCAGCTCCATTTGCATTAGAATCTGAAGTACTGAGCCTCTTTTTTTCTTTTCCCTTTTATTTTTTTTACTAGAGTCTGCACTGATTTCTACCTTAATGACCTAGGCTTTATGAATTCTTATATTGCCAATTTTACAAATATGGTCAGCTCAATAAAACATGCAGAGAACATTTTTGCCTGCTTGCACAGCGAGTGTAATGAATGTAACATCATAATAAAATAAACTGCTTCTTAAAAATAAACCTTACCTTTCATGATACAATGCAAGTTTTGTAGAAAAATAAAAACCTAAACTATTTCTTAGATTGTATTCATTGAAAATCTAAAATAAATTTTATCTCAGTGTATTTATCTCTATATTCCTCCCTTAAAATATTTACAATACAAAAATGTAGTCAATTTAACAAGAAAGTTTAAATTATTTCAAATAAAGTGTTATTTACATATCTTAGAAAGCTTTATTCAAAAAAAAAGTTTCTAAATAGAAGATAGTAAATTTTAGAATTACCTCTCTGTTGTAAATACCATAGAAAATAATAAAGCAGAATTAATTTAACACTTATTTGTACTTAAAATCCAGCATCAAATACAATATGATTATTTTTCTTCTGAATATTTGTTTCATAGAAATTTACAGTTACATAAGCTCTTTGGGTGAACAGTACAAAATAAGGTGGGGCTGCCAAGGAGGCGAAGGACAGATGGCCGAGGGGGCAGGGGCCTAGCCTGGGCCTTGCCCTTCCTCTGCCACCTGCCAGGCTCCCTCAAAGCGAAATAACAAAACTGATTATCACTGTCAATGAAGGACATTGCTATGGAAGTCACTGTTTGGAGTACTTTGGGCAATCTGGGAAACCAATGTGGGAAACCAAAAATAAGTCAGTTTTGGGAACAAAGATCAGATTTTTTTGTGTGTGAGATTTGGAGCTCATCAGCTACTGTATCAAAGAAAAAGAACTATAAATTGAACTATTCTTCTGCCCTAAAGATGGTTTATATTATTGCTCCCTGTTTAGTTTTGGAGTGACTCCCTAAAGAACCACTTCTAATTACTGAAGATATAGCAAGATTTATTTCGAATGTTATATATACACTCATGGCCAATAATTTAGTTGCATCACCTGTGACTTCTGTGAATTTCACTTGAACTTAAGGGCTTTAAGATATAATTACTAGAAAAATCTAATGTGGAAATCTAATCATGATAAGCCTCCCAAGACACATCTAAAACTGAGGGTGGGAGCTGTTCTTCAGAGTAGAGGCAAAGGAACTCATCACAGATCCCACCCCATGTGCGGCAAAATCCAGCAAAATGCCCTTCACAGAGTAGACTCAATACATAGCTGTGGGGTTAATTAATTAATTAAATTTTATGTTTGAAGATGTCTTTATGTACCCAACATTAACAAAAATTGGTTTGAGCCAGAGTAAAGCCCTTACCCTCGTGCAACTCTGAGATTCTAGTCAAAAAGCTCATTGAGGGCCTGGCCCCATGACATTGTGGTTAAGTTTGCACACTCTGCTTCAGAGACCCATGGTTCACAAGTTCAGATCCCAGGTGCAGACATAGCGCCACTCGTCAAACCAGGCTGTGGGGGCATGCCACATAAAATAGAGGAAGATTGGCACAGATGTTAGCTCAAGAGGAACCTTCCTCAAACAAAAAGAGGAAGATTGGCAATAGATGTTAGCTCACAGCCACTCTTCCTCACCAAAAAGAAAGGAAGAAAGAAAGAAAAAAAAGCTCATTGACTTGATGTAAGGTGATTGGGTTTGAATTCTTTAATGAACAGAGGAGAAGAGCACTGGTGGGGCACAGTGTCATAAAGACACACATACACACAACCTTTGGATGCAAAAAAACATAAATATGGTTGGTGAAAGGCAAATGCAAAAGCCTGCCAAGATACTGCCAATGACAACACAATAATTACCATGTGAACTTTGTGATTTCATAATGCTCCACGGAAAATGAACAAGCACGAATATCCTAAGGCAGGAATTAATTATTAGCTTAAAAAATCTGTTAACATGGAACATGTTGAAAGGTGGGAGTGAAGCAGTCCAGAGTGATTGGGAAAGCATTGCTTTTTTTCTGTACTGTAATAAACAAAATGAAATACCTTTTCTTTTACTTGTTATCCAATCTTTCATGAAATATATTATCTGATATGTTCTTCCCTCAAATCATTGCACTTCCTTCTCAAGTCTTGACTCAAATTTTCCCTTCTCTATGCCACCCTCCCTAAGCAGCTATTTAAAATTCTCATTCCCATCCCTGTAGTATCAATCTTCCTTACTCTATTCCACTTTCTCTTTTTTGGTGAGGAAGATTTGCCCTGAGCTAACATCTGTTGACAATCTTCCTCTATTTTGTATGCAGGATGCCTCCACAGGATGGCTGATGAATGGAGTAGGTCTACGCCTGGGATCTGAACCCATGAACCTAGGCCACTGAAGCCGAGCGTGCCGAACTCCAACCACTTGGCCACAGGGTCAGCCCCTTCACTTTCTCCTTTTATTGCACTTATCCAAGTCTGTACTTTTCTAACATATCTATACTGTCTCGTATATTGCTTAGTGTCTGTCACTCGGCCCACTGGGATTAAGCTCCCTCATGGGCAAGACGCTTGGATGCTTTGTTTCCTGGTGTGTCCTAAGCTCCTAGGACAATGCCTGGAATGTAATAGGAATGCAATAAAAATGTTTGAAGAAATCATCACAGAACTATGAAAACTGCCATGACCCTCAAAAAGGTATCTCTGTATGGGGCTGGCCCCGTGGCCGAGTGGTTAAGTTCGCGTGCTCTGCTGCAGGCGGCCCAGTGTTTTGTTGGTTCGAATCCTGGGCGCAGACATGGCACTGCTCATCAAACCACGCTGAGGCAGCGTCCCACATGCCACAACTAGAAGGACCCACAACAAAGAATATACAACTATGTACCGAGGGGCTTTGGGGAGAAAAAGGAAAAAGAATTTAAAAAAACCTTTAAAAAAAAAAGGTAGCTCCGTAAATATTTAAGTACAATAACTGAACATCGAGGTCTCTAAAAGAAAGCATTTTTTGATGGTCGAAGAAGGTTATCACGTGCCGAAGGTGGAGTAGGAGACAATCAGAGGTTGGAAAATGGCAACAAAGGAATAAAAGAAAAAATGAAGAAAATAAAAAGTAGGAGTGTCTTGAAGGAAAGAGAGAACAGTTTAATGAGATGCTTCAAGGTTTTGAAATACTGGAATATGACGTGAATAATGATCCTAGATTCTGACCCTTAATCTCTCTGAAATACCTATGCTCCTCAGTCATTACAGAATAAGATTCTTTAGGATTGTCTTTCTAGATAGAATTTCAAAAATGCCATGTAACCTAAGAATAAAGTTAGATATATTTTAAAAATATATTTCCCTTTGTTTTCTTTTGCTGTCAAAATTGTTTCCGTTGCCAGCTCCCACAGGCTCTTAGCGGAAAGGTAGGTGAACCACTTTCTGATGCAATAGTTTCAAACTTGACTGCAGATTGGAATGATTTGGGGAGCTTCTAAAAGAGCCTGACTAGTTAAATGAGAACTCTGGCGGTGAGATGCAGGCATGGGTGTTTTTTTAAGCAACCCAGGTGATTCCAATATGCAGTCAAGTTTGACAACCACTGAAAATTTCCTATGCCAATATGCAGCATTGACTTACTGCATGAAGGTTTGTCAATCCTTGAAATTCCATTTCCTGGAGAATCTTCTGATCCTGGGGACTAAACATTATCTTAGGGCTAATCAAGCATCTACCCCAAGCTGAGACTGCATGAGCAAACACTCCTCTAACTTTAGCATACCTTAGAATGACTGGAGAGCTACTGAAATGTGGATTCCTGTGCCTCACCTCTAGAGATTCTGATTCAGTAGGTCTGGGGTAGGGCCTGAAAATTTTCCTTCTAATGAGTTTCCAGCTGATTCATCTGCAAACTAGACTCTGAAAGCCATGGCCCTAGAGAAAGGGCATTTTGGGATAGAAGCTCATCAGGCCTGCTGGGATAGTGCTGGAAGAAATCCAGTGGGGAGTATTATCATATCCCCACTCCAATCTTCTTATTCTGGATCTCCAGTGAACCTCAACAATGGACTTTCAAAATCCTAGGTGACTAAAAATCTTCAAAATGGCCCAGGTCTAAAATGGATGCTTTGAAAGAACCGTAGGCTGGAACAGTCCACAATCCCTTATGCGTAACAGATACAGCCATCTCCTGTGTCAGTCACATGCACATGTGTGATGTATTTCCAACTTCTGTGATATGTTTCTGAACGCTTGTCCTCTCTACGTTTCAGTAACCTTTGATTCATGAATGTCTCTCTTCAGGCACCTCACGAATACAGCATAGTTAGTACCTCTAACCCTTGCTAGACTTTGCGCTGCTTGGAGAAGGGCCTGCTGTGTTCATCTTCAAAATCCCACCTAGCAGAACAACAAGCACACATTATATGTCTACAGGATTCTTCACGGCAATATTCTTGGTTCCCACAGTTTGGGTAATGATTCCACGTGAGCTGGTGAGGTACAAGGATATAGAACTAGCACTGGTTAAAACAATAACTATTTAGGGGCCGGCTCCGTGGCCGAGTGGTTAAGTTCACCTGCTCCGCTGCGGCGGCCCAGGGTTCAGATCCTGGGCGCGGACATGGCACTGCTCGTCAGGCCATGTTGAGGCGGCGTCCCACATCCCACAACTAGAAGGACCTGCAACTAAGATACACAACTGTGTACGGTGGCGGGGGTGGGGGGGGCGGGTTGGGGAGATAAACCAGAAAAAAAAAAAAGATTGGCAACAGTTGTTAGCCCATGTGCCAATCTTTAAAAAAACAAAACAAAACAAAAGAATTACTATTTATACAATCAGCTCAATAGCTCACTGAGGCAAAAATGGTTCTCAGCCTTCCACACACCTGTCAGAGTGACCCTTTGTGATTCTGTTCCTATTAAATATTTCCTCTATCATCTTTATAACTTTATTTAACCCACACAAAAATATTGGTGGGGGATACAAAGTGGTTTGCCCAAATACTTCCATTGTTAATCATGGTTCTAGATCCATATGGGATTACATTTCTCCTTAACACAGAATGGTCTTGAATAAGACTATTACTTAAAGCAGAAAAAAAGGGGAATTTCTATCTGGGACTAAACAGAAGAGTTAAAGGAATTCCCAGGAACACTATTAAAATAGCCTCCTGATATCACATTGCCACTAAATAGTAGTGTGTACAAGGATGAGGCTTTGTCACTTGCTATTTATTTGAACTTTTGCTAAATTACCTGCTTTCCTAGTAAGTGTGTTGGAAGGGAAAAATTCAGGAGAAGATTTTTGTGTGGTAAAAATTCTAGTTGTTTTCCAATACTAGCTAATGCAAGCAATATTAACATGAGATCAAAATTCCATACATCTCTATAAATGTGAACCAACATAGCTTTAGTCATACATTAGAAACTTTTCACGTAATTGCAGTTTAGTATTTTTCATAATATTTTGCTATTGACAAGAAGTTTACGTGGCTCCACTACCACAGTAGAGTCCACAATTCTTTTTCATTGATTCATATTGCTTTTATCTCCTGGAGGACATTTCTGCATTCTCAGGTAATGAACCATGGCTGGAAAAAACCCTGCCATTGTGCTCATTTTTCCAACAGACTCAGGATGCTATATTTTCTTTCTTTCTAATTTGGATCTTGGTAACACCTTGATTTTTTTTAACAAGTCTGGAACTACCATTTCTCTGCACTTCTAATTGTCCTTCCTACCAGTAACAACAACACAACAACCTACAAACTGCAGCAAAATTCTCAGAGGGGACCCAGCAACTTCCGTCTGACAGTCCTCCCCAGATTTCCACCAAAATGAGACACAGACCACATTTGTGGCAGAGGTCCAGGTGCACGAGGCTGTGCACTGCAGCGCGGTCAGACAGGCTGTGGCTCAAAGCAGAGATCATATGGCAGCAGGCTGACTTTTTGTGTTGAGTCTTGCACCTGTTACCGGGTGGGAGGATGTTCTTTGAGTGTTTATGTTCTTAGAGCTATTTTAATTTTCCTCATGGCTACTTCTCTGTGACTCACCGTTGGCCTTCTGTTCTTTCTGACTACTTTCTAAAATTCAGATAATTTAAGCAACTGAGAATCATTCAACATAAGTTTATTCGGGCCTCGCCTTTCAGCCATTTACATTTATTTTTAGTCTTAGTGCAACATCAAGGACATGCCCTCTTGGTTAAACTCTTCTCTGATCTGCCAATGAGAGACAGGGATTTGAAAACCCTGTGGAAGGAAGTGGAGCCTCTTGGAGAGATAAAATAGGAAGATCCTCACCCCATGGGGTGTTTGGAGGCAATTCTGCTTCCTGTGAGCTGCAATAGGTGGTGAGACTTGTGGATGTTATCAAATATATATCCTTTCTGTGATTCTCCAAAGGATGACTACAGCAACTGATCTGTATAAAAAATGCTTTTATGTACCTGCGTTAACCAAAAGGTCACTTAGGCCACATTTATAGTAAAGTAAAACTTGGCATAAATCATCTCTAGAGCAACCTCAAGAATAAAATCAGTGAGGGGAGCAAAAGGAAATTATTTCTGAACTCTATCACTTTTTCATATATATGAATGGTTTTATAAATACATCTGAAAAATTCTTTCCAAAGTGGTGAGCCCCCTTGAGGGTCAGCAAGGGTGTGTGTGTCACCATGCAGGGTCTGTCAAATGAGGGAAGGTTTTCCACTTCTCCTTTCACTGTATTTGGCTGCTGGGTTATGAGTAACAGCAGCTTGGAAGGGGGTTCAGCAGGGTGAATTCCTTGCTTGTTGGCTTTTTTTTTTGACAAGTAAATTGACTTAGTGGGATCTGGGGAGCACAAGGATGAACACTTAATCACCCCCAATACTTCCTCCATTGGAATGCCAATACCTGAAATCACGCAAGACCCAGAGGATTTACTCTTATTAAAGTACCACCTGGAAAAGTGATGACTCACTTATGTATTAGTTTGAATTATTTTTAGTTATTTAGTTATCGTTATTATTAGTTTTGAATTATTTTTGTCAGATATTTTCTGAGAACAGTTTTTAGAAATATGGTAGCTAAAGAAAATATGAAGACAGGTTTGACTGGGGAAGGGTTAGAAATGTGCAGAAAGGAGAAATCGAGTAAACTGGCTGGAGGGAGTCCTTTTTTCTATTTTTAATTGCCTTGGGCTCTTGTGTGGGTCGTCTCTGGAAGAAAGAACAAAGTGACCTATGATTTTCTGTCCTATTAGAAAAAAAACATTCTGAACTCAGGGCACAGTCAGCTCTAAGAATTGCTCTAGGGTAGAACTCATCACATTTTTACCAGAGTTAAGGTTAAAACATGGCTTTAGCCTGTTTTTCTCTCTATTTGATCTAAAGCAGTATTTATAGTCTCTAAATTAAGATACTGAAGATGTGTAATAGATATAAGTTTGCAGGTTTTTAAAATCAATCTCTGGTCTGGAAATAACCCATAAGTCAACTACATTTTTTCCTGCTGTGGACTTAGGATATATCATTAATCTCTCTTTTTTCAATCTTCTCACGGCTGGTGCGACTCATTTGAAACCAGTACTGTTAATTCTGTTCTTGGCAGCATATGGGTATCAGAATATATGCAGCAGTTTGCTTCCAGGCCTCCCTAGAACATATTAGATGTATGTTGAGATAAAGTTATTGTTTCATCATCAAAAAAAGTACACTTTAAAAATGTATTTTGTATATGTTTATTAATAGTAATGCTGGAAAAATGCAGCTAGAATTCTCCCTCAATAATTTGTGGGAAGGAATCACCTGAAATATCTTCTACATGTGGGTAAACATATAAATGTTCAATAAAATGTCTTTTTTGAGCAGTAAGATAAAAGAATTATGACCAGACGAGCTATTAATTAAAATATCATGCATAGCCCCTATAATCACCATTTAATTCAAAATTAGCTCAAAAGAAGCTGAAATAATTGAGGACTCAAATGTCCATGCTTTATAAAATGTCAAGTTAAACGCCTAACTGTGAACCAGATTGCTTACGATGCAGGCCTTTCAACTGTAAATATCAAATACATAAAGGACAGCATGAATCTCTTAACTTTATAAAGATGGCATGCAGACTCTAACATTTTGGGAAAATTAAGTTACTTACTAACATTTATGAGGAAGCATGCATTTAAGCATTACACTGGACCCCTCTTAATCAATTATATAGATGTCAAAATGTCATACATCTGATTCTACCATGATGTTAAAGGTCTTGGTAAAGAAAAGACTCAAATGACTTCTCAAAGTAATTTCAAATAGCATTGAAAATAAGAGCCTATTCAAATTCTCCTAGATAACAAGTGAAATTCTATTTTTACAATAAATTAAAGGAACTTGGTTCCACAATTTCAAAAGGTAAGTGTTAGACATGGTCATTTCTAAAGTTGTATGAGATCCAGCATTCCATATAATTATAAATGTTATTTCTTTCACCAAAGCACTAAGGATTTTACCAAATTTCAAAAATCACGGTTATTATTCCTCCGAGGACATTGTCCTTAGTTGTTCTCTAACAGGAAAATGACAACGATTAAATGGATTGTTCATGTGTTAAAGAGGCTTTCGGTTTGAATAGATTTAGAATGACATCACTTTGTGTATGTCTCAGTAGTTAGGTAATGTTTCTTCTGATATTTGTTCCAAAGAACAATTTCAAATCCCAAATCTCTATTTACCTGGATCTTCATTTCAAAATGAGCATAAAACTAATATCTTCAATTATTTGGCTATATCCTCTCCAAGTCCAATTTTTATAATGTAGTCTTCCTAATATGCTGCTTTTTAGAATTGGGTTCAATCACACGATGAAAACAAAATAAGTGAGGGTAGACTTAGAAGACATCAGCCAAACCACCTGGCTCTGCATCTTGCTCATTTTAAGGACGATGTGAGAAAACTAATTACTTTAATCAAACACCTTGGCTTCTTGCTCACAAATTACTGGGTGGGTATATGTGTGTAAATGAAGTAATTTCCTGAATGAGTGGCAGATGGTTAGTCAAGTCACAGGCTCAGAAAACACTTTTGTTCAGAAATGTAAGTGTGGTAGTGGAACAAAATAGAGTTCTAACTAGCAAGATAAGCCACAGGAAAAATAATTAACAATAGCCTAACAATGACCTATAATAAAGTAGTTTATTAATTATGCTGATAGAAAAACAAAACATATATCCAGCAAAGTCATGGGTAAAGTTTACCACTCATCCATATAGTGGGCATTGCCTTCTTTTAGTTCTCTAGGATCATAAACTTTGCAGTAATTCCTGAGTTATTTCCTTCCTCCACTATTTCTAAACCCTTTTGATAACATCACACTCTCCTGAATCTTAATCACCAATGGAACGGTCTCCAAGCTGATCCCACAGTAAAAGATATTCCCTCTATCATTAAACTGAATGTGCACTTATCTGCTGGGGTAGGAAAGGGTGTAGAAGTCCTTCTTGAATGGTTTCCATTGTGTTATTTGCCAGTGGTAAGAGCATGTAATTGTCCTGTTAAGGAATCAAAGTGACCACCAACTCCAACTTTAATCTCATCTGAGTCATCTCTGCCTTCAAGAGCTCTGTTATGGGTTGAATTGTGTCTCCCAAACAGATATGTTGAAGTACTACCACCAGTACTTGAGAACGTGACTTTACTTAGAAATAGAGTCATTGCAGATGTAATTAGTTAAGATGAGGTCATACTTGAGTAGGGCAGGTCCTTAATCCAACAAGACTGGTGTCCTTATAAAAAGAGAAGAGACATACAGAGGAGCATCCTGCATGAAGAGACAGGCTCAGAGAGAAGACAGTCATATGATGACGGAGGCAGAGGTTGCAGTCGTGCGGCTGCAAGCCAAGGAACGCCAGGGGTTGCCTGTAACACCCAGAAGCTAGGAGACAGAACATGGCTCTCCCAAGATGCTGATCTCAGACTTCTAGTTTCTAGAACTGTGCAAGAATAATTTTCTGTTGTTTAAGTTTCTGATCCTGTGTTACAGAAGTCCTGGAAAATGAATACAAGTTCATTTAATTTTCTATAATTGGGAAACATGTATCTGAGTCTGCTTCTTAAATCTAACTTAAATTTTCAGTTTTGTTGCAATCTCCCTAAGAGGAGAGCACATGAATTCTATTTCCTTCATTTTTCCTCACTTTGAATCCCTTTGGACCATGCCACTAGGCGTGGTACCATGTGGAATGCAGGGATTCAATAGATTTTGTTGTCTTACTGAACTTCATATTACAAATGTGGTAAAGAGAAACCAGAATAGGGTGGAATGACAGAAAAATGCTAATATGCTAATATTTTGAGTGTTAAGATCAAGTCCTCTTTCCTTATCATATGCCTATAAAATAAGTGATATGGAAAGTTGAATCTCTTTTACATCTATATTTATTATGAAAATATACATAGAATGATGTAAGAATTTGTATTATAGTTGAGAATTTGATAGAGAGAAATGCTTACATATAATTCAAGATATCCACCAGAAGCATATATTTAAACTTAGCAAAAGGCAACCATGATTAAGATATGGTACTGATGTCAGAATAGAAAGACTACCCATGGAAAAAATGCAAAGTTCAGAAGCTCTGTAATACAAATACAACATAAAGGTAGCATTTCAATTCAATTCAGACAAAGAAAGTTATTCATTTACTAATTCTGGGAAAATTGGTTAAGTATCTAAGAATTATGAAAGCTAGATCCTTACTTCATACCACATCATGTGAATTAACTATGCAAATTTCACCATTTAAAAAATAGTAATGCCCAACACTGACAAGAGTGTAATTGAAACAGACTCTTTCATACTCTGCTGGTGCAAATAAAAACTGGTACGACCTTCCTGAGGTGCAATCTGGTAATGTGTGGAAAGAACTTTTAAGATGCTTGTCTTTTCTTCTTCACTTATTATATCTTTGGAGCTATTAACCTTAGTAAGTATTCTAGTAGCAGGAGAGCGATGTCACCTCAACCATAGCTATCCAGATTTAATGTGCACACGAGTCACCTGGTGATCTTATTAAGATTGCAGATTCTTGTTGAGGAGCCCTGGGGTGGGGCTGGAGATTCTGCATTTCTGTCTAGCTCCCAGGTGATGCCTATGCATGTAGTGGAGGGGCAGGGTGCACATCTTGAGTAGCAACGCATTTTAGATTATTGCCAAAAATGCCCTGCAAAGGCCCAAGTTACACCTTCAGACACATGCGTATGGAGTCTCAATAGCTAGTGAAGAACATTTATTTCCTAACCTTTTCCCTCTTTCTTCCTCCTACATGAAACTCTGATATCAGTAGTTTACAGAGAAAATAGTTCCACTAAAACAATGTCCGCTGGGCTTTAGAACTCATTATTTCTTTCCCTGGGAAAGTTCCCACTTGCAATTGCCCTAAACACATTCTGAAACCTGGGTCCCATCACTGAGTGGAACTTTACTGTCTGAGAAAGGAGAAAGGCATGAAAAGCTCAATTGGGGCCATTCCAGCAAATTTAACAGCTCTTCAATTCACTGACCCTTTTGGGATGAGCCGAATCACTATCACTCCTGTGGAGAGACTGCACATTGAGGTGGCCTTGATCAGCCTTACAGCTCTGCACTCTGAACAGCAAAGCTTCATAGACACTTCCTTTGACCACCTCCAAATTTGAACTTGACGAGGATGTAGTTCAGGTATATAGCGATATAAAAAGCAAGAATAACTTTGAATACAACACCTTCCATCCTAGAGAAATGGAAGATTCTGACTCTTTTATACTAAACATACCTGGAGGTAACAACCCTCATAGTGGCTCACTAAGGTTGTCATTAGAGGTGTTGAGTGTTGTGGGTGGGCAGTTAGCTAAAGGAAGAGCCTGTAGAAATTTGGGGAGAAGACCAAAATATTTCAAAAAATACCTCAAGTGATTTGGACATGCCCCCCACCCACTTGCAGCCACAATGCTTCCCTGTGGGTCCTGAGTTGTTATTCCAAAGAGAGACAACAGAATGAAAATTGCATTTTGTGTTAAAAGAGCATCCAAAGTTATGCCTCTTTTTTTTGGATTTCAACATGTTTGACAGATTCAATATGGTGATAGAACTTAGTCACTTACAAAAATGCAGATCATTTACCATGCCGAACCCTGTGTTGGCCTTTGAACACATTTTCTAACCTAGTAGAAGTTGCCAATTAAAGAGCTATCTCAGCATGGAATTATTTCAGCAAACCTTCTTCTTTCTACACAAGACTAAAGCTCCGTTCCACAATTATGAATGGCAATTTGGTGGAAGAGGTTTCGATATTAAAATACATTTGATGTCTTTTTCCTGGTCGGCTTTATAACATATTTTCATTTAAATCCATTGAATTTGTTAGACTAGCTACCCGGAGCTCTCCATATTGAAGAGGGCCAAATACCACTTGAACTTCAAGGATACGTTAGGAAAGTGAAATAAGGCAGAGTATTACACACTACGCTCACTGAATATAAAATAGAGAGAAGCATGAGCATAGTTTTTCTTCTCAAATATGAAATGGGATTTCTTTTAGTTTTTATTTCTTGAATGCATATTTCAGAACCCTTTGGCATAAGTTGCATTTTCAGTTTAGATCTAATTCTCACCTTGTGTGAGCTGTATTCTGATATGTAATGATAGAGTTTAGGAATGGATTTATAAACCTTTCCTTCCACTTCTGTGATGAATGCATCATAACTACCAGGGTTGGAAAGCAGAGTTGGTGAGCGAGTCCTTCAGTAAGATGCTCACCTTGTAGAGAAATGTGTCTCCATAAAGGACATGCAAGGATGTAGGCAAAAGTATAATTGCCTCGGCTGCTACTTCAAATATGTGGTCCTCCTGAGTACTCCGATGTTAAACTAGGCATGATCATTTAGTTACTACTTTCCAGAGTCAACTTGTATGCCTAAAACCACTTATTTTGTAATAACCTGGAGCAAAGGATGTTCAAACCACTGGCTTTCAAACTTTTTTGATTGCAATACCAGTATAAAAGATCTAATGCATACTGTAGGTATAAATCCTTACTCTTACTGTGTGCAATGCCTGCTGATACTTTCAATTCACTTCACTTCAATTTTATTTTTTCTATTGTAATATGATGAGGCATAGTTGATTATTTGAAAAATGACTAGCTTCTGCTCAAAATAATTTAAAATGTTCTTGTTTTAAAATTTAGAATTCAGTGTTGAGAAACAATAATATGAGTATGCCGTTGATGAGTTATTCTTCTGCTATCTATTTGTATTCAAAAAACAGTGAAGTAATTTTAAAGGGTTTTATAATCGTTATAAAGCAAAAGTTAAAGCCAAGTTTTTTCAAATAACATGCCATCATTCTCTCACAATGGTACTGGAAATCAGCTCAAGTATGAGAAGGAAAAACAAATGAAGCTTTATCAATGTTGTCAAAGTATAATTTTAGTAAAGTTAAAAACATCATTCTCATCCAAAAATATAATGAGCTCATGTGAAAGGTTATTTAGTTTATTAATGAGGGAACCAGTAGAATGGTACAGCTGGCTCAAAGGAGGAGAGGAGAAACTGATAATGACTCATATACCGTTATATATTGTTTATATGCATATATGTTTATAAATATTCAGTGGAAAATAAAGAATGTTGGAATAGGCTTGTTAAATTAAATATAAAATAGGTTAATGTTCCACCGAGCAATAACACCACAACCTCTATGATTCCATTAGAAATCATTACATTTCTACTGCACAAAATCCCTCACTATTTATCAATCTTCTCAAATTAATGTGTGATTTATAGAGTCTGTGCCCTACTCAGTAGGAAATAGTAAATCAAACAAAATTATCTTTCCGTTTAGAGTGTCAAATTTTCTTCAGTCAAAATGCTCTGCTATGACATTGAAAGGGCACACAGAAATCTTTTAGCCTAATTTCAAGACTTAGACTATTGTTCTTACAAATACGAAATGTTCATTGGCAATAACTGAATCAGATTTATTTTTATGTCTTCAGCACCTAGGAGAGTGACTGGAATATAGAATGTATTTGACGACTACTGCTCTAGTCAAGAACTACTAATTCATACATGGAGGAAGGGAACTTCCAATCGACATAAAACTCTACAGGAAGACATTTGAATATTAGTGTATCCCTAATACTGTATACTGCCTAACACTCTTTTTATCTATATGGACTGCTTCACTTGCCTTATCTTTATTTTGTGAAAATTATGAAAATATTTGGGGGTACTTTGGGGCTATTTTCACCTCTGCACAAGTAATTTTATCACTCTAATTTACACTTATAAAAAAAAGAGTGTGCCCAACAGAAATCATAGCCTGAAGGTCTCCATGAATGTATCTGGAGGAGCATTTCCAAGGTACTTTCTGAAAGCGGCAGTCTTGAACTGAATCTCTGTAATTTTCCTTTTAGTCTTTGCTTGACTGGTTGCTTTTTGGGCAGGGTTAGAGAATTCATTGTAATGTACAAACACTAGTTAAAAGTTATAATTGACTAAATGCCTCATTAAAATCAGTGACAAGACAAACTATCTAGGAATGTGCAACATCTACTTGTAGAAAACCTTAAATGAACACTGAAAAAATAGGAAGACATACTATTTTCTTGCATAGGAAGACTCAACATCATTAAGGTGTTAACTGTCCCAGAATTAATCCATACATTTAATGCCATTCTAATAACATCATATGATTTTTTTCTAATCCAGGCAAGATGATTCTAAAATTCATGTAGAAAAATAAGAAGCAAGAATTGCCAGGAAAATTCTGGAAAAGGCTAGTAATAAGGAGTGACTATCCTTAGCAGATATTAAAACATTTTAGCATGGATAAATCATAGAGAGAATGATGATGCACACGAATAGAAAAACAGATCAATGTAACAGCAAATAAAGTCCATATAAGACTAAAGTTTGAGATTCAGGGAGCATTTCAAATTAGCAGTAAAATGATGGGTTGCTAAAGAAACAGAAAAAAACTTCTGAAAAAAATTAAGTTAGATCAACATCTCATATGTTATCTGCCAAGTATCAAAAAATTAAATATAAAAAATAACCCATAAGTGTACTAGCTGAAATGAGAATTTTTTTCTTAATACCTTAGGTAAGTAAAGTCCAAGCATGAAATGTAACTCAGAAAACAGACAAATTTGATAGCATAATAAGTTACACATTTCTGTAAGAAGAGGATTTGCATATGCATATAGTTCTCTCAAAATGCACAAACTATATCTGGAAGAACTCATAATAAACTGATAACAAGTGGCTGTGGGACACTCAACATGTGGCATGAGATTTCACCATGCATTCATTTATCCTTTGAATACATAGCACTTATTATTTAAGAAGTCTGTAACATAAGAGAAAATGCACATACAACTCCAAAATAGCATGGAATGACTGCATCTTTAAACTGCAGTGTAACCAAGACAACCCAGGTCTGAAAGAAAAACTTCCTTCTTGGCGTGCTGCTAAGCACCACTCTTTCAGTTGCCTCTTGGTGTCTTCACCCATAACTAAAGAGGTCTCCACATCTTTACATTTATATAATACGACCCGTGTTCATACGTACTACCAGACAAAGAAGGGAAGGAGGATATTCCCCCATGTGACATGGCCCAGGGGTGGAAGTTCATGGCACTTTCAGAAGTGCAGACTAAGGGAAAGGGAGTGGTGGGTGAAAAAGCTAGAGACGTCAGGACAGGCAGGACTTGCAGGGCTCTGTAATCTATGTCAAGGGGACTGGACTTGATCCTGGGGGCTGTGGAGAGCCATTGAAAGGGGGAATGCTGTCATCTGATTTGCATTTTAGGATGATAACTCTGGCTTCAGTGTAGAAAACTGATTGTGTGGAGGGGGTGAGAAGGTGGCAATATCAGGCAGTAATGGGCTGCTGGACGGTGGACTACACTATCTCCCGTACTACAGTAGGTTAAAAAGTCTGTTTAATTAACACCTTGAAATGTTTTCTCTTCCATCACAGTTAATTAGAGCTAACTTATTTACTGCACACTAATTATGCGGCAGTCACTGTTCTTATACTATTTCATGCACTTCATTTATACTTCGCAACAACCTCATAGCACAGATAACATTCCTATCCCCATGCGGTGGATGGAAAGCTATCACTGAGGGCTCAGGAACATGCCCAAGTTCCCACAGTAAGTGATGGAAGTGGAGTGTGAGCCAGCACTTGGATCCAGAACCACTATATTCCACTACTAGGCTGCAGTGGTTCTCCGTGGGCCAAGACTTCTGTGATGCCAACATGAAGGTCTTGGCTGACTCCCATGACTTCCAATTTCAACCCAACTGACCACACGCTTTCCAGCGTTATCTGCACAAAGCACTGCTTTCATCACATCACTTTTCTGCTTTGTATTGTAGAGTAGCTCCCTATTGCTCATCACTGAAGTTTTCTTCAGCTATTTAGCATCTTTCCTATGTCCATATCTTTGCCTCTGGTGGGCCTCCTAGTCTTTTAGGCATACTCAAATTCAACCTCTCCTTTCATGAAATCATGAAAATTAGATTTTTAGTCTATTTTTTTCTCCCATCTCCCATAAACTACCGCATTCAGCACTGTGTACTCCAGTCTGTGATTATATGTTATCTTGACTTATTTTGTGTGCATTCGTCCTACCTCCCCATTTTAGATTTTTTTCCTTTAAATAGCATTTCTGTCTCACTTCTTTGTATGTGCTTCAGCCCTTAATGCAATGTGGACATGGGACATGCAGCAGGAAGTCAGTACAGACACAGTTAACTGAAATGTCTTTACTCATGAGCTATTGCTAGACTGATATTTCCCAAACTTGGTTCTCCACTCATTCCATGAAAACAAGTCTGTTTACATTTGGAAAAAAACTAGTTAAACAAATTTTAACAGGTTTTCAGAAACTTTCATATGCTAGTAATGAAAGGGAGTTAGACTAAATTGTGTTTGGTTTTACCACAAAGCTCCCTCACCTTTTAAAAGGCACAATATAACAATAGCAATAAAGACTGGTGACATTTATTGCACATGGACTATATTTCTGAGACTGTGCCCTTGCCGTGCATCACCTCACTGAGTACTGTTTATATCTCTTGGAATTCTACTCCCTCCAGAAAGGTGGCTTGGAAAAACCTCATCCAGATGCATTCATAAAGGCACTCAGGTTATGATTTCTATTTGCATACTCTTTGTGTCCAAGTCCAAGTAAGTAGAATGTGGAGAATCATTAATGCCCCAAAACTTGAAAGCAGAGTTTATTTTTAAATAAATTGCAGTTTTGGGAATTCCTGGCTCTGAGAGCCTTTCTTCCTTCCAGATATCTAATGCCGTGTAAATCCTTCACAGAGCTTTGGATATGATCACAAAGACTTTTAAATCTAACTGAGACCAAGGGTCTTTCCACTTTTTAACCTTGTTTATCCTCTGGGATCTCAAAGCCTTGAGAATGGGCACAAAGGTTTTCTTCGGGCTTTAGCCTAGCTGTCCACCTTTCCCGGATGGACAAAACTATTGGCTCTGATAGTTGTGAGTTGGCCTATGTTTCTGAGATGAATTGTTCCGAAGATAATATGGTCTTCATTTCAGCCAGAAACACAAGAGAAATCATATAACTGGGATCATAATAAGGGAAAAATAATTTCAATAACTTGGTAATTTAATAATTTGTCAGCTTTTGACTTTATTAAGCCCAGAGAGACTACTTAGCATATGGAGCTCTCTAAACTTGTGAATTTTTTTTTTTCTCTCTTATCTTTGCATGGGCTACAAGATCCATAGTTTCCAATAAGGTCTGTCTACAAGTGTTAGGGGCGTATATCTACCTGTAAAACGGAAAGCCAAAAATTCTAAGAGTTCAGAAATACAGTGAATCTATTGATGACTAAGATTATAAAAATGTTACATCTAAAAGGATTTGTAGCAATCATCTATTCCAGTCTTTTATTATGTGAAGATTTTACCTAATGACATGGCCAGTTAGTAGATGGGATAGGTATAAATATTGTTTTCCTTGCTGTTTATCCAGTGAGCTTTTAATAGCAATTGGTTTTGGCAGTACTTTAACTGATGAAGCCATGAATTTAAAACATATATTCATTACCAGAAATGTCCGAAGTACTCCCTATGGCATGGGAAATACAAGATGAAAAAGAGAATAATAAGAATGGATAAAATAATCTCACACATGATAGAAAAATCTTTTCCCAAGAAGACATTCAAATATTCTTTGATTTTTATCTTGATGAAAAATTTATGTTTTCACTATCAGTAACAAGTTTGATCTCTGTTTCACAATGTATGTGTCTGGTTCCATGCACTTTTGAGGGTTCTATCATATTCCAGCCAATATAATTATTCCCTTTTTTGGGTCATTATTTTGAGATGCTATATAAGTTCTACCATTCAAAACAATCCTACTTCAGCCCTCCTAGGAGAAGTATGTTTTTGAGAATTTATGATGCGTGACTTTAATGGAAGTAATATTAGACTTCCTACTTGCTCTCTTCTTTTAACAGCTTTGCCTGTTTTTTGTTTTAATTGGTGTAATTTAGTAGTAATTTAGTATAACTCATTTACAATTGGTAATAACCACCATCAAATGCAGCACAAAGTATGTTTAAGGAATTCAGGCTGTTTTTGTAAAAAGTTTATGAAAAGCTTTAGAATAACTATTAGCCGATTATCAGGTTGAAAGCAGTCAATAAAAAAGTGCCTAGTATATGCCAGATCTCCATGTGCTTCACTGGGGATAGAGCTAAGTAAATGAAACAGGCATAGACCCTATCCTGTGAAACTCACAATCTTTCTGTAGACCAGCAATTAGCAGGCCAAGTATTTGCTGAGCTATGTACTTCAGTTTTGCTAGTTTTTACGGCATATCATATCATGCTCACTTCTGCCCAATTGTTTCCTGCCAGGTCCTTCCGTTCACCAAAGTCAAAGGGCATTTGAGGGCTCTAGACTGAGAAGACAATCCAATCTGCTTGCTTGGTTACAAAGCCCTTCATGTATGGTCACAATCCATCTTTCCATCTCGTCCCTGTGCTGTACATCACCTGACACACTCAACATTGCATGAATGAACAAATGACTGTTTTGTAACTTTCCCCTATTTCAAATTTTCTCGCTTTTCTTCCCCATTTAGGCTTTAAAAAAATGGGAAGATATATTACCCATCCTGTCCTTCTCAACTATATAAAGTCTCCACGAACAGTTGATATGGCCACTTGGTTGGGTTGGGGAGAAAAGAATGTGGAAACATAGATTCTGAGAATTTCTTATAAATTTAGAGAAGCTCAGGTTTCCCTTAATGTGGGGACAACACCCCTTTGGGGCAGAACGCTGAAGATTTTTGAATCTTTTTGTCTATTTTTTCTTGAAACAAATCTAAAACCATGAAATTTGAAAAATTAGAAATATATTAATTAGAATTTGCCTGACTTAATTACTGGTTGGATCTGCATCTTTTCCTTTTTAACTTTGAAGCTTGTCAGCAACAAGAAAAGAAAACACTTAGGAGAAATAGTATATAACATTCAGTAAATGTTGAGAATTTTTCGTTATATACACTATATGTTTTATCTCAAGACAATTATTTTTCCAACATCTTTAGCATTGTGTTTCAAACCAACTCCTTCCACCTTTTTGTTACTGAATTCTAGAAAAAAGTACCAGACATTAATACCTCAGCTGGAACAACCAAGACCACATATTATTGAGGTTTCTTATTAAAAGTGGCATTTTCATTAAAATCCTCTTCTTTGCTGTGAAAAGCCAGGATGATGTATTATCTATTTTGAACAAACATGCTGCAGAAAGTGCCTAGGAGGTAATAACACAGTTTAAGA
Organism: Equus caballus; assembly: GCF_041296265.1. Lineage (NCBI taxonomy): Eukaryota > Metazoa > Chordata > Mammalia > Perissodactyla > Equidae > Equus > Equus caballus. The sequence goes on along the minus strand of NC_091693.1, from coordinate 79,053,231 downwards.
AAAAAATTAAATATGATGGCTAGCCAAATGCAATTTACACATTTGCATTTTTTGGTGGCAAGGCGTATATCTTGTAAAAAGGGATGCACCTGAAGCATGAGTAGAGAAAAAAAGTTTGTAGGTTATAAAAATAAAAATATGTAAAAAAAAGTTGCACAAAATCCAGATATTTTAGTACAAAAAAATCCCTAAAGCAAAACCAAATGAGTGTTAAATGATACCTTTTATCGTTTTTTCAGATAAAAATCTGTTTCCTTTTACCCTCTTGTCCCTGGGGTACGAAGTGATTCCCTCTCCCTCTGAGCACCCAGGAGTGGCTAGGAGCCTTCTGGCTGTACAGAAGGGGTGGAGCTAGGATCCAACCATCACTATGCTTGAGGGTAGAACTGGGAGCCAGGAAACTAGGTTGAGAACACAATAGTGCCATTTATGAGTCATGTCATCTCCCCGTGCCTCATTTTATTCAGCTGTAAAAGAAGATTTTGAGGGATGTGAGTACAAGTCTAAACCCTCAACTTTCCAATATAACCTCTCCATATTCTAGTGTGAAGCCACTTTCTTCATACTTTAAATACAATGTCAGAACCACAACAAAAAGACAATATGTTATTCCCCATGCAGCATCCCTTGTTTTCCAACTCCAGAGGTGTTGCTATAGCTCCCCATGCCCACCTCCAAATTCTGTTCATTTTCAACGTCCAGCTATGAAGCTACTGTGCGGTGGTGCCTTCTATACCTCCCCGACGCTGCTCTGGGCTGGAAATCATCGCTTGTTTTGATAACTTCTCCCAGTATGGGATCTACAACTCACTAAAGCACTTATTCCTTTCTCCCTTGCAATTCATGCACTTGTTCTTATCTCTCTGCTACGTTATAGCTTCTCTGAGGGCAGTGCCATCACTTATTAATCTTTATATCTTCCTTGGTAGCTACCATAGACTTGCCTGTAGCAGGAATTTAATTAACGTTTATTGTGTCAATGAATTAAAAAAAAAGGTTATCTATACTATTTTACTCAATAGCAAGATAAGATGATATAAGATCAGAGATGTGAAAGCCTTGGGAAAGTAAAAGTTTTATTGAAATGAAAGGCCTGATGGCTGGAATACCATACAGGCACATTTGACAAGGGAATAAAACTCCTTGAGGGTTATTCACAACTGACAGAACTCCGAGGTGTGACTTGGCTACTAAAGAAATTCTTGGGCCTAAGTGTAGCTTTACGAAAAGTTGAGATAACGTGCTTGGAGAACACTGGAAGATATAAAATGCCAAAAAGAACAGCTTTTTCAGAGCTGTCAAGGCGTCTCAGTTTGTTTTCATGCAGAGAGACTTGTCAAACTGCCACTAACTATCTTGCCTTCTTGTCATAGCTAAGTTTCTATACGTTGTGCCAACTCTACTTTCTTGGTAGCCAAGAAATTTCACCAAAGTTTGATAAAGCCACTGCAGCAAGCCAATGTGTTAGAGTGTCATTGCTGAAGTCATCTATGGTTTGGCACCATGCCTGGTGGAATGTCAAAGGAATCAGAGATGGATTCTGAAAAGCTGATGCTGACGGTCTGGAATGAAGGCCCAAGCCAGGTAGAAGGTCACAATAACGCTGCAGAGGCATTGTGTCTTGGAATCATTCAAAATTTCCTTTGTTTGAAAAGAATTCATGTAAAGACTAATTCTGGGACCACAAAGCATAAGTAACTCAGACCTTGCCCCTCGAAGTGTGGTCTGCAGACCAGCAGCCTCGGCATCACCCTGGGGCTACTTAGAAATGCAGGCTCTCAGGTCACTGTCCCCATTTACTCAGTGAGAACCTGCATTTTAACAAGAACCTGAGTGCTTCATACTCACGTTAGACTTTGAGAGGCACCACTCTAAGACAAGATGGTCAAGGAAAAAAACTCAGCAATTTTTATACCTCATTGCAATTGCGAAAGGTTTAAAAAATACAGAGGCGAAAATTTCCCATTGAATTCATCTAATGAAGATATTTTTTATTTAAAAATACCTTTCAAAACTAAAGAAAATAAAGCTGTATAATTAAGATGAAAACAAAGGGGGAAATAAACCCCTACCATAAGACATTGCTTGTGATAATCCAAAGTACTTCATTTCCTTTCCAAAATGTTGTCATCTGGATATAGAATTACTGAAAATATATAAGTACTTGCAGAGAACATCCTAAATTAGTCATTAGATATGCTGGCTGTCTGCTCCTTTCTAGTCAATTATAGTTAATAGGCATTTATTATAACGTTATCATAAAGCATAGAATTAACCAATGACTATAGAATATTAATTCCATTGCAATTATAGAGAAATATTTAAAATCATAAGTACAGTATTCTTCATAATATTAGTAAGAACAAAATGGCTTTGGAAAAACATTCAGATGATGAGTTCCTGCTTTCTCATTTTACTAACACTAATGCCTGTTTTTATCTTCTGAAGAAAGTTCAAATATGGATTGAAAAGCTAGGGTTTTCCTTAATCAAGGCAACATTCACAGAAATAAACATGTGCCCACTTAACAATATACAAAAGTGACAAATGAAATGACTTTTAGGTACTAACATTGTTTGTGTTGTTTGGAGTTCAATTCAAAATCAAATATATTTTGCTTTCCTCATTGTATTTAGACCTAAACTGAATTCACAATTCACTTCATTATGATTTGTCTGCCATTATTTTAGATCTACTTACAGAGATTTACATGTTATAGTTTATCAAACTGTATGTGTGGTATTCTCCCATTAAGAATCATGCTAAGGGGACTGAGTGGTTAAGTTCACGTGCTCTGCTTCGGCAGCCCAGGGTTTGCATCCTGGGTGTGGACATGGCACTGCTCATTAGGCCATGTTGAGGTGGCATCCCACATCACAACTAGAAGGATCCATAACTGAAAAAATATACAACTATGTACTGGGGGGATTTGGGGAGAAAAAAGCAGGAAAAAAAAAAGGAAGATTGGTAACAGTTGTTAGCTCAGGTGCCAATCTTTAAGAAGAAAAAATAAAAAGAATCATGCTAAGTTCATGAGAATCCTTATTAAAGGGTCATAGGTTTAATAAATGCCAAGTATTCTGATTTTAAAATGCTGTGTAAGATGTTTTTTGGAAAATTAGAATCTTATTATACTTGCTGCTTACATATAAAGGCACTTTTCTGTGAATATTCTTGTGCATTTGAATGAGTATATAAAAAAAGATTCAATCTTAGGCTAATATGGAGGAGCATATTTTGAGTTACTCACTTAATAAATATTCATTTAGTAACTGATATGTGCCAGGCACTCTGCAAGGCCTTAAGAATCCAAAGAGAATAAGACAATATCCCTTCTCTCAAGGAATTTAGTCTTCCAGGAAGAAAAGACAGCTAAACCAATGCAACACCAGGCAGTCTGCATTATCATGGAGGTAATGGATTAGGTGTATCCATGATGCAGTTTGCTGTCTGAAGACTGGTCTAGAGAAATCAGGGAAGTTATCAGGGGTTGGATTTTTGGAAGTAGAGCCTGAGACAGGGATTCTTGAGAAAGTGATTTCTAGGAAGAGTGCTCTCAGGGGAAGGGGATGGGAAAAGAAGACTAGGAGGGGCAAAGCTGAAGACGGATGTGGTCTCAGCTGAAGATCAGTTTCAGCCTGGTCTCAGAGGAGGATTTTGTATTTATTCCCCCTGCAGTGAGGGGCTGGGTCACCCCATCATTGGTTTCGGGTTAGTGGGGGTGAAGGACATGGTGGCAAGGTTCTCCCCAGGAGGATGAGCAGGATTGGTAATGTTAGAGTTTATCAGGAAATAAAAAGAAGACACATCTAGCAAATGTGATAGTATAAGGTGGAGAGATGCAGAGATATGAAATAATATATGTAATGGTCAAGGGATTTCCAAAAAGTACGGAGCAAAGATCGTTCCAACTGACAATTAGCTCTTAACTATAGAAATTAGTTCGTGTAATGTTGCAGGCTAAACCCAGAGGACATGCTTCCTGATCATTATCAGTCAATTATATGATAGCACGTCTAATACGGTTTGAATGTTCATGACAAAACCTATTTCAATTTATATTACTTTGAATCCACAGGAGTATTTCCCAACTGAGATAATGCTCAAAACGTATTTCTTCTTCTTATCATTTCTATAATGCAGAAATAACTCTATGACATTTCTATAGGTTAAAGTTGTCATATTCACTGACTTCTTTAATTCATCTGAATGCTTAGTATGTGCCAAGCATTATACTTAGGCTAAATATGTGTTTATGTACTTCTGATTTAGCTCATTATGCTTTAATAAAGCTCCACTGTAATCAAATAATATGTAATGGATTCAATTCTCCCTCAAATATTCTCAATAATAATAATAATAGCTAATATTTTATGAGTGTGTTAACTATGTACTAGGCATAGTGCTAAATCCTTTACATTTATTTACTAATTTAATCACTGTAACAACCCTATAAATAGGGATCATAATTAATTCCATTTTATTGATGAAGAAATAGGCTGACAGAGGCTAGTGTCTTGCCTGAACTCATTTACCTGGTGTGCAAGATTGCTCCTTGAACACCGTGGTGTACTGTCCCCAGGAAACCAGAAGGACTGAATTTTCAGGAATTGACTAGATGCAAAAACTTTCAGTATGTTTTTTTTTATTCAAGTTGATCTTGTTGGAAGTTTCAAGTTACATTTGATGTGTGTGTGTGTGTGTATGTGTGTGTTAAAAGTATGTCTTAAATTTGATTCTGGCATCTGTGAAATAAGGTTATTTTACATTAAATATCAACCAAGTTATAAAGACAACTTGTTGTAAGAATCAAAGGAATTATATACAATAAATTAATTTAAAATCTAGGATATGGACTAAAGCATAATAGCAAGACATATGAACAGAAATATTATTTATCAAGTTAAATGATCTACCTAGCCCTCAGAAATCTGACTCCTGTCTCAATGACTCTAATGAAATTGTTTTTTTAGAAATAATACCCACTGCACAAAGTTATGTGAAGATCATGAAAACGTATTAAAATACTTTGTAAACTATAAATGTAACAGGTTAGCGATCACAGTCAAATTCAAAGGTTTTTCTTTCACTTTTATTCTCTTATATTTTTATTGATATGAATCTTATTTTTTTTAATTTGTCATTATCATTAGCCTCCTTGGTCCCCAGACACCATGACTCTTGGCTGCCACTTCTCTATTGCAAATTTAATCTAAGTTCTAGAGGATTTTCTCAGACAAATGTAAGCATGTCCTCAAGAAGATGCTACTCTTTTGGTTCTGTTCTTTAACATTTTAAGTTTACTGCATACAACCAACTAAAATATCCAACTCTTGTTGACTTTCATATGTTGTCATTAATCTCAATTACAGATTTTATTACTTACATATTTTGGAATTGAGAACATTTTCTACCAAATCGACTTACTTAGTAATGTGCAAATTTTAGATTTATTGATATTGTTGAACATTCACTTCAAAGGCTAGACATAAATCATTATCCATATCTCTGATTATTCCTTGAGGATGTTACTAGCTATGGGAATACAAGGTAAAAAGAGGGTACAAAACTTTTAAGGCCCTTGATTCACGTTGCCAAATTGCTTCCAAAGATCATGCCCATTTGCACTCCAAACACAGGACATGATAGTGCCTTTCTCACAGCATTCTCAGCATTATTCAATAGCATTTATTTTCTGAGGTGGCAGGAGTGAAAATACCCACTTATCAATCAGAGAACTGAAATTCATAAAGATTAAATTATTTTTCATCATCAGTGGATAAGATCATAGATAGACAGACAGATATGGGAACAAAACACAGCACTCGGGGCTAAACTGCAGTACCATACAACCCAGCTCAAGCTCTTGAGCCATACTAATGGGTTCTCATCCCTCCCCTGCCACTCATTGTGTGTGACCCTCATCTCCTCATCTGTAAAATGGGCATAACAGTAACTACTTACAAGTTACTTTGAAAAGTAAGTAGATAACACACGTGTAGCACTTATCTAATGCTTGGTTCACAGAACGAGGGCTCATCATTTTCTAAAAATTGATATTTATTGTCTCTGAAGACATTAATTTGAACAAATTTTAATCTAGGCATTGAAACCAGAAATTTCTAAACAGAAAATTATGTATTACAACTTGCCATATGCTTCATGATAACAACAGAAAATAGGTAAATTGCTTCCAAAATAAATGAGTTCTCTCTAGGAAATATCTTCCATCCTAGAGCTTCAGCTAAATATTAGATACGATCTCTAAGACTTAAGAAACATCACCAACAACTTTGAATAATATACCAATTAGACAAAATGGGCGCTAGTCCTTTGCTCTCATTCACAGTAAGATGAATATAAGATCACATTTTTTTCTACTGGTATTGCACTGTGTTCTCTTTTACTAAATACTGTCAATTTCCATGCTCAGGGGTTATAATGTAGAAGGTATTCTAAATGAGATTTTCAAACTAATTAGTCTCCTGGCTGACATACTCAGCAACAAGAAAAATAAACAGTACATCGTGATTCATTTAAACTCACATGACTGAAATTAATGGTATTACTACTTGCTACTTTACCACATACGAGAATAATCTACAAAGCAACATAACTCCACTACTGAACACTTGATTATTTCTATTTAAATGCAATTTTTTTTCACATTTTAAACCATTAGCTATCAATGCGATAACAAAGATGTGGTGAACCATGAGCAAGGATTATTAAAAGAACAAATTTAAGATTCTACATATTCTTTTTCCTCTGAGAGAAATCCCACAATCCCTTGCCACATGCATGTATTCCATTTCAAAACTACTCACTTGGCTTCACTCTCTTTCATGGGTGCTGATGACATATCAACGTATACTCTACTGAGAACTGGCTTATTTTCTTTTTTGTTCTGTCTTATTTTGTTTTTGTTTTTTTCCAGGATGCTCTAAGGAACATGATTGACTTATAAACACTTTGGTTGATTTTCTTTTTTTTTTTACAACCACCACTAAGCATTTAAGCATTGAGCAAGATCAAAGTGTAGCCAGGGCCAAGTAATAAAGCCAATCTAACCTTGGCCCTAAGAGCAGTATATATTAATAGACCAAAACCCTCACAATCCCATACACACACATTCGATCTTTCTAGAAACACCTGTTCACCTCCTATTTTATGTTGTCACGTCCAGCTCTTGTATGATTGTAACAGTACATGCAGCTTTAAAGAGTGAAGTGCAAAGATGGTGAGGTCCTGAAATATCTGACCTGTGCCCCATTTTGGTATCTCTCATAGAGAAAGAGGGTCAGCAACACAGTATGGTTATATCCCATGATAAAGAAATGTGAATATGTTATGAATATATTTGGTGACTCCATCCACATGTTTTCAGTACTTTGGGGCTATGAGTGCATTAGACAAGACAACAGCGATGAAGTCAGAAACCAGAGCTTGAAAGTTATAATTTGAGATCCAAATTTTTTTAACACTAAAAGAGGCTGTGGAAGCTACAAGTGATATGACATGATATGACTGCTCAGTTTCCACCACCGAGCCTTTTAACCCATACAAGGATGCTTTCGGGAAACTGAAAAGTGAAAAATTGAAATTTAGAGTTTGTAAACCATGATATCTGAACAAAACACATCTCACTTCTTTTCATTAATTTTTAATTCTTTCACTAAACGTTTATTGAACCCCTATTTTGTACTGTGTACTATGCTAGGCATTTGGTGCAGTCTTGGAATAAATCATAGTTCCAACTTACAGAACTTACCGTCTAGAGGGAAGTGGGGCCTGAAAATAATATTGGTTATAATACAAAACAAGTGCCATCGGGTTACAAATGATTAAAACGGAGAGGAGCAAATGATTAATCCCTCTTCCCATTTTATTAACAAGCATCTCCTTCTAACTCCATTTACCATGCTCATGGAAATTAGTACATATACAACAAAATAATCCACACAAAATAGTCCTAGCATAACACAAATTTTATGAAAACCATAATGGAACAATAACCAAAAAAAGGTAATTTTATTATATTGCTTCCAGGATTCATGGTTGTCTCTATCAGAATCTTTACCATCCTGTATAATCAAACTAGTAATCTCTCTTCATCTGCCTATCCTCTTAAAGTGAGATTGGAAATAAACCTAAAGCCATGTAGATATGCTTATTTGAGGCAAACATTCTTATCCTACACTGTGCTCTGCTTTCAAATGTAACAACCAGTTAACAAAGATGAATTAATCGGTAATTACTTAAGGCATTTGTGATGGACATACCTGGATAAATGGGTAGATAATCCCAAGTAGCTTTATTTTCCTTTTGAAAACTTACTAATGAGATAGTTGGTTGTGCTGTTTGATTCTTTTTTCCACTGTGGTTTCTGTTCTGAGCAGATAATGTGATTACAGAATCAAAGTACAAATACCTCATATTGCCTGGATAAGGTTATGGCTTAATTTAATTATAGTAATTTACAGCCCCATTGCACAAGGTTGTTAAAAAATGTGCTGCTTGCAATGGGCAGTAGGTTGACACAAACTAACAATGTACATTTAAACTAAACTACCTCATTAAATTTTAGGATGCCATTATTCCTTGTCTTATTATTATTCTAAATACAGTATTGTGGCTTCTATGACTCATACAGAGTGGTTCACGACAGAATTAATTTTGATGCATGCTGTATTAGTCACACTTTTCTCTCAGTTTAAGTGATGTACAATGCAGCGTGTATGGCTGTCAAGTTACTTGAGGAAATTTCCAGTGTATTAGCTGACATTGTCATTGACGCCAAGAATATAAGCAAACATCACTCTGAATTACTCTTGGAAGACAGGAGAACAAAATAACTCAGCTTTTCATTTTTATACAAGAACACATGAAAGGGGCCACATTATAAAGGTGAGAGAACTGGACCCAGGGAGAGGTCCTATGTTGGCACAGTCTTAATTTCCTCCGTAACCTTGGGCAAGTACACTTTCTGGGACTCAGTACTCTTGAAACAGATATTCTCTGAGCTCTCTCTTATTACTCCAAAATACCATAAAGCCATTACCTTATAAAAGTAATCTCTCACTTGCTTCTAAATATAAAATAGAAACACAAAGGTGAGCAGAGCATGATGTATGATATACAAGGATACTGCTAGTTCTCTTCTATAAAAAGGTGTATTAACATGCCACAACTAGAAGGACCCACAACGAAGAATATACAACTATGTACCGGGGGGCTTTGGGGAGAAAAAGGAAAAAAAATGGTATATTAAATGTCTAAGAATTACTGCTGTGAGTGTTGGAAAATGAGCAATCCAATTGTTCAAATAGATATTCCTCATGGTCTTGCCACATGGTCTGCAATTCTCATATTAGTCACTCCTTTGAAGTCCCTTGTTAAAAGGACATGTCATTTGGGAAGATTAATATATTGAAGTTCTTAGTAAATTAAACTGATGGAATTTTAAGAGTGGGCATATTTGCATCGTTCAGAAATTTTCTAAAAGGAGGATTTTCTTGGCCCAAATAGCTGAGTCTCTTATAATTAGATAAAGGCTATTCTAATAAGATCAGAGTCTCATCTTCTTGCAAGGTATTACGGTTTTCATGTATCGAAGGGACCTTGGTAAATAAGACCATCAGTTCCTAGAGTAGAGACCCTGAGTGAACAGAATCATAGGAAGTAGAGCATCTAAATATATCAATAATCTAAGTGAGAAATTTAGACACCTCTGGGCACAGTGACCAATAATACTGTTGACTAATGGGAAGGGACATTAATTTTTTCTATGATGATTTATTTTGTCAAATAGTTTAGCATCTCTTTAAGTCCCAAGTTATGACAAGGCACACTGCTTGAAAGTTACTTTGAGGTGCCCAGAAAACCTCCTCGTCCTCAATTTGATTCCAGTCTTGAGCCTACTGACTTGATGCTTAACCTACCAAAGCCTTATCAATCACCTGGGGAAAGCTGATACATTTAAACCACTGTCTCAGCTTAAATTAGATTATCATAGTAGTCAGAAATAAGATTTGGGAAGAAATACACATGGGATAAGAAAATGGTAGCTTCAGAGAGTGGGCAAAGCAAGGATTGAACTTGATGGCCATATCCAGTGAGGTGTCCCAATTGGTTCTCTGAGGAACTAAGAAAGAGCCTGAAGGGGATGGGTACATAGGGAAATAAGAAAGGCAATGAAGTTAAGAAAAAACTTTCCCTTTTCACATTCTATAAAAACTGGTCCCCAAATCCTTTTAAACAGAAGTTTACTGATGATAGTAAAAAAATCAGAAATTTCTAGCATGTTTGACGTTATTAAGAATGGATCACACTCAACCTATAGATTGCTTTCTCATATCAGAGAATTTCCTGGCTTTTAAAAATGTGATTTTCGTATAAAGCAGTGAGAGAATTGGGAAAGCCAAGATCAATATTCAAACATACAGGAGAAGAGCAAAGAAATGTGAAAAACTCTTATTGAAAACAAACAAAACCAGATACATTGCACACATCTAAAATAAAGGAGTAATGGTTTTTTCATTATTTCTCTATTAGAGGCATTTATCTACTTCTCATTTCTATTTACAAACGATCCCTTTTTTATTATATAAAATATTTCATAAATGAGTTCTTATGAAATATTCTGATGTTGAGGAGACAAACTTTATATTTCTTTCAACTGACTAGCAAAAGAGTTTTAGGAAATATTCAGCACACTCCCTGTGTTTCAATCTGTTTCATTTTGTATTATTGAAGTCCATACTCTCTTAGGACTCTCTATTCCTTATAACAAGTAAAGGATGAGTGAGAATAGCCCTGGGTTAAGAGCTAACATAAGAATGAAAATCGAAACTCAGAAATCTTTAGCATCAGCTTGTTAAAGATGAAGGTGGCACAGAGTCAATAACCAAGGCAACACTCTTCCACTCAGGTTTCTGAAAGAAATCCACACTTCTAAGTCTTAAAGTCAGAGTCATCGTCCAGGTGATCACACATCTTGTGGATCTTCATGGCACTAACCTAGCTGCCAGTACAACTTACAGGACGGGAGACCGTGGAAGAGGAGCTCTGACATCAACTTGAAGATATGGTCCTGCCGAAATGCCTCATTCTGTGGGTGGGGATTTGAGTTACCTGACCTGCTCACAGGTAGGGCTTTCTTACAGGAGGGCTCAGGCAGAAGTAAATGGAGATCACAGGGTTAGGAGGTCATCTGAGGGAACCCCAGGAAAGCATAACCCAGCGTCACTTCTCTGAAGTGGTCAGTAGCAGATGTAACACTTGGAAGAAATTAAATGAATAACATCAGGCTGAAGAAACTTTTTACTCTTTATAACGCATGAATGTCCTCACATCTCTTCAGCATGTCATGGTAAATTCTCTTTGGTTGAGAAACATAGGGAGGAGGAAGAACAGAAGCAGGAGGAGGAGGGAGTCTGTTCTCACTAACTACTTATCACTTGTTAGTGTAACGGGGAGTGGAACGTGGTGTAGGGCAGTGGTACTTCAGCAAGCTTGGAGGGCTGGTTAAACACAGATTGCTGGGCTCTATCCAAGAGTTTCTGATTCAGCAGGTCAGGTGTGGGGCCTGAGAATGTATATTTCTAACAAGTTTCCAAGTGATGATGCTGCTGGTCTTGGGAGCATCCTTTGAGAATTACTGGTGTAGGGCATGGCGAGAACCAGACCAAGAGCAGCTTAATGTGTAGCAGAGCGATTTTTGATGCCCACCTCAAGGAATCAGTAATGGCAGAAATCTAGTCCTGAGCCCTGGTCTGGCTTGGGTTAGCCAGGAGGAACAGGCATCTTTTGAGAATGTACTCATTCAGAAGGAGTTCCTTTTTTATCCTGCTCAAGGTGCTTTCTATGCTGGCAGAGGCCATGCTGAAAACAAAAGAAGCTATCTTGTTTAAGGTATTTCTCTATGCCAAACACTCTGTTAGAACACACACAAACACACACACATAGAGCACATGTTCACACATATGCATGTGTATTCATGGACACACATATGTATATTTATTCACACATGTATGCATATACATGTGTATTTATGTATATGTTCTCTTATCTTTGAAAAACCCTGCCTTGGAGGATTTTTAAAATACGTATAAATGTGTATGTGCATGTGTGTAGTCTATGTCACAAGAATCCTGTCTTGGAGGTTTTATACCCTGTTTTACAAATAAAGAAAATGAAAGTTTGGAGCCAGAAATTAAATTGCTGTAATCACCCAACCAGTAAAAAGAAGCAATGGAATTCTGATCCAAGTCTTTTGACTGCCACAAAAATCCCCAGGTATTGCTACCAGTTATTAGTAATTTGTCTTTTCCACCTCCACAAGGTGGATGGAAGCCCAGAAATTCTGTCTGTGGAGTAGAGATAACAGCAATAAAAGCACTAAACAATAATCTGGCCGTCTGTAGTAGTGACTGGTTTAGGAACAGACTTGTGATCCTAGATCACTCAAGAGCTTCAGGGTTTGACTAGTTACATATAAGTTTCCCTTTGAATTTGGTTGGTTGATTTGTCCTTGAGTAAGTTTGGACCTATTTGTATTTCACAAGTGTAATCAAGTAAAAAGATTCCATTTGAATTCTGCTTCAAAATACAAGTTCAGATGATCCATGGTACTCAGAATGAACTTGGTACTCAGAAATACAGAACATAAATATCATAGAGGAAAGGAATATTTAAAATAATCCCAATTCAAGGTTCCTGAACCCTGAGTTCATGAGACCAATGGGTCCTGAGGGTTCCACAAAGTGGCTTGAAGGACACACAGAATCTTCCAGAAATGGAAATATTTTGGAATATGTGGATTTTTCTGAGGAGCTATTTCATAGCTTTTATCATTTTCTTAAAGTTGGCCATGATCTAAAGATTTCAGACACAAGCATCCAGTCCAACTACTTCCTTAAAAAAAAAAGGAAATGTACCCAGAGATGTCACTCAGGTAGTTATCAAGAGCACTTTACCCCCAGCGACTCTAGTCTGGTGCTCTTGACACCCCTAAGCTACCTCCAATCTAAAATGGCTATACCTTGTGCTAAGCTCTTGAGCTGCTGAAGATTTCATAGCAAAATGCTGGGGAATTATCTGTAGTTTTAATCACTATTTTGGTTTTTTTAAACATGGCAATTGATTACAAAATGTTAAAAAGCTATGTCATCTAATTTTAGTTGATTTACATAAAATATTAATTACAGTATTTTAGAAAATCACTTATTTGTAATACTGGTTGTTATATTTTTGTTACTGTACACAATTTTTATTTCCTTGGAGATTCTAAAGAATCAAGATTCTCATGCGGTTTCCAACTTTGTCCTTAGATTTAGAATCCAATTTTATAAACTGTGATAGAATATAGTCTATATTCTTATTCACAGTTTATCTTATTATTCATATATATTTATTTTCTTTATTCTACTGCATGACAGTTTTTTCTAGTCATGAGCACAGACAAAACAGGTTCCTCTTTTTTTCCAGGTCCGAATTAAGAAGTCAAAGTTTAAAGTATATTTACCTTCATTTAAATTAGAAATATGAGTGCTAAGATATGTCTTAAGGCTGAAAGTTGGAAAGATAAGCTGTAATGCTATTTTCACCATATTTTCTGATTTGATTTACTCTATTACCTGCACTTACCGTTTTGGGACTCAACATCCACATTTCTTAAATGTGATTATCTCTTAGTGAAATGCATGACACATGGATGCAAAACATATTTTCTTTCCTCTCATTCTTTCACAGCTGTGGCATATGAAGTGATGGCAAAAGAACATTCACATGATCAAAACTTGACAGATCCACTGCAATACAAGCATTTTACAATGATGCAGTTATAATCTATGCTTTGTTAGTATGATTGGTATTATAGTTTGCATACTGCATTTCTTATAGAGCGTAGTTGCTTACCATTGTTATTAGCAAAAAAATTTAAAATAAATAACATAAAGGTAAACTGCTGCCACATGAAACTATTTGATCATATCCCACACACATGTATTTTCAACAGAATCAAATATTACATCAAAATTGTGCATCTTCCTTGGTAATTAGGAATCAAAGAAACCAGTCTTTAAATATAAGAAAATTCTTTGTTTTCTTGAACATACTTACAAAATGGAATCAGTTCTGAGGATGGCAACTGTTAAAGGTTTTCCTTAAACATAGAATTAAAGAAACAGATCCTCTCAAAGATCTAGCTTGTCAGAAAGTAAAACTCCCAGGAGTTCACACTAGTCCACACAAACCCGAAGGGAAGATAGAGAAGCACGACGCGTGAGACCAACACTTCGGTTCATGGCTTAAAAGGCAGTTGGATATATTTTTAGAACTTCAACGTCATGTCTTTATTATATTATAAAGGAATTTTATTGTACATTTTAGAAATACATGGGACTGACACTGTTTTTAGAGTGAAAAAAGGAATCATTTAAACTAAAGTCTATTATGAGGTGCCAACTATCATCAGTGTCAATTAGGCTCGTGAAGAATGTTAGAGGAGCTCAGTCCTGGAAGGAATCACTATAGTTAAAGATCCGTCGGCATGTTCATTACAAGTCTAATTTTTGAAAGGTTTATAACTCAGCCAGTTTAATTTGCTTTGGGAAGAGACCTGGCACTCTGCTTTCTAACCCAGATACATTTTTGAGGGCTTAAAAATATATATCTAAATCGCTTTAGCTTTTCAGTGATTTGAATTTTTCTTCACGATTGCTGCCCTAACAAACCATTTTAGATATTTTTTTCCTAATCACTTCTCATAAAATTTTAATATCACAAATATACTCCTATTTGTTTATGTTCTAAGGCTCTTTGGAAGGCCTCAAACCATTACAATAGCTAATTTTTTTATCCTACCCCCCCAAAAAATAAACTTTGCTCTCCTGGGAGAAAATAGCAGCCCCTTTGAACAGGCATGATACATACAAACGCTACAGGTCTCTTGGGATCCACAGCTTTCAAGATTTTTCTACTTATTAATGAATATATAAAGAAATTTCTCAAAGTCAGAGTAAATTATGTAAGAATGCAAGTTCAGTTATGACTTGCTTTGATATAAAAAACCTGGTAAAAAGAACCTTTAAAAGTAGCATTTCATTAGATCTTTGAAATAGGGAAAACTTTGTACCTAAATTTCCAAACTAACAAAAGTTTGTATCAAAGATTTGGAAAATAAAATTAAGAACAATTGCTTTATTAGCAGGCTGATTACTTTTACAAAATGATATATAGTACTGATCATTTTGTAAAGAATAAGAATATCTGTGTTTATAGGATAAAATAATTTTAGAGTTGGAAGAGATCTTGTAGTCTATTCTTTTTAAATGATGCAGAATCTGAGACCCAAGGATATTTCAGAGTCATATAACGCCAGCTGAAGGCTGGGAATAAGATTTTCTTCTTTCCAGCCCAGAGAAGTTATCATAATTCTTAAGATAATTTCTTTCCTTTGGGGTGTCCCACTGTACAAAAAGTCAGTAACTCTAACATGCCAGGAAATAAATCACTAATAAACAGTTTAATTAAGATGCTATTTTAAGATAGTTCTCCCCCGTTCCAGAAACATGATTTCTCAACGTAAGGTGGAGTAGAACTTGGCATGAAATTCAGGAATCTGAGTCTACGTTTTCAGGATGAGGATGTCATCTTCTAAGAGTCCAGTGTCACCTCTACTAAGAGTTCACAAGCATCTATAAAGCCCCTTTCAGTTGCATAGTCTCTTCTTGACATGTGTTAGTCTCGTTTCAACTGATGATTTACAAGGGAACTTAAGGCTTTATTCTTTTTAGATTCCCTGAAGTTACTGGGTTTCAGAAGTTTGTTATTGATAACCCTTTCATACACAATGAAGCAATTTTAGAAATTAGTTTTCTATTAATACGTCAATAATAATAAGTAGAATGCCAGAAAATATTGAGTAAAAATATCTCGAGTCAATTTTTCAAAGTAAATTCAAATGGAGGACCTCAAAGTCCTACTTCTAGTAAAGCTGATGATAAAAATGAACTAATAATAATAAACAATAATAACACCTCAACATCTTGAAAGTAAATCGAGTCTAGAGTTGCATTTCCAGTTACAAGATGATATAAATTCTAGTAATCATCAAGAAAAGGAAAAGTATAAGCCAAAAGGTCAAACACTGGTATATATCTTAACAATATCTGCTCCTTTCTGTCTCACATGCTCTTTTCTTCTCCCACACTGTAGGCTTTTCCTAATGTGCTTGCAAACCTACAAACTTTGGCCTGGAGGGGCTGTAAGAGTAGCCAACGTTGAACTCCTTTCAACTTTTTCTCTTTATAGCTGATGAGTGGTAAGTTGTAGCTGGCAGTAAGCCACCTGCTCACTAAATATTTTAATCCCTGGAATGAAAAGCCTCTCAATATGCTGTACAGACATTCCAAAAAATAAAAAATAAATAAAAAAAGAACTTCATTACCTCCCTTACACTGAAGCGGCATTTAACAAGGTCTGAGCAACGTCTGTGCATTGTAATGAACGAAAAGCAAGTAACCTCAGAAGCTAGAGATGGTGCCAAAGTCTGAATTGCGTCCAAAATAAGAGTGCCTTTTTCTCTGCAATCTGTTTGATGCAGAATGCATTAGTGTCTCAGCCTTACACAGCTGTGATTCCATCCAAGGAGAGAAAGGTCTGCTCTCAGGGTTTTGTCTTCTTTGTCATTTGTGGGTGTTGGTTTTGTTTTTTAAGGTTCCTTCGAATTGGGTTTAGTACATTTATCTAAATTCAATCTGCTACTATGTTTTCTTTTTCTTTTTCTTTTTTAAAAAAACAACTGCGTACTAGCATCCCTTTACATGCTTGAACTGAAAAAAATATATATTAATAGTAGTTACAAGTTCTCCGTAAGCTCTCAAATTGTATTCCAGTACTGACTCTCAATCAAACAAGCAAAAAAATTGAAGACGCAAAATTACCATTTTAGAAAACATGCTGCTTCCAGGTTTTCTCTTAATTTCTTGCTATATATTACTCTGAGCAAGCAAAAGTTTCAATCAGAAACTTTAAAATTTAAAGCTTTCAATTCTTAACGCTCTCCCATGTCATGATTTTTGCCACTGACAGAATTCTTTCCATCACACCACTGTGTAAAGGCCTGAGTCGGGCTTACCGTAGCTGAAACAACGGGGTGGGGCAAGCTCAATGAGGTGACTTATTCCATCCTGTAGATTAGTTGGTTACCATTTGAATTCTTAAAATAAACTTTTATTTGAGAAAACTTTTAAATTTACAGAAAGGTTGTGAAGATAGTACAAAGAATTCCTATATACCCCACAGTCAGTTCCCCTATTGTTAGCGTCTTACATTAGTGTGGTACATTTGTCATAACTAGTGAATGAATATCGATACATTATTATTAACAATATTCATACTTTATTCAGATACCCTTTTCTTTTACCTAATATCCTTTTTCTGTTCCAGGATCTCACCCAAGGGACCACGTGACATTTAGTCATCTTATTTCCACATACTCTTCTAGACTGTGACAGTTTCTCAGACTTTCCTTGTTTTTGACGGCCTTCACAGTTTTGAGGAGTACTAGTCAGACATTTCGTAGCATGTCCCTCAGTCTGTGTTTGTCTATTTTCCTTATGATTACATTTGGGTAATATGTTCTGGGGAGGAAGAGCACAGAGGAAAAGTGCCATTCTCATCGCATCATATCAAGGGTACATGCTATCACCATGATATATCACTGTCGATATTAACCTTGATCACCTGACTGAGACGGTGTTTGGCAGTTTTCTCCACCATAAAGTTGCTTTTTCCCCATTTCCCTACTTTACTCTGGAAGGAAATCACTACGGGCAGCCTCCACTTAAGGAATGGATACTTATGTTCCACCTCCATGACAGCAGAGTATCTACAAATGTTATTTGGGAATCTTCTGCACAAGAGATTTGTCTATGCTCTTCAAGCTATTGAATTATTTATTTATATTGGTATAGACTCATAGATACGTACTTCACTTTGAGTTATAGTCCAACACTACATTACCTATTTTGTCACTCAAATTGTTCCAGCTTTGACCATGTGGAGCTCTTTCTGTTGGCTCCCATGTCCCTTTGACATACCTTCATCGTTGTGTGTGTTTTATCACTGTCTTACTTTCTGGTGCTAGAAGATGCTCCAGCCTCATCTTGTACATGCCCTGCTGCAGCCCGAGAATTAGTCATTTCTCCGAGGAATCCTGGATCCTTTTATTTGAGAATGGCATTTTAAAAAGACAGATCTGCATGCTGCGTGTACTATTGAATTTTTATTTGACAAATACAGTAGTTTTGAAATAGCATTTTTTTCTGATCTGACATTGCAACTAATATTAAGATAAATAATTTTCTTTTAAAAGCCATTTCCTTAAGCCTATTAATATAGAACACATTCAACTTAACTCTTAAAAACTTGTCTTAGAGAAAAAATTCTTTGTGCTTTGTTGAAGAAAAGGGTAATCATTCTAAGACGACCACAATATTTATAAGAGAAAACGTGCGTGGGTGAGAATTTTCCTTTTCGTCTCTCACCCATGTTAGCAGATAATTGGCTTTGTGCTTACTGCCTCAAAGGAGAAACGTGGCAGGGCAAAAACCCCAAATAACCAACCAGTCTCCCCGGGTTTGTGTTCAAAGCACTGAAGCTTTTTGTAAAAGGATGTTCATTGAAATTTACAGGGAGTTTTGACAAGATCAGGAGAGAAAACCCCGGGATTCTCTCTTACACGTCAAAAGAGAAGGAGAGAGAGGGAGAAATTATTTTGGAGGATTAGGGATGAGGCAGGGGGAGTGCTACTGGGGAAGCATCGGACAGGTACATCCAAGCAGACAGGATTATGTACAGCCTTTCAGAAAATTCTCAGCTCTCACAGGTAGCACAAAGTAGCAGAAAGCTAGCAGGACCTGAAGAAGCTTTCAGAACTGGAAAATAGGCATCTCATTGGTAACCTGTGTGGGCCACTGACTAGAGGAGACAGCATATCTTCCGCCTCCTCCCCAATCTCCTAACACTGGAGGACTCCAAGGATAGAGCAGAAACCTCGTGCTGGCCACAAAGGGAAGCTGAGAGCTAGAAACACAGTTCAGTTACAGGGCACTAAAACATATTTCTAGTTCATTTGTGTTTGTGGACTAAGACTCATACCCACAATACCTCTGAGAGTCTCCTTACTCTGATGAAGGATTAGAGCAAATCCACCACCTCTTGAAAGAGCTTTATACAGGATGCCTTTTAAGTACTCTGGATCTCTGATGAAAGAATTAATACAGAGTGGTATAGCTTTCTCCTTTCTTCTTCAGGATTATCTAATTGGGGTTGGAAGTCCAAGACCCGGTATTTATAAAGTGCTTTCAGTTAAAAGGACGACACTGATTAAGGCAGTTGAATATGGTGGTTAAGTACACAGATTCTGATGTGGTCAAAATAATTGTGGTAAACAGAAGAGTGCTTAAATTTATATCCAGGGTCCCCCACGTTCACGAGCTGGGGGACCTTGGGTTGTCTGTGCCTCAGAGTCACATGCATGAGAGAAACACATAGGGGCCCCAACAGTTCCTACCTCACAGTTTTGGGAAGAGGACTAACTGAGTTCATATTTGCAAAGAGTTAGAATACAGTAAGCAGGATATCAGTGATTGTTAAATAAAAATAAATTATTTGTGCTATAAAGATTTGGTGCTGTCTTCAGATACACTTCTTTTGTTATGACAGTGCATATAGCATTGCTTTAGAAAAGGAAACTGCTGTCTGAGCAAGTTGAAGTCCCAGCTCTGACCATATTGATTTGGTTTCTAAACTTGGTATCTGAGAATTTTGATTATATTTTTTTGCTTCTGATTGCTTTAGCAAATGAGACTATGCCTTAAAAATGTCTGTCAAAAATCAGAAAAGTATATTTTTTCTTATGCTCTCACACATGCATACACGCACACACATATCTGATTTCAGTAAAATAAACAGGTGTGATTGATTTAAAGCTTCTTTCAAGCCTTTTGAAAGAGATTCAAATGCCTCAGAATTTGACCAAGAGGCAGATGCTAGTAAAAGCTTAGCTTGTTTAGAAAAATGTTTTTTCTTGAAAGACGTAAACACGAAAGAGATATAAGTGTTTACTTCTTGGCTGAAATGACTTCCATATCTTGCCAATTAGAAGGAGCTTTGTTTTAAAGTCCAAGGATAAGAAATTCTTTTCCTGTGCATTCTTTGCCCAGAAACACACACGCACCGCACCCCCCCCGCCCCCAAACACACACACACTTCAGTGTTTGGAAGCTTTATGCACAGGCATCTCTTCATATTCAAGAATTGGAAAAAGCTATCTTCACATAAATGTCTGAGAAGCCCTTTAAAAATCAGTGCTTTAAGTTTTTCAAAGATTTATTTATTTATTTTTGAAAAAAAGCAAGTACCTCATCAGTTCTCTCACAAAAATCTTCAAATGCTTTTGGGAAAGAAATGAATTTTAAAGTGTGTTCAGTCATACTCTATTCAAGCAAAGCAGCAAAAAAAAAGTCTTTGAATCAGAACTACAGCTCACCATAATCTGGTTAAAATTATCTCCAGCACCACCTGTCGTTATTAATATGCAGGAAGAGGAGAACTACCTTCAGCCCAGTTACAGCGCTGTGACTGGGCCCTCAGCACGTCCGGACTCTGTCTTATCATAATGGCAGTTACGTTTCCAATCCTTCTTGAACTTTCATACAGCTGTTGAAGGTAGCTCGCGGTTTAATTTAAATGTGTTTTAAGGAACATTTCATTAGATTTACATCTACTCATGGAAGAAAATCCACAGGTCTTTTACATTTTTTATCTTTAGGTTTTGTTAAATTTTCAAGCTTAATCATTTTGCTTGGCTTAAAAAAACTGCTATGTTGTTTTAGAAAGTGCTAATATGCGGTATCATAAGTACCAAGGTTGCAACTGTTAGACCGATTTTTAGCAGAATCTAGAGATATGTGCTCTAAATGCCTGGTCCTGAAAACAACTCACAATTAGAAGACAGATCAAGTGAGGCCATCCTGCTCAGGCCCACAAACGAGAGATGCATATGTTAACTGAAATCCATCTTCTGATTTTGATGATTTCTGATAGTGTCCAAGTCAGTTGGGTTGCACGTCTAAGACTCACTTCTTATGGCTTGAGAAGTCTGTCCACAGACTTTCAAAGAGCCTATTTTGGGATAGCTCTAGAATGCTCTAGTCTAGACCAATGTATTTCTTTTCTTTTCTTTTTTTTTTTTTTTTGAGGACGATTAGCCCTGAGCTGACTACTGCCAGTCTTCCTCTTTTTACTGAGAAAGCCTGGCCCTGAGCTAACATCGTGCCCATCTTCCTCTACATTATATGTGGGACGCCTACCTCAGCATGGCTTGCCAAGTGGTGCCATGTCCGCACCCGGGATCCGAACCAGCAAACCCCGGGCCACGAGAAGCGAAACGTGGGAACTTAACTGCTGCGCCACCGGGCCAGCCCCTAGACCAATGTATTTCTTGATGTCTAACTGGGTGAAAAAAAAAAAACCCATGGATCTACTCTTGAGAAAATTATGTATCTGTACAGGGATAAAAAAAATCTTCTTCTAGACAGATAGAGAAAATATATGTCACAGAGAGGCTCCCAAACAATTCTATTGCTTATAATTTGTAGGCATGGTTATTGACCAAAGTTACATCAAAGAAAGTTACTTTGACACCTACAACATTTATCAAATACTTAACACCTAGTATGTGCTAGTCATGGTGTTCTTTTTGCCTTCTTTAAAATATGTAACTTTTTCATTTTTTTAGTTGAAAGGGTATATGTGTCTATAAAAAGTGTTTGCATGCGCCTGCACACACACACACTGCTAGAACAAACATCCTGAGCACAATGATCAGAGACCTTTTTGAGTGCAGGAGGTGGCTCTGTTTGAAGAATCACTTTACTCTCCCAAATGGGACCAGAGATGCATCAGTCAGCTTGGATGGCATGTTCATGGAGACTATAGCCAAATCCCAGGGGAAGATGCTCAGAGGGTGTTTGTTTTAGCTTCATCTGTGCTGATTCCGCTCAATTTCTTTATTTCCTTTTCCTTCTTTGTGATAAAGAACTTAAAATGGCTTACAAAAGGGAAAGGGCAGCTTTAAAATGATGAAATTTGGCAGATACTACCTTGAACAGGTGGAAAGTTTTTTTCCTTTAAATACAACTCTAAGAACATCTAAAGCATAAATATTTACTGATATTACACTTTGGCTCCCACCGTCGCGCAGCAGTGATTTGAATTAGTAGCTGATAAGGCTGCCTTTCATGTTTCCTCATATATGTGCATTTGCTGAAAAGAGCTATTATTGGTTAGCACCTGAAGACTGTCCTTTTATTTGTGGTTATAATTGCTGCTTTTAATGGCTCTGCACACTGTGTCACGAGGACTTTTGTTTTGTTTTGCTTTTCCCTAGGTTTTTTTTTTTTAGAAAGTTTTTTTTGTTTGTTTGTTTGTTTTGGAGGAAGATTAGCCCTCAGCTAACTACTGCCAGTCCTCCTCTTTTTACTGAGGAAGCCTGGCTCTGAGCTAACATCCGTGCCCATCTTCCTCTAGTTTATACGTGGGACGCCTACCACAGCATGGCTGCCAAGCAGTGCCGTGTCCGCACCCGGGATCCGAACCAGCGAACCCCGGGCTGCCGAGAAGCGGAACGTGCGAACTTAACCGCTGCGCCACCGGGCCGGCCCCTACTTTTCCCTAGGTTTTAACACATGGTTTAGCGGAAGTGATCTGGAACCAGTGCATTCAGTGAGTTCCAGATGGACGGTTAGATGTGAGGATGATGCTGGATCTGCATCTTACAAGTCCCCAGCCTTAGACAGAAGGTCTACAGAATCTCTTTTTAGGAAGAGCCACCTAACTCGTCAGCAGTGAAGCATACAGGCCATGAAATTGTCACGGACGTTTCCAACGGCATTTTGACTGTCTTATTTAGTCTAGAGCATTTGTGGAGCATTACTGTAAAGGAATGATCTTATACTAAAAATTTGCCAACAAATATGAGAATTTACTCTTATGCGAATTTGCCCAGCACAGCCAGAAGCACCCATAGCTAGAACATACAACTATGTACTGGGGGGCCTTGAGGAGAAGGAAAAAGAAAAAAAGGTTGGCAACAGATGTTAGCTCAGGTGCCAATCTTTTAGAAAAGAAAAGAAAAGAAAAGAAAAGAAAAAGGGGGTTGGCCTGGGGGCACCGCAGTGAAATTCACATGTTTGGCTTTGGTGGCCCGGGGTTTGCCGGTTTAGATCCCAAGTGTGGACGTATGCACCGTCTGTCAAGCCATGCTGTGACAGGCATTCCACATACAAAGTAGAGGACGATGGGCACAGATGTTAGCTCAGGGCCAATTTTCCTCAGCAAAAAGAGGAGGATTGGCAGTAGATGTTAGCTCAGGGCTAATCTTCCTCAAAAAAAAAAAAAATTGTATAAAAAGGAAAAAAAGAATTTGCCCACATAAATCCCAAAAAAACCCCTGGTTATTTCAATGAATGAAATAAATCTCAAAGCCACAAATGTTCTTGAATTTAGGAACTGCAATCTGTGTATCTTATTAAATAATGCAGTACTTTTCAAATTCTAAAGCAAAGGAGTACTTTATATTAAAGTCAGTCTTACTAAGAACCTTACTCCAGTTTGACTTGTGAAACTGCTCTCATGGAAGCTGGGCCACCTCATCCTGCTCACCTCCTGGGCAGCTCCCACCTCGTTTATTAAAGCCTAGAGTCCCAGTGAGCACCTCTAAAAGACAGTGATAGTGTTTGAGAGAGATGACCTGCAAAAATGCAACTGAACAGTCATTAAAGTAATTGATACTCCCAGAGCCTTTTTAGTGCAAATTGTTTTTATCATCCTGTGCTAACAGAAATTAGTTATTTTAAAAGCACTATTTTAAGTCTGGGTGTTTTAACTGGTGGTTTGTCTAAGGGAGGGCTTTGCTTTTTCTCAGATTCTAAGTCTCGATGGTGAGTCCTGCTGCTCTCCAGCAAGGGCTGTAACAGGGACAGGAGGCAGCGGGAATGGGATTGCAAGCCTAAGTATCCCAGTTCACCATACAGCTCCTCTCGAACGAGTTCTATTTCTGTGTCTAGATAAGACACATTCATCCCCTCTCTCTCTATAAACAAATATATATGTATATACACGGATATGTGTATACGTGTATGTGCTTGTGTGTATAGTATATGTGTGTATACATACATATCCACTAGACTTAACCATGCAATCCAAAAATCTAAAATTTAAAAGAAAAAAAATCTTAAAAAATCTAGTCTTTAAAAAAATAATTAAGGTGCTTCTGCCCATCCTATCCTCCCCATCCTCTCCCACAAAAATCATAATGAACTGATGCTATTTTCTAAACCCTCTCCTGTTCACCTAGGCCTATATCAACAATCGTGCTGTTCCCTATTCTCCATCCCGGTCCTTGTCTGCACAGAAAACTTCCTCTGACCCTCCAAGCCTCAGCTCCCCGAGTCCTCCTGCCCTGCTCTCTGGTGAAGCATCCTTGTCTGTGCTCCCAAAGCCTGGTGTATCTACTGCAGCAGATGGCTTACGTACAGATGAGCATGCAGCATTCTTCACACTGCGTCGTAATTTTTTGCATTCATCTTATAAGTATTTCTTGAACATCAGTTATTTGCTCTCTATATACTGTGCACTCCTTGAGGACAGGGTTTTACCTTCTATTTTAATATTTTGGATACTATCACTATGCCTTATTCAAATTAGGTGCTAAACAAATCATTCGTGCATGAATAAAATCCATTGGGTTTTTTTTCCCCAGGGATTGGACTAGCACATACTCTCAGGAAGACCTTTATTTCTAGAGCATAAGCAACTCTTAAGTGCTAACTATAGATGTTTTGGCATGTTATCAGTAAATCATGTATAGTGTAATTTAATTAAATAAAATGTGGCAATGACAGGGGAGACAATACTTCTAATCTGATTTGCCACTCATTTCGATGCTCTAACTATATCAAAGGGATGAAAAGAAATTGAGGATCTTTGTAATTGCCTACTGATCATTCCATATAGTAAAATCTACTTTAAGAATGATTTGATCATTAAAAAAATTCTAGGTAGGGGGCCAGCCCTGTGGCGCAGCAGTTAAGTGCACACGTTCTGCTTCAGAGGCTGGGGGTTCACCGGTTCACATCCTGGGCGCGGACATAAGTACTGCTTGGCAAGCCATGCTGTGGCAGGCGTCTCAGATATACAGTAGAGGAAGATGGGCATGGATGTTAGCTCAGGGCCAGTCTTCCTCAGCAAAAAGAGGAGAATTGGCACCAGATGTTAGCTCAGGGCTAATCTTCCTCAAAAAAAAAATTCTAGGTAGGAAGAATAATTGAAAAATACTAACTATATACGTCCATTAAAAATTCTCAAAATGTAAAATAATGTATTATTTTGATTACTTTCCTCTGATAAGTTACCATTGCCTTATAAAAGTAATGGCACGAAAAATATAAAACATGCACACAAAAATATGATAGAAAACATATATATGAGCTTACCTATACCTAAATATTTGTACTTAAATTATTGAACAGAAGTTCTTATTGAGTCCCTTAGATCAACAGATTATTAGACTACTTTGTATAAGAGAGTAGGCTTTCAACAATATCAATGCTTTATTATTACCTTTGAGATGAAACCTTGTAATTTATTCCTCAGTAAAGCATTTAGACTCAGCACACATTTTGGTGCATCAATATTTTCCTAATGTTTTAATAAAGCAGCTGATGTATTGACATGGAAAGTGTGCAGTAAAAATTGAGAGTTATACATGTAATCATCTTGGGACTAAGTCTGACTTTGAATATGCCAGAGATTGACTAATGAGGTACACATTAGAAAAAAACAAAACACCAGATAGCATAATTTAAAAACAGTGGAGTAGAGTGCTATTTATTCCAGGGCCCCAAAAATTACATATAAAATTACGTTTGTTTTAAAGAAACAAGAAACTCATATAAGGCAGAAGACAGAGTTTTTCAAAAATATGCTTTGTTATTATGTATT
The DNA here is from genome assembly GCF_041296265.1 of Equus caballus. NCBI lineage: Eukaryota > Metazoa > Chordata > Mammalia > Perissodactyla > Equidae > Equus > Equus caballus. Next base: position 79,027,158 of record NC_091693.1, on the reverse strand, counting down.
TACAATTTACTGTTTTGGAGCCTCATGCACATGGTCAAATTGCAAATACAAAATACATCAAATTTTATTTGAATGGAAGGAAATAAATGATCTTATCAAACAACATTCAAGGAAGAGAGACCAAAGGTAAAGAAAAGTCTTTCAACCAGAAGTCATCAAGCTCTTTCTATAAAGGGCAAGATAGTAAATATTTTAGATTTTGTGGGCTTACATTTTCTGTTACAACTATCCATTCTGCCCTAGTAGCCTAAAAGAAGCCATAGACAACAGATTAATGAATGGGTGTGGCTGCGTTCCCATAAAACCTTACTTACAAAAACAGCCTGAGGACCAGATTTGACCCTTGGGCTGTATTTCACCAACCTCTGTTTTAAATAAAAAAGAGCAAATAAAAGTTTAGTAAAACTAAATGAGTAAGCTTAAATCAATTAAATTGAAGGATAGAATTTTACAATGACAAAATTCACCTATTTCTCCATTAGACTAATATTATCTTAATGATTCTAAATTACGAGAATATTTACTGTGTATCACGGAGAATATCTTCACTTTCTTCTAAGTTTGGGGCTCATTGAGTTTCTATTCTCCTAATTACAAATATGAGCATCTCGATGACCGTTCTCTAACCAAAGATTTTCTATTTCTGTATGTGTGTTCAATGTGGTGACCTAATTGTTTCTCGTAAGTGCAATTACAGCAAAACCTGGAAGTTACTCTTGACACCTCCTTCGCCTTCTTATACAGACTAGGCCTCCAGTTGATTTACTCCCTTAAAGCTCTTACTATTTTCACCTCTGTCACTTCTTGTTTAGACTCCTGCAAAGTTGCCAATTTGGAACCCAATCCCCATCCTTCCTGGACACTGCAGCCCCAGTCTACTTTCAAAAGGCAAAGCCACTCTGCTTAAATTCCTTTCCTTTATTTAATACAGGAAGCAAAGTCCTTCACGAGGCCCCCACAGCTCTGCCTGTCCAGGTTCCTGCAATCCTCTTCTGTCTGGTCTCTCTCCTGAGCTTTATCATGCTTTGGGCTTCAGTCACAGTGGCTTCCTCTGGGTTCCTCATACTTGTCATACTTGTTGCCAGCACAGGACGTTTGCACATGCTATTCTACCTGGAACTGTCTCCTCTACTTCCCCTTACCTACTTAACTCCTACCCATCTTTCAGAGCTTATCTTAAGCTTCACTTCCCCAGCGAATCTCTCCCTGACTTCACTGACTGGCTCACACCTCTGCTATTGGGACTCTTCGCATATTTGGGCTTGTGCTGGGGTGAGGGAAGTGAGGCACTAAGGTTGTTCTCATGCTCAGCGCCCTGGGAATATGGGGTTATTGTCTTCAGGGAGGTAAGAAGAGGTGCCAGAGAGCAACCGTCTAATCACTGTGTAATTCCAGGCCAGTTCAGGGGCCACATGAGGGGATGAGACACATGTATCATTCTTCTTTTTAAGCCTACACTTTATGTCCTGTTGTGGGTCTCTGGGATCCTTATCGTGAAAAACTGTCCCTGTAAAACTGACAAAATAAGATCTAAAGGAGAGTTCTGTAGGGAATTTGAATGGAATGTGATTTTTAAATATTTTTAAATGAAACACTTCTCAATTTTAAACACATTTATAAGCAGGTATATAGCATCATTGTTTACATTAGGAAAAAATATTAAAAAGGATCATAATAGGCCTTTGTTACATTCAGTGATCATCAAGATAACGCTGGAAAAAACTGGCACAAATTAGAACTGGAGAGTTTTTCATTTCCTGAATATGTACAGATTGAATGTACTCATCTACATACTACACACACACATGCACCCCTCAAACCCTTATATTTTGGCAGCAATTGCAAAGTCCACCGTCTGGTCTTGGAATAAAGTGTCCAAACACGCAAGGAGAAATATGTATTAACCAATTAAAATGAACTACTTGAAGAGATAATTTGATTTCTTTAAAGGGTCATATAATTATATCGACCATGGTCTATTAATGTACCCATTCCGTCGAGAAGATCTTGGATATCTTGAAAAAGAAAACCTTGCTGAGCAGAATGATTTTTCATAGGCTAGTTGATTTTTACGTTGTTTTATCTTTTTGTTCTAAAATTTATTGCCAAAATATAATAACTTTGTAACACCATAACTCTGCACATTCCTCCATAAAAGAAAAATGAAGAAGGAAAGAAAACAATCACCTAAGGGAATGCTTTGTAAGCAAGAGTTACTCTGAGATATAACTAGGATCATGGAAACAATTCAATCAAGTATTCAGGGCACCTGGACACAACAGGGCTGCTGTATTGAGCAATTCCAGAGCCAGCCCTGGGGGAATATTGGTCCCTGGTGCTATGCAATGTGGGCAGCCCTGAAGGGCACAATTGTTATCAGTAGGTTAGATCAATGCTGTGAAGCAGACAGAGCTTCATCTTGAGCTTTTATATAATTACAAGATAAAAATTAAACTTTCAAAAGAAAAATAAGCCACCTTTCACAGGAACTTTATTAAAACTCTCTGCTCCTATGTCATAGCACTTTCCAGTCTCATTTTTAGTTTAGTTCAAGACACCAGTGTACTTGCTTGCTACAGTACAATTGTACTCTGCCTCAAGAAGCAAGTGCCACTCTCCAACAGCAACTTTGCCCCCATAAGTTTCATTGGTCAGTGTTTCTTATACTCTTTTTCAGCATCTGGTAGAACCAAATGCAAAATGTAAATAATTAATAGAGCTATCATATTTTTATTTTTCTTTCAAATTATGAAGTCAGTGGAGCAAAAGTCTAACTATATGTGCATCCTGTAAACATACACAGCTAAAGAGGGTTGAGTAATAACTGTGTGTAATAGAAATTTTATGCAATCTGAGCTAAAATAACTTATGTAAAGACATTTCTGTTTTACCATCATATTTCACCATGAATTTAGAGAAGTGTACCTGTAGAACAAAACATGAGAAGAGTTTGAATTGCAAACATTAGCTAAGGTAAGCAATAATATTATGGACCTCAATATTCAGGGCTGGATAGGTAGTGCCATGTGGATCAACACTTACATGGATCCATTTTAACATCTCACTGGGTATTTGACACATATTAGACTCTCAATAAGTGTCTTAAAGTAATCAGCATAAGAATTCTCCTTGAGGAACATAAACTAACCATCTAATGTCATTTTCCTCTGAAATAAAGGGTAGGATTATTGGAAGGGTTAAATAAGGTAATATGTATAAGGCACTTAGCATAATTCCTGGAGCATAGTAGAATTGCTCAATAAATTTAGTTATGATTTTTCTATTTTGTTATCATTTCCTCGATTCTGGAATATGATGCTCATCATTACACACCCTCCCATTCTTTTCTTTCACTATCATAGTAGTGTCTGCTAGTTAGGGGATCTTGTAAATCAAGATTTAAGAATTTTGCTATCCTTACATTTCCTTTGGTTGATATTTACAATGTTTAATTGGCCTGGGTATAAGATCATCCAGTACAACCACATCATGCTGCTCAAATTTATCTTGAAAATTTTACTGAGGCTTTAAAGAATATAAAATAGGTTGCTTACTTTATCAACATTGGAAGATATAAAATCTGTGTATATGGAGCAGGCCTTTGGCCGAGTGGTTAAGTTGGCGTGCTTCGCTTTGGCGGCCCAAGGTTTTGCCAGTTCGGATCCTGGGCGCGGACATGGCACGGCTTGACAAGCCATGCTGAGGCGGCGTCCCACATAGCACAGCCAGAAGGACCTACAACTAGAATACACAGCTATGTTCTGGGAGACATTGGGGAGAAGAAGAAGAAGAAAAAAAATTATTGGCAACAGATGTTAGCTCAGGTGCCAATCTTTAAAAAAAAAAAAAAAAAAAAGGTGGCTAGGCCAGCATAGCATTCCTTTAAAAAAAAAAAAAATCTGTATTTTGCGTTCATAAGACTTACTCATGTTATTCCACATAGGTGTTAAAATAAAGTTGGAAAAATTTCAACTTACATTTATTGAGCACTAACTACAAAGTGGCACTATGTTATTTACTTTAAGCAGTATTTTACATTTGGTCTTTACAGTTGCCAGACAATGAGGAGGTTCGGTTCCCCCAAGCTTATCCATGAGGAAACTGAAGCTTAACGAGGTCAAATAATTCCCCCAAGGCCACCAGCCAGTTAAGTAGTGAAATTGGAATACACATTCTTTCTGAGTTGGCTCAGCTTGAGCTTTGATCAATTAAATTTCCAATAGTATTTTCACAGTAAACATTTTCTTTTAAAATGAATAAAACATGAAATGTTATAATTACTATCCTTTTGATGTTTTATTTGTACCAGATGTTAAGAATATACTTGTTCTTCACAGACCCTTTTATAGTTAATACTAAATCCATGTGTATGAGATTGGTTATCCTAGAAATTAATGTAAAAATGATAATTTTTGCAATGGATGATCATGAAATTTCCCTGGACCTTGAGTTGTTTTTAGAGAGCACTGTCTGGCTTTTGCTTGTAAATGGAGCAACTGGTAAATAGACAACAGCACTTACTTTGGAGATGAGGGCATGCTATTGCACAGCTTTAGTTATCGGAAGCATATACCTTTATACATATGCCTGTAGTGGAGTCTTGTCTTTTATTTACAGATGATGGCCTTGCCCGGCATTGGTATTAAATAAATCACAATAATACAGAGGATGATTTTTATTCAGCCAGAGTAAAATCTCTGTAGTCCTAAATTGTGTTAAAAGCCCTTTAGTCTTAAACTTGCCACACTCATTCTTATTCCTGATATTATTTTCTTGGCTAATTCTAGAAGAGGAATGGGAATTTACCAGGTAATTTGCATGCACTCTTATAAAAGGAAGCATCACACCTGATACTTCCATCAACTTTCCATAGTAGTCAGGGATCATGGGAATTTTCCTCAATACACTGAAAAATAGTGAAATAATGCTGACTCTTAGATACTGAATATTGCTGCTATAGTAGTGCTCATCATATATTCTTCTTAATTTTTCATTTATTCTCATAAAAGCAGCCCACCCTGTGGTTACTTAGAAATGTCTTCTCACTTTTGTAAAATAAACATTTTTTGTAGTAATGAAAACTACATCATTACTCATACATTTTGTTAGTATCACTACTCTTCTTTTTGGGAATTCTTTCTAGAGAGTCAGAGTTAAAAATGTTTCATACTTTGAGTCGTGGAACTTTTCATGAGAGTTGAAAGGAAACAAATTGTAAAATTATTGACTTCCATTGAAATTTTTCATAAATGATTTTAGTTGATTTTTAGAAGATCTAACATCTTTTACTGATTTTTTTTTAACTCTGAGCTTAAATGAATTCTCTTTTTGACTCCATATGTTACTTTGAGAAATATTACAGAATGCCTGCAGTGACAGTATCTTTTTTTACATGTCTTATTATATGTTGCTGTGGGTCTCCACTGAGAAGACCTATTTTAATTCTCATTTTCAGACTCTCTCCTGAGAAGGAGAGCGGCCGTCTTCTTTCAAGGTCACAGGATTTGATGGATGAGGAGTACTAACAGAGATCCTAGTTTCATTCCAAATTGAAAGAACAACAGAAAAAATGATTAACCTGTCCCAATTAAGCTGAAATGAGGCCAAGGGCAGGGGATCTTGTAACAACTGAACACTATCATTTTAAAGTTCAATTACTGGTGTCTTTCTAAATTTTTCAAGCTCCTTGTCATTGCATACTTAAAGTAGCTTATATTTCATATAAAGGTCTTCAGTTTTCAACCCTTTTGTCATTTAGAGTAGCTTGTTGTCTCACTGAACACCATACTGTGAAATTTACAATGTCATGGTTAGCTATAAGCGACTCCCTTTTATAAAACTTGGAGTAGAATTTATTTGCCTTTGATCAAGGATCAGAGCTCCCTGGTGCCATCCAGGGATTTGTGCTTAAACGAGGATTTTGAATCCAACTGCCAATTACTGTCAGCCAAACACTGTGTAAAACATTACACTGATCCCATCACTAAAGCTGCCAAACAAACCTATTAAAGACGTACGATTTATAATGTAAACAAAAAGGAATGTATAGGAAATATTGATATGTGTCTATCTGCGAGTTTGGTTTCATAGAACTCTTTCCTTGACTGGAGCACAGATGAAATATTTTTTAGCAAATCTTCACATATTTAGAATTTCATTAACTCATCTATACACAAAATTATAAATGCTATTTGCATGGAATCATTTTCTAGTAGTGCAAAATATTCTAACTATTGATGCAATATATTGTCCTTTTTTGCATATAACCCTTTCTAGTTAGGCAAATGCCCTCTTAAGGCTGTGAGGTTTATTGAATAATAAAATTACAGCAATTTGGAAACGGATGTGACCATGTAGTTTCTGTACCACTATCTTGTATAGACAAGGAAACCGAGAATCATCAGTATCAAAGGAGTTTCTTGAGGGTGTTTTTTTACAACATACAAACTGCTCTCATTAGGTAATTAATTAATAGTCTAATAAAGGTGGAATGTATACAATGGACATTAAGCCAATTTGGGGATAAATATACCTCAGTGGGAGGAGAGAAGTAATAAATTGAGGGTCATCAGTTGCACTTCCACTAAGTAACAGTTTAGTTTGGAAAAAAAAAGTTCACAGTTCATCACTATTTTTGCCATGAAAGTAGAATGGCAATAATGACTGCCTAACGCCGTCCCAAACATGTAATAGAGAATGTGAGATTTTATTTTGTCAAGGACTCTGGGATCATCAATTTAAGGGTGCCATCTAAACGGTTTCCTGTACCAACCTTACTATCTGTACAGCTTACAAATAGCTAAATTGATGTTTTATGTATTTCTAAAGATTGTATTTTAGATTGAAACCTCTCAGGATTCAAGCACAATAAAAATAACTATGTTTAAATGACTTGGAAAAGAAATAACATGTTGAACAGCAACCAAAACACAAATTAAATAGTGCATTTAATAATATATATATATATATAATTTTATAGTTAAATGCTATGGGAATTTATAAAAAGGAGTATTCATTTGGGGCAAAAGAGGTTAAAGAAGGCATCATGGCAGAGAGATGGCACAAAGTTGGCTTTTTAAAGAATTGGAAGAATTCAGATAAAAGATGAGGTAAGAGGAAGGCATTGCCGGAGGTAATAAGGGAGGTGCACAAGCACATGGAGATGGAAGACGGCCAAAAGTTTAAAGGACAAAATGGGAAGAATGGCGGCTGGAGTGGATTTTATGTGGTGGGGAATAAGTAGGAGATAAGATGGGAGCGATATAACAGGACCTGATGGTAGAAGACCTTTATTGTCAGGTTAAGAAGTTTAGAATTTATCTTGGATCTGGGAAGATCCAAAGGGAAACAAGACCTGGTGTGTTACAGTAATTGTGTGTATATATATGTACATAATTGGTAGAAATAAATAGCAACGTTTCTAGTTAGCGGCAGCAACAATTAAACATTCTCTTTTATTGTACTTTAGTGGGCTATTTTATGTTACTCAATAATGAATTATTCTTTAAACTTAGGTTATCAGATAAGCACATGGAACACACACATGTGCGCGTGCACACATACTTTTATTTTATTCATTTATATCTCAGCTTTTCCAAAATTCCATCTTTTAGATTGGCAAATGATTTAGGTTTAATTCCGTATAGATCCTTGATTCAATTCCCTTTTTTGGGGAACATCACTCTGCTGGCTGATTTTCTCTGCTGACAGGCTTCAATCTCATTATTTTCTCACATTTCTGGCTCAGAGGTTCCGTGTGAAACTGTTTTTTGCAGAGTTGTAGAATAAATGCTCAAGATTTTCTTCTTAAGATTCGCTTTACTTCCATTAGGCAGATTTCAATCATAAGTCAGAGTATTGTGTGATCTCTGCAAGTCATAATATTCATGTTCTGTATTTTCTCTGATGTAGTACTCAGTAAAGATATACATAGATGTACATACAGATGTACGTATGGCAAATATTTCTTAAGAAATGTTTTGTAAATCAAGTCCTCTGCTATAGAATCCTAAATAAGTGCACAGTATTACAAAGTCAAAGAAAGATTTCAAAAATCTGATGTGAAAGGAACTTCTGATATTGAGCTGTCAAAATGCTAGTTGTTGATTACCTGTTCTAGACTACTGGAGTCAGTCAACCTGAGCTTTATAAAAGTGGTATTACCTATTCTATGTTTATTACTGTTTTCATATTTGGAAGTTCTAATATAAAGATCTCAAGAAGAAATAAAAATGAGGGATCTTTATGGGGAGCGTGGTGCTTTTTGCCCCATGGTAAAGGTTCTTACTTGGGAAAATGGTGAGAGATTTCTACCTTGAAGTAAATGTGGATAGCCTATTAAATATTTTTTTGCTAAGTACTCATATTTAAATTAGTAAATCTATTGGTTAAAAAACTCCCTCAAATTATCAACAAAATAAGTCCACTCTCTGTAGTGAAGCTTAAATGATTAAATGACAGAGTTTTGTTGAATTATGATGCTTTTAGTTTCTTGAAACAATATATTGGCTCCCACCACATATATTATCTCTCTCTCTCTCTCTTCCCTTCTTTTCCCTCCCACCATTCTCTAAATTTATTTTGCTCCAAAACTTGCAAGTCATTTTTTGAGAAGTCAATGCACCTTCTCAGGGAGCTAAGATTGTAAATGACAGATCTATCTCAATGAGCATATTGAAAATCTTTAAAATTTACACTGTAGCTGAAATATTATGCCTTTTTGATAGAACTTAGTATTGCTGTAATATCACCAGCTAAGCAAAACAAAATGAAAAAAAGGAAGAAAGAAATAGAAAATCTCAAAAAGTCTTGAATTCAAATGACTGAGGTTAATAAGGAATAAAGAAGCAACTAGAAATACTCAATAAAACCAAAGGGGACTTATGAGCATTTCTAAGTGAGTAAAAGTTGAAATCTATATAATTTTTTCCCTTAATTCTATTTCTAATTTTCTGGTTTTATTTCTAATGCTTCTTTCCTATTAGTTTATAAAACCTAGATGCCAAGCGGCAGGTCGAATCTATCTTTACTTCTCCCACAGCTCCCGGTAAAATACTTTGGTGAAAATAGGCCTTGTTCAACAATCGCACAGGCCACTTAAGCATTGTCAATATTCTAAAGGGAATTTCAAGGCATTTTGAAGGGTTTTGATGATGACAGCACTGTTTTTTATTGTTGTGCTAGTTTTCAAATGTACAAATAATTGTTTTAAGTACAAAAAGCCATAATTTAGGAAACCTTTGTTTTATAACTTGAGTGGAGAGGCCGGCCAAAAGAGAGTGAGAAAGAGAAATGTTCTAAAAATAATTAAGGAAGAGACAAAATACAAAAGAGATTAAGAAAATAGTCTAATATTTAACTAATAGCTTTGAATTTAAAGTTCAGGAAAAAGAAAAATGTGCTTACCAGAGAAGTCGGAGATGGAGCAGCATAATCTGTGTCTCCACAATTGATTGGGAGTTTGGAAGGAAATGGAACTTTCCATATATTTTCATGTGTTTACACACGTGCACAAATGCGTGCACACACACACACACAGAGGACGCAAATGGCTACAATTAAGCTACACTACAGAGAAAATTCAGTGTGTGCCCACTAATTTTGTAGGATCATCTTCTACTTTCAGCAGTTTTCTAAGTCAGGTTGATTTTGGTGGATCAAAGAATGGGAAGCGTTTTGCTGTTTCTCAGAAGCTTTGGACATTGTCTCAGCATAGCATGAAGTCACATCTTGTGTGACTATTTAGTATAGAGAATTCAACTAAGTCTAATATAAATGACTGCAGGCTGAGCTAATATAAATGGCCTATCTCCTGTTACCAGTACCTAGAAATGTTGAACACAATTTGAATTTTAAAATTTAAAAAGACAAATTGTTGAGAAAGAAAGGGAAAGTTCCAGGTACTAGAAACCTGAGGGAACCACTCAGAATGCAGCAAGAAAAATTAAATCGAGGAAAAATAAGAAAGTGTAGATAAATGAAATAGAAGCTATAAAAATAGATTCAATCTACACTGAATAAGAATTCCAGATGGTGAGAATATATAGAATGAAAGGGAGGCAGTAATCATACAGAAAATGATTCATTATTTTCCTGACTGAAGAAAGACATGAGTCTTCAAGTTGAAGTAGCATGCCAACTTTCAAGGAGCGTAACAAAATTTTTGAGAATATGGTGAAATTTTAGAACAAAAGGAATAGCCTTAAAAGCAATAGAAAAGAAAAGCACATCGTCTATGAAGGAATGTTCAACAGACTGACAGTAGGTTTCTCATCAACAATAATAAGAGAGAAATACAATGAAATAATATCTTAATAGTTCAGAGTGAAAAGAGGTTTTGTATGTGTGTGTGAGGAAGATTGGCCCTGCGCTAAAATCTTTTGCCCATCTTTCTTTTTACTTGAGGATGATTGTTGCTAAGCTAACATCTGTGCCAATCTTCCTCTATTTTGTATGTGGGATGCCACCACAGCATGGCTTGATGAGCAGTGCGTCATGTCCATGCCCAGAGTCTGAACCCACAAACTCTGGGGCGCAGAAGCAAAGCGTGCAAACTTAACCACTACGCAACCAGACTGGCTCATGAAAAGAGTTTTTTACCTAACTATCAATTCTGAATCCATACCCTGCACAGTTAGCATTGAAAAGAATGAGGACTAACTAAAGGGCTAACATTATCAAAACCAAAAACGTGTTTCCATTTATACAACCTCCCTTAAGGAACTTCTAAAGGATGTACTATAGTAAGAAGAAAATTGAACTCAGAGTGAAGAGATAGGATGCAAGAAGCAACTGTGAGCAATTAAATCATTCAACTTCTTGATTAATGTAATAAATATTGTCAAAAGAAACAATTACTATTATGGGAGCTTTTTTAAAAAAGTGAACCTAGAAAACTAAATAACATAAGGTTGGATGTGTGAAGGTCAAATTTGGAGAACTCTAACATTCCTCACATTATTTGGGAGGAACATAGTGATACTGATCAATCAAAGGTCTGTTAAGTAAGTAAATGTTTTGTGTCAACCTGGAAAGACTAGAAATAGAATATAAGCTTCCAAACCACTGAAGAGGAAAAGGGAGAATTAAGACGCTTTGTAAATCCAATATAAAATAGGATGGGAGATAAAGCAAATAAGAAAAGAGCACAGTGCATAAACACACACATCTACATACACATGCACATAAAATAAATTGTCATTTATATTAGTAATGATAATAAATCTAAACAGATTAAACTTGCCTCTTGAAAGATAGAAAGTCTTCAAAATAATAATAAAATAAAATCCAGCTACAATGTGTAGAAGATACACTTTAGCAAAATGACCTAGGGAATTTTACATTATAGAGAGGAAAATAAGTTATATTATACCAATTGAATGAAAGCTGATGAGGCAATATTAACATCAGGGTAAATAAATTTTAAGGAACATGAAATTTGACTCAATTGCTCTCTTTTCATAATGAAAACATGGATCATAAGACAAACTTACAGAGCAATATCTGTTATAAGTAAAATTATTCAGAATACAGATAACAATATCATCACTTGGGTGTCAAGATGGTTTTTTCTATCCTCTTTAAGCTGTCATTTGCGATTACTAGTCTACTTATAATCATGACAGAATAGGATTTTTAACATGACACTTATCCACAGTTTTTTTTCCGGATAGTATGCCAAGATTTGCAATCTTATAATCTTTTGATATCATTGTCACTTTTTAAAGTAAATGTGCTAATGCAATTCATGTTACAATGCATCAGCAAGCTGCTTTGTTCAAGGACACAGGTAAGCTGCAGAGCCAGCTACTTGGCTTTTTTGTGGACTTTGGCCGTTGAATTCACAAACACAGGACTGTATGAAAGAATCAGTCCCCCAGTGTCTACGTTGATTTATTCTTCTATTAGTCGCTGGGGACTCCCTCTCCCTTCATTTCATGGATCTAGAAAGCAATAATGTCTGGAATAAATTTTGTAAAATGTATTAGCAAAGGAATATTAATTTGTTGGTGTTATACTTGTCTTTGGAGATCAAAAACTAGAACATCAGTCAACATTCACTACAGATCATTAAATTGCAGAGATCAGTAGTCTGGTGGCCTGACCCAAAGGTCTTAGTCAGAAGTTACAGGGACTTACAGAAGAAAGTCATTTAGTCCCTGCAATGGTTGGAACCTGATGGCAGGAATGGAGGCTCTGCTTGGCCCCTTCTCTGCATTCGATCACTTGAGACCATGCACAGACTTCAACACACGCTCCCATTAGGCAGCTGTGAAGGTCAAGTTTACACACTTGTTGCTGGTCCTCAGCTTTGAGGGTGGTATGACCAAGTCCCATGCAAATCTCCAGTGTTACAGGATATATTGTGTTGTCATGAAATAGTCTCAAGAGGAAGGGGTGGAGGAAAATGGCGGGGTGAGCTGACCCGGGACTCTCTCCCCTCCAAAATACAACAAAGGATTGGAAAAACTGAATTTCAGAGAATAAATCTAATGCCAACACGTTAGAGACCTACAATACCAAGAAGGCGGAGATCATAAACCTTGCTGACGGCCTCGGAGGCGCTGGAACAGTAGGAGAGAACATCGCTCCCTCCCCTAGAGTCTGCGATCGCTGCTGCGCGGGTCCAGGAAGGAGCGGGGGAGGGGCCGTGTGACCGGGGGATCATCCAGGACCCCTGCTGCTGGTTCAGTGGAAACCCGCTGAGGGGGGGAAAGCCTCCGTGGGCGGGGACCCCATAAACCCAGGGCCTCGGGAGACCAGAGAACAGAACTGATCTGAGTCCAGATCGGCGTACGAGAATAGCAGCCCCTCCCTCCCAGCAAAGCCACTGGGCACCGCCATCCTGCCCGCAGGTGGAGAGCTCAGGACACACGGTTCTCAACCCCCATCTAGTGGCGACAGGCTGTAACTGCAACCGAATTCTACCACCATGAGAAAAAACCTCTCCTCTACCATCCAGCAATTCATAAAAGCCCCAGACCAGAAGGAAAACAATAAAAACATAGAATTAAGTCGTGAGGACTTGGAATTAGGTAAACTAAGTGATAATGAGTTCAGAGCAGCTATAATTAAAAAACTCAATGAGGTAGAGAGAAAGATAGAGAAACAAGCCAATGAGTTCTGGAGTTACTTCACAAAAGAGATTGAAATCATAAAGAAGAATCAAACAGAATTACTAGAGATGAAAAACACAATGGACCAGATAAAACAGAATACGGATTCCCTGAATGCCCGTGTAGACACCACTGAAGAGCAAATTAGCATAACTGAAGATAGACAGGCTGAATGGCTCCAGACAGAGGAAGAAAGAGAACTAAGAATTTAAAAAAACAAGGAAAATCTCTGAGAGAGAGTGGATTCAATGAGGAGTAAGAACTTAAGGATCATAGGAATTCCCGAGAACGTGGAAAAGGAAAATGGAGCAGAAAGTGTGCTTAATGAAATTATTGGAGAGAACTTCCCAAATCTAGGGATTGATGGAGAAACGTGTGTAGAAGAAGTTTTCAGATCTCCTAGATTTGTCAATGTAAAAAGACCTACTGCAAGGCAAATAGTAGTACAATTGGAAAGAAGGAAAGATAAAGAAGGAATACTCAGGGAAGTAAGAAAAAAGAAGAGAATAACCTATAAAGGAGCCCCTATCAGACTTTCAGCGGATTTTTCTACAGAAACCTTACAAGCTAGGAGAGAATGGAGTGACATATTCAAAGCTTTAAAAGATAAAAATCTTCAGCAAAGAATACTCTATCCAGCAAGAATTTCCTTCAGATATGAGGGAGAAATTAAATCTTTTCCAGAAAAACAAAAGTTAAGGGAATTTGTAACTAAAAGCTCTCCACTCAAGAAATCCTCAAGAAGGCTCTCATATCTGAAAAAAGAGAAAAGGGAAAAAGGGGTCACAATCCACAGACTAGGGAGACCGATGGATAGAACCAGAACAGGATAGCAAATATTCAATATAGCATTAGGGTAAAGGTAAGGAAACTACCAAAGCAAGGACGATCTTATCACTCTAACTACAAATTCATAACATGAGTTGGAATAAGAAATGAAAATAATTATTTAGCTGGGGAAGAACAAAGGGTCTAAATCAGTATTGGCCAAGCAAGTAAGAGACTATATTATAGACTATATAATAGATAATATATAGAGAGAGAATAGACTATATTATACACGAGATTCTAAATACAAACTTCAGGGTAGACACTAAAATAAAATACAGAACAGAGTCACAAATCATAAATAAGGAAAAATCTAAGAAACCCAGTAGAAGAAATTGCAGTATTAAATGGGTAGGCTAAAGCACGCAGGAAAAGAAACACAGGAAAACAAGATAATGAGCGACAGATTGACAGCATTAAGTCCACATGCATCAATAATCACTCTCAATGTAAACAGATTGAACTCTCCAATAAAACGATACAGAGTGGCAAAATGGATTAAAGAACAAGATCCAACAATTTGTTGACTCCAAGAAACACACCTCAGTCCCAAGGACAAATACAGGCTCAGGGTGAAGGGGTGGAGGACAATACTTCAAGCTAATAGCAAGAAAAAAAAGGCAGGTGTTGCAATTCTTATATCAGACAAAGTGGATTTCAAAATAAGACAGGTAAAGAGAGACACAGAGGGACAATATATAATGATCAAAGGGACACTTCATCAAGAAGAAATAACGCTTATAAATATCTATGCACCCAACACAGGAGCACCAAGATTCATAAAGCAACTATTAACAGACCTAAAGGAAGATGTTAAAAACAACACAATAATAGTAGGGGACCTCAACACCCCACTCACATCAATTGACAAATCATCCAGACAGAAAATCAACAAGGAAATAGTGGAGCTAAATGAAAAACTAAAACAATTGGACTTAATAGACATATATAGATCACTTCATCCTAAAAGAGCTGAATACACATTCTTCTCAAGTGCACAAGGAACATCTCAAGGATAGAACATATGTTGGGAAACAAGGCAAGCCTCTACAATTTAATAAAATTGAAATAATAACAAGCATCTTCTCCGATCATAATGCTATAAGGATAGAAATTAATTACAAGAAAAAAGCTGAGAAAGGCACAAAGATGTGGAGACTAAACAACACACTACTGAACAAGCCATGGATCATTGAAGAAATTAAAGAAAAAATCAAAAAATACCTGGAAACAAATGAAAATGATAGCATGCCATACCAACTCATATGGGATACAGCAAAAGCTGTATTAAGAGGAAAATTCATCACAATACAGGCACATCTTAACAAACAAGAAAAATCCCAAACAAGCAATCTTAAACTACACCTAACTGAACTAGAGAAAAAAGAACAAATAAAGCCCAAAGTCAGTAGAAGGAGAGAAATAATAAAAATCAGAGCAGAAATAAATACTATTGAAACGAAAAAGGCAGTAGAAAAGATCAATGAAACAAAGAGCTGGTTTTTTGAGAAGATAAATAAAATTGACAAACCCCTAGCCAGACTTACAAAGAAAAAAAGGGAGAAAGCTCAAATAAGCAAAATCAGAAATGAAAGAGGAGAAATAACAACAGACTCTGCAGAAATACAACGGATTATAAGACAATACTATGAAAAACTATATGCCAACAGAATGGATAACCTACAGGAAATGGATAAATTCTTGGACTCCTACAATCTCCCAAAGCTCACTCAAGAAGAGGCAGACAATTTGAACAGACCAATCACAAGGAAAGAGACTGAAACAGCAACCAAATACATCCCAAAGAATAAAACCCCAGGACCAGATGGCTTTCCCGGGGAATTCTACCAAACTTTCAAAAAGGATTTAATACCTATCCTTTCCAAGCTATTCCAAAAAATTAGGGAAGATGGAACACTTCCTAACACATTCTATGAGGCCAATATCACGCTGATACCAAAACCTGACAAGGACGCAACGAAAAAAGAGAACTACAGGCCAATATCAGTGATGAACATAGATGCAAAAATTCTAAACGAAATTTTGGCAACCAGAATTCAGCAATTCATCAAAAGGATCATACATCATGATCAGGTGGGATTCATACCAGGGACACAGGGATGGTTCAACATCCGCAAATCAATCAACGTGATACACCACATCAACAAACTGAGGAATAAAAACCACATGATCATCTCAATAGATGCAGAGAAGGCATTTGACAAGATCCAACAGCCATTTATGATAAAAACTCTGAAAAAAATGGGCATAGAAGGAAACTACCTCAACATAATAAAGGCCATATATGACAAACCCATAGCCAACATCATACTCAATGGGCAAAAACTGAACGCCATCCCCCTGAAAACAGGAATGAGACAAGGATGCCCTCTATCACCACTCTTATTCAACATAGTACTGGAGGTCCTGGCCAGAGCAATCAGGCAAGAAAAAGGAATATAAGGAATCCAAATAGGGAGGAAGAAGTGAAACTCTCGCTGTTTGCAGACGACATGATCTTATATATAGAAAACCCCAAAGAATCCATTGGAAAACTCTTAGAAGTAATCAACAACTACAGCAAAGTTGCAGGGTACAAAATCAATTTGCATAAATCAGTAGGATTTCTGTACTCCAATAACGAACTAACAGAAAAAGAACTCAAGAACACAATACCATTCACAATCGCAACAAAAAGAATAAAATACCTTGGGGTAAATTTAACTAAGGAAGTGAAGGACCTATATAATGAAAATTACAAGGCCTTTCTGAAAGAATTGGATGATGACCTAAGGAGATGGAAAGACATTCCATGTGCATGGATTGGAAGAATAAACATAGGTAAAATGTCCCTTCTACCTAAAGCAATCTACAGATTCAATGCCATCCCAATCAGAATCCCAAAGACATTCTTTACAGAATTAGAACAAAGAATCCTAAAATTCATATGGGGCAACAAAAGACCCCGAATTTCTAAAGCAATCCTGAGAAAAAAGAACAAAACAGGAGGCATCACAATCCCTGACTTCAAAACATACTACAAAGCTACAGTAATCAAAACAGCATGGTACTGGTACAAAAACAGGTGCACAGATCAATGGAACAGAATTGAAAGCCCAGAAATAAAACCACACATCTATGGACAGCTTATCTTCGACAAAGGAGCTGAGGGCATACAATGGAGAAAAGAAAGTCTTTTCAACAAATGGTGCTGGGAAAACTGGAAAGCCACATGTAAAAGAATGAAAATTGACCATTCCTTTTCAACATTCACCAAAATAAACTCAAAATGGATCAAAGACCTAAAGGTGAGACCTGAAACCATAAGGTTTCTAGAAGAAAGAGTAGGCAGTACACTCTTTGACATCAGTATTAAAAGGATCTTTTCGGACACCATGCCTTCTCAGAGAAGGGAAACAATAGAAAGAATAAACAAATGGGACTTCATCAGACTAAAGAGCTTCTTCAAGGCAAATGAAAACAGGATTGAAACAAAAAAACAACCCACTAACTGGGAAAAAATATTTGCAAGTCATATATCTGACAAAGGCTTAATATCCATAATATATAAAGAACTCTCACAACTCAACAACAAAAAATCAAACAACCCAATCAAAAACTGGGCTGGAAACATGAACAGACGTTTCTCCAAAGAAGATATATGGATGGCCAATAGGCACATGAAAAGATGCTCATCATCACTGATCATCAGGGAAATGCAAATCAAAACTACACTAAGATATCACCTTACACCCATTAGAATGACAAAAATATCTAAAACTAATAGTAACAAATGTTGGAGAGGTTGTGGAGAAAAAGGAACCCTCATACACTGCTGGTGGGAATGCAAACTGGTGCAGCCACTATGGAAAACAGTATGGAGATTTCTCAAAAGATTAAAAATAGAACTACCATACGATCCAACCATCCCACTACTGGGTATTTATCCAAAGAGCTTGAAGTCAGCAATCCCAAAAGTCCTATGTACCCCAATGTTCATTGCAGCATTATTTACAATAGCCAAGACATGGAAGCAACCTAAGTGCCTATCAACAGATGAATGGATAAAGAAGATGTGGTACATATATACAATGGAATACTACTCAGCTGCAAAACAGAACAAAATCATTCCATTTGCAATAACTTGAGGGAAGTATGTTAAGTGAAATAAGCCAGCTAGAGAAGGATAATCTGTGTATGACTCCACTCATATGAAGAATTTAAAAATGTGGACTAAGGGCAGTTTAGTGGCTACCAGGGGAAAGGTGGGGTGGGGGGTGGGCACAAAGGGTGAAGTGGTGCACCTACAACACAAATGACAAACATTAATGTACAACTGAAATTTCACAAGATTGTAAACTATCATTAACTCAATAAAAAGA
Organism: Equus caballus; assembly: GCF_041296265.1. Taxonomy (NCBI): domain Eukaryota; kingdom Metazoa; phylum Chordata; class Mammalia; order Perissodactyla; family Equidae; genus Equus; species Equus caballus. The sequence goes on along the minus strand of NC_091693.1, from coordinate 79,008,833 downwards.
AAAAAAAAGAAATAGTCTCAAAAGGAGGTCATCTCAAAACATTACAGTCCTGTAGTTTTTCTCATGCTACCGGACAATATCAGGATTTAAGTTGTGCTTACTTTTCCTTTTTCTTCTCGAAGAGTAGTTCATTTTAAATGTAAGCACACTTAAGTCCCAGTAATGATAATGGTATGATACAGATATGTACATAGGTACAAATATGTACAGTATTCCCTCAATGGGTCATTTTGTTTGCAATTAATGATATGCAGACCCCACAGCAGATTAAAAGCTGCAGTCCTACATCACTCCTTCCATCAGATACACTGCTTCAGTTTCCTTTGAGAATGCACAAAATAATGGTACCCTTTTCGATCTCTACAACTTTTAAATATCCTGCCAGAGTGTCAACAAAAAAAGAATGTTAAACCTGTGACACCAATTTATTTAGATTTACTTTGATTATTTTATATTCTACCTTAAACCAATTAAGTCAGAAAATAGCTCTACAGAATAGTTCCTTGATCATATGGCTTATTTACTTTTTAAATGATTCTGTAATATTTCAATAAATTGTATGCTTTCTTTTTGCAATAAACTTCTACAGAAATGTATGCAGTAAATCTAAATAAGCCATACTAAACACAGAGCTCTGAAAATAGAACTCTTTTAAGCAAACATGACAAGGAAGCAACTTCTATCCCAATGTAAAGGCTATCAGAAGACAAAGCACAAATACTTCTTATACTAAAAAAAAGTAATTTCCTAAAAAGCAACAAACTCGATCTTTTAGGTATCTCTTAACATTAAAAAATTATGCACCTTTCCTGCATACAGGTTACTGAGTAACAGATTCAGCAAAGTGGATTTGATTCTAAAATTAAGAAAAAATTGTGTTCTTTACACATTGCAGAGGGACTCAGGACTCGGGACTGGAAAGGAAGGCGCCAGATCTTATGAGTCCGTATGCTCAGCACCTTGCTTGGCACTGGGCAATGGGAGTAATTAACACTATTAATTAATACATGGGTATGTGGGGCCATAGTAAGAAACACTGTCATAGTTGAAAGTGGGTATTCATAGTGTGTATCCTGTGGAATAACTTGAGAAATCCAGATCTGCGTATCATAGCACGGCTTAGTCTCAGAACATCTGACGTTTCTAGAACATTAGAGAAGAAAGGGGACTCAGAGATCATCTAACCCAGCTTTTCACAAATTATCATTTTTTGTGAAATTCTCTGAGGGAAAAAAAAGGATGTGTGGTTAGATAAGTCTAGAAAATACTGCACAACACACGTACATTCACAACACACATTATTGTAATGGCTTTGAGAAGGCCTATGGTAAAAAGCAAAGCAAAACTCTCACACACACTACTTGTTTATTTTTCTTTAATCCAGTACTTCTCTAATTTATTTCACTTTTATTTTCTTAAACATCTTATACAACCAGTGCTTGTGAGAAGACAATTTGAGAAATGACAAGGTGATTGATTCTTGGCTTCTCAGGCAGAAAACTGAAGCCTTAAACATCAAGTTACTTTAGTGGGGTTACTAATTAACTATCCACTGGCAGAGAAAGATCTAGAATCTAGGCTCTTAACTTGTCAGTGTTCATTCTGCTATATAGCCCCACTTCCTGTGGAGGCAGTATAGACAGGGCAGGCACTACTACCAGGAGTTGCAACTTAACCTAATCCAAAAGGTAAAAAATAAAAATTAAAGTAAATTCATGGAGAGCTTCCAATGTCCCAGGTATTTTTCTAAACGCTTTAAATATACTGACTCAAGTAAATCTCCATTTAATACCATATACCACAATAAAGAAGAGAGATTAAGGATCTGAGAATTAACCAACAAACCAGTTAAACACTATGTAAACAGAGGAGAAATTTTCCTATGTATTTAAGTGGACTGACTTCTTAACATAAATGTATAAAATATCACAAAATTTATGGTAAAAATACCAGTGTTTAAATCAAACAAAATTTAGAATCAACAAAGGTCTAATATTAATAATGTATAAAATAGTTCCACAAATCAATAAACCAGACAATCTATAGGAGAAATGGGCAGGAAATACAAGCAGGCAAAAGATCAATAATCATATTCAAAGATATTCACTGTGAAATCTAAAGTGACACTAATATCTCCATGTGTTACATCAATTAGATTGATAGAATCCAGGGTTGGCAAGTGCACACATAAATGACACTCTTCATACCTAAAAAAATTTACCTTGTGCATACGCCATGACAGCCAAACCCCACATGAGGAATCTACTCTGCAGAGTTATGAGAATGAGTTGGTAAAGAGTTATAATTATATATTCATGGGGAGATAGATATTTTGTTTTCAGAATGGTATTCAATAACAAAAATCCAGGAATAATGGAATGATCACCAAAGAGGGAAAGTGAAAATAAATTTTGGTGCATTAAGGCAGATGGAATATTATACATTGGTGAGAGGGCGAGGAAGAGCTTTATATATATTGACATTAAAACTGTTCAAAATGTATTGAGGGCGCTAAGCAAGAAGCAGAAGTAGATAGGCACTGTTATTTCAAAAGTGTGTGTGTATGTCTAGTGAGGCTTATGGTGTGTATATGGGTACACCTAAAAGAAAAAAACATTGGCCACTTAACGCAATCCCTGATGCTGCTTCTGATAAAGTGTCTCCACCCCATCACTATCCTTCACCACTCCACTATGCTGCATCTCACTTAAAAAAACAAAAAAAATTGAAAATCTGGTGAGTAGTCTGTCCACACTGTAGGAAATGGGGCTTTAATTTTATTTTGGGACTATTAAGGCAATGTCAGAAGGCTTTTAGCCATGGGGCCAATCAGGTGGAAGGGCTACCTGTTACACTATATGTTTGTTTATATGTTTGTGGATATGTTTATATAGATATATACAAAAGTCTGCAAGAATACACACTAACTAAACATTATTTCCTCTATTTGGTTTTTATAGTAAACTTATTGTTTTTGTAATTAAGAGAAATATTACTAATTTCTAAAAGAAATAAAACCAGAAATACTAAAAGGGAACTCTGGGGCTTTTCGCCAATGTCATCCTAGTGGTTTTCCACTGATGTGTTTTCTTCAAATACTGTTTACCATTGTCAGGGCTTCTCTGAAGTATAAACTATTCATTTTCCACTTACTCATTTTCTCTAAGTGCTCGATATCATTTCAAAAACCTGAACAACACTAGTTGTATTTCCTAATGTGTTTACACTTCAGCTGGCTGTACCTTTGTTTCAAGTGTTTCATCTCAAATTCTCTTTTTTAACTGACAAACGCCAGTACACATATGTGAGCGCTGAGCAGTTCATTCTGAAGGTCAAGCCAATTTGCAGGCACTCAACATCTTTAGCATGACTATTTCCAGACAATAAAGGCATTCATCCTCATTAAAATTAAATATTCATTGTTTCTTAGTGATGTCCGACATGAATATCTGATGCGCATGTTTCAGAACGTGACTGAGCAACCTGCAGAGGTAAAGTTCAAAACCTCATAAATGTCACTTCAACACACATGACATTGTTAAGATGACCTTGTATGTTTGATTTTAATACAAAAACAATCTAAATAGTTACAGGTTGATAGAGATAGATTGATAAATAGACAAAATTGGACTGCTTATGTTTCATTCTCTTCTTCAGGTAACTTGTGGGTTGTCGGAAGTTTGCGTGGTTGTATTTATAGAGATATTTAAATACATATCCAATAATTAAAGAGAACACCATTTGTTGTAAGTGCTATTAAGTAGCCCTGAAAGAAGGCGAATGGTAATAGAATTCTCAGTTTCATTCAGATACATTCCAATTCATGACAAGACAACCCTCCCCTTTCTACTCATGTGCTCATTAGTCCTACCGGAAGAACAATTCGATAACAATAATTCAATAATTCTCTGAGCATGTTTTCAGAAGATAAGATCCTCACTACACTGATTTGTGTGTGTGTGTGTGTGTGTGTGCATGAGGAAGATTGGCCCTGAGCTAACATCTATTGCCAATCTTCCTCTTTTTGCTTGAGGAAGATTGTCGCTGAGCCAACATCTGTGCCAGTCTAGCTCCACTTTGTCTGTGGGATGCTGCCACAGCATGGCTTGACGAGCAGTGTGTAGGTCCACGCCTGGGATCCAAACCCACAAACCCCAGGCCGCCAAAGTGAAGCGTGTGAACCTAATCACTATGAAACCAGGCTAGCCCCCTCACTACACTGATTTTTACCTAACAGAAAAATGTGCTGCTATTCATAAAATTTTCTCTTTTAAAAGAGAAGACAACTTATTTTAGCCTACATCAATAGATTTTCAGCTTTTAAGTTTCAACCAGAAACCAGAGTTTGGGTTTACCTAGGTAACGTCATTCACCTCAAGTAATGTAAAAATTATCACATATCACAAATGAAATTGAGACTCTTACATGCTTACATGTTATAGCATTTGACACTGCATTTGCCAATTCACTTTGCATTCTACAATCTTATCTATATTTCTGCCATATTTATAGTCATAGAATTTAAGTCTTAAGACACAAGTGAATAAAATTATTTTTATGATGAAAACTAGAAGCATATATCATATGCATAACACACACAGGTCTCAACAGAATCTAGTTCAACGGCACAGTCTAGTCGCTAGTCTAGTCCAGTCCATGAAAGTCAGCACATAAAACAGTAACTTCAAAAGAAACATATGGAAGAGCTAAGTATTTTGACATAATTAAGCTCTTCTGGTTCCATTTAGGAAAAATCTTTGCCACAGCCACTGGATAACATATTTACTGGATAATATTAATCCAGATTTTCTGGCTTTGAAGTTATTTAGCCCTTTATTTCTCAGCTTATTCCCAATAGATTTACTTTTATACACAATGTTAAAATTTACTTTTATATACTGAACTTTGTCTTATGTATGCCTGAATGAGAAATCAACATTTTCTTTAACTATGATGGTGCTAGATCTATTAATCAATGTGGGATTTAAAAAAATCTGCTTCCCTCTGGATGAGGAAAATCCATAGCCCTCATCCAATAATTTGTTTCATTGTTTTCTCTTGATTTTAAGTAGTCTAGAAACACTTGGTGATCATAAAGGTACAAAATTTCAGCATCATTTGCACTGTAGATCACAGCACTTCTAGCAAGAGCTCTTAATATTAAAAACTAAAATGATTGTTTTTTTCTCTCTTTTAATAGTCTCTAGTTAAAGAATGCTGAATATTGGAAAGTATATTTTGAAACATTTAGCTAAAAATATTCACTTTTTTGTCCTCAGCATATAGAAATTCTTTCAGAATCCAATATAAAAGCAAGAGTGACATTTAGTTATGTAAATTGTATATCACACTTATTATTCATAGTCTTTCTTGTATATTCATTGCTTGATTGGAATCTCCTGACTGACATCAGAAACTACGTGTGTGTGGTTGGGGCAAGTGGTGAGGAAGAGAGGAGAGGAAGACAGAGGGAAAGAGAGACACAGATGGAGATGGAGAGAATGCTACTGAATAAGGATGAGGGAGAAAACAAGCCAGGTAAGAAAATTAAGTAAATAACTCTCAGGAAGATGAAATTAGGTATGGTATTGTGAGATGTGGGTATACTCTGTTGGAGTACCTGAAAGTGAAATAATACCACATCCATCACAGAACTTGGCAGGAGATGACCTAAAACTGCCCTTTTTGGGTACTGAGATGAGAATTGTTGTCTCCCTTCTTGGCATCTATGGAACAGAGACTAAGATAGCCAATTAAGCCTAATTGTGATAAATTATGTGCTTTATATTCATTCTAATGGAGAACCACTGCCTAGCAGGTAATAACCCCAAACCACTAAACTAATTGTGGTTAAAACCTTGGGTTAGATGTAGAATGACCCTAGATGTGAAAGGGCAGTGCTTCATCTATGATGCCATTATAACTGCAATCCAATTTACATACACAATTAATTTTCTGACAACGTATGAACTTATTAACATTAATATGGCTAACAAGGCCTGTCCTTCCAGTATACTCTCAGTGTTTAATCCCAGCATTGCATTATTGGCATGAACTTGAGAAACATAAAAAGCTAAAGGTTAAGTTGTCTTTGAGTTATCCTCCATTTCCGTCACAGATATATGAAATTCCAGTGCAATTATTCTAAACTAACTTTCCTCCATATCTTCCTGTCTTCATTTCAGTGGTCCCCCCAATTTTTTTTGATGTCACATCCTTATCAATAAAAATGTATTATTTTTTTTGATATTTATAAATTATAAACATGTATCTATAAATCATAATCATGCATAACGGTACTAATATTATATTGATCATTAAAATATATGAAAATAGTAAAGTAGATAAAATAAACCCTGATAAGAGTTCTAAGGCTTTCTTGTTCCATCGCTATGGATCGTCTTGCACATCCCTTGGGGTGGGGCCACTTCTCTTTGCAGATCAATGGTCTGGTCCACAAAGTGAGGCTGACAAGAAGATCAATTCTGCACACACTGATTTTTTTTATCTGAGTACAACTCCAGATGTATAAAATTAAGAGTTGGAAGAGATTTTAAGGGTTCATCCAGAAAAACTCATTTACCACATCCGTGACAGACGGAAATTCAGTACAAGACGTACTTACTGTATTGTATACTTGAAATTTGCTGAGAGAGTAGATCTCAAATGTTCTCACTACACACACACACACAAATTATAACTATGTGAGGTGATAGATACGTTAATTAACTTGATGTTTTAATCATTTTATGATGTATACATATATCAAAACATCACATTGTATACCATAAATATATACAATTTTTACTTGTCAATTACATCTCAATAAAGTGGGGGGAAAAAGACATAAACAAACAAGAAGAAACCTATCCCTATAGATAGGATAGATATCTATCCCTATAGATCAGTGGATCTATGTCCATTTAGTGACCACAGGTTTGGTCATTTATGAAGAAACAAATCTGTTCGCTCTTCCAGGGTAGCCTTTCACATATTTGAAGAAAATCTATCTAAGCCTCCTCATATATTGTCTCCAAGTTACAAATATTCACTTGCTTCAACTATCCTTTATGAGGTATGTTTTCTAAGCCACAGTTGCTCTCTCTCCCCTTCTTTGAGTATCGCTAGCTTGTGAGTATATATCTGAAAAGAGGAAACCAAGAAATGCAAAGAGCACTCTAGATAGGTCTGACAACTCCTTTGGATTTAGAGAAGTATAACCTCCATCGATCAATAACTCATTTTATACAGTTAAATTAAACAAATACTTCTTCTTTGGGAATATAATTATTTGTCTTCATAAGTTTTAAAGGCAAAAAGAAAATTCATTTCATCACAATGTTGTATTTTAAACATCTGCTGTGGTATGGTATTAAAAACAAAAATCCTACTTCCAAGGAATAAAAATCAAAGGACCTAAAATAAAATGGAAGAATAAATATGAATCCACTAGGGCCCTACAGATAATGCAGTTGGCTTTTCGTTCAATGAATATAGATAAATTATTTCATGTGGAGGGACCTAGAATAATCATGATAAAATTACTTTACAGAAAGGGTGCTTGGGCTAAAAGGTTCAATTATTTTAGCTGATTCTTCCCATTTCTGGTTTCACTGATATGTATGATTTAGTCTCTTTTTTTGCATTCTTGCATAGCTGAGTTAGTATTTTTTATGCATCATTACTGACTTTTACAGTATCTTCCCAGGTAGTAGATTTATAAACCTTAAGCAATTTGAATGATATATGTTTAAATTTTTAAACTACACGGAGGTAAGCAACTAGTGGAATTCAAACAAACAAAGAAATCATTTCTTGACTGGAAATGTGAAGTTATTTTGGTCAAAATTAACTTAAAATTATGCATTGTAAAAACAATATTCAATCTAACCACCTCATGTTCAAATGTAAGGAGTAAATTGATAGTTTGATATTTCTACTGTATTTAAATGTTTGGCCAATCTCCGAATCAATATTCTTATCAAGATATGCTGAGTCTATTAAATGGAAGTGTCTCTTCTTTTGCTTTCCATTGTGAAGAATTTATTTTTGTTATGAAAAAAAAATCATCCTTACAGAAGTGAGAGTTAAAATTTTAACTGTAGGCTTACATTATTAATATGATTGTCTTGTTATATGACACTGTTGATGTGGATTATTAATGTTTAGATTAATACCTTTAATCATACAAAACTTGGACATCAAAAATTTATCATACTTACACACATAAGAAGGGAGTTTTCAGATTAAAATAGCGAGGTTTTAAGAATTGCAAATGGCCTACTTCTGATACTTAGGGAACATAAAATATCATATATACATATAGACACATTCTGAAATTTTCCATATGATGCAGGATGATACAGAAATGAAAATTAGGTCAGACATTTATTCTATTAATATTTGGTAGTCTTCCAACTAGTCGGTTCAGTGGATCATAAAAACTAAATGCCATATTTTGAGAGATGTGATAATGAGGATAAACTTGAGAGGGAGAAAACAGCTAAAACTGACTATACAGTGATATTGGAAAATATCATTTTCTCCTTCCTATTTGAAGATGCAGCTCTTCCTTCCAGTTACAATAAGAAAATCCAAAATTAGCATTGCAAGCTAATGACTCATTTTGGAGAATATAATTTACTGATTGTACCTACTTAAAGTCAAATTTATTCAATTTAAATTACCTCCATCTTTGGCTATACTGGACTGAAAATCAAAGCAAATAAAACAATCTAACCAGCAAGTGACAGCTATTTGGTGAATCTGCTACTGAGGGACAATTTATAGTCTAAATCCAAAGATCATTTCCTGATATAATCTACAGCTCCACATACTTGGTCATATAAGTATTCTAAACTACCATGACAATACCAATAATTATTTCAGTTATAGGATATCTTCAATAAAACTTCATAATGATTCACAACTCTGAAATTTGATGTGTGTGTGCATTTAAAATTTTCTTGAAATTGAAGGATGCATTGCTCACAAGGTCTAAGCATAAAATTGCCCTCCCAAGTCCCGCAATACTTAATCTTCATCAGCACTAACTTGTGTGCATCCTTTGACAGACTTGAAAGATGACCTGTTGACTTTGTGATCTCTAGATTTGTCATTTATCCCTATTTTTGGTCATGTGTAAGAATGGTGCATGGTTCTCTATTGCTTTCTACTTAATCATATCGCTTGGTGATCTGAAAGATATCCTGGGTTCTGGCTGGTGCACATTTGTCATCCCTAAGGATGCCTGCTGATTCCTGCTTAGATATGGCTTAATGTCTCAAACCATTCTTTCTCAAAATGTAGTCATTATAAAAACCAAAATATTAAAGTCAGATTAAATTACATTTTATGAAAAACAAGATCGAAAAGACACCTTACGTAGATAGCCACTTTATAAAACTATAAATTGCCACTAGGAAGCACTCAAATACTTCTCATATTAAAACTAGGTATCATCTGAATTCCTATGAGTTTTTTAAGGGACCTACCTAAATATAAAAATATTCATTAAGAGAGTTCCCTAAATATTTATGTGGCCGCCTTTGAGAATTATGGAGCATATTCAGTAAGGTAGCCTTATATATCTATTTTCACTTATTTAAGATGTTATTTAATTAACAATTCCCTGTCCCTCAAAAGTATACATGTATGTATATCAAAGGGGACTGACAAATCTCTCTTGGTGTGGTCATTATTTGAGTGCAAATCATCTGCGTGGACATAAAATTAGCCTAGTTCTGCCTACCTGATCAACCCCTTACGGGCACATGCAAAATTGGAGCAGAGATTTCCCTTATTGACGACAGTCGTAGAGTTAAAGGAGATGAGACCTATGAGTAACCTTAGAGATCATTTATTCCAATGCCTCACTTTACAGATAAAGAAACTGAAGCCCACGGTAGCAAGGTACTATTAACTTGACACTCAGTACTATGCAAAGTGCCACTCAGTTGACAAATAGCAGAGCCTGAACTCAGACCAGGTATTCTAGAAAGTCCAGTGTACACAGCATTGCAATGGAAACTGAAAATTGATCCCTGCCCAAGAGAAACTGGAGAGTGTGATGCACTGCATCACTTCACACATCATATGAGCAAATTTTCTCTAGTGCAAAGGGCAAGCTAACGGCTTGAAGGGGTGATGGCACTTCACAGAGCAATGTGGAAACAGGGGTCAGAGTGTTAATGCGTGCCATGAGGGCAAGGAAGGGAGAGAATGAGTTTCAGTTACATCTCCACAAACTCATTGACGTCTAAAAACTTTCAGTCCTAGAGAAGAAGCTCCCAGCATTACTGTGCCCTGAAGAGATAGGAGGCAATTAAACAGAAGTCGGGCTGAAATGACTACAGGATAGTAGAATGCTTAAAAGAGTTGAAGGCAATTAAGATGCTACGACCTAGTCTTGTATCATCTCTGTGCTACCCAAGTGCCATTCAATCACTGTATTCTACATCTTCTGCATAATGAAAACACCTGCATCTGCATAGGCTCTGATTTAACTTGCAAACAGAGTACTGCTTTGTTGTGATTGGAATTTTATTTCCTATAATAGGTCATCTCCCTCCTCCTCCCAATTTCATAATCGTCAACCTCCTGGATCCATTTCAAGAATAACTGATTGAAGGCATTTGCATCCTTCTTTCATAAAAACATCAAACAAAATTCAAACATATTTTAACCTTTAAAAATTTGTCTTTATTCAGTTAGTGTTTAAGAAATAATTATTGAGTGGCTACCAACCAGGCACTAGGGGTACAGTTGCTTGAAGGAGCTCAAGGTCTGGTGGCAAGATATATATGCTACTAAATATGACAATACAATATTACAATGGAGGCATCCACAGCAGAGTTCTATGCAAACACTGATGAGGAGTCAGTCAAAAGGAAATACTTTAAACATAAGTGACCGTGTGGTCAAGAGGGAATCATTGTAGAAAGAGGAATTTTCCTGGGAATGGTAAGTGGTTTTGTGTGGATAGGGGTCTGAGTCAGATATTGAAAGTAGCAAGAGTTAAAAGCAGTCCAGGATGTCTCAACCTTGGCACTATTGACATTTGGACCTGATAATTTTGTTGTTGGGACTATCGTGTGCATTTTTAGCAGATATTTAGCAGAATCCTTGGTATCCACCCACTGGATGCCAGTTGCACACACTCCCCACCCCCACACCATAGTCATGAGAATAAAAGTATCCCCAGACTTTTCCATATGTCTTTTGGTGGGAAGAGTCATTCCTAGTTGAAAACCATCAGACAATTGGTAGAAGCTAGATCACCAAAGGTCGCATATGCCATGCAAAGGAATTTATTATGCTATCCCATACATAGTCAATGAGATGCCAAGATGTCACAGAGATCCCATCGCCTTTAGAGTACAAGTATTTATAACACTTGACATTTTATAAAATTTTAAAAAACTCATATATTTTGAATATATGCAGTTTTGGAGAGAGAGACTTGAGCTTTGCCCTTTTCAAAAGTGATCCAAATTCCTAAACTAACGTGAACCACTAGAAATGGTTCTAATTATTGAATATTCCTCATTTATGCAACATTCTTATAGAGGCAGCACAGAGAAACAAAAGAACATATAGAACAAAGAATAACATAGTGTTTGCTTTCAAGACAATCGAGTAAAATAATAAATAGGACGTGGGTCCTGCCACGTCTCAGTGAGCAGCATTCCTGGCAGAGCAAGACAGCCAGCAAGACCAATGCCGTGCAGTTACTCTGTAATTAGGTAAGCAATTATATCGTGCAAGGGATTTTTTCTCCCTCATTTTGAATGCATATAAAATTGAATGAAAATGACACTTCTTTGTTTTGATTTGATGAACTCTTACAAAGCAAAAAATGTACTAATATGGATAGCAAGAATTAGCCAAATGAATGACCCACTGGTAATTTTATACATATTTCTTGCAAAGGCAGTGAAGAGGCCACATGGCACCTTTTCATGGCATGCCAAGCCTGGGCAGTAGCTCCTGGTTTTTTGTTTTTTTAACGTCCCACTGCTTGGCAATAATATTTGGTTTTCAGTCAATGTTTCTTTAAGCATTTATTATATCATTGTTGCTATGGTAAAAGATTATAGGTGTTAATCACCAACAGAGTGCTGTTCCATGAGATTCTGAAACCTGATCCAACAGTGGGATGAGAACTGGGAGAAATTTGGGTTGCATGTTCAATATTGAAATAATGGTGGAATGTTCTTGATTCTTTTGGAGAGTTGCTCTTCCAGAGGAGATAAAATATTAAATGATCTGAGAAGTGAAATATAAAATAAAAGGTATTTTCAGATAATACTCTAGAACCTCATGCCTCACCACATATAGGTAAAATTAAAATATTTATTTCCTGAAGTAATGGAATAATAAGTATTTTTTAAATTAAATTAATTTTTGCAATAAAGTAATACATGTACAAATAAGAGCTTATACAGTAAAGACAGGCAAAAAATAAAAAGTGAATGGTATCTTCTCCCCTCCAACTCCTAAACCCTTTCCCCAGGAAGCAATAACAATTTTTTGTATATCCTTCCAGAAAGTTTCATTCGCACAGAAGGAACATTCCTACATAGCGTTACTCGACATCTTGCTTTTTCACTTAAAAACATATGTTGCTGAGTTTTCCATGTTGTAACTTAAATATCTACTGTATTCTTTATAATGACCTCATAGTCTTCAAAATGCAATACAACAAAATGTTGCATATATTCTCTTACATGCACATACGATTTGTTTGTAACAATTCAGTATTATGGAGATTTGCGGATTTTTGAAAGCAAAAAGACAAAACCAGAGACAGAGCATAGGGAATCTGAAGATAAATCATACTATTTCATCATTTGGAAGGTGAACATCCTTTCTGCTCAGGTTTACATCACTAAAATTGGAATGTGGTTTATAATCCTTATGATAAACAACACTGTGTTATAGTCTTTCTTCTGTAGTAGTTGAAGGGCATCAGAACGTGTCACCCTAAAATACACTGCCTTGGCATCTTGATAATTTTGAGCTGAAGGCACTTGAGAAAGAGCAGATGCATGAAGAGCTCTCTGACCTCCCTTTTCTACGTAAAGGCAGGGCATAAAATTTCCTGTGAGAAAGGTGCCCTCCCTGTACCAGGAAAAGAAGAACATTCTTATCCCTGAGACTGGGAGTCCATGCCCCAATGGATCTGTACAAACAAACCCACTAAAATAATCTTTACCTTTCTCTCCATGTATTTCCTAGTCACTGTCCCACAATTTACTGACCCTAGTCCAAACCCCTCTGTTTTGTCATTTCTCCACAAATTTATCATGTTTTTGCTTAAAAACTATATAAGTTCTTGGTACTAACTGCTTCTTTGATCTCCGTTTTCCTTATGAAAACTCCCACGTGCATGTAAAAATATTAAATAAAATCTGTATGCTTTTCTCCCGTTAATCTTATGTCAGTTTAATTCTCAGGCACAGCCAAAAGAACTTAAGAGGTAAAAGGAAGTTTTCCCTCCCCAACATAGTATATTAATTAATGATTTGTCTTACAGCCAACACACAGTAGATTTGTTTAAAAACAAAACAAAATAAAACAAGGGAGGAGGGATTTAGAATCCAGACTTGCTGGAGTTTGGAGGAATTTTAAAGGGCTTAGTACAGATGCTAAGAGCAGTGGAGAGATATTTAAGCAGGAAAGCTTGACATTATAAGATGTGTTTCTGAAAAAACATTAGGGTCTACTGTATGAAGAAATAAGGGACCGTAAGCTCATGAGCTGGTCTTCTGTAGTAGTCCATGAATAAAACAGATGACAGTGGTGATGTCAGAGATAAAGACAAGTGGATGGACAGATAAATTTGAGAGATATTCAGCAGGTGAAATCTACAGTACTTAGATTCCAGGTAAACATGAGGAGGAGGCAGTGACTCTGGCTCCTGGATTAGCAACCAGGTGATTGGTGGCACCATTTACGAGAGCAAGACCACTGGAGCGAAATCATGTGAAGTTTCTTTAGAAGGGAAATGTATATGTGAGAATCAGGAGTTGTTCACTAAACACTTCAACTTTGGAGATCTCATTAGCCATTTGAGAAGAGATGTCCAGTAAAACGTTTTAAAATTCTAAGGTTCAGAGAAGTGTGTGCTAGAGATGCAGTTTTAGAAAAACATCTTGGTAGATCAGAATGTGGTAGTTAAAGCTGCAGAGATGGACAAGATCATACGGGACAGTGTGGAAAAAAACAAAAGGCAGCCTACGACCAAGCCTCTACTAACCCCAGGATTTAGCAACTGGGTAATAGAAATGCATTTATAAAAGCATTTTTGTTTTGTTTGTCATGATTCCTTTTCTTTCTTTTTTGTCTTAGCACAGGCTGTCATAACAAAATACTGTAGACTGAGTGGCTTAAACAGCAGGAATTTATTTCTCACAGTTCTGGAGCTGGGACGTCCAAGAAGAGGTACCGGCTGATTTGGTGCCTGGTGAGAACCGTCTTCCTGGCTTGCAGACGACTGCCATATGCCTTTCTTCCTCATATGGCAGAGGGAAAGAAAGCTCTTATCTCTCTTCTCCTTCTTATAGGGACACTGATTCCATCATGAAGCCCTCAGTCATGACCTCATCTAAATCTAATTACTTCCCAAAAGCCCCACCTCCAATACCATCACATTGGAGGTGAGGGCCTCCACATATGGGAGACACAGACATTCAGCCCATAACATTTTCTCTCTCTCAAGAGAAATAAGTATATTTAAGAGCCAATAGGAGACATGAATTTAGAGCTAGAGATTGAATTATACAAAAGAAAAAAGGAATAATTGATAATATAAGCATCCTGAATTAGCTAGAGTGACCTTTTATCTGCCACATGGTAGAAAATAGCATTGGTACAAATGACCTGTTCTTTCTTTTATAAAACTGAGTGGGTGTAGTGATTGTAAGGTGAAGTATTTGAAAAAAAAAGATAAACTATAGAATCAGAAATAAAAATAAAATTCTAGAGATTTTCAGACAATTATTGCAGCTCGATGTTCATTAGCAAGTTCTATCTTTGTTTTCTTTCCATCTAAAACTTTGAATTGTATCAATTTTACAATAAGGATATAAACGATGACAAGTTATGCATATGGAAAGCTACACCTGTAAATTGTCACTCACTAGATAATCATATATGAAGCCAGGCCTAAATGTACTCACTAAATATGATGCCAATGGGTCTTCTTGTGAAACCCACATGCCTGTGTTTCCAGATCTGATGGGCTGCCAGGGAAAACTACACAAATAATAACTACTGGAAAATCAGAACTTCCCTTTGGACTATTAATTATGGTTAAGAAAAAAAACCTATAGATCAGCAAGTAATCCTTATAATTTAGCCACCATATGTTATCAATTGGGGAAATTCTTACTTGTTCTCCAAAACCCGGCTCAAAACTTATGACACTAGAACACTTCCCATCCCCACCCCCAACTGTGCACAAGGCACATACCTCTTCCGTGGCACTTAACCCAAGGTACTGGAAATTTTTATTTTAAGTTTCTAAGATGACACTGTGAGCTCTATGAGGGGAAGCACAGCTTTTGACTCGTCTGTGCATAGTCACAGCACTCAACTCTTGTTCCATGTTCTTGAATGAGAGAGAGAGAAAAGGAGGAGGAGGAGACACAGAAGAAAGAGGAGCAGGAGAGGGAGAAAGGAAGAAAGGAAAGAAGGAAGGAAGGAAAGAAGGAAGGGCAGGGGCAAAAGGGAGGAGGAGGAGAGGAGACATAGGGGCAAGGGAAGTGGAGAAAGAATAGAAGGAAAAAATAGTTAAGTAGCATCACAGGACAGAATGGCTAGTGATCAATTAACTGGCAAAAAATACAAGGTCAAAACTAGTAATTATATACTTGATAAAACTAACAAATGTTCTAAAAGAAAAGGCAAAGAAAAAATGCCCAGTATTCATTGACCACCTATTTTGTATCAAGCCTGAGGCCACTGGAGGCTATCTTATTAATAGAAAATGTTCCCTCCCCTTTGGATTCCACAGTCTAGGGTAAGTAATCTGTTTTTTTTTTTTTTTTGGAAGATTAGCCCTGAGCTAACTACTGCCAATCCTCCTCTTTTTGCTGAGGAAGACTGGCCCTGAGCTAACATCCATGCCCATCTTCCTCTACTTTATATGTGGGACGCCTGCCACAGCATCGCACACCAAGTGGTGCCATGTCTGCACCCGAGATCCAAACTGGCGAACCCCGGGCCGCCAAAGTGGAACATGGGCACTTAACCACTGCGCTATCTGGCCGGCCCCCAGGGTAAGTAATCTTAATACGTCATATAGGATATAGTATACTATATAGTGTAGTATCATAGAGTATGACAGAATGTGTTAAATACTACAGGAAAAAATAGAACAGAGCAATCCGAACTGGGAGTGCAAAGGTGTGGGGCTGCAAATTTTAAAATGGGTGATCAGGGTAAGATTCTCTGGAAAGATACTTGATTTAGAGTGTCAGGTCGTGCATATTTCCTAGAGGAAGGGTATCCCAAGGAGAGAGAAGAGTAAGCAGAAAAGCCTGGAGACAGGGTGTGGCTGCAATGTTGGAAGCCAGCATGGCTCAAGTAGAGTGCGGAGCGGAGAGAATGAGGAGATAAGGTGACATAGGTGATGGAGAGACACAGCGGATCATGGGGAGCCTTGGAGTCACTGTAGACATTTCCTTGAAGGGGTTGGGAGCCGTCTGAGGGTGTTTAGCAGCGGAGCAAGAGGATCTGGCTTACACGTTAAAAGGATGGCTCTGGCTGCCGCACTGAGGATAGAAGCAGGGGACCAGGGAGAGGACAGGCAGGACGTAATGGTGGCCTGGACCAGGGTGGCAGCAGTGGAGGTGGGAGAAGTGGTGGGATGCTGGATATACCCTGAGGGTAGGATGGAAGCAGGCTGTGGGAGAAAGAAGCATTGAGAGAAACCTCATTCTTACTGAATTCCAATTTGGGGGATGAAAGTTTTGCTCAAACTTGTTTCTGTTTCTCAAAAGCGGTCATGTGTTTAAAGGAATGGACACAAACTTGAAATCCTTTTTCTTGCCACCTATTATTGAGTATTATGAATTAGATCAGTACTGAATTTAATGAATAAAAGGTATACTGTGTTTCAAGAAATTATAACAATAGAAAAATAAGCGTTTGTGAATTTGGAAGACTGCATTTAATTAGCAAAGTCCTCATTTCTGGTATTTCTTTCTCGAGCTTCTTCTGAGAAGAGGTTCAGAAAATCATCTGAAGTGATCGTAGGGAAGGAATAACGGACACTATAGAGGGTTTGTTTTTGGGCTAATTTTAATAAATGGAATTTTGTCGTTAAATCAAAGTATATAGATTATAAATCCACACAACACTTCAGCATATAATTTCCATCAATGTCCCAAACGGAAGCACTTAAGGAATAAAATATTTCAGCTGTTGATAAAGCAGAAAGACAAAACTACATGTATTAAAAATAAAAACTGGCATGGTTAGCACCTGTCGTTTGACTCAATATCGTGGTTAGCTTAAGTGTAAAAAGTGATAAAATTGAGTATTTCTTCCACAGAGAACTTTACATTGGGGCTTTTGAATTCAAGAATTATGAAGAAATTACCTATATTGAATCTAGAATTTCATTTTAGAATTTATATTTCTGAAGACTAGACTACCAAGAAGCAGATAATATTGGGTCTCCCTGGACTACATAATATTAGGCTTGGAAACTTTCTAAGATAAAGGATTCGTTAAGCCTACGAAAGCAGCAGTTGAGAAAAACATAACACTTTGTTACTATTTGATCTCAGTGGCATAAGCTGTCCACTGCCACTCAGAAAAAATGTCCAGGAAAGATTTCCTCCAAGTCCATGACATTACAGGGTTAATAAAAACACTGACATCATAGGGCTACTGTGAAGATTGAAATATTTCACATGTATATAAAGTATTTAGAACCATGTTTGGCTCATAATAAAACTCCCTTAACATTAACTATAATTGTTGAGAATGCTCATCAACAGAACATTCCTTTTCCTCTTTAAAAGAATCTTATTAAGTGTATCTGACTCCCAGGGGCCAGGAAGAGAACTTGAGGGCGTCCACTCTAGGCCAACTGAATGCTTTACTGAGATCTCTATGGTCTGGCCTCCAGCTTTCTTTTGATTTCTCAAACATACTAATCAGTTCCTATCCCAGAGCTACTGTACTAGGCATTTCCTCCTCTGGGAATGCTCTTCCTGGAGAGGTTTGTATACCATATTCCTTCCAGTCCTTCAGATTTCAGTTTAAAAGTCATTGCCTCAGAGACACGTCCTTGAGTCCCAAACTAAAATCAATAACCGGTCACTCTATTTTACCTCACTCTGATTAGTTCTTTCAAAATATTAGTGACTATCTGAAACTTTTCTTGGTAATTTGTTTTTATTTCTGTCTCCCCTGATTAACTTGTAAGCGACAGGACTCAAAACTATTCAGAGAAGCAAGAGCAGTTCCTGTACAAAATATTTGCTGAATAAATATTTGTAGAATGAATGAACAAACAAGTTAAATCTCAAAGTTTTTATTTCCTTAGTTTCAAATGTTCTGCCCATCCTTTGCATACCTGACTCTATGCACAATCTCACAGACTCACATTGTCCCACGTAAGTGCCTGGCTTGGGCAGCCTCAAACCTATACTGCTAACAGATTAAAGAACTCACAGTGCAGAAATGACTGGTGGTCAGCAACCAGCATCATATGCATGCATGTAGAGGAACATATTTTTGTTCCATACTTCACTGGACTGAATGTTTAATTTCTTAAGAAAGGTTAAAATTTCATCATTCATTGAAGCAATCTGCCTACGTATTGCCTGTAGAAAGGCAAATAAAATATCCAGCAGCTCCCACATCTCCCCCTGATTGTATGCCCCAAATTTCCCATATGTTCACAAAACACCTATCATCTTTTTGAACCAGTACACCAAAGATTACAATTGGGAAAATGAGGAAATAGATAAGGCTTATGTGAAATCATCTAGAGACGAATTTGAATAGAAAATAAACACTAAACTTCACCCTAGAGATTTTAGAAATACATTTTCCTAGCTCTAGAGAGCAAAGGTTAAATGTGCGTTTTCTTTTTAAAAATAACCCTACCCATATGAAATGTATGGAGGTAAGACCCCCTCCCACTAAAACCCAATGTCTCAAGGAAAAGAGCCCATAATAGTTTAGAATTTACAAAGTTATATATTCCTACTTCAAAGGAAATCAACAGGAACTATTTTTAGGCCTAATCTAAATCCATCCCCACCTCTCCACCTTTTGTTTTCCTGGAGAACACAAGCAAATGCCATACATCAAAGTCTGTTTTCTCTGAGCACATAGGGGGCTTGAAGGCTGTCCCCTCACTGCCACTGTGTCAGATGGATAATGACAGATGCAATGTATATAGCATCTCAGTAGATGAGGGATTTTTCGCTTCATCCTATAAGGACAGAGGGCAATGAATTAGCATACTGCATACACAGACTGCCAAGAGGAACACGCCACTAGCTGGAGCAGCAAAAACAAACAATCCCAAATGTCTTCGTGGTTTACAAGTGGTCATTTTTCAAAGAGATGCACATGGATAGAGTGGAGAGGCTCTTAAGAAATGGAAGAAAAGTAATGCTATGTTTTACCAGCATTTCTGGGAAGACGCTACCATCAAATATTCATGGTAGCCTCATGTCTATATGAGCCTGGTTGATAGAATAACAGTGCCGATTCACCTGGCACCAAATCTCAGCCCCCTTCCCATTCTCCAGCTAGTAAATCTTGGCTGTCAGTGATGGGAGCTGATGGGAAATGATAGTCTTATTGAGCTGCCTCATGAACTGTAACTCATTTGTTCTCAAGACCCAGACTGACAGCCCTTGCATTTCTCCCTTCCAGCAAAATTGAGCATAAATCACTTTATCATTTTTCCACATGACAGTTTATCAGAATTCTGAAATTCTATATGAAGTCATAGGGACTGGTGATAGCAAATGAGACAACTTCTATCCTGTAGCAGAAGAGGACTGCCTTTCCAAAGGCATTAATGCAGCCATAAAAATACAATTGGGATTCAGTTAAATACAGATTCTCTCCCCTTTTGACAGACACCCCATCAGCTTTCTTTTCTCCAGAGTTTTCTGCATAACAAATATGGGGAGAGTGGAGTTATGAAATATAATTATGCCTTTGTTCTAATACGCAAGGAAAAGTGGCCCAGTCCAGTTTAATGCTTCTACTACCTAATTTCAGCACTGGTGTCTCCAGAGTGAGAATGGTCAGAGTCAGGAGCTGATATTGAGGCCTTACCAGGTTTGCCCTGAAGAAAATCTGTTAAACTAATTTAGAATAACCTGCCAGTATGCCTTTCTTTCTTCAAAAGTATTTTACAAGTACATCACTCTGCTGCCAACCAGGGATACAAAAACAATTGAGATATCCTGAATATTCAGAGGCTCCCAATTTCATTGGTGTGTAGGGGGTAGCCAGGAAAGCCAACCTACAAGGAAGATGGCTCTCAGAGTAGCTGCATGCACAGGGTATACTGGTGCATTTGAGACACAGGAAGGATGGTCACTTGTTGGGGTGAGGAAGGAAGGGGTCAGGAAAGATCTCTCAGTGGGAGGACCATGAAGTCCAAACTGGGAAGATAATTCAGTGTTTCCACCAAGTGGCCCAGTGAAGCTGGAAGTCTAGTCACCTTATTTCACCTTCATTTTAATCTAAACACAAGCCTTTCTCTGCTCAATGGTTCACTCAAACTTTACATAATTTTAAATAGAGTCCTCCAAAAATGTTCAGCACAACTTGATTGAACATGTATATATTTATATGCTGAGGATCTATCATTTCACACATCTGAACATCCAGTTAGGGGACAGAAAACACTACATAAGTGTGGTTTGGCAATCACACGCCAGAACTCACATTCCTTGCAAGAGAGAGAAAGCCTAGATGAAACTCTCCTTCACTGCTAACAGTACATCGTGAACGTTCTGACTTGGACTCTTTGACCATCTGACCTGGAACGCGGCTCCACATGACTATAGCATGGGTGGATCTGAAGCATGGCAATAAATACACTGTTTTAATATTGAAGACATAATCAAAGTTGTGAAATCTACTAGATATCCTTCTTGAAATTTGCTCTTTTCAAAGATCACTATTCAGATTGATAAGGGAGTTTAAAGGAGTTTGTATGTTCTTATGTCCAAACAATGGCTTTTATTTGCCACGTTTCTCAAAGTTCTCTTTCTGAACATTGATTCTGCCCTTCACTGATTATTTCAGTGTCTGAACTATGTAAATTTACCCCTTATTCCTCTTGTTTTCTTTGGCTGGCAGTAGGAATATCTCTAGGTGTTACACATAGATATTTAAACACATGAACACAACTATATAGATGTGCTAGACACAAATACTTGGAAGATGTTGATATTTAAATATGCATCTCTCAAATGGCAGTGGTACCTCTGATCTTCTGTTTTAATTAAATAAATCATTAGATTAAATATGTACCTATAGGAGGTGTGTTGCAACAGAGGTGACCTCACCCCCAAGTAAGAAAAATTAGTTCTTGGGGGGATGAAAAATTCTTCTTCTTATGTATGAAACACAGACATATATACAATATAAACAGATATTTAGTATATCTGTGGTATTAAACCTCATAGGTGGGGGAATCCTTAGGGAACAAAAATGGAAAAAACAAAAAGATTGAGACCACTGCCATGAATAGCAAGTAACTGCTTTAAAACATATATATATATATATATATATATATATATATATATATATATATACAAACACATATGTATTTATATTTTTGAGGAAGATTAGCCCTGAGCTAACATCTGCTGCCAATCCTCCTCTTTTTGCTGAGGAAGACTGGCCCTGAGCTAACATCCATGCCCATCTTCCTCTACTTTATATGCGGGATGCCAACCACAGCATGGCTTGCCAAGCAGTGCCATGTCCACACCCAGGATCCGAACCGGCAAACCCTGGGCTGCCGAAGTAGAATGTGTGAACTTAACTGCTGCACCACCGGGCCAGCCCCTCAAAAATATTTTTAAATAAAGTAATCCTGGTGACTGCTTTGGCTTTCAAGGTTTTATTTTGATTTGCTGTGGAGTGATAGCAGCAGCAGTCATTTTTCTGAAGAGAACCGAAAATAAGGCATAAATAGAAAGTCTACATGTGGGAATCTTGCCAGAGATATTGCAGTGACTAAATAGAGAATAGGGACTGGGAAAAATCAGTTATCCCGTCAAACAAGCCCCTGGATGCAAAACAGTTGGCAGTTTCTGTTTCCCAAGAAACCTTTGCCTGTGATAGAGTATTCGAATGAGTATCTCAGTCCCACTGCAATCATATGCACTTTATATAATCCCTCTAGGAATCAGTCTTTCTAAAAATAGGCAATGAAGAAGTTATTATCTCATTCTAATTTATTGCCATTTTCACTTGATAAAGTTCCATTTAAACGTCTATGGAGGTCATGCATATTAGCAAGACGTGAGCAGTTCTAAAAGCATGTCTGAATCACACTGAAAATTCATGACACCCAAGTAATTGAAAGCTTGTAAAGAATTGGGAGAATGTGTGTGTGTTTAGATCTGTACTTGAAAATGTGTATGATGATTTCAAAAGTCCACCCAACAAGAGGAGGAGTCTATGTCACTTCTCCTTAAACCTGAGAGAGTCTTTGTGATGGTCTGGATAAACAGATGTGGTGGAAGTGACAGTGTATGATTTCTGAAACCATAAAGAAAATGCACTTCCATCTTTTTGGGGATACTCAACTTTGGAGCTCTGAGCCATAATTTAAGAATCTAGTCTGAAGCCACGGTGTTGGATAAACCACATGGAGATTCTACAAAGAGACAGAAAGAGATGCAAGAGAGCCCAGGTCGTTCTGGCCCTCAGCTGTTTGTGTCTTACCAGCCAAGTGCCACACATGAGTGAGTGTGCCTTAGAAGACTGAAGCCCCAGCCACCCTCTGACTGCAACCACATGAAAGACTCAAGTGAGGACAGCCTACGTGAGTCCCATCAACCTCCTTTGCTGTTGTAAATCTCCGAATGATGGAGTTTGGGGATAGTTTGCTGTACAGCGATAGATAATGGGAACATGATCACACATACCAGTGACAGTGATTCCATGATGCTCATATATTTCCAAAGAACCTTTTATCCTTTATCAAAATAATTTGGGCAATTTTCTGGAATAGAGCATAAAAGAAGGCTTTTTTTTTTTTTTTAACTAGAATGGGTCAATTCTCTATAAGTTTCATCAAAGAATCATACCAATAGTTTATTTTTTTAAAAACTAATTGAACTTGGTAACTTACATGATATATTTTATCTCTTAGGTTTACCAAAAGATTGAAATAGTTGTCTTTATGGCACAGTCTTTGCCTTTGAAATGTTTCTTAGATCTTTCCTCTTGAATACGTCTTTGCCTCATTTCATCTGCCTAATTTTAATGTCTCTTTGACCATGTGAATCATCTTAGTTCAGTTCAGACCCTGCTGCTGATTCTTTCTAGCATCAAGCACTTTTTTTTTTTAACACGTTCAAATGATTACCCGGGCAGACTCCCCAGTAATTCAGGATTGGCCGATGGATGCAAGGAGCCCTGGCAACAAGGATAATAGTAGGGCCAGTGACCAAATGGTACACTGACATCTGAGATGCCAGTGCCAGCTCCTTAAAACCCCTAGAGTATTGCACTTGTCTTCGGCCTCTTGAGGTCCCGGGGTTGTTCACTGACTTATTTAGTCATTCATTCCAAAAGCCTGTAAAGAACACCAACTACAATGCCAAATACTGGCTTAGCATCAATGACACAAAGGAAAATAAAATGTGACCTGTGTCTTCAAAAGCTTCCTTCTGGAAAGTGTCAACCCCAGTGATTCTGATGAACGGTTGGTCAAAAGGAAGTATGCGTAAAGTGCTTTGGGAACACAGCGAAGGGAGTTCCCCAGTCAGCCTAGGGAGATTGGAGAAGATGAATCAGATAATATGAGACTGGAAGTGATCATTAAAGAATGGAAAGTCAAAAAGAAAGAATATGAGTTCACATGCATGAGAATAAGATGGATGTCAAAAAAATAGAAATAGAATGTAGCTGGTTCTGCTCAGGAAATAAAAAGTAGCTGGTTCTATTGAAACTGAAGGGCTCGGGAGGATACAGGCTATGAGAAGATGGAGTCATGTGCTGGGAGAACAAGTGAGTAAGGCTGGGTGGTAAAAGCCTTGCATGCTGTGCACAGTCTCCACTTCTCTTATATAATATAATATACAAACCCACACTGGCACATGGGCACGTGTGCTCACTCACAGATGCACAGACTTTTAGACCCAAAGTGTCATTTGGCATTAAAATTGGTTTAGTAATACCGGAGATTCAAGTTGTAAAATCCTGCACCCAATATTGGAAAAGATGTATTTCCTTCTTCCTCTCTCTCTCAAAGAAAAGATATTATTCTTAGCCTTAAATATTTCCTCAGGTTCCCTGAGAACATCCTTTGAATGATTAACTCACTCTACAATTATGAAGGATTTCCTAATATTTTGCTTCCCTACTTCCCTGCTCAGCTTTCACTTCGGCTGCCCTCACTGACAAATGAGAATCATCAACTCCTAACTTATTTATAACATCCTTTTATATATTTGCAGGAGAGCTCAGGGAGCAATTCAAACAGAAATGCAGCTGCTTTCAGTTCAACTAAATAAAAAACCAAGCCTACTTAGTTTGCTCTCTCGGATATGTCATCTTGGTCCAGTGATGTTGTTAATAGAGTTGTGTATGGTATGGAAGCATCCCAGCAACCTGCGGTTGGGGTGAAACATGTTCCCACATCTTTGATAGTATTTTCTGTTTTGTAAGAAGTACTCAATCCATGGAAACATGTTTATACACTTAGTTATGGTACTTAGGAGATGATAGGATTGGAAGGAATTCCAGAATGAAAGATTCTTAAAAGCAGTAAAATTGCTGAGTAATAACCAGCAATGGAAAAACTGCTGGATCCATTATGTGTAGGAATATAGAGGAGACATTCTGCTTAGCTGAAAAGCACTATAGTGGCATAGAATCTAGACACAAAGTAAATGAGAAATATGGAAAATGTCTTTAGAAGGGTTCAAAAAAAATCTGTCTTTAGCCTTCTATTCTCTTGAGGTAAAATCTAAATAATACATCATTCTAAATAATTTTTTCTTTTTTCTTTTTGCTGAGGAAGATTCAACCTGAGCTAACATCTGTGCCAATCTTCCTCTATTTTGAATGTGAGTTGCTGCTTCAGCCTAGCCACCAACAAGTGGTGAAGGTCCCTGCCCAGGAACTGAACCCAGGCCGCTGAAGTGGAGCACACTGAATTTAACCACCAGGCCATGGGGCCAGCCCCATTCTAAAAAAATGCTTAAATTGCAAGCAGGTAGCTATGCCAGATACAAATTTTTGTAGCCCAAGACAGGATCTTTTTCTTTGTTCCATGCGACTGCAGAAAGGAGTAGATTTCCATTAAATCAGGGAGAGATGTGTTCCATGAGGCCAGTGAGGAACCTGCTGCCTCCTCCTACATATTCTAGTAACTAATTCTTATACTGTGTTCCAGGCACCCTAAGAGATTTACAGAGATTAACTCACTTAATAAACAGACAACCATGACAAGCTTTGTAGTTAACACTATAATTATCTAAGTTTATAGGTAAGGAAACAGGGACACAGAGATCAAATAAACTGCTAAAAAGTCATAAGTTAGTTAAGTAGCATATCAGAATGTGATTCTCCAAGAATTTTTTGCTTTTTTTAAAAGCAGATTTCCTGGGGTATAACTGACATACAATACTGCTTATGTTTAAAATGTACAATTTGATAAGTTTGGGCATATGTATACAAGTGTGAAATCAGCATAATCAACATAACGAACATATCCATCATCCCAAAAAGTTTACTTGCGGTCTTCTGTAACACTCTGTAATCCTTCTAGTATAGCCACGCCTCTAGCAACCACTCATCTGATTCCTGTCATTATAGATTGATTTGAATTTTCTGGAATACTGTACAAATGAAATCACGCAATTTGTATTCATTTTTTGCCTATCTTATTTCACCTAGGCTAATTATTTGGGGATTTATCCCTGTTGTTGTATGTATCAATCATTCATTCTTTTCATTGTTGAATAGTATTCTATTGTATGGAAATATCACAATCTGTTTATCGATTCATGTGCTGTTAGACGTTTTGGTCACTTCCATCCTTGGCTATAACAAATAAAGTGCTATGAACATTTATGTACAATTCTTTGATTTGACATTGACTTTCATTTCTTGGGTAAACATCTAGGAGTGGAACAGCTGTGTTATAACATAGGTATGTATTTAACTTTTAACGAAACTAATGAATTATTTTTGAAATATTTGTAACATTTCAGAGTCTCACTAGAAGTGTATGACAGTCCCTGTTCCTCCAACATCCTTGTCAACATTTGGTGTGGTCACTTTTTTTAATTTCAGCCATGTGTAGTGGTGTCTTGTAGTTGTGTGTTGCATTTTCCTGATGACTAAATCAGGTGCTTATTTTTCATCTGTATATCTTCTTTGGCAGAGAGTCTGTCCAAATCTCTTGCTCTTGTTTTTATTTTCTTTCTTCTTTAATTCTTAAATTTTTAGAGATCTTTACTTATTCTGGATAGAAGTCACTTATCAGATATATGATTGGCAATATTTCCTCCCATTCTGTGGATTATATTTTCATTCTCCTGTCTCTTCTGAAGAACAAGTTTTAACATTAATAAGGTCAGATTTATCAAGTCTTTTTTCCTGTGGATCATGCTTTTAGTGTCATGAAAAAATTTATCTCTAATTTAACATCACAAAAATTTTCTCCCATGTTTTCTTCTAGAAGTTCAACAGTTTCAGCCTTTATATTTAGATCTGTGATCCATTTTAAAATAATTTTTATATGTAGTATGAGGTATAGATTGAAGGGTTTTTTTTTGTATATGGTTATCAATTATTTGAACACTATTTATTGAAAAGGTAATCCCTTCTCCACTGAGTTGCCCATATATGTTTAAAAAAATACCGACCATATATGTTTGGGTCTATTCTGGACCCTATATTCTGTTCTAATGATTTGTCTGTTTTGATGACATGACATCATTATCTATGATTTGGATGACAATACCACACTCCCCTTGATTACTATAGCTTCATAATGAGGCTTGAAGTCTGGCACCATAAGTCATCCAACTTTATTCTTTTCAAATTTGTTTTGTTTATTCGAGGTCCTTTGCATTTCCATATACATTTTAGAAGCAGCTTCTCAATTTCTTTAAAAAAGCTGTTGAGATTTTGTTTAGGACTTTTTTGTATCTATAGATAAAATTGGGAGAACTGATATTTTAACGATATTTTGCCTTCTGAATCATGAAAATTACATATCTCTCCATTTACTAAGTTCTCTTTAATTTCTCTCAGCAGTAGTTTTTGTTTTTCAGAGTACAAATATTTAATATATTTTATGACATTATCTTTAATTATTTCAATTATTTCATATTGTATACAGTATTGTTTTAAAAATTTCATTTCCTGGTTGTCTGTTGCTAGTATATAAAATACACTTGTTTTTGTAGATCACTCTTGTATTCTACCTTGCTCAACACAGTTATTAGTTCTAGTGGCTTTTTGTAGATTCCATAGGACTTTCTGCATAGAAGACACGTCAGGTGCAAATGTACACAGTTTTATTTCTTTCTTTCCAAACTGGATTTTTTTTAAATCTTGCTTAATGTACTTGCCATTTCTGGTGCTCTTCAGTCCTTTGTGTAGATCCAGGTTACACTGTTCAGAACTTCTAGTGCCATGCTGATTAGACATGGGAAGACCAGACGTCTGTGCCTTGTTCTTGATTTTAGTAACAAAGCAATTAGTCTTTCACAATAATTGTGCTGTTAAATGTAGTTTGTTTTTGTTTTTTCTCATAGATAATCTTCATTCCTGAAGTGTGTTATTTTGGTTACAGACATTGAGGTTTTTCCAAATATTTTTCTGATATTTATGTTGAATTTAATTCCATTGTACTTAGAATCCTTATGCTAGGATCCTAAGAATACACTTTATATGACATGAATGCTTTTAAATTTGTTAAGAATTTTTAGGGTCCATAAATGATCTGTCTTGATAAATGTTCCATGTGTACCTAGAAATAATTTGTACCTTGATACTGCTGGTTGTTATACTACATAACTATTAATTAGGAGTGTATACAGGGCTGTTCAAGTCTTCTATATAATTACTGATATTCTTTATACTATTAAGAGATAGGTGTTGGGGTTGGCCCCGTGTCTGAGTGGTTAAGTTCGTGTGCTCCGCTTCGGGGGCCTGGGGTTTAGCTGGTTCAGATCCTAGGTGCGGACATGGCAGCGCTCACCAGGCCACGTTATGCAGCGTCCCACATGCCACAACTAGAAGGACCCACAGCTGGGATATACAACTATGTACTGGGGGGATTGGTGGAGAAGAAGCAGAAAAGAAAAAAAAAAAAAAAGAAGAAGAAAATTGGCAACAGTTGTTAGCTCAGGTGCCAATCTTTTAAAAAAAAAAAAAAGAGGTGTTGAAATCTCAAACTATATTTGTAGATTTGCATTTTTCTCTTTTCAATTCTACTGGTTTTTGCTTTATATATTTTGAAGCTTTGCTATTTATCTATAAACATTCATGACTTTTAGATTTTCTTGATGAACTGACTCCTTGATCATTACGAAATGAACTTCTTTATCTCTACTGATATTTTTTTGCTCTGAAATACACTTTGGCAGATATTAATATAGCTACTCCAGTTTGCTTTAGGGTTTACTACGCATCTGTAACCTATTAGATTATATCTTCATGTGATATTGTACTATTTCATATATGGTATAAGATCTACACATTACACCAGGGTAACTGCCAGCCTTTGTGTTGTCATACTTTTTATTTCAAATATACTATAGACTTCACAATATATTATTATCATTTATGCTTTAAATAGTCAATTACCTTTTAAAGAGATTTTAAAAAATAAGAAAAACATTATTTTATAATTGGCCATGTAGTTACCATTTCCAGGGCTCTTCAGTCTGTTATGCAGATCCAGGTTTCCATCTGAAATAATTTCAGTTTGGTCTGAAGGACTTTCTTTAACATTTCCTGTAGTGCACGTCTGCCAAGCGACTAATTCCTTCAGCTTTCTAATTTATTAAACAAAATCTTAATTTGCTTTTAGTTTCGAAAGACGTTTTCACTGGGTGGAGAATCTAGGTTGACAGATTATTTTCTTTCCATCCTCTAAAGATGGTGCTGCTCCACCCCTCATTTGCGTTGTTTCCAGTGAAAAAACTACTGTCACGCTTATTTTCGTTCCTCTGGATCTAAAGTGTCTTTTTGTCTGCGGCTGCCTTTAAGATTGTCTTTTAAAATCACTGATTTTACCCAATTTTATTATGATGTACTGTGGTATAGTTTTACTCACGTTTCTTTGCTTCATCTTTCATGTTCTTGAGCTTTGTGACTCTTTGCGCTCACAGTTTTCATCAAAGTTGGAAAATTTTCTGCCATGATTTATTCACATATTTTTTCTGTCTACCCTTTCTCCTCCTTGTGTTAATAAAATTTAGGTAATATTTCCAGTCATGACAGCAAACAAAATATGTGCAGAAAAATACATAGAAAGCATAGAGAAAAAGGCTGTGAATAAAATCATTCTGGGCGTCAATATTTAAAGGGCAGCAGGAGGAAATGGAGCCTGTGATGGTGATGGAGAAGGAATGCCAGAGACAAGGGGGAGACGAAGAGCTCTTACAACAGATAGTCAGTTCTGGTTATACTTTTGCGTAAGAAATCACTCCAAACTTAGTAGCTTAAAGTAACAAAATTATTTTGCAATCCCTTACAGGTTCTGTGGTCCAGGAATTCAAGGAAGGATGAGCTGTATGGTTCTGGTTTAGCATCACTCATGAGTTTGCAGTCAGACAGTAGCTGGAGCTTGCACAGATGGGAGTTGAGGTAGCTGGAGCTAGCTGAGTCTCTCTTTTCAAAGAATCTCAGGTCCCTTCCACATAGTTTCTCCACATGGGGTAGTCTGAGCTTCTGCACAGCATAGCAGTTTTAGGTACGTCATAGCATCAATCTTGGCTGAAAGCTTTAAGATCACTTATTCCACAGAGCAAGGTGGAAGCTATATTGCCTTGGAAATCACACAGCATGCTGCTGCTCTACTCTATTGGTCAAAACAATCGCAACAGCCCTCCCATTTCAAGGGGAATGGATATCACCTCTCCATGCAGCAATTATAAAGTCATATTGTATATTAGGGAGATGCAAATCAAAACTAAAATGAAATATCACCTAACACCCATCAGAAGGGCTATAATTAACAAGACAAGAAATAACAATTGTTAGAGAGGATGTGGAGAAAAGGGAACCCTCATACACTGCTGGTGGGAATGCAAACTGGTGGGGTCACTATGGAAAACAGTATGAAGATTTCTCAAAAAATTAAAAATAGAAATACCATATGATCCAACTATTCCACTACTGGGTATTTATCCAAAGGACATGAAATCAATAATTCAAAAAGACATATGCACTGGCATGTTCATAGCAGCATTATTCACAATAGCTGAGACGTTGAAGCAACCCAAGTGCCCATCAATGGATAAATGGATAAAGAAGATGTGTTATTTATATATATGTATGTGTGTATATATATATACACACAATGGAATACTACTCAGCAATGAAAAGATGAAATTGTGCCATTTGTGACAATATGGATTGCCCTTAAGGGTATTATGCTGAGCAAAATAAATCAGACAGAGAAAGACAAATACCATATGATTTCACTCACATGTGGAAGATAGACAAACAAACATACGGATAAAGAGAACAGATTGGCGGTTACCAGAGGAGAAGGGGGTGGGGAGAGGGTGAAAGTGGTAAAGGGGCAGATATATACATATGATGATGGATAAAAACTAGACTATTGGTGGTAAAATGATGCAGTCTATACTGAAACTGAAATATAGTGATGTACACCTGAATTTACATAATGTTGTAAGCCAGTACAACCTCAATAAAATAGTTAAAAAAAAAAAAAAGGCATGAGAGATGGGAGCTCTTAATGCAACCATCTTTGGAAAATATAATCTGCCACATAGTCCAAGGGAGGAGACAGGTTTAAGAAGAAAAAATAATAAAAGTCACAAGCAGTAATTACTACTACAGAAAACCTAGATAAGATGAACACTGAAAATTGACAATTGTATTTGGCCATTAAGTTTTCATTGGCATATTTGGTCTGAGCAATTTTATCCTTGTTAGTTACAGTAGCATATAAATAAAAATAAATTATACAAAAACAAAAAATTATAAAAGCATGAGAATATTTTGAATAATAAGTCAAAAGTGTTTACAACAGAATAAAACATATTACAAGAGTTCAATTATTTTGTCTTTATTGTAATACTGAAATAAATACAATTTTTGAGGCTGTGTTGTGCTAAGTACATAAATACGCACTTTGAAACTTTTATGATGTCGGTATTATTATTAAGTACATTTTACATACGGGGAGCCTGAGTCTCACAAAGTTTACAAATATTGTCCAAACACATAATTAATAACAGTGCTCATTTCAGAGTCTAGGTCTTTCTGACTCCAGAGCTCCCACTTTTCCCTGTATGCTTGATTGGCTATAAGATCAATGCTTGTAAATTCTCCTTCTCTTTATTATTTATCGACTGATATTTACAGTAATAGCCCATCCAACTATTTAATCATTTTAGTCATTGAAAAATGAAAAAAAGTAGAAAATTCAGTTTCCAGCACTGCTTCATCACTTTGAATGTTCAGAGAAAAGAGCACAAGTCTGCATTTGTACCTGACCGTCAACATCAGCAATAGAAATGTTTAAACTATTTAGATTTTTAAAAAATGCATTTAAATCTAACTATTTTTCTTGAGTGCATTGCTAAAATATGCATGTTTTCTCATGTTCACTTTGGGAATTATTTATTACTTTGAAAAGGATTTTCTTTCGTATGCCATGAAGTTGAGTCTGAGGATTTACTCAACCATTTATAATAGGATCCTGAGGAACACATAGCAAATACTGAAACAGCCCCAAACACAGGCTGTCTGTAGGAAAGGTCAGACCCTCACAGGATTTTCATTGAACCTTAAAAGACAAACAACTTCAAGACGGCATCGCTATGTCTTGGCTCAATGCAATTCCAACCCTGCTGAGAATAGTAAAATAAAGAGGATATTTGACCCAGGTCGCAAGTGAGCTGTTTTTGTTGTTGTTTTTTGTCAGTTGTTTTGTCTTTTAGTTTTCTTTGCAGGCAAAGGCCAAAGACAAAATCCAGTTCATTCATTAGTTGGGCATGAACAACCTAGTGAGGCAAATTTAAGTGTGCTAAACTCACTTCCAAATTCAAAACAAAGACCAAAAAAAAATTGTTTTTCTGAGGTAGCACATAGCAATAATTTGTACAGGGGAATTAACAGCCAAACAAGCTACCCATGGTTAGGCCATGCAGACAACGATATACATCTTTCTTTATACGTTCTATCTTTAGAAACACATTCCAGGTTTTCATAGCCTTTCTATTTTGGCCCTGAAAGTATGTAGCTTATTTACTGCTGTCTTTTCAATTTGGTAAAACATGTTTAAAACAGCCCCCAAAGAAGTCCATCATCAGTATGTCCTATTCAGCTGCCATTAGATAAAAAGTTCAAATTAAATTAGTGTCTTAGGCCAAATAACAGAATCAAAGGAAACCAAATGAATAATAAACCACTATAAGATTATTTAATATTTGGCATTATGAACTATTTAATCCTACCACACCAACTCATACTTCTCTTTTTCCTGTCACTCTATAGGCTATTTCATTTGCATCTTGATTCAACGTCTTCCCGTAATCCAATTCATCCATTTACTTAAAATAATTTACTATTAAGTACTAGGCATTATGTTAACCACAATTTACAGTTCCCATTCTGCAGTAAACAGTCCTCTTTGACTATTGCTATTGTATTATCTTTTGATCTACTAATTCCATCTCTGTAACTAGGGAAATGTCTTCTGAGTTGCATGTGTTTGCTCAATACGCATTGAGGACTATATATGATAATGGAAAATAGCTAAGACTTCATACTACAAAACAAAAGAGATCTATGAGGAGGACAACAAATGATAGTCCATTAAAGTGAACTCACTCAAGGTGCTGGTTCACAGTACATCTTTAACCCTGGTATGCGATACAACACGGAACCACAAGTAATCATCTCTCTAGTACATAACAATGAAGAGATGTTAATAGCAACCCATTTTGTTTAACTCACCTCATTCCATTTTTTTTTTTACCTTCTCCATCTGAAAACTCAATGTGTTACCTTACGTGCACTTTGACGCTCAAATGCCTTTAGGAGACTGGGTTTCTAGGCAACAATAAAGAGATGAAGGCCAAGACAAAGGAAATGGTTCCTTACTTCAACTGTCAGAACAAAGGGATTCCTTCATAATGCATTAATGGCCATAGAACTGGTGGAGTATTTGATTTAATTTTTCATAAGCTGTCATCAAAAACCTGTCTTTTCAAATAACTATTTTTCTGAAGTTATTGTTTGATTTTTTCTTTTCCTTTTTTTTGAACAGTATACCGCCGATTTTAATGATCTTTAATTCACCCTGGCTAACTTCCCAGTAGTGCTTTCCTAATTCTTCCTCATCAGTTCATCTTCCCTTTATACAAACACTGTTCAAACGATCATATTCCAGAATAATCAGGATGAATAGGAAGACATCTTACTGACAAGACAGTGTGAAACCTTCTCACACTATCGGCAGTGCATCCGAATATCGTATTTGCAATTAAAGGTATCATAAATACAGGGAGATCACAATTAAGGTCATTTTTTGCTCCTTTCTCTAGTAAAGGGACTTTTAAAAACTAATTTGTGCCACAGAAAGGTTAAAGCATTGCCAGACCTGGAAAGCAATTCAGGAAGGAACAAGGAGGGAATGCAGATTACTATTTGCAATAAAATACTATCTTACGTCTTCTACTACTTCTGAATCAAAGGGTCATTTTAGAACTATGAACTTGCTGCTTTCCGAGTAACAATATCAGTTAATCTTGATCACGGAAAGAGATAAGAGTCTCAGCCAAAATGTAGACGTATTTTTCTAGTATGAAATTTGGAATTCAGCAGCCTTCAGTCTTAGGCAACTATGTGTCTGCTCTGTTTAATGTCTGTTTAACTGAACCAAAACACAGTTTCTACTCCCCAGCAGCAGAGCACCTTGGTTATAATAGTCCTACTAAACTGCAATGAACAAAATCCTTTAGCTATTGAGTTTCATTTCACACAGGAATTTTAGAGAACTTGTCATGACTGACGAAGGGGATCAGAATATGCTAACCCCAAATGCCACTTTCACATAAGGATTATTTTGTGCTGATGGCAATTGAGAGTCAACAGATGCAGAAGGAATTCTCCCTGCCCCTTTATCTGCCTAAGCACAGGGCATAAATTTTCCTTTGAGGAAGATGCCCCACCTTGTACTAGGGAGAGAAGAGTGATTCTTATCACTGAAGACAGGGAGTTGACACCAAGATGAGTTTGCATAAACAGACTTAACTAAAATGGCCCTTATCTTCCATTAATTCCCCCACATACTTCCTAGTCACTTCTCCACAACTTACCCTCCCTTGAAGCCTAACCTCTTTCCTTTCTTAAAAGGATATATAAAGCCCTAAGTCTCACCATTTCTTTGAGTTTCACTTCTTTTCTGTGAATTCCCATGCACATAAATATTTTTTAAAAACTTGTGTGCCTTTTCTCCTGTTAATCTTTCGTTTATTAGTTTAATTTGTATATCCCTTTGTCCAGAATATAAGAGGATAGAGGAAATAATTTTTCCTCCTGACACTGACCTGCTAATAGAGGTGTAAAATACTATGGCAGGTGATCAGATGTGACTTCCAAGTCATTGGTTATATACCAGTAGTACTCATGATAGGAAAAACTTTTATAGATTAATAGAGGTAACTTTACAAATAACAAGAGCAAGGAAGGTTGGAGTATGCCGAAAGACAAAGAAGAATAAAGAATAAAATAGATGCACAGAGAAATGCTGAGAAGAGAGAGAGAGAAAGTGAGTGAGGATTGGTTGTATTCCTTCATGAGACACAGCTGCTTTCAAAGGTGGGAGATTAAATTTACTTTATCCCAGTTTGAGAGAAAACAGTGAAATGGGCAGAGTGAGCGCTAATCACAGAATGGAAAGCAGACACACAGATAATGGATTTTCATTTCAGAGAGAATCATTCCTTGGTTAAAACAAAAATACAGAGGAAGAATTTTAGAAAGAGTCTAAGAAGAATGGAAAGCCTCCTCAGAAATCATTTGATGTAGACGAGGTGTAATGTGAATCATTCAAATGTGCAAAAGATTAAGCACTAGTAAAAGAACCAAATCAAATTATCTATCATTCTAGCCAGGACAACATGGGATAAGAGGGCTGAAGGCACACACATCAATGATCAGTACTTGGATAACACATTGTTAGGGGGAATTCAAAGAAACAGAATATCTCATTATCTTGGACACAAGGGATAAGTAATCTTTTCAGTTTCTGAATGAGGAGAAAGCATAGGTTAATAGCACGACCTACATAATCTTTCTAGTTTGTTGTGTATTATATGCCCAAGTTAACTACATAGTAATATATATATTTCCCATTTTGAAAGTTAATCTAACTAAATGGTAAAACTCCAGTAATGGGTTCAGTTACTCTAACAAAATGCTCTGTCATCCTCAGAGACTCCCATGGTATTGGTGTATAAAAGTAGTCTTGGAAGGTCCTACTGATTTTTTTATAATAAAATATTATTTCCTGTTCAAAGAAAGAAAAACTAGGCAAATAGTCCCTTAAAGTATTTTGTCTTAACCTGGCTTCAAACTGGTGTTGCGTTAAGCTATTCTGGCTTTTCAAGTTCATAACGTTTTTGTTTTTTACTTTCCATAAGACAGAAAATGGAGCTGACATTTACAAAATGACTAATATGTCTCTCACTTCGCTAAAATTTTATGTATGGGGGAGACTGGGTCATGAGCAAGCAGTTAAGTACCTTGTCCAATGTCACACAGGGAGTGGGAGTGGTAGAATTCAAACTCTGACTGTCTGATTCTGAATCTCATTCCCTTGACTATCATTTTGTATTTCCTCCAAAAATAATTGATAAAGGAAGGGGAATCTGGCCGTTGTCCATCTAAGTGTCTTTTAAGTCCCTGCTACCTATCAGGCAGTCACAGACCAGCATTGGAGGAGGGAGTAAAATAGAGAATGGGAAAGAGGTTCTGGAATTGCTATTTGACAACTCCAGGGCCAAAGTAAGCCTGAGACAAAGGAATTGTCCACTCTGATTACCTTCAAGTATCGGGTATACTCATCAGTTCTACTTAGAGTGTCCTCAGGGACAAGTCACAAAACAGAGAGAAGAAGACCTATGATACTTAGACTTTTCCAATAGCTACAAAGTCTTCATCATGATATCAGGACATCTGGTCTACAGCACCTATGATATTTTAAGGGGAAAAGAACACCTATAGCCAAAATAAAAATATCAAATGCTTTAATGTTAAGAAAGAAATGTAGGGGCCGACTCAGTGGTGCAGCAGTTAAGTTCTCACGTTCTGCTTTCGTGGTCCGGGCTTTGCCAGTTTGGATCCCAGGTGCAGACCTACGTACTCCTTGGCAAGCCATGCTGTGGCAGGCGTCCCACACATAAAGTAGAGGAAGATGGGCACAGATGTCAGCTCAGGCCCAGTCTTCCTCAGCAAAAAGAGGAGGATTGGCAGTAGATGTTAGCTCAGGGCTAATCTTCCTCAAAAAAAAAAAATAAATAAAAAAACCATAAAAGAAATAAATGTATAAGCTAATTTGGGAGAGAACAGACATATATACAAATATTTTTTAAAAAAATATCAGATATAGTCTATTTTCTCTCTTGTTCAGATGGGGTAATTTCTATTATTTTCTCTTCAAGTTCACCAATTCTTCCATCTGTTTTCTCTATTCTGCTTTTGAGGCCATCCACTTGAATTTCAAAAAGGACTTTTTAGTTCTAAAATTTCTATCTGATTCTTCTTTATATCTTTGCTAAGACTTTCTGTGTTTTCACTTGTTTCAAAGGTGTTTGTAAGTGCTTGTTGAAGCGCTTTATGATGGCTGTTTTAAAAACCCTGCCAGATAACTCTAACTCCTATGTCATCTGGGTATTGGCATTTATTTATTGTCTTTTCTCATTCAGTTTGATATATTCCTGATTCTTATTATGACAAGTGATTTTTTATTGAAATATGTTCTACTTGCTATTATGTTATAAAATACTGGCTCTTATATATGTTGCCTTTCAGCAGGCCTCCTCTGACACTGCTCCATTGGGTGAAGAATGGCACCATCTCACTACTGCTAGGTGGGATAAAAAGTATAGTTTTTCCATTTAGCCCATGTTGACATTCTGGGCTGTTGAGGAGGAGGGGGCAGGCTTCCTTGTATCTGTTGGGTGAGGGCAGGAGTTCAGGATGCCTACTAGATCTCCACTGAGGCCACTTGGCTGGAAGGTGGGGGGAGTACCTCATTACTCTTCCAATGTGTCCTCTATGGACAAGGGATGGGAATGGACGTGTTGCCCACCTTTTCACTGCTGAGTGGCGGTGAGAGTCATGACTCTCCACTGAGCCTCCTACGACACCACCTTAGTGAGGTGCTACTGAATTCCAAATTTCATGGAATAAAATGCACACACAGTTTGGGCGAAGAGATTCCTATCTCTTTCCAGGATCTAGATAAACTGTTTTTGGTACCTAGTTTGGGATATATAAAGCAAAAAGAAAACCCAGGATACTCACTGCCATGCTGGCCATCCTGTTCTTGGGGACATGAAGTGGTCTGTCTCTTCTCTCCACTATTCAGACTTTTCTTATGTTTGTTTATATTATGTCCATGGATTTTAGTTTTCTTTAGTGGGAGGAATAGGGAAAAGTGTGTCTACTCTATCTTTCCAGAAGTAGAAGTCCTGTACAAATAGACTGAAAAAATGAACAGAGCCTCACGGCCATGTGGGACTACAGCCAAAGATCGAATATTTGTGTCGCTGGAGTCCCAGAGGGAGAGGATTAGACTTTTCCTTATACTATAAGAAACTAGGAAAAGAAGAGCAAATTAAATGCAAAGAAAGCAGACAAAGGAAATAATAAAGATCATGGTGGAAATTAATGAAACAGAAAAGAGAAAAACAATAAAGAAAAATAAATCAAACATAAATTTGGTTCTTTGAGAAGACCAATAATTTTGGTAAATCTCTAGCCAGACTAATCATGAATAATAAAGAAAGACACAGCTGACCAACATCAGAAATGAGAGAGGCGTCATCACTACAGATCCTGCAGCTATTAAAATGATAATAAGGGAATATTACAAACAACTTTACACCAATACATTCAAACCCTTAGGTAAAATGCACCAACACCTTTAAAGATACAAATTACCAAAACTTACTCAAGAAGAAATAGAAAACCAAATAACTCTATATCTACTAAGTAATCTCCCAAAAGTTTTAAAACTAATCTCCCAAAAAGAAACTGCAAGCCTAAATGGCTTCATTGGTGATTTCTACCAAATATTTAAGGAGAAAAATAATACCAATCTCATAAAGATTCTTTCAGAAAATGTAAGAAGCAATACCTACTAATTCATTCTGAGGCCAGCACTGTTCTGATATCACACTGGATAAAGGGCAATACAAGAAAAGAATGCTATATATCATTATCCCTCATGAACACAGAAAAAGTCTAAACAAAATTTTAGCAAATAGAATCCAAAACTACATACAATGAATGATATCCCAGGAATGCAGGATTTGTTTAAAATTTTAAAATCAATCAATGTAATTCATGATGTTATCAAACTTAAAAAAAGTCATATGATCATCTCAATAGATGATTTGACAAAATCTATTTATCCATTCTGATAAAAACTCTTGTTAAAGGAGAAATAGAAGGAAAATTTCTCAACCTGATAAAAAACATTTACCAAAAACCTACAGTTAACATCATATTCAATGGTAACGGACTGAATACTTTCCCCTTAAAATCAGGAATATGACAAGGATATCTACTCTCAGCACTTTCCTTCAGCACTGCAGTTCAGTAACAGACACAAGCAACAATAACAACAAGGCAAGCAGATTGAAGAGGAAGAAGAAAAACTGTTGTTTTTATAGATGGCATGATCATCTGTGTAGAAAACCCCACAGAATCTGCAAAACATAGTTACTAGATCTAATACCTGAGTTTATTGTGGTTATAGGATACAAAATAAATATAAAAAAATCAACTGAATTTCTATATATTAGAATGAACAGACATTGAAATAAAAATACCATTTACAATATGAGCAAAAATATGAAATACTTAGGGATGAATTTGACAAATGATGTGAAAAACCTACACACTCAGAGGTGCAAAACACTGCTGAGAGAAATTGATGACCTAAGTAAACAGAGAGGTACACTGCCTGTATAGTTCAGAACACTCAATAATATTAGAATGTCAATTCCCCCAGACTTGATCTACAGATTTAGCACAATCTCTATCCCAATTCCAGGAAAATATTTTGGAGAAACTGACTAATTCTGAAACTCAAACAGAAATAAAAGAGATCTAGAATAGCTTAAAACATCTTTGAAAAAGAACAAAGTTGGAGGATAAATACTACCTGATTTCAATAATTAAAATTACAGAAATCAAAACAGTGAAGTACTGGTATAAAGATAGATATGTCAACGTAACCAAATAGATTCCAGAAATATACACACACATATCTGGACAATTGATTTTAGACAAAGGCACAAACCAGTGAAGAAAAAATAATCTTTTTAACAAATAATGCTGGAGGAATTGGGTATCTACATGCAGAAAAGAATAAATGTCAAGTCGTACATCACAACATGTACAAAAAATTAATGCAAAGTTAAGCATAAATCTGAATGTAAATTCTAAAACTATAAAACTTCTGGAAGAAAATATAGGATAAAAGTTTTGTGACCTTGAGTTTTGTAAAAGTGACACCAAAAGAATGATGCATAAAAGAAATAATTAACAAATTTGATTTCATCATTAAAAACATTGTTCATAGAATACAAAGATAAGCCATTGACAGGGAAAAATACTGGCAAATCATATATCTGATAAAGTAACTGTATCCAATATACATAAAAACTGTAAACACTCAATAAGAAAAAAAATGGGTAAAATATTTGACCAAAAGTTTCATGAAAGAAGATACAGAGGGCAAAAAGGCACATGAAAAGATGGTAAACATCATTAGTTAATAGCAAAATGCCTATTGAAACCACAATGATATAGCACTACACACCTATTAGAATGGCTAAAACAAAAAAGACTGACCACAAGAAGTATGGTAGAAGAAAGGATGTAGAGGAAATCTAATTCTTATTCACTGCTGTGGGAATATAAAAAGGTATAATCATTTTGTAAAACCATCTGGCAGTTTCAGTAAATAGTAAACATACAATGGTTCATATGATCCAGCCATTCCATCCCTAGGAATTAACCCAAGAGAAATGAAAGCTTATGTCCATACAAAGACCTGTACACACATTTTTAGCATCTTTGTGTTCAAGTCTTCATCTGGATGCTCTCAACATAGAAACCACCCAGAAGTCCATCAATAGATGAATGGATAAACAAATTGTTGTATATTCATATGGTGGAACTCTAGTCAGAAATACAGAGAAATTAACTATCAGTATATGCTTCAACATAAATAAATCTCAAAATAAACACATTGAGTCAAAGAAGCCAGGAAAAATAAAAGAGTACATACTGTATGTTTTAATTTACATAACATTATGGAAAATGCAAACTAATTTAGAGTGACAGGAAAAAGATTAATGATTGCTTTGAGACAGCTCAGGTGGTGCTGGGAGGAACAGGAGTGAAGAATTACAAAGGGGGATGTGGAAACCATTCAGTGGTGATGGATATATTCATTATCTTGAGCGTGGTGATGGTTTCTCAGGTCTAAACATACGTCAAAACATATCAAATGGTATACGTTAGATATGGCAATTCATTGCATGTTAATTATGCCTCAATATTTAGAAAAACCCTAACCTATTTCAACAAAATCACACACACACACACACACACACACAAACAGTGGCAGTAATGAGTGAATGGAGTAAAGAGGACAGGTTTACAATGAATCCAGCTAGTTTGAGGCTAGATTTAATTTAAGAAAAATACTTAAATTTTTAAAGAAAAATTATTTAAATTTAATTTAAGAAAAATACTAATTTTAGACAGCTACAATTTCATTCAAAGACCTAATAACGAAGTAATGTTACTTGATTTTTCTGCTGTTGCATTGTTTGACTTTGTCTTAGAATTTTCAGTCTTGGCACTGCAAAACGCATTAACCTTTATGTTGTTTGAATTTAAAGTAACATTTTCAGGGAGATTCTATATTATTTTTCTAGTGGGATAATTAATTTGGGTTTCCTAATATTTTAGGATAACAAAAAGTTTCTATGTTATGTTGGTAGTGTAAATTCATAAGATTTTCAAAATATCATCAGTGGAAACAGCTTCTATACTGAGGCTTAAAAATAACTATTCTTTCCTGCATATTTGGATGAAGAAAAGAATAAGATCTACAGCCTGAAAATTGTCCCACAAAACATTTCTCTAGGTTCCTTAGACTCTTGATAAGCATCCATAAATTTTCTGGAAACATTTTTATTAGTTTCTATCAAGAATCCAAGTATTGTTGAGATTACCTGTGGTTTTTACCATACTTTGCAAACCTTAGGCTAAAAAAAAGATATATTTGCATAAATTTAGAACCCAGTAAATCAAGAAAAATGGCCTTATACTCAACTATATTTATAATTTATGCTAGAAAATTCTTCCAGTATGATCATCAACCATTTTTATTGAGCATGCAACCTGTCAAAAGTATTGGAGTGGGCATGATTATAGAAACAAATAGTCTGAATACAGCAGTCATTTATTCAACAAATATTCATTTGAGTTTCCAATGCAGACCAGGCATTTCACTGGGTATCGGGGTGTAATAGTCAACAAGAAAGACATGATCCTGGGCTTTATGGTGTTAACATTGCAATGGGAGGATATAGACTAAATAATAATTTTCTGTACTAAGTAAACTTAATTTGGGAATGAAATTAATGAAAAATATCTTGATAATTTGAAGACGGGATTTACATTTTAACTGTATAGTAAAAAAGTAAACATCTTAAATTCTAATTTATATCAATGTAAATTTAACAAGGTTAAAAGTATGTATATGTGCATAACATAACTTTTTGAAAGTATACATAAATTATTTTAAAAATAATCTTTTTGAGATATTTTAATTCCATAACCCTTTGTATTTTATATAAACAAATAATTCTTGAAGACTTCCCTTCCAGTAATAGTGAACTAGGTAATTCTGACCAATTCTCCGACCAAAAACATCTAGAAAAGCAGAATAAATTGTAAAAGCATCTAACGGAATTAGGGCTCTGACAGGATGAGGGAGGATTTACTAGCTCAGGATCTGGAGAAGAGAAAGACTCAGGGAGGAGGTGCCACTCTTCCCTTGGGAATATTTGCTGATTCCTGAGAGGGCTGCTGAGGGGAAATTTTTGCAGCCTCTTTTGGCTATGGTACAGTGAATGATGTTCAGAAGTCTTCCCTAGGGAATCCTCCATCCTTTGGATTCTGACCTCAACGGATCCCCCTCCAGGAATAAAGGTTAGAAGTAGAGAAATCCTTCCAACTACAGCAACTTACCTTCTAATCATCTCTACTCCTGAAGATGGATAAAGGTGATCCAGGATTGCTAGGGCAATCTGACTAACAGAAGGCAACTAACAGAAGCAAATGTAGATCCTCTACAGAAGATGACAAAACCATCCTACACCCTAACTTATTTCTACAAAGTACTTCCAGATTCAATATTTTGTATATAGTATAAAACAACCAGATGTGATATCATAATGATGACTACATGTCATTATACATTTATCTAAACCCATAATATGTATACCAACAGTGAATAGTCATGTCAACTATGGACTTTGGGTGATTATGATGTGTCAGTGTGGTTCATCAATTGTAACAAATGTATCACTCTGGTGGGGAATGGTGATAATCGTGGAGGGTATGCCTGTTTGGGGGCAGAGGGTATATTGGGAATTTCTGCACCTTCTCCTTAATTTTGTTGTGAACCTAAAATTACTCTAAAATAATAAAGATTTAATAAAAAATAAAAGAAATATACCAAATATACAAGGATGCAACATGAATTAATAGAAACAATAAAAAATAAAAGCATACCCATAGGTGCTCTAGATATTGGAGTAAAGTTACCTACACTTTATAAGAATTCAAGAAATAAAATAGGATTAAGAATTTTAGCAAAGAAATGGAAACTATTAAAGAAAAGAAAGAATAGATTTGAAAAGAACCAAACTGAAATTCTAGAACTGAAAATTATGGTTACAAAACTTAAGAACTCAAAGGATATTTTAACAGCACATTATACACAATAGAAATAAAACTTAGGAGACTAACAGCTAAGGCAGAAGCATATACACAGAATGAAGGAATTTATTTCTCCCATTTGTTTTTAGTCTACCTCCTCCCACTATAACATAAAT
The DNA here is from genome assembly GCF_041296265.1 of Equus caballus. Lineage (NCBI taxonomy): Eukaryota > Metazoa > Chordata > Mammalia > Perissodactyla > Equidae > Equus > Equus caballus. The sequence goes on along the minus strand of NC_091693.1, from coordinate 78,965,004 downwards.
CCCCTGAGTCCTGGGATCATCTCTTGCTCACTGTGGCTTCACTGGTGCCTAGTAGAATCCTTAGCACATAGAAAATTTCTGTAACAATTGCCACTGCAATACTTTTGACAGCATGTATGCTGATTAAATCTGGTTGACTATACAAAAATAATTTTCTAGAATAATTCTAGAATAAATAATTTTCTACAATAATAATCATAATGAAGGAAGGGGGAAAAAGGAAATAAAAGGTATTAGAATTGATGAGGAAAGAGAGGGTGGGAGGAGAGAGAAAGATATAAATTAACCATTATTGTTATTGAAAGATAATATGATTGTCAATGTATGCTATCCAAAATGGTCTACATATAAATTATTAGAATTAGTAAGTGAATTCAGAAAGTTGCTGGATTTAAGATCAAGAGACAAAAAAATCAAATTCATATATCTATACTAAAAATAATTAAGATATGGAATTTTAAAAGAGAGAACACAATAGCATAAAAATGTAAAATGTCTGTGAAAAAATATGAACATAGACGTGTAGACTACTCAACAGAAAGGTATAAAAAAGGAAATAAGTTCTTTAATAGGAAGAGCATATTGAAAGAAAATGGTCTACTTATATGCAGACTTTATATAAAGCTGTGATATTTAAGAGAGGTTGACTGGTACAAGATTAGACAAACAGACCAAAGCAATAGTATGGCAAGCCCAAGGAACTCTCCACACATGGACGCAACACATGACTTGTCACAAAGCAGATGTGATGGGAAAGGAAAGTCCTTTGAGTAAACGGTGCTAGGACAATCAGATACATATATGGAAAAAAGTGAAACTTAAACTCCACATCCTTCATAAAATCAATTCTTTTGTAGATTATGGATCTTAAAGTGAAAGGTAAGTCAACACATCTTTTGGGATCAGGTTTCTCAATAGCAGCACTAGTATTATTTGGGTCAGAGAATTCTTTGTTTGGTGGTGGTGGGGGGGAGAGGTGTCCCGTGCATTGTGCTATGTTTAGCAGCATCCCTGGCCTCTACTCACTGGATGCCAGTAGCACACCCTCAGTTGTGACAACCAAAAATGTCTCCAGACGTTGACAAACGTCCCCTGGTGCAAAATTTGCCTTCAGTTGAGAACTTCTTGTCCAGGAGATAATGTAGAAGAAAATTTATTTAGCATAATGTACAACTTTCTAAACAGGACATGAAATGCTCTAACCAAAAGTAAAAACTGTTAAATTTGACCACATTAAAATATAAGAAATACTATTCATCAAAAGACATCATCAGAGTAGGAGAAAATAATAGCATTCTTACCAGCAAGAGGCTCATAGCCCAATTTTATAAAGAACTCAATAAGAAAATACAAAAGATGCGGCTGGCCCAGTGGTGTAGTGGTTAAGTTTGCGTGCTCCACTTCTGCGGCCCAGGGCTTGCAGATTTAGATCCCAGGCACACACCTACACACCGCTCATCAAGCCATATTGTGGCAGTGTTCCACATACAAAATAGAGGAAAATTGGCAATAGATGTTAGCTCAGGGCTAGTCTTCCTTAACAAAAAAAAAAGAAAAGAAAAGAAAACACAAAAACTTAATAGAAATGTGACCAAGACTTCACAAAATGAAGATATCCAAATGACAAAGAAACACATGGGAAACTGTTCGGAATCACTAGTAATCAGGGAAATGCAAACAAATCAAAAGAAAATTCTTCATCTCCACCAGAAATGGTGAAATGGAGAAGCCTGAAAACACCAAGAATGAGCAAGGATGTAGAGCAGGGGTTAACAAACTTTTACTAGAAAGAGATGGACAGTAAATGTTCTAGGTATTGCAGGCAATGTGGTCTCTGTCGCAGGTACTCAGCTCTGCCGTTTGTACCACAAAAGCAGCCCCAGACAACGGGTAAATGAATGGAAATGGCTGAGTTCCAGAAAAGTCTCATTTTTAAATATCAGTGGCAGGCCAGATTTGGACAGCCAGCCATGTTTGCTGGCTTCTGGTGTAGCCCAACAGGAATGCTCATCTGCTGCTTGTGGGAGTGTAAATTGGTACATGAAACTTGGAAAACAGTTTGTCATTATCTTCTAAACTAGATATCTTCCAATTTACCCATGCCTTCTCAGCAATTTCACTCAGTTTATATACTCCTCAGAGATGTAAGCAAATATGTACTCAGAGATAGGGACAAGGAATTGCTGGCGCTATTTTTGATAATAAAAAGGAGTAGAAGTATCTCATACATCTATTAACAACAAAATGGACACATATACTGTAATATATTTAAAACGAACTATTTTATAGCAACAAAATCAATGGACCAATGAGTTGACTCAAACAAGCATAATGATGTTTGAAACAAGACAGAAAAAGAGTACCAACTGTACTCTTTGATTTAATTTTTCATAAGCTGTCATCAGAATCTTATCTTTCATACTTAAAAAAAATTATATTAATGTGTTTAGTAAAACTATAGTGTTTAGAAAAGCTAAGTTTATATAAAAACATTAATTAAATGAAATAAGTATTACCACAGAAGTCAGGATATTGGTCTAAGACTGGAAGAAGGCACATCGAAGTGTTCTGAGATGTGCCCTGTATTCTATTTCTTTTTTTTTTTTTTAAAGATTTTATTTTTTCCTTTTTCTCCCCAAAGCCCCCCGGTACATAGTTGTGTATTCTTCGTTGTGGGTTCCTCTAGTTGTGGCATGTGGGACGCTGCCTCAGCGTGGTCTGACGAGCAGTGCCATGTCCGCGCCCAGGATTCGAACCGACGAAACACTGGGCCGCCTGCAGCGGAGCGCGCGAACTTAACCACTCCGCCACGGGGCCAGCCCCCTGTATTCTATTTCTTGATCTGAATGGTGTTTACAGAAGAATTTGCTTTGTTTCATGCACATATGCACATTTTTGTTTGAGTGCTATATCTAAAATAAAAGGAGTTTTTTAAAAAAAAATTGAAATTTTAGAATTCCCCCTTTTTATTTTTTGGAAAAAGAGAAGGAATATGAATATCCATGTAAGGCAGACTTGGATTATAACAGACGCCCAAATTAGGAAGATTCTTCTCCTACAAGTGCGGCAGCCTGGGCCAAATCCACAGCATGCCAAGTATTTCTCTTTTCTTGTGACTATATCAAGCCAAGTAACAGAATCTTACAAATAAAAAATTTATAATGTAGATCATTTTCCCAATTTTTCCAACCTTACTATGCATTTTGCTCAATACTTGGAGGAGTCACTGGTCCTACGAAAAACACGGTTTTGTACCAGCGAGCGGTGAAGTGCTGACATTTATCTATCTCAGGGCTTCTGAGCCCTGGCCGCATATTAAAATCAGCTGGCAACTTAAAAAAAAAAACAGACCATGGCCTAAATCTAGCTCAGACTAATTAAATCAGGCCCTCTTGAGGTGCGGCCCAAGTGTTTTTAAAGGTTCGCAGGAGATTCTAATGCATGGCAGGTTTGAGAACCACTGATCCATCTGATGCCCCCCTCAGAAGAATGTATAATTAAGTCAGACTGTTCAACCTGCCTCAATGTAGTCAATTAGGAAGGAAAAAATAATGGTTTTGGTAAATGCCAAGATATCTCACATAGCCTCCAGTCTATTTTTATCAAATATGAGAAGGCATTCCTTTTTTTAAAAGCTTACAAATTAAAATATATATATATATAGTTCTCTCCTTTCTGAATATTTAGCATTCATTCATAAAAATTGTAAAAAAAATAAAATAAAAAGAATTCACTGGTCCAGATTTTTATTGTAGAAATAGCCCTTATTGACGGAGGGTACATTTCAAGACCCCCAGTGGATGCCTGAAACAGCAGATTACCGAACCCCGTGTATACTATGTTTTTTCTATACGTACATACTTACGATAAAGTTTAATTTATAAATTAGGCACAGTAAGAGATTAATGATAATTAATAATAAAATAGAACAATTATAACAATATACTGTAATAAAAGTTATAGATCTTTAGCACCCTCAGCATATGATTTTGTTTCTTTCCTTATTAAGTTGAGAACTTTCAACCTTTCCCCTAATGGAAGTACTTTACGGCTTCTCTTTGGCCTATCTGAATTGCCAGCATCATTACTCTTGTGCTTTGGGGCCAATATTAAGTAAAGTAAGAGTGACTTGAACTCAAAGACCTGCAATACCTTGACAGTCAATCTGATAACTTAGAGGGCTACTAAGTGACTAATGGGTGGGTAGGGTGTAGAGTGGATACGCTGGACAAAGGGATGATACACATTCTGGGTGGGAGTGAGTGGGACAGCAGTGAGACATCATCGCACCACTCAGAAGGATGCGCAGTTTAAAATTTTTGAATTGTTTATTTCTGGAATTTTCCATTAAATAATTTTGGACCACGGTTGACCGAAGGTAACTGAAACTGTGGAAATTGAAAACTCAGATAAGTGGGGACTACTGTACTTCGGCCCCAGCATGCTGTTTGAATCTTTCCAATGATGTAGTCCACCTGCATTTGTCAAGAACCGTATTTATAAAGAAGGAACCATTAATTGTACCTAATACTTTGCCAAAGCTGTTCCCTTTAATGCTGCCCTCTACTTCACTAAGAAATCCCCATCTGTTGGTGGCACTTAGACATATACTAAGAGAGGCAAAGTTTGGCAAGGTTTGCAGTGTATTTCTGAAATGCTGTGCTTGCCTGACCCTTCTCCCCAAAACCCCAACCCTTATTCTACCCGCTGAATACCTGTCTGTAGGCTTCAGGAGGGCTTTCACCTGTCCAAAAGCTGAGTGGTTTCACCCAAGTTTAATTTCACACAAAGGCTCCATGGGGTGCTGTAACTTTCTCTGCAAACCTTATGACCCTTATTTCTTAATGCACCCTGTAGATTTGGATAATGCCACTTGGTCCCAAAGGAAGATAATCCACGAATCCCAAGTAATTGACCTTCAACTCTTAAAGGAGATTCTAAAACCGCTAGGTGAACCTCCACCCATCCTAAAATAGAAATCTGCCAGGCCTCATAAACATCGTAAAGATACGTATAACCTAAAATCGCACATTTTTTAAGAATGTCAAAAGAAATAGCTGTTGATACTTTTCAGAAATTTGAAAAAATCTGCCAGAATAAATTTTAAACATCTTCCCCTTAGGAGCACATACTCACTGATAAAAACTTAAAAGCCCATTATATTTGTCTTTCCACATTTTCTGTACTTCCTTTCTGACTAGTCAACTAGTAGACTTGATTATGTCTTTTCCATTCCATCCATTACAATTTCTAACACCCTAATTCAGGTTCATAACATCCCACTTAAATCTGCACAATTTAAAATAAGCCATAAATCTCCATAAGCTATTCTCCATAACACTGCCTGATTTAATTGTCGTAACACTCTTAGATGCGCAAAACTCTTTAAGGCCTCTCCAGGCCCAAGAGTGAAGTATAGACGCTTGAGATATGAAGGTGAGCTTGCAATCTGGATCTGCATAACTTATCACAGCTTATTTTCCACGCTACTTTTCATTCTCACCTCTGCACAACCTGTCCATCAACTTATCTGATCTCTGTGACTTACCTTAGATTTCCCACGTAGGCGCCTTTGATCAAATCCTCCCCTCATGTCAGCCCTCCCAAGTTCTATCTATCAGTGGGTATTTTGTCGAAAGCTAAATGGAGACCCATCTTCATCAGAATCACCTGGGATTTGAGGTGCTGGTCAGGTATCTTTATTTTAAAGAAATTCCCCTGAAATTTTGAGCACAATAAATTCGTCGAACTTGGCTTTAGGAGCAGTTCAGGACTTTCTTCTTCTAATAAAACTAATATAATTTAAAAAATAAAAAATAAAACAGCGTGTAAACTCTCACTCTGCCACTTCAAAACAGTTTTGACTCTGACAGTTGATTAATCTTCCTGAGCCAAGTTTTCTGGTTTGAAAGGGAGATAATAACACCTGTCTACCTGACATGCTTGTTACACGGATCGATGAAAAAAAATTTCCATGAGAAAACAATTTGAAAGGTACACAACTTGAATTTTTCTATTCTTTTCTTCCTCATTTCAGCACCTAGCCTAGTATTATATAATATATTGGTTCAAATCCTTGGATGCAAAACCTGGTTGCAAAAAAATAACCTGTCTGTGTCTCAGTATCTTAGTCCATAAAACAGGAACGACAGCAGTATCTATTTTAAATGAGACAAAGCATTTAGCCCAATGGCAGGTAAACAGTGAATGCTCAACAGTTGTTAGCTGTTAATGAGTTATTTTTTATCCTTGTTGCTCTTAGAGATCATTATTACCGGTAAGCACTGAACAATGCTTGAATTGAATTCTACCATCAAGTGCTTTAGAAAAAAGAAAATAATTATTATTAGTTGCTAAAAAATTACATTTTTATTTATATTATTTAAATCACATTGCAATTTATCCAAACTCTTTCTAAATTAACTCCCTTGAACAAAATTTCAAAGTAGGGACACTATGCTATGAATGTGAAAGCCATCATCACAATCCCCTTTATTGACCTGTTGAAATATCAAACAGTGGTGTTAATAATATGGTCAACTGCTGCTGTTCTAGATGGGGAATGAAATTATTCTATAACGCATTTCAGTATTTTCATAAACATAAAAACATAAAGTTCTAACGTTCTAATGACAACCACTACTACTCATAAGAAAAGCTAAATGATGTCTGACTGTCTTAAAGCCAAAAATAGATGTTAAAAAGTGAAATTCCTCTGTTTCCTATGTAACATTCCATGACTGTGGAAGATGCTACCATCTATCATGTCCTCAAGCCAAGCAACTTTCTAACTTATCTCTGATTCCTCATACTCCCCCCACATGGAATTCTAATTCAACAACATCTCTAAGAGTTATTTCTTCCTTTCCATCTTTACAAGTTCTTCACAATCTCTGACCCAAATCGCTGAAACATATTCCCTGTCAGCAGCTCTGCTTCTAAACCTTCTCCCCTCTAATTAAGGCAAACGACACGACTGAAATCACATTTCTGATTCACTACTGTATTCCATTAAAACCATGCCCCTTAAATTTCTCCACTAGTTAGCCAACACCCTTTCATCAAATTCACATAACAACCCTTATCCAAACCTCATTGCATCATTTTTTTCCAATTCCTTTTTCATTTCAAGCCACTCTCCTTGCTCCAAAAAATATTCTTTATATCTTGGTATTATCTTTCCTTTTCTCATATTCCATTCTAGTATTCTCAATTTATTATTAAATTTTCATCCTATTCCTACATGGTGAATGCGGCATATCTTACAAAGTATTGTGAGATATACACTGCCTTCTTTAGAATGGTAAAGTACCTCTACCCTTCTGTATTTAATGAGATGAAGTTCTAGAGTGCAAAACAATAGCACTTTCTGCCTGGACTGGAGCACGTGAAGATGTAGGCAAACACAAAATACCGTGACCACCACACTAGAACATAAGCTCCTTAGGGCTGGCGTTTTGTCTTCTTTCTTCACTGCTAGAGGCCCAGAACCTGTAGGCTTAGAATATAGTAGTCACTGGATAAATACTTCTTGAATACACTGAATGAATAAATCAACAAGCATATCCCCACGTGATTGATCCATACTTCCTATGTAGAGACTCTCCACAGAACACATGACAGTATTCTCCGCATGCAATGTAACTCTACCTATTTTCCTGTGATGCAAGCTCAGCAACTATTTATCCAGATACTTGCACATTACATATATCATTCTATATATGAAAGTAATTGTCTTAATCTGCTCAAGCTGCTCTAACAGAATACCCTAGACTGGGTGACTTATAACCAACAGAAATTTATTTCTCACAGTACTGGAGGCTGGAAAGTCCAAGATCAAGGCTCCAGCAGATTCAGTGTCCAGTGAAGGCCCACTTCCTGGTTCGTAGATGGCTGATTTTTTTTGCTGTGTGCTCACAAGGCGGAGGGGAGCAGGGGAGTTCTCTAAGGCCTCTTTTATAAGGCACTAATCTCATTCATGAGGCGCTCTGCCCTCATGATCTAAACACCCCAAAAGGCCCTACCTACTAACACTATCACACTGGGGATTAGATTTCAACACATGAATTTTGGAGGGATTCCAAAATTAGCAGTAATCAAGGGAATAACCAAATGAAAAAAACTTGCTGATGTTGCTTTAACCTAGAAATGGAATGGGAATAATTATTTGAAGGGTTTGGGAGAAGGATTTAATTCCAAATTTCTATAAGTCATATAAGTATGCCAAATATCAGTTATGGCCAAGATATTTATCTTTCCAGGTTGGCTAGTATTAGAGACACCCATGAGCATCATGATTTTATTAATCTTTTTTCTTTCTTTCTGGAACATTAGAATGCAACATTATGTGTTCATTACTGCATCAGGTGAATTTGTGGGTTTAATTTTGTCAGTAACTTATTAGAAACAAATAAATTGTAAATATATCAGTTTTTAACCACAAATAAAGCACACACTATTTGATAATTAACCAGAGGAAGATTTTTCATAAAAATATTAAATTCAACAAACAACAGATGAAAGCATTTCACAAAGATTTCTGCCTTCACTCATCTATGTCTTGAATTGGATCTGGGTGGTCATTTTGTGGGAACTAAGGACAGACTAAGCATATTGAGAATATCAGCAAAATGGGGGCATTCTCAGATTTTAAGCATTGAAATGATCTTCATAAGACGATCAGATTTCTTTCGATTTCTTTGTACTTCTTTTATGGTTTAGTATTCTTTTTATTTTTAATTACATAACAAAGAGGTATTATAAATCATCTTTAATGTTCATTCACTTAAAGGTCTTATTCTGGCCCTCTGGTGAGAGGTTGGAGAGATCCAGCTGATGTTCAAGAAGTCCAAGCCCTTATTGCTACTCTTTCCTGATGCCTTCAAAGCCATGGCCAGAGACAGCTTCCCTGAGCAATCTGGGGGTGTGGTAGGTAGTTTTATGTGTCAACTTGACTGGGCCACGAGGTGCCCAGACAGTGGGTCAAACATTACTCTGAGTGTTTCTGTGACAGTGTTTCTGGATGAGAATAACATTTGAGTCAGGAGACTGAGTAACACAGATGGCCCTCCTTATTGTAGTTGGGCCTCATTGATCTATTGAAGGCTGGAATATGACAAAAAGGCTGAGTTAGAGGGTACTCCTCCTGCCTGACTGATTGAGCTGGGATATTAGTCTTTCCTGGCCTTTGGACTAGGATTGAAATATTCGCTCTTCTTGGGTCTCAAGCCTGCTGGCATTTGGACTGGAACTTACACCATAAGGTCTCCTGGTTCTGAGGCCTCCAGATCCAGACTGGAACTACTCATCAGCTCTCCGAGGTCTCCAGTTTGTCAACTGCAGATCTTGACACTTCAGACTCCATAATCTCATGAGCCAATTCCTCACAATAAATCACTTTTCAGACAGATAAATAAACAGAGAGATAGATACACAGACAGAAATACATAAAGATATATCTCCTATTGGTTCCATTTCTCAGGAGAACCCTGACTAATACAGGGGGCATTTATTATTAGGAGGTCATAGATTACTTTTTTTTCTTTTTGACCCTATAATATAATATTGTTAAAGGAAGCCAAGAAAAAGAGTGCAGTAATTGATAGAGAAAGCGTGCCTTTAAAATTCCCTTACCAGAATTACAGAACTATAAAAGCTGGAGAGGACACAGCCAAGTCATTTTACAGATGACCTCATGGAGCCCAACTTCTTCATATGGTTTGTCCAAAGTCATTTGTGGAGAGTAACGAAACATTATAATAAGAAAAATAGAGAGAAAACCTACATATTAAGATATAGGCCATGAAATATTGGGTGACATACGTGTTATGCCCAGAACATGGTAGGCATGCTTAGGTGCTTAGGCCCTGAGTATACTAGGTAACATCATAGACTTCAGACTTAATAAGCCTGTGCTTCGTCTTTCTCTGCTGCCTAAAAATTACCTAACCTCTGTCTTTACCTCTTTTGGCTTTCATTTTCATTGGGGAAATAACATCTACTTTTTAGGTGTATAGTGAGGACGAAAAGAGATAATACACAAAATTGTCACTGAGTGGCATATAATAGGCACATAAAGCATGGTCCCTGTTGCTATTATGCAACTGTATTTGTAGGCCTATTATGTATGTGTGACTAACACTGGGCTCCGGGGTGGAACTTAGTGTCCTACTATAGGTGGATATGGCGTAGGGTGAGCTTTGGAGATGTGACTTCTCACCAGTGTCTACAAGTACGTGTCATTCCATCATAATTCATTTCTTTAATCACTTATCGTTATAGAATTCTTTTTAGCCATCACTCAGTTTCATATTTGAAATTTCAGCAATGATCTGAGTATTATTTTTGCCTTATGTAAGAATTATAAAAGAATCTGTAACTTTGGAAAGGAAAATGACTTCTCCACATCATAAACCTAGCAAATGGTATAGCTAAGATTAGAAACCAGGTCTTCTGATTCCAACTCTTCCCACTACCCACATTCTTGGTAATATATAAATATCACTTCAGAGAGATTGCATGAGATTTTTCCATAATGAAATGAAACACATCCTATAAGTGACATGAAGAATTATTCTCATCATTTCATAGTTGCATCCCATGTTTTGGACCATTGTGTGACAACGATGCTAATGAATATCTGTGTGGTGCTTTATGTGTCTAAGTTAATTTATAGGTATAAATTAATTTCACATCCCTTAACTTATTTGAGTTTTTCCTATTGCTCAAGTGAGAGAGACAAACTAAATCTGGATTTCATTACTCTTTGCCCCAACAACATTCTACTAAGTCATAGCTATTTCCAGCTTCACAGTTTTGTTTACTTATTGATAATCTGACAGGAAGCAAGGCCCCCCAAAAAAGGGAAACATCACACTTTTTAGAGAAGGAGGAAATAAGGAAAGACTAAGAGCATAGTGTCCTAGCTAGGTGACTAACTATATACCAATGAACGTATTTTGTCTGAGATAAGACCTCCAGGCTTTCACTGAATAGTTTTAAAATTCCACTAAATTCTGAGATTTCTGTTAAATGTAGCAACTTTTAAATTGTCCTACCCTTCAAAAATCAATAGAAGGAAGAATTGTATTCTCTTCTATGATAAGTACACTTTTTATTTTTTCATGTGTTTGGAACAAAGCCCTGAAATAACCAACTACAGTGAGCATGTTCTGACAGCTTTTCCAATGGAGACTGCTGCAATCAAGTGCAGCCCTAAATTCTTCAGCTCAGGGCAAAAGAAGTATTTCTCACTGTGCCCTCTGCTGGAAAGATCTCATCTGGTCTTTCTGCTTTGCTCAAGATTTCAAAACCTTAAGAGTCACTTCTGTCCAATTTATTCTTCTGTGTCTATAGCTAGGAAGTAATGGAAGAAACAAAAAGCATCACAAAGAGCATTCATTTCTTAATTTAGCAATATTTATTACCTACTATGAACACAGCATTATATTACGTGATAGATACTATGGTAAATCAAAAAATAGGGGCCCCACAAAGCTTATAGTCTGTGTGAACTATTATTCTAAGAATTCAGTTGCTCTGAATGAAGTCTAATATTTTAAAAATAATTAGAAATTAAAAAGATACCAAAGTGTATTTTCCAGTTTTTAAAGTACTTTCAATTCAGGGGGAAAAAAGATGCAATAGTGGTATTAGAAAAGGAGACATAAACACCATTTATATAATAGACACACTGCCCTGATTTCTGCCTATATGAAGAAGCACAGGTGTTCAAAGAACTGGATATATCAGGTGAATTGGTTATTTGGCATCTAAGCACCAGATAAATTACTTTTTACCTGGAGATTCCAGTTTCATAGAAATGACCATAGTGCTGGATTGCTAAATAGAGTTTAGTAACCAACAGAATTCATTAAATCCACTCTCTAGCTTAGGCAGCAGGAAGGATGACAGGGTTGGGGACAGGGAGTTTGAAGGGTTCAAAAGATCACCACAAGTTCAAGTTTTGACCATGTTCTGTATAGCACCAAGAGTAATTTATAAATAGACTCAGTCTCTTCATACTCTTTTCTTGCTCTTTGAGCTTCCTCTGGGAACACTCAGTTGAAACTAGGAACTCTGAAGCCTAGACGATAACTTGAAAAAATTATATTTAACCTTAGACTCTGTAGTCACTGGGCAATTTTTACTTGGTGGAGAGGTCCCTCTGTGTGTTCTCTTTTGGATTTGAAGAGGCCAGGAAGCCGAAGTGACTTCAGAATGGCTTAGAGTCTATTGCTCTGCAGAGGTATATGCTCTCACCTGTTACGGGCTCCTCATTCACTGAACAAATATTTATCGAGTAGCTACTCTGTGTCAGGCCCTGGTGAACAAGACAGGCACAGTCCTGGACGGTAGAAGGTCACATCATGCCAAATTGCCATTGACAGATTAAGAAAACAAAAGGCCAAAAGGACAGAATGACTACAGATACCTGCTAACCCCTCTTGCCCACACATATACAGATCACATCATCAGCCGACAGGTATGTTTGTGACAAGAATAATTCTCAGAACATCAACCGTCATTGCTGTCTGCTTCTGACTTGGAGCTTTAGCCGAGAGTACTCAGTAAGCATTCATGTTTGGATTGTTTTATTCTGGATAGCAAGGCTTTGATCACTCAATGTGTATTTAATGATCATCTATACCTATGCATAACACAATACTGGGTTATTGGAATATAGTTATTTATCTCATGGAAACCAGAGCCACAAAGTGAAAATTTCCTTCAAATATTCTGTATCAACTAAGAAGAATTTTCCATCAAAATGTCCAAACAGTCCTAGAAGTTTGGCCTTTTAATCTGTTTTTCAGATGCCTCTTTATTTCTCTTTGCCAGTTCCCCCCAGTACTTGTAATGGCCTTTGTCATATCCTCTGGCTTCCTAGCCTATAATAATAGACCCAGGACCAGACTAGTCCCTTCCTTACTCCATAGACTTAAATTCTGGATGTGCAGCTCTCGTGCTTTCTTCACGCCCTCAGTCCCATGGATACGACTGCTCCTACCAGTTCAGAGGCCATGAAACAGAGGGAGGAGCACATCACCATCTTCTGGGGAAGGGAAGATGAAAAAGGTCCTTAAGTGATTCTAATACGTTCACCCTCCTTTCAATTTACAGTACTTGGCCTGTCCTAATCTATTTTTTAGGGAATATTTCTTAAAGTTCTGTTCATGCATATCTAACCTTGGGACTGGGAGAGAAAATACAAAGCAGGTTTCTGTCTGTTAGAAAATTTTCATCTGCAGATGTTATTTCTTCCTTTGGAAAAGACAGAAGTCAAATCTAGCATTCAGATATAGCATCTTAAAAAATAAGTCAGGGGGCCAGCCCAGTGGCACAGCAGTGAAGTTCGCACGTTCCGCTTTAGCGGCCCTGGTTTCGCCGCTTCGGATCCCGAGTGTGGACTTACACACAGCTTATCAAGCTATGCTGTGGCAGGCAGCCCACATATAAAGTAGAGGAAGAGGGCATGGATGTTAGCTCAGGGCCAGTCTTCCTCAGCAAAAAGTGGAGGATTGGCAGCAGATGTCAGCTCAGGGCTAATCTTCCTCAAAAAAATAAAATAAAAAAATGTAAGTCTTCTACCGGTTAGCACTCCTCAGACAGAATAATGTTCTGATTCAGTAAATTTGTATTCATAGCTGGATTCAGCCTGTCTAATTGTTAGAATATTGAATACTTCTGAACAGTTACTGACCCAAGCTCTCTGAGTGCTGTGCCACAGTCCTGGCTCCTCTTCTAAGCTGTCTCCCCCCGATTCTCCTAAAGACCCAGCAACGGAAATTTCACACATAGCACAAGGAAGGGCTTCTGAGACTCTGCTCACTCTGTGTTTGGCTTCAGTTCTGATGGGTTTGTGCTCAAGAAGTATCCATGTTTATACGTTTTGAATGTTAACTCTACTTATCTCAAGTAAGAAAAAATAGTTAAAATCCCCTGCTTTAGTCATAGGTGAGAACAAATTAACAAAAGATAGCTTCCCATCCATCTACTTCTGAGTTTTTGATACGAGGGCTTTTGAGGGAAAGGACTAGAGAAAAACCTTTGCACTGGTGGAAAAGATGAGAGAACAAGATCTGTTTTCAGACCTTTGGGATATTTACGGGGTCTACTGCAGTTGACCTTAACCTCTATCCCCTCAGGCTGACTCTACCAACATAACCTAAGCCTTCAAATGTCTTCATGGAGTGAGAGATGGGGACCCACACACAGCTTGTCCATGATCCAGGAATATCCATTACCATGATCTCTTCCGTAAGCAATATCCACCTATGAGAGTTTTCTACTCTGGGGCCAAAAGTGAAGCTCCAACAGAATCGGAATCTAGAAATGGATAGGGAATGGAAATGTATCATTGTTTGGCAGTGGTGTCATGTCATTTTTTCCCCTTTTTCTGACATGCCAATAAGTCGGCTTTTATTTTCTCCCTTGGGTTCACTGGTTCAAAAACACTTAATTCAGTTGAACCATTATAATTGGTTCAAACTCATAGACACACACACATGCACACACACATACACATATGCACACACTCAGAGAAAAATAGGATTTAATGGATTTGACCTTTTGCCAAAAAAAAATCATTCTGTAACTTATCTTTTCTTAACACTGACTTGTGAAGAGACCCCTTTTCTCAGGGTTTTATTAGGTTCCAGAGAATACTCAAACTAATCCATGCTAAGATGGCAACGTCCCTCCACAGAGACAACATATTTGCATTTGAATACATTTATTTAGTAATATTTTGTAAACACTCATTGAGTACCCACCACTATGCTTAACAAAAGAGAAACCAAATGAATATAAAATACAAACCCAGCCCAGCAGGGCAATACAAAATAGCAGCAGCAACCTTGTGGCAGAGTTTTTTTATTACTTAAAATGTCTTGTGGACAGGAGGAGCTGTTTGAATGCAAAGAAAGGAAGCTCTGTGTACAGGACAATTGGGAAAAGTAGCGGGGAAGGTGGGTGAGAAAGATCTGTTTATGGTCAATTCTTATTACTTGCAGTAGTTGTGTTCTATAAAGTCACTGCAAACATTGAGTTAGTGACTACTGAATCATTGCTCCTACAGGAAAATAGGGTTGGGTTCCTGTGAGCTTCTGGTCACAACATTTCCATCAACTCAACTCTTGTTTTACGTGTGTTTCTGTTTAAAGACATCTTTTGTCATACATGTATTTTGTATTCATTAACATTGAACTCACAGTGTTCAACACTATTGCCTGAAGGAAACTTATCTAATACACATATTTTCTCCACAAGGAACATCACAGCATTCTTGTGCTTAGCAACTCTAGTCAGCATTTCAGCACCATGTTTGGGGGCCGTTTTGACTAACAAAACCACCAATAAAAGCAAACAAATGCAGAAAACGTGGCTCTAAATAGCCTGTGAAAAGGACACTGGTTTATGGTATAAGAGCCCAAGCAAGAAGGCAGAGAGCATTGCCTTGTTCAAACTGAGCTAAGAATGCATGCATTGGGTGACTCAAATATTTTGCTGTTCTCTGCACATGTGCATGAATGACCATGGAAGCAGTGTGAGTATTGATTTTTAGGTTAAAAAGAAATTTTAGCAAGTAGGAGAATTTGAAAATATGGAACCCATTAATGATGAAGATTGATTGAATTTATAAAGGGTTGCAGACAGTCTTCATTAAAAATGACCTGGGAGAGGGAGAGAAGCATTGCAATTTCAGGAATTTGTGAAGAGGTGGGTCATGTTGCTATAGAATGGTGTTTTCCAAAGTGTGTTGCCTGGACCAGCAGCATCAGCACAACAAGGAGACTTGTTAGAAAGGCAAATTCTTGGGCCCCCTCCAAGCCTGCAAAATCTCTAGGGAAAGGACTCAACAATCTGTGTTTTAACAAGCCATCAAGGTGAGTGTGACATAGAGGACCACTCGTCTCTATGGTTCTAGCTGAAGAGTAATAATAGGAAATAAGGGTAGGGAGGAAGGGTATAATAAGATTTATCAATGTCCTGATGGCCAAGTCACTGAAACTGGCCTTCATCCAACACTAATAAGAAGGTGAACTTTTTCTTTTTTTTTTTTGCTTTACAGAAGGAAACTAAGTTTGTCAAATTGATAATTAATGTTAAAAAAATTGGAAATAATACAGATCTACAGTAATGATCCAGAGCAGAATCTGTCAGTCTCGGCACGAGTGACATCTTGGGCTGGAAATGTTTGTGTTGTTAGGGGCTGTTCTGTGCATTGTGCGATATTTAGAGCATCTCAAGACTCCACCCACTAAGTGCTGGTCACACGTCCCCTCAACTGTGACAACGAAACATGTTTCCAGATATTACCAAATCTCCCCTGGGAGGCCAACTGCCCCTTATTGAGAACCACTGACCTAGAGTAAAACTGTTTTTATTTGTTTATTAATGTATTCAGCTTAATTCAGCTAGTACTTATTAACCACCAATTAGGTCTTGGACTGGGCTCCGGGTAGGGATGCAGAAATAAACAAGGAACAGTTTATATTGACTTTTCTCTGAGGTCTTAAATTTTAGAAACCAATTAACCCATCTTTAAAAGGTGGGAAATAAGTATTCTTATTCTGATTGTATAGATTAAGCCATCAACCTATAGATTTAGTTGTTGGCACTCTGGGAAGTGAGAAAAATCCAATTTTGAAACCACAGGGCTGTCCACAAATGTTAGACTGGAACTTTTTTACGGATACACTTTGGTTTTTGTGTGGTCAGTTTTGTCATTTCAAGCTTCATCTAATTTGTGCTATCACTGAACACAAAGCAATGGCTAAACAGGATGGGAAGTAATCAGCCAGACACTGGCATACTATTCCTTTGCCTGTGAGTTTATTAAAATGACGAGGGGCAGGTGCGAAAACATTCTGAACTCGTTACGTTCTGCATGCAGTCTCATGGAGGGCGCAGGGGGGTTCTTTCATATACTCTGTAAGAATCTCAGTGATTGAAGAAAACTTTAGTTAGGCCAAAACTTCATTTTACAGCATAGAAGACTAAGGACCCAGGATGTGACTGCTCACTTAACATTTCTCTACTGTGGAATCTAAGTTTTTTTTTTTTAAAAAAGTATGTACGTGTTTGTATACATGTATGTCACACACGCATATTTTGTATATATATACACACACATACACAAAGAACATTTTTAGCAAGAGGTCCATAAATATGGAGCTTAAATATGAGAAACAGTAGTTGACAGAAAGTCTTTTTTTTTTTTTTTAAGATTGGCCCTAAGCTAACAACTGTTGCCAATCTTCTTTTTTTATTTTCTTCTGCCCCAAACCCCTAAGTGCATAGTTGTATATTCTAGTTGTAGGTCCTTTTGGTTGTGCTATGTGGGACACCACCTCAGCATGGCCTGATGGGAGGTGCTACGTCTATGACCAGCATTCGAACTGGTGAAACCCTGGGCCGCCAAAGAGGAGTGCGTGAACTTAACCACTCAGCCGCGGGCTGGTCTGAGAGGAGGTCTTGATCTTGGCCTCCTGACACAATTACCTATACACAGGGTAAATATGTAATTTATTATTTAAAGTAGGACATTGTTGGAGTGAATTACAGCAGAATAACAAGGGAAGATCAAGACTGACCTGGGCAAACAAGGATTTACGATCACTTTAGCTATAGAGAATTAAAAGTTCAAATTTGCCGTTTCAGGAGACACTGATTCAGTTGAGTCTGGCCAGGAGTCTGAGAATTTTTATGTTTAAAAAGATCTAAAAGTGGTTATAATCGTGCATTGCTGAGACAGACTGACTGCATTGGTAGAGAGCGGCATTAGACACGCAGGTCAATAAACAGCCTGAAGGAATTGTGAGAGTGCTGTCAGTGGCTAAGGGACTCCTATTTCTCCTTTCACAGCTTCTCAGAGCACCTCGTCCATCTCCCTGACATGCCCAGTCCTGCTGATCGCCTTGTCCCGCAGCTGGCCTTGTAAAACGCCCCACAGAACCTTTTACACCTCCTAGCCGGCTACAGGAAAACATATTCTGGTGTCGAGCCTTTTCCACTTGTGACAAGTCTCATTTGGCTAGACTTTTGGCACCATGATGTTATTTTCTACAGCAATTATCTCCTTTGGACTCTATTCTTGCAATTTCAGGGATATAATTTTAAACGGTCAGCAAAAGTGAAATTAATGAGTCTTGGCCACTCAGTAACATCAGTGGCTTAGAGTTAGAAATCAAGGGAAAGGAAATTTAAAAAGTGAGTAAAAACATCAAACTACTCTAAGCAATTGTGTGTTACAAGCAAATACTCCTGCCACACATTAGCCCTCATTCATCTCAATAATTTTTGTGATTAGTATGGACTATCAATTGTACCTTGATAAAGACTCATGTCATTAAATTATTAAGTGACATTGAATTATCAATATAATCTTATGTAGTCTTATATAGCACCATTTATTCTTGATGAAGATGACCCAGAGTAACTCCGTGAAATATTTTAAATCCTACTTGAATACTTCTCAATTCCCTGCTCATGCCAGCTTTTTCAGGTTGCTGCCATATTCTGCTTTTCTTTTCATTTATTCAGATAACATATATTGATTGCAGCTGGCATGCTAGGTGATAAGATCACAATAGGAAACAAGTTTACGAAGTTCACTGTTCTTATGAATTTTAGTTTCTAGGTCTGGGGAGACAGATACTTAATACATATAAACAAGATAATTGCAGAGAATCAATTGTGCAAGATAATTGTACTATGTAGAAAATTCATTGGGATAAAAGTATTTCTATTATGTTCTCAGAGAATAGCTAATTCTCATAATTCATGTTTATTGAATACTTTCACTTATAAGCCCATAAGTAAGAATGTTACTCCCATGAAATCATCTCATGTTTACATTACTTTCTGATGTTAGTTTAATTAGTATTCTTATTTTACTAATGGGGAGACTAAGAGTTAGAGAAATAGAGTCACTTGCTTAAGGTCATTCGAGTAGTAAGGGGAAGGGCCAAGATTTAAAGCCAAGGTTGCTGATGGTCCAAGCTTTTCACTGCAAGTCCATGTATGGAAGACAGAGCAATGAAAACAAAACAACTGAGAGAGAAGTATATGATAAGTGGCTAGAAGTATGGAAGTGGAGAGGGGTGGGAACGTAAGAAAGGAGGATCAGAAAATCTTTCCTGGAGACTGGCATTGGAGCCAAGTGTGTGGTTAAATAGAGTTTAGCCAAGAGAAATAAGGATGAAGGGGCACTGAAGGCCGGGGAAACAGCATGGAGTGGCGCAAGAGCATGGCCATCAGATCCAGTGTGACAAGAGTATAGGGACGAGGAGCTGCAGGAGGTGGGGGAGGTCGGGGAGTAAGAGAAACAGAAGTAAGCAGAGGTCAAACTGTGAAGGGCCTTTACACCATGCTACAGAGTTTGATTTTATTCTGTAGCTAACAGGGAGCCACTGAAGTGTTTCAAGAAGGTAAATGACCTTATAGGATTTGCCCTTTTAGAAAGATCACCCTGTTGCCAGTGTCGAAAATGGATTGGAGAGAGTCAGGCCATCAGGAAAACAGTTTGGAAAAGTTATCTGTGGATCAGCCAACAGTTGATGATTTATGTCTGCCAGCAACTGTGGGGATGGATATTATCTCTAGCAATGATATAGGAGGCAAAATTATATGACTTGTTGACTGTGAGGGAAAAGGAGCCTGAGAGAGAAGTGCTGGTGGATTCTAGTTTCTGGCTTGAGAGGCTAGGTGAATGGTGATACAATTGGAGGAACAACAGAATTGGGCAAAGTCACTCAGGTAAATTGCTAACTATGAGGCTTCAGTTTCCTCATCTGCAAAATGAGGAGAAAACTAGTATTCACCTCATTGACAGTAATGAGAACTAATGAACTGTAAAATATCTATACCATTTAGGACAATTTTGGGTACATGCCAGAAAACCATTAACTATTTTAATGCTACAAGCAACAGATCTTACATAAGATTACTGCTCACTCTCTTTTTCCCACAATGGTTAAGGATACGTAGTCACAATTAAGTTATCACCCCAAATAAACTGAAGTTAGTAATATGAATTTAAACAAAGAAATCTGAAATTTGTAACAGGAAACAAATGTTGTTGCTCTCCGTGGGACATATAGCATGTTTTAGTCCCGTTAACAGAAAACCAGCCATGGTTTTCTTCTGTGGACTCTATATGTGGGACATGGTTGAGGACGGAGAAATTCCAAAGCTCCACCAGACTTCCCTGCTTTACATTCTCTGCCATCAGCTCTGAGTTTCTGACAGAGAATCGCATGACAAGAACTAGTGCAATATTGGGTAGCTTGAGAAGACGTGAAAAGACCTATCAGGGAATATCTTCAAGCTAAATCTTCACACCAGAATGGGCCTGGGCCCCTCAGACAGAGCAGAGTTTTAGCCCACATTTGTTCCAATTTGGCCAGGTGTCTGTCTGCAGATGATTTCAGTTACAACAGATAGAAAGAGACAGTTGAAAAATGAATAAAATATAGATTGCCATAAATTAATTTTTCCTTTTTTCCTTGTGGAGAGAAAGCTTGCATCAAGGATATAAACAATATAAACGGTGCTTTCGTCTTCCAACAGTCAGTAGTCTTTCAAGTAACGTATTGATTTGATATAGGATTACAGTAAAGCATTTGTCTTACACCTTTTATTTGAATGCAAGAAGAATTAGGAAACTGCTTTATTTCAATCATAAATCTGACAAAGAGAGAAAAAGAAATACTATTCCTAGAAACTATCTACAGTCCAAGATACCTCTAAATTCAGATACACCATTTTGGTTGCACTGTTTAATATGGAAAATAAAGCGATCAATTAGTTTGACGTGTCTGAAAACAAAGAGAAGACATATTTTCATTGCCTTTCTGTTAGATGATAAGCACAAAATGTGTGCTTTTATACTAAAGTACTGAGAGGCTCAGAATCAAATAATGCAAATGTTAATGTATGCAAATACTCATGTCTGGCTTAAAAGTAACATTTACAGATGAAGATTCCTGACCAGTGTTAAGTAAAAATTAAATTATTTTTTGTCCCTAAAGAATACAAGCAACTAGCATTTTTCAAAGTTCTCAAAACCTTTCTGTTTGGCTGATCTTTACTATTTGGCAACCATCAACCTACTCTCCTTAATATTAGACGTGAAGATAGTCAAATCTGTATTAACTTGATGCTACAGGTGCTACAGAGAAGTTCAGTTAAATATATGACATCTCACTCTTGGCATGGGCTAGCGATCCCAAGGGTGTGCATTAGTTTGAATATAGTTAAGTGATGTAACACATAGACCTCATAATACATAATGCCTCAAACTCAATAGAGTTTATTTCTTGTACCATAGCAGTTCCTGATCAGCAGGTAGCTTTCTTCCACAACACTGGTTCTCAAAGTTTTTTGTCGTAAGACATATTTATAGTCTTAAATATTACTGAGGGCCCTAAAGTGCTTTCGTTTACCTGTGTTATATCTATCAATATTACAGATTTAAAAATTAAAACTGAGGAAAATTAAAAATACATATTAATTCATTAAAGTAATATTAAACTCATTACATGTTAACATAAAAAATATATTTTTACAAAAAAAACTATATTTTCCCAAACAAAAATTTGGTGAGAAGAGTGACATTGTTTTATGTTTTTGTGAATCTCTTTCATATCTGACTTAATAGAAGACAGCTGGACTTCATATCTGCTTCTTTATTTAATCTCTCATGACATGATGTTTTGGTTGTAACATAGTTTAAAAAATATAGTCTCACAAAATAAAATGTACTAAACAAAGGAAAGAATGATTTCATAGCCCATTCAGATATCTGTAAATATTCCAAATAACACTGGATATTCTTCTTTGATATTATACCCAAACTTGACAGGCGGTAGTTTTTTAAAGGTTAGTTGCAGTGTAGAATCTAGACCATATCAGTGAACTTTCCTACTCTTTCATATTAAAATCTATTGGTGTGTCTCGCACTTGAATGGATCTTTTACCCCTGGATGATTTCTAACATCATGTGTGGGTCATTTGGAAATTATTGGTATCTGAGTTATGCAGATCTCCCAAATGTTAATTTATTTCATTACACAATATCAAAAAGTCACATTTACTAATATCACTGATGTTTTCTTCAGTGTTATTATAAACATAATTTTGAGTTCAAAGATCTCTGGAAAGGGTCTCTGGGACCCCCAAGAGTTCCCCAATGATACTCAATGCACCACTGCTCCCTGCAAGGATTCAGAGACCTGGATCCTTCTAGTTTGTGGCTTCACCATGCTCCTTAAGGCTCATCATTTTGTCCATGTAGACCCAGTAGACAGAGAAAGAGGTTAGGTAGCACACCTGATTCTTAAAAATCCATTTCCCTGAAGTGACACACATTATTTCTGCTTGTATTCCATTAGTGAACTATTTATGTGGTCACATCTAAATGTAAGGCGGGTGGGCAAGAAATGTCACCCCTGGGAAATATCTTCTCATCTTGTTGCTAAAATGTTCTCATATCACAGCTATCTATGTGTTGGGCTGCAGGAGGAAGTCTTTCAACCTTAGTGGCTTGACAAGCCCATAGTTACTTCTTCAGGAAGATCTA
This sequence comes from Equus caballus, assembly GCF_041296265.1. Taxonomy (NCBI): domain Eukaryota; kingdom Metazoa; phylum Chordata; class Mammalia; order Perissodactyla; family Equidae; genus Equus; species Equus caballus. The sequence goes on along the minus strand of NC_091693.1, from coordinate 78,942,419 downwards.
AATGTGAGTGAACAAAGAGAAGGTAGGTCCTCACAAATGAGATGCAGCCGTAATTCTGCGGCATCACTGAATCACTGGGACACAAATGGCCACAGCAGCTCTGCTTTATTTCTGTTCATCCTTACATTAACCACCCAACAACGGAACAAAATTCTCAGGGTTTCTTTCTTGCAACTTTTTGAGAAAAGTAATAAGTGCATGTAGTCAAAATGTGTAAAAATAGTTTCAAAGGATATATAAATTGAAAAGTACAATTCTCCCTCCTGTCCAGTACTTGGTCCCCCATACTTCTCCTTGGTAAATTCAGTAAAAATTCTGGCATTTTCTTCCAGAAGTTTTATTTATTTCCTCAAAACTAAAAAAGTCATGCCAGCAGAGAAATTACTCTGGTAAGGGACAGTGAGATTTTAAAAGATAAAGAGGCTATAACAATATTTCACAAAGATAAGACAAATTTCTTTGATAATGTCTTTCCTGATGTGTAAGTGACACTGCAGCTCTAACACAAACTTCTTGATGGATTTTTCAAAAGGATATCTGATGTGCTTTCTTCTGTTAGAGGTATTTTCTCATTATAGAAATGATAATCAAGTACAGTACTGATTCTGCAATCAGAGAATTAAGTTTCGATACTCCTAGACTTTTTTCAAGCCTACAAGTAATATCCTGCCTTTTTCCTACATGGAACTGTTGTGCCATTATCTTTACTGTATATAAAACCAGTTAGCGTCCAATCAGAAACACGGATAGTACTTTAAGAATTGGACATTGAATCGATAAAGCAGGGAATTGATCATATAAAGGGTGAAAAAACTGAGAAGCCAAACTGAGGATGTTGAGGACAAACAGAGACTAGCAGCAGCAGAAAGCTACTCCCAATCCTAGGCTGGAGGCAGACAGTGCTAAGGGAGCCCCTTGGGTTGCTGTGAACAAGCGTTTCACATCTCCCATTCTCAATGACTGGAAGCTGCTGTTAGAATCTGGAACCACAGAGGAGATGTAGTCATGGCTGAGATCTCTGGCACACAGTGAGAGGAAAAGAAATATCTAGATTCTCATTTCTTTTTGCCAACTTTCCTCCAGTCTTGAGTACCTGTCATTGGCTAAGCTTAGAAGCCAGATGACATGGAGCCTGAATGGATTGGCCCTCTTGAGATTTAGAGCAGAGCATTAATATCGCGGGGTCCTATTCCTGGTTCTCAGAGCCTCAATGACAGGAGATCTGTCAGGGCAGACGAGCATGAGTCCAGTTAATCAGTTAATGCCCAGTCGTTGGCAAAGGGTACAAGGCCATTGACATAAAATTCGATGAGGCTGGAAAGAAAGGACACAGAGTGAAAAGAAAAAAAAAAAAAAAAAAGAAAATGGAGGAAGTGGATCTAAGTATCAGAAGTGATAGAATCTAGACCTCCTAAGTCCAGCCTCCACTAGCAAAAAGATGTTTGGTAGGCCTTCTATTGTTTGGGTCTTGGGCCTATTAGAGTGTGAGGAATTTCCACCAAGCATAGCTGAGATATTGCTTTCCCTGTAGAATCAGTTTGTCTACTCCAGTACCCATGCTGGCAGGCAGACTAGAGGTCTCAGCCTTCCCCACTGCACTCCAGAATTGACCTTGAGGGGCAGCCCTGCAAGCCTGGTAACACATTCCTTCCCTGTAGCTTGTACTAAATCAGAGTGACTCAGCTGTCGCTGGGTTCACGAAGGGTTTCACACTTTCTGGAGAAGGACTCATAAGCTCTCTCACCTCATGAGGAGGGCCTCACTGCCCCACAGCCTGCACCCCTAGTTGGAGAGGCTCATCGCTGCCTCATTCTTTAACTGAACAGGACTCCAAAACCCCGCAGCTCTGTAGCACCACAATCCAAATTGCAGCTGCCTCACCATTTCCTTCCCCACCGTCCAAGAGGGTTCCAGGGCTTGTGCAAGAAGCTTGGTTATGAACTAAAAAATTATCCTGAAGGGTTTGGCCAGTGTAGCTGGATGCCCTTTAGTAAGGGTAACTAACTGCTATTGGAGCAAGAAGTCACATTGGCACTGATAGTGTCCACAGGGACTGGAAATTTCACTCAACTTCTGGGATTCAGATCATATCCACCAGCCAGCATAGTTGATACATGTGGCAGGGTTCAAATAAGCCCGACTCTTCCCTCTTGAGATTCTAGAAGGCACTGGCAACTCCAGATATGTAAAAGAGAGGAGGCTGGAGCCTCAAAGGAAGAGATCTTAGCATCTTTCCCTGAACTTCAGTGAGGTCCCAAAGCAATTTCCTTCTTGCACATGCTTTATCATTATACTCATCGCACATCATTGCAAATACGTTTTAACTCCCTGTCTTCGCTGCTAGACTTTAGAAAGCATGTGCAGAAGACCTAAGTCTGGCTTGCTCACTGCCGTGACCCTTGGCCCAGGGCAGACAATTGATGCTCAAAAATATTTGCTGAAAGAAAGAAAGGAAGGAAAGAAGAATGGAAGAAAGGAGGATAGCGATGATTGAATACTGGTAAATGACAAAATCCGAAGATTTTTAGAATACTGTTTTAAAGTATCCAATGTCAAAGACTGCACTGACATTGAATGACACCTGTTTTTAGTGATACTATATTTTTCCATCTAGAAGGTATGGTATTAAACTCCTCATTAAAACAACATTTTGCTGGTTCCATAGATCAGGAAACTTTATTTGTAATCCAGAATCCATATTAAATGGATAACATATTATAATGTTGTGTACCAAGCATCCATCAACAGTGCTGGCAATACCAAAGTTCCTTCACTGAGAACAATTTGTTGATCAAGAAGTTAATTTGTCGGGAAGTATGGTCAAATTTAACCAACAGATCCATTTTAAAGGCAAAATGTCTTCTTTTATAAATTAGGACACTTCTAATAAAAACAAACATCATTAATAGCATAGATTTTTATGTCATTTTCCCATGAAGGACTAAAAGTCAAAGTAAGATAAATTTTATTTACTAACATTAGAAAAATAATTAAAAAAAACTCACATGGTTCTAAGAAGCATCACATTATTCTGTCTTATTTTGGGAAGATTGGGGCTGGGTGTGAAGAAGACATCGAAGTGTGGGGTAAAGTTAAACAAAGGCACTGATACGAGAAAGTTTAATCCTGTCATATGTTCTCCGATTTAGTAAAGAGAGAAAACTTTTAAATTTAGAAATACGGATCAAATTAAAGTTGCCTTGGGGAAATATGGTGCATACATTCAGGGCTAATTCTCCCTGTAGGACAGATTTAATGCAATCTTTAATGTACTAATGTATTTCACGCTATGGGGTTCTGTCTGCTTAACATTTGCCTATTTTTTTTTAATAAAAACATTTTGCATTATTCAAACTGAAAAATAAACATAGAGCAAAAACAACTTATGGTCTTTACTGTAAAAATTGTGAATCAAGTGCACTACAATAATCTCACCAAGCAGCCATTTTACAAATCTCATTCACTCACACTCGGCTGAAAAGAAATCATTTTCTGTGTCTTCGCATGTGTGCATGGGGCTAAAAGGAACTGGTTATGGATGTGTTTTAGCAGGGCTGGTTTCAGTCAGAGTTGTCAATTTGTAACTTTTTTCTTTTAAGCAGCATTATATGTCTAAATAGGGGCCTCTCAAATCTCAATTCTTCTGCAGTGTCCTTCCCATCCAAAAACTTCAAATCTCAAAACTGTTCCTTGCTCCTATGGCCTTTCTGGCTACCTACAATTGGAATCTTCCCTTACATTCTACATTGCTACTCCAGTGGAAGCTCCACACAGGCGCCCTCAGATATTATATCTCTCAGGGGTGTATATTTGAACCAACAGCAAAGGCTTAACCTAGAGATTATGCTCTAGACAAAATATAAGGCAGGCCTGGGTTAGCGTTTTTGAGCCATCTGGTTCTTGAGGGAGGTCTGGGAGTCATACTCTGTCAATAGATGTGTTTATTCTGACTGGAAATTTCTCTGCATCTTCATTTAGAAATGTCCTTCTCCCCTTTCTTTCTAAATTCTGTATCCTTTTCACTTCCTGGAGAAGACAATGGTATCAACTACCTCTTCTCATGAGCTTCCCATGAATGATACTTAGAAGCTAAAAGAGAATATAATTACTCTGGCTGAATGGGGAGCCACTTTTCTGATTTCCATCTGCTCTACCTCAATATTTTTCTGGTTTGAGTCTTCATCTGTTGTGTCGAGTCTGTGCTGGTTCTTTCGGGGTAGTTACTAATACCTAAATGAAGCGAAATCTTTCTGGATGAGCAAAAGCAGATCTCAAAGCACAGCTATATCTTTATAGAAGTTATTAAAACGTTATTACTTCATTAGTTCATTTTAATGAAATATTCATTTAAGGCATTCATTCATACAATTAATCAATTCATTAATCTGTTTATGTAACAGATATATGGTGAGCACCTGCTGACACTGTTGTCAGTGCTTAGAAGAAACAGATAAAGAACAAAGCCCCTGCTTTCACAGGAGAGACAGACATTATACAAGTGAACAAATGAATGTAAAAAGTAAGGCCAGACTATGATAAGTGCTATGATTAGAAGTAGAGATAGGTAACAGGAGTGAAAGCTGGAGCAGTCATTTCAGATAGAATACTCTAAGAAGAACCTTTTGAAGAGGTAACCCTTAACTGGAGATCTACATGAAGAGGAGTTGTGGGCATGAGAATGTCTGAGGAACAAGGGTCCAGGCAGAGGAAATCACATGTAACAGGGAACTGAGACAAGAAAGGCGTCGGAGGGTCGAGAGGTAGCAGAAGGGAGCAGGCTGGAGAGAAGTCTGCAAGGTGAAGAGGGGCAGGAAGGATCTGGGGAGGCTGGCAGAAATCATCTCAGTGCCCTGCGTGCCATTGGGTAAATGCTTTCTTACAGTTTATCTTTATTACTACAGTTTTAGAATTATTTTTCTGATTTTAAAAGGACTGTAAAATAAGCTACATATGAATATATCATAACTTATTTAACTATTCTCTTACTGTTAGATATTTAGGTCATTACCAGATATTTTCCCCTAATATATAATGCTTTTACATCTTTGCTTGTAACACTTTCTCCCAATTTCTAATTACATCTATGACAGGACACTTTAAAGTTGCCTTTTAATTACTAATAACTTGTGTAAAAACAAACAAAACTTAAAACCTTGCATATAAGGAACCAACAAAGAAAACTGATGCTAAATAACCTTATTCAGTAGTCAGTTGTCTGAGTCTGATTTGCTTAACTGGTTCGAAAGAGCATGAATGCTAATGTGGTCACAGTTACAGGAGAATGGCTGTGTTGGCTTACAGCCCTGCGGCTCAACCTAACTAGCAGGCATCCATGAGTTCCATAGGTCATAAGTCACACTTGGCAAGCATGTTGATGGCTCAGCACACTTGTATCACTGTTATTAGAAAATCAATGTTAAGTTCATTCTCGTGGGTCACTCCATTCATATACACTTTCCTCTTTTTTTTTTTCAAAACCCTGACTCTTTATCCTTTTACCACTCAAACTGATGACTCATGCTCCTTATTTTATGGAAGCATATTGGAGCATTTAAAAGAGGGGTTCTTTATTGTCTCACCACTAAATCTACCAGTCTGCCTGCATTTATACCCATTGGTTCTGCATTTTCTCCTTACAACAGATAAACTGTTCCTATCCAAGGTCAAGCCCTCCACTTCAGCACCAGACCCCGTCTTCACCCAGGAACTTTGCTCCTACACCATGAGTTTCTTCCTCTCACTAGATTGCTTCCACCACCGTACTGACATGCTCCAATGCCTGCCTTCAACACAACATATAAAAACAAACCAACCTCCCTATACTTCCCTAAGTCTCTTTTGCTACAGCATTATTTCTCTGCTTTTTACAGCAACAGTCCTTGAAGAAGCTGACTTTATTCACTGTCTTCATTTTTGTACTTCAGCTCATTTAATAAAGCTTTCTTTACTATTTCTCCATTGAAATCACTTTTTTCAAAGTCAACAATAACTTCCACTTTGTCATATTTGATATTAAGTTTTCAGTCCTCATTCTTGTCACAATTTATCATCCCTCCACCGTAAGTCTTTTTAACCTAAGCTCTCAGACGCTAGTCTCCTGGCTCTCTTCCTGCTTCACAGTCCATTATGGTCCTTAGCCTCCTTTCCTGGCCCTCTTCTTCCAGACCTTGTAGATCCCAAGGCACAGTTCTCAACTCTCTTCCTTTCTCTCTGTGTCTTCCCTAAGAGATCTCAGTCTTTCGTGTGCCTTTAAACTCCATTTAGATACTGAGGACCCAAATTTATGTCTACTGCTCAAAAGCTCTTTTGAATGGAATGCAAGACTCACATATCTTACTGTCTATTTGACAGAATTGCTTGGGATGTCTAATGGGCAGCTCAGATAGGATGTGGACAAAATAGAGCAACTGGTTCTGCTCACATACCCCTCCTCCTTTCCCAAATCTGTCCCATGTCTGCTCCCAGCTCAATAAATGTAAACAGCTAATTCTCCTAATGGCTCAGGCTATTAGCCTAGAAGGAAACCTGATCATTCTCTTCCTACATCCCACATCCAGGACATTAGCAAATCCTGTTGCCCTAACCTCATACAATATGGAAAATATAACTAGATATAATCTTAAATGGCATCCACATACATAGTTTCTACTATCTCCACTGCTATCTCCTCAATCCAAGCCAAAAGCATCCATCATTTAGACGCAAAAGTATCCAAACGGATTTTCTTTGTTCTACTCCTGTCCCTCTACAGAATATATTCACAACAGTCATGGTGATATTTTATAAATAGAAATTACACTGTATCATTCTTACCCTATTCCAAGTCTTATTATGCTTAAAATAATGTCCAAATTCCATATATTTTCAGACAGCTGAGAAAAATTAGGAGTTATTTTACATGGTTTTAAGTGAACTTTAAATATGAACATCAATCTATACTGTTCAAATATTGTTAACAAAGTTAAAATTTAGGTTTTTAGTGAAGCATATTTATAAGATATATAAATAAAAAACTGAACAAGAATTAGAATGATGATGAAGAATAGTATTTGCCAATGATTAAGATGGATATAATTTTGACACATAAACTAAGGATATACTTTGAAAATACAGGAAAATTAAATGTAAAGTCACCAATTATGGTGATTTGTTTTTATTAACGTTAACCTACTTTTTAATGTTTTCCAAAATGTGTAAATACGTTTTCCTAGAGAGAACATATCAGCCTGAAGTAAACTTGAGTTTCCTTACTTTTAAGGCAGTTTATTAATTAAAATAAACAAATGAAAAATCATTAAAAATCCTGAGGACAGTAATCCGAGTGAGTTTGAAAGAGTGGCTTTCCTCTCTCGGGGAAGGGCAACCTCCTCACATCAGTGGACAGCTGCAGGAAAATTAAACGCAGATTGAACAGACCCTGGAGATCTGAGGAGTGACAGACCTCACAGACAGAGGGCCTGCCTTGGCTGCTCAAAGTATTGTCTTTTCATGTTGTTTTTCCTTTTAACACATTCCAGGAGAATACTACTTGAAATTTGGCCAAAAACATGCTCAAATAATGACTTAGATTACAAAATATCCTGTGAGAACATGAAACTCTGAAGCCAAATTTCCCCCATTAATAATACTTTGTGTGATCATTTATATTATTGTGTCATGAGAGCTTTCTGTACCAATAAGTTTATCAGCCAAACCATTCCAGTTTCTCCGTTTTTCTGAATATGCAATTATTTTATTCCCCTCCTTTTTCAATCTTCATATGTCTTCAGATTTAGTAATTCTATAGTCGTCAGGGAAAATACTAGGGTTTGTTTTTCCTTTGCATTTCAGCTTGATTGTTTGATAGTGTTTTCCAAATGGGATCATGTTACTTGTGCCCCTGAAGAGAGATTTTGATCTCATGCAATACTCAAGAGAATGGAATCATTCAGAAAATAAAATGGTTACAATCAGGAAAGTGATCTAAACCTGGAAAATGTTATAACCCTTATAAATCACATTTACAATGTTCTTTTTTTTCATTTCCCTAAAAGAAACCCATAAAGCTATTACAACTTGCATTCTTAATAAATGACGGCATTAGTCACAGACTGAGGGCCTAGATATCTTTCCAGAATTAGAAGATTCCTCTGAAATACTCTTTTCTCATTATTCCATAAGCAGTTAATACTTTATGGTGTTTGCACAGTACATTTACATCGTTATATCTATTAAATAATATTTTGCTATCCTTGTTTTCAAAACTGTGCTTCTGGCTTTCCATTTTCTGAGGCATTAATTCAAAGAGAAAAAAATATCCAGTAGCATTAATTATTTGGCTATTTGGCAATATTAAACTTAGCTATCTTTTTTTGTTTCCATTGAGAAGAAGGAAACAGGAAGCAAAAAGACAAGAAGAATTGGACTTATTACGCTGCACACTATGATGCCACAGTTAACAGACTATAAACGCATTAAAAAGTAAGTAGTGGGGGTCTGGGTGTACAAAATGCTTAATGGATTAATTTTAGTGCTCATAAAATCGGAGTGCAAAAGCTTGAGTCCATACATTTTACGGGCTTCCTGATGAATCTAGTGTATGCGGTACACCCCCAGGAGGGTCACAATCCTTCCGAGTGTGTAGCTAGCTACCTATCTCTTCAGGAGCAATTGTAGAGTGTGCCAAATTGTGTGATATTGGTTCCCCTCTTGGGACTAATTGAGAGCACCAAACTCATTTTCACTTGTGATTCAAATAAAAGATTTGAGGACCTGTCACTAGAGATTTTTCTTTCAGAGTGGAAAAGGGACAGAGTGCCCCTATGGTATCAATGCAGCTACTTTGCTACAAAATGCCTAGATTTTACACTATGAAAAAGATGACATTTCTTGAAATATCTCCTAATTACTTCAGTTTTATATGTTATACTACCTATGAGTGTGAAAACCCTGGAGTTCTGCAATTACCATTCGACTCATTCCTCTAGCAGGTTACATGAGCTAACGAAGGAAAAGAAAACTAATTATAATTCTATAAATGGCTGTTTATTAGTGAGTCCTCCTCCTCTTTTGACCCTTCTAAGCTGCTTTTTTGGTTGCATCAGGCTGTGTACACATTTTGCTTAATTAAATGTCAGAAATAAATCTTTAAAGAGGAGGAGGGGAGTAACACTTTAAGTGCTATGTTGGAAAGTAAAACAACTTAAATATTTCAAAATTTCCTCATACAATTCTCAATCAGCAGAGAAATTTAGAAAGTCTCATTTTTTTGGCATTGCTTTACGTCTAACAAAAGTATTTACTGAACAGTGTTCCCTGGTTACCTATAGTGTACTGAACTGCTAATCCAAGGGTCCAGCTGCATTTGTAACGTAAATTTTAAGCATAGGTGGGAATAGAGAAGTTTGCTATCATATGAAAGGCGTGGAAAATATCACTTATTTGCTCTTTCTGGCCAAATAACCCTGGATGCTAGAAGGAGAGAAAATGGATTTATTTCACTATTTAATATCCCTTGAGTTGTATTTTTATGCAATTTCCCATAGTTCATCAAAGCACCAACTATCCCTGAGTGATTCCTCAAAGAGATTGACATTCTGCCCTCCAAAGCTAATTTGGCAAGTGCCAATCCCAATTTAGTTTCCAAATGAGTTCCAGGAGTCATGGTAGGGTGATGGCCTACAGTGAAGGGGGTGATTTTGACAAGGTTAACACGGACTGAGGGAACACTACAGGCTGGGGTGGACTATGCTGGATGGGATATAATTTTCAAGTAACTTCTGCAACTACTTCAGGAATTTAGGGCCCAGTTAATATGAGATTATTCTAATCTGGACCAACTATTCCAAGGTTGTAAAAAAAATGTAGTGGTTTTCAATTTTTTAAAAAATTCAAGTGTTTCTAAATTTAAAGCCATGGAACTCTTAATGCAAACTTATTCTTGTATTTCTACATGACTCTGCAAATAATAAGCATGGCTGTTTTAATTTGGCACACAGTAAAAATTGCTGTTTTAGGATGATCTCTACAAACCAGGCTTTAGAGAACAGGTATGGCAATTGCTTAGACTATGTTTCTATCTGCTTTTTTAAAATTTCCAGCAGGATATGATCCTGGAATATTAATCTCTGTGCCTTTATTTTTCAGGCTCACTTTTTGCATACTTTGTCTAGTGAGTCAGCGGCATCCTTATTGCTCAGAGAATTACCGTTGTTTTAGTAGAAATGCAAAAACTAGTGGTTAGTGCTTGATTTTTTATTTTTGTCTTCCAAAAGAGACTCTCAAAGTCCACGTCAGAAATAATAGCTTTGAAAGCAAAGCTTTTGATTTATAAGAGGAAATAAAAGGTTACTGCAAAAGAAAGATTGGGTAAGGAAAACGGCACATAGTGTAATTGTTAATAACAGATTGGAAAGAGGATAGATAAGACCATACAAGTCCGAAGGTAGAGAGAATGGAGTAGGAGAAGTTGGAGTCCTGGGACAGGGTATGCCTTTGAATGGGGAGCAGGGACTGGTCAGTGTGGAGAGCAGCTGAGTCAGCATTCTGAGGCTGTCATATTGAACTTTGCCAGCAGCCTAGAGACCCAAAGGAGTCAATCAATACCTGAAGACCATTCTGCTATTCCAGGGAGCTTCTCAGAATGCCTGTTCTCATTGCTCTCTGGGAGGACCTTCTGCCAATATTTTACATGCATGATGCCTCAGAATCACACAGCAGAAATAATGCTTGCTCATGCCCAACATTTTGCTAATGCTCATGGGGATTATTCTATGTGGAAGCTCCTCCTTTCAATGTCCAAGACTACTTTAAGCCCCACAAAAGAAAGGATAGGATTCTTGACACTCAGAGGGACATTTGGAGGGGGAACCAGCACGAGGGAAAGACATGAAAGTAACAAAGTACAAATTAGAGCAGTTAATTTACTAGAGCCATGGAAACTATATGTGCCGTCTAATTCTTATAGATACAGAGAAAGCCACTCAACTATTAGAGGATACAGGAGAACTGTGAAATGAATCTTGAAAAGGACTGATCTAGGTAGCCAGCTGCTTGGATTACTTTCTTTGTGCTTGCTACCACCACAGAGCACTGGGCCAGCCCTGAGAGATGTAGATTCTGTTATGCATGCGCTAGCGGAGTAGAAGGGAATGCCTCTAGCAACTTTCTTTGGTGGAGCTATTCAGTTACTGAAATCCACTCTGTTAGGATTTGATTTCATTCCAGTGGTATCGTTCGCATGTCTGACATTTCCTTCACTCTTGGGAATGAATAAAACATTATCGCACATTGGAGAAGGGACAGTTAACTAAAGAAATTATTAGAATATATCGATAAGAGCAACTTGTTGCATTTGTTTCATGATGTATCAAATGGGCTTATTTATAAATATCTAAAAATGCTCTTGATTCTATAATTCCTTGCTGCTGTACGGCAGCTCAGTGACAGTCTCCTGAATAATGATAACATATGACCTTTTAGCAAACTGAAGTTTAGTAGGAGAGATGGAAATATAAATAAATATTACAATGTAGTCTGGAAATAATATACAATTATATAGTTATGGGGAGATATTTAGCATTTTTTCTTTATTCTTGTTTACATTATTAGATTTTAATTCAGTAATCTGTAGGTCATTTGACAATCACACCTACCTCCAAAAAGCAATGTTTTCTGGTCTCATAAAATGAGATGGAGGCATTCCCACTTTACTCTTTGAAAGAGTTTGTGTAAGATTTGTATTACAACATTCTTAAATATTTTTAAGAATTCACTAGTGAAGCCATGTGGAGATGAGGTGATTTTTTTTTTCCTGTTAAAGGTTTTGATTAATGATTCAATATATTTAATGAATAAAAGACTATTCAGGTTTTTAATTTATTTCAAGTTGTATTTTCCAAAGAATTTGTCCGTGCCATCTTGATTATCAAATATATTGGCTTAATCTTGTTTATAATATACTCTTTGTCTCACTAGCTAATCTGTAGGGTCCTTTGTGATATTAGTAAAATGTATTTTTTTCTTATTTTTTCCCTTGATCTCTCTTGATAGAGTTTTTATCAATTTTATTAACATTTTTAAAGAAAAATTTGGCTTTATTGATTTTTTTTTTTCCTGTTGTACGTTCATTGAGTTCTACTTTTATCTTCACTATTTCAATCCTTCTATTTTTTTGAGGGGGGGAGGTTTCATTTGCTGTTCCTTTGCTAATTTCTGGATACGGAAACTTAGATCATTGATTTTCAGCACTTCTTTCTCTTTTGATATCTCCATGTAAGGTCATATATTTTACTCTAAGCACCTCTTTAGCTTCATGCTCCCAAGATTTTATCACTTCAAAATATATTCTGATTATTACAACCTATTGGGGCCAGAGGCTATGTAGAATTGTATTGCTTAATTTCTAAGATGCTGCTGGTTTTCTAGCTTAATTCCATAGTGGTCAGATTGCAAATCAGTCTATATTTTGACCATTCTATGTTTTGAATCATTTTATGATTGAACGTTCTATATGCCTTTGAAAATAATATGTATTCTTTTATTGTTTGGTGTAACGTTCTACGTAAGTCAATTAGATTAAATTTGCAATTGTGTTGTGTAGATACTCTATATCCTTTTTGAATTTTGATCTGATTGATGTATTCAGAGAGGAGTGTTAAAAATCTCCCACTGTGATTGTGGATATGGCTATTTCTCCCCTTAATTCTGTTAATTTTTGCTTTATATACATCAAAGTTATATTATTTTATTCAGGCAGTACTGATTGCAGTATCTTCATATGGGTTGACTTTTTTCTCATTGTGGCATACCATTTTTATTTTTCATAATGCTTCTTGCCTTAAATACTACCTTGACTGATATAGAATTATTACATCATTTTTTGGGTGTATGTTTACATGACAAATATTTTCTACTTTTTCTTAACTTTTTAATCTAAATCCTTATATTTAAGGTGTATCTCTTATAGCCAGCATATGATTGGGTTTTGTGTCTTTATCCAGACTGACAATCTTAGTCTTTTAACTGGAGTATTTAGTTTACTTACATTTAGTGTAATTATTGATATATTTGGGATTATAGCATCCATCTTGGTATTTTTTTCTTGTTGACCTCTCTGCTTTTTGTTGTTTTTCTCCTTTCCTTGTTTCATTTGGATTAATCGATTATTTCTATTATTTAATTTTTTCATCTATAGTTGCTATTTGGTAGCTATGCTTTCTTTTAGTCATACACTAGAAATTATTAACCCTTGGAATATCATAACCTAAATATAAATATTACCTTTACCATTTCCATGATAATACTAGCAACCTAGAACGCAAACTCTCTTCTACCTTTTGTGTTATTGTTGTCATCCATTTTAGTTCTACGTACATTTAAATTCCAAAAAACTTTAAAACTATGGTTTTGTATTTTTTTACTCACATATATATGAGTCAAATACATGTTTGCTATCCTTTAAAAAATTTGCTATTCTTTTAAAGGCAAAGGGTCTTTTATCTTTGGTGGCTTTTAAGATTTTCTCTTTGATATTCAACAGTGCTACTAATTTATACCTGGATGTGGTTTTCTTGGTATTTAGTCCGCTTGAGATCTGAAAGTCTTCTTAAATCTATGGGTTGATGTATTTAATCAGTTTTGGAAAATTCTCTGTCATTATCGCTTCAGACATTGCTTCTGTCCAATTCTATCTTTCTTCTTCTGGGAACTCAATTGTTGTGTATAGAATCTTAAGCTGAGCCCCATGTGTTTCTGACATTCTTTTCTATATTTTTATTCTTTCCTCTTTGTACTTGTTAACCTATCTATATGCTTCAGTTGGGATACTTTTTATTGACTCATCCTTCAGTTCACCAATCTTGGTTTCTAATCTTTTAAATCTACTATCAAACACCCTTAATGAGTTCTTATTTTTAAATACTATATTTTTCACTTCTGGAATTTTCATTTGATTCTTTATGTAGATCCAAACTCTCTGACAGTAAATTTTTCATCTTTCAATATATTATCTTCAGTGTTTCCCATTATTTTCTTCATTATACTGTTTTTTTTTAAGTCCTTATCAGGTAATTACTGATATCTGAATCATCTGTTGGTCTTTCTCAATTGTCTATTTTTTTCTTCACTTTCAGTAATGTGGTTGTCTCTGTTAGCATGTGTAGGAATTTTCAATTGCCTGATATCATGGACATAAATACATTGTAAAGGTCTGAGATCATAATATCTTTCTCTTGAGATGTCTCCCTTTTCTCTCAACTAGGCAGGTAAAGTGATGGCTGACCAGCTTATTTCAATCAAGGACTGTGCTGAGTTGAGCCTGGATTTTAGCCCTGGTAATGTTTAGTGTATATTTCCTTTGCTCCTGGCTGACTCTCCAGGTTCCTCAACTGTAAGTCTAGTTTATTCTGTAGAGGCTGCCTCTTATCTTCAATCTCCAGTTTGCAAGACTGCCAAGAAATTTTCACTCTGCTTTTCAGTCTTTCCATTTATATTTTTAGCCTTACACGTAATTCATCAAATGTCTAACAAGAAAATTGTCCATATGCTTGAGGCCCTCTCCCTTAAAGCTATGCTGATTTATACATACCCAGAAATAGCCTTCTAAGGGTTCAAAGCCTGGATTCTTAGCTTTCTGCCCCAACCGGAATCAGTAAATGCCCCCAGGGTATAGCATCTTCAAAAGGTCAACTCATCCTTTGAGATACTTAGTTTTCCAGAGTACCATTACTTTGGAAGATCTTTACTGTTTTTGATGTATTGGTGTCTGAAGTTTACAATGCACACACACACACACACACACACAAGCACTATGTAAATAATAAAAATATACATTCCTTGCTTCATCTCATTGTCCATATATAAAGATTTCTATAACCTACACCCCCCCTTAATAATTTTTTCCTCTTTTATGCATTTTTTGAAAATGAATTTTGCATTTTTTTCTTCTCTGAGTAAGAAGTGAATTAAGGAAGCTGGATTCTTTGGGGATAATGATAGATCCTTTTGGATATGCTGAATTTAAGGTGACAATGGGATTGACATGACACCATCGGAAAGTTAGAGATATAGGACTTTAACTTAGCAACAAGCTCAGGATTGGAGATGTAAATCTGGTGGACACATGTGAAGAGATGAAATTATGACAGTGGATGGTATTTTCAAGTGAAAGAATGTAAACAGAGAAGTAAGAAGTTTCAAGGACCCTAATCCTCACTTTAGGAGTATTAAAAATAAGTGGAAAGAGTAAGCAAATGAAAGAGAATTGAAGAAGTAAAAACATAGCAGTTTAATTTAATTCATTATTAAAGAAAACAAGAGAAGAGAGGCCATGACAGTTTGACCAAATTACAATAGGTTGGTTCATTTCTATTTTGGGGAAAAATTACTTTATATTTAATTATTAATAATACGTAGGACACTTTATTCTACATCCTAAAACAAAATCTATTTTGATGGTTGAGAAAGGAAAATTTTTCTAATTAGTTTAGTAACAGTTAATTGCAGTTTTCTTAGACTATATACATTTTACAGTGAGAAAAGCAAAATAAAATATGTGAATCCAATCAACTGTCCTCTTGATATTTGTTAAATTTAGTCTTAAATCAATTACAGAAGGATTCTTTGTTTATTAGTACTAGCATAAATATTTTTACTTCTTGAAGAACAGCATTATTTCAAATAAAAAATGATTATAACAGGTGTCTCTCCACACCACCTTTTTCCATATGAAATCATAAAAGCAAATTTCGATACAAGCACTGATTTCATTGAGCAGAAAATATCCAAGTATAGGATACCTCTTTTTAAATGAATAATACATTTTTTTAATAGAAAGAATAAACCTGGGATTGTTGCAATAGTACATTATTCTACACAGCACTCGCATCTGGTTTTAAGGATTTCTTCCCTATTGCCTAGAGTGAATGACAGGTTTTATCTTCTTCCTGTCTCTTACATTTGCAAGAGTGCAATTTTATTCCCCAAAGCTTAAATAGGCCACATTCTTACATGGCATTTTTATATATCAAATTTTTTAAATGAAGACTTATATCTAGATCTCAGAAGCAACCAACAAAATTATTAAAATATGACAGCTTTCTAGATATTGCTATTAAAAATGTTCATTGTAAAACATACATATCACTAAGTATAATTAATTGCTTTAGGCTAGCTGTGTTTAACTAGACAGGTTTCTGATAATAGAATGAAGCCTGAGGGATATCTATCTGCAACCCTAGACTCAAAGGGTTAAATACAAACAAATTGGCTTGTTTTGAGTGTAAAATAATCTCTTGGTTACTCTTTCATGATCTGTAAGTTTATTGTTTTATCTCTAAAAATAAGTGCATCACTCACTAATGGTGCCCCACAAATTACAAAAGTAGAAACTGAGATATCAAAATAGTCATACAAAGAAAAGTGTTCGAATATTTCAGCCCAAGAGTAATTTACAATTATGTCACATCCAATAAAATACAGGTTTTTGCAGGTAACCAAAAGACTACAAATGTTTTCCTTGTGCATTACTATTCAAAAACTACTTCATAAATTTCATTTTCCCAGGTGATGAACCTAATAGGTGAATTACCATATTATGTGTTTTCCTTCTGCTATGCACTTTGAAGTTAAAAATTACTACAGAACAAACAGCAGATCTATTCTTTTTCAAAATAACTCAACTCAGTTGATAGCTGGGATTAGTTCCCATTTCTCTGTGTTTGATATGAGCAAGGGAATCACAACTTCCTAGAATAATACAACAGAACAATAACACTATTTATGTGATGAATTCTCAAAACGATTAATCCAATAGTCCTGGTCACATTTAATGCTAAAAGGCAACTGTTAGAAAGTTAGCAGACACTTTTGGTTACAGACTAATGTCATCTCTGTTTCCTTAGCAGGGTATGTATTAAAATATCAACCCAGGAAGTAACACACTGTAGGATGCCTTAGGATCTTTAGTTACAACACTAATATCTACACCATTAATGTAAATAATGTGGAAAACATTATAATGCAACGTATATGTTTATTTGTTGCTATCACATTATGTACCATTTTATATTACATTCCCATTATGTTAATTTCACTGACATAAAATTTTTAAAAAGCAGTTTCTCTGGTTGATTAGTTTTAATTTCCTTTACTTTCATGTGTATAATAATTAAAATATATTAATTGATATTTTAATAATAATGTTGGATTTACACAGAATTTTTGATGAACAAAACATGATCTATACAACTATGGGTTTAAAGAAAACTGAACATCACACAGTTCGGTCCTCTGTATCATATTATAGTAATTAAGCCATTTCATCACTGAACGTACACACTGAGCTGGTTAATGACTCTAATCTCTTTCATTCATAACTACATGGCGGAGAGCTTAGCAGCAAAAGCAGAAAAGACACTGAAAAATGACAACACAAAATTCTAAACTCTAACATGTAACTAGACTTTGCCTTAATATTTTACCACTGTTTATCACTTCTGGCCAGTATTCAATATGAAGGAATCACCTCTTTACAAAATGTTTTATGGAAATAAACCTTTCTTTCACATAGATGAAGACCACTGAATTTTCCTCCCTGATTCTATTTCCCATATTTCTCCTTCAACCTCAAACAAACTGACCCATTCATATGGTCAAACTATTTTATTTTTTTTGGTGGGATGAGAAAAAATCAGTTTATATTCTGTAATCTAAGTATTATCAGCAGTTTCAGGAGTTCTATTTTTGAGTTTTCACATATCTGTGTGCTTTTCAATCACCATTGCTTCCTTCTGGCACTGTATTACTTGAAGAATGTGAGACAGTTGCAGAAGCTAAAGAAATAAAAAGTTTAAATACAGCTTTCTCAAACCCTTTGAATGGGTAAGGGAGGAAAAACCCCATACGGAAAACTATATAACTTTGCCCTTTATGGTTTTCCTTTAGATTATTTGTTAAAAGGAAATTATTAAATTTTCATGTGCTCTGCAGAGCCTAACCTTGGTTTATAAGATGAAAAGAAAAGGAAATATTTTTAACTGCTTCATTGCCAAAGGACAGTCATTACCTGCCTGAGTCCATTAGAAGAAGAATTAGTCATTTGGGTTGCAACTGTCTTGAACTATAATGTTTTAGGATGTTCCCTCACTGTGGTTTCAATGCCCATGTCCACTGCCATGAGATCACAAGCTTTATTCTGTGCCTGCAGTCCACACGTGAAGCAATGAGCACAATTACAGAACATCGGTGCAGCCAGCTTGGTTCAAACCTCTCTCTTTTTTTATCTATATTAGGTAAACTCTGATCTGTTAGATCATTTTACTCAATATGCCTGAACAACTGCCTTCCAATTTTAAAGGTGATTATTTAAAACAGAAAATATCATTAAAAGACATTGTACTGTGGAATTGCTTTGAACAAAGTGGATTATAGAGAAGCCAAGGTGTATAAATTGGGTAAGTAATTCAAATCCTGGGAAGCACGTATGCTTTTCTGGCATGGAGGGAACGTGAGTTTTAAGCAGCAATCCTGTCTGCGTCCTTCTAGAGCCACCTGAACAATTCCTTTTCATTGATCACGGCATCTTCCTGTTGCCAAGAGTGTGGAGGACAAGGCCCTGCAAAAGTCACAAAAATCTGCCATCCACCAGGGCAGATTTTGCAGAAGGCCACAGTGAGGACTTGCCCAAAATCTGATCATGAAATCACAGACTTTATTTCTTGCTGTAATGTCACCCTCTTATTTTATCTTTCACCATTTGCCATTGAACACAACAAATCAAGATTTTTAATACTTTATATAGAGCCACATAGCACAGTTAAATAATAAATAAACATCCTTGAAAATACTCGGAGTGCTTTATGAAGCTCCTGTATGACTCCCATCCCCCACCCCTTCAAATATATAGCCCTGCAAAGTAGTTCCTGGAGAGTTTTTAGCTCTTTTAAAGCAGATTATCATCTCTGAGTTTTAAAAATGACAACGTCTTTGCAGGGTCATTTTGCTCTAATAAGGGACAGATAAAAGAACATTTTGCAATCTCTGTTTTTTAAAGTTACTTCAAGCTTGCAACTCTCTCACGTTTCAAGCAAGATTTCCTACTGCTTTGAATGCATTGTCTCATTTGATTCATTTGCTGTTAACTGCATTCCAGTAAAAGAAGGATGCTCATTTTAGAGATCTAAAAACTACATTATTTCAACAGTAATGGCATTCTAATAGCAATACACACACAGAAACACACAAATATACACACAGTCACAGGAAGACAGCACACAATAGAAACTGAATGAAAAAGCAAGTATTTTAAGTCTTTCCTAAACTATTTTAGAATCAAATGTTTACTTTATCCATTTATGTAATAAACAGCATTCCTCTGGTAACAATTTTATTCAACTAAAATCAATTAATTGTTTGAATTATTGCATGGCTATTTGGGTCCAGTCAGGAAAATCTTTAGTAGAGTAATAAGCAAACTAAGTGATTTCAAAAATCTTCAGGATTTTATCTTTGAAAAAATGCCTATTCTGCTTCAGAAATCTCTCAGCAGTCAATATGTTAAAAGTACTCAGCAGCATGGTCACTGTAATGATCAATATGTACACTGGTTTTGTTTAAAAAAATAAAAGCACATTTTGGTGACACACTAAAACATACTTTTGACAGTAGAAATGCAGAGACTGAGACGAGGACATCTTTCAATTTACCTTCATTCGAGGTGCATCTAAGTGACAAGAGCAGGGTGGGACTCTGCCTGACTTAGCAAGGGGCTTGTTAACACACTACTGATGACTCAGGCAAATCAGATGGCAAATTACCTTTGAGAGGTCCCCAGCCTCCAAATAGAAGCAGATAACAAACACATTCCACGTAACCCAGAGGACTAGCCAGACAGCATACTGTAGAAAAGCAAGAGAGAAATAACATATAATTAATTTTGAATCAGCTGAGTAGGATTTAAATAGATTTGAACTTGTGAACACCCAAATCTTAAGATTAGTGGGAAATATTAGATATTGCTTCTTTCTAAGGAACAGGATGAGATGTAGATTTCTCTCTCTGTTGATTTTTTTCTCACCGTTACGGACTCTTAGAGTATTACAGCTCAAACTTACTTAGGGATAGTTTTTAGGTTTCTAGACAAAAGAAGTAGCAGCCCACATTTCTGTTTTAAAGGGGAATGATTACAGTTTCTAGACAGCTAAAAAAAGTGGATGCTCCAATAGATAGATCAAATAAAACTCATCAAAAAACAACTCATATCTGCCTTGAGCAAAATCAACCTCATGTTTGATAACATACGACCTTTCTCCAAGTTTATCCAGGGTCATCTTCAAATCCGTCCCCATGTTTTTGTCCTATCTAATCAGCTTTCTTTTCTTTAGTGTCTTTTTTTTTCATTTCTCTCTTTACCTTCTTATTTTATCCTCTTCTGATGTCCCGTCACAGTGACCATCTAGTTACTATCCCTAATTTTATTCTGTTGTCTATTCAGTGTGCTTTCTTCACGGACAACAAATTCTTCTCACCAAGACATTTCTGAGCATTTGGTCAACTGAAATTTATTAAGCATCTAGACGGCAACAGACTAGGAAGACATTAAGGATACAAAGACCAATTGTAAATTCTTCCTGAATTCAAGTCAAGTGAGAGAGAGAGATAAGAAAAAAGATGATTATTATACAAGAATCATCAAAAGATTTATAGTCTGAGCACAAGAAAGGAAGATGGAAGTATTTAAACTACCCCGAGGAAAAGTAGTCCTGCAAAGCTTAATACAAGAGGTGAAACACCTTCCATAAGAGGTGAAGCAAGCTAATTTATGGCCTTTACCAAATAGAATTGGCGGGGGGGGGGGGGGGGGGGGTTGGAAGGGCTATGGTGGGAGGAGCTGTAAACAAAGAAAACATCAGGTGGAAATTTTTTAAAATGGGACAAGAGGCTATTATGTCATTTCTCTGCGAAATAAATACCAATGGCTCTTATTTTTTTATCTAGTGAATTCCCAAATCTTTATTTTATAGTTCAAGGACCTCCTTGATCTTGTACCGTGTTACCTTTTCGGACACATGTTTCAGTTCATCTCAAGTCATTATGGATTACAGACACATCCGATTACTTGCTGTTCCACAGACATGGAAAGCTATTTCTCACTTCTGTGCCATTTTGTATGTTATCCTTTATCACTTAATAATTTTTCTTTCCCCTAGGTACTCCTCTGACCACCTAGCAACATTTTATTTTTCTTCCAGGTCAATTTAAATATCACCTTCTGAGTGATATCCAATCAGAATCTTCCTAGCCCCGATTAGTACTCCAATAGACCTTGCTTGCCCTAATATCATTCCAAATATCTTATATCCAATTATTTGTATATTTTCATCCAGCACCCAATGACAAGGTGTTTGAGAAAAGGAGCTTTTTAAAATTTATGCTTATATCCCTAAATTGCTAACTTAGCACTTACACAAAATAGGTACTCAGAAATTATTTTGTAAATCAGTGAATGAATGAAGAGCAATATGGAGATAATTTTACCATTTTTGGATGCAGAACACTTTCCCCCCTCCAAGACCTGGTTTATATGAGAACACTATGCTCATTCATGTAGTATGAGGAGTAGAGCCCACTGACACAATGCATAATAATGTAATAATAGTGACTCAGCTGGTTTCCAGGGGATGAGTTTATCTAACTGCTGAATATGTGCATTGCTCAGTGAGAATACAGTGAGGGCAAAACTAAAGAGTCCAAGACAACAGAAAGGATTTGAGAGACTGTATCAGGGCTGGGGACTGGAAACGGGGTCAGGAAGCTGAGCAGGCTGCAGCAGAGAACTGCAGTTCTAGAACAGAGATCTAATGAGACATCCAGGTTTGCTCAGTATTATGAAATGTGAATTCATTTCACAAAACTTTTTTAAAAAACTAAAAATCTAGACCTAGCAACTGTTTAGCAGATTTGGATTTTAGTTCTAGAAATGTAGTGAAGTGCTAGGGCCCACTTTAAGGGTAACAAGGTGAGAAAAAAATAAAGAATGCCTACCATCTCCAGTGCCTTGGTTTGTGACTGTAAGATAGAATGAAGCAATGACTGATTGAAGTGTTTTATCATGTCCTGTGTTCATAGTGACATACTTTGCCCACCTTATTTAAAATGGAGAGCCAAATAAGCACTATTTACTAAAAGCCAAAAGAGTAGCATGAGTGAAATATTTGTTAAGAGCTGAGGGAACAAACTGTAGGACGTATACTAAATATGCCTGAAAATTTGTCACTGGCAGGCGTGCATCCTGATGGGGCATTAAAGAAGGTCAATGCTGCGGCTTCTCTATTTCCCAACTGAAATTATATTTTAAGCTCATTAAATATTAAAAATGTTACCTGCATCCATGAGGTCTACATAGCATAGTCACTTTTCCAATATTATATATTGAATACATGATAAGAATTTGGAATTTTCATCCAGGTTAATTTAGCTCTCCCTCACACTTAGTTACTTGCATTTATGGGTATGTGTAAATATAAATTATGCTATATTTAAATAGTTAAAAAGTTATGTTTATATTTTAAATAGTTAAAAATATCAAGTTGAAAAATTTATGTTTTAGTCTCCAAAATTAATAATTTTATGGAAGGATAGGTAAGATAATGGGTCACATGCAAATAAATAGCATATAAAGATTAAGAACTTGGGACCTAAAGTCTGGCTCTGTCACTGAGGAGCTCTGTGGCTACGTTGAAGGCACGTGTCTCACTACACTCCAGTTTCCTCCAATGCAAAATAGTCTTAGCAATAGTAGCACGTTCACATAATCTATATGAAGATGGAGCACCAGAATGTTTGAAAGGGGTCACTGTTTGAGTTCTTACTACGTGTTGCCATTTTATTACGATGATTATGTTATGTCATTACTTCTCCTTTTTTAAGTAGTACAGCAGTAATTCCCAAATTTTCATCTCCTTAGGACATTACAAAATATACTTTCTACAATAACCCATGTAAAACACTCCTCCATCTAATTGAACCTGCAATCTAGACTTGTTTCCTGAATGCCACATAGTCTTCCCTAGAATATTTTCTCTTTTGAAACATTAATGACAACATTGATATATGGATGGCATTTTATAAAACAAACCTTTCTTCACTTAGATAATTAAAACAAAAAGTTTTTATTTCTGGTTTAGCAAACTACATAAGTGCGTATGAAGCATTTTCTATATCTTCTTTTGTGAGTTACTTTTTTACAGTATTTATTAGTAAGGATTTTGTTTTCATTTTTATCCCTTTTCTCCCAGAGTAATCCAGAAGGACATGTCCAGAAGGAACATAATAAATCTGCCTTCCATATCTTTGCACTTACTTATCATTTTATTGTATACTTCATTACAAACCAGTTAGCCTCACAATACACTTTACTTCATTAAAGATTTACAAAAGAGAATTATCACTTTTACTGGTGTGGCAACTTTAATCAACACAGAAACCCACACTCCTGCTCAGGAGGCTCAGCCCTGCTTTGCGTTATTATCCAAAGGCGGGCCTTTACCTAATCCAGCTTCATGTCTTTTAACTTTACTCATTAACTCTCTCTCCTGTACCTTATACCTCCTTTCTTCATTCTCCTCTTTTCTTTATTCTTTTTCATATTTTCTTTTTTATTTAGTAGCTGGCATTTATCAAAATCAAATCTTTTCCAATTAGGTTTCGCCTAGTTGCCTAAACATTGACCATTTTGTTCTCCCTTGTAATTTGGCCTATGAATGTTTCTTGTCAATAAACCCTATCTTTCACACTGTTCTTAAAATTACTTGTCATAATTATTTAAGAATGTAAAGATCTGTACTAACGTCTTGCTAGTTGCTACAGCAAGTTGATGGAATATAATTGACAATTGCTCAGTTTGAATATCATTGAAAGTGATATCCTGCCCAGGAGAAAGAAACTAACAGGATAACGAGTATCATAGTTGCCAGCTATCACCTAACTTGTTTTCTGCTAAAAAAACTATTTTTCTTTAGCCTCATCTTTTCTTGTGGAAAAAAAAAAAAAACCCTGATATTTTATGTTTCAGTAAAAATTACGAGATATTATCTGTGATGATAGACAAATCCCATTTTATGGTGAAATTCACTCTTTAAGGGTTGATTTTTGCAGCACTAAGTGGACCATTTGAGAGGTAGATTGAACTTGAGTCTCCAGCTAAATGGTAAAAATTATCAGTTGAAAAAGGTAATTGAATAATCATGGTTTCCCTGTTGTATTTGTGGCTCTAATGATAAAATCAAATTAGCTGTAGAAAATAAAAATTAGTTAAGGCTATCAATCATGATAGGCCAAAATGTTGGCAAAGTTCAGAGACACAGTGCTTTTATATGCATGGTTACATAATAATTAGAAAGGCAGAGCCTCAAAATAAAAGGCTGATAAACATTTTATTGGAAAATAATGTCACATCTTAATGACTGCCAGTGTTTTTCCACCTTTCTGTTTTACAATAAAGCTACCTAAAACTAAACTCTGTATTTTTTTAATTCTAAAGTACATTTAATATACACAAAGCATATAAATTTTAGCATCAGTTTTTCAGGTTTTCATGTACACATATACACAGATACAACTTTTTAATTTTTATTCGAATTATATTCAATTTAGAAATTATTTTGAGAAAAGCTGGAAGCTTGATGGCATTGTATTTACAAAATGACTTCCTCTGCTGGAAAAATTCTGGAAAAGGAAGACTATTATTTAAGACAAGTGAATTTTCCTATCTTTCTCACAAATTCACAATGATTCTAGAATGAATTTTAGGGAAAAATGGGGTTACTCATTAAAGTTCAGAAGCAAGCATTACTTGAAATGGAGATTTAAATTTCTGTTTTATCTGGCTTCTAATTTCTTATTTCTTTTTCTCTAGTGTTTGGGGAGAGAGATACATATTGGAATAATGTATTAGTAAAGAATATTCAACTTTTCAAAGGAAATATTTCTATGTTTGCTTACTTGTGCCTTTTTTGATACCAGAAGACTTCTCATGCAAGATGTTACTAAGTGAAATATTGAATAATAACTATATCCATTTTCTAATTATGTTTCACTTTAACTTACATTTTTAAAAATTTTATGTATAAAAATGATTTTTCTCAGACCCTCAAGGAAGCATCTTTCTTGCAAACTATTTCATTATTTGTTTTCTATCTTTCTCCTTCCTCCCTTCCTTCCTTCCTTTCCTTCCTTTGCCTCCTTTCAAATATTTAGGTTGCAGTTGGATTGTAAACTCCAGGAGGGCAGAGACAACATTTTTTGTTTACCAGAAAAATGCCTGGTACAGTGTGTACATATGTAGAAGAGAGAGAGAGAGTGTGTGCAGACATATATAAATATATATATATGAATGGACTAAATTATATTAGTGCTTTCTTTAAAATTACCATAATTTAGAAAACCACTATTCAGTAATCTTAAAATAATTATTAGAAGATGAAGAGGGTAGTACAACTCAATAATGGCCGCATGATGCCATAAGTGCTTCATTAGAAAAGTTGGGCCAGTGAATCAGTCCACATTTATTAAGCACCAGTTGGATGCAAGTGACTAAAATAGATGCTATAGAGAAACATTACAGGATATGACTGAGTCACTTACTCCCTTAAAATGATTTTTATTTGTCATTGATATGCTCTCGATGTAATCTGTGGGAAGGTTTTCAAGAATGATTATTTTTACTAGGAAGCAAAACTCCTATCAGCTCACCATCACCAGTGATATCATGCTGCTAATACAAAAGTAATAATGTAATCAGTTCTAATGCATTGTGATAGAAGCATCCTTAAGAAGCATTGTATTAGCAAATCATGTCTTAAAAGCAACTCCTTTAAGCAAGCATTTCGAATTATTAACAATGAGGTGTTTTAATATATATAAATGTATACTCAAAAAACAAATGTCATTGGCCAAAACGATTAGACTATATTCATCTTTTGCTCAGACTTAATTATATTTCAGCTTAATTTGCTCATCTTCAACAGTGGTATCATTTAATCTGCCTAGGCATTCTCATCCTTTTCTCATCCATTGTTATGATTAAAAGAAAAAGAGCAAAAATGGCCCAAATAAAGCAGCTTATTTCCTAGTTCTTGATCACTTTATCATTAGTAACAAGTAACACTGTGCTTTATGATTTAAATCCCGTCTCCCACTTCATAAATCCTGTTGTATCTACTTCGTGCTATAAAAACTTGTCCCTTAAGGACCATACCTACATAAAAATACACTATTATTACAACTTCTAGTTTGACCAGGGATGAAGGCCTGATCAGTTAATTAGCCAGAATGTGATAGAAATCCAATTCTAATCGTAGATGATGTGGGAGACCATAAAGGAAGGCCAATTTCTACCTTCTTATGTTTTACCAATGCTGCTGTCATATGATGAAGGTTTCTTGTGATTTTTAAAAATTATTTTATTTTATTTTTATTTATTTTTGTGTATGTGTGAGGAAGACTGACCCTGAGCTAACATCTGTGCCAATCTTCCTCTATTTTGTATGTGGGACACTGCCATAGCATGGCATGATGAGCAGTGTGTAGGTCTGCACCCAGGATCCAAATCCGTGAACCCCAGGCCACCAAAGCGGAGTGTGTGAACTTAACCACTATGCCAGCGAGGCAGCCCTGCCTGTGATTTTTATATTTACTTAAACATTTTAAAGATTGCTTAACCTTTAGTTCATTTTAAAATAAGATTTATTATGCTTTCCTCCCAATTACAAAAATTTCTTATCGTAAAAAATATTCAAAATTTCAAACATCAGAAAAGGGAAACAGAAAATACCATACTTAGATATAATCACTGGTATCACATTAGTGTATATGTTGCCATTCTTTTTTCTATGAATACATGTTTTGTTAAATAGGAATCTTGCTCCATATTGTTACCTGATTTTTTTCACTTGGTTAAAAAGTCTCACAGAGTATTCTGCAACATACATGTCAAACAAATGATGCACTATGAGTTACTCAATTAATTTTCTATTATTTAACTTTTTGTACTTTTCTTATTCTATTTTGATCAATTCTTATAAATTTGGATTTTGTTTAAAATGTTTAGTTTAATTTGACATATTCAATCATACTTGAAAATATTTTGCTTAAGCAGACTATTTCTAAGACTATAAATGTTAGAATACCCAACGGGCATTATTTTAATGAACATATAAACATGCCTATTAAATTTTTTGCAACTCTGAATAAACCTAGTATCCCTCAAGGTGTTCTATTCTTCTCGAAGCAAAAAAAGTAGAAAATAATTCCCTTTGATTGAAAAAACAATGATACTCATTTGGCATGAAGACACTTGTATATGACTGATTTCTTTCCTTTTAACTCATGGAAAATATTTCATAGGAAGATATTTACAGCCCTAAGGCCGGGAGGATAGACTGAAAGGACTTTTGATACTAAATAATAATAAATCAAGTTATATAGGAACATTCTAATTTATGTATGCAAATAAGGAATTTGAAAGGCTAATAAAACATAAGAACTAGTATAAAATTCCAATCTATACTTTTAAAAGCTGAAACTTGACAGTCTAAGAATTAAATAGTGATTTTTTCTTCACATTTTTTTTTTGTATAGCAGTGTTTTAGGATGCAGATTATACAATGCAGATCTGAAAGTGATAAGTGATGAGAAAAGAATCTCGTTCAAACTGTTGAAAAGGCAACTTCTGTTTTACGGTCACATATTGATCATCACTTGTGCTTACAAGTGACATCAAAAAACAGTATTTATTTTTGCCAGTAAGTGAATAATCTAAAAGTCATTCATACTGATCTCTTTGGTGTTTGTAATCACTGTTACAAAAGTTAAATAAGAGTCGTTTTCCCTGTGTTGAGCTTTCTTGGACGAGCCCAATAGCACTAAAGAAAATGAAATTGCCTCTGGTTAGTGTTTTGGGTCTTTGAAGATCACAATCAAGAAGATATTATTATGCATTTTTACAAAACTAATATCACATGAATTTGAAAAATTTTATATCATATATCTAATACTGTCTTTATTTCATTACTTTGCTGTTCCTTCACTCCCCACACATAAAATGGAAGACTGAGAAATGGTCCTCCCAAAGATAATCCATGGAACCTATGAATATTATTTTATATAGAAAAAACAATTTTTAAAGTCTTTGCAGATGTGATTAAAGATTTTGAGATGGGGAGATTATCCTGGATTATCTGGGTGGGCTCAAATAATTGCATGTATCCTTATAAGTGGGAGGCAGATGGATATTTTATACATATAAATAGGCAATGTGAACAGAGCAGAATGATATTTAAAGATGCTAGGCTTGAAGACCGTAGTGATGTGGTCACAAGATGCAGCAGTTACTAGAAGCTGGAAGAAGCAATGATGAAAGTTTCCCCTCGAGCTTCTGGAGGTAGTATGAGCTCCGTTTTTGACTCAGGGATACAAATTTCAGACTTCTGGACTCTAGAACTATGAGAGAATGAATTTGTGTTGTTTTAAGCCACCAAGGTGGGAGATCTCATCAAGATGGCAGCATAGGTAGACACTGAACTCACCTCCTCCCATGAAAACAACTAGCTTACAACTATTCTTAGAAAAATTACCTCAGAGAGACAACTGAAAACTGGATAAAAAGAACCAACCACAACAAGGGACAGTCCTGACTGAGGCTGAAGAGGCAAAATTCACTCTGGAGAGGAAAAAAGCCACCTCTGTGAGCTGTGGAGCTTCACAGCTGGCCAGCGGGAGACACTATAAGGTATGCAGCCTTCCCTGAAGTAGTGGGGACCTTAGCGGGGGCATATTACCACTATAAAGATCCTTCAGACTCAGCACAAGTGAGACAAGTCTCATAATACACGGCTTTGCTAGCTATTAAATGCAATGGGAGATACCCCAGAAAATCTATTGGACGTAAAGCAAAAAAAGCCAGCTTCTAAAAGGCCCACACACAAATTCACTCAACTCACAGAGAAACCTAAAATCACCTGAAAGAAATTTTAACAGTCCTTTGGTGGAAGGAGACTCATCTGGTAGGCTCTGGGTGCATCTTGGTGAGAGGTGAGACTTCTGTGGAGACTGAAACATTGGTGCCAGCCACTGTTTTGACCTAGTACAGGTGTGCTGACACAATAGCAGATGCCATTGGAGTTCTTCACCTGGCTTATTAGCCCAGGGGTCTGCCAGACCCACTGGGGCACAGACTTAATCCAGTACAGCCAGGGCAGGCAGCCTGCCCTACGGACTGGGCTCACCCAACAGCAAGCCCTCAGGCTACTTTTTGGCCTGCATAGACTGGGTGCCTTCATCCTCTACAGGCAGATAAGTGTGTCCACCTCATGGGGCAGGGCCTGTGTGAGGAACAGGTGAACTGTGGGAAGCATTGGTGGAGAGTGTGGGGGCCTCTGCAGTGAGGTGACTGGGTATGCTCCAGGGGATCAGGAAGTGTGCACAGGCCAGAACTGTGTTGATGGTGTGTGTGGACCTGTGGGGGGTGGGGTTTATTAGTGGCAGAAGACCCATGCTTCAGAAACAGCCACAAAGGGGATCAGCCCTGCCTTCCACTGCCTGAAATAATTGGGTACTCCTGTGCCTGGGGCTGGCCCCACTCAGCTGCGATCCTAACACAGCTGACAACAGCCTTGCAGGCCTGAGGCCTAGAGCAACTGTAAGCCCCTGAGTCTAGCAACCAGCCACACTGGGTGCCTACTCACTTAACAGAAAAACTGCAACAGAAGTGTGCTATTAGACCTTGCAGCCAAGGGTCCCGGGGATCCCCAAACCCAATTTACAAACAGCCAGCCAGGGAGGGAAAGACTAGACTCCCTGGGTACCTGCAGTAAGAGAAACCCTGCCACAGAAGAGGGTCACACGTAGCCCACACAGGGGTCACTCCTGGAACAAGTGGACTGGTTACAAGAGGGAAGCACACTGCTGGGCCTCAAAAGGAGTCTCTTACAAAAGGCCACTTCTCCAAGATCAGGAGTCATAGCTGACATAGATATAAGCACAGAAAGAAGCATAATTAGGAGGCAAAGGAATATGTTCCAAACAAGGTAACAGGACAAAATCCAAGAAAAAGAACTAAATGAAACAGAAATAAGCAATCTACCTGACAAAGAGTTCAAACAAAAACTCATAAGGATGCTCACTGATCTTGGGAGAAGATTGGATGAACACAGTGAGAACATCAACAAAGACTTGGAAAATATAAAAAAGAACCAATCAGAAATGCAGAATATTATACTGGAAATGAAAAATGCACTAGAGGGACTTGATAGCAGAGTAGAAGATACAGAGGAATGGATCAGCGAGCTGGATGAAAGACTACAGGAAATCACCCAAGTTGAACAGATAAAAGAAAAGAGAATTAAAAAGAATAACAACAATCTAAGGGACCTCTGGGACAACATCAAGCACACCAACATTCACATTGTAGGTGTTCCAGAAAGAGAAGAGAGAGACAAAGGGAAAGAGAATCTACTTGAAGAAATACTATATGAAAACTTTCCTAATCTAAGGAAGGAAACAGACATCCAAGTACAGGAAGCACAGAGAATACCAAACAAGATAAACCCGAAGAGGCCCACACTGAGACGTATTATAATTAAAATGTCCAAAATTAAAGATAAGGAGAGAATCCTAAAAACTGCAAGAGAAAGGCAACAAGTGACACACCAGGGAAAGCCCATAAGGCAATCAGCAGACTTCTCAACTGAAACCCTATAGGCAAGAAGAGAGTGGCATGACATATTTAAAGTGCTGAAATGAAAAAGCCTACAAGCAAGAATATTCTATTCAGCAAGGTTATCACTCAGAATGGAAGGAGAGATAAAGAGTTTCACAGATAAGCAAAAATTAAAGGAGTTTATCATCAAGAAATGCTGAAGTGCTGAAGGGACTTATTTAAGTGGGAAAGAGAAGACCACAAACAGGGATATGAAAATTATATATATATATATATATATATATAAAGCAGGCAATAAAATCACTGGTAAAGGCAAAAATACAGTAAAGGTAGCAGATCACCCACCTATGAAGACAATATGAACGTTAAAAGACAAAAGTACTAAAATTATCTATTTCAATGATAAGAGGGTAATGGATAGACACACACAAAATAAGAGATTAGATATGATTTCAAAAATAAAGTATGGGAGGAGGGAAGTAAAAGAGTAGAGCTTTTAGAAACCAAACTAAAGAGCCTATCAACTCAATATAGATTGCTATATATGTTAAATATTACATATAAACCTCATGTTAACCACAAACTAGAAACCTATAATAAATAAACAAATAAGTAAGAGAAAGAAAATCAAACATATTACTAAAGAAAGCTCTCAAATCACAAGGGAAGAGAGCAAGAGAAGAAGAAAGGAACAAGAAGAACTACTAAAACACCAGGAAAAAAAGTAACAAAATGGCAATAAATACATATTTATCAATAGCTACTTTAAATGTCAATGGACTAAATGCTCCAATCAAAAGTCATAGGGTGGCCAACTGGATAAAAACACAAGACTCATGCATATGCTGCATACAAGAGACACACTTCAGACCTAAAGACACTCACAAACTGAAAGTAAAAGGATGGAAAATGATAATCCATGCAAATGGCAAAGAAAAGAAAGCTGGGGTAGAAATACTTATATGAGACAAAATAGACTTTAAAATAAAAACTGTAACAAGAGACAAAGAAGGGCAATACATAATGACAAAGGGAACAATCCCAGAAGAGGATATAACACTTGTAGATATCTATGCAACCAAGATAGGAGCACATAGATATATAAAAAGAAATTATTAACAGACAGAAAAGGAGAAATAGACAGCAACACAACAATAATAGGAGACTCTAATACTCCACTTACACCAATGGATAGATCATCCAAACAGAAGATCAATAAGGAAACATTGGCTTTAAATGACATATTAGATCAGACGGACTTAGTAGATATATATAGAACATTCTGTCCAAAATCCACAGAATACGTATTCTTTTTGAATCACATGCAACATTCTCCAGGGTCGATCACATATTAGGCCACAAAAGAAGTCTCAATAAATTTAACAAGATCAAAATAATACCAAGCATCTTTTCTGACCACAAAGGTATGAAACTAGAAGTCAACCACAGGAAGAAAATCAGAAAAGCCACAAAAATGTGGAGATTAAACAAAATGCCATTGAAAAACAAGTGGATCAATTCAGAAATCAAAGGAGAAATCAAAAAATTCCTGGAGACAAATGAAAATGAAAATACGACATGCCAGAACCTGTGGGATGCAGCAAAAGTGGTTCTAAGAGGGAAGTTCATAGCAATTCAGGCCGACCTCATCAAACAAGAAAAATTCCAAATAAACAATCTAATGGTCCACCTAAAGGAACTGGAAAAAGAAGAACAAAGCCCCAAATCAGCAGAAGGAAGGAAATAATAAAAATCAGAGCAGAAATAAATGAAACAGACACTAAAAAAAAAAAAAAAAAAAAAAAAAAAAAAAAAACCCAGAAAAACTCAATGAAACCAAGAGGTGGTTCTTTGAAAAGATAAACAAAATTGACAAACCTATAGCTAGACTCACCAAGAAAAAAGAAAGAAGGCTCAAATAAATAAAATCAGAAATGAAAGAGGAGAAATTACAATGGACACCTCAGAAATGCAAAAGATTATAAGAGAATACTGGGAAAAGCTATAGGCCAACAAATTGGATAATCTAGAAGAAATGGATAAATTCTTAGAATCAAACAACATTCCAAAACTGAATCAAGAAGTAGAGAATTTGAATAGACCAATTACCAGTAAAGAGATCAAAACAATAATCAAAAACCTCCCAAAAAATAAAATTCCAGGACGAGACAGCTTCCCTGGTAAATTCTACCAAAGATTCAAAGACTTAATACCTATCCTTCTCAAACTCTTCCAATAAATTGAAGAGGAGGGGAAGTTTCCTAACTCATTCTACAAAGCCAACAATATCCTGATACCAAAACCAGACAAGGAAAACACAAAAAAACAAAATCACAGGCCAAAATCATTGATGAACATTGATGCAAAAATTCTCAACAAAATACTAGCAAATCAAATACAACAATACATTAAAAAGATCATACACCATGATCAATTCTTTCCCCAGGATTCATTCCAGGGATGCAGCGATGGTTCAACATCTGAAAATCAATCAATGTGATACACCACATTAACAAAATGAGGAATAAAAATCACTGATCATCTCGATAGATGCAGAGAAAGCATTTGACAACATACAGCATCTATTTATGGTAAAACTCTAAATAAAATGGATATAGAAGGAAAATATCTCAACATAATAAAGGCCATATATGACAAACGCACAGCTAAGATCATTCTCAATGGAGAAAAACTGAAAGCTATCCCTCTAAGAACAGGAACCAGACAAGGATGCCCACTTTCACTACTCTTATTTAAGATAGTATTGGAAGCCCCAGCTGCAGAAATCAGGCAAGTAAAAGAAATAAAAGGGATTCAAATTGGAAAAGAAGAAGTGAAACAGTCACTATTTGCAGATGACATGATTTTATGTATAGAAAACCCTAAAGAACCCACTTAAAAACTTTTAGAAATAATTAAATGAATACAGTCAACTTTCAGGATACCAAATCAACATACAAAAATCGGTTGCATTTCTATATGCTAAAAACAAAGTAGCAGAAAAAGAAATTAAGAATACAACCCCATTTACAATTGCAACAAAAAGAATAAAATACCTAGGAATAAACTAAACTAAAGAGGTGAAAGATCTGTACAGTGAAAACTATAAAACATTGTTGAAAGAAATTGAAGAAGACACAAAGAAATGGAAAGCTACTCCGTGCTCTTGGATTGGAAGAATTCACATAGTTAAAATGCCCATCTTTCTTAAAGCAATCTGCAGATTCAATGCAATCCCTATCAAAATTCCAACAACATTTTTCACAGAAATAAAACTAAGATCCCAAAATTTATATGGAAAAACAAAAGATTTCAAATAGCCAAAGGAATCCTGAAAAAAAAGAACAAAGCTAGAAGTATCACTCTCCCTGATTTCAAACTATACTACAAAGCTATACTAACCAAAACAGCATGGTACTGGCACAAAAACAGACACACAGATCAATGGAACAAATCAAGAGCCCAGAAATAAACCCACACATTTATGGACAGCTAATATTCGACAAGGGAGCCAAGAACATACAACGGAGAAAGGACAGTCTCTTCAATAAATGGTGTTGGGAAAACTGGATAACCACATGCAAAAGAATGAAAGTAGACCATTATCTTACACCACGCACAAAAATCAACTAAAAATGGATTTAAGACTTGAATGTAAGATCTGAAAGCATGAAACTTCTAGAAGAAAACATAGGCAGTACACTCTTGGACATTGTCTTAGCAGTATTTTTTCAAATACCATGTCTGATCGGGCAAAGGAAACAATAGAAAGAATAAACAAATGGGACTCCATCAAACTAAAAATCTTCTGTACAGCGAAGGAAATCATCACCAAAATGAAAAGACAATCTAACAGGTGGGAGAAGATATTTACAAACTATATATCAGATAAGGGGTTAATATCCAAAATGTACAAAGAAATCATACATCTCAACAACAACAGAACTAACAACACAATTAGAAAATAGGCAAAAGATCTGAACAGACGTTTCTCCAAAGAAGATATACAGATGGCCAACAGGCACATGAAAAGGTGTTCAACGTCATTAACTATCAGGGAAATGCAAATCAAAACTACAATGAGATATCACCTCACTCCTGTCAGAATGGCTATAATTAACAAGACAGAAAACAATAAGTGTTGGAGAGGATG
Organism: Equus caballus; assembly: GCF_041296265.1. Taxonomy (NCBI): domain Eukaryota; kingdom Metazoa; phylum Chordata; class Mammalia; order Perissodactyla; family Equidae; genus Equus; species Equus caballus. Next base: position 78,907,572 of record NC_091693.1, on the reverse strand, counting down.
TGGAGAGAAGAGAACACTTGTACACTGCTAGTGGGAGTGTAAACTGGTGCAGCCACTATGGAAAACAGTGTGGAGTTTCCCCAGAAAATTAAGAATAGATGTACCATATAACCCAGTTATTCCACGCTGGGTATTTATCCAAAGAACTTGAAAATGCATGAAGATACATGCACCCCTATGTTCATGGTAGCATTATTCACAATAATCAAGACTTGGAAGCAACCTAGGTGCCCATCAAGGGACGAATGGATAAAGAAGATGTGGTATACATACACAATGGAATACAACTCAGCCATAAGAAATGATGAAATCCAGCCATTTGTGACAAGATCGACGGACCTTGAGATTATTATGCCAAGTGAAATAAATTAGAGGGAGAAGTCAAATACCGTATGATCACACTCATAAGTAGAAGATAAAAACAACTACAAACACATAGCAATGGAGATTGGATTAGTGGTCACCAGAAGGGAATGGGGGAGGGATGAGGGCCAAAGTGGTGGTTAGGCACATGTGTGTGGTGATGGATTGTAACTAGTCTTTGGGTGGTGAACATCATGTAATCTACACAGAATTCAAAATATATTAAGATGCACACCTGAAAGCTATATAATGTTATAATCAATGTTACTGCAATAAACAAAAATAAATTTAAAAAATAATAAAGTTAATTTCCTGGTTCATATTGCTTTCTAAAAAGAAGAAAAATATTTTGGCGGAAAAAAGTCACCAAGTTTATGGTAATTCATTACAGCAGCCACAGGAAACTAATACACCCACCCAACTCTTCTCTTCTCTCCTCCAAAATGTCTCTGTTAACGAAATGTAACCCTGAAGGGTATAATATCTAAATACTGTGGACATGTGTAGTTATCTTCAAAATTGGGATCCACTCCTTTTAGGCAATCATGTTACTGTTTCAGAATCAGTCCAGTGCCAATCTTTGAATGGCATGCAAACAGAAATATCATTTTTTTTTTTACTTATTTGCCTCATGTAATTGCTGTGAAAGTCTATGATAAGAAAGGAGGTACTCTTGTTTTATAAGCATCTCAACCATTTCTTAGTATATTTCCAATATTCTAACAATACAAGACTGTTTATTATTTTCAGAATTTATTGTGTAAAGTTCTAGGATGCAGAATCAATAAATTTAAAGTCATGAATATTTCCAGACTTGTAAAAATTGTCAAAATGAGTTAAGTACGTGGAAAAAGATACAATTTCAAGTAACTTTTTATTGTAACTAATTTTGAAAGCAAGGAAGGGAAGAGCAAGTGATAATCATTATCAATATGATAAAATAACACTCTTTAGTTGGAAAAATGTATTACATGATATTCAAAATATTAAAAATTCTAGTAAATAGCAGTCATAAATTTATTAGCCATCATAGTTACCTTGAAAGTTTGAAGAGGTGTTAAATTACTCATTATTTAATATCTGTCAATCCAGTGTTAATACCAAATATTCTTTGGTATCCCTTTTTTAGCAGATATTTAACACCAAGTGAATACTGCCATATATGGCCCAGTGGATTGAGTGAAAAGCATTAGTTTTAGCTATATGCATATATTTTTATGACCATTTTGACTACTCTGAAGGCATCTATGATTCTAATTGACTAAAGTACAGTAGAATACCTAAAAATGTTGTCCTCTTTTCTTATGACAAGTAAGTAATTTGAACAAGAAGTATTATTACCTATTTCTTGAATTGTAGCCCTTAAACTGTGTTTCATGAAAGAATTCATGGCACATATAGACAATGGTACTATTTGTAATGCGCATTATCATAAACAAAGGAGATGTCTTGCAGCTGAAAGCAACTGACTCAGGAGCTCTGGCCACCCGAGGTTCCTGAAGGGGTCTTCAAGCCAGCACATCTGCAAACTATTAGCTGTGACACTGTTGGCAAGTTCTGCTCAGAAAAACATACATAATACACAATTTCTTTTCAAAAAGATTGCTTGCTAATGCATCAAAAGTAAAGTCTGTCTGCTCAATCTGCTCAATAGGGTATCGAGTTTCCCCACAAGTCTTGATATTCTATACAGTCAGCTAAAGGATGCTTTTGAATATCACATATCTGATCCAATTAATTGTGCAGCAATTGTAACTCACCTGGACAAATCAATGAGTCAATTTTCAACTCAGTGGCCACAAGTAAACATAAATATATAGCTCTTCTATCCTATTCTAAACTAGGGGCTGGGTACTTTTTAGATTGCAAATATTCCTTTGGAGAGTGAAGTTCAAAATTTACAGATGCTAATACATCTGTAAATGATTAATAATGAACTAAAACTACATAGTGTTTTCCCCATCTTAGAAACACTTTTTTTTTTTATTTTACCAAATAGCTTTCCATTTATTATCTCAAAAGCAGAGTTCAAATCTACTACCTTCAGGATTACTTTGGAAAATGGATAAAAATGTAAGCAAAATGTAAAACAACAATTTCAGTTAGGAAGACTTTTGGCTGCAAGTAACAAAATATTGAACTACAGTTGGTTTCAATACTAGGGTTTTTAAAATCTTTTCTCATACATGAAATCTGGAAGTAGGCTGCT